>NC_064649.1:13144078-14394078 GCF_023864345.2 Schistocerca serialis cubense
CGCACAGCGCAGTAGCGGCTGCAGAATGTGTTCTTTAAGCTACAAGCAGCAGTCATTCGGAGGTCGCTCCCGCGTGATTAACACGTTGCACATTTAATAACTGATGTATTACCGGTCTGAAAGGAAGCCTGTCATCTGGTTCGAGGACGGGCGCTAGTCACAAGCGAGTAGTATTACCAGTGTCATCGATTAACATCTTGGTTAATAAAGTTCTTTATTTGTTCTCCATGTAGCACTAAAAACTTGGACACATATTTAAAAAAAATTAGATAATTTTTCTGTCAGGTGAACTAACAATTAGTGTGATAGTCCCTTTCTCTTTAAACGTCACTGATGCACAGACGTACGAAGCCGAATTTACCACGCGGTAGCAAGCTCTCAGGTCAGGTGACTGCTGTGTGTAGGCTAGACAGCAGTACTTACATCCGCTACCACACTGTGTACTGTTACGTGACCTTACATCTCAAGTGTTGCGTGAAAGTCGCTCTGGTGGAAACACCACACCCTGCGCTCACTTTACTTCCAAATTCCTAGTGCCACTACCACTGTGGAAAACTACCAAGGTCAGCCCGTCCGCTCATTACAGCGGTTGCAGGTATCGTAAATTTGGAGAATCCAGAGAGGGTGTTTCTTCGATCACTGCAATGGGAAGATGCGTTCGAAGAATGGAGACGTGTTTTAAGTGTGCGAACATCTCTGTGGACCACCTGACGATGCAGCTCTGGAAATAAATAAGCAAATGGAGAGGCAGAAGAAGAACGCTCGAGAAGTTACTGCGCAGTTATGCGAGATACGCGTGGGTGAAATAGCGAATCTTCATAGTAAAGGTTGTGATTTTACTACTGTACTACCTCACTCGGAAAATATGAAGAGGATCATGCGTTACCTCCTACTGCTGATTCTAGGATTAATAGAAGTGTTTGTCCAATAATTAGTGGTGAAATTAAATTTATTGCTACAGATGGTCCGGTATTTCCTAATAAGGTTAATAATAAATGTCCGGCAATTGTGTTTGCTGCTTGAAATTTATCTTCCCGAAGATATCTTAAAATGGCCGATGACAGTAGTTCTCACCTATAAGACGATAGATCACAGAAGAAGATAGTCATTTTTTCTGGAAGTAAAAGAAAAGATAGCTTACAAACATCTTCCTATTTTTATGGCTGGAACATTTCAGAGCGGCATCAAGCAGTCTGCACAAATCTACGAGGGTTGACTGAAAATTAATGCCTCCACCTTCGTAACTCTTCAACAGTTGGCAGCATTGGTATGCGGCAGGTACTCGTTTGTTCCGTAGCCTCTCCTCTACAGCTCCAGTTGGCGTGAAGCCTCAGCATTGAACGGCTGTGTTGTTACACTGTAAAGTATGGAACCGTGCGCAGGCGGTCGTCCAATGCGATTTAGTCAACGTGCAGTCATTGAATTCTTGACAGCAGAAGGTGTCACCCCAAAGGAGATTCATCAGAGAATGAAAGCAGTTTGTGGTGATTGTGTTGATGTGAGTACTGTGCCTCGTTGGGCGAGTAAGTTTAAAGATGTTGAGGCTGGAACATCTGACCCGCGTGACAAACAAAGAGTTGCTCGTCTTGTTACAGCAACCGCCGAGTTTCACAAGCAAAATGTTGGCAGATTGATTCGCGACGATCGTCGTGTCAGTCAGAGAGAAACTGCAAGCACAATCGACGGCTAACAAGGGTCCGAAAGGAAAAGGGAAATGTTTCCCTGCAGCATGACAATGCCAAACAACACACTCCACGTGCCACCGCAGCAGAACTTCAGAGACTGAATTTCACCACCGTACAGCACCCTCCATTCAGTACAGATTTAGCACCGACTGACTTCCATCTATTCCTGATAATGAAAGACGATTATGCTTCTGATGAACACGTTGAGAGAACTGTGAGACTGTGGTTGCGGAAACAGAGTGTCGACTTCTTTCGTGACGGCTTCAGAAAACTTGTTGATCGTTGGCAAATGGCTCAGAGCACTATGGGACTTAACTGCCGAGGTCATCAGTACTCTAGAACTACTTAAACCTAACTAACCTAAGGACATCACACACATCCATGCCCGAGGCAGGATTCGAACCTGCGACCGCAATGGTCGCGCGGTTCCAGACTGTAGTGCCTAGAACCGCTCAGCCACTCTGGCCACCTCGTTGGCAGAAACGTATCCAATTGGCTGGCGATTATGTGGAAAAGTGAATATTGGTAATTAAAGATTACATTGTAAGCATTATTTCTGCGTTCGATTTATTAAAATATTCCCATCCAAACCCAATTAACGAAGGTGGAGGCATTACTTATTCAACCCTCGTACACCGTAAAGGCGGACTTAGGAGGCCCGAGTGACGGAACAGATATACTTCCTATTGTATTTGCTCCCCCTCCATAATTACAAGAAAGAAACTTGTTTCGTCTGATTAGACAAACAGTTCGTCAGTGGTATCCAGGAAAAGTGTCTTTCTTGAGTGAGGCAGATGCGATATCTGCCCTTCGTGGAGTTTTCCCCACAAGAGAAATAAGTGAATGTTATGTCCGTATCAAGAAGAGTTTATGGAGAAAAGTTCAAGGTGTCGGTCTGACTGACGAGTACCATCAGAACGAAACTTTGTGACTTCACGTCAGCACGTGAGCCGCGCTGGCATTTGTAAAACGGGTGGCTGTAGTGATGGATGTGTTGACATTGATGTCCAGTCTCCTGACAACGAAAGCCTCTCTCAGTTTTTGACTACTTTGTGGATACCTGGCTCCAGAACGATGATATCCACATCGCAGTGTGGAACAGCTGCGGGAAAAGGCACCTGGCGACCAATGCTGTTGAAGGGTTGCTCAACAAAATAAATAATATTATTCAAAACCTTCGTCCTAGAATCAGCTATATTGTTGAATGCTTGAAGAAGCAAGTGGAGCTCACAAATTGCATGGGAGATGAAGCTCGAAAGGAAGGCGTAAAAGAAAAAGTATTTGATACTGGATGACGCGATAAAGGCAACTGTAAACGTTTATAAAAATACTGGCGGCATTGAGTACTGCTTGCAAGCCGTTGTCCACATTCAAAAACTCGACTATGGTCTATTCGCAAATAATATATTAAAAAGCTATGAAAGCCACTGAATCCTCGCAAATTTATGTGGTCTAAATTATTAATTATATTGGAAAAGCATTATCACCGTTAATTTTATGTTATATTAATAAATTAACTGTAATACAAATAATGAATCCTATGTAAAAGGTGTATGGATGTTTCGTCGCTGATGCTGGTATTTTTCCAGTGTGAGTAAAGAGTTCTAAAAATAAATGTGACACAATTTTCAGAAATTGTGTTTGTTTCCCATTTACCTTAACTCTTCCCTCGAAGTGGTCCACTCGTTAACCATTATTAAAGGTATATTTTTCCTAGTTTTTGATTCCAATAATAATTGTTTATATGGTTATATACAGTTTTTTAGTCTCGGTTTAACTTGATCTTGTGCTTGTTCCTTATGCCCAGTTTCCTGAAGTTACACTCTTATGTTCCATGTTAGATGAGTCGAGAGGATCACTGCCACCACGAAATTGCTGTCAAAAATGACATGGTGGTGTTTAACATCAAAAGAGCAAATTGCTCAAATTATAGTTCATGTTTCATAGTCTTTAAACTAGGCTTTGTCTGGCCTTATGATATGCCTGAAATAGCAGTATATGTACTCCGTATGCCTTCGTATTATACATTTGAAACAAAACAAAAATCTACCTTGTCAGCCCACGGCGTGACCGAGCGGTTCTACGCGCTTCAGTTTGGAACCGCGCGACCGCTACGGTCGCAGGTTCGAATCCTCCCTCGGGCATGGATATGTGTGATGTCCTTGGGTTAGTTAGGTTTAAGTACTAGGTTCTAGGGGACTGATGACCTCAGATGTTAAGTCCCATTGTGCTCATAGCCATTTGAACCTACTTTATCAGATATATTTTTTTGAATTGCATTTCAATCCAAAATTATTGGGTAGCATAATTAGCGTAATTATTTTTAAGACTTCGGAATGTGGTTAATAAAAGATTCTCTGGGACATCGCTTTCACTTTAAATATTAAAACACGATTTTAGCGGCCGACCGGACTGACCGAGCGGTTCTAGGCGCGTCAGTCTGGAACCGCGCAATCGGTACGGTCGCAGGTTCGAATCCTGCCTCGGGCATGGATGTTTGTGATGTCCCAGGGTTAGTTAAGTTTAAGTAGTTCTAAGTTCTAGGGGACTGATGACCTCAGAAGTCCCATAGTGCTCAGAGCCATTTTTGAACAATTTTAGCGTGTTCAATTAAAGCGCAGCAATATTCCAGATTGGAGCCACGAAAAATTCCTTTCACTTCGAATACTATGCGTACATCATATTTATACAAGAACTATTACTCTCATTCGAGAGGACGATGGTTCAAAACTCGCGTCCGGCCATCCTGATTTAGGTTTTCCGTGATTTCCCTAAATCGCTTTAGACATACGCCGGGATGGTTCCTCTGAAAGGGCACAGCCGACTTACTTCCCTAACCTGATGGTCCTGTCTCTCAAAACCAACCATCCAAGCTACTTTACTCTGTAAAATGCTCCTCAATGTCATGAAATTATCGTAAATGATTAAGGTATCTGGAAACCCAGCTGTATGAATACCTAGTTAAGTGCCGATCAAAATCGAAATCTGTGTACAATTAACAGTCCAATATAATTAGCTCGATAAAAGGTCGTGCCTGTCAATAAATATGCACTAGCTTGAAATATTTTTAATGGAAGTTAGGCATTCCAAATATCATGTAAATCATTCTGCTATTGTTTCTAGTTTGTGCTAAGCTTTTGGGGGCCGTAAAAACCATGAAATATTCAGACTTTTTTTAGTTTTTCGCTTAAACCTCGAAAACGATACAACCTACAGAAAATTTACAGAATACCAAAAGGAAAGAGCATAAAATTTCGCTTAGAGAAACCTACTTAAAAGTTAAAATCGCACGTCTGTAACGCAAAAACGGTGCTCCAAATGAAACGTGTTATGTATGAAAGATGTAGAGTATCAAACTGTGCTTAAGAAGACATCCTAAATTTAAAAACTCATTCACTACTTTGCAGAGATACAAATAAAAACGCGAAGACATTCGCAGCGGTAAATTCCTGTTAAGACTTTTTTGTGAAGTCAGATTACTTTTGAATGCCAGATCATCCACATTCGTCCAGATATTCAGATTTACGGGCAACTTCGTTTGGTACCTAACTAGGTAGTTATTTCCATTTATTGATTTAATTATTAAAGACGGTAGTTTTTAGTTTTTGTGTCAATTACTTATGTCTCTGATAATTACAAAAAAAATGGCTCTGAGCACTATGGGACTTAACATCTTAGGTCATCAGTCCCCTAGAACTTAGAACTACTTAAACCTAACTAACACACACAGCCATGCCATGCGACCGTAGCGGTCGCGCGGTTCCAGTCCGAAGCGCGTAGAACCGCTCGGCCACTGCGGCCGGCTGTGATAATTACACAAAGAATATCAAACAACAGGGAAAAAAGCATGGAAAATGCCCAGATAATTTTGGTGAGACAGTTTATGTTGATCGATAAGTAGCAAAACCACTCCGTTCACAGCCACTTGACATACTGAGTCAATAAAGGTGAATGGGCCGAAACGCCTTGCGGAATTTCAAAAGTCAAGTCAGACACCTTTCAGCCGTCTAATTTCCAAACTTATTTTATTTGGCTACCAGTTTCGGCTATTTACTACGCCGTCTTCAGACCCCTGAACGATGTGTGGGTAGATTCCACCTCGGTTCCGGTCAATACAGGTGCCGGCGTTACAGTACTAGTAGCATCTGTAGACTTCTGTTTGCTAAGGCCATCACTTCAACCATCAACTGCCGACTGCTAGATAAACCAGAACCGAGGTGAAATCTTTTTACACGTCTGTCAGGAGTTTGAAGATGGCGTAGTAAATCGCCGAAATTGGTAGCCAAATAAAATAAGTTTGGAAACTAGACGGCTGAAAGGTGTTCGATTTGACATGCTGTAGCGAACAGCCGACTCCCGCAACCATCTCTGAAAAGATGGACGTATAGAGAGTTGCGGAATTTCCGTGTACTCGTAACCATTGGTGCGCAAAATTATATTTTTGGTAACTTTACGATACCACCTGGTACGAATGAAGTTTCGGTAGTAGTCACACCTGTCAGGCCGTGCCTCCTTTTGGTATGGCGATTACAAAACTTTTAGTGTTTTTTATTGCATTCCGAATTATCTTTCTTTCAGGCACAACTTGCTTTATTCAGTGAGTTGAACGCTGCGCATGGTGAAGGCAGACACGAACGCTTTGCCATGTCCTCCGCCGGCCAGGAAGACAAAAAAACTGTACGGATGGAGCCGTCCTTCGGCACCCAGCCGAGCCCCCGCCCCCCCCCCCCCCCCCCCGAACACCCTGCCTCATGCCGCACACGTTGAGAAACACATGCTGCTTACACTTACACACACACACACACACACACACAGAGAGATACGTCCATATGCTAGGCTCACGCATCCGGTATACGGCGGTCGCTGGCTCTAAACGCAGCCAAAGTCACGTATCTTTCCTAACCAGGCAGCCAGAACAACATGGGGGTAGAGCAGTTCCAGTCCTGCCGACACTATATGTGAGCGGGGTGCGGTAGGGAATTTCCCTTGTCAGAAAGCTGTAGTAGATATAGGAAACCGGGTACACTATGTGATGGAAAGTATCCGGACACCTGGCTGAAAATCACAGGTTTGTGGCGCTCTCCATCGGTAATGCTGGAATTCAATATGGTATTGGCCCACTCTTAACCTTGATGACAGCTTCCACTCTCGCAGGCATACGTTCAGTCAGGTGGTGGAAGGTTTCCTCGGGGAATGGCAGCCCATTCTTCACGGAGTGCTGCACTGAGGAGAGGTGTCGATGTCGGTCGGTGAGGCCTGGCACGAAGTCGGCGTTCCAAAACATCCCAGAGGTGTTCTACAGGATTCAGGTGAGGACTCTGTGCAGGCCTGTCTATTGTAGGGATGTTATTGTCGTGTAACCACTCCGCCACACGCCATGCTCGATCGTGTTGGAAGATGCAATCGCCATCACTGAATTGCTCTTCAACAGTTGGAAGCAAGAATGTAGGCTTGTGCTGTGATAGTGCCGCGCAAACCAACACGTGCAAGCCCCCTCCATGAAAAACACGACCACACCATAACACCACCGCCTCCGAATTTTACTGTTGGCACTACACACGCTTGCAGATGACGTTCACAGGGCATTCGCCATACCCACACCCATGCCATCGGATCGCCACATTGTGTACCGTGATTCGTCACTCCATGCAACGTTTTTCCACTGTTCAATCGTCCAATGTTTACGCTCCTTACACTAAGCGAGGCGTCGTTTGGCATTTACGGCGTGATGTGTGGCTTATGAGTAACCGGAAGACTTCACGAGGCATTCAACCGTAACTCATCGTGCTGGGATCCAGACCAGACAAATGTTTTCAAGTGTGTGAGGAGTCCTAAGGGACCAAACTGCTGAGGTGATTGGTCCCTCGATTTACATGCTATTTAAACTTATACCAACTTATGCTAAGAACAAGAGACACACCCATGCCCGAGGGAGGACTCGATTCGCCGGCGGGAGGGGCCTAGCAGTCCGTGACATGGCACCTCAAACCGCGCGGCCACATGGCAACATAATCTGCAGGGGAGAGAAAATGACTGGGGTCAGCGACTACCGAATGAAATACTAAGAATCTAAAACTTCCTGGCAGATTAAAACTGTGTGCCCGGCCGAGACTCGAACTCGGGACCTTTGCCTTTCGCGGGCAAGTGCTCTACCATCTGAGCTACCGAAGCACGACTCACGCCCGGTACTCACAGCTTTACTTCTGCCAGTATCTCGTCTCCCACCTTCCAAACTTTACAGAAGCTCTCCTGCGAACCTTGCAGAACTAGCACTCCTGAAAGAAAGGATACTGCGGAGACATGGCTTAGCCACAGTCTGGAGGATGTTTCCAGAATGAGATTTTCACTCTGTAGCAGAGCACTTGTCCGCGAAAGGCAAAGGTCCCGAGTTCGAGTCTCGGTCGGGCACACAGTTTTAATCTGCCAGGAAGTTTCATATCAGCGCACACTCCGCTGCAGAGTAAAAATCTCATTCTGGACTAAGAATCTACATTGCGTTGGTGCAAGTGATCATGGAAGTGTGGACTTAAAGATGTAACGGTGGTTGATGGATTTACTTGCTACAGTGGAAACGCTGCTGGCGTGCTGTCCGACGCACAAGGAATCCAGCAGACTGGGTAGCGCCAAAGGGTGGTTGGCTTTCGGGTTCTGCTGAATAGGTCAGGTGTCCACTATACGCAGGAGGCGGCTACACGGGTAGCAGGGGCTGTGTTGCGTGGACTGGCAGGTTTTTTAGGTTAGAGGGTCTCGGGAAAACACAAGAAGGGCTTCAGTCACAAAGGGTGCAGGCCGAACACAGGAAGAACGTAGACACAGGAACCATCAGTGTAAATTGTGTCGTAGCTGTGTTGGGAAAGTACCAGAGCTCCAAACGCTAATAGAAAGCACTGATGCTCAAATCGTTACAGGCACTGAAAGCTGGCTAAAGCCGGATATAAGCTCAGCCGAAATTTTTGCGAAGAACATAACGGTGTTCCGAAAGGACAGGCTAAACACGGTTGGCGGTGGCGTGTTTGTTGCTGTTAGAAGTAGTTTATCTTGTCGCGAAATTGAAGTAAATATTTCCTGAGAGTTAATATGGGCAGAAGTCATTGTTGGCAACCGGAATAAAATAATAATTGGATCCTTTTACCGACCTCCCAATTCATATGGCACAGTTGCTGAAAGGTTCAAAGAAAACTTGAGTTTGATTTCAAACACGTAGCCGGCTCATACGATTATAGTTGGTGGTGACTTTAATTTACTTTTGATATGTTGGCGAAAATATTTAATTTCGGAGGTACGTGTAAAACATCGTCAGAAATTGTGCTAAACGCTTTCTCTGAAAATTATTTCGACCATTTATTTCATGAGTCCACGCGAGTAGTAAACGGTTGCGAAAACACACTTTTCTTAGCAACAAATAATCCTGAGTTAATAACGAGCGTCAAAACGGATACATGTATTAGTGAACACAGGGTTGTCGTATCGAGACTGAATACTGTAACCCCCAGATCCTCCAAAAATAAACGAAAATATAGCTATTCAAGAAAAGCAGATGAAAATTCACTTGACGCCTTCCTGAGAAACAATCTCCAGTCCTTCCATATTAATAATATACGTGTAGACCAGATGTGGCTTGAATTCAAAAATATAGTATCGGCAGCAATTGAGAGATTTGTACCGAGTAGATTAACAAACGACGGAGCTGATTCTCCTTGGTACACAAAACGGATCAGAACACTGTTGCCGAAACAACGAAATAAACATGCCAAATTTAAACAGACGCAAAATCCCCAAGATTGGCGATCTTTCACAGAAGCTCGAAATTTAACGCGGACTTAATTGCGAGACGCTTGTAGTAGTTTCCACAACGAACCTTTGTCTCGAAACCTGGCAGAAAATCCAAAGAGATTCTGGTCGTATGTGAAGTATGTTAGCGGAAAGAAACAGTCAATGCCTTCTCTGCGCGATGGCAATGGAGATACCATCGAAGACAGTGCTGCCAAGGCAGAGTTACTAAACACAGCCTTCCGAAATGCCTTCACAAAAGAAGACGAAGTAAATATTCCAGAATTCGAACCAAGAACAGCTGCCAACATGAGTAACGTAGAAACGAATATCCCAGGAGTTGTGAAGCAACTTAAATCACTCAATAAAACCAAGTTTTCTGGTCCGGACTGTATACCAGTTAAGTTCCTTTCAGAGCATGCTGATGCATTATCTCCATACTTAAAAATCATATACAACCGTTCGCTCTACGACAGATCCGTAAACAAGTTGCGTAGGTTACACCAATATTCAAGAAAGGTAGTAGGAGTAATGCATTAAATTACAAGCCCATACCATTAAGATTAGATGGGTAGACCACATAACTAATGAGGAGGTATTGAATGGAATTGGGGAGAAGAGGAGCTTGTGGCACAACTTGACTAGAAGAAGGGATCGGTTGATAGGACATGTTCTGAGACATCGAGGGACCACCAATTTAGTATTGGAGGGCAGCATGGAGGGTAAAAATCGTAGAGGGAGACCAAGAGATGAATACACTAAACAGATTCAGAAGGATGTAGGTTGCAGTAGGTACTGGGAGATGAAGAAGCTTGCACAGGATAGAGTAGTATGGAGAGCTGCATCAAACCAGTCTCAGGACTGAAGACCACAACAACAACAACCATTAACGTCGATATGCAGCAGGATTTTGGAACATACATAGTGATCGAATATTACGAATTACTTCGAAGAGCCGGCCGATGTGGCCATGCGGTTCTAGGCGCTTCAGTCCGAAACCGCGCTGCTGCTACGGTCGCAGGTTCGAATCCTACCTCGGGCATGGATGTGTGTGATGTCCTTAGGTTAGTTAGGTTTAAGTAGCTCTAAGTCTAGGGGACTGATGACCTCAGATGTTAAGTCCCATAGTGCTGAGAGCCATTTGAACCATTTTTACTTCGAAGAAAACGGTCTATTGACACACAGTCAACATGGATTCAGAAAACATCGTTCTTGTGAAACACGACTAGATCTTTATTCGCATGCAGTGCTGAGTGCTATTGACAAGGGATTTCAGATTGATTCCGTGTTTCTGGATTTCCGGAAGGCTTTTGACACTGTACCCCTCAAGCAGCTTGTAGTGAAACTGCGTGCTTATGGAATATCGTCTCTGACTGGATTTGTGATTTCCTGTCAGAGAGGTCACAGTTCGTAGTAATTAACGGAAAGTCATCGAGTAAAACAGAAGTGATTTCTGGCGTTCCCCAAGGTACTGTTATAGGCACTTTGCTGTTCCTTATCTTTATAAACAATTTAGGACACAGTCTGAGGAGCCGTCTTAGCTTGTTTGCAGATGACGCTGTTGTTTATCGACTAAGAAAGTCATCAGAAGATTAAAACAAACTGCAAAACGATTTAGGAAAGACATCTAAATGGTGCGATAATAGTCAGTTGACTCTAAATAACGAAAAGTGTGAGGTCATCCACGTGAGTGCTAAAAGGAATCGTTTAAACTTCGGTTACATGATGAATCAGTCAAATACAAAAGGCCCGAAATTCAGCTAAATACCTAGGAATTCCAATTACGAACAGTTTAAATTTGGAAGGAACACAGAAAATGTTGTGGGGAAGGCTAACCAAAGACTGCGTTTTATTGGCAGGACACTTAGAAAATGTAACGGACCTACTAAGGAGACTGCCTACTCTACGCTTGTCCGTTCTCTTCGTTCTCTTTTAGAATACTGCTGCGCGGTGTGGGATCCTTAGCAGACAGGATTGACGGAGTACATCGAAAAAGTTCAAAGAAGGGCAGCACGTTTTGTATTATCGCGAAATATGGGAGAGAGTGTCACTGAAGTGATACAGGATTTGGACTGGACATCATTAAAGCAAAGGCGTTTTTCGTTGCGACGGAATCTTCTCACGTAATTTCAATCACCAACTTTCTCCTCTGAATGCGAAAATATTTTGTTGACACCGACCTACATACGGAGAAACGATCACTGCGATAAAATAAGGGAAATCAAAGCTCGTACGGAAAGATATAGGCGTTCGTTCTTTCCGCACGCTATACGAGATTGGAATAATAGAGAATTGTGAAGGTGGTTCGATGAACCCTCTGCCAGGCACTTAAATGTGATTTGCAGAATATCCATGTAGATGCAGATGTAGACAAGGAATCCAGCACACTATGGTTGTTGACCGGCGTAGTATGAGGACGAATCTGTTAGGAGACAACCATCTACCAGTTAAATGCTCCAAAATAAATGAACAAACAGAGAACAAATTCTTTAGTGTTTGTGGTAGACTAGTAGCTGGGTAATTGCTTAAGTGTTTCAATGTAGTTTCCTAGTAGTAAAAATAGTTGTAGTTTTTTAACATTTAAAAAAAAACTAAGTATCTAAAATAAATAATTGCTACATAACTTATAACTATCCAAGGGAATGTGATTTGTTTGGCCTAAGTTAGTTTTTCAGATAACAGGCTGCAATTGTGAAAAATAAATAAATACATGAAAAATTCCCTGGCACACGAGGTGTCCGCAAATCTCCGCTTTCGACCAACGATAACTAGGTCAGTACATCCACAGGAGCTACGGATACGAGAATATGCTGATGAAGACCCACTTTTAAAATGTCACAGCGAATTGTACGTCGATCTCAGTAGTGACGATTGTTTCCGTCCATTTGTGGGCAGGACGCTACGTCAAAAATGTAGAACTCTATGCTCTGAGATGCCGAGAGGTAGTCTCAGTCGCCTAGGCAGGAAAGCATTTTTTCCACGGCACACATTGGTCCCTTTCTTGTAGACACAATGTGCGGGCAAAACAATAATAATATGAACACCATGCATTATAGTACATCTTGCAGCAAGTTGGCACGGAGCGAGGGCGGGGCGCAGCGGCTAGCACACTAATCTCGCATTCGGGAGGACGACGGCTGAAACCCGCGTCCGACCATCCGGATTTAGGTTTTCCGTCAGTTTCCCTAAGCCACGCAAGGCAAATGCCGGGATGGTTCTTTTGAAATGGCACAGCCGACTTTCTTCCCCATCACTCCCTAATCCGATGGGGCCGATGACCTCGCTGTTTGGTCCCCCCCCCCCCCCCAAAAAAAAAAAAAAAAAAAATCAACCAACAAACCAACCACCGTTACAAGTTGGCAGGACTGCACAGATCACGGTGCCACGTGTTTTAGGTTATCTTTCAGTATAATACGACGGTTAACACCAGGGATCGGCGAAGTGTGTGATCTCACAGACAACTCGTTGGTGCGCGGTAGGGGGGAGGATCTATGACGAAAACATTTGGACTGTTTAACGTTTCACGAGCGGCAGCGTCCACGGAATTAACAGCATACACAAAACATGGTACAACATTACCGACGAAGTGGAATAGTGGGCGGAAACCGAAGTTAACTGACAGAGTCCGACGAGCATCAAAAAATATTGCGACCAGACAACGTAAAACTACAAAACTCAAGACTCACTTGAGTAATACTGTGTGGACAAAAACAGCTTCACAAGGCTAACGTTCATGGGAGGACTGCAACTTTGAAATCCTCAATAACGGAAACCAGCGCAAAGCTTCGACAGAAGTAGTACCGCGATCACAAAACCTGGACATCTGATGACTGGAAGAATGTGTTATGGTGCGATGAATCATCGTTTACAGTAGTTCCTACAAACGGCAGAGTTTTTGAGTGGAGAACATCAAAAGATGCCTGCGATCCAGCCTGATTGCCTCCTACAGTGGAGCTTGCGGGTGGTTCTGTTATGATTTGGGCCGCTATATCGTGGTATTCGGATGGTCCTACCGTTAGCCTCACTGCCCGGATTACAGCGAATGAGTATCTCGAAATCCTCGACACTGAAGTGATTTCTATGACTAGCATATTTCTGCCAAACATTGTCATATTCCAAGATGATAATGCGCGCGTACTCACAGCTAAGAAGGTTCAGGCGTGGTTAGTGGAGCACCAGAATATCTGATCCGGTGAACTTTCGCACTGAAACATATTTGTAAAATAAAAATCCGCTTCAGTTGTCACTAATTTTCTTAATTTATTCCACGACTGGTTTCGAACCTTAAAAGTTTCATTTTCGAGTCCTATGCTTGATGGCGCCTGAAGATGAAGCTTTAAGCTCAGAGACTGGTCGTTGAATAAATTAAGAAAATTACCGGCAACTGAAGCGGATTTTTATTTTATAAATGACAATATCATGAACTACCTTCCATGGCCGGTACACTCTCCAGATCTCAACATCATTGAATAGGTATGGGGAGTCTTAGGGCAAGAGAGCTAGGAGCAGATTTCGAGCTCCAACATACTTCAAGCAGTTGGCGGATGTTCTGGTACAAGAATGTTAGAATATTCCGCTGCAAGCTATTCAGGCACTCCACGAATTTATTCTGCGAAGAACTGCATCGGTTATGAAGGCCAATGGTGCCACGACCATTTATTAATACATAAACACAGGGCTATTCACAAAGAAGGAACAGATTTCAAACATTTATTGCTTCCAAACTAGAAAAGATAGAAACGCAATTCCAGCGTTCCTGAAAAGAGAACAGTTCAAATTTTTATGTATTCAACGTGAGCACCATGACAAATACACTACTGGCCATTAAAATTGCTACATCACAAATATGACGTGCTACAGACGCGAAATTTAACCGACAGGGAGAAGATGTTGTGACATGCAAATTATTAGCTTTTCTAAGCATTCACACAAGGTTGGGGCCGGTGGCGACACCTACAACGTGCTGACATGAGCAAAGTTTCCAACCGATTTCTCATACACAAACAGCAGTTGACCGGCGTTGCCTGGTGAAACGATTTTGTGATGCCTCGTGTAAGAAGGAGAAATGCGTACCATCACGTTTCCGACTTTGATAAAGGTCGGATCGTATCCTATCGCGATTGCGACATTTCTGCTCGCGTTGGTCGAGATCCAATGACTGTTAGCAGAATATGAAATCGGTAGATTCAGGAGGGAACGCCGTGCTGGATCCCAACGGCCTCGTATCACTAGCAGTCGAGACGACAGGCATCTTATCCGCATGGCTCTAACGGATCGTGTAGCCACGTCTCGATCCCTGAGTCAACAGATGGGGACGTTTGCGAGACAACAATCATCTGCACGAACATTTCGACGACGTTTGCAGCAGCATGGACTATCAGCTCGGAGAACATGGCTGCGGTTACCCTTGACGCTGCATCACAGACAGGAGCGCCTGCGTAGGTGTACTTAACGACGAACCTGGGTGCACGAATGGCAAAACGTCATTTTTTCAGATGAATCCAGGTTCTGTTTACAGCATCATGATGGTCGCATCCGTGTTTGGCGACATCGCGGTGAACGCCATACTTGCGTATCACCCGGCGTGATGGTATGGGGTGCCATTGGTTACATGTCTCGGTCACCTCTTGTTGGCATTGACGACACTTTGAAGAGTGAACGCTACATTTCAAATGTGTTACGACCCGTCGCTCTACCCTTCATTCGATCCCTGCGAAACCCTACATTTCAGCAGGATAATGCACGACCGCATGTTGCAGGTCCTGTGAGTGCCTTTCTAGTTACAGAAAATGTTCTACTGCTTCCCTGGCCAGTACATTCTGCAGATCTCTCACCAACTGAAAACGTCTGGTCAGTGGTGGCCGAGCAACTGGCTCGTCACAATACCCGAGTGACTACTCTTGATGAACTGTGGTATCGTGTGGAAGCTGCATGGGCAGCTGTACCTGTACACGCCATCCAAGCTCTGTTTGACTCAATGCCTAGGCGTATCAAGGCTGTTATTACGGCCAGAGGTGGTTGTTCTGGGTACTGATTTCTCAGGATTTATGCACCCAAATTGCGTGAAAATGTAATCACATGTCAGTTCTAGTATAATGTATTCGTCCAATGAATACCCGTTTATCATCTGCATTTCTTCTTGGTGTAGCAATTTTAATGGCCAGTAGTGTATCAAAACGGTGGCTCATTCCTTGCCACACACGAAGCAGCTGGTCTCTCGTTATCGAATTCACAGCTTCAATAATGCGATGTCGCAGGCTTTGAAGAGCCTCAGGCATAGTGGGGATTAAAACGCGGGCTTTTGCGTAACCTCAGATAAAAGTGACAAGGTGCGAGCTCTGGAGACCTGGGAGGCCCCCTCTACCGACTCGACGTCTCAGTTTGGAAGGAATAAATGTTTGAAATCTGTTCCTCCTTTTTTTGAACAGCCCTGTATTGAGAATGGGGCGTAGTACTGCCAGTTCATGTTAGACTCCTGTACGCACTACACTACCTAACATTGTTTATCACGTGACGCTCTGGACTAATGTCACCTGTTCTTACATGCAGTGAAGGAGGCTATGTAATGGTTGAAACTCAGATGTGCTGTAATAAGACGACGGGTTTCGCAATTGACTGCTGTTCTTTTCTCCGTTTTCTCAGTTCAACTATCGCTGTGCACGTCGGGATGATACGGATTCCAATCTGACTCGGATAGATACTGTGTATATGTCAAGTGTTGATATTATTTTGTTCACATCCTTTATGTAAGAGTCCAGTTTGAGGTGTGTTTGTGGAGTGGCAACGGCCTTGCCGCGGTGGTAACACCGGTTCCCGCCAGATCACCGAAGTTAAGCGTGGTCGAGCTTGGCTAGCCGCCGGATGGGTTACTGTCCGGGTCTGCCGTGTGTGGTCGGTAAGCGGGGTGCATTCAGCCCTTGTGAGGGCAAACGAGGAGCTACTCGACTGAGCGACACCGGTCACAAAAACTGAAAACGGCCAGGAGAGCGATGTGCTGACCACCTGCCCCTCCGTATACACATCTGCTGACACCTAAGGGCTGAGGATGACACGGCGGTCGGTCGGTACCGTTGGTCCTTCAAGGCCTGTTCGGAGGTGTTTGTGCGTTTCTTTTTGTATTTGTGGAGTGTAGATGAGAGTAATGGAAGTGTGTACAGTGTAGTTTTGCGTTTTTTTTATTATAGATGAAGGGATGGGTATTGTATTGTTTTGTGTTGTATGTTTACCGGGGACCTAGAAACGACGGAGAGGCTCCGTCCCCGCCGCAGCCGCAGTGGTCCGCAACCCCACGACGGCTACCGCAGTCCACTTCACCCCTCCGCCGCCCCACGCCGAACCCAGGGGGCCGGCCGAAGTGGCCGTGCGGTTAAAGGCGCTGCAGTCTGGAACCGCAAGACCGCTACGGTCGCAGGTTCGAATCCTGCTTCGGGCATGGATGTTTGTGATGTCCTTAGGTTAGTTAGGTTTAACTAGTTCTAAGTTCTAGGGGACTAATGGCCTCAGCAGTTGAGTCCCATAGTGCTCATAGCCATTAGCCGAACCCAGGGTTATTGTCCGGTTCGGCTCCCGGTGGAGCCCTGCAGGGAACGTCTCACAGCAGACGAGTGTAACCCCTATGTTTGCATGGTAGGGTAATGGTGGTGTACGTGTACGTGGAGAACTTGTTTGCGCAGCAACCGCCGACACAGTGTAACTGAGGCGGAAAAAGGGGAACAAGCCCGCATTCGCCGAGGCAGATGGAAAACCGCCTAAAAACCATCCACAGACTGTCCGGTTCACCGGACCTCGATGCAAATCCGCCGCGCGGATTCGTGCCGGGTCCAGGCGCTCCTTCCCGCCCGGAAAGCCGTGCGTTAGACCGCACGGCCAACCGGGCGGGCCAAGGGAAGGGTAGCGAGAGGGTGACACCAGGTGTTGGGAGAGCCTCTCGAAAAGCACCTTAACGTCCCCATCCGGAGGACGGATCACCAACAGTGTCGCCATGTTCTCACTTCTTGACACAGTGTGGAGAGGTTCATGATTTAATACAGAACATTATCACAAAGGCTGGTGATCAGGAACTATCCGCCACCACCTCCCCTCGCTGGCCAAATACCACAGTGAAAATTTAACCCACCGTCTTACCTGAGACTCGAGGGCTACCGCACGGGAATCTGTCAGCGACCTCAGCTACAATTCTTTTGTTCCTGGTCAACGGGTGATCCCTTCACCAACGCCGATATTTTGCGGGTCTTCCTGGGTTCCATTTACAGTCAAAGGAACCATCCTACACTACTGGCCATTAAAATTGCTACACCAAGAAACAATGCAGATGATAAACGGGTATTCATTGGACAAATATATTATACTAGAGCTGACATGTGATTACATTTTCACGCTATTTGGGTGCATAGATCCTGAGAAATCAGTACCCAGAACAACCGTAATAACGGCCTTGATACGCCTGGGCATTGAGCAAAACAGAGCTTGGATGGCATGTATAGGTACAGCTGCCCCTGCAGATTCAACACGATACCACAGTTCATCAAGAGTAGTGGCTGGCGTATTATGACAAGCCAGTTGCTCGGCCACCATTGATCAGTTGGTGAGAGGTCTGGAGAATGTGGTGGCCAGGGCAGCAGTCGAACATTTTCTGTATCCCGAAAGACCCGTTCAGGACCTGCAACATGCGGTCGTACATTATTCCGCTGATATGTAAGGTTTCACAGGGATCGAATGAAATGGAACGTCCACTGTTCAAAGAGCCGTCAGTGCTAACAAGAGGTGACCGAGACGTGTAACCAATTGGACCCCATACCATCACGCCGGGTGATACGCCAGTATGGCGATGACGATTATACGCTTCCAATGTGCGTTCACTGCGATGTCGCCAAACCCGGATGCGACCATCATGATGCTGTAAACAGAACCTGGATTCATGCGAAAAAATGACTTGCCATTCGTGCATCGACGTTCGTCGTCGAGTACACCATCGCAGGCGCTCCTGTCTGTGGTGCGGCGTCAAGGGTAACTGCACCCATGGTCTCCGAGCTGATAGTCCATGCTGCTGCAAACGTCGTCGAACTGTTCGTGCAGATGGTTTTTGTCTTGCAAACGTCCCCATCTGTTGAACTCAGGGATCGAGACGTGGCTGCACGATCCGTTACAGCCATGCGGATAAGATGTCTGTCATCTCGACTGCTAGTGATACGAGGCCGTTGGGATCCAGCACGGCGTTCCGTATTACCCTCCTGAACCCATCGATTCCATATTCTGCTAACAGTCATTGAATCTCCACCGACGCTAGCAGCCATGTCGCGATACGATAAACCGGAATCGCGATAGGCTACAATCCGACGTTTATCAAAGACGGAAACGTGATGGTACGCATTTCTCGTCCTTACACGAGGTATCACAACAACGTTTCACCAGGCAACGCCGGTCAACTGCTGTTTGTGTATTAGAAATCGGTTGGAAAGTTTCCTCATGTCAGCACGTTGTAGGTGTCGGCACCGGTGCCAACCTTGTGTGAATGTTCTGAAAAGCTAATCATTTGCATATGACAGGATCCTCTTCCTGTCGGTTAAATTTCGCGTCTGTAGCACCTGATCTTCGTGGTGTAGCGATTTTAATGGCCAGTAGTGTAGCATTCGCCCTTGAGCGAAACCACTGCAGAACGTCTGTCTGGACGCCGACCCCGGGACTCGGACCGGTCGCTCAACCACTGCGGCTCCCTCCCCGGTGACGTCGACTCGAGCCGGCGGCAGAGCTGTGCTGGTAAACACGGCAGGCCGGCTGTTTGGACGAGACAGCGGGCCGCTCCCAGAAGCTGGCGTGGCGTTAGTTAGGTCACGGCACCCAAATAGCGCGCTGATAGCGTCACCCGGACTCTGAAAAAACGGAAGTGTGGGGACGCTGCAGGCGGAAGCGGCTGTGCTCCCCGCCGCACCGACTGTTGCTGACTGCACGCCGACGCCGTCTGAGGGGCGGAACGCACAGTGGAAGGCAGTGGCGAGGACCTGTGGCGGGGGCGAGCACGTGCGCGCAGCCGCCCTACACCGCACACCACTCCCTGCGACTTGACAAAAGTTACAGGACAGCAATACGCACATTTGCATATGGCGGCAGTGGCGGGATTAGCCGAGCGGTCTAGGGCGCTGCAGTCATGGACTATGCGGCTGGTCCCGGCGCAGGTTCGCGTCCTCCCTTGGGCATGGGTGTGTGTGTTTGTCCTTAGGATAATTTAGGTCCGGGGTCTCCAACACTTTTTAATCCGCGGGCCACACTGTCTCCTCCACGAAGTCGTAAGGGCCAAGATCTACCCAGTGTGATTAAAGCACACTAGCACTCCATGATCGCCGTTATGTAAGGCTAAAGGAAATCGCAAAAAACTAAGGTTGTGGGAACAGCTAGCTCTGAAACGAACTACGATTTTTATTTAATTACATAATTTTGATTGGTGGACATACCTGACCGAAATTCTGGCGTATTTTATTCTGTCGAATTTCACCGGCAAAAAAGTATGTCATTGCACATTCTCTATGTATTTTACAACGCAATCAAAAGAAAGTGGAACCTCGCTTAAGAAGCATCTTCCATAACGATTGATTACTAAGGCTAGTCGCCGAAGTGGCGTCCATTTGAAAGACTTGCACCAGACTCGTGAGTAGAATAAAATGCAAAGAATTCTTTTACTTAAAATGTTTTCGCCAAACTAGTCTGTTATCTGTTTTTTTTTTCATTATCGCACTGAGAATGGTCTGTCTGTTTATTGTGGATAGCCACAAGTTTAACCATGACCTTACGCTTTGTAAAGATAGAGCTCCGACAATGTCGCGGTGTGTTGGTCGCGATAGACCTTGAAACTCAGTTGTTGGCAGTATAGGCACCACCTCAAATATTTGGCGGGCCGGATACCGGGGGTGTCCGGCCAGCTAACGCGGGCCGGTTTGCCGGCACTCGCGGCCCGGTTTTGGCCCGCGGGCCGTAGTTTGGAGACCCCTGATTTAGGTTAAGTAGTGTGTAAGCTTAGGGACTGACGACCTTAGCAGTTAAGTCCCATAAGATTTCACACACATCTGAACATTTCTGAACGCGTGCACAAGTTATAAAAGGGCAGTGCATTCGCGGAGCTGTTATTTCTACTCAGGTGATTCAAGTGAAAAAGTTTCCGACTTGATTACGGCCCCATAACGGGAATTAACAGTCTCTGAACACGGAACAGTAGTTGGAGCTAGACGCTTGGGGCGTTCCATTTCTAAAACTGTTATTGAATTCAGTATTCCGAGATCCACAGTCTCAAGAGTATTCCATGAATACCAGATTGCAGGCATTATCTCTCACCACCGACAACGCAGTGGCCAATAGCATTCACTTAACGACCGAGAGCAGCGGCGTTTGTGTAGAGTTGTCAGAGCTAACAGACAAGCAACACTGCGTGAAATAACCGCAGAAATGAATGTGGGATGTACGACGAACGATTGTGTAATTCGATTGAAGAGTTCCTAGATAACAGAAAGCACCACGTCATTCTCAATGGAGAGAAGTCTTCCGAAGTAAGAGTGATTTCAGGTGTGCCGCAGGGGAGTGTCGTAGGACCGTTGCTATTCACAATATACATAAATGACCTTGTGGATGACATCGGAAGTTCACTGAGGCTTTTTGCGGATGATGCTGTGGTATATCGAGAGGTTGTAACACTGGAAAATTGTACTGAAATGCAGGAGGATCCGTAACGAATTGACGCATGGTGCAGGGAAGGGCAATTGAATCTCAATGTAGACAAGTGTAATTTGATGCGAATACATAGAAAGAAAGATCCTTTATCATTTAGCTACAATATAGCAGGTCAGCAACTGGAAGCAGTTAATTCCATAAATTATCTGGGAGTAGGCATTAGGAGTGATTTAAAATGGAATGATCATATAAAGTTGATCGTCGGTAAAGCAGATGCCAGACTGAGATTCATTGGAAGAATCCTAAGGAAATGCAATCCGAAAACAAAGGAAGTAGGTTACAGTACGCTCGTTCGCCCACTGCTTAAATACTGCTCAGCAGTGTGGGATCCGTACCAGATAGGGTTGATAGAAGAGATAGAGAAGATCCAACGGAGAGCAGCGCGCTTCGTTACAGGATCATTTAGTAATCGCGAAAGTGTTACGGAGACGATAGATAAACTCCAGTGGAAGACTCTGCAGGAGAGACGCTCAGTAGCTCGGTACGGGCTTTTGTTGAAGTTTCGAGAACATACCTTCACCGAGGAGTAAAGCAGTATATTGCTCCCTCCTACGTATATATCGCGAAGAGACCATGAGGATAAAATCAGAGAGATTAGAGCCCACACAGAGGCATAGCGACAATCCTTCTTTCCACGAACAATACGAGACTGGAATAGAAGGGAGAACCGATAGAGGTACACAAGGTATGCTCCGCCACCCACCGTCAGGTGGCTTGCCGAGTATGGATGTAGATGTAGATGTAGAACATACCGGTTAGGACAGTGCGACGAAATCTGGCGTTAATGGGCTATGGCAGCAGATGCGGGACGCTAGAGCCTTTGCTAACAGCACGACGTCGGGTTCGTGTCCATTCCGGTTGGAACCTAGGCGACTGGAGAACCGTGGCCCGGTCAGAAGAGTTCCGATTTCAGTTGATGGTAGGATTCGATAGTGGCGCTGAGCCCACGAAGCCATGGAGCTTGTGAACAAAGCACTCTGCAAGCTGGTGGTGGCTCCATAATGGTGATGGCTATGTTTACATGGAATGGACTGTGTCCTCTGGTCCAACTGAACAGAACATTGACTGGAAATGGTAATGCTCGGCTACTTAGAGACCATCAGCAGTCACTCATGGATGTCATGCTCTCAAATAACGCTGGGATTTTTACTGATGACAATGCGCCGTGTCACCGGTTTGAAGAACATTCTGAACAGTTCGACCAAATGATTTAGCCACCCATATCGTCCGACGTGAATCCCATCGAACATTTATGGGACGTGATCGGGAGATCAGTTCTTGCGCAAAATCCTGCACCAACAAGACTTTCGCACCGCGGCTCAGTACTTCTCCAGGGCACTTCAAACGACTTGGTGAGTCCGTACCACGTCAACTTGCAGGGCTACGCTGGGCCAAAGGAGGTCCCACGCGATATTGGGAGCTATCCCTGAATTTCAGCGCATTATGCAGCTTGGTAGCTAGGTTACTTCTTATCCGCTGTTGGAATTCATGTTTACATATTTACGCAGTCGCAGTTGCAGTCGAGTTTTGGTTTGTAGCCATGGCAGATGTGAGCGACTGAGCAGCTCTTAGTGACAAGTGTGTTGGTGTGCGAACGACAACACACGGGCTAGACAATGAAACTGGTTATGGGAGCATTCTAGAAAAGATTTATTAAGGCTCCACAATGAAAGACAGCATTCCTGCTTTGGGAAAGACGTGCTTTTGTTTTTGGCAATGGAGTGGAAGGAAGAAGACGCGCAAATAAACATGTGACGGAGTCTCTGTTTCCATTGAGCAATCTCCTATGAAGTCGACACGTAAACGCACCGAGGACGACAATGCGTGATCACATGGAAAAAAAAAGAGTTTGAGGTCAGACATTTTCGACTGACTTTGGTAAACCAGTTATCGGATACAGAACTGAATGAGTGCGTTTCAGCATGCCGGGCTTTGTTCTCAGTTTCTAAATGCAGCGATCCCTGTCAAGGCTATGTTTTCACATGAATGTGCCATTTATCGTAGCTCATGTGCTGGAAACATTGTCGTTTGGGCCAAATGAACCCTCATTACAAAGGAACTCGTCTCACGTAATGATATGGGCAACGATGACATCACATCATCTGCTTGGATCGCACTTTTTTGACGAGAGTGTCAACGGCGCATGTAATTTACATGTGTTACTGACATGGTTAACATCTCAGCTTCAGGAAACGGGGCTCACAGAACGCATATGGTCGCAACAAGGCGACTCTCTTACAGTGCGCGACTTCCTAAATGCTTTCCAAGGCGACGAAAAGCAACGCCAATTACCTTGGAATGGCGACAAAGAAGTCCTGATCTCACCACACCTGACACCTCGTTAAGGGGTGCCATTACCTGCACAGATCTTTATGCTACAAACGAATAATTGCGGAATGCTGTTGAGAATATACAGAGTGACAACTACTGAGCTATATGAAATAAAATCGTCATAACTTCAGAACGGCTTGCCTTAGGGCGTACAAACTACACGGTTGGCCACGGGGCATGATGAGAATCAGTATGCGCCATATGGTTTGGTTTAGCGACGACGTCCGCTTTCTTTTGGACGGGTTCTTCAATAAGAAAAATTGGCGCATTTGGGAGACTAAGAATCCGCAATTCGCGATCGAGAAGTATCTTCACCCTTAACGTGTGACAGCACGGTGTGCAATGTCCAGTCGTGGAATAATCGGTGCGATATTCCTTGATGCCACAGTGACTACCGAACGGTAAGTGAAGGTTTTGGAAGATGATTTCATCCCAGTTATCCAAAGTGACCCTGATTTCGCCAAGATGTGGTTCATGCAAGACCTCATCAGAGCAGAAGAGTGTTTGAGGTCCTGGAGGAGCACTTTGGGGACCGCATTCTGGCTCTGGGGTACCCAGGGGCCACCGGCACCGGCCTCGATTGGCCGCCGTATTCTCCGGATCTGAGCACGTGCGACTTCTTTTTCTAGGTCTGTATTAAAGACAAGGTGTCAGCAATAACCTCAAAATCATTCCTGAGCTGTAAACACCGATTCAGGAGGCCATCGACAGCATCGATGTTCTGACACTTGAGCGCGTCATGCAGAATTTCGTTATTCGTCTGCACCACATCATCGCCAATGACGGCAGATATGTCGTAACCTAAAATCGAATATCTGTAGTGATGTTCACATGTTGAACAAAATGTGTGCCCTCCGTAATTTATAAATAATTCACGATTTTTTGAAATATAGTTCAATAATTGTCACCCTGTGTTTTTGACACTGTAACACCGGACTTCCTCAAAAATACACACATCAAAAAATGTTTTACATCACCTCGGTTCCGACAGTTCCGGAACCTGTACAGAAAATTGGAATAGAGTTCAACATAAACATCATTTCCGCCCTTTCTATTGCTCATGAAAACCACTCATGGCATGTTGTACCACCATACTGCGAGACCTGGTGGTCTAGATTGCTGTACACACTGTAAGTAGGCTGTTTAGGTTTTTATGTTGGTAACGTCACCTAACGCTCTGTATGACAATCACTGGCTGTGCTGTGTGCAGTCTGTGGCTGATTGGCATTGTCGGAATATTCGCCATTAACTTTTCTAAGGGGACGTTTCATATAGCGACCCTGCCATATGAAACGTCCCCTTAGAAAAATCAGTGAATTACTGTGCTGATAAACCCCTTACGTTAATTGATTTTTCAAACAGCTGAGCAAAACTGAACGTACTCAGACATTTCTCTCTTTACTTGTTCTGATCATCACTAAACTGACACACAATATTTTTAGCGCAAAGCAATCTGACTTTCAACAATCCCTACAAAAGAATGGCCTTGACTAACAAGAACCTATACCTTTCATGAATCACTTACCTCACAAAAATCTTCGTTGCTCGAACTACTGCAATACAGCGAGCGCCAATACTGCCAGCTAAATAAAAGATTCTAACTACTGAAGGCACTAACTACTGATAGGCATAGCTAGCAAATGAAAGATTTTGATAGAGAACAAACAATGTATTTAGCTTAATAGTGTTCAAAAGTCATTATATATAAGTTCTTGACATCCAGTCTTACAAATTTACAGTCTCTGATGGACACACGTCCAGATCATCCGGTCTCAAAACTCCGCCATCTCACTCCCCACGTGGCATTGCTGGCGGCTCACCTCCAACTGCGCAACGCTACGCGCTGTTCACATCCAACTGCCCCACACTACAATAGGGACTATTCCAACAATGCCACTCAGCCATAGACTGCACACAGCACAGCCAGTGATTTTCATACAAAGCGCTACGTGGCGTTACCAATATAAAAACCCAAACAGCTACTTACATAGCCCCCATGCTCCCCACAAAAAATTTTACAAATTGTGTGGGGACGTTTCAACACCGGTACCTCTAATACCTAGTAGCACGACCTCTTGCATTGATGGATGCCTGTATTCGTCGTGGCGTACTATCCACAAATTCATCAAGGCACTGTTCGTCCAGATTGTCCCACTCCTCAACGGCGATTCGGCTTAGATCCCTGAGAGGGGGTTGGCGGGACACGTCGTCCATAAACAGCCCTTTTCAATCTATCCCAGGCATGTTCCATAGGGTTCATGTCTGGAGAACATGCTGGCCACTCTAGTCGAGCGATGTCGTTATCGTGAAGGAGGGCATTCACAAGCTGTGCACGATGGGGGCGCGAATTGTCGTCCATGAAGACGAATGTCTCGCCAATACGCTGCCGATATGGTTGCACTATCTGTCAGATGATGGCATTCACGTATGGTACAGCCGTCACGGCGCCCTCTATGACCACCAGCAGCGTACGTCGGCCCCACATAACGCCACCCCAAAACAGCAGGGAACTGCTGCACTCGGTGGACCGTGTGTCTAAGGCGTTCGGCTGACCAGGTTGCCTCCAAACAGGTCTCCTACGATAGTTTGGTTGAAGGTATTTGCGACACTCATCGGTAAAGAGAACGTGATGCCAGTCCTGAGCGGTCCATTCGGAATGTTGTGGGGCCTATCTGTACCGCGCTGCATGGTGTCGTGGTTGCAAAGACGGACGTCGCCGTGTTCGTTGGTGTGACGTTGCGCATCATGCAGCCTATTGCGCACAGTTTGAGTTGTAACACGACGTCGTGTGGCCGCAGAAAAAGCATTATTCAACATGGGGGCGTAGCTGTCAGGGTTCCTCCGAGCCATAGTCCGTAGGAAGCGGTCATCCACTGCAGTAGTAGCCCCTGGGCGGCCTGAGCGAGGCATGTCATCGACAGTTCCTGTCTCTCTCCGTATCTCCTCCATGTCCGAACGACATCGGTTTGGTTCATTCCGAGACACCTGGACACGTTCCTTGCCGCGCGGAGTGGCCGCCCGGTTTGAGGCGTCATGTCACGGATTGCGCGGCCCCTCCCACCGGAGGTTCGAGTCCTCCTTCGGGCATGGGTGTATGAGTGTTGTTCTTAGCTTAAGGTAGTTTAAGCTAGTTCAAGTAGTGTGTAAGTCTAGGGCACGATGACCTAAGCAGTTTGGTCCCTTAGGATTTCAGACGCACACTTATTTGTTGAGAGCCCTTCCTGGCACAAAGCAACAATGCGGACGCGATCGAACCGTGGTATTGACCGTCTAGGCACGGTTGAACTACAGACAACATGAGCCGTGTACCTCCTTCCTGGTGGAATGACTGTAACTGATCGGCTGTCGGACCCCCTCCGTCTAATAGACACTGCTCACGTATGGTTGTTTACATCTTTGGGCGGGTTAAGTGACATCTATAAACAGCCAAAGGGACTGTGTCTGTGATACAATATCCATAGTCAGCATCTATCTTCTGTGAACCGGCGTGATGCAAAACTTATTTTGATGTGTGTATGTCAAGAAGAACAGCGAGGCGTATGGAAATGCATATACAGCACGATGAGGAACATACCGATTTAATGAACACTTAATACGTAAGTAAGTACTTGTGCTAAGGAAAATGAAATCAATTAGGCTTCGATATTACGGAGTGCGAGAACTTCTCGCAAAGCTTGTACTGTGCCAGTTCTTTCTATGTATGGTCCAAGTTCCATTGAGCATTGTTACTTGGCAGTGACACAAGACGCGAAACTTACTTTTATCCTTAAGTTTTGCACACCAGTGCTCATATACATTAGACATCCAGTCACATTGATGTGACTATGTTCGACGCCAAACTGCAATTGCCACTCACAGACGGCAGATGACAGCACTAGCAGAGGAGGGTATATAAAGCGTTTCGGGTGGACGAGGAAAACGCTGCAGTCGTTGTCGTAGTGAAGAAACGGAGCCCAAATGGTCACGATCATCGGCTTTCGGGACAAGGGCGGAAACAGTTCCGAAACGGCAGAGTTCGTAAACCGTTCCTGTGGTTGAAGTCTACCGTGCATAGCAAATGGCGCTCTCCCAAACAGGAGCCGAGGCAACAATGGTGCACCACGGGCCATAAATGACAGCGGCGGCTGCGGGGATGTGTACTGACTGCCCAGATAAACCAAGGGGCTATCAGCAGTGTCTCCTCAGCGAACGTCTGGAGAACGTTGCTGTGTATGGGTGTAAACAGCAGCTGCCTGGTTCGTAGAACCACGCTGACTGCTGTTCATCGCGGGCGAAGGCAGGTATTTGCACTCCAATACCCCAGCTGGACGTCCACTCGGTGGAGACAGGTGGTCTTTCCAGATGAATCAAGTTTTATGCTCCATCGGCCAGATGGTCGGGAAACGTCTGAAAGCAAATACCCTGCAACTATCGTCGGAGGCAAGATGTTTTAGTGCCATTCCTTGGGTGATCTCACCACTCTCAAAGGCACAATGGATCGACACAAGTATGCGTCGACCCTGGGGACTATGTCCACCCCTACACGCAGTCTGTTGTTGCTCGATACTATGGCTTCTACCAGGAGGACAATGCAGCGTCTCACTCAGCTCGCAGTGAACGTACTTGCTTCGGAAAGCACCTGGATGAGTTTACACGTACTCACTGGCCAGCAAACTCTCCTGATTTAAACCCAATCGAGAATCTATGGGACCACCTCGGTCGGGCTGTTCGTGTCATGGATCCTCAACCGAGAAACCTGGTGCAGCTGCCCACGGCAGATGACTCCACATCCCTGTCGGTATCTTCCAGAAAATCGGTGACTCTCTTCCTGCACGTCTCGCAGAGGCCTTCGTTACAGAATGTGATCATGTAGGGTTTTTACAGATGGTCGTATTAATTTCACTGGCAAAGTGTATTACACTGATGAATAATGTATGCTCTGCCACAGACCATCTGATGACTTGCCGGTTGGAAGTATACATATTCCGTGCAATAAAATGTTCAGTTTATGAACTCTACCCCACCGCGGCGATGGAAATGGAATTGAGCGTTTGGCGTCATTGGCCGGGAGGCCACTTACGGGGCAGGTCAGGCTTCCTTCGTGCAGGTCTTATTACATTCGACGCCACATTGGGCGACCTGCGCGCCGGATTGGGATGAAATGATGATTAAGACAACACAAAACCCAGTCCCTGAGCGGAGAATATCCCCGACCCAGCTGGGAATCGAACCCGGGCCCGTAGGACGGCAATCCGTCAGGCTGCCCACTTTTTTTTTTTTGTTTACTCATTTTGTTCGCTTTCGTTCGTTGCATCTGCTCGGGGCGGACGTCGTAAGACATCCGTTTAAGTTCGTTGTTGATCGATTAACTCAGTTTTTTTTATTACAGAGGGCAGCTAACCCTTTGACCGAACACGGTGAGCTACCGTGCCGGCGGTTTTTGTTCGCTTTCTTTCGTTGCATCTGCTCGGGGCGGACGTCGTAAGACACCCGTTTTAGTTCGTTGTTGATCGGTTAACTCAGTTTTTTTTTATTACAGAGGGCAGCTAACCCTCTGACCGAACATGCTGATCACTCAGCTATCGCGGCGGACATCTCGGCGATTATTTGATACAAGCATATAACTAAATTGTTAATGACTTACGTAACAAAAAGGAATGCATTTCTTTTGTTACTGCATGAAGGAATGAAAACGTTGCCTGTACAAAGGTATTATATGAAACCTCTAAAATCCTATATTACGTAACCCAATAAATGAAAGGATACTGCACAGAAGAATGCCAGCGTACAGGCCTTGGTCTGACCGCGAACGGGAATTCGATCAACGTCATGTAATTCTGTGAGCACTAACAACATTTTTCTTTCCGTAGATAAGGGCTGCAACCGCAAAAATTAAATAAATTTTCCTCAGATACGCTCTGCGGGAACACCGTGATCGTCAGAAGCAGTGCTGCACCGCCTGCAGGCATACAGGAGTGGAATTTCTCTCGCACTGGTCACGCTGTGTTACAAAAATTCTCTCAACAAATTCCAGGACGTCGACCTTCCTTTCAAAGAACAGCTATTTCTGTTTTTAGCAGACGTATCTCTTTGCAATTTAAGTCCACAACGTTGTTGTCTATCGTGACGCAAGCTCCTGGGAATGTTTCTGATAGTGCTGACTTATAGAAACCAAAGCACTGAGATGTTTCTGGCAATTTTACTCTGTTGCATCTATCGAGGCATGTTCTTGATAATAAAAGAAACTAGAAATCAATCAATAATACGTTATGTTTGAAGAACGAGCACTGGAAATATTGAACAAAGTGATGCAGATGCAGTTTAAAATTACACAAGTCGAAGGAAAACATTTTGATTACTGCTTATTAGGTAATAGCTTATTCTTATCGTTTTCTTTGAATCCATATCGGACGTCAGTTTTTTTCTGTCGCAGACACTCAGAAATTTATAAATATGAATTGTATATATGTTTTTTGTATTCTTCTGGGCCCACAGCGCGATGTATATATTGGGGAGACATAAGTACATAAGTCCTAATCGCTGCTATGTGCAGGTTTTCGATAGGCCTACTTCGGCTCCAGTGCCGTTTTCTGTCTGCGAATAAAATATGAATTCGTTGATTTTTGGTTCTACTGTTATGGATAATTATTGTCAATATTATTGTCAATATTGGTAGTACTAACGTCTAGCTGTTTCAAGTGTCCACGAAACATCATTTGATTGTTATTTCTTACAGGTCGCGTGATTATATGATTGTGGCAGCCACACTGCCATATTTCGATCGTTTATGTTTTTGTTGGTTTTGCCTTTTGGTCCTGTTTACAAGTTTTTTGAACTTCTGAAAACTTTATTTGATAGAACACCAGCGATGTTATATAGTCACAATTTTGTTCAGATTTATTAACCTGTGAGCACAGTCTAACGTAACAGTCGCGACACTACGTTTCGTTTTTGTTACCCACAGCGATACCAGCGCCCCAAGCGGCCAGCAATCGACACTTCTGAATACTATATCGAATGTGTACAAATACTAACGTTTATATTGATTTGTAACATAGTTTTTACAATAAGTGTGTGTAAAGACCTAAAAACCGACAGTAACTAAAAATGACACCACAATTATCATTATTTAGTTTCCTAAGGACCCTGGGAGGTACGAAGCGGTACATTACAGAACAGTTCATTTTCGACTCTCTTGTAACATACAGACGTTTACTGAATAATCTCGTTTTCCTTTAATAAAAAGATTACTTGTAAATACCGGAACATCCAGCCTTTAGTAGAAAGACATCGTGTATCTAACCAACGATGCATTTCAGCCAAATTAGTAAATGTGGAACGTAGGAAAACTACACGGAATGTAAGACCTACATTATATAAGGTATCAAATAAGCCACCACAACTGTAGCATAAATGAAAACCACACATACATGATCACAATTCCACAATTGCAGCTAAATCTGAGCTCTAAACGGCAAGAATCATCAACACAGTCTCTTTTGAAGCAAAAAGAATTACATTTAGAGGAATGTTTGTGTATTAGAAAATCGAGTGAGATGTAAGAATAGGCGACTCATTAGACTGTACAAAAAAATTTAAGTGTCAAAGAAAGTGCCTATAATAACAACAGACAACAAAAGGAAATATGTGTTTCTATTCTTTCGCTTTCAGCGAAATAAGCTGCAAGTATACATGCATTCGAGAGTATTTCTTCGTGAATAAGATTTAGCCTATGTCATTGAATCAGCGTGACTTGGCTGGTTTCACCTGTTTATCGCGATAATTCATGTCTCTTAGTAATATAATAGCACATGGAATGCAAAAATATAACCAACATTTAGTTAATTTAGTAGAAAACAATTTAAAACAAATATTATCCGTACGACGCATGCGACCGACTGCTTTCTCACCGCTTGGAGCGCTAGTGTCGCTCCAACTGTCAAACTGTAACAATTTTCACATCGGAGAGTATCGTGACTGTATGTACACTCCTGAAAATGGAAAAAAGAACACATTGACACCGGTGTGTCAGACCCACCATACTTGCTCCGGACACTGCGAGAGGGCTGTACAAGCAATGATCACACGCACGGCACAGCGGACACACCAGGAACCGCGGTGTTGGCCGTCGAATGGCGCTAGCTGCGCAGCATTTGTGCACCGCCGCCGTCAGTGTCAGCCAGTTTGCCGTGGCATACGGAGCTCCATCGCAGTCTTTAACACTGGTAGCATGCCGCGACAGCGTGGACGTGAACCGTATGTGCAGTTGACGGACTTTGAGCGAGGGCGTATAGTGGGCATGCGGGAGGCCGGGTGGACGTACCGCCGAATTGCTCAACACGTGGGGCGTGAGGTCTCCACAGTACATCGATGTTGTCGCCAGTGGTCGGCGGAAGGTGCACGTGCCCGTCGACCTGGGACCGGACCGCAGCGATGCACGGATGCACGCCAAGACCGTAGGATCCTACGCAGTGCCGTAGGGGACCGCACCGCCACTTCCCAGCAAATTAGGGACACTGTTGCTCCTGGGGTATCGGCGAGGACCATTCGCAACCGTCTCCATGAAGCTGGGCTACGGTCCCGCACACCGTTAGGCCGTCTTCCGCTCACGCCCCAACATCGTGCAGCCCGCCTCCAGTGGTGTCGCGACAGGCGTGAATGGAGGGACGAATGGAGACGTGTCGTCTTCAGCGATGAGAGTCGCTTCTGCCTTGGTGCCAATGATGGTCGTATGCGTGTTTGGCGCCGTGCAGGTGAGCGCCACAATCAGGACTGCATACGACCGAGGCACACAGGGCCAACACCCGGCATCATGGTGTGGGGAGCGATCTCCTACACTGGCCGTACACCACTGGTTATCGTCGAGGGGACACTGAATAGTGCACGGTACATCCAAACCGTCATCGAACCCATCGTTCTACCATTCCTAGACCGGCAAGGGAACTTGCTGTTCCAACAGGACAATGCACGTCCGCATGTATCCCGTGCCACCCAACGTGCTCTAGAAGGTGTAAGTCAACTACCCTGGCCAGCAAGATCTCCGGATCTGTCCCCCATTGAGCATGTTTGGGACTGGATGAAGCGTCGTCTCACGCGGTCTGCACGTCCAGCACGAACGCTGGTCCAACTGAGGCGCCAGATGGAAATGGCATGGCAAGCCGTTCCACAGGACTACATCCAGCATCTCTACGATCGTCTCCATGGGAGAATAGCAGCCTGCATTGCTGCGAAAGGTGGATATACACTGTACTAGTGCCGACATTGTGCATGCTCTGTTGCCTGTGTCTATGTGCCTGTGGTTCTGTCAGTGTGATCATGTGATGTATCTGACCCAAGGAATGTGTCAATAAAGTTTCCCCTTCCTGGGACAATGAATTCACGGTGTTCTTATTTCAATTTCCAGGAGTGTATTAGACTGTGCTATGAGTTTCAGTGATTACTGATTTGATCTTTGCTGTTAATATTGTCGTTTCTTGTAAAATGTTACTGGTTTGAATGTTTATCCATTTTCTATCTTGGATACGTCTACAAAATTTTTGATGTAGTGTTTGTGCTTAATATCAGTTTGTTCGTTTAGTATGCTTTGTTGGTAGTTATATTGTGAACCTAAATATCTATTTCTTTCAAGATATCCACGGTTATTCCCTTCGATATTACGTGTAATATTTGCATTGTTCGTTCCATCTGGTCTACTATGTGAGTTTCTGTTTTCATGTGACTGAAGAAAGCGGATGGATTTGCGTCGCTATTTCTGGTGTGTTCTCGATATCTAATTCTGAAACTTCTTCCTGTTTGTCCTACATAAAAATCATTGCAATATTGATATTTGATTTTGCGTATGAATTTGTGTGGGCAGGCGAATTTTGTTTTCTCTGACTGAATTTGTGTTTTTAGATAGTATTTGGTTCGGTAAGCTAATTTTTCTCCCGTATTTTTTCAGTAATGCACTTAATTTTTATCTCAGTTTGCTATTAGTTCTTTTATTGCTGCGTTTTCTACGTTTTAACCGCGTTCGTTGTTCCTCCTGATAACCTCAATGTTGAGCGCCGCTAACCCACAAACAGCACTTCTGTACGGCCGTATTTTGTTCATTTGGCGGCAGTGCGGAACACCTTCCGGAAGTCAAGGAACCCGGCATGTACTTGGGCGCCTGTTATTTGCTGCTTTCTGGGTCTCGTGGATGAACAGGTGACTGGATTTCACACGATCTTTGATTTCGGAACCCATTTCGATTCCTAAAGAGGAGATTTTCCGCCTCCAGAAATGTCATATGGGAGCAAAAAAAAACGTGTTCCAAAATTGTATAACAAACCGGCGTCATAGATATAGATCTATAGTTCTGTGCATGTGTTCGGCGACCTTTCTTGACAACGAAATGATCTGCGTTTTTTTTCCATTCACTAGGAACTCTTCTCTCCTTCAGCGAGCAACGCTGTTGCTAGAAGAGGAGTAAGTTCTACCACTTACTTTATATGGACTCCTACTGATATTCCCTTAGGTCCAGTCGCCTTTCCTCTGTCGAGCGATTTCAGTTCCTTCTCTACCCCCTGGTCACTTATTTCGATATCTTGGATTTCGACGTTCATGCGACTCAGTGAAACAGTTTTGGAAAAAGGCGTTTGCTGTTTCCGTCATCTCCCGGTCAACCTCCGTTTATATAAGCAATTTACCGGTCTTGCTCCAGTTGTCGGCTAATTATAGCGACAATATTGTCTGTAAGAATGGATAGTCTCTTGAAAAGGGGTTATAAGATGCGTATCAACAAACAAAGGTAATGGTGCGTACTCGAATCAAATGAGGTGATGCTTAGGGAATTGCATTAATAAATGAGACACTAAAGTAGTAGATGAGTTTTTCTATTTGTGCAGCAAAATAACTGATGATGGCCGAAGCTGACAGGATATAAAATGTAGACTGGCAATGGTAAGGAAAGCGTTTCTGAAGAAGAGAAATTTAGTAGCATCTGATTGAAGGTACTTTTGTGTGCTGCAAACCAAACGATTTAATTTATGGCACAACTTTACTGAAGCCATCAGTTGCACTATTGTCTTTCCATTTACGAGTATCACAGTCTTACACGTAATGATGTTGTCCCACATAATGCCATCATCATTGTTCGGTCATCTGATATTTGAAAGTCGTATGAAGTGTAGATTATTTATAATTAATATGGGGTCTCTTTTTAGACAGTTTTCGCTATCTGTAGCATAAAAAGCAATTAGTAGCAATCATGTAAAACTTTTGTGCTAGTACTATAAACTACATAAATTTCCGAAAAAAATCATGAATAATATTAGGGAACTAACTGAATTATCCTTTGCACATTTGTTAGCCTGTTGTATAATATACAGCTAACAAGGATGTTACTATTTTGCGAAACTGCCACCTTATGGGAGAGAGAACTATTTTTTTTTTAAATTTACTATGCTAACTTTTGTAGCCAGCTGTTTTAGTTCTACGAAAATTGACAACATACTTCTTTTTTTTACTTTTTTATAAAATTAAGAATGGATACTAATTAATATCATCGCTAACACTAGGCCACCTGCTGGAGCATCAAGGAATAGTCAATTTTATGGGGAGGGGGCAGTATGGGACGTTAAAACTGTAGAGGGAGATGAAGGGATGAATGCAATAAGCACTTTGAAGTGAATGTAGGTTGCAGTAGTTACTCGGAGATGAAGAGGCTTGCACAGGATAAAGTAGCCTGGAGAGTTCCATCCAACCAGTCTGACTGAAGACCACAACATCAACATCGTTGTCTATGATTGTCTCTCGCGTTACGTGCAACAAACGTGGGTAAAGTCAGAGCGACGAGTACTTAAAGTGGCTTCCAGGCCGCATTCTCCCTGTGAAGCGGCGATAAACGGAAACCACGCGACAACGACAGCTGTATTTACGGCAGACGAGCTCTCGCCTTAATGAAGATTAACGAGCTGACGATACCAGTAATAAGTGGGAACCTGCCGCCATACGTCTTCTGAGGCAGTGACGTAACAGAAGTTCACTGGCCACTGCGCCGATTCGAAGACGTTCGGCGCCATTGTTATCAAGTTCGACAGAGCCATCTTATGCTGTGAAGTTTCCTTAACTCAGATATGCAGCAAAAACTGGCCTTTTGTTTCCTTTATCGTTGATGTAGCAAGCGCTCAAAATAAAAAAGGCTAAAGGACGTGCTTCGCGTCAGTACACTGTCCCAATATTTAGCTTAAAAACTAGAGTATTTGTTGTTTTCACTGACCGGAAGCCTCCAGTGACGGGAAAGAATAGCAATACCAACAAATAATTAAGGTAGACTAACGAAATTTCGGCAATACATTTGTCTAGGTAAAATATTTAAGTGTTTAATGTTGCAAGATCACAGGTAAATGTAAGCGCGAGATACGCCAATGCAAACGAAATGCTGATACATTAACAACCGGTGTAGTGTTGAATGCAAGAAGGCAAACGTGCGTCATTGTGTTGTACAGGTGTCGGAAGTAAATTTGTGGTTCAAAATAGTTCAAATGGCTCTGAGCACTATGGAACTTAACATTTGAGGTCATCAGTCCCCTAGAACTTTGAACTACTTAAACCTAACTAACCTAAGCACATCACACACATCCATGCCCGAGGCAGGATTCGAACCTACGACCGTAGCGGTCGCACCGTTCCAGACTAAAGCGCCTAGAACCGCTCGGCCACATCGGCCGGCTCAGTTTGTGGGATGGAGTCCTACGCCTGTAGCGTTTTGGTCCGTCAATAGAAAGAGTGTTAATGCTGGACGTCGATCACGCTGGAGCTGTTGGCCGATGATGTACCATATGTGCTCGACTGGAGACAGATCTGATGATCGGGCCGGCCATGGCAACATGCCGACCCTCTGTAGGGCGTGGTGGGTTACAGCAGCGTTATGTGGGCCAGCGTTATCCAGTTGGAAAGCACCCCCTGGAATGGCAGCACCAAACTGACGTAGAAATTTCAGTCAGGGAACACGACTGTGTTCCTGCTGTCATACAAACTGCACCCCAGACCATAACTCCTGGTGTAGTTGGTTGTAGGTCCCATCTGGCGTCCCCCTAACCAACACACGGCCATCACTGGCACCGAGGCAGAACCAGCTTACATCAGGAAATACAACACACCTCCACCCTGGCCTCCAATGAGCTCTCGCTTGACACCACTGAAGTCGCAAATGACCGTGGTTTGGGGTCAGTGGAATGCACGCTACAGGGCATCTGAATCGGAGCTGTCCTTGAAGTAACCGATTTGTAACGCTTCGTTGTGTCACTGTGGTGCCAGCTGCTGCTCGAATTCTGCTGCAGGCGCAGTACGATGTGCCAGAGCCATACAGCGAACACGATGGTCTTCCTTCTCGGTAGTGCCACGTGGCCGTCCGGAGCCCGCTGTTCTTGCGACCGTACATTATCGTGACCACCGCTGCTAGCAATCATGTACTCTGGCTACATTCCTGCCAAGTCTTTCTGCAGTATTGCGAAAGGAACCTCCAGAATCTCGTAGCCCTACAAGACGACCTCCTTCAAACTCAGTGATCTGTTGATAGTGGCGCCCTTAGCGCCTTAAGTGCATTCTTGACTAACATCAACTGACCGTGTCCAGTCTTAAAGGCAACTAGAGCTTACGATTCTTCGGCAAACCCCACGAAAAGTTTCTTTTTGCTATGCTTTCGCCCTCACCAGCGGGTCAAAACCCAGCATTCCAATAGAGATATCTCGAGCAAATTGCTGAAGTTTTTACGATATATTCCTAAGATCCCAATCTCGAACAGCCTCAAAATTTTCTTCATATCTTTATCCGTTTCCGAGATATGGAGGTTCAAAGTGACCCTACTTGTATACGTAAAATAGACACGTAAAATCCTCTGTGAGGCTAAATCATAGTTTATAAGGTGACATAGCACGGAGAAATATACTGTAAAATATCTCCGTTCGAGATATGGAGGCTCAAAGTGACCCTACTTGTATACGTAAAATACACACGTAAAATCCTCTGTGAGAGTAAATATTAGTTTACAAGGTGACATAGCTCGGAGAAATATACTGTAAAATATCTCCGTTATCATCTGGGAACGATATTTTCTAGTACTGAAGCACATGGAAAATTTTTGTGCATTTCAAATCCGGTATAATGTGTAAAATTAGTTTTGCGTTACTTCAATTTCACATAAATAAACTATCTAAATTTTACTAAGCACTACGGAACCAGTGGAAAAATACTCCCATCGGAGCACAAAAATTGCGAATATGTCCCTGTTTATACTAAAAGACTCTGACTAAAAAGTGGGGTACCAGCTGCCTAATTCTACCTTCCTCAGCACCTTTGATAATTTTCCCCAAATTTTCGGCATCCGAACATGCTGAGAGAGAAGACAGTGGAAGTGGCAAAGAGACGGAAACTGGAACATAGTAGACAGTGGTTGTGTTATAGAAAGAGCGAAAGAGACAATGGTAGTGTGTGTGTATGCGTGTGTGTGTGTGTGTGAGAGAGAGAGAGAGAGAGAGAGAGAGAGAGAGAGAGAGAGAGAGAGAGGGGGGGAGAGAGGAGGAGGGAGGGAGGGAGAGAGAGAGGGACTCACTGGCAGCGGAACATAGTTGACAGTGGCAGAACAGTGCTAGGAAAAGAGAGAAGTAGAAAGTGCCACGGGCGAGGAATAAAGAAAAAGAGAAAGTGGAAGTGGATGGGAGCCAGTGATAATGAGAGGCAGACTATATGAAAATGACAACAAGAAAGAGAGATAGTGACAAGAGCATTGTTCCGGTGGTATGCAATATGCACAAGAACCAAGAGGGAACTCTTAAGACTGGAAGACCAAGAATGATAGGACAGTGATTCTGTCTTTTTCCCCTACTACTGAACCTGAACTTCGAAGAAGTAACGTCGGAAAAAGATGAGTATGGAGAGTGAGATTTAGATAGATGGTGATACGATATCAATGATAAAATTCGCTGATGACGCTGCTACGGTCAACAAAAATGGGGAAAAAATTTCAGGACATGTAGAAGGGAGTGTACGGTCTAATAACCACAGAACGCGTATTGATAGTAAACCAGAAAAATACGAAGGTAATGACGAACAGTAGAAGTGTGATTAGCAGTAGTGTTGAGATCGAAAATAGGGACCACGTGACAGAGAGAAACTCAAGGGATTCTGATACCAAGGCGTGACGGATAAAGCAGGCTACCAAGGCGAAAAGGGCATTCCTGGCCAAGGCAAGTGTAGTAGTATCAGACACGGGCTTTAATATGAGGAAGAAATTTCTGAAAAAGTACGTTTGAAGCATAGCATTGTATGGTAGTGAATCACATAAAACCGGAAGAGAAGAGAATCGCAGCTTTTGATATGTAATGCCACAGAAGTATGTTGAAAATTATGTGGACTGATAAGGAATGAGGAAGTTCTCCGTAGAATAGGCGAGGAGAGGAATGTGTGGAAAACACTGATAAGAAGAAGGGACAGGGTGATGGGGTATCTGTTAAGACATCAGGGAACAACTTCCGTGCTACTAGAGGGAGCTGCAGAGGGAAAAAACTGCAGAGAAAGGAAGGAATAAAGAAAGATTGGGTTTAACGTCCCGTCAACATCGAGATCATTAGAGACGGAGCACAACCTCGGATTGTGTCAACGGGGAAAGGAAATCGGCCGTGCCCTTTCAAGGAAAGTGTCCCGGATTTGCTCGATCGATTTAGGGATATCACCCTAAATCTAGATGTATTCGGGTTCGAATCGTCATCCTCCCGAATGCGAGTGCAGTATGCTAACCACTGCGCCAGCTCACTCGACAAGAAGGAAGAGACTGGAATATATGCAACAAATAGTTATTGAGATGTAAGACTTGAGGTAAAATTATCTGGATCGTTAGGCCGCGTGGTACTTCTTCTACACTACCGACGTTTGGACACACGTGCTGAGCTTGTGGTGTGAGCGGCGGGGACTGAACTCTCAAGGGCGTTCAGTCAACCGTGGACCCCTGTGCTGTGATAGTCATTAGGATCTTGTAGTGTCCACGGCTGACTGGACGCACAAGTGTGTTCAGCGAACCTGGACACCACAAGATCCTGTAGAAGATCCCAGCAGAAGGGTCGAAACGTCGATCGCATAGAACAAACACAACGATGCCGTGGCCCGACAACCGAAGAGATTTTACCTGTAGTAACTATGATGGTGGGAACGCATGGGACTGGCCACAAGACCGATAAACCATTAAACCAAAGTCTGAGATTATTTATTCTCATCCTACACATGAAACGAATAAAAGTGGGTCTTTGTACTGGTCAGTGTCGAGTACCAATACTGCTTTCTCTCCATTAATTGTACGACAGTTGTTGTTGTTGTTGTGGTCTTCAGTCCAGAGACTGGTTTGATGCAGCTCTCCATGCTACTCTATCCTGTGCGAGCTCCTTCATCTCCCAGTACCTACTGCAACTTACATCCTTCTGAATCTGCTTAGTGTATTCTTCTCTTGGTCTCCCTCTACGATTTTTACCCTCCACGCTGCCCTCCAATACTAAATTGGTGATCCCCCGATGTCCTACCAACCGATGGCTTCTTCTAGTCAAGTTGTACTACAAACTCCTCTTCTCCCCAATTCTATTCAATACCTCCTCATTAGTTATGTGATCTACCCATCTAATCTTCAGCATTCTTCTGTAGCACCACAATTCGAAAGCTTCTATTCTCTTCTTGTCTAAGCTATTTATCGTCCATGTTTCACATCCATACATAGTCACACTCCATACAAATACTTTAAGATACGACTTCCTGACACTTAAATCTATACTCGATGTTAACAAATTTCTCTTCTTCAGAAACGCTTTGCTTGCCATTGCCAGTCTACATTTTATATCTTCCCTACTTCGACCATCATCAGTTATTTTGCTCCACAAATAGCAAAACTCCTTTACTTCTTTAAGTGTCTCATTTGCTAATCGAATTCCGTCAGCATCACCCGACTTAATTCGACCACATTCCATTATCCTCGTTTTGCTTTTGTTGATGTTCATCTTATATCCGCCTTTCAAGACACTGTCCATTCCGTTCAGCTGCTCTTGCAAGTCCTTTGCTGTCTCTGATAGAATTACAATGTCATTGGCGAACCTCAAAGTTTCTATTTCTTCTCCATGGATTTTAATACCTACTCCCAATTTTTCTTTTGTTTCCTTTAGTGCTTGCTCAATATACAGATTGAATAACATCGGGGAGAGGCTACAAAACTGTCTAACACCCTTCCCAACCACTACTTCCCTTTCATGCCCCTCGACTCTTATAACTGCCATCTTGTTTCTGAACAAATTATAAATTGCCTTTCGCTCCCTGTATTTTACCCCTGCCACATTTAGAATTTGAAAGAGAGTATTCCAGTCAACATTGTCAAAAGCTTTCTTTAAGTCTACAAATGCCAGAAACGTAGGTTTACCTTTCCTTAATCTATTTTTTAAGATAAGTCGTAAGGTCAGTATTGCCTCACGTGTTCCAATATTTCTACGGAATCCAAACTGATCTTTCCCGAGGTCGGCTTCTACCAGTTTTTCCATTCGTCTGTAAAGAATTCGCGTTAGTATTTTGCAGCTGACTTATTAAACTGATAGTTCGGTAATTTTCACATCTGTCGACACCTGCTTTCTTTGGGATTGGAATTATTATATTCTTCTTGAAGTCTGAGGGTGTTTCGCCTGTCTCATACATCTTGCTCACCAGATGGTAGAGTTTTGTCAGGACTGGCTCTCCCAAGGCCGTTAGTAGTTCCAATGGAATGTTGTCTAATCCCGGGGCCTTGTTTCGACTCAGGTCTTTCAGTGGTCTGTCAAACTCTTCACGCAGTATCGTATCTCCCATTTCATCTTCATCTACATCCTCTTCCATTTCCATAATATTGTCCTCAAGAACATCGCCCCTGTGTAGACCCTCTATATACTCCTTCCACCTTTCTGCTTTCCCTTCTTTGCTTAGAACTGGGTTTCCATCTGAGCTCTTGATATTCATACAAGTGGCTCTCCTTTCTCCAAAGGTCTCTTTAATTTTCCTGTAGGCAGTATCTATCTTACCCCTCATGAGATAAGCCTCTATATCCTTACATTTGACCTCTAGCGCAGGACAGTATCAAACGAATAGAGTAAGTAAAAAGGGAGGATATGATAGACGCTAATTGCGTTGTTGGCCTGTCATGCGGATTAGATGTAGGAATTGACAGTCTATGCAGACATTGTGATGACAAGATAGCGATGTTTTTAACTCTGTTGTTCTTTTAGCAGAGCAGCATACAGTGTGAGGCGCTAGTGTTGTGGATCGTGGCGAACTGGAGCATGAACCAGGAAGCGCCGGCCTGCCGCATGTCGAGTTTTGAGGGGAGCGACCACCATGGAGGAAGGGCCCCTCCCCCCACACTTTAAATTCGCTGCTATCACGGCGTCTGCTCGTCCTGCAGGACGCGTCCGCTTCGGCGCTGGCAGTTCTTGCGGCGGCAGATGCTGAGGCATCGGGTGACGACGGACCGAGGTGCAGATGGCCAGCCTCGCCCGTCCACACGTGTTCCACACACACACACACACACACACACACACACACTACACTGCACTCGTCATGGCTTCTAGACCCTCCCGCCGGCCCATTGCTCTGCAGTGTGCCAGCGCTTATTTGGCAAGTGTGCGAGAACATCGGAAAAGGAATTTAAGTTAACAGGGTAATAAAACGTTTTATGTACAAAAAAGCTTCCAAAATATAAGTTTTATTTCCCAGATCGTAGTTGATACCTATCCTGATTACTAGATCCAGCAGAGTTACGGCCTTGCCGCAGTGGATACGGCTGTTCCCGTGAGATCACCGAAGTTAAGCGCTGTCGGGCGTGGTCGGCACTTGGATGGGTGACCATCCAGACCACCATGCGCTGTTGCCATTTTTCGGGGTGCATTCAGCCTCATGATGCCAATTGAGAAGCTACTTGTAGCGGCTTCGGTCAAGAATACCATCATAACGACCGGCAGAGCGGTGTGCTGACCCCACGCCCCTCCTATACGCATCCTCCACTGATGATGACTCGGCGGTCGGATGGACCCGCTAAGCCACTCGTGGCCTGAAGACGGAGTGCTGTTAGCAGAGTTACAAGGTGACAATTATTGAACGATGTGAAATAAAAGGTGTTGACAGATGTGAAAATTACCGAATTATCAGTTTAATAAGTCTCAGCTGCAAAATACTAACTCCAATTCTTTACAGACGAATGGAAAAACTGGTAGATGCTGACCTCGGGGAAGATCAGTTTGGATTCCGTAGAAATATTGGAACACGTGTGGCAATACTGACCCTACGACTTATCTTAAAAAATAGATTAAGGAAAGGCAAATCTATATTTCTAGCATTTCTAGACTTAGAGAAAGCTTTTGACAATGTTGGCTGGAATACTCTCTTTCAAATTCTAAAGGTGCCACTGGTAAAATACAGGGAGCGAGAGGCTATTTATAATTTGTACAAAAACCAGAAGCAGTTATAAGAGTCGAGGGACATGAAAGTGAAGTACTGGTTGGGAAGGGAGTGAGACAGGGTTGTAGCCTCTCCCCCATGTTATTCAATCTGTATATTGAGCAAGCACTAAAGGAAACAAAAGAAAAATTGGGAGTAGCTATTAAAATCAATGGAGAAGAAATAAAAACTTTGAGGTTCGCCGATGACATTGTAATTCTGTCAGAGACAGCAAAGGACTTGGAAGAGCAGTTGAACAGAATGGACAGTGTCTTGAAAGGAGGATATAAGATGAACATCAACAAAAGCAAAACGAAGGTAATGGAATGTAGTCGAATTAAGCCGGGCGCTGCTGAGGGAATTAGATTAGGAAATGAGACACTTAACGTAGTAAATGAGTTTTGCTGTTTCGGGAGCAAAATAACTGATAATGGTCGAATTAGAGAGGATATAAAATGTAGACATGGCATGGAAAGCATTTCTGAAGAAGAGAAATTTGTTAAAATCGAGTATAGATTCAAGTGCCAGAAAGTCGTTTCTGAAAGTATTTGTATGGAGTGTAGCCATGTATGGAAGTGAAACGTGGACGATAAATAGTTTGGATAAGAATAGAAGCTTTCGAAATGTGGTGCTACAGAAGAATGCTGAAGATTAGATGGGTAGACCACATAACTAATGAGGAGGTATTGAATAGAATTGGCGAGAAGAGAAATTTGTGGCAGAACTTCACTAGAAGAAGGGATGGGTTGGTAGGACATGTTCTGAGGCATCAAGGGATCACCAATTTAGCACTGGAGGGCAGCGTGGAGGGTAAAAATCGTAGGAGACCAAGAGATGAATACACTAAGCAGATTCAGAAGGATGTAGGTTGGAGTAGGTACTGGAAGATGAAGAAGCTTGCACAGGATAGAGTAGCATGGAGAGCTACATCAAACCAGTCTCTGGACTGAAGACCACAACAACAACAATGAAATAAAGTTGTCATAACTTGTGAACGGTTTGCGTTAGGCAGTTCAAACTGTACGGTTGGCCGCGGGGCATGGTGGGAATTAGTATGCGCATGCGCACGCGCCTTGTTTTTGTCGGCCACTTTGATCTGGATGGTTTCGCCAATAACCAAAGTTGGCTCATTTGGGGGACTGAGCATCCGCATTTCGCGATCGAGAAGTCTCGTCACCCTCAACGGATGACTGCGGGGTGTGCAACGTCCAGGCACGGAATAATCGGTGCCATATTCCTTGATGGCACGGTGACTGCCGAACGGTACGTGAAGGTTCTGGAAGATTCTTTCATCGCCATTATCCAAAGTGACCCTGATTGTGACAAGATGTGGTTCGTGCAAGACGGTGCTCGACCCCATGGAAGTAGAAGAGTGTCTGATGTCCTGGAGGAGCCTTTTGGGGACCCAGGCATGGGCCTCGGAAAAAAATGGCTCTGAGCACTATGGGACTTAACTTCTAAGGTCATCAGTCCCCTAAACCTAACTAAACTAAGGACATCACACACATCCATGCCCGAGGCAGGATTCGAACCTGCGACCGCAGCGGTCGCGTGGTTCCAGACTGTAGCGCCTAGAACCGCTCGGCCACACCGGCCAGTTGCGTGGACCTCGACTGGCCGTCATATTCTGCGGATATGAACAGATGAGACTCCTTTTTGTGGTGCTATATCAAAGACAAGGTGTGCAACAGTAACCCCAAAACCTTTGCTGGACTGGAAACAGCCATTCAGGAGGTCAGCGACAACATCGATGTTCTGACAGTTCAGTGGGTCACACAGGATTTTGCTATTCGTCTGCGCCACATCATCGCCAATGATGGCAGGCATAACGAACACGTCGTAATCTAAAGCGAAATATCTGTAGTGACGCTTACGTGTTGAATAAAGTGTGTGTACGCCATAGTTTATAACTAATTTACATTTTTTTCATATAGTTCAATAACGGTCCTCCTGTATATTTCTATCTTCAGGATCATCGGATACGTGAAGTACGGAACCACTTACCGACATATACACACCTGACACCAGTGTATGTGCTCTACTTGGTGTATGTGACGCCTCTGTGCTTTGCTGATACAGTTATGGCTTTTATTTCAGTGTGCTTAGTGTTGCATGGAAGACTCTTTGTGTGAGTTTACCTCCATGCTTCCAATGGCCAGATGGCAACGTGCCACACGTAGTGGATTGTAATTCACGTATTCTGCCTCTGAAGATGGTAACATAGCGCTGCCGAAACTAGTAATCAGGATACACATCATCTGCGATCTAGGAAATAAAACTTCTATTTTGCAAGCCTTTTTACACTAGTATAGAGGTCGCTCTCCTTCTGACACTGGCAGGTAATTACAAAAACCTTTATGTTCTTGTTGACTACGCTTGGTAAATCATCTCCTTTTGTCCTCGCATTTTCCCGCTATTAAGGGGAGCCCTTCCTAGTCACATGGCACCATCAGTTCATCCTCTCGACTGAGGCACAGTTTGTTCACATCACTCTGGACAGTGGCGAAACAGCTAGTTTGAGGTCTTCATGTCTCTCTCTCTCTCTCTCTCTTCTCTTTCTAGCCACAGGAAGGCACTTTTTACGACATGACCACCAGGCCTTCGCGTTCGTTATGTGATCCTACCATCATAGCCTGCATTCTGAGAGTTTTTTTATTTGTGGGGACGACTATGAAGCTACCTCTTATGCGGCCGTAGGCCTCCTAGGCCAGTGTCAATTTGAATAAAAACATTTCGTACATAACGCGGCGTCATTATGAAGCACTAAAACAACCGTAATTCCAAAGCCTCGGCCATCTTTGCAGCGGTCCTCTTCGGGGTCACTAAGTGCTGAATCGCCGCGTGGGGTAGCCGCGCTGTCTAGGCTTGCCCCGTCGGAGGTTCGAGTCCTCCCTCGGGCGTTGGTGTATGTGTTGTCCATAGCGTAAATTAGTTTGTTAGATTACGTAGAGTTTAAGCTTAGGGACCAATGACCTAAGCAGTTTGTTCCCGTAAGATCTTACCACAAATTTACAAATTTAAAAAAAAAGTGCTGAATTCGGACGATTGTGTTCCACTGTATACAGGATGCTTGTTTTAACCTGAGACAACTAAATATATCCAAAACGACGCATCGTTCGTAAAAAAATCTTATAGCTGAAAAGGGGTCATCTGTCTGTGGTACAAACTGTCACGTCCTAACCACCCCTGCTGCGTGGGCGGGGTCAACTTTGTATTTTCAAATGGGAGCCCCCCACCTCTATAGTAGAAGGCGGTGTATTCGACAAATATCGAGTGTGCCTGTTTTTGCAGTTAAGAACCCATACATCTGATTCTACAATTCAATTTACCATGAAAATCTAAACCTTTGACTTCTGTCGATACTGATTTTCAAAATTTACCTGCTTGTAACGTGACTGTACAGTAAAAATAATACTAACACTCAGCCCTTGTGAGGCAAACTGGGGAGCTACTTGACTGAGAAGTAGCGGCCCCGGTCTCGTGAACTGACATACGGCCGGGAGAGCGTCGTGCTGATCACATGCCCCTTCACATCCGCATCCAGCGACGCCTGTGGTCTGAGGATGACACGGCGGCCGGTCGGTTCCGTTGGCCTTCATGGCCCGTTCGGACGGAGGTTGGTTTATCTTAGTCCGTATAAGCTACTCCTATGATTTTTTCTGTCATTTAATAAACATGTATTTCAAACCGAGCGAGTTGGCACAGTGGTTAGCTCACGGGACTCGCATTCGGGAGGGCGACGGTTCAAACCCGCGTCCGGCCATCCTGATTTAGGTTTTCGGCGATTTCTGCAAATCGCTTCAGGCAAATGCTGGGATAGTTCCTTAGAAAGGGCACGGCATACTTCCTTCCCCATCCCTCTGTAATCAAATGGGACCGATGACCTCGCTGTTTGGTCCCCTCTCCCCAAATCAACCAAGCAACCATGTGTATTTTAATGTATTTTGCTGTACTGTGTAACGGTACTTTGACTACCGCGCCTTCGCCAGTACAAAGATATGATTTACGATCGCGCATGCAGAAGAGCGCTGCGCCAGCGACAGATTTTTATAAGTAATTTTGATCTTTTTTACTTTTGCGTAGGTGCTTGTTTTTAACAACTAGTTTATCACTCTCTTGTCTTTATACGTCCAAGACGTGTATTTTTCTGCGATTTGTTAAATATGCTTTTAAGTGGAAATTAAAACTATGTTACGAAACGAAGTTATTTCAGTAGTGATTCGCAATGGTTATCGCCAAATTTATAAATTAATCCTGACAGTGACAACTTAGAAATTTTCATCAGACGGAGAACGAGAGGAACAGCGAACAATGAAAACAGGTCATCCTACAAGAAAATTAAGAAGTATTCCAGACGCAGCCACGAAGACTATATTATAATAAATGCTACGTTTCTGACAGAATTATAAGGTAAATTTCAACTTATTTCTGATGCTATTTCCTTACAGTCGCTTTTTGTAGTGTTGCTGACCCGGTCTGCCGTTCACGGTCAAATTACAGCACTATCTCAATCAGTAATACGAATTCCGCCTTATTCGTAACTTATTCCATCAAAATTCGAAACCCAATCAGATTTTGTATTTTCACGGCAGAACCCCGAGGAAAGGAAACACTACAACTGTATGGGTTGTTCCTATTAATACAGTGAATTTTGATAATATTCATTGTCACACACGGCTAACTGTAGCCTTTTTGTAGCCTTCTGTTTGAGATGTTACGGAGCGCCAAGTTCGGCACGCCGCCTGACAGGTTTTTAGTTTACTTCGCTCCGGCCAGCATGGCTTGTGAGCCGTGCGTGGCTCGTGTCCATGCCATCTCTTATTTAACTTTATTTTTTTATTTTATTTTTTTTTTTTTTACCGTACTGCCACCTCGTTATGTTACTTTTCAATTACTGGTGTCACTGAGTTGCTGCTTTGTCTGCCTGTGAGCGGCAGCAGCAGCGCTTATCGACATAGGCCCTGCTGTATTATCTTTGCTGGACTGCTATTACTGCCTGGTCGTCGTGTGTCGTCGAAAGGGTTGGAACGCGCCAGCAGTGCAGTTCGGACCGGGCAATGAAGTCAGTTGGAACTCGCCAGCACTAGTGTTCGGACCTGGCAGTCGGACAGCTGGGAAGTGGCAAAAGTTGGGTCGGGTTGGAGCGGCAGTCAGGTTCGGATAGCTATGACTCGCCCGACCGTTGCCGGCACACATGGCTGGAGGCGGTCTCGGTTGATCGTCGGCCGTTCGTCTTGTCGGACGACGTGTATTTGATCGCCGATCGCTTATGGGTCGGCGGTGTGCGTCTCAACTCGTGGTTCCTCCTGGTGATTGCACAGTCACCGTGAGAGTTGGCAATACTCTCTTAGGATTTAAAGGTTGGCTACAGCGTGCATACACAAGCTCTGGAATCAAAGATATTGTTGTCGCGCTTCGCAGCGCACTGATTAACTAGTGGCAGTTAGGAGGCCAGTGTAGGAGCCCGCCTGCTGTGGTGCGCACGTCCGTTGGGCGAGGGGTCGTCGCCGAGCTGCCGTACTGCCGTGTCCGCCAGCAGCGACACAGGATTCGGTATTGAGTTGATATCTTTTATAATTTGCAGCGTGCTTATTAATTGAAAGAAAAGGGTTTGTGTATGTGCGTAGCAGCAGGCGGTAATTTTGATAATGATAGGAGTTGAATTCTTAAGGAAAACCATTGTTAGGCGAATAGATTAAGTATTGATTTTTGTCATTGATTTCTTTTGTAATTGTCAGCGAATTGTTTCACTATGTATTTAATGGAGAAGTATTTCAGTCTGTCTCAAGAGTTTGATTAATTTGTAATATTGCTTTAATGCCACTGGAGGCAGATTTACGTACGAAGCGATTATTCCAAGAGGTTCTAGCGTTTTGTTAATTGAATGAGAAAGAATCGCCTTCAGAATATAGTTTTTGAAAAAAAGGAATTACTTGTTTGGGTTATCATTTATCGAGTTTAGATTTCACCAAACCCTTTCTCTTGAATTATATGCAGTTGTAGGAAGCCGCAGCAACAGCAGGAGCCGCCATACACAACATACATTGCACTCAGCATGAATAATAAGTTTTTTTAATGTTTTTGTTGAATGATGGAATGCAGCAGATCAAGCAGTGGCGGCAGAAAGACCAAGAAAGTTATCCGTTGCGCACAGGATCAATAAAAAAAATAAAGTTTAGGCGATTTCTGTAATAGTAAAGTTAACAAGAGTACAAGCACGAGGTTTTCGGTAGAAAACACGAGATAAGAAGATAGAGCTCGCGACTTTCAACTGCTTTTAGCATTGATCGCGTTCTTCGTCCAAGTGATTGTGAAATTGTGTGTAGCCTGTGATGTTCACTGCCCAGTTATTTCAGTGCTGTCTCCGTGCTGATGTGCAGCCGTTGGTCGGTTGGCGCAGTCGCGTCTTCAGCACCAGTGGGGCATGCAGCGCCAGGGAGACGCTGATAGCCATCACTCGCCGATGACTGCCGACACACGTGATTTGAGTGGGGACGACTTTGGTTGATAGTAGGTTGGTCGTCTTGTCGGACGGCGTGTATTTGGCCGGCGATCGCTTATGGGTTGGCTGTGTGTGCCAACTCGTGATTCGTCCTCAGTCACTGCCGTTAGCATTGTCTAGTCCTTCGTGCAAGTGTTTGTGAAACTGTGTGTAGTTTATGTGGTTTGACTGACAAGTTATTTAAAAGTTGTCGGCGTACTGGCCATGAACTGGTCGGCTGGCGTCGAGTAGCGAGGAAGGACAGGATAGCCATCACTCGCCCGACGACTGCCGACACACACGTCTGAGTGGCAACGACCTTGCTTGGCCGTTTGCTCGGTCACACGACTTGTATTTGGGTCGCCCACCGCTTATGGGTTGTCTGTGATCCGTTCTGGTTGTTGTTCCAGTCTCCGCTGTTAGCATCGTTCGAGTTTTGGTGCAAGTGTGGACCGGAATTGATCTTGATCGTTGGTCCGTTGACTGTCTGTCGGTTGGGTTTCCAGCGGATTGAAAAGTGGTTGGACCGACGGCCTGTCTCACCTAAGCGAGCTTTAAGCGTTTGAATTCCAGGTCGATCCTCGAACATGTGAGCGCCTTTGGGTGTACTGCCCCATTCTTTAAAAATTTGTTCTTGTTGTTTGTACTTGTATGGCTTCTAGCGATTTTGTTTCAAATTAGAGTTGTTTTGCTCTTAAGGCCTTCAGCCTAGTTTAACGTACTGTTTCACGTAAGCCCTTTGGTATTTTAATAATTTTAATGTTGTTCAATTTTAAATCTTGGGTCTTCAGCCGATTTTGAGTTGTTTGAGAACAACCACCTCTGGCCGTAATAACGGCCTTGATACGCCTGTCTAACATTACGAGTCAAGACAGCTGTAACGGAACTTGAATAGCGTAAAGTTATCGTTAAAAACGCACGCCGCGCGATTTGTTATGATTTGGTCGGTCATAATAGTAGTAACATGCTTTTGAATACAATTAAAATATAACGGCGATACCTGTTTAGCGTTATTGGAAATAATATGTAATAAATTAATGATTAAGGTAGCCGATCCTATAAGAAGAGGTAAAATTGGGCATATTAAGGTGTTTTGCTTTATATCGACTAAGCCGATGATACGGCGTCTTTTTTTTCCGTTTACGCTTAGAAGAAAAAAAAAACCAGTAACGAAGTGCTAATTGTGCGTTGTGAAAAATATAGGGGCGAATTTTAAATAGCTACAGTGTATAATCAGACTAACAAATGGACATTCAGTTACGCGAAATAGCGGACAGTGAAGTGTGGTCATTAAATTGAGTACACCTACAGGGCGGTCAATTCCAGGATAAGTCTATTCGCGTCTCACGAGGCACGCGGAATTGAGACCGGTTTTTTTTATTATATCACGGAGAGCGGGCTTCAATTTATAAAAAGGAGAAAAGCTGTATCATTATCATTGACTGTTGGTGTTATGCAACCAAAACTGTTCATCAAAGGGTTTCGGTGAATGAGTGGTGAATGCGAAATGAAACTGTGAACGAAGTTATGTTAAATAAAGCAGAAGAGACAAGACAGTTTGGTCGTATCTGTTATTATTCCATAAACCGTAACATTTATTCTCGTTGTACGAAGCCTTTATAGACGATCGTTATGACAATTTGCTTTGAAGGGATCTCGTTACGAGTTAAGTTTTGGGGACCTGGTCAACAGGGGATAGTTCTTAACTACTGCAGCTATTCTGGAATCAGGTGCTACCGTGACCGTTGTGTGTTGTCTATGGCTTAAGGTCATCATATCTCATGCTCTAAGATCGACGCGCCTTTCCTCTTGGTATAACGGTGTCTCACGGTAACCACGACAACGCCGACGGCGAAGGAAAATACGGTAGAAGTGGCGCCACAACGTGCGGCTCGATCGAGGAGGATTGCTGCATCGAGTCGAGTGTCATCCGGATTCACGAACCCTCGAGTTGGAAAATATTGTAGCAGCCAGTGAGTCTGTCCAATGAAAGAGGTATTCTTCAATAATCGCTAAAAGTGAGCGATACTACCAGGTATGATTAAAATAACTGTATAATTATAAAAAAAAGGAAGTTGAGACTTGTGATTTCGGAAGATAAATATATATAAATACATAGTGAAAATAAGTGTATGTCTTGGTAGTGAATAATCATGTCAAAACGAACGAAAAGAATACATGATAATATGCAGTTGAGTAGAGTAATGAGTAGAGAGAGAGAGGAAAGTGAAGAGGAAAGGGATGATGTATCCCATGAGCTCAATGTGGGACAGGAGACATGTACAGATAATAATACAGTTATTGATTTAGAGCCGTTAGGAGATTCAAATACAATGATAAGTAAGGTAAGCAGCGTGGGAGAACATAAAGATCTTGAGGTTTCGGAAGTAGATCAGCAAGTTTATCCTCAAAATGGAAATATTAATCAAAAAATGTTTGATCTGCTGGTATCAATAAATACTCAAATGGCTGTAGTGAATGGAAGACTTGGTTCACTAGAAAAAGATAATAAGCAATTAAAAGAGGACAATCAAAAGTTCATTAGAAGTTAAAATGGATTCTTTGGAAAGCAAACTGAACACCTTTGATTATAAACTGGAAAATACTAAGAAAGAATTAAAGGCGGACTGGGAGACTCAATTAAATGCGAAATTTGGAGAACTAGATGCAGAGTTTTCTAACACCTTAGAAAGGCAATATAATAATTTAATGGGAAAACTTCATGACGTAGAAAAGAAATATGAGGTAGTTTCGAAGAGTTATGATGGCCTGTCCAATAGGATGGTTAAGTGTGAAAGCAGCTGTTTCAATGGTAGCGCACAGATAGAAGAGCTTTCGAAACAAATAGTCGAGTTTGAGTCCGATGCTCGTAAGGGGATTGACAAGTATTTAGTAGATCAAACTAAAAGACTTGACGAAGATCTATCTGAATGGATAGAAATAAAAGGAAATGAAATTGTAGACAAGGTTAAGACTACTATTGGATCCCAGCCAAATGAAAATATCAATGAGCACCTGAGTAGAAATGATGAATTAATTAAGCTCTTCACTAGCGAATTTCAGAAAATAAAAGACAAAATAGTTGATGAGTTACCTAAATGGCAAAAGGAAACCAATCATAAATTGGCGGAGTTAGAACGAAAGTCATCACAAAATTTGTTGACAGAGGACAAACGTTCGGAGAATAGGTCGAAAAACAACCGAACATGTGATAATACGAAGTACAATTGTGGTGAAAATTTGCATTGGGAAGTTGATGATTCGGTTGGTAAAGATGATGATTCTTTTGGTCAGCGAGGATATTTGTCTTCTTTAAAGGTGGAGAACAGCATTTTTAAAAGTAGACAATTCCCAACATTCTCCACTGAAAAGAACAACCTGCATCCGAAAATCGTTATCAATAATTTCAAAAGAATATTTCCGCGTAGCTGGTCAGAACACGACCGACTTCAATTTATAGTATCCAAAATTACCGGAGAAGCCGCATTATGGGCCGCCGAAGTAAGTGAAAGTTGCCATACTTGCGCTGAGTTTGAACAACTTTTTTTGGCTAAATACTGGTCGTCGAGTAAACAAGAGAAATTAAGAAAAGAGGTTTACCAACCTGAGTATTTTAACAGTAAAAGGAGTACTTTAAGGCAGTATTTTGAAAAGTACATAAATAAAACACGTTATTGGAGTGCTCCAATTTCTCACAAGGAAGTGATCAGAATTTTGAAGGGAAGGTTGCCCATAAATATACGTGAAAAGTTAATAAATGTTCCTGACCACGATGTAGAACAATTCTTGTCGGTGATTGACTCAATAGATATGATTATGGAAGACGCAAGACAAATGAATAGTAATCAAATGTCGGCTCACCCTCATAGTAATACGAATAATTATAATAATAATTTAACGTATAATAATAATAATACCGAAAACCAGGTCAAACCCGCATCACAGGAGCGTGGACAATCTTCATCCTATGGCTGCAATAAAAACAATGATTATAATAAATATAGAAGAGATACTTACTGTGCTAGAGGTAAACCTCGATATGGTGACGCGAATGTGCATAGTAGTGATATTAATAAGGGTAACAGGTACCCAAGTGATGAACCCAATTGCATTCGACCTTGGGAAGATAATTCGAAGCATAATGTTCATCGGCAGGATGGAACAAATGCCTCGAGTCCTCATCCAGCACAAGGAGTTATACCAATGGGCGAAGGAGCCTCCAATGTGCGACGGGGTGAATACCATAACTCAGATCATACTGTACGGATTGTGGAAGTTCATGAACCCCCACCGATGACTCAACGAGATAGATTAAACTAATACCAGTCACCAAATGCCTTCCTAGGATGACTGGAAAGGAGAAGGAAGGCAGGCATCAATTTGAACTGAGAGTATTAAGGTATAATAATGATCAGGATATAAGGAATGAATTAATTGAAGAAAAACCTGAAGTTTCTAATAAATGTGGACAAATTTTACAGGCAATAATTCCAACAAGTATAAATAATGTTGATGTTGAAATATTAATTGATACTGGAGCAACTATTAGTGTCATGACGTTGGACTGTTTAAAACAGATAAGCCGAGGGGTAAAAATGCCCACTTTTCCTATCTCAGGATGTACCGTGTCTGGCGCGTTCAGCGCAAAAATGCAAAAAGTTGTGAAACAGGTACGTGTTGACGTTACAATACAGGGGGCTCAAATAGAAAGTACATTCCTGGTTGTTCCTAAAATGACAGTACCATGTATCTGGAGTTTGGATTTTTTATGTGAGACCGGTGCAATCATTAATTTAGAGAAAGGTGAATGTATATTTAATTCAAATGGTAATGTTTTGACAACTACCCTGAAAAAGGGCCGAGTAATTCCAAATCAATTGTGTATGAATCTAATGGCAAAATATGTCAGTATTGATGATGAAAATGTGTATGATATATGCCTTATTGAATGTTCTGAAGAAATGATGGATAAAATGTCATTGCAGGAAAAGGTGTTAGAATCAGAATATTTATCTGTTATCCAAAGGGATGAACTGTACTACTTGTTGGAAGCATATCAGTCAATTTTTAGTAAACGTCCGGGTATAATAAAAGACTTTAAATACCATATAAAGACGTATGCACATAAACCCTTTTGTCGTACTTCCTATTCTATCCCATGGAAAAAGAAAGAAGTAGTCAGAAAGGAAATCAATAAAATGTTAGAATGGGGTATTATTGAGCCCTCAGATTCTGAATATTGTAACCCTCTTGTGGCGGTAATTAAACCCAATGGTGACATCAGATTGGTGTTGGATGCCAGAGAGATCAATAAGATCATTATACCTGTACAAACGCGACCGGAGAACCTAGAAGAGTTAGTACAAAAGTTTTATGGTGCCCGCTTCTTAATTTCTTTGGATATGCGTAGTTCATATTGGCAAACTAGAATATCGAAAGAATCTAGAAAATATACTGCATTCGTTTTTCTGGGCCGAAGTTACCAGTTTACTGTCATGCCATTTGGGTTGAAAATAAGCGGTGGTGTTTTCATATCGGCATTAGATACCGTACTGGGCAGAGACCTTTTGAATGAAGTTACTTTATATGTGGATGATTTGCTAATTGCTTCTGAAACTTGGGAGGAACATTTGGACTTATTAAGAAGAGTTTTTGCGAAATTTTTGGAATACGGAGTTACTGTAAATTTGAGCAAATCCAAGTTTGCTCATAACCAATTGAAATTTCTTGGACATATAATCACTCCTGAGGGGATAAAACCAAATCCTAAAAAGATGGATGCGATTAACAGATGTGCTTATCCAAAGAATAGAACGGAATTAAAGTCATTTATCGGCTTAGTTTCATTTTTTCGACGATTTTTACCAAATCAGTTAGGAAGTCAAGACTGTTTGTTACGGCTGTTAAGAAAAAATGTCATGTGGGAGTGGAATTCCGAATGCACGCAAGCTTTTGATAACATTCGCAATGCTTTGACTAATGCTCCACTGTTACATCATCCGAGACTTGATCAAGATTTTTATATTGCTGCGGATGCTTCTGAAACAGGATTGGGTGCCACTCTTTTCCAGATGGACAATCCAGAAGATATCAGTACCATCAAGATAATTGGGTTTGCCAGCAGAACACTCTCTAGCTGTGAACGTGCATATTGTACTACTGAATTGGAAGTGCTGGCCGTGGTCTGGTCACTTAGAAAGTTTCGCTATTTTGTATATGAAAAGAAGATCATTGTATTCTGCGACCACAAAGCTTTATCTTTTATTTTAACAGGAAGGATGTTCCATTCACGTTTAACCCGGTGGGCCTTGCTACTGCAAGAATATGATATTATGCTCAAATACATCAGAGGGAAAGACAACATCATAGTCGATGCTCTTTCAAGATTACCGAAAAGAAAGAATGCTGACGAGTGTGAAGAACAGACTATTGACTTTAAAGTCATGAATTTATCAAGGCAATATTGTGAGAGGCAGATTTCACAGCTATCTCGAAGTCTTCCACAACTGCAAGAAGATGATAAGTTGTGGAAAGCCATTAGGCAGGCTGTTGAAAGCAAAACGCTAAGTCACTCTCAAGAACAGTATCAATTAAAATCCGGAATATTGTATCGGAGGAAGGATGAAGAAGATGTTTGGAAAGTTTGTGTTCCAAATAAATATTTAGAATCACTAGTATGGTACACTCACTTGAATTGGGGTCATTTTGGTGCCGCTAAATGTACAGCCAAAATGGCACAATACTACTATCATCCAAATTTGGGACGTATAGCTACAAATATCCTTAAGAAGTGCAAAATATGTCAGAAGGCGAAACCCATAAACTATTGTCGGAAGATAGAATTACATCCTATCATCCGACAACAACCTTTAATGTTGGTGTCATGTGACGTCTGTGGGCCATGTCCCATGACACGTGGACGGTTCAAATATGTATTGGCTTTCTATGATGTCTTTTCAAAATATGTGAAATTATATCCTTTGAAAAATCTCCACGTTTGACCCATGTTACGCAAATTTATCAACAACTATATAACTGAGCTTGGCAAACCTATAATGATCTTGACAGACAACGCTGCTTATTATACAAGCAAAGTATGGAGAGACACTATGAAAGAACAAGGAATCCAGCACATTTACATCTCAAGATTTTACCCTTGTGGAAATCCGGTTGAAAGAATCTTCCGAGAGTTGAACCGATTTTTACGGACGTACATACCCAAACAACATTATAAATGGATCGATTGGATTTATGAATTTGAGAAAGTGTATAATGACTTACCACACTTATCGACAGGTTATTCACCTAACCAAATAGTATTTGGTGAAAGTATTGTGCCAGAATGGATGAAGAAATTACCTGCAATAGAACAAAAGATTACCAAGAAAGAAGATATGGTGAAGAAGGTCTACGAAAACCTGAAGCATCAAGCACAATTGAGAAAAACCCGTTTTGATAAAAATGTGAAGAAAGTAGTCACATATGATGTAGGGGAAGAAATTTTATTGAGAAATCACCCAAAAGCATCAACCAGGAAAAGACTGAATAAGAAATGGCAATATTTATATACAGGTCCATATAAAATAATGAAAATACCTCATGAAGGGAGCTACCTCCTGGCAGATTGTGATACTGATGTAATTAAAGGCTTGTTCCCTCACATAGACCTGAAGAAGTATTATCAATAATGAGCAAAATATAGATTCAAGAAACACTGAATGATACCAAGACTACACTCAGTGGACTACATAAAAGCACCAATGGATAAATACGTACTTACACTAACTTACAAAGAAAATTAAAGAATGTACCGATGATTTCCATGAGATACCTTCTTGGTATCAGCAACAACGACGACGCTGAAATACGATTTATCCCTCACCGAACAGCGAGGATGGATGATTTAAAAGTAGAATTAAGAGGAAAAGAAAAGGACCAAATCCTCTCTGGTTAAACAAGTGGCCTAATAAGGGTTTTGGCCTAGGATGCCAATCGTCGAACCCGGCCGTGATCCCTGCCTTGCACAGTCGGTTGAAGAACTGAGGGCTTCATCAAGAAAAAAAAAATGTGGTGTGAATATGAAGTGATTAGTGCGAAGTGCTTCTAAGACAACCTATAAACAAATGTGGAATTTAGTTAAGGGCATTTTGTCTAGGCCCATTAACTCAACTTAAATATTGTAGAATGTATGTACTGACTTGTTGAGTGAATCTGAGAGTGAGTGTATCCGCCGAAACAAATACCCTCTCCCGTCACAGTACACAAAAAAAAATAAGCCTGTTCTGTCTGGAACCCTCTTCAAGACATCACAGTCTGGGGGGCCGTGTAACATTACGAGTCAAGACAGCTGTAACGGAACTTGAATAGCGTAAAGTTATCGTTAAAAACGCACGCCGCGCGATTTGTTATGATTTGGTCGGTCATAATAGTAGTAACATGCTTTTGAATACAATTAAAATATAACGGCGATACCTGTTTAGCGTTATTGGAAATAATATGTAATAAATTAATGATTAAGGTAGCCGATCCTATAAGAAGAGGTAAAATTGGGCATATTAAGGTGTTTTGCTTTATATCGACTAAGCCGATGATACGGCGTCTTTTTTTTCCGTTTACGCTTAGAAGAAAAAAAAAACCAGTAACGAAGTGCTAATTGTGCGTTGTGAAAAATATAGGGGCGAATTTTAAATAGCTACAGTGTATAATCAGACTAACAAATGGACATTCAGTTACGCGAAATAGCGGACAGTGAAGTGTGGTCATTAAATTGAGTACACCTACAGGGCGGTCAATTCCAGGATAAGTCTATTCGCGTCTCACGAGGCACGCGGAATTGAGACCGGTTTTTTTTATTATATCACGGAGAGCGGGCTTCAATTTATAAAAAGGAGAAAAGCTGTATCATTATCATTGACTGTTGGTGTTATGCAACCAAAACTGTTCATCAAAGGGTTTCGGTGAATGAGTGGTGAATGCGAAATGAAACTGTGAACGAAGTTATGTTAAATAAAGCAGAAGAGACAAGACAGTTTGGTCGTATCTGTTATTATTCCATAAACCGTAACATTTATTCTCGTTGTACGAAGCCTTTATAGACGATCGTTATGACAATTTGCTTTGAAGGGATCTCGTTACGAGTTAAGTTTTGGGGACCTGGTCAACAGGGGATAGTTCTTAACTACTGCAGCTATTCTGGAATCAGGTGCTACCGTGACCGTTGTGTGTTGTCTATGGCTTAAGGTCATCATATCTCATGCTCTAAGATCGACGCGCCTTTCCTCTTGGTATAACGGTGTCTCACGGTAACCACGACAACGCAGACGGCGAAGGAAGATACGGTAGACCTGGGCATTGAGTCAAACAGTGCTTGGATGGCGTGTACAGGTACAGCTGCCCATGCAGATTCAACACGATACCACAGTTCATCGAGAGTGGTGACTGGCGCATTTTGACGAGCCAGTTGCTCGGTCACCATTGACCAGACGTTTTCAGTTGGTCAGAGATCTGGAGAATGTGCTGGCCAGGGCAGGAGTCGAACATTTTCTGTATCCAGAAAGGCCCGTACAGGACCTGCAACATACTGTTGTGCATTATCCTGCTGAAATGTACGGTATCGCAGGGATAGAATGAAGGGTAGAGCCACGGGTCGTAACACAATTGAAGAGTAACTTCCACTGTTCAAAGTGCCGTCAATGCGTACAAGAGGTGACCGAGACGTGTAAGCAATGACACCCCATACCATCACGCCGGGTGATAACGCAGTATGGCGATGACGAATACACGCTTCCAATGTGCGTTCACCGCGATGTCGCCAAACACGGATGCGACCATCACGATGCTGTAAACAGAACCTCGATTCATCCGAAAAAAATGACGTTTTGCCATTCGTGCCCCCAGGTTCGTCGTTGACTACACCGTCGCAGGCGCTCCCGTCTGTGATGCAGTGTCAAGAGTAACCGCAGCCACGGTCTCCTAGCTGATAGTCCATGCTGCTGCAAACGTCGTCGGACTGTTCGTGCAGATGGTTGTTGTCTTGCAAACGTCCCCATCTGTTGACTCAGCCTAACTTAAAGAACTGTTTCACGTAAGGCCTTTAGTATTTAAAAAAATAATGTTATTGAGTTTGAAGTGTTAGTCCATCAGCCGATTTCAATTTAACTTGTTTACTTCAGCCTAACTAAGGAACTGTTTTAAGATAAGGCTTGCCTTTTAAATTTCTGATTATGCTTGCTTTTTAAGTTATTGACCTTCAGCCGTTTTTAAATTAAAGTGGTTTTCAGCCGGTAATTAAGTCCCAAAGATTAAGGCTGTGTGTTTAAAAAAATTTTTTGGGGGGGATCTTGTAATGTTTGGTCAAATAATAAAGCTGAATGTTCAAGTGTAACTGACAGCCCCTTATTTTGGCCCCTATCCACAATTTAAACTACCTGTCCTTTCCTGCAGGTGTAGCAGGGGCCTCAACTTGTTCACTTTTGTTATGTTCAACCACTGCACTCGACTCTTTTTTTCTGTGAAATCTCGTGCACTATACAGGACGTTTCCGTAACAGCGTGCAAAAATTTAACAGGACATAGAGGATGCTCCAGTGAACAGTTTGAGATAGGGAATCTGAGGTCGGAGAAGACAGCTTAAGGAGATAATAGGAATAAAATCCACAGTACCGTGTACTTGTTTGTTTATATTACTTACGGTTAACTGCAGATACCATCACCGACACAATTGACGTAACACTTGTACTTTATCGTACAAAACGTGCTGAAACTGACGGCCATCAACCTCAACGCAAACAGCACATCTTCATACAAGGTTCTGACGCACCCTCACGAATATCCCTGATGTGTTTCGAATCAGAACACAGGCAACCACAATTCCGGCAACTAAATCCCTCTCCATATCCACTGGGGTCAAACAAGTGGCTTTTACTATCACACAGGAAATAATCAAGAGGACTGACGTCAGGTGACCCCGCAGGCTATGGAATAGGACCTGCCCTTCCAACCCAGCGACCAGGAAATGCAGCGCTGAGATGGTTGCGGCGCAGCGTCATGTTGTGTCCACATCCTCTCACGAACAGACAAGGGTACGTCCTCCAACAACTCATGTAGAACGCTTTGCACGAATCCATCCAGACAGCCCGGTAGAGGATATGGCTCGCCCTCTTTGCTTCCTTGCAGGAAATAAAGAATGTACATGCATTAAACAGTACGGTAGGTGTAAACTTATACGCATGTTAGTTGTAAATAATGTGGAAAACAGTAACGCTAGACCAAGCAGTAGACAAGTTTACTTCCGTATCTCGTTAAGCTGGCTTCTCCGACCCTAGGTTCCGTACCTCAAATTGTTCAGTGGAGCCATTCTCTATGCCGTGCTACATGTTTGCACGAACTTACGGAAACACCCAATATGTCAGATCTTATGCAACTTTCTTTATTGTATTCTGTAAATTTGTCTGTCACATATTCCGTCTTACTGTGTAGGTAGTGGATTATTTTTGTCCTCATGACGTATGGATTTTTTAACAGACGGTCTAATGATGGGCCACGCCCGAAGCGCATGATAAACAGTTTGGATTCAATGCAAAATTCCTGTGGAGTACCCAAGATCTGTTATTAGCGACCGATCGACATTGTATGTGTGTATTTATACAGAGGTGTGGGATTATTGTTCCTGTGCAGAATACTGTCTTGGTTCTCTGGCAGTCTGACGATGGCGGAGTGCAGGATGATGAAACGTCGCGGAAAAAAAAACAAAAAACAAAGACGCGACACAGCTGGTTGGAAGTCGTAAACGACAGCTGGATGACGCGCTGCAGTGCTGGAAGCAACGCGAGATTCCGCACGTGCAGCAGGGATTTGTTAATCACTTGCAAGCGTTAAAACCTGTCTGATTTACTTTAAAAGAAATTTCCCGGTTTCTCCCAGAAATGGCCTTTCTTCTTCAAGACTATTTAAATAGTACATTTAAATGTCATAGGCGCCTAAATAACAAGCAGGTTCACCTGGAAAATGTCAAATAATGTGAAATTTTATATATATATATATATATATATATATATATATATATATATATATATATATATATATATATATATATAATTTCAAACCTAAGACTATGTCAAATTTAGGATGCTTTCTTTTTTTAATGTTTTAAAATAGAATATACAACTTATAGAACACAGTTTAGGTTCAGTATAATTCGCAATAGGTACCTAATGTCTGACAGAAATCTGATAGACATACAAAAGCCAATCAATTGCAATAAAGCTTTACTTTTACTATTTTTCCTCATCAGAGAATTCACGATTACCTAAAAAGATTATAAATAAACATTAACATAGAGGAAACTAAATAACAACCAGTTTTTATTCCTAAAGGCTTTATAACATGACTGTGATCACATGTAATAGCTGATGAACCACTTTTAAGAGGAATAATGTTCTCGCCACATAAAATACTTCATGAAGGAGTTCATATTAAAATCGCAAGACTGAAACTGACACAAAGCTGGTAACTGCTGGTAGAACTACAGCTACATGCCGCAGCACACTATACACGCCGGCCGCTGTGGCCGAGCGGTTCTTGGCACTTCAGTCCAGAACCGCGCTGCTGCTACGGTCGCAGGTTCGAATCCTGCCTCGGGCATGGATGTGTGTGATGCCCTTAGGTTATTTAGGTTTAAGTAGCTCTAAGTTCTAGGGGACTGATGACGTCAGATGTTAAGTCCCATAGTGCTCAGAGCCATTTGAACCATTTGAAAAATTATATAGGAGAATGCAACAGAAAATATGAGCTACACTTTGGTACAAAATGATTAAGGTGTAATAAATGAAAAACAGACAGTAGAATGATGTCTCAAGAGTCTGCTCTGAGGAAAAACGAGACTTCACTTTTAGGCGTTTCTAAATAAAGGCTTTGTAACATTAAATTTTTTATCGCGTAATTGCAGTTTTTCGTTTAGAATGAAACAGTCACTGAAAGAATGATGTTTGTAAATTTCTAACTCTTTAAGAATATTAAGTCTAGTGCCTGCCCTCTCTGTGTGCAGGATACCGACGTCATGAACTTCTTTAAGCTTATGGCCTGTAATTAATAAATGATCGGCAAAGGACGAATTATACAGGATGATCGGAAAGAGGGGAGTGACTATATAACATTTCGAATAGGAACCCGTGCCAAGAAAACGTATCGTTTCTGTGCTACAGCCGTCTGAAAATAAGTTTGCTAGGTAGGTACGTAACAGGGTAGTCATGGTGGGGGATAATTACGTCGAATCGGCCGATGTCATTTGGCGTCTATCCTGCCTCTCTGAACTGGTTCGAGCCTCATTCACATGTCTGTAAGTGTTGGAGCAACATGGTTGGGTAGGCGTTTGCAGAATACATCTACATGATCCTTCTCTATGGCAAAGCTCACGGTAATGGAACAGCTACTTGTCGCGTTTACCAAGATCTTTATCCGCAACGTCGGACTCCGTCGCAAACCTTTTCGCCGCAATTGCGCAACGGCTTCGAGAAAAAGGAACCTCCAGCGTCAACAGACGTGACCGTTGTGATCCAGGGGACGCCCCACACCCGAACTGCAGGAGGCCGTTCTGCATCGCGCTGAAGAGAACCCGTCGACTAGTACACGAGCAAATTCTCTGGCGGTTAATGAGTGGAATTTTAAAACAATTGATGTACCGGGTCACCCTAATCAACTACTTGTAAAAGTGGTCGCGTTAACCGCGTGCTTTCAAATGGCTGTAGCGCGTAAACGGTACGTTCCCGGACACGCGTTCCAATTCAAAATATTATATACCCACTCTCCTGGAAGTCTGTAACGGGAAATTCCGAAAGCAGTGTGTCGAAGTTCGACAAGTGCACTTTCGATATCAAACTGACGTCAAATTAAATGACTTAACTAATTACACTACTGGCCATTAAAATTGCTACACCAAGAAGAAATGCAGATGATAAACGGGTAGTCATTGGACAAATATATTATACTAGAACTGACATGTGATTACATTTTCCAGAACAACCATCTCAGGCCGTAATAACGGCCTTGATACGCCTGGGCATTGAGTCAAACAGAGGTTGGATGGCGTGTACAGGTACAGCTGCCCATGCAGCTTCAACACGATACCACAGTTCATCAAGAGTAGCCCGTTGCTCGGCCATCATTGACCAGACGTTTTCAATTGGTGAGAGATCTGGAGAATGGGCTGGCCAGGGCAACAGACGAACATTTTCTGTATCCAGAAAGGCCCGTACAGGACCTGCAACATGCGGTCGTGCATTATCCTGCTGAAATGTAGGGTTTCGCAGGGATCGAATGAAGGGTAGAGCCACGGGTCGTAACACATCTGAAATGTAACGTCCACTGTTCAAAGTGCCGTCAATGCGAACAAGAGGTGACCGAGATGTGTAACCAATAGTACCCTATACCATCCCGCCGGGTGATAAGCCAGTATGGCGATGACGAATACACGCCTCCAATGTGCGTTCACCGCGATGTCGCCAAACACGGATGCGACCATCATGAGGCTGTAAACAGAACCTGGATTCATCCGAAAAAATGACGTTTTGCCGTTCATGGACCCAGGTTCGACGTCGAGTACACTATCGCAGGCGCTCCTGTCTGTGATGCAGCGTCAAGGGTAACCGCAGCCATGGATTCCGAGCTGATAGTCCATGCTGCCGCAAACGTCGTCGAACTGTTCGTGCAGATGGTTGTCGTCTTGCAAACGTCCCCATCTGTTGACTCAGGGATCGAGACGTGGCTGCACGATCCGTTACAGCCATGCGGGTAAGATGCCTTTCATCTCGACTGCTAGTCACACGAGGCCTTTGGGATCCAACATGGCGTTCCGTATTACCCTCCTGGACCCTCTGATTTCATATTCTACTAACAGTCATTGGATCCCGACCAACGCGATAGGCTGCAATCCGACCTTTATCAAAGTCAGAAACGTGATGGTACGCATTTCTCCTCCTTACACGAGGCATCACAACAACGTTTCACCAGGCAACGCCGGTCAACTGCTGTTTGTGTATCAGAAATCAGTTGGAAACTTTCCTCATGTCAGCTCGTTGTAGGTGTCGCCACCGGCGCCAACCTTGTGTGAATGCTCTGAGAAACTAATTATTTGCATATCACAGCATCTTCTTCCTGTCGGTTAAATTTCGCGTCTGTAGCACGTCATCTTAGTGGTGTAGCAATTTTAATGCCAGTAGTGCAGTAGACTTCTCTTAAGCCAGAAATGCCCTTTTTGCCATTGCTAGTCTGCTTTTGGTGTCCTCCTAGCCCCGTCCGCCACTGGTTATTTTGCTGCCCAGGTAGCAGATTTCCTTAACTTCATCTACTAAGTGACCATTAATCCTGATGCTAAATTTTTCGCTGTTCTCATTTCTGCTACTTCTCATAACTTTCGTCTTTCTTCGAATTACTCTGAATCCTTATTTTGTACTCATTACATTGTTCATTCCATCCAGCAGATCGTGTAATTCTTCTTCACTTTCATTCAGGATATCAATGTCATCACCGAAATCGTATCATTGATATCCTTTTACCTTGAATTTTAATTTCACTCCTGAAGCCTTGTTTTATTTCTGTCATTGCTTCTTCGATGTATAGACTGAACAGTAGGGGTGAAAGACCACATCCGAGTCTTACACCCAAGCACTAAGTTCTTGGTCGTCCACTCTTATTATTCCTTCTTGGCTCTTGTACATATTGTATATTACCCGTCTCTCTCTGACCACAATCTATTGGTTATGACCTGTAGATTAAAACTGAAGAAACTGCAAAATGGTGGGAATTTAAGGAGATGGGACCTGGATAAACTAAAAGAACCAGAGGTTGTACAGAGATTCAGGGAGAGCATAAGGGAGCAATTGACAGGAATGGGGGAAATAAATACAGTAGAAGAAGAATGGGTAGCTTTGAGGGATGAAGTAGTGAAGGCAGCAGAGGATCAGGTAGGTAAAAAGACGAGGGCTAGTAGAAATCCTTGGGTAACAGAAGAAATATTGAATTTAATTGATGAAAGGAGAAAATATAAAAATGCAGTAAGTGAAACAGGCAAAAAGGAATACAAACGTCTCAAAAATGAGATCGACAGGAAGTGCAAAATGGCTAAGCAGGGATGGCTAGAGGACAAATGTAAGGATGTAGATGCTTATCTCACTAGGGGTAAGATAGATACCGCCTACAGGAAAATTAAAGAGACCTTTGGAGATAAGAGAACGACTTGTATGAATATCAAGAGCTCAGATGGAAACCCAGTTCTAAGCAAAGAAGGGAAAGCAGAAAGGTGGAAGGAGTATATAGAGGGTCTATACAAGGGCGATGTACTTGAGGACAATATTATGGAAATGGAAGAGGATGTAGATGAAGATGACATGGGAGATACGATTCTGCGTGAAGAGTTTGACAGAGCACTGAAAGACCTGAGTCGAAACAAGGCCCCCAGAGTAGACAATATTCCATTGGAACTACTGACGGCCTTGGGAGAGCCAGTCCTGACAAAACTCTACCATCTGGTGAGCAAGATGTATGAGACAGGCGAAATACCCTCCGACTTCAAGAAGAATATAATAATTCCAATCCCAAAGAAAGCAGGTGTTGACAGATGTGAAAATTACCGAACTATCAGCTTAATAAGTCACAGCTGCAAAATACTAACACGAATTCTTTACAGACGAATGGAAAAACTAGTAGAAGCCAACCTCGGGGAAGATCAGTTTGGATTCCGTAGAAACACTGGAACACGTGAGGCAATACTGACCTTACGACTTATCTTAGAAGAAAGATTAAGGAAAGGCAAATCTACGTTTCTAGCATTTGTAGACTTAGAGAAAGCTTTTGACAATGTTGACTGGAATACTCTCTTTCAAATTCTAAAGGTGGCCGGGGTAAAATACAGGGAGCGAAAGGCTATTTACAATTTGTACAGAAACCAGATGGCAGTTATAAGAGTCGAGGGACATGAAAGGGAAGCAGTGGTTGGGAAGGGAGTAAGACAGGGTTGTAGCCTGTCCCCGATGTTGTTCAATCTGTATATTGAGCAAGCAGTAAAGGAAACAAAAGAAAAATTCGGAGTAGGTATTAAAATTCATGGAGAAGAAATAAAAACTTTGAGGTTCGCCGATGACATTGTAATTCTGTCAGAGACAGCAAAGGACTTGGAAGAGCAGTTGAATGGAATGGACAGTGTCTTGAAAGGAGGATATAAGATGAACATCAACAAAAGCAAAACAAGGATAATGGAATGTAGTCTAATTAAGTCGGGTGATGCTGAGGGAATTAGATTAGGAAATGAGGCACTTAAAGTAGTAAAGGAGTTTTGCTATTTGGGGAGCAAAATAACTGATGATGGTCGAAGTAGAGAGGATATAAAATGTAGGCTGGCAATGGCAAGGAAAGCGTTTCTGAAGAAGAGAAATTTGTTAACATCCAGTATTGATTTAAGTGTCAGGAAGTCATTTCTGAAAGTATTCGTATGGAGTGTAGCCATGTATGGAAGTGAAACATGGACGATAAATAGTTTGGACAAGAAGAGAATAGAAGCTTTCGAAATGTGGTGCTACAGAAGAATGCTGAAGATTAGATGGGTAGATCACATAACTAATGAGGAAGTATTGAATAGGATTGGGGAGAAGAGAGGTTTGTGGCACAACTTGACCAGAAGAAGGGATCGGTTGGTAGGACATGTTCTGAGGCATCAAGGGATCACCAATTTAGTATTGGAGGGCAGCGTGGTGGGTAAAAATCGTAGGGGGAGACCAAGAGATGTATACACTAAGCAGATTCAGAAGGATGTAGGTTGCAGTAGGTACTGGGAGATGAAAAAGCTTGCACAGGATAGAGTAGCATGGAGAGCTGCATCAAACCAGTCTCAAGACTGAAGACCACAACAACAACAACAACAACCCGTCTCTCTCTATAGTTTACCCCTATTTTTCTCAGAATTTCGAAAATCTTGCACCATTTTACATTGTCGAACGCTTTTTCCAGGTCTTGAATTTTTTTAGTTTTGCTTCCATTATCAACGGAAACGTCAGAATTATCTTCTGGAGCCTTTACCTTTTCTACAGCCAAACTGATCTTCATCTAGCACATCCTCAATTTTCTTTTCCATTCTTTTGTATATTATTCTAGTCAGTAACTTGGATGCACGAGCTGTTAAGGTGATGATGCGGTGATTGTAGCACTTGTCAGCGCTTGCAGTCTCCTAAATGGTGTGGATGATATTTTTTCGAAAGTCAGATGGTATGTCCCCAGACACATACATTTCCACACCAACCTGAAGAATCATTTTGTTGCCACTTCTCTCAATGATTTTAGAAATTCTGATGGAATGTTATCTGCCTTATTTGATCTTAAGCCTTGCAAAGCCCCCTTAAATTCTGATTCTAATACTGGATCCCCTACCTCTTGTAAATCGACTCTTGTTTTTTTCTTCGATCTCACCTGACAGATCTTCCCCTCATAGAGGCCTTCAGTGTACTGTTTCCATCCATCCGCTCTGCATTTAACAGTGAAATTCACGTAGCACTTTCAATATTACAACCGTTGCTTTTAATGTCACCGGAGGTTGTTTTGATTTTCCTTTACGTTCAGCCCTTCCGACAATCATTTCTTTTTCGATTTCTTCACACTTTTCATGCAACCATTTCGTCTTAGCTTCCCTACACTTCCTATTTATTTCCTTCCTCAACGACTTGTATTTTTGTATCCCTGAATTTTCCTGAATATTTTTGTACTTCCTTCTTTCATCGATCAACTGAAATACGAGGGTTGTCCAGAAAGTAAGTTCCGATCGGTCGCTAAATCAGAAACATTTTATTTGAAAGAGTTAGCTACACTTTCCAGATACTTCTCTACATAGTCGCCGCTCCGACTTAGACATTTGACGGAGCGTTATACCAAATTTCCAACACCATCGTCATAGAAGGTGGCCGCCTGTGCTTCCCGATAATTCTCTACGCTGTCTATAGGCGTAGCCTGCGCCCAAGTGTTGTCTTCGTATCCAGCGTTTCATGTGAACAGAGATGATACTCAGGACGAGCCAATTAGGGCTGTCTTGTGAGTGATCTAACACTTTGCATCGAAAAGGCTGCAGGATCACCTTCACTGCCCCTGCAGAGTGCGGCTGAGAATTGCCATGAAGAAGGAAGTGCGTGGCAGTTGTGTCAGGTGGGCTGCATTCATTAAGGCGAAGCCTCTCAGCGGGTCCTCCTACTCGACAGCAGACATCGTTGTCCTAGGCACCTTCACTCGCTCACAGTGCGCTCACAACTGAAAAGAGCGTCTTGATGCGATCGACGGTCATACTAGAGACACTACCCAACACATCTGTGCAAAGCTTCGTTGGGTTTTCACTGTGGTGTCCATTTCGCGACCGATCGGAACTTACTTCCTGGACAACCTTCGTATTGCTTCTGTTGCCCATGATTTCTTCGCAGTTAAGTCCTTTGTACCAATGTTTTTCTTTCCAGCTTCTGTGATTGCCCTTTTTAGAGATGTCGATTTCCCTTCAACTGTACTGCCTACTGAGCTATTCTTATTTTTGTACCTATAGCCTTAGAGAACTTCAAGCGCATATCATCATCTCTTAATACTTCTTTGCGTATTGATTCTTCATGACTAATCTAATGTTCAAATGTGAGTGAATTCCTTGGGGACCAAAATGCTGAGATCATCGGTTCCTATACTCACACACTACTTAAACTAACTTAATGCTAAGGACAACACTCACACCCATGCCCGAGGGAGGACTCGAACCTCCGGCGCACAATTAGTGACATGGCGCCTCTAACTGCGCAGACACTAATCTCTTGAACGCCAGATTACTCTGCATCACCACAACATTGTGATTTGAGTCAATATCTGGTCCTGGATATGCCTTATAGTACAGTATCTGGTTCCGGAATTTCTGTCCGACCATGATGTAATCTAACTGAAATCTTCCAGTATCACACGGTTTTTTCCAAGTATTCCTCCTCCTCTTGCGATTCTTGAAAGGAGTATTCGCTATTACAAGCTCAAATTTATTAAAGAACTCAATTAGTCTTCCTCCTCTCTCATTCTTTGTCCCAAGCCCATATTTTCCTGCAACCTTTTCGTCTACTTCTTTCGCTGCAACTGTGTTCCAGTCCCCCATGACTATTACATTTTCATCTTCCTTTACGTATTGTATCTTTATCTTGAGCTTGCGACATAGGCAAGTACACCTGAACTATCGTTGTCGGCGTTGGTTTCCTGTCGATTCTGATAAGTATAAACCTGTCACTGAATTGTTCACTGTAACTCACTCTCTGCCCTACCTCCCTATTCGTAACGAACCCTACACCCGTTATACCATTTTATGCTGCCTATACTCATTTGACCATAAATCCGTCTTTCCATTTAACTTCTCTGACCCCTACTATACCTGGATTGAGCCTTTGCATTTCCCATTTCAGATTTTCTAGCTTCCCTACCACACTCAAGCTTCTGACATTCCACGCCCCGACTGGTAGAACGTTTTCCTTTCGTTGACTATTCAATCATTTTGTCATGGTCACCTCCACCCTTGGCAGTCGCCTCCCGGAGATCTGAATCGAGGACTATTCCGGAATCTTTTGCCAATGGAGAGATCATCATGACGATTTTTCTATTACAGGCCACGTGTCCTGTGGATACACGTTTTGTGTCTTTAATACAGTGATTTCCATTGGCAGGTTACTATTATGCAAAACCCGTGAAGGAGGATCTCGAAAACGGCGAAGCTGGTGGAAAGTTCACGTGCTACTGTCGTGAGCATTTACGGACAGAGGTAGGAGGACAGTGAAACTAGCACTAGACGCTAAATGGTTGAATGGGCACAACGCATATTACAGGGATTTCGAGGGAAGCAGTGGATGACTGCATAACTGTAAGCAGTCCTACAGAATTGGAGGACGTAAGCTAAAGAAATTTAAAACAAAGAGTTATCTTTACGACTGCACAGTAAACTGTGGAAGCGGCTCAAAAATTTGTAGATGAGATAAACAAAGTGATCGCACCGTTGAGTACGGAATTTGTTTTCAAGTCGGACCAGACGGGATTTGATGAGCGTTGTATCAGTTTCAACTAACGTCAGGGGCTCAACGCATTCGTATACAATCATACCGACTGTTGATCAGGATGGTAAATTGGGTGTAAAGTTATTTGTTGCGCGGCGGGAATTTGGAGGGGATATACCGTACTAAGATTCTTTGTCGCCTTCCTGGTCTTGCAAGGGCAGCAGGGAATATTTACGTCGCAGCAAGCAAGATTGGAAAAATTGGCCTAAGAGAACTACAGCTATGGTATGAGCACTACTTTTGGCCAATAGCTGGTGAGAATAACTTGCTTTTGCTGTGATTCCTGGTCCACGTATAAAAATCATACAGCTTTACAGCAAACAAAATGTCCTAAGTATGAGACATTGCAATTCATACTACATGGAACCATTGGACAAATTCAGGCTCAGGATGTTTTTTTTTTTTTTTTTCCGTGCCTGTAAAAGATATTACAGCACTATCTGCAGCTAAGCATTAAAGGATAGCCGCGCGGAGTGGCCGCGCTGTCAAAGGCGCCATGTGACGGATTGCGCGGCCCCTCCCTCGGGCATGGTTGTGTGTGTTGTTCTTAGCATAAGTTAGTGTAAGTAGTGTGCAGGTAGCGATGACGTCAGCAGTTTGGTCCCTTAGGAATTCACTCGCATTTGAACATTTGAGCCGTAAAGGACAGCCAGTTTCACGATAAGCTCTACGACACACTGTTTCGTATTCGGTTGCATGCCATCACATTCCTTCAGTTCTCGTTACCCCGTCACACCATCATGATTCTACACGCATTCTTCAAGAGTGGATACCTAGGTGAACGTCCAGTACAGTTTGTGACTCCCAAGGAGTCCGCCTTCGATGTTGATGGTACGAACCTGTGTGATTACTGTGACGTGCCATTTTTCAGTCGGTGGTTTGCATCGAACAATTCTCGAATGTCGACATGTCCGTTTTGCGAAGTGTAATGCGTACATCCCACAAAAGATTGATCTCTGCTCCTCCAGGACACTCATTTTCTTTCGCGCTCCTGACGCACGTGGTGAGTCATTAGTAACTAATATGTTGCTGTTATAATTGCTAGCAAAACCTTTTCAAATGAGCCTTATTAAAGACTGAACTTGCGACCCCGCACTCAAGGGGTTTTTGTCAATGCGCCTGTACTTTCTTCACCAAACGTCAGTCCTGATGACCTGCAACACGCGACCGAAGTCTACGGCGTTCTGGACATCATGAAAGGAGGGAGCCGAGTTCCTGCAGGTAACCGTCAGCAGAATGGGCACCCATTCTCTCACGCACCGTTTGCGAATAGCGAAGGGGGCAACACATACTGCTGCAGGTACCCTCCGCCAGGCACCATATACGGTGGCTAGTGGAATGCAAATGTAGGTCTGAAAACGAGTGCTTCTAATGAGTTTCGCCATTTCGTGGATTTAAGGCACTTCGAAAGTAAGTACCTGCTCTTGCTGTAAGTAGCATTACAGCAGGTTACGCCCGCCTGGTCCCGGCGAGGGGACATGGTGTGGGATTCGCCGACGGCTCAATCGGAGGTCTTCCACGGCGCGGCGAGGGACGCCTCGTCCCACAGAGGCAGCGGAAGCGCCAATTGAAGACAATCGGCCGTTCGCTCGGCCGTCTACCGACCCAATGGGCGCACCAGCGGCCGGGACTGGACTGGGCTGTTCGGGGGGGTCGGGCGGCTGCGGTCCCCCTCACACCCTGCCCGCGACAGCCGGCGCATACGACGCCAGAGGCTGCATCTTGGTCAAACGTTTCCGCAACACACTCCAAACAGCGCACTCCACGCAGACCATCAACGTCTAATTCAATGGACGACTATTTTAATAGACTTTCTCAGGACAGTTTACGTCTATCTTCTAGAGTCTTCAGTTCCTTCAGTAACTCTGTGACACTCTCCCACGGGTCAAACAAGCCTGTGACCATTCGTGGTGCCCTTCTCTGTATGCGTTCAATATCCTCTGTTAGTCCTATTTGGTACGAGTCCCACATACTTGACCAGTATTCTAGAATCGGTCGCACGAGCGACTTGCAAGCAATCTCCTTTGTAGACTCATTGCACCTCCCCAGTATTATACCAATAACCAAAGTCTACCACCTGTTTTACCCACAGCTGAGCTTATGTTATCATTCCATTTCATGTCCTCTCCAAGTATTTGTATGAAATGTTCGCTTCCAACAGTGACTCACTGATATTATAGTCATAGGATACTACGTTTTTCTTCGTTTTGTGAAGAGCACAATTTTACATTTCTGAAAATTCAAAGCAAGATGTCAATCTTTGCACTACTTTAAAATCTTATCAAGACATGACTGAATGGTTCAAATGGCTCTGAGCACTATGGGACTCAACTGCTGTGGTCATAAGTCCCCTAGAACTTAGAACTACTTAAACCTAACTAACCTAAGGACATCACACACATCTATGCCCGAGGCAGGATTCAAACCTGCGACCGTAGCGGTCGTGCGGTTCCAGACTGTAGCGCCTTTAACCGCTCGGCCACTTCGGCCGGCATGACTGAATATTTATGCAGTTTCTTTCAGGTAGTAGATAGTAGATTAATATTATATATTATAATACTATGTATTATATATACTACACTGCTGGCCACCGTAAATGCAACACCATGAAGGAAGCATCCGAATCAAGTGAAATTTACACCATGGGTTTGCAACGATGAGATATGCGACTGATTAGAATTTCAGCGCAGACGCACATCACGCGCACCTGTGGCGCCACCTCATAGCGCCATTTAGGGCTCGGCGATTTCGACGAGTGTACGTTCGGCACGTGTGTTTACCTTGTGGTTGTTTCACAAGACGATCAGTTATGCCTCGTAGACAACAGCGAACATCTTTTGATCAAGTATCCGAGTTCGACAGAGGAAGGATAGTGGCTTACCGAGATTGTGGATTATCATACAGAGAAATCGCTAGTCGTGTTGGACGAAACCAAACAACTGTAATGCGGATATGTGACCGTTGGATGCAGGAGGGTACGACGGACCGACGTGGTCGATCGCATTCACCTCGGTCCACCACTGCACGTGCTGATGGGCAAATTGTGCGCATGGCAGTGACGGATCGCTCAGTGACATCCCGAACCATAGCACAGCACATTGCGTCTGTAACGCATCATCCAGTGCCTGCGCGTACCATTCGACGCCGTTTACAGCAGAGTGGTCTGTCCACAAGACGTCCATTGCTTCGTCTACCATTGACGCAGAACCACAGACGTCTCCGTCGCCAATGGTGTGATGACAGACGGATGTGGAAGGCAGAATGGAATGACGTTGTCTTTACTGACGAGGCACGCTTCTGTCTGCAGCACCACGATGGTCGGATTCGAGTGTGGAGACACCGTGGAGAGAGGATGCTGGATAGCTGCATTATGCGCCGCCACACTGGTCTTGCACCGGGTATTATGGTATGGGACGGTATTGGATATTACTCTCGCACGCCTCTAGTACGCACTGCCGGTACTTTAAATAGCCGGTGCTACATATCCGAGGTGCTGGACCCAGTTGTCCTTCCTTACCTTCAGGGCTCGGCCACAGCCATATTTCAACAGGATAATGCGCGACCACACGTGGCACGCATTGTCCAAAGGTTCTTCGTCAATAACTAGATTGAAGTGCTTCCCTGGCCGGCTCGCTCTCCGGATCTTTCGCCGATAGAAAACATGTGGTCCATGGTTGCTCAACGAGTGACCCAGATTACATCCCCAGCTGCCACACCAGATGATCTTCGGCAACGTGTGGAAGCTGCTTGGGCTGCTGTACCCCAGGAACACATCCAACGTCTCTTTGACTCAATGCCGAGACGTGTGGCAGCGGTGATCTCCAATGGCGGCTACTCTGGCTACTGATTCTGGCAGGAACCACATGTCACAGGCGTCTGTAAACGTAATCATTTGATACTTGGTCAACATGTTATCTACAAAATAAATTTTGTTGTGCTACCTCTTGTCTTTCTTGGTGTCGCATTTACGGTGGCCAGCAGTGTATATATTATAATACTATACAATATATAAAAATACTGAATATTTATGCAGCATGTTTCAGGTAGTACTTCATCATAGATAACTGTATCATCTTCAAAAACGCCTGATTTTACTATTAATATTGTCTGCAACGGCAGTAATATACAACACGAACAACAAGAGTCCCAACACACTTCCATGGAGCACACTCGAAGTTACTCCTACATTTGACGATGATTCTCCATCCAAGATAGCGCGCTGCGTCTCCCCTGCTAAGAAGTCCTCAATCCAGTCACAAATTCCAGTTGATACTCTATATGATCGAAGTTTTGACAATAAGCCTACGTGTGGTATTGAGTCAAATGCTTTTGGGAAATCAAATACTGCATTTACCTGATTGCTTTTATACATAGCTTTGAGTATGCCACGTGACAAAATTGCGGTTTCACATGATCGATGTTTTCAAAATATCTATGCCTCGTAATACACTGAAGCGGCAAGGAAACTGGTATAGGCATGCGTACTCAAATACAGAGGTACTTAAACAGGGAGAATACGCCACTGTGGTCAGCGGCGCCTGTATAAGACAACAAGTGTCTGGCGCAGTTGCTAGATCGGTTACTGCTCTTACAATGGCAGGTTATCAAGATTTAAGTGAGCCTGAACGTGGTGTTATACTCGGCGCACGAGCGATGGGACACAGCACCTCCGAGGTAGCGATGAAGTGGGAATTGTTCCGTACGACCATTTCACGAGTGTACCATGAATATGACGAATCCGGTAAAACATCAAATCTCCGACATCGCAGCGACCGGATAAAGATCCTGCAAGAACGGGAGTAACGACGACTGAAGGGAATCGTTCAGCTTGACAGGGTGCAATCCTTCCGCAAATTGCTGCAGATTTCATTGCTGCCCCACCAACAATTGTCAGCGTGCGAACCATTCAACGAAACATCATCGATATGGGCTTTCGGAGCAGAAACCCTTGATGACTGCACGACACAAAGCTTTACGCCCCGCCTGGGCCCTTCAACACAGACATTGGACTGTTGATGACTGAAAACATGTTGCTTGGTCGGACGAGTCTCGTTTCAAATTGTATCGAGCGGATGGACGTGTACGGGTATGGAGACAACCTCATGAACCCATGGACCCTGCATGTCAGTATGGGACTGTTCAAGCTGTTGCAGGGTCTGTAATGGTGTGGGGAGTGCGCATTGGGAGTGATATAGGACCTTTGATACATCTAGATACGACTCTGACAGCTGACACATACGTTAACATACTGTCTGATCAACTGCATCCATTCATGTCTCGTCCGCAGCTCGTGGTCGTGCGGTAGCGTTCTCGCTTCCCACGCCCGGGTTCCCGGGTTCGATTCCCGACGGGGTCAAGGATTTTCTCTGCCTCGTGATGACTGGGTGTTGTGTGATGTCCCTAGGTTAGTTAGGTTTAAGTAGTTCTAAGTTCTAGGGCACTGATGACCATAGATGTTAAGTCCCATAGTGCTGAGAGCCATTTGAACCATTTGAGCCATTCATGTCTATTGTGCATTCCGACGTACTTGGGCGATTCCAGCAGGACAGTGCGACACTCCACACGTCGGGAACTGCTACAGAGTGGCTCCAGGAACACTCTTCTGAGTTTAAACACTTCTGCTGGCCACCAGACATGATTTTGCATATCTCGGCTGCCTTGCAACGTGCTATTCAGAAGAGATCTCCGCCTTCTCGTACGGATTTATTGACACTCCTGCAGGATTCATGGTATCAGCTCCCTCCAGCACTACTTCACACACTAGTCGAGTTAACGCCACGTCGTGTTGCGGCGCATCTGTGTGTTCGCGGGACCCCTACAGGATATTAGGCAGGTGCACCAGTTTCTTTCGCTCTTCAGTGTATAAACTGCATATCCTGTATACACACTACTGGGCATTAAAATTGCTACACCAAGAAGAAATGCAGATGATAAACGGGTATTCATTGGACAAATATATTATACTACAACTGACATGTGATTACATTTTCACGCAATTTGGGTGCATAGATCCTGAGGAACCAGTACCCAGAACAACCACCTCTGGCCGTAATAACGGCCTTTGATACGCCTGGGCATTGAACAGAGCTTGGATGGCGTGCACAGGTACAGCTGCCCATGCAGCTTCAACACGATACCACAGTTCATCAAGAGTCGTGACTGGTGTATTGTGACGAGTCAGTAGCTCTGCCACCATTGACCAGACGTTTTCAATTGGTGAGAGATCTGGAGAATGTGCTGGCCAGGGCAGGAAACATTTCCTGTATCCAGAAAGGCCCGTACAGGACTTGCAACATGCGGTCGTGCATTATCCTGCTGAAATGTAGGGTTTCGAAAAGATCGAATGAAGGGTAGAGACACGGGTCGTAACACATCTGAAATGTAACGTATACTGTTCAAAGACCCGTCAATGCGAACAAGAGGTGACCGAGATGTGTAACCAATAGCACCCTATATCATCCCGCCGGGTGATAAGCCAGAATGCCTCCAATGTGCGTTCACCGCGATGTCGCCAAACACGGAAGCGACCATCATGATGCTGTAAACACAACCTGGATTCACCCGAAAAAATGTTTTGCCATTCGTGGACCCAGGTTCGACGTCGAGTACACTGTCGCAGGCGCTCCTGTGTATGATGCAGCGTCAAGGGTAACCGCAGCCACGGTCTCCGAGCTGATAGTCCATGCTGCTGCACACATCGTCGAACTGTTCGTGCAGACGGTTGTTGTCATGCAAACGTCCCCATCTGTTGACCTAGGGATCGAGAAGTGGCTGCACGATCTGTTACAGCCATGCGGATAAGATGCCTGTCATCTCGACTGCTAGTGATACGAGGACGGCGGGATCCAGCACGGCGTTCCGTATTACTCTCCTGAACCCACCGATTCCATATTCTGCTAACAGTCATTGGATCTCGACCAACGCGAGCAGCAATGTCGCGATACGATAAACCGCAATGGCTTTATCAAAGACGGAAACGTGATGGTACGCATTTCTCCTCCTTACACGAGGCATCACAACAACGTTTCACCAGGCAACGCCGGTCAACTGCTGTTTGTGTATGAGAAAACGGTCGGAAACTTTCCTCATGTCAGCACGTTGTAGGTGTCGCCACCGGCGCAAACCTTGTGTGAATGGTCTGAAAAGCTAATAATTTGCATATCTCAGCATCTTCTTCCTGTCGGTTAAGTTTCGCGTCTGTAGCACGTCATCTTCGTGGTGTAGCAATTTTAATGGCCAGTAGTGTATCTGTTATAATGAAAGGTTGTGGAACAAGGAGACAACTTTGAGCTGTGAATGGATGGTGGTGGTGGTGATGGTATCTGGGAGCGTCCTTTCATAACACGCGGGTGTGTGCGTGTGGCGAGGCAGACACAGGGACAAAGCGGCCGCCGGTGATGTAAGCGCATGCGCAGCGGAGCTTCCGGTCCCTGGAGGAACAAAAACTGCGCCGTGGTGTGGCCCGTCTCGCCCCTGAGCGCCACATTCCAAGGCACGGCCTGGGATGAGGGGGCGTGGCACACGCAAGCAGCACTGCGTGCCTGCCTCACCCGGCCGCGACAAGTAGCGACAGGGCAGCCTCACACCGCCCCCGCGCGGGACGTGCTCCTCGCCGTTTAAGCCGTCCTCCCACGGGATCTGAAAACGCACGTGGACGACGAGCTAATGACGTCACAGCGTGGTACTGCACGGTACACTACACTGCCGAGCGGGAAGTAAAGCCGTCGGCACACGGACCGTGCTGTCGAACGTTAACGTTCAGCGTGCCAAGTTCAACGTGCTGCTGAGCGCTCAGGAACGATGCGACTCGTGCATACGGTACGTGGGCCCCAACGTGGTATACGCGATCGCAACGCACTCCAGCGGCAGTTGAGCGATGTTTCTAGTTCGTAAATCACACTGTTTACCCAACGGGCGCGCGTACAATTCCCACGTTATCTCTATTAAAACGCACATTTCCTCCATCGTCCACGAAAAGGAAAGTACCATGTCCAATCAATGAGGACAGAGACATATAAAAGTTCCATTACAAACAGTGCGGTACAAATTAGGAATACTTCTCCGCATAAGATAAACATTATTTAATCATTCCCACATTTTATTAAAACCCCAAGGTCAGTCTTACTTAATCACTGTTCCTACCCAATAGGGGAATCTTTTCAACATGTGAATTACGAAGCGTAAAAGGAAAGGAGCAAAATATCTTTATGCAAGTAGCGCAAGCTGTCCTGTAGATTAAGCCAATCGAACAAAGTCACCCCTCAAAAAAAGGTGAACTTATATTTACATAACATCAAATATCACAGTATATACTTATATTAAACTAATAATGAAGTATCAGAACCTAATAAAACCGCTAATGTTAGGAAATAAAATACAGGAGTGGCAAATCGCGAACCACCGCTCCAACTATCAAATCAATACGAGACAGTTGCGCTATCATTACGCTAATCCAACAACACACGGATACATGTCACAAGTAATCCAAGTATGTTACCCGTTGCAGAAAACCTTATCGTAGATACGTTACTAATTGAAAATTAATTATAAGAAATTGTACAAGAACAATGCGTTTTGGGTGGATCTTCCGTGTGTCACTGCCTTCAAATAGCCTACTCTCATAAGAGGCAAGTTACAATAATTCTTTTGCCATGATATGATGTATCTCGTTATTTTATTGCAACGAATCACACAGTTAACAACGGGTTTTCCAATGATTCTGAATTTGCTGATGCTCAGAGACGGCATGTATAGATATAAGCTTGAAATGAATGCCAATATGGCGCCTCACAACTCTGTACTGAAGGGAGACGGCGTACATGTGACGTAGGTGGCGTTGTGCCATCTCATTGGTTCAACGCTCAGACGCACGCTCAGAATATCTGCCATGCCACATATTGCTCTGCACGTTCGGAAAGACTCCCGAACGTGCTATTCCACGCCATGACGTCAGAAACTCGGCACGCTCAACGTTCGTATGCACGGTCCGTGTGCCGACGGCTTAAGCAATCTGGCGGGTCAGGTTTTCGCCTCGTTCAGAGGTGCGTAGCGAATGAGATGCTACATCGTGTTTACGTCACAAGGGCCACCGCATTGTTAAACATCGCATTTGGTGCGGTTTTTTTTTTTTCATAGAGTACGTGGAACGAGTATAAGCTGTTTCTAAGCGTCAGAAAACTGAGGATCTATCGGACAAGCGTCGGTTTAGCTTGTATTTGTTATAATAAAGTGATGGGAAACTACACATCAGTAGGTAAAGGCTTCCTATAGTTGAAAGTTTCAGTCTTATAACTTGGGTGTTACGTAAGTACGTATACCGTTTCAGTGCTACGGTACAATGATGATCTACGGAAAGGTCGTCTTTTTGCTACACTTTGCATATTACATTTCAAATAATGACGTCTTTAGAAGGTCTGTACCTTATAAGGACGCACAGTAGTAATGCCAAAGGTATGGCACACTTCGTAGCATTGTCTGTTCCGAACTGCGAAGGAAAACGTAACAAGTTCACATCCAACTCCTTTTTTTTTTTCAGCTTTCATTTTGTAAGAGATTTTGGGTCTTTCTTGTTTATTTATTTATTCGAATAACCGTTTTGGAAGGTACGATAAATCAACTGTCATTTTGCTTCTTTGTGTATAATGTTCGTTCCTCCCAGACTTCCTGCATCCTTCGAGAGTCTCGTTCCATTTCTTCCTGGGTCCACTTTCTAACTGTTGCAGACCCCATCCTTTCCCGAAATCGTGCCTTTCGTGTTGCTTCTGCCAAAAGTATTCTGTTATCTCCCGTGTCCGTCCTAATTCCTGTGTCTTTCACGTCTTTGTCAATTTCGGTGAACCATGTGGGTTAGGATTTGTCGCTGTTTAGTAAGTGGAATATCTGCTTATACCACTCGATATACGTATATGTCCATAAAACTGTAGCCTTCTTTTGCGTTTTCAAATAGAGCTCTCTGTTTGAATGTTCAAATGCGTGTGAATTGTTAAGGAACCAAACTGCTGAGGTCATCGGTCCCTAGACTTACATACTACTTAAACTAACTTATACTAAGAACAACACACACACACACACACACACACACACATACACACACACACACACACACACACACACACACTTAGGCCCGATGGAGGACTCGAACCTGCGGCCGGGGGGCCCGCGGAATCCGTCACATGGCGCCTCAAACCGCGCGGCCACACCGCGCGGCGCTCTCTGCTTGATTTTTACGTGCATTCAACATTACTATTACGTCTAGGATCCAGTGTTACCTTAGAATTCTTCTTTGAACTTTTTCGAGTTTCTCATGATGCCCAAATCTCGTCAGTTTATGCGTTTCAGGTCTTATCACCGGAACTACCGGTAGTCGAACCCGGACCCATGCGTGTCAGATCACGCAGCTCCGAAGTAGGACATTGTAAACAGCAAACGTCCTACAACGCTGCCCTGGCGTACTTCCGAAAGAACATTTACATCTGTCGATTTCTTCCCGTTATGAACAACATGTAGGGTTCCACACGGAAGGAAGAACTGAAACCAAAAACTAATCTGGCCGGATACTCGCTGATTGCACTACTATATAAAGACAAGTTGTAGTTTAACGTTGTTACCAAAAATCTCGGAAAATTCATGTCCGATGTACTTCTGGTTTTTACACCATACTCTAATAAAACTTTGGATGGATACAGCCTACGCATATTTTTAATGTAAAAGAAAAGAATCTTAGTAAAAATCTCAGTAAATTTCGACCGATATACTTCAAATTTGTACAAGATACTCCAATAAACGTTCAGACTGATATAGGCAATATATTTTTAATATATACGGTACATAAAAATATACAGAAAATCTATACCTCTTTATGAAGAAAATCGCAGTTTAAAGCTCGAAAACTTCGTGACAGATTTACTAAAAATTTGTAAATGATACTCTAATAAACGGTCGGACGGACGGGGGCTACATATTTTGAAATTTATGTGGTATATAAGTAGTATATCCACTGTGTAAATGGAAAAGGTTGTTAACAAAAATCACGAAATATTACTGACGAAATAACTTCAGATTTTTACGAAATACTCTAATAAACATTCAGACTGACATATCGTACTTCTTTATAAATATGGATGGTATATATATATATATATATATATATATATATATATATATATATATATATATATACTGTATAAAAGAGAAATGTTCTAGCAAAATTCTCCAGAAAGGTTTGGCCGATTTACTTCAAATTCCTCATTATAATCTAAAAAACGTTCAGACGGACATAGACTGAATATTTTTGAAATATATTGTATACTGTATTTAAATATATGTCTCATCTACATCTACATCTACGTGATTACTCTGCTATTTACGATAAAGTGCCTGGCAGAGGGTTCAATGAACTACCTTCATGCAGTCTCTCTACAGTTCCACTCTCGAACGGCACGAGGGAAAAACGAGCACTTAAATTTTTCTCTGCGAGCCCTGATTTCTCTTATTTTATCGTGATGATCATTTCTCCCTATGTAGGTGGGTGCCAACAGAATGTTTACGCAATCGGAGGAGAAAACTGGTGATTGAAATTTCATGAGAAGACCCCGTCGCAACGAAAAACGCCTTTGTTTTAATGATTGCCACTCCAATTCACGTATCATGTCTGTGACACTATCTCCCCTACTTCGCGATAATACAAAACGAGCTGCCCTTCTTTGTACTTTTTCGATGTCATCCGTCAGTCCCACCTGATGCGGACCCCACACGACACAGCAATACTCCGGAATAGGGCTGACAAGCGTAGTGTAAGCAGTCTCTTTGGTAGACCTGTTGCACCTTCTAAGTGCCCTGCCAGTGAATCGCAGTCTTTGGTTTGCTCTACCCACAATATCATTTATGTTATTTGTAAGTATTTAGTTGAATTTACAGCCCTCAGATTTGTGTGACTTATCGCGTAATCGAAATTTAGCGGATTTCTTTTAGTACTCATGTGAATAACTTCACACTTTTCCTTATTCAGGGTCAATGGCCACTTTTCGCACCATACAGATATCTTATCTAAATCATTTTGCAAGTCGTTTTGATCATCTGATGACTTTACAAGACGGTAAATAACAGCATCATCTGCAAACAATCTAAGACGGCTACTCAGATTGTCTCCTATGTCGTTAATGTAGATCAGGAACAACAGAGGGCCTGTAACACTTCCTTGGGGAACGCCGGATATTACTTCTGTTTTACTCGATGACTTTCCGTCTATTACTCCGAACTGTGATGTTTCTGGCAGGAAATCACGAATCCAGTCGCACAACTGAGGCGATACTCCGTAGACATGCAGGAACGGTGTCGAAAGCCTTCCGGAAATCTAAAAATATGGAATCAATTTGACATCCCCTGTCGATAGGACTTATTACTTCATGAGTATAAAGAGCTAGTTGTGTATCACAAGAACGATATTTTCTGAATCCGTGCTGACTATAAGTCAATAAGTCGTTTTCTTCGAGGTACTTCATAATGTTCGAATACAGTATATGTACTAAAACCCTACTGCAAATCGAAGTTATTGATATAGGTCTGTAATTCAGCGGATTACTCCTACTTCCCTTTTTGGGAATTGGTGTGACTTGAGCAATTTTCCAGTCTTTAGTTACGGATCTCTCTGTGAGTTAGTGGTTGTACGTAATTGCTAAATATGGAGCTATTTTATCAGCATACTGTGAGAGGAATCTGAATGGTATACAATCTGGACCGGAGGCCTTGCCTTTATTAAGTGATTTAAGCTGCTTTGTTACACCGAGGATATCTACTTCTATGTTTCTCACCTTGGCACTTGTTCTTGATTGGAATTCGAGAATATTTACGTCATTTTCTTTCGTGAAGAAATTTCGGAAAACCGTGTTTAATAATTCTGCTTTAGTGGCACTGTCATCAGTGACTTCACAGTTGTTATCGCGCAGTGAAGGTATTGATTGCGTCTTGCCACTGGTGTGCTCCAAGTATGACCAGAATCTCTTTGGGTTTTCTGCAGATTTCGAGACAGAATTTCATTGTAGAAATTATTAAAAGCATCTCGCATTGATGTACGCGCTATATTTCGAACTTCTGTAAAACTTTGCCAATCTTGGGGATTTTCCGTTCTTTTAAATTTGGCATGCTTTTTTCGTTGCTTCTGCAACAACGATCTGTCCCGTTTTGTGTACCATGGGGGGTCAGTACCATCACTTATTAATTTATGTGGTATATATCTCTCAATTGCTGTCGATAGTATCTATTTGAAAACATTCCACAACTTTTCTGCACTTACATGTTCAGATCGGAAGGAGTGAAGACTGTCTCTTAAAAAGGTGTTAAGAGCATTTTTATCAGCTTATATATACTTTGCGCTTCTTTTTGATGGTTGTAGGTGTTACGGTATTCAGCCTAGCAGCAACTGCCTTGTGGTCGCTAATCCCTGTATTCGTCACGATACTCACTATTTGTTCACGATTATTTGTTGATAAGAGGTCAAGTATGCTTTCGCAACCATTTACGCTTCGAGTAAGCTCATGAACTAATTGTTCAAAATAATTTTCTGAGAAAGCATTCAGTACAATTTCGGATGATGTTCTATGCCTAGAGCATAAAGAGAAATCGTTTGTTACTTTAATAGACGCTCTGCCAAACATAGGCTACATATTTTTAATACAGTATATAAGGAACACAAACCTGTAGCAATTGCGAAAGGTTCGCTAGTCTCGTATATAGAGAGAACTTCCAGTGTTTGGAGTCGTTATCAGGTAGCCACTCCAGCAGACGTGCGTCGAATTTAAAGACGTGCTGTTTGGATCGTAATGACTCATAAATTATCGTATACGATGCAGTACCATGCGAAAATGTTGCAGAGATGCCCAGGAAATTTGAAAGCGAACCGTTGGGAGGAAGGCGGCGTCTAGCATATGTCCATGTGGGTGAATTAACTGGAAAACCTCTTCTGCCTCAGTCTCGGGAAGCCTGATTAGGGAGCTTTAGAATTAGGAGAGAGATTGGGACGTGCAAACGCAGATTAGAAACACTTTTCGCTCCCTACAGTTGCGCATGGAATAGAAAAGGAAGTGCATAATAATACTGGCATGCACCTCATACTGGCGTACGCACATTACGAGTCGATACAATGAACCTTTCGGAACATGCTGCCCATCATCATCATCACCGACGTCGTGCATTAGACGTATCGGCTTGTTCTGCCTCAGAACTGTCCATGCAATCGTTTTAAGTTTGGCAAATGATTTCTGTAGGATTCTATTTCAAAGCAACTTTAGTGATTATATTCTAGAGATGCGCTCTACCAAAACTACGGTTCAATAGTTTTAGTGCACTTCGTGAATGACGCAGTAAATAGCAGCATTACCGGCAGTAATTGTAGAACTGGCAGGGAAGAAACATAAATGAATGTGTGTGACAGAAAATGGGAGCGAACGACTCAGCTTTGTTTTTTTTGTTTGGTTGTTTCCGACGAAATTAAAATCGTATATCATTCAGTCTTAGTTCATCTTGTGTTTTATGTTCTTACAGTATACAAATCGCAAAAAGTATTAAAAATTAGTTGACCGTGTAACTTCTGCGCTTTTATGTAACTAAAGCACATCTTTAGGTAATTTTGTAGATTATCTAACTCGACACTCGTGTTTTATTCTGACTAACCCAACCATATCAACTTCATATTTACTTCTGGGTACTGAATTGCCACTGTTATTACGACAAACAAGTGTTAAGTGGTATACAGCCTCTTATCATATTTTTCCGTTTTAAAAAATGGTTCAAATGGCTCTGAGCACCATGGGACTTAATATCTGAGGTTGTCAGTCCCCTAGAACTTAGAACTACTTAAACCTAACTAATCTAAGGACATCACACACATCCATGCCCGAGGCAGGGCTCGAACCTGCGACTGTAGCGGTCGCGCGGTTCCAGACTGAAGCGCCTAGAACCGCTCGGCCACACCGGATGGCTTTCTGTTTTCCTATTGCAGTCTTGTTCACCTGAAGACGGGCTTCTAATGGCCTGAAATCGGCCCTGATTGAACGAATAAAGCTATTTACAAATGAAGCGGCTTATTATCTGATGCCAGGATGCTCAGTTGCGTTAACCAAATTTTATGTAAACAAAGCAATTACTTTCGATGCAAGTACAGTTCACAGGCACTAACAAAAAAAATACATGTAATTGTTGCTGTTATTTTGTACTCAACAGAACGTTCTTCATCATGATCAAAGGCAAGCATTTGCTTTTATTATTGAGAAATGCGAAAGTTGTGTGTGAATAACAGAAACCTGTTTATATAAGTTCGGCGCAGTATTGAAGAGATGTTTGATATACCTTTGTTTTGCATTTTTTATTTTATCTTTTTGTTGAGGAAATTGCTCTTTCTTGTGCTATATAATAAATCTATATTATTTTCTTTATTTTTATTGTAACATTTCTCTGTGTCACGTTAGAAATCAATAATTGTCGAATAGAACGCGAATTAAACATTGACAATTTCTATTATGCTATAAATGCTGTTTATTCTTAAAGAACAGACAAGAAGATAACTATGAAAAACAAAAATAATCTATGGGTTAGCTGGCCTTTTATATACCCTCAATCAGTTTCTAGAGGGTTCACCACTTCTGGGTTTTAGGGGAAATCTAGTAAGATATCACATACATAAAGAAAGCGAACGTTATAACCTAACGCCTGATAGGTATGCAACACACCTCGTGTACAAGTAGTGTGAGTACGAGCTTAGCTGGCCAAAGCTACTAGGAAAAGTACCGTAATGTACGCACTTTTGTGGTGGTCTACAGTAGCTATGGCAGTTTTACAACTTTGTTGTGTTGTCCTCCCCTACATTCTTAACTTTTTAAAATTAGTGCCTATAACTGCCTCCACATTTAATTCCCGTCTACTGTTAATATTCTTTGTACAACCTAGCAGCTACTAAATTTCGCTACGTAGTGGAAAAACTAAGGTTGTGTTGTTTTATAAGACGGTGGAGTTTAGCTTTTGGATACAAACAACGTTAACGGACCAGCTGTAGCTTCCTATGGTCTGAGTAAGGTTTCCTTTCAAATGTTACCTTTTAACGTTTGCCACATTCTGGCAAAGAAATGGTTAAATCTTTTTATTTTTATTTCAACATCGCCTGATTTTTATAATCTAAGTAACTTCCCAGGTATTTAAATTCACTTACTTGTTCGGATACTTGCACTTTTATTATAATGTTTTTGCCCTTGTAAGTTGTAATTCTCGAAAGGCCATGACTTTGACTGTGGAAATTGTCATACCACACGTAGCTGGTTCCTGGTTCAGTTTATGTGCAGCTGTGCATTTCATTTTCAGCATTGACTAGTATGACCTGTTCGTGAGAAAACGTTAAGATTCTAAAATTTATGTTCTTAACGATAAAAGTCCCGTTTACTATTTTAAGTCTGTTTTTAGGACAGCATCAATATAAACATTAAGAAATGTTGGTGAAAGCACACACCATTTTCTCACTCCTCGGCTAATGTTTGCTGAGATTGATCCTCTTGTCAGAAAATGAACTGTTTTAAACAAAATTATTATATAATTCATTAAGTTGCTTTATTGACGGTAATTAATGCACATGATCGATTTCGAACTTAGACAATTTCATCTGTAGAACGTCCAACTCAACCGAAAGACTGATGCATTTAAAGCGGTCTAAAACGCAACCACAAAGAAAATCAGTAGTGCTACCGTAAGCATGAAATACTCTGTTTCTGGCGTGCAGACAGTATCAAGGCCAAACGTCTACTGAGCAAAGTTTCAAGTCTGCCACTCGAAACGAAGTGACCCACGAATATCGGCAGTGCTTCACATTACGCGCACACACCAGAACTGGCTAATTTTATGTTTAGATACCTCTAGTGATTTTCGGTGTGGTTATGTTTTGGGCCATTTAATGTAATTCATTTTTTTCTGTTGACTTCGGCACAAGCACGCCAGAAGAAGGAATTGTGTGATTTAGAAATTGATCATGTGAATTAAATACCACCTACGACTAACGAAATTCAACTGAACGCCCCTAAGTTTGCTTCCATGAAGGCGAATCACACCAGAATTAATCTGATTATTACGTACGATGATTTAACAGCTGACATTAAACGCTTTTGTATTTCAGTATTTTCTGATGCTTTCGAATAATTAGTTTCGTTTCAGCCTCTGAGATGCCTTCTCGTAGTCTATAAACGCGCAGCAAATGAAAGTCTTTTCTTTTTTTCGGTTGTAAGATACAGTGTGAACATGATTTTCCATTTCTCAAGCGACGCTGGCTATCTGAAACTTTTCGCGTCAATAACAGGGGCTAAACTTTTATCATTATGCCGCACATTTCACGGCAGCGAGTTATAAGAGTTATTGCTCTGTAATTTGTACATATTTACTTATCAGTCTTCTTCTATATCAGACTAGCTGCAGCACATGGTGTTGCACGTGATGTTTAATATCTGTCGGACAAAGTGATTGACTCTGTGCGCTGTTCATTCTGGAAACGAAGCTCCCTCTCCACCGAAGTTTGCCTCGCCCTACACGTAGAAGCTCTCATACGCTCACGGTGTAGACGAAGCTCGCGTTGTTCGGGTATTGTCGACGCTGGGATAGCTTTTTGTCTTTTAGCTGCATGTTTTTCCTGACCATACATTTTCTTTTCTTCGGTAGCAAAAAAATGGTTCAAATGGCTCTGAGCACTATGCGACTTAACATCTGAGGTCATCAGTCCCCTAGAACTTAGAACTACTTAAACCTAACTAACCTAAGGACATCACATACATCAATGTCCGAGGCAGGATTCGAACCTGCGACCGTAGCGGTCGCGCGGTTCCAGACTGAAGCGCCTAGAGCCGCTCGGCCACTCCGGCCGGCTCTTCTGTAGCATTTCGACAGCTATGAACTGATATCTACGTTGACTAAACCTTTCTTCTTCTAGTTCCAGCTAATAGAAGCAAATCGGCAATTAAAAGTACTAAAAATTAGCATAAAGGAAGTAAGATGACTTAGGTGGTAATCCGAGCTAACAGCTAGCGCTGGGAAATGATATTCACGTTCGAAAGGGCACGAGATTTCCCAATACAGCGCTGCATTCCAACAATCACGTGACATTTGACTCGCCCGGCGCGTGTGCGAGGGGTAAGAAGCTACGAAATAGACAACAACAAGCTCTGCATAAATACAACTTTTGTGAAACAGAGTAAAAAATAGCATTAAATCCTACCAGTGCAAACACTACTATTGTTTTTGAACATAATTACAATACGAGATCTCGTGCAGTGCTGGTATCTATGTATATATAAACATTTATGATGATTTTTAAGTAAAGGTGAACCGAGTATATTTTTTTTCCTTTATTGAATTTCGAATTTTGAAGTAAAGCGGCCAAGAACTTTGAAGTAAATCGGTCAAGTACTTATATATTTACATATGTATATTTATATAATGTGTATATTTAAAATATATAGCCTATATCCCCCCCCCCCCCAAATTTTCACCAAGGGATCAAGTAGAAATTTGCAGGTAATGGTCCAAGAACTTTTAGAGATTTTCGGTAACGATCTGTCCGTTTTATATATTACACATGTTTATGTTTCAAGTCATAAAATGAAATCTTATGTAGATAGTGATCTTCAAGGTACAGTGCCAAATTTCGTCAAGATCAGAATAAAACTGAAAATCTGTATGAATAACAAACAAACAAAAAGAAACAAACGGACACTCTTCTTTATAAATATAGACATATAGCGCTTCACTCCAGTCTTCTAGTGTGTATCCAGACTACCAGGCTATGCTCATGCCAACGGTTTAAGTAGGTGCACTGGACAGGGTCTAAGAGCGATCAAACTGCGAGCAGTTTAGTAGGAAGGGAGAGGGTGCGGCCCTCCCATAAAGAGAGCGACGGGGAGGCGTTCGCCCTCAAGGGCATGAGGGCACCGGAAAAAGGGCAGCGGGCGGTCAATTAATAGGCTGCAGGGCTGAGTCAGCCGCCCTTTGTCAAGCGCCGGCCCGAGCGCCTTGACGAGCGTTCCAGGCTCTGGAAACGACCGTCCGAGCTGGAGAGCGCTCCTGGACGAGAAACTGAGTAAAAATAGTCCAGATCGACCTAAGTTTGTTCTGTGGAACGCCTGATGAGAAATGAGTAAGGCTGGGAGATGCAATTAACTACCTGACGTACGATATTATTGAACGATATTATTGAACCACATGAAAAAAAAACTCGAATTAGTTACAAACTACGACGCGCGCACACTTTTTTCTACATGTAAACGTAACTGCAGGTATTCGGATTTAGGTTGTAACATGTTCGATATGCCTGCCATCATTGCCGATGATGTGGTGCACACAAGCCGGCCGCGGTGGTCTAGCGGTTCTGGCGCTGCAGTCCGGAACCGCGGGACTGCTACGGTCGCAGGTTCGAATCCTGCCTCGGGCATGGGTGTGTGTGATGTCCTTAGGTTAGTTAGGTTTAAGTAGTTCTAAGTTCTAGGGGACTTATGACCTAAGATGTTGAGTCCCATAGTGCTCAGAGCCATTTGAACCATTTTTTTGTGGTGCACACGAATAGCGAAATTCTGCGTGACCAGCTGAAGTGTCGGAACATCGATGCTGTCAATGACTCCTGAATGGCTGTTTTTACCTCAGTAATGGTTTTGGCGTTGTTGCTGTACATCCTGTGTTTAATATAGCCCCACAGAAAGGAGTCGCATGTGTTCAGATCCAGAGAATATGGCGGCCAATCTAGGTCCGTGACAGTGGCCTCTGGTTACTCCAGAGCCAGAATGCGGTCCCCAAAGTGGCCCTCCAGGACATCACTCTCCTAATTCGATAGGATCGAGCTCCATCTTGGACGGATCACGTCTTGTCGCAATCAGGGGAACTTTGTATAATGGGATTGAAATCATCTTCTAAAACCTTTCCGTACCATTCAGTAGTCAGTACGCCGTCAAGGAATATCGCACCGATTATTCCGTGAGTGGACTTTGCACACCACAAAGTCGCTAGTTGAGGTTGAAGAGACTTCTTGATCGAGAAATGCGGATTCGAACCCCCCAAACACGTCAATTTTGCTGACTACGAACCCATCCAAATGAAAGTGAACTTCGTCGCAAAATCATATTGCGCCTAGTAATGTAATTCCCATCGTTCCCCAAAAAAATGGTTAAAATGGCTCTGAGCACTCTGGGACTTAACTTATAAGGTCATCAGTCCCCTAGAACTACTTAAACCTAACTAACCTAAGGACATCACACACATCCATGCCCGAGGCAGGATTCGAACCTGCGATCGTAGCAGTCACGCGGTTGCAGACTGTAGCGCCTAGAACCGCACGGCCACTCAGGCCGGCCATCGTTCCACGGAGCCAACCGTGTAGTTTGAACTTCCTAACGCAAACCCTTCAGAAGGTATGACAATTTTATCTCATATGGTCCAACAATTGGCACCCAGTATTAAATGCTTATAGAGAGACAAGCGATCTGGTTGACAGGCAATGAGTGATGTAGACCACGTGATTAAAAGTATCTGGACACCTAATAGTGGAGATTAATATTGGACGTGTCATTCCGTGGCCTTAATGATGGCTTGAAATCTACTGGGAACACTTTCAGTGAAGTGTCTGTCTGCGGCGGAATGGCAGCCCATTCTTCCTCAAGAACCGAAAGAAGAGAATGTGTGATGTCGTATGCTGCAGTATGGAACGAATTCGGCATTCCAGCTCACCTCAAAAGTGTTCCACTGGGTTGAGGTAGGGACTGAGCACTCGAGTCAATTTCAGAAATGTTGTTGTCCACAAACCACTTCCTCCCAGATGGTGCTTTGTAACAGGGTGCGTTGTCATGTTGATACAAACTACTATAGTTTACTCAGGTGGCACCCAGTGATTAGACCAAAGTCGCTGATTTCTCTTGAACGACTCAGTCTGCTCTTACTGCTTCTCTACTGACACCACAATACTCCCTGCCTTTTTTTTTGATCGGCCTCCTTTGACATATGGCGACCTTTTGCACATTACATATAGGCATGTGGATACTTTCGATGACATGCATAGCAGAGCTGATCAGTGATGACCGGTTAACCAGCAGATATATCACAGCTCCCGACTATAACCGAGCGAGTTGGTGCATTTTTTGGCACACTGGACTCGCATTCGGGAGGACGACGGTTCAAATTCCCTAAATCGCTTCAGATGGTTCAAATGGCTCTGAGCACTATAGGACTTAACATTTGAGGTCATCAGTCCCCTAGAACTCAGAACTACTTAAACCTAACCTAAGGACATCACACACATCCATGCCCGAGGCAGGATTCGAACCTGCGGCCGTAGCGGTCGCGCGGTTCGAGACTGAAGCGCCTAGAACCGCTCGGCCACACCAGCCGGCCCCTAAATCGCTCCAGGTAAATGCTGGGATGATTCCTGTGAAAGGGCACGACCGGTTTCCCTACCCATCCTTCCCTAATCCGATGGGACCGATGACCTCGTTGTTTGGTCCCCTCCCCCGAATCAACCAATCCCGACTATAACTGAGCGCTCTGTTCCAGCTACCTGCAGTGGTCTGTCACAGGAGGTGACCAGAAATTGACGGAGCGGTCGTCTGGTCAAAAACACTCGCAGTGTGTGATTCATGCCCCAGTTTTTACAGCGCGTAAAAGAAATTGTGTGCTGTATACAAAATTTTAGAGTGTTTGGAGGAGATAAAGGGAAACTCCTACTTTTATGTGACAAAAGTCTCACAGATGCACTCTTACCCACACGAGATCTCCATGAATATTATGACGCTACTGATACTCAGAGACGGTGTTGCCATGAGATGAATATTATTTCGGAGATGTTGCTAAAATTACGCATACGTTAATGCACAACTGGTATCTGTGTGCTTATGATTGTTTAATACGCTCCAACCAGGCACGTGTTTCACGAACAACGGCTGCAGTTGCAGCTGAAGGAGGAGCCAGCTTTTGGTACTGAAATTACCGCGTCTTTCTCCTTGAAGCACCGCCAGAAATGTTGGCGAACGCCCCGCCAGCAGTCAGGCAATGATTATGGATGGTTCCATCACGACGGGACCGCACTACACTTGCCATTGATGTCAGGGAACACTTAAATAATGCTTTTCCCAATTGTTGGATTGGTAGGGGTGAGCCGGTACCGTTGCCACCACGGTCTCTCGAACTCACTGGATTTCTTCGTACGGGTGGAGACGCTGAGTTTGCTGTACGAGACACCAATAGCCACAGTGCCTTTAAATAATTTTGAAAAATCGTGATCTCACAGTACACCAGCAGCTCGCTTTATTAAAATTACCTTTCGATCAAAAAACGGACCATCTTCAGGCATTAGAAACGACATTAGTTAAAATGATCGTCATGCATTAACAAGGCGAACCAAAAGCACAAACTCAGTGTGAGTTCTGCTTCGCCCTTGAAACACTCCACCTAGTGTATAAATCGGATACTTTTTTGGGTTCCATAATGCTGATATAGTTAATGTGCATTATTGATGTGGATACAAATGACAATTGTTGTGCGCATTAATGTCGTTCCATAATGCGTCAGGATGATGTGTTGTTTGACTAAAACTGACTGTTTTGATAAAGTGACATGCAGCGATTGGGCTACGTCATGATTTTTCAGAAGAAAATTATTTTCGTGGCAGCGGGATGTCCAGAAGGAACGAATCACAATTTCTTACAAAATGAAATTCTCAGAACTGTAGTTGCTTACAATGTGCTTAACTGTGAGAATATAGTTCGCGTGAGATTTGTACACATTACTCTGCTGTTAAGTAGGTAACGTTCACATACGTGCGAATACGGTACATTATTTGGTCACATATTTTGGAGTTAGTGACATATGCTGCTCAGAAGGAAAAGCAAACATTGCGCAGTGATTCACCATGAAGAACTCGAACTGTTTTCTTCTTTTTATTACCTTTTAATGGCCAAAGAAATTCTACAAACTGCAACAATTTCAAAAGCAAAAGCCTCATTCTTAGCGATAATCGATGAATTATTACACACTATAAAGTGCATCACGAAAACATAAAGCAACCTCTATATATTAATAGCTCTCAAATGATACATTTGCCGATGTGTAAATATATCGATTATCGTGCTTATCAACGTTTTTTTCTGAGTCATCAGGCTTTTGCAAGTATTCTTCCCCCTCTTTTGATTCTTGAACAGAGTGTTCGCTATTACTAGCTGAAATTTATCACAGAAGTCAATTAGCCTTTTTCCTTTCTCATATTTGTACCAAGCCCATATTCCCCTGTAACCATTTCTTCTGATCCTTGCCCTACACCTGCATTACAGTCACCCATGACTATCAGAATTTCATCTCCCTTTACGTACTATACTACCCTTCGAATATCCTCATACACTTTCTCTATTTCTTCAGCCTGCGACATCGGCGTGTATGTCTGATCTATCGTTGTCAGTGTTGGTTTGCTGTCGATTCTGATAAGAACAACCCTATCACTGAACTGTTCACGGTAACCCACTCTCTACACTACCTTCCTATTCATAACGAATCCTACTCCCGCTGTGTGATTCTCTGCTGCTGTTTGTATTACTCTGTACTCACCTGAACAGAAGTCCTTGTCTTCTTTTCACTTCGCTTCACTGACGCTATATCTAGATTGAGCTTTTGCATTTCCCTTTTCAGATGTTCTAGCTTCCCTACCACAACCAAGCTTCTGACATTCCACGCCCCGATTCGTAGAACGTTATCCTTCCGTTGGGTAGTCATGGTCATCTCCCCCTTGGCAATCCCCTCCTGGAGATCCGAATGTGGGACTATACCGGAATCTCTCATCAATTGAGAGTTCATCATAACACTTCTCCAATTACAGGTCACATGTCCTGTGGATACACGTTACGTGTCTTTAATGCAGTGGTTTCCATTGCCTTCTGCATCCTCATGCCGTTGATCATTGCTGATTCTTCCGCCTTTAGGGGCAATTTCCCACTCCTAGGACAAGAGAGTGCCCTGAACCTCTGTTCGCTCCTCGCCCTCTTTGACAAGGCCGTTGGCAGAATGAGGCTGACTTCTTAGGTCGGAAGCCTTCGGCCGCCAATGCTGATTATTAATCAAAACTTGAGGTATGGTGGGTTTCGAAACCGGGACCAAAGACGTTTTAATTATTAATCAAAGACGCTTCCGCTAGACCACGGGTGATTATTTCACACGGAGAAGAAATTACGGGTCATTATCTTACAGTCAGCAGAAAACGATAAATACAGCATGTTGCTCGTAAAAATAAACAGAATATACAGTTTATGTTATTCATATTATTTGATCAATTTAAAGTCAATATATAGTATGACTTTTGTATTGCTGCTAGTTATTTCTGCTCTCCCAATTAATTCTTGTGTGTTAAATTAGACAGACGTTTTGTCTGTCGCCTTCTTGTCGTCTGCTGTTGCCTACATCCTCCTTAGTTTCTTTAATGATTAATCAGTATGTGAATAGTCTAACAAGTCTGTCATACAAACATCTCGCACTTCAGTCTGTTCCTCACATAAAGGGTTTTGAACAGTTGTACAGACAGACAGACGACAAATTACATTTACATCTACGTGATTACTCTGCTATTCATAATAAAGTGTCTGGCAGAGGGTTCAATGAACCACCTTCAACCTGTCTCTCTACCGTTCCACTCTCGAACGGCACACGGGAAAAACGAGCAGTTAAATTTTTCTGTGCGAGCCATGATTTCTCTTATTTTATCGCGATGATCGTTTTTCCCTATGTAGGCGGGTGCCAACAGAATGTTTTCGCAATCGGAGGAGAAAACTGGTGATTGAAATTTCATGAGAAGATCCCGTCGCAACGAAAAACGCCTTTGTTTGGATTGCCACTCCAGTTTACGTATCATGTCTGTGGCACTATCTCCCCTATTTCGCGATAATACAAAACGAGCTGCCCTATTTTGCGTGGTGTCTGCAGTCTCTTTAGTAGACCTGTTGCACCTTCTAAGTATTCTGCCAATGAATCACAGTCTTTGGTTTACTCTACCCACAACATTATGTATGTGATCGTTCCAATTTAGGTTATTTGTAATTGTAATCCCTAAGTATTTAGTTGAATTTACAGCCATCATATTGGTGTGATTTATCACGTAATCAAAATTTAGCGGATTTCTTAGTACTCATGTGAATAACTTCACACTTTTCTTTATTCAGAGTCAATTGCCACTTTTCACACCGTACACATATCTTATCCAAATCATTTTGCAAGTCGTTTTGTTCATCTGATGACTTTATAAGACTGTAAATGACAGCGTCATCTGCATACAATCTAAGACGGGTACTCAGACTGTGTCCTATGTCGTTAATATAGATCAGGAACAATGGAGGGCCTTAACATTTCCTTGGGGAACGCCGGATATTACTTCTGTATTACTCGATGACTTTCCGTCTATTACCACGAACCGTGACCTTTGTGACAGGAAATCACGAATCCAGTCGCACAACAACCTCCGGAGGCACGCAATTTGGTTAGAAGACGCTCGTGAGGAAATCTAAAAATATGGAATCAATTTGACATCCCCTGTCGATAGCACTTATTATTTCATGAGTATGAATTTGTGTTTCACAAGAACGATATTTTCTGAATCCGTGCTGACTGTGTGTCAATAAATCGTTTTCTTCGATCCTATAAACGGTTGCGGTTTCACCTACTGAGGTGCAGAATCATAAGAATGAAAATACACAAACGTATCATGGAAAGTACTGCATTGGGTGAAATAATTTCAACTGTAGGCCTACTCAAAATGAAATGCAGATGTGTGTAACAGGTAGCTCCTGGTACCATATCGCGTCTTATTGTATTGGTTAAGAACGGTCTTGGTTGCAATTTTAATTTTTTATTTTTCAACGCAGTTCGCCTTATTTAGGCATCTTCAGGTTGATCTACATAGAAAACAGAGAACAAATACATCTATTTAAGAATCGCGATCGCGCTGTGCAGACTTGGATAACCTATAAACATGTATAAACAGATCAACTATTGAAAGAGCGACTACCTTAATTTGGTATTTCTTAGAAGAATTCTTTAGTCAGTGCAGCCAAAGGCCATCGTCGAATATATCAGGCCAACATCGCCTTCGTTAAACTCAGTAAAAACTAGAGATATAAAATAGTAAAATTATTACCTTTTCTAGATGGACGCGAGAGGCAGCAAGATCTGCATAACGCGTTCCTGTTCACAGGAGAGAGTAACATAGTAAGATGGGGGCTCAGGTAGTAAGCATAATGCTCTTTCAATAGTTGATCTGTTTATACATGCATGGTTCAAATGGCTCTGAGCACCATGGGACTTAGCATCTGAGGTCATCAGTCCCCTAGACTTAGAACTACTTAAACCTAACTAACCTAAGGACATCACACACACCCATGCCCGACGCAGTATTCGAACCTGCGACCGTAGCAGTCGCGTGGTTCCAGACTGAAGCGCCTAGAACCGACATGCTTATAGGTTATCCAAGTCTGCACAACGCGATCGCGATTCTTAAATAGATGTATTTATTCGCTGTTTTCTATGTAGATAACCTGAAGATGCCTAAATAAGGCGAAACGCGTCGTTGAAAAATAAAAAACTAAAATTGCAACCAAGACTGTTTTTAACCAATACTGTTAAGCACTGGTTTGGTGTATGCCACATATGGATTGGAAGAATTTCTATATTCTGTCTTCCTCGTGTTCACGCGTGAGTAACGTCGGTGTGGCGAATGAGGTTTCAGTGGTCACGGCTGACACAGGAGTTGATGACGTGGGCAGTGGATCTGGGGCGACAGGGATCCACGGCGAGTGGCCCGCGACTGTACCGGGCAGGGTAATTCTTAAATTGGCGCGCCCATTGGGCAGGCGGAGTGGCCCGGGCCCAGCGCGGGGGACCTGACGACGTGACGCACGGCCGAAACTCCGCAGCCGGCCCCTGCACGGTCCCTATTTGTCACATTAGTGAGTACGTCCTGAACGTTTATACTATTTGGCAAGGGACGGAGGGGGACGTCAGCACCAGGCATTTTTGCTCCGGCTGGGAAGAGTGCTCACAAGGGAACCTCCCCATCGCACCCCCCTCAGATTTAGCTATAAGTTGGCACAATGGATAGGCCTTGAAAAACTGAACACAGATCAATCGAGAAAACAGGAAGAAGTTGTGTGGAACTATGAAAAAAATAAGCAAAATATACAAACTGAGTAGTCCATGTGCAAGATAGGCAACATCAAGGATAATGTGAGTTCAGGAGCGCCGTGGTCCCGTGGTTAGCGTGAGCAGCTGCGGCACGAGAGGCCCTTGGTTCAAGTCTTCCCTCGAGTGAAAAGTTTAATTTTTTATTTTCAGACAATTATTATCTGACCGTCCGATGTGAGGTAACTGCGCCGTAGTATGGGGACGCTACACCTAAACAAACATCAAAAGGTTGAAGAATATTTTTACTCATTCACCAAGTGCACAAGTTAGGTGGGTCGACAACATATTCCTGTCATGTGACGCACATGCCGTCATCAGTGTCGTATAGAATATATCAGACGTGTTTTCCTCTGGAGGAATCGGTTGACCTATGACCTTGCGATCAAATGTTTTCGGTTCTCATTGGAGAGGCACGTCCTTTCGTCTACTAATCGCACGGTTTTGCGGTGCGGTCGCAAAACACAGACACTAAACTTATTACAGTGAACAAAGACGTCAATGAACGAACGGACAGATCATAACTTTGCGAAAATAAAGGAAGTAAACTTTTCACTCGAGGGAAGACTTGGACCAAGGACATCTCGTTCCGCAGCTGCTCACGCTAACCACGGGACCACGGCGCTCATGAGCTCACACTATCCTTGATGTTGCCTATCTTGCGCATGGACTACTCTGTTTGTATATTCTGCTTATTTTTTTCATAGTTCCACACAACTTCTTCCTGTTTTCTCGAGTGATCTGTGTTCAGTTTTTCAAGGCCTATCCACTGTGCCAACTTATAACTAAATCTGAGGGGGGTGCGATGGGGAGGTTCCCTTGTCAGCACAGTGTCAGAGTAGGCAGGTGAGAATTGTCTTCGTTATTTCCGTTGACAAACGCAAGTTTCACAAAGTAGCACTCAATCTACAATTACGAGGGGCGTTCAATAAGTAATGCAACACATTTTATTCTGAAAGCAGGTTGGCTTTTTTCGTAATTCCTGTACACCATATTGTTGTCCACTCTATTCGCTACAAAACCCTATTTTTCAATATAATCTCCTTTCAATGCGACGGCTTTATGCCACTTTACTGGGAAGGCCTGTATGCTCTCATGGTACCACTTTAGTGGTCGATGTCGGAGATCAGCGTCTTGATACGTCAATAACCTTTCCGTCATCCACGCACTGCTCCCCGCCGAGTGCATCCTTCATAGGGTCAAACAGGTAGAAGTCGGAAGGTGCGAGATCCGGGCTGTAGAGGGGATGAGGAAGAACAGCCGAAACAAGTTTCGTGAGCTGCTTTCGGTTGCTCAGACTTGAGTGTGGCCTTGCAAGGTCACGGAGATGTTCCTTTGTGTTTTGGTGGTGGCGAACACACTGAAGTCTTTACTTCAGTTTCCTATACTATACACTTGGTCGCTGCATCGCGAGGGAGGACATCGAACAGAAAGAACCCATTGAGAGTCCCAGAAGACCCTCGCCACCACTTCACCAGCTGAGGATGCGGCTCTGAACTTCTTCTTCGGAGAAGAGGTGGTGTGGTTCCACCCCATTGGCTATCGGTTTGTTTCCGCTTCGAATTTATGAACCCACGTTCCATCGCCTGCGACTGTGTTTGATAAACAATTGTCACGATCAGCCTCGTAATGCGTAAGCAACTCCATACAGGTCGTTCTTAGTTGCTCTTCTGGTCTTCTGTTCGTCGGCGAGGATCCCAGCGGCTTTGAGTGCCCCAACTGGCTAACGAATGTGTCAGCACTACCCACAGAGACATTCAAATATTTCTGGCTTAGTCAGCCATCACATTAGGCTCCAAGAAACTGTTCCCAGAGCAGTGGAGATGCAAGTATATACACTACTGGCCATTAAAATTGCTACACCAAGAAGAAATACAGACGATAAACGGGTATTCATTGGACAAATATATCATACTACAACTGACATGCGATTACATTTTCACGCAATTTGGGTGCATAGATCCTGAGAAATGAGTACCCAGAACAACTACCTCTGGCCGTAGTAACGGCTTTGATACGCCTCGGCATTGAGTCAAACAGAGCTTGGATGACACAGCTGCCTATGCAGCTTCAAACGATACCACAGTTCATCAAAAGTAGTGACTGGCGTATTGTGACGAGCCAGTTGCTCGACCACCATTGACCAGACGATTTCAGTTGGTGAGAGATCTGGAGAATGTGCTGGACAGAGCAGAAGTCGAACATTTTCTGTATCCAGAAAGGCCCGTACAGGACCTGCAACATGCGGTCGTGCATTATCCTGCTGAAATGTAGGGTTTCGCAGGGATCGAATGAAGGGCAGAGCCACGGGTCGTAACACATCTGAAGTGTAAGGTCCATTGTTCAAAGTGCCGCCAATGCGAACAAGAGGTGACCGAGACGTGTAACCAATGGCACCCCATACCATCACGCCGGATGATACGCCGGTATGGCGATGACGAATACACGCTTCCAATGTGCGTTCACCGCGATGTCGCCAAACACTGGTGCGACCATCATGATTCTGTAAACAGAAACTGGATTCATCTGAAAAAATGACGGTTTGCCATTCGTGGACCCAGGTTCGTCGTCGAGCACACCACCGCAGGCGCTCCTGGCTGTGATGCAGCGTCAAGGGTAACCGCAGCCACGGTCTCCGAGCTGATAGTCCATGCTGCTGCAAACGTCGTCGAACTGTTCTTGCAGATGGTTGTTGTCTTGCAAACGTCCCCATCTGTTGACTCAGGGATCGAGACGTGGCTGCACGATCCGTTACAGCCATGCGGATAAGATGCCTGTCATCTCGACTGCTAGTGATACGAGGCCGTTGGGATCCAGCACGGCGTGATGGTACGCATTTCTCCTCCTTACACGAGGCATCACAACAACGTTTCACCAGGCAACGCCGGTCAACTGCTGTTTGTGTATGAGAAATCGGTTGTAAACTTTCCTCATGTCAGCACGTTGTAGGTGTTGCCACCGGCGCCAACCGTGTGTGAATGCTCTTAAAAGCTAATCGTTTGCATATCACAGCATCTTCTTCCTGTCGGTTAAATTTCGCTTGTGTAGCACGTCATCTTCGTGGTGTAGCAATTTTAATGGCCAGTAGTGTAAATTACACTGCTTCTTCTGTTGTTCTGTAAGTTTGTTTATTGCATTTTAACATACACTTGCCTTATGCCTGATAGTATTTTAACATCTTATGTGCTCCTACGAGGGCTGCGCGAACTTACGGCGCAAATGTTATACAGCTCTTGCGAAGCGTTGCCGTTGGGTGGTGATAATGTAAACAATACTCGGAGCGCGAACTGCACACCATTTAACCCGTGGCTTCGCAGCCATCAGTTAGTGTACGATCGTGGTTTTACGAGAAATCCGAGGAGCCGTCAGCACCAACCACAAGGGTAAACGCTACAATCTTTCTCTGTTTTTTTAATATACACTAGTACTGCCTGTAACTTTCACTGTAGCTTTTCTGTATCTTATTTCAAGACCATACGTAATAGCAAAGTTTGTTACTTTACTGTTCCTAACCTTGCAGGATGGCTTGTATATAAGCCGAAACCGGTTAATAAAGAAATATTATTACTATCTCGGCTGTTCATTTTGACTTAAATGTAACATCAGGTCGCTGCTCTCCGTAGACTGTGTTGTCAAAATTTATTAGCTGTGTTTGTTCCTTTGCACTGGGGGTTCAGAACCACATCACCAACAGTTGACCGAGCGAGGTGGCTCAGTGGTTAGCACACTGGACTCACATTCGGGAGGACGAGGGTTCAAACTCGCATCCGGCAATGCAAATTTAGGTTTTCCGTGATTTTCCTAAATCGCTCCGGGCAAATGCCGGGACGGTCCGTGTGAAAGGGCACGGCCGACTTCCGTCCCCATCTTTCTCGAATCCGACGCGACCGATAACCTCGCTAGTAGGTCAAAAAAATGGTTCACATGGCTCTGAGCACTATGGGACTTAACTTCTGAGGTCATCAGTCCCCTAGAACTTAGAACTACTTAAACCTAACTAACCTATCACACACATCCATGCCCGAGGCAGGATTCGAACCTGCGACCGTGGCAGCAGCGCTGTTCCGGATTGAAGCGACTAGAACCGCTCGGTCACAGCGGCCGGCGACACACTCTGTTGGTACTTACTACTCGTACTTCTGTTCTGACAACACGAAACTCGTCGCCTGCTTTTACATTGGCAGGTCCACGTCTCGTGGCATGTAGCGGTCAATTTGGCACCACATAGCGGTTTCCCCGTACTTGTGGTAGAGTACCTGAACATAGATATCACTCGAAGTGTTTCTCGAAAGGTCGATGTGTCGATACTGGAGGAAACGTTTGCCAGCTCGGTGTAGACGTGAATGTTTCGCGGGCGCCGCCTGTGTGGGACGCAGGACCCGGGTGCCACTTGGAGGCAAGCGGACGGCGGCAAGTCTGTCTGTGCTGCGCAGAAGCAGAATCAGGAGCACAAGCAGCAGCAGAAGCAGAGGGCTCCCACTCCAGCGGGCCATCTGGCTGCAAGGCCGGCCGTGGGAACGCTGGAAGCCCCACTCGGGCTCCACTCACACGCGCCGGCCTCGACTCCGCACAGGTTCCAGCCAGACAGCGGGCTCCAGTGCTGCCATCTGGCAGAAGGGGGGTCACACCACGACGTCGCGTGCCCAGCTCTGTGTCCGATGTAGGGTCGCGCAAGATATCGATAAATTTAAGCTAGCCTGCCCCATGTCAACAACATTATTTAAAATCTGTGTAGACTTCACTCTTAAATCATGGTCTCGTAAATACAATGGGATGGGGCTAAAGATTAAACATGGACTTTATTTACATCACCTACTATTTGCTGATGGTCCAGGAGCTGTAGCACAAGACGGGGAGGATACAAATGCTGCAGAGGCAGCCAGAAAAAATGTATAGAATCTTTTCCACGCTCCATCGAGATATCGATACTGTCGTTCGATTTGACTTCGATTGTATTGTAGTATGCTCTTTGGCTCAACAGATGTTAATAGTTTCATCTCGGAATTGAGGAAACAAGATGGCTGGAGCACGCTTGAGAACTGAGCAACGAAAATGTATTGTGAAGCGGTTTTTCTAGTTTGATAATGCCGTTGGAGTGCAACGTCAGTGGAGGCGGGAATTTGAAACAGAACCGCCAACCCGCCTAGCAGTTAAACGCACTATGACAAGTTGGAATTGTGTGGAATGATTTGTGATATTTACAAAGGAAGATATGGAACATAGCGTACAGCTACAAGTCCTGCTTCGTCGGCTCTCGTGTTGGAAACGTTTGTTGGTTCTCCATAGGAGTCTGCTACACAATGTGCATGTGCAGTACTTTTATTTATTTTATTTATTTCATTAACAGTAGAGACTAACCCACTGTCTTTAAATGTAAGGTGGGTCGGACGATTCTGAACCCAACATCAAACACTTCTCAGTATTACGATGTTATTGGTATACAGTTGTTAATGCTTTTTTTTATAATATAAATAACATAAAAATTTCTGTAAGTTTACAGCGAAATGAATGCTTAACAGTTGGTAAAATGGCACTAAGCAATTTGCTTCTGCCTAGCTGATGAGAATATAATTTATACTTGAAAATGTCAAAGAAAAAGAAAAAGAAAAATGTAATACAATGAGTGTGGTAGAAATATTTTGCAATATGTAGAGGGAAGTGATACACTGTGTCTGGATGTGTAACATAGCCTATGTAGCATGTTGGTTGGTAATGGCCTATTTCTACCTATTTCAGGTGAGAGGGCCTCAGTAGAACCTCGAGCTTTTCTCATCTGAAATTGTTTGTGCTTATCTATGTTTACTGTGTTTGTGTGTATTGGTATATTACTGGGAGTGTTACAAGTCAAGACACTACGTGATATCCAGCAGCTGTTTGTTTGTCCTATTGTTGATGGTTGCGGTATGTTCTTTGTGATACCTTAGGTACATACACCGGGTATTATACAGATTAAATACTGACTGAGCATTTGATACATGGAATACATGAATTTTAGCTGTACATGAGAAATACACTTATGTTTGTAATTTTTTTAGTGGAGAAAGAATGTAGTTTATTGCTATTTGAATGCATTATTCCTTAAATAACTTAATATAATACATTTATAGTTTTATAGATACTTTATACAGAAAATACATTTGATGTAGGAATATAATTCATTGTAGCTTCAAATAGAGAAGAGAATATACGTCTATCTACACATAATAAGACGAACAATACATTACTGCTTGTGAGCAGTATACTTTAAATACTATGTGTTCCAGTCATCGGGATTACGTATTATTCTGGCGATGTCATTGTCGTTCTGTACAATCTCACTTGTGCCATCGTGTTTCACAACAGTGTGACATGTTCTGATGTCCCAGTTTATCCGCAAACGCATACTTCATCGTTAGATACTCCCATGCGGTTTAAATGTACCGGATACGGCCTGTGGCCTGTCAGGAAATGGACCATCCCCCGGGTTGGATCGACATTTCAGTTGTAATCTTTCGCGTACGTCAGGACAGAAAGAGTGTACTCGGCGACCCCTGTCGGATGCGTCCCACTCTCTCTGCCATGTTTGAATCCGCCATTGTTTTATCTTTGTTTTGTTCATAATGTTGGTTCCTGTAATTTCGTAGACTTTATCGAGCCTGTCCCTCTTAAGCCAGTAAAGTGCAGCTCTACACCGTCTTGTTATATCTATAGGGCAGGTCCCCACCACAACGCAAAGTGCCTCTCCTCTAGTGAGGTGGTGTTGAAGGCTCCGCTCATCCTCAGGGGTACACTGCGTTTACCTCGTCTTGCAGTTGTCTTGTTAGTCTGTATGTTCAGTCAGTGAGTCCAAGCACTTGCGGCGAAGCATGCGATGGATTCAGATACCGCAACGTGGTGGGTCCTTATCGTCTTAATAGGTACAAGCGTACGAAGAATTCAGAAAGCAGCAAAGTAGGAAGTTTACATTCCTGGACTACTGCACGCGATTAATGACGACAATCATGATCACCGAATGAAATTTTCCGAATGGTATCAGCAAATGGTAACTCATGACGAACAATTTGTGACGAAGGTAGTGTGGAGTGACGAGGCACAATTTAAACTTAATGGAACCGTGAATCGGCTTGACAGTGTGTACTGGGCACCGGAAAATCCCCATATTTATGTGGATAAAACGGTCAGTCTGCCAGGGGTTCATCTGTGGAGTGGACTATCATCTAGGACCCTTTTATTTTGATGCTACTGCAGCCGGCCGAAGTGGCCGTGCGGTTAAAGGCGCTGCAGTCTGGAACCGCAAGACCGCTACGGTCGCAGGTTCAAATCCTGCCTCGGGCATGGATGTTTGTGATGTCCTTAGGTTGGTTAGGTTTAACTAGTTCTAAGTTCTAGGGGACTAATGACCTCAGCAGTTGAGTCCCATAGTGCTCAGAGCCATTTGAACCATTTTAACCTAAGGACATCACACACATCCATGCCCGAGGCAGGATTCGGACCTGCGACTGCAGCGGTCGCTCGGTTCCAGACTAGCTCCTAGAACCGCACGGCCACTTCGGAAAGAAAATTAAGAAGGTCAATACCTTATGTTATTTGGGATCCATTTTAGAAATCGAGGGAAAATCAGAGGCAGACATTAATAAAAGAATTAGTAGTGGAAGGAAGGTCATTGGGATGCTCAGCTCAATCTTACGGAACATAAATACAATAAACCGAACCAAAAAAATCATATATAAACCGGTACTACACAGCATAGTTTTTTATGGAGTGGAGACTTGGACTACTAATGTGAAATACATAAAAAAACCTGCAAACAGTAGAAATGGACTTGTGGAAAAGATAAGCTAGAATTTCTAGAAAAGAGAACAAAATGACGAAATAATAAAGAGAATGGAAATAAGAGAAAGAATACGTGAGGTGATGGATAGAAGGAAGTTACAATGGTAACGGGTATGGAAGAAGAATGGAGGTAGCCAGAAATCCGAAAATGGAATGGAAACCAGAGGGAAAGAAGAGAAAAGGACGCCCTATGACTACCTGGCTCCGAAATGTACGATTAACAATTACACGACTTGGCGCACAGGACAAAGGTGTACAAGATCGGAACACCTGGAGGGACGTCCTGAGGAGATAAATTAAGACCTTATGTCACAGATGTAATAATTTCCGGGTATTTGTTATGTTGGAGAAAGTAATAAATAATTTCTCCAAATTAATATCGATAGAGACTGTCGATTTTTAATTGTCGATTTATCGACTAATAAAATTTAACATGATTATCGAAAGCGATATTTTTATTGTCTGTCTTCACTTGATTCATAGGCATTATAGTTCTCATCAGCACATTTCTGGCCCATCCCAACAACTACAAATCTTTGCAATCTGACAGTAAATGTCTTACAATGTTCTTAATTTAATTTCGCATTCAGTACTACAAGTGAGCATCAGATTTGAACATGACTGTATCTGTACTGTGTATTCTTGTAACCTTGTGTCATTTGTACCATTGCAAATGACGCGTGCTGGGTGGAAAATGCGCATATTTGGTGACAGCATTGTACGAGAATGGCGGATATTACTTCTCCCTGCTCCCAACTATGAGGCAGAACGTGCGCTTGTCTTACCCCCTGATTGCCTCGATCAAGAAAAGGTAGACGCACTGCAAAAGCAACGTATACTCGCCACAAAAGTCATACACATTACTGCGCTGGTATTTAATGGAAAATGGGCCCTAATTGTCCGAAACGTTTTGCCGGCGTTTCACGACTGTTTTATTAGGAATTTCTCAGAAATACTTAATGTGACAAGTCGCTTCTCTTTCCTCTGAAATAGCGCCTTTCTTAGCAAGCTTGACTGCGCAGATAACACAAGCGGACTGACTGGAGAACATATTAAACGAAGAGTTCTGTTCATGTCTGCCGCTGACGATTATTACACTATTGCCCATTAAAATTGCTACACCACGAAGATGAAGTGCTACAGACGCGGAATTTTACCGACAGGAAGAAGATGCTGTGATATGCAAATAATTAGCTTTTCAGAGCATTCACACAAGGTTGACGCCGGTGGCGACACTTACAACGTGCTGATATGAGGAAAGTTTCTAACCGATTTCTCATACACAAACAGCAGTTGACCGGCATTGCCAGGTGAAACGTTGTTGTGATGCCTCGTGTAAGGATTGTAGCCTATCGCGCTTGCAGTTTATCGTATCGCGACATTGCTGCTCGCGTTGGTCGAGATCCAATGACTGTTAGAAGAATATGGAATCCGTGGGTTCACGAGGGTAATACGGAACGCCGTGCTGGATCCCAACGGCCTCGTATCACTAGCAGTCGAGATTACAGGCATCTTATCCGCATGGCTGTAAAGGATCGTGCAGCCACGTCTCGATCCCTGAGTCAACAGATGGGGACGTTTGCAAGACAACAACCATCTGCACGAACACTTCGACGACGTTTGCAGGAGCACGGATTATCAGCTCGGAGACCATGGCTGCGGTTACCCTTGACGCTGCATCACAGACATGAGTACCTGCGGTGGTGTAGTCAATGACGACCCTGGGTGCACGAATAGCAAAACGTCATTTTTTGGGGTGAATGCAGGTTAGTTTAGAGCATCATGATGGTCGCATCCGTGTTTGGCGACATCGCAGTGAACGCACATTGGAAGCGTGTATTCGTCATTGCCATACTGGCGTATCACCCGGTGTCATGGTATGGGGTGCTATTGGTTACGCGTCTCGGTCACCTCTTGTTCGCATTGACGGCACTTTGAACAGAGGACGTAACATTTCAGATGTGTTACGACCAGTGGCTCTACCCTTCATTCGATCCCTGCGATACCCTACATTTCAGCAGGATAATGCACGACCGCATGTTGCAGGTCCTGCACGGGCCTTTCTGGATACAGAAAATGTTCGACTGCTGCCCTTGCCAGCACATTCTCCAGATGTCTCACCAAATGAAAACGTCTGGTCAATGGTGGCCGAGCAACTGGCTCGTCACAATTCCCCAGTCACTACTCTTGATGAACTGTGGTATCGTGTTGAAGCTGCATGGGCAGCTGTGCCTGTACACGCCATCCAAGCTCTGTTTGGCTCAATGCCGAGGCGTATCAAGGCCGTCATTACGGCCAGAGGTGGTTTTTCTGGGTACTGATGTCTCAGGATCTATGCACCCAAATTGCGTGGAAATATAATCACATGTCAGTTCTAGTATAATATATTTGTCCATTGAATACCCCTTTATCATCTGCATTTCTTCTTGGTGTAGCAATTTTAATGGCCAGTAGTGTATGTTCGCAACTCAAAATTTTTTGGATAATTTCAAAAGGTGCAGAGGAAGGTAGACAGAGGCAGTTGGTACCGTGCTTTTTCCGTCATACAAGCAAACAGGAACTCATACTGTTTTTGCGCTACTAGAGGAGCATTCTTCCGCTGGCGGAATTATATGACAGCGCGTTGGTGGAGAGCGCCGAATAGCCGCGTCCTCTGCTGAGACAGGCAGCTACTTACGGTAGGAAGCTGACCCGGCGCCCTGTGAGGGCACAGTACTACTGATAACAAGGCCGCCTCCACACTCTGCCCGGACGCCAGCACACGCCTACTTAGATAGCCGGACCACCACGCTAGTGGGGGAGCTTTCCGAGTGTCGCCTTTAACAGTGACTGCACACCAGAACGGCCAACAACCGCTATTCTTCCGCATATCTGAAGCCACTGTAAATTAAAAAGTCCCCCGCCGCGATTCTTCTGTCTGTACCTTCGGGCTAATCTCGATAACTACTGTAGGGATTGTGATATGGTTTTCACCAGTAGATAGGAAGTCATGGTGCACGGTACTGACGTGTTCAAAAAGCCGCCCGCGAAAATGCAATTTTGTCAGGGAGTCTCGGCTTCTATTGATCACAGAGACAAAGTGTCAAGTGTTTTGGATAGTCCTCGATCTAACGTTCATTTACATCCCTATCGGAAGAACGCTCGTACTACAGCTATCCTATAGTACAGCGTCAAAGTATAAACGTAACACACTTGACGCAGTCTAGGCAAATACAGGAAATCGTTTGCTTCTTTTGCATTAGGTGTGGTCTATGGTGGACCTTAGGCAGCTTGTAAAAGCACCAGTTGGTCGTGGGCGGTTCTTAAGAAAATCCAGAAAAACTGTCGTTTTTGGGTACGAGAAGTACAGATTGTGGGGTAATTCGCACTCAGGGCGGATAGTTGAAATTTTCAGCCGACATTCTCAGGGAACTTCCCAACTTTTTTTCATATCATTAACCGTTATCGAGGCGTAGAGGTTCAAAGTTACCGTACGTATGCATAAAACTGCAACCGAGCGAGGTGGCGCAGTGGTAGCATACTCGACGCGCATTCGGGAGGACGACGGTTCAATCCCGCGTCCGGCCATCCTGATTTCCCTAAATCGCACCAGGCAAATGCTGGGATGGTTCCTTTGAAAGGGCACGGCCGACGTCCTTCTCTAATCCGATGACACCGATGACTCGCTGTTTGGTCTCTTCCCTCAACCAACCAACCAACCATAAAACTGCAAAAACCGGTTTGTGTCCGTTTTTGCACCGAGCGCCGCAGGTATCTAAATAACCAACCACAGAAAATAGCTGAAATTTTAACGGTACACTCTTTAGACATTCATCTATGAACAACATTATCCAATTTTCGAAAATAAGTGTCCTTTATGAAGATACACCGGAAAAACCATGATTTTTGGGTTCCTATAGTACCAATTGTAAGGATGAGCACTTCTATAATTTCTGTTCATGGCAGGTGGTCGAAATTAGTACCATATATTCTTAAGATGATGTTCTCGGGGAACCTCGAAACCTTTTATGATATCATTAATCGCTATCGAGATCGAACGCTTCAAAGTTACCGTACTTATGCATGTAAAACATGCACATAATATCAGGCCTGATACGCAAATGTAGTTTTAAGTGACGTAGTGAACACCTGACAAGGGTTATAGACTCATCGCAAGAATTCTGAGGTCACCAAACTATGTTTTTGCTCAACATTTCGCACCAATAAAACTTAATGACGCGCTATCTCTGTGAAACAGGTGCTTCACGCCGATACAAATACGCTCAAAGTGATGCTGCAATGACAAAAAAGGGCTATAAATGCTCTTAACATGCCTGAAAAGAACCGAAAATGTCTTCGCAAAATTATGTAAAACTGGGAAGACTGCAAATTTAGCAAAATATTTCTAATAACATTTTTACTCTTTCAAGATACAAATCATAAGCTGGGCGTTTTAGGTGAACTGCGATCGATGAGCGAAGCATCCACAAAAAATGTAAAGATAAAGATTTTGTGTGAACCGTATATTGGGCATACTTATTTGTTGCTTATATTTGTCAAAGTATAGAAATATGTCGAAGTATGCAAACAAAGATTACTGTGCTACAGGATGCATTTTATATAAGCTGCGCACTCCGATGTAGCAGGGAAAAGAAGGGAACCAACTGAAAAAAAGACGAATATATTCCTCTTGAAGAGAGTATGACAGAAAAGTGGGGAAGCAACTGCTTCAATCCTAAGTCCAGTTTGCTCACCAAAAATTTTGTCGTGCGAACATTTCTTGCTTTGTTGTGTTGAAAGACAGTAGCGAAGACAGTGTGAAGGTGGAAGGTGTAAGTGCCAGTGAAAGAGAAACGGGACAATGGTGGTGCGACAGAAAAAGTGGCCACGAAAGAGAAGGAGATGGAAGAAGACAACAGCAGTCAGAGCGAAAGCTAGAGGAGGTATTGGTGATCGGGTAGCGACTGTGACATTACAAGAGAATGAGAGGTGGATGGAGATAGTAGCATTAGGACCAAAAGAAAGAGGAGGCAGAGATGTGACCATAATGTAGGCTTGGAGCGACTGGATTCTCGCAGACCAGCGAACTTTAACACGGGGTATATGGAGGGGTGTGTGTCGGACCGAAATTTGAAACACAGGGGTGTAGGGGGCAACAGGTTGGACCCCCGCCACAGAATTTTCGTGCTGCCCATGTATGGTGGAGACAGTGGCAGTTATGAATAAAGACAGAAGGAGGGAGGATTCAGTGGATGCGGGATATACTGTTAATCAATGGAAGAAAAAAAGAGACAATGGGAGAGTGATAAAGCTGTATAGACAGTGGCACAGAGCGGGATATACTATGAAGGATTAGCTACGAAGAGAAACTGGGTACAAGGATTTATCGTGTTTCGTGTTAAAAAAATCCCAAATACGTTCACATGGCATAATTTTTGGCGAGAATGATGGAATGTGGACTGAGGAAAGTGACTCCCCACTTTTATGTGAGAGTCTTTTAAGGCGGATCCTTTTGTCTTTTTCTTTCAAAAGGCACATTTTTCCTCTGGTATTACGAACATATTACCTCTACGGCAGACAAATCGATACAGCACCTGATCGAAAGTCTCCCTTTCCCCTCCCCATCAACGCGGAACTGTCTACCAGATGTCACGAGAGAGTATAAAAAGAGGTGCGGGAGTGTTGTGTGGAGAGTGGGTCGGTCAGGACACCTTAGTGACTTCATCTACATCTACATGGATACTCTGCAAATCACATTTAAGTGCCTGGCAGAGGGTTCATCTAACCACCTTCACAATTCTCTATTATTCCAATCTCGTATAGCGCGCGGTAAGAATGAACACCTATATCTTTCCGTACGAGCTCTGATTTACCTTATTTTACCGTGGTGATCGTTCCGCCCTATGTAGGTCGGTGTCAACAAAATATTTTCGCATTCGGAGGAGAAAGCTGGTGATTGGCATTTCGTGAGAAGATTCCGTCGCATCGAAAATGATTTCCACCCCAAATCCTGTATCATTTCTGTGACACTCTCTCCCATATTTCGCGATAATACAAAACGTGCTGCCTTTCTTTGAAATATTTCGACGTACTCCGTCAGTCCTACCTGGTATGGATCCCACACTGCGCAGCAATATTGTGAAAGAGGACGGACAAGCATAATGTAGGCAGTCTCCTTTGTAGGTCTGTTACATTTTCTAAGTGTCCTGCCAATAAAACGCAGTCTTTGGTTAGCCTTCCCCGCAACATTTTCTATGTGTGCTTTCCAATTTAAGTTGTTCGTAATTGTAATACCTAGGTATTTAGTTGAATTTACAGTTTTTAGATTAGACTGATTTATCGTGTAACCGAAGTTGAACGAGTTCCTTTTGGAACTCACGTGGATGACCTCACTTTTTGTTATTAAGGGTCAACTTCCACTTATCGCACCATTCAGATATTTTTTCTAAATCGTTTTGCAATTTGTTTTCATCTTGTATGACTTTATTAGTCCATAAACGACAGCGTCATCAGCAAACAACCGAAGACGGCTGCTCAGATTGTCTCCCAAACCGTATATATAGATAAGGAACAGCAAAGGGCCTATGACACTACCTTGGGGAACGCCAGAAATCATTTCTGTTTTACTCGATGAGTTTCCGTCAATTACTACGAACTGTGATCTCTCTGACAGGAAATACACATAACTGAGACGATAATCCATAAGCACACAGTTATATTACGATCCGCTTAGGTGGTACAGTGTCAAAAGCCTTCCGGAAATCCAGGAAAACGGAATCGATCTGAAATCCCTTGTCAATAGCACTCAGGACTTTATGTCGTAAGTAGGCTGTTTAGGTTTTTATGTTGGTAACGCCATGTAGCGCTCTATATGAAAATCACTGACTGTGCTGTGTGCAGTCTGTGGCTGGTTTGCATTGTTGGAATTTGCTATTGTAGTGTTGGCTGTTAACAGCGCGTAGCGTTGCGCAGTTGGAGGTGAGCCGCCAGCAGTGGTGGATGTGGGGAGATAGATGGCAGAATTTTAAGAGCGGACGATCTGGACGTGCGTCCGCCAGAAAGAATAAATTTGTAACACTGGATGTCATGAACTGATATATATATGTATATATTATGACTTTTCAACATTATTAAGGTAAATACATTGTTTGTTCTCTATCAAAATCTTTCATTTGCTGACTATGCCTATCAGTAGTTTGTGCCCTCAGTAGTTAGAATCTTTTACTTATCTGGCTGTATTGGCGGTCGATGTATTGCAGTAGTTTGAGTAACGAAGATTTTTGTGAGGTAAGTGATTCATGAAAGATATAGGATATTGTTAGTCAGGGCCATTCTTTTGTAGGGATTATTGAAAGTCAGATTGCGTTGCGCTAAAAATACTGTGTGTCAGTTTAGTGTTGATCAGAATAAGTAAAGAGCGAAATGTCTGAGTACGTTCAGTTCTGCTCAGGTGTTTAAAAAATCAAATAACGTAAGGGGGTTTACCAACACCGTAATTCATAAATTTTTCTAGGGGGACGTTTCAATGTGAGTAAAGAGCTAGTTATGTTTGACAGGAATTATGTTTTCTAAACCCATGTTGACTGTGCGTCAATAGATCGTTTCCTTCGAGGTAATTGATAATGTTCGAACACAATATATGTTTTAAAATCCTGCTGCATATCGACGTTAACGATATGGGCCTGTAATTTAGTGGATTTCTCATACTACCTTTCTTGAATACTGGTGTGACCTGTGCAACTTCGAACGTGGACTAGTCATTGGATGTCAGCTGAGTACTAAATTCATGAGGAACATTCCAATCTCTCTATAAGCCACCAGATGGAGTAAAGAGCTACGCCACTGGATAGTGGAAGACTGGAAATGAGTGATGTGGAATGAAGGATAACGCTGTAATCTGTGGCAGTCCGATGAAAGGGTTTGGGTTTGGCTGATGGTTGGAGGACGTGACCTGCCATCACTTATAGTACCAACAGTGAAGTGCAGAGGAGGTGTTGTAAAAGTATGGCGGTGTTATGCGTGTGTAGGGTCCGATCCTGTTATTGCGCTTAAGAAAACGCTAAATGACGAAGCGTTCGAACGCATGTTACAAAATTGTGTGTTGTGTTCAGTAGACGAATCTGTTTGGAGACGGTGTGTGTGTGTGTGTGTGTGTGTGTGTGTGTGTGCGTGTGTGTGTGTGCCAGCATGACGATGCACTATGTCATGAAGCAGCATCTTCAGGCAATAGTTTGTGGACAATAACAATTCTGAAATGGACTGCTGTGCCCCGAGTCCCGCTCTGAACCCAATCGAACACCTGAAGGATGAGTTAGAACGTCGATTCACTCCAGACCCCGCCGTCCAATATCGCTACCTTCCCTGGTTTCGGCGTTTCCAAGTGTCCCTAGGAGATTCCGAGCCGCCACAAAGGTGAAGGGTGGACACACCCCATGTCAGTGCCCAGTAATGGATCTCCAGATAGTTTCGGTGAACTATTGCTACCTTTGGAAAGCCGGGGTACTTTACTTGTTACACGCTAAATATGTATCGACTGAGATCAACGACTCATGGTGTCGAGGAGAGTTCCAGCCAGATCCACACTACGCAAATCACAGCCAGGTGCGTGGCAGAGGTTGTTTCCAATGCGCAGTATACTCCACATATTTCTATATACTCCATAAGCAGTTGGACATTGAATGGCTGGCAGAGTTTGGAAGGGGCCTCGTCCTGGGTCTCCACTTATCCAGCTGATCGAATTGTGCTGTATCCATATTTGTGGAGCACTCGAATGTCACAGTGGAAACCTCCCAGACAGCTGCTTCCGGGATTCGAGCAGGTGCTCCACGGTGGCTTAATCAACGATGGTCGGCATGCCGCCTGGCCTGGGTGTAATGTAATGGTACCGTACCAACAGCCGCTATTTTGAGATTGTTTTCTTGCGCTACCAGTTTCGACGTTTCCATTGTGTCATCTTCAGACGTATAGAATAAAGTTACAAATGGTTCAAATGGCTCTGAGCACTATGGGACTTAACTTCTGAGGCCATCAGTCCTCTAGAACTTAGAACTACTTACACCTAACTAACCTAACGACATCACACACATCCATGCCCGAGGCAGGATTCGAACCTGCGACCGTAGCAGCAGCGCGGTTCCGGACTGAAGCGCCTAGAATCGCTCGGCCATAGCGGCCGGCAATAAAGTTACAAGACAGTGGAATAAACATAATAGGATGTAACACATAGTGTTACATAAATGAAAGAATGATACATATTAACGTATACAGACTGAACACAAAGGCCACCAACAAACTGGGGGGATTGTTGACTGCAAATGAAGGCGTAAAGGTCTTGTGAACAAGTGTCTGGAAATTTATCGTTGTCACGGTAGATGGCGCTGACAAATGACAGTTCCACGTGCCGAGTGTTCCTTGTGCAGCAGGCTGTGTGATTGATGCAGGGAAAGACATCACACATCCTTTTTGGGCGTTTGAGCGATCACGGGTCCTTTCAGACAGATGAAGGTCCAGGGCGGAGGACTTTGCGTGCACCAGATTTGGAGGGCCGGGTCTTACAGGATACTGAGACGAACCCTGATACAAGCTCCAGGCAGGTGGCCTGCCAACACGGTGTGCGCCAGACTACGGTTGTGTGTATCCTGCATAATCGCTACCATCCCCGTCACCTGCAGTCCTACGGAGGCCACTCTGAACACCTGCAGTGACGTGGATGCGGTGCAGCTCTGCACTGTGTTCCGGGATGTTTTGTTGCGGTTACACGCACACTGTCCATTTCCGAACACGTGTTCATAGGACATGTTTTCCTCCATTTCTGGTCAGGAATCCGTTCCTGTCTATAAAATTCTAATTAAATTTGGTCTAATATAAGCCTGTTGAAACAATAAATATCAAAACAGTAATAAAGAACTATTTATAGTTTTTCACCACATGTATAATCCTCTCCATAAAAAATCACTAAATAATATATATATATATATATATATATATATATATATATATATATATATGATGAAGTCCCATACTCCTTGACAGAGCATAGGGAAACGATGCGGGAGACCCGCACCGCCGTACTAGGCAAGGTCCTACTGGAGGTGGTTTGCCGTTGCCTTCCTCCGACCGTCATGGGGATCAATGATGATGATAAAGACGACACAACAACACCCAGTCATCTCGAGGCAGGTGAAAATTCCGTGACCCCGCCAGGAATTGAAACCGAGACCCCGTGCTCGGGAAGCGAGAACGCAATCAGTTTATCGGTTTCATTCATGTTCAAGCTGTACAAGTAAAAGAAACCAGTAATGAAGTAAAATATTCAGGCTATAGTGAAAGATGCACTATGAACATACAACATGATATTCAGACACAAAGCAAGAACATAAGTCACCTGACGGAAATAACTATGAAACAGTAGCGTATTGTAAGCATAAGTCCTATGTTTTCATTGTCTATATATATATAAGGGTATAAACGAGAAGGGTCTATTTCTTGTTACATGGAAGAAACAGGAAGAGCCGGGCAGAGTGGCCGAGTAGTTCTAGGCGCTACAGTCTGGAACAGCGCGACCGATACGGTCGCAGGTTCGAATCCTGCCTCGGGCATGGATGTGTGTCATGTCCTTAGCTTAGTTAGGTTTAAGTAGTTTTAAGTTCTAGGGCCGGCCGGATTGGCCGAGTGGTTAAAGGCGCTACAGTCTGGAACCGCACGACCGCTACGGTCGCAGGTTCGAATCCTGCCTCGGGCATGGTTGAGTCTGATGTCCTTAGGTTAGTTAGGTTTAAGTAGTTCTAAGTTCTAGGGGACTTATGACCACAGCAGTTGAGTCCCATAGTGCTCAGAGCCATTTGAACCATTTTAAGTTCTAGGGGACTGATGACCATAGAAGTTAAGTCCCACAGTGCTCAGAGCCATTTTTTGAAACACGAAGAATAGCGCCGGACTTACACCGTAAAATTGTAAGAAACGATAAACGCGTTAAAAATAAAGTAGCGAATTAATAATCGTATCGCAAAAATAACTATGAGGGCTGATAACCGAAAATGGTCGTAAAGCAAAGCAGTCAGTACTACATAATACGAATAATTCAATCCAATAGTCAAAGTGCTACAAACCATCAGAATGGAAACAGAGCAAGGAAGTGTAAAAATGTGAACCAGATGCAAGTAAAGGGAAGCATGTCAGGTGTTATATACGTAAGTATTTTGAAACCTTTATGTGAATCCACAATAAAAAATGGATATACGTATGTAGATCCTTCTCGCTTATACCCTCACATATTTGTAGACAATGAATGTGTAGGACTAATTTTTAAATTACTTTGACACTACTCTTTTATACTTATTTCTGTTAGGTGACTTATGTTCTTGCTTTATGTATGCAACCATGTTGTATGTTCATAGTATACCTTTCATTATTACCTAAACATTTTACTTCATTACTGGTTTCTTTTAGTTATGCACGTTAATATGTACCATTTGTTTCATTTATGTAAAAGTGTGGGTGACATTACGTGTTCGTCTGCTGTCTTGCAACTTTATTCTGTACGCCTGAAGATGCCGTGATTGGAACGTTGAAACCGTTTGCCTAATAAAACAATGTCAATATAACGACTGTTGGTACAGTATTATTACATTACATCGACCACACGCAGTCCTGGTCCACCAGAAGGTAGGACTGCTGTTCTAAACCCCTTCTCATCTGCGCCTGTTAGAGCTGCGCTGTACCACAATACAAAAGCTGTGCTTCCGTAGTTTTGGTACAGTACATAAATGACGTAGTAAAAGGTAAGATTACCGGCACTATTGGTAGCACTGTCAGGGAAACAAACATAAATGAATGTGTCACAGAAACAGGGAACCGACGGGATCACTTTGTTTTTGTGTTTGTTGGTTTTGCACGTAATTAGAACTGCACATGGTTAAGCGTTAGTCCATTGTATATTTTACAGCATTACAAAATATAAATTCCATTTTATGAGTAATAAAAATTACTTGATCGTATAACTACTAACTTTTATGTAACCAAAGAAATTACTTTTGATGCAGATGCAGTTTAGATCCGCAAACGCAAAAAATCTATATAGCTATGGATTTTATTTCGTAGTCAATAGAACGTCCTTCATCAAGGTCAAAGGCAAGTGTTTCCCATTATCATTCATAAGTGTGCAAGTTGTTAATAAATAAGAGAAACATGTTTTATACTCTGTAGTGCCAAAGAAACTAGTATAGTCATGCGTATTCAAGTACAGAGATATGTATACAGGCAGAATACGGCGTTGCGGTCGGCAACACCTTTATAAGACAACAAGTGTCTGGCGCAGTTGCTAGATCGGTTACTGTTGCTGCAACGCCAGGTTATCAAGATTTAAGTGAGTTTGAACGTGGTGTTATAGACGGCCCACGAGCGATGGGACACAGCACCTCCGAGGCAGCTATGAAGTGAGGATTTTCCCGTACGAGCATTTCACGAGTGTACCGAGAATATCAGGAATCCGTAAAACATCAGATCCCCGACATCGCTGCGGCCGGAAAAAGATCCTGCAAGAACGGGACCAACGACGACTGAAGAGAATCGTTCAACGTGACAGAAGTGCAACCCTTCCGCAAATTGCTGCAGATTTCAATGCTGGGCCATCAACAAGTGTCAGCGTGCGAACCATTCAACGAGACATCATCGATATGGGCTTTCGGAGCCGAAGGCCCTCTAGTGTAGCCTTGATGACTGCACCTTGATGACTGCACGACACAAAACTTTACGCCTCGCCTGAGCCCGTCAGCACCGACATTGGACTGTTGGTGGCTGGAAACATCATGTTGCCTGGTCGGACGAGTCTCGCTTCAAATTGTATCGAGCGGATGGTCGTGTACGGGTACGGAGACACCTCATGAATCGATGGACCCTGCATGTCAGCAGGGGACTGCTCAAGTTGGTGGAGGTTCTGTAATGGTGTGGGGAGTCCGCATTTGGAGTGATATAGGACCTCTGATACGTCTAGATACGACTGTGACAGCTGACACATACATAAACATTCTGTCTGATCAACTGCATCGATTCATGTCCATTGTGCATTCCGATGGACTTGGGCAATTCCAATAGGACAATGCGACACGTCCAGAACTGCTACAGAGTGGCTCCAGGAACACTCTTCTGAGTTTAAACACTTCCGCTGATCACCAAACTCCCCAGACATGAACACTGTTGAGCATATCTGCTATGCCTTGCAACGTGTTGTTCAGAAGAGATCTCCATCCGCTCGTTCCCTTACGGATTTATGGACAGCCCTGCGGGATTCGTGGTGTCCTCTCGAGCACTACTTCAGATATTAGTCGAGTCCATGCCAGGTCATGATGAGACACTTACGCGTGCTCGCAGGGACCCTACACGATATTAGACAGGTGCAGGAGTTTCTTTGGCTCTTCAGTGTCTAAGCTCGACGAAGCTTTGAAGCGATGTTTGGTGTGTTTTCTTTCGGCATTTTTTAAGGAAACTGCAGCTTCTAGTGCTATATGGCAAAGCTGTAATATCTTTTAAAATTTTTACTACAACATCCCTCTGTTTATCGTTACAAGTCAACAATTTTCGAATAAAACCTGAGTTAAACTCTGACAATTTCAATTTTGCTGTACATAATATTTGTTTTTAAGCAACGGACAGGAGGATAACTTCGTAGACCAAAAATTTTCTGCAGGTTGCGCAGCCCTTTATACATCCAAGCTCAGTTTCTAGATGATTCACCACTTCCTGCTTGTATGGGAATCTAGTAAGACTGATCGCATACACAAACAAAGCGATCGAAATGAGGTAATGCCCGACAGGTATGCAATACGTCAGACATACAGGTAAAGCATTTCCGATCTTAACTGACCAAGGCTAATGGGATAACTACCGTATTCTACGCTTATTCATTCTACCGTAGTGTACGGTAGTTTTACATCTATAACATCTGCCATCCAAGAACAAGTAACGGACTCCCCACAGAGTTCTGGAGTTAAGTATCAGCCTCGACCATTGGTCGAAGACTTGAAGCTGACGGACGAGGGAATTACCGTCCGCTGGGTAGGCTGCCGTTAACACAAAAGACTGCATGGCCTGTTGACGAGTGGCGTCGTACGATGAATCGCGGCTCTGCACTGCCTCACATGGCCGACGTTGGCCAGCACAGCGGCGATCTGGGGATAAGCCCATTCCTTCCAATGCTTTGGAGACCCACGGCAGTGTTACTCCCAGCGGAATGGTATCGGGGGCCATCGGGTATGGCTGCACGTCATGGCGTTTAGTGACTGAGAGAATTCTGCCAGCCCAACAGTACACACGGATATTCTCTATCCTCATGTTACCTCTCATGCTACCGTATCGTGGTAGTACTTCTCAACAGCAGAGGAGTCACATTAATACCACACTCTGCCAAGGTATATGAAAAGATCCTGGAAAGCAGAATCCGATCAGGGGTCGAGGACAAATTGAGAGAGGAACAGCACGGCATCAGACGTGGGAGGTCAACTGTTGACCTCGTATTTGCAGCGAGGCAGCTCCAGGAGCACCACAATAAATTTGGGGCAGACCTCGTGATGGCGTTTCTCGGCATAGAAAAGACATCTGATTGAGTCTGTAGAGAAAAGGTCTGGGGAGCCTTAGGAAATAAGAGAATGAAAAATAGTCAACAAGTAGAATGGAGGCGATGACTGTGGAAGTCTGAGTTGGGTGAAAGTGGGAAATGAAAGAATGGACTGGTTTCACAAAACAGGTGTTTTGTAACAGGGCAGTTCATTGTCGCCACACCTCTTCATTGTGGCCTTGGATGAGATAATGACTAATGTGGCAGAAAGAAACTGTAGAAGATGAAAGTAACGGTGTTTGCAGACGACTTGATGATCTAGGCAAACAGGGAAGAGGAGATTCAGGAACAGCTGGATGCTTGGGAAGAAACTGTGAGTGGGTATGGAATGAAATTTAATGTAAAAAAGTGTGAGATTCTCGTTACAAGTAGAAAGAAAGATAGACCAACTAGCGTAATAAGGACTGGAGGTGAAGAGTTTAAGTAGGTGGAGAGTCTCAGGTACTTGAGCACAGTGACAGACGAAAATGAAAGAAATGAGAAAGAGCTCAGTGAATGTGGCAGACAGGTAGAAACATTCCTGCGCAGTGTTGCAGTCCTCGTCCGGAGCAAGGCAACCCATAAAAAAGCGAAGATGTAATATGTGGAAGTTACTACAATCCAGTATTGATCTATTATTCTCAAATATGGGTAATGATTCAAACAGACGTTGGTACATTACAGGCATGTGAAATGAAGTTCCTCAGAAGTAGGATAAGAGTAACAAGGAGAGATAGGATGAAGAATGAAAGGGAAATAGTGAAACATAAACCTTTGCAGAGCAGGATAGAAACATAGAAGCTAAGGTGATGTGGACACTTAAAGAGAACGGAAAACAAGAGGATTTGCAAGAAGATTGAGAGGCGAAGGAAATGACCAGGAGTTAGATGGCTGATAGGGTGTTGAAAAAAGAGGCGAGGTCTCTACCAGTGAGAACATGGTGGGAAAATAGAATTAGATGGCGCTGCTTATGTTCCAAGCAGACCCAGCCTAGGGCTGGAAATAGTTTAAGATGATGCTTCTCCTGCTGCTGCTGATGATGACAACATTCGTCCACTCATGGGACCTGTCTCTGAAGAACTGAATGAGTGACGGTGAGCCACTCCCGTCGTCGACAAGATCTCCAGATCTCCCTCTGGTAAAACATGTGTGTGACCAGCTCGGAAGTCAATTCCGTCCCGGTGCCGGTATACCGGATATTAAGCGCCAGTTACAACATTTGTGGGCCAGTTTGCCTCAGGAGGAAATACAAGCCCTTCATTTCACCGTTCTCAAGCGAATCAGTATATGCTTGAAGAGCCAGAGAGGGTACAGCTCCATACTGACAAGTGGGCTCATAACGCCAAGTTCTTCGTAAATTTGATTCGATTTTGTACTTAACGAAATAACATCACAGACCCTGTCAAGTTACATTTTGTTTCCTCCTCCCCTTCTGGTTGCTACACTTTTTCCGTGAGACAAACACATGGATTAACTAGAAACTGTGAGGTACTTTGGAAGTAAGAAAACTAATTTGGAATTTATTGCTTAACGAATACAACAAACATTTTTCGTTGAGATTTAGTATTATAATTTAACTCGTCATTGCAACGTTTTATCTATTGTTCCGTATTTTGGGATAGCAATCCAAAAAGTTGTAAGTGTCTGATTCTAAAATGAAAACATTCATGGCTAGGAATGCTTCAATCATTAAGATACTGCCTGAGAAACCAAGTTTGGCCGGGGGTTTATTTATTCCGACTTCCTATTAGTCTATCTCCTCCTCACTCCACTCTGTATCCATGTCCACTACCCCCTCTCTCTGTCCATGTCAAACTCTTTCTATCTCCTACTGATCCTCACTCTGTCCATGTCTCCCTTCCCCGTCTGCTCCTGCCCTATCTGTCCATCTGCTGCTCCCCCCTCTAATTCCATCACCTCCTCCTCCCCCATCCGAGCATTTCCTCCGCCATCCTCTCTCTTCATCTCTTCCCCTTTCCCCTCTGTACCCGATTCCTTTTCTGCCCTCTGTCTGTTCATTTGCTATTCTTCCCTTCCTCTGTACATCTTCTCCTCCCTCTCTGTCTGTCGATCTCCTCCACACCCATCTCTCTGCCTGTCTTCCTCCCACTGTCTCTGTCCATCTCCTCCGCTTTCCTTTCTCTACGCATCTCTTTCTCTCCACTCATTCTGTCCATTTCCCCATCCCCCATCTCTGTCCATCTCCTTCTCCTCCTCCTCCGCCTCATACTTTTGCCTGTCTCCACATTGTCCCTCGCTGTCAGTTCATCTTCTCATCCTTCCTTTCCTCTTCACGTTATCACCCTCATCCAGCTGATGGTTCTTATCCCTACAGTATTTATTTCCAGATTGTAATTAATATGTGTACCACATTTCATTGGAATCGTTCCAGGGGCTTAGGATAAACCTTTTACCCGTGGCTTGGCTCGCATACACACATTTAACATATTTCACGCGTTTTCGTACACGTATTTCACCTGTATGTGTAGCGAATTTCGCTCTGTAGTTTCATTTTCTCACAGCTTAATGTTTATGACGTCTTATCTCCTAAACTATATGCTGTACAATGATATAATTTCGCCTGTACATCCAGTGATATTGTGCCTACTGTATGGTAAATGTGTTGTGAATAGAGTTAGTAGTATAGAAATAATAAATTAAAACCTGATGCATGAAGCGGCAGTTTCAGTTTTTTCCTTTCATCATTCTGTGGGGTTGTCAGTGAGAAAAAGTTTTGTAAAGGCTTGAAACTGCATCTAAAGTTTGTTGCAAGTCCCTAACTGCTTTCGTTATCAAATACTGGATGACCAAAGTATGGGTATTCTCGCGTCGTGGGATGCACTGCTTTTTCACTCCCATCTCTACCACTTTGATAGGTGGGTGGTTTTTAAAGCAAACACTCCGTCTTCAGGTCACAAATGGCCCATCGGGACCATCCGACGGCCGTGTCATCCTCAGATGAGGATGCGGATAGGAGGGGCGTGTGGTCAGCACACTGCTCTCCCGGTCGTTATGATGGTATTCTGCGACCGGAGCCGCTACTATTCGGTCGAGTAGCTCCGCAATTACCATCACGAAAACGGCAACAGCGCATGGCCGCCCGGACGGTCACCCATCCTAGTGCTGGCCACACCCGACAGCGCTTAACTTCGGTGATCTGACGGGAACCGGTGTAGCCACTGCGGCAAGGCCGTTGCCCTGAGTGGTTTTTACCTCCATAGTAATTCTTTCCAGACAGTAAATGATATGTGTACTAAGTTTTGTTGAAATCGGTGAAGTCGTTTAGGAGGAGATGTAGAACATACTGAGATACATACATAAATACATATGTACATCCGGTTTTTTTAAAAAAATTGTATCGATTTCGGCCTATAATTCCGTGATCGAATGAGTTTCTTTGAAGTACCCAAAGTTGCGTTCCCATCTGCTGAGGACATCGTCAGAGGCGATTACGACTTCCGTGAATGTCCAATCCACACCCTACATCGCTACTCCGACAGTCATAGAAGCTGCAACCATTCCTCTGTGAGTCCCCTGCAAATGGGGACGAAGCGTTTATTGTACCACGGCATTATAGCCTGGAATATTGTAATAAATTGGAATGTTTCACGTTACTAAACAGTTTAGTCCATTCCTATCGATAAAAAAATAACGAAAATGGTAAGCTTTGTCACTGACGTTACTGTGCAGGACATTATTGCCATGATTTAAATTTTTTTGTTTAGAGTTTGATATATGTGGCGACAATTTCTTTAAACTATGTTTGAAATACACTGCAAGACCTAAGTCTTTTGCACAAGTTATAGTTAAACTGATTCAAGTCACGCATATATGTCGCCAGAGCATCGACACCCTTAACGACCAATACAGGAAACAGTGTCGCAACTATTTTTTAATATACCACACGATACATTAACACATGTTACCCTATGTACGATAAATTCGCCACGCACGCTGTTTCCAAAACTACTCCAACACTTAAAGGACACAATGCTATCGGCAGCACGACACAACGAGCTATCAGGTATCTCGATCCAGTGGAATCAGTCTTCTCTTGCTTGGATGAAGAGACTTCAATTAACCACTAAATCAGGTCCATTTGAAATGGGCTTCCAGCACAATACTGACTGGAAACCCTAATGCAGGAACACTGACATGTCCTCTTTACCATTCAGCAGAAGGATCTAAATTATGACGCTTTCGCCAGTTGGCTGTTCTTCTATTTTGACTACTGCAATTTCGCTTCCAAGACATTTTTCAGAGTAATTCATTATTACTCTGTCATAATTAGTGACACTTTGTACCGTACAACACCTCAAAAACATCTTACACAACATATGACCATAAAGGCAATGTCAGTGCCCCTACTGTTGTTGTTGTCTTCAGTCTGAAGACTGGTTTGGTGCAGTTCTTCACGCTAGTTTATCTTGTGCAGGGTTCTTGATCTCTTCATAACTACTCCAGCCTACACAAATTTCAACCTGCTTACTGTTCTCGAGCCTTGGGCTCCCTTTACAATTTTTACTCCTCCCCCCTCCCCCCCTGCGCCCACTGTATCATTACAGCACAGAATAGTAAGTGATGGAAACCAGAATAATTTTATTAAACTCACATTGCATCAGGTAAAATCGAGTCATACTACAACAGAAGTAGCCGGCCCGAGTGGCCGAGCGGTTCTAGGCGCTACAGTCTGGAACCGCGCGACCGCTACGGTCGCAGTTTCGAATCCTGCCTCGGGCATGGATGTGTGTGATGTCCTTAGGTTACATAGGTTTAAGTAGTTCTAGGGGACTGATGACCTCAGAAGTTAAGTGCCATTTGAACCATATTACAACAGAGGTGGAAGTGAGAAGCGAGCCAGCATGTCACCAGTGGGGCAGGTCATCGATACATTACAACACTGTTCAGTGAGGATGTGCATTCAGCAGGAAGCAGAGTGTGACAGAAAAATGAAGGAAAGAAAACAAGCATATTCGTTAGCTCATACGAATTGTTCCAATAAACTTTATTTTCTCCACAAGAGCAAATAGTGAGGAACTGACGCAGCAGTTAACAAACAGTCTGGTAAGTGAATACAGCAGAATAAGGAGGACACATGCGGTCATTACGAACTGATCCCCGTGTCATAGCCTCATGCTAACTCCCTTTAAATATCGCAGCTCTCCAGCTCTCATCACGAGTTCATAACTGGAATTGATGCCATTCACGGTAATAGCACTCTATTGTATGATCATGATACTGTAGTGAATCTATGTCCTAGATGCTCCAGCACAGCCTATGAACTAGCCACAGATGTACTTGAGATGATGGCCTTCATCCCATGAACTTCATGCTGTTCGCTGCCTGCCATGTATGATGGAGGAACTTCCGACAACACCACATCACAAGGTTCTGCTGGCACAGAACTTCAGTCCTGAAGGCAGCAACAGGGCCTCTTGGGGTCCACGCTGAGGCGCCTTCGGGTGCTGAAACCTGCCAGGGGTAGGGAGGAGATGAACCGACCCCACCACTACCGACACCAGGAACGTTGCAGATGGGCCATCGAAGGTCATCGTAGAATTCTAGCACCTTCCAGCAGTCAGCCTGAGACCACTATCTTGACTTCATAGGACAGGTGTTTGTGCTCTGCCCTCGATAACATTAGCAAACTGACGATTCCTTCTTTCAATCAAGTTGCGCCAGTAACTTTTTTTGTTCCATTCGATTCAGTACCTCTTAATTAGCTATATGATTCATTCCATTTGATCATCAGAATTCTTGTGTAGCACTCTTTATTGTACACTTTTCATTGGCGTACCACGATACACGCCATACAAACACCTCCAGAAAGGGCTTTTTACCAGTTAACTTTATATTCAATGATAATACACTACTGGCCATTAAAACTGCTGCACCAAGAAGAAACGCAGATGATGAACGGGTATTCATTGGACAAATATACTAGAACTGACATGTGATTACATTTTCAAGCAATTTGGGTGCATAGATCCTGAGAAATCAATACCCAGAACCACCACCTCTGGCCGTAATAACGGCCTTGATACAAATGGGCATTGAGTCAAACAGAGCTTGGATGGCGTGTACAGGTACAGCTGCCCATGCAGCTTCAACACGATACCACAGTTATCAAGAGTAGTGACTGGCGTATTGTGACGAGCCAGTTGCTCGGCCACCATGGACCAGACGTTTTCAATTGGTGAGACATCTGAAGAATGTGCTGGCCAGGGCAGCAGTTGAACATTTTCTGTGTCCAGAAAGGCCCGTACAGGACCTGCAATATGCGGTCGTGCATTATGCTGCTGAAATGTAGGGTTTCGAAAGGATCAAATGAAGGGTAGAGCAAGGGGCTGTAACACTTCTGAAATGTAACGTCCACTGTTGAAAGTGCCGTCAAAGCGAACAAGAGGTGACCGAGACGTGTAACCAATGGCACCCCATACCATCACGCCGGGTGATACGCTAGTATAGCGTTGACGAATACACGCTTCCAATGTGCGTTCACCGCGATGTCGCAAAACACGGATGCGACCATCATGATGCTGTATACAGAGCATGGATTCATCCGAAAAAAATGACGTTTTGCCATTCGTGCACCCAGGTTCGTCGTTGAGTACACCATCATAGGCGCTCCTGTCCGTGATGCAGCGTCAAGGGTAACCGCAACCATAATCTCCGAGCTCATAGTCCATGCTGCTGCAAACGTCGTGCAGATGGTTGTTGTCTTGCAAACGTCCCCATCTGTTGACTCAGGGATCGAGACGTGGCTGCACGATCCGTTACAGCCATGCGGATAAGATGCCTGTCATCTCGACTGCTAGTGATACGAGGCCGTTGGGATCCAGCACGGCGTTCCGTATTACCCTCCTGAACCCACCGATTCAATATTCTTCTAACAGTCAATGGATCTCGACCAACGCGAGCAGCAATGTCGCGATACGATAAACCGCAATCGCGATAGGCTACAATCCGACCTTTATCAAAGTCGAAAACGTGATGGTAGTCATTTGTCCTCCTTACACGAGGCATCACAACAACGGTTCACCAGGGAACGCCGGTCAACTGCTGTTTGTGTATGAGAAATCCGTTGGCAACTTTCCTCAAGTCAGCACGTTGTAGGTGTCGCCACCGGCGCCAACCTTGTGTGAATGCTCTGAAAAGCTAATCGTTTGCATATCACAGCATCTTCATCCTGTTGGTTATTTTCGCGTCTGTAGCACGTCAGTTTCATGTTGTAGCAATTCTAATGGCCAGTAGTGTAAATACCACTTCTTGAGAAACGCGTTGATTGGTATTGTCAGTCTTCATTACATCCTGTATACTATGTCCAACGTCAGTTATTTTAGTTATTTTACTGCCTTAATAATAACTGTCACATTTCCTAAATCTATCTCCCTCGGCATACCCTACACAGCGAACAACAGGTGCACACATTCAACAATACCTCTCCTACACTTCTGCTCGAACAAGCTACTGTCGGCTTCAGATGTTCTCGGCGAAAATCGGCTGCTTCGTGGATAGTTTTGCAACTTTTTCAAAATTGTTTTCGATTCTTCCCCACCAGCAATATCTTCAGTTAATACACCGTACTCAGTAGCAAATACGTGGTTTATTACATCAGTACGTTTTGTTGCTTCTGATTTCTTCGCAGCAAAACGATTCCACGAATGCGTCCTGCTTTCAACGGACAGACATTTTGGCAACGTATTGTTTGAACACCGGGAAACGACTAAACCTGGAAGACAAAACTCGAACAGTCACGGTCTTTTACCACGTACAGCCACCGAATCTTATCACCCCACAAAGAGAGCAGTAGTAACGCTCTTAGGACAGCACAAGAGAGTACTTTCTTTAAAACCAGGTCTCCTTAAAAACTTTGTACGCACAGTTCAATTGAAACGACAATGATAACGAATTCTTTCACTGCATTTTGCCGCCGGCCGGAGTGGTTGCCGCCACGGTAGTTCAGCGTGTTCGGTCAGAGGGTTAGCTGCCCTCTGTAATAAAAAAATCTGAGTTAATCGATGAACAACGAACTTAAACGGATGTCTCACGACGTCCACCCCGAGGAGATGCAACGAACGATGTGTGTGATGTCCTTAGGTTAGTTAGGTTCAAGTAGTTCTAAGATCTAGCGGACTGATGAACTCAGAAGTTGAGTCCCATAATGCTCAGAGCCATTTGAACCATTTTTTTGCATTTTCCCAGTATCCTGTCAGTCATCAGAATTATGTCATGCACTTTACTTATAATTAAATCTATGACAACATTTCGCTTCATATCCCCCACAACTTGTTGCACCCAGGCGCACTGCGGTCGTTGATACTGCACTCATACTCTCCGTATGCGCGCCACACCATGCGTTCGTAGTATATTCCAAAATGCCGCGCATAAAAACGGGATTTTCCGCTGTTCATACCTCGGGTTCAGTTATTGACAAAATGGTGGGGCCAGATGTTTAGGACAGCCCTTGGCCTAGGACTATTTGTGTACTCAACAGAACCATCATCTTAGTGTCACTGTCCTACAGTGCGTGCTAGAACAATGAATGTTCCATACTTCCTCCTGCTAGGGCTAGATGCGAATTATGAAGTCATCACAAGTTCATGGGCAGTTCCTCGGAAAACCTCCAAAAGGTTTATTTTTACTGTATTTTCGTCATTACCAGCGGACCAAAACCCACCCGCGTATTTCGAGACGGCTGCGCACAGCAAATGACAGTCATTTTTACGAAGTATTCCTAAGATCCAGATCTCGAGCAACCTTGGCAATTTTCTTTATATCTTTATCCGTGACACAGACGTTCAAAGTCACCCTACTTGTTCACGTAAAATCCGGTGTGAAGCGGAAATGTAGTTGATAAGATGACGCAGCACGGAGAAATACGCCGTAAAGTGTCTCCGTTATCATCTTGGAACGTCACTTTGTCGTACCGAAGCACGTAAACTCCGGTCTGTCTCGTAAAATTAGGTTTGCGTTATTTTAATTTCACATAAGTAAACTGTCTTAATTTTACTGAGGAATACATTTCTTTTCATATGAGTTACATCTCCTGCTGCACCAGGGAAAAGAAGGAAAGCAGCGGAAAAATGTTCCTATGAGAGCACAAAAAACGGAAGATTCCACAACAAACTTGCGATCTCTCTTGAGGAGAAAACATAAAACTTAACGTTTCATTGAGCGTCTACGATAAAAGCAGAAGATATGTGATCTGCCGCCCGTGTCTGCATAGTAGGCATCTTTATCTGCTTGCAGCCCTTGAGAACGGACAAATTAATACGAAAAACGGAGTTCTCAACCCCAGTTTTCGCTCTTCAAAACTGGCTTCTGATAATGTCCAAACAGATTACATCACTTTGGAGCACATTTTCGAAGAATTAGAATCAGTAGAAGAATAATGGTGATTTGCTGTAGCATTCAATCGCTCATCACTTTCGAGAAAAGCGGCAAACGGAGACAGACTAAGTTTTCTTTTATTTGTCTATTTAATTCAATATTTTGTTTCTGTGTATCTTGAAACGCAGGTATTCAAAATTTTTCCATCATTCTTCGGCTTCTGCGTTTATTACAGGAACTAATAGGAATAAAATACTGAAAATCGGTTATTTCATTTACCGGTTATTCTGAGCGGTTTTAACGATCAGGTTAAACTGATTTCGAAACGAACCGAAATTTGTTGTTTCAGCGATAACCTCCGTCCCCGCGCTGTAGTATGCGGGAAAGTGTCTCTGAGTGATTGTATTTATTTATTTAACCTGATCAGATTAGAGCCATCAGGCCCTCTCTTACATCGGACCAGTGTTCCACACATGCAGCATTTCACACATGAGAGTTACTTCATGACAATAGTTTAACTGAGAAAATTAGATTACTCTAGTGACAATATGAATAAAGAGTAGTGACTAAAACCTAATAAAGTAAATGCGGGAGTATTTTTACAACAGGTGCTATACATACAGATTATGATAAAAGCAATAATAATAATAGTAAAAAAAATCAAATAATAATGATAAACATGCGAAAAATTGGCAATAGTAACGAAGATTTGTGCAGATGTACATTAATATCTTGGTGTGTAAAGTAGATGTTTACTAGTATAGCGAGTTTTGGGGAAGGGAGATTTAAGGAGGGGGAAAGAGGGAAGTAATGAGGTGAAGTGCATTCATGTACACAGGAAGGCATTACTGATGCCTAAGTAGATACGTCATTGACTGTTTTTGGAAGCCGGACTCGTTTTTAAGTTCCCTAATATAACGAGGGAGGTTATTCCAGAGTCGGGTTCCCGCTGCTGTAAAGGACTTGGAGAAGGCGACTGAGGGATGCAGTGGAACAGAGATTTTATTATAATGGGAACGTGTGCTTCTGTCATGTTGTTCCGACATGAGCGTTAGGGACGGGGAGAGATATGAGGGACAGTGTACATTTATAAGGCAGTAGATGAGACAGAGTGTACGGAAATCTCTGCGTTTGTCTGCACACAGCCAGGACAATTTTGCACATGCTGGTGAAATGTGATCAAAAAGTCGAACGTCACAGATATATCGGACGCAGGCATTCATGACCAGTTCCAGACGTCACGAATTTTCCTGAGAGAGTCCTTGTAGGATAATATCGCTGTAGTCAATGATTGGGAGTATAAGCGTTTGTACTAATTTCTTTTTCAGATCGAAAGGGAAGAGTTTTTTATATTTTTGTAGGACATGAAGGGATGCTGATGCTTTTTTGCACACTGCAGTTACGTGCTCTGTCCAATTTAGATTTTCATCTATTATTACTCTCAAACTCTTTGCTGGGGGAGAGAAGTTAATATATTTTGTTCCATTTAGGATAAGAGATGGTATCGATTCCCGATGTTTTGGGCTAATGAGCTTAGAGTGACCAACAAGTACCGCTTGGGTTTTAGATGGGTTTAGTTTTAGACCTATGTCCTGTGCCAATATTGACAGTGCATCGAGGTTAATATTGAAATTTTCAATAGCTTTCTTGAGATTCTTTGGTTTCACACTTAGATACAACTGAAGGTCATCAGCATACATATGATATTTGCAATAGGTCAGAACCGATGACACATCATTGACATACAGAGAGAAGAATATAGAACCCAATACTGAGCCTTGGGGAATGCCTGACACAACCTGCCGCCATTGTGATTTTATATTCCCAGACAGGACGCGTTGCTGACAAGACGTCATGTATGAGCGAAACCATTGCACTGCACTTGGTGAGAAATTTAGACCGCTAAGTTAGACTAGTAAGATGTCGAAGTCGACAGTTTCAAATGCTTTGCTGAAATCTGAGAAGCAAATGATAGTCGCTTCTTGTCTGCCCATGGCAAGTTTCAGGTCAAAGGTATAAGATGATTTCTGCAGCGTTTCTATTTGGTTTGATGAATGGCAGAGTGCACTGAATTTGTCGAAATGTAAGCTAACGAAGAGGAGTAGGAAAAATATTCTGTACCGTTCGAATACATATTAGTAACGTCCTGATTCACTCTGTCACGTCGATTAAATATCTAGGCAAAGAGATACGAAATGAAACGAACATCTAAGGATTGTAGTGGGGAAGGCGAATGGTCCACTTCTGTTTATTGGGAGAAGTCTATGAAAGTGTGGCGGAGACCACTGCTGGAACATTAGTGCGACCCATTGTTGAGTACTGTTGGAGTGTTTGGGATCCGCACCAGATCGGATCAAAGGAAGACATCGAAACAGTTGAGAGGCGCGCGCGAGCCGCTGGATTTGTTACCGGTAGGTTAACTGGCAAGTATGACGCAGATGCCCAGTGAATTCAAATGAGGATCCCTGGAGGAAAGGCATCATTCTTTTCGCGAAACACCGTTGATAGAATTCAGAGATGCATACTTTACAGAACTCTGAAGCAGTGAAATCCAGATGTTAAAATGCAGACACCAGACGCTGCAACTAAAACTACTGCGAAACCAGTCAACTTTATGTTCAAATGTTACACCCATTTCAAAACCTGGATTTTATTGCTTGAAAGTTCTGTAAACTATATGTACGTATGTTAGCTGGGGCTGCCCTCGGTTTAAAATTATCTGCCATTTTATACATGAGATTTCATTACACTGCAGGAGCCTCCACGAAGATTGCGTTCACCACTCGAACAACAAGCAATCGGGCGCCCCTGGAAACGACCTAGTCGGCCAATCCTGCAAACACCGGAGCACCAAAACCAAAGATGACAAAACAACTCTCCGAAGAGACTAAAAAAAGGCCTTTATCAAGACCATCACTAGTGACAAATTCCTGCAATATTGAAGGCTTATCTGTAAATAAAGAAATTTTATTATCTGACATGTGCAAACGAAACAACTGTGATGTTTTAGTGATACAAGAAACACACAGAGCACCAACTAGCCATAGACCAAAAATACAGGGCATGAAATTAGTTCTTGAGAGACCACACGAAAGGTACGGAAGTGCTATATTTGTGAAACCGAACTTAGACGTATGCTCCTGTGCTCTGACCTGCGAAGAAAATATAGAAATTTTAACTATTGAGCTACATTCATGTACTGTAACATCCGTGTACATACCACCCAGTGCGAGGTTCAAATTTACGGAGCCTGGAAATTTCCATTCAAAAAACATTAAAGTTGTACTAGGAGATTTTAACTGTCACGGTCTCGCATGGGGTTATAAAGAGACAAATGACGATGGCGAAATGCTGGAGATCTGGGCAGACCAGGCTAAACTGAAATTGATACATGACCCAAAGTTGCCTGCATCATTTAACAGCGGAAGATGGAAACGAGGATATAATCCAGATAACATCTTTGTCTCCCAAAAGGTATCCCTGCAAACAGTAAAGCAAATCGAGGACCCAATTCCAAGATCGCAACACAGAGCAATAACTTGCTGCATTACTGCAGTAATCAAATCAGATGTAATGCCCTTCAAGAGACGCTTCAACTGCAAAAAAACTCATTGGGAACTTTTCACACAGGACCTTGATAAGGAGATCGTGGAAATTAAACCAGAGATACAATTATATGAAACTTTTATTGACCTTGTCAAGAAAATCTCTCGACGGCGCATACCTAGAGGGTGCCGCACCCAGTATATCGCTGGACTCAATGGTAGCAGCAAGGAAGCTCCGAAAAAGTATGAAGAACTGTACAATAAGGACCCCTTCTCAGAGGAAACGATCCAGGCAGGTGAGGTACTGATGTCTGGTATCTCTGAAGCGAGAAAGGAAAAGTGGTGCAACCTCCTACAAGAGACGGACATGAAGCACAGCAGTAGGAAGGCATGGAAACTGCTCAAAAGTCTCAGCAACGACCCAACAGAACCACAACCAAGTTACAGTGAAGTTACACCTGATCAGATAGCTCGCCAACTACTCATGAACGGAAAAACTAAAAGGAAGATCAGGAATGGCAAAATTAAAAGAAAATTGAACGAGGAGATTAGCTTCCTAGCTCGCCCGTTCTTCATTCAGGAGCTACAAGATGCCATCAACGATTTGAAAAACAATAAGGCCGCTGGCCTCGACGATCTGAGATCTGAGCAAATTAAACATTTTGGACCGGGAGTACAAGCATCGATCCTAGAGCTAATGAATAACTGTATTACAACAATGCAAATTCCTAAACTGTGGAGGAAAGCTCGGGATATTGCGTTACTAAAACCAGGGAGAGACCCAGCTGAAGCTAAAAATTTCCGGCCTGTCTCACTGCTTTTTCATTTATTTAAAGTGTTGGAGCGAATGATCCTCAAACGCATAGCTGATTTCGTGGACAAAGCCCTCATTAACGAACAAGCTGGATTTCGACCAGGAAAATCATGCTGTGGACAAATCCTTAATCTCACACAGTACATCGAAGACGGCTATCAGAGGGGAGAAGTAACTGGGGTCGCATTCCTGCATCTCAGTGCTGCATATGACACAGTTAACCGTAAGTTGCTTACCCAGAAAGTGTATAATGTCACTAAGGTCTACACCCTTTCTAGGTTTGTGCAATGCATGCTACAGAACAGACGCTATTATGTAACCTTACAATCTAAAAACAGCCGATTGAGGACACAGAAAAATGGACTTGCACAGGGCTCCAATATTATTTAACATCTATACCAATGATCTTCCCATCAGCCACCAGACACGAATGTTCATGTATGCTGATGATGCAGCAGTGGCCACACAGGATGAAACCTGTGAACAAGTGGAGGAGAATCTCACAGGAGCCTTAACAGAACTTGCTACCTATTACGACGGCAATAATCTCAAACCAAACCCTAGTAAATCTCAAGTATCCGCCTTCCATCTTAGGAACAAACAAACCAAACGGAAATTCCGAGTCATGTGGCAAGGGGAAGAGCTGAAACATGCAAACAGCCCAAAATACCTGGGAGTAACATTGGACAGAGCACTTACTTTTAAGCAGCACTGTCACAAGACTAAAAAAAAAGGTCTGTGCCAGGAACAACATACTGCAGAAGCTAACAGGTTCATCGTGGGGCGCTCAACCACATGTTTTGCGCACCACGGGTCTGGCGCTGAGTATCTCAGCAGCGGAATACGCGGCGCCAGTTCGGAGGAACTCTGCTCACACTAAGCAAGTTGACGTCATCGTAAACGAAACTGTACGTATTGCCACAGGATGCCTCAAACCAACTCCCACAGACATCATTTATCCCATCATAGGCATAGCATCACCCACTATCCGCAGACAAGTAGCCGCCGAGATCGAAAGATCAAAACAAAAGAATGATCCTCTACACCCGATGCATAAGCACCGAAAACAACGTGTCCGGCTGAAATCCCGCAGGAGTTTCATTGAAACTACTGAAGAGTTCGCCACCAAGTCCGTCGCAAGGCGGCTATCTCTTTGGGAAGAAATGGTGCCACACTCCACAATGGAACTACTTGAGGAGGGATCTGCAGGATTTCAACTACCTTTTACAACTTGGAAGTCATTAAACCGGCTGCGCACTGGAGTAACTGGGTGCAAATCAAACCTATTTAAATGGGGTTACAGTGATAGCGATAGGTGTGAATGCGGAGCAATACAGGACTTGGACCACCTACTGATTTGCCCAGATATGTCTATAACATGCACTAAAGATGATATTTTGAAAGTCAATGACAAAGCAAACTACGTTGCTAATTACTGGGAAGGAAAGATATAATTGGTGCATCCGGATACGGAAGAAGAAGAACAATTACATTCATAACTTTACATAAGCGGAATTTTATGGATTTCTTTTTTACTGCCGAGTTGGACACCCCCAATACAGATACTCGTTTTTCTTTCCTACTTTTGTGACTGGATTAGGAAAGGGAATGACTTGCCGTAGTACAAGGTACCCTCCGCCGTGCACCGTGTAAGGGCCTGTGGAGTGCGTTTGTGTATGCAGATGCTTAGAGTTGTTTGGGCTAGGTACCAGACAAAGTGCGTTAAGGTCGTGTCCTCTGCCTGCTCCGGAGAGATGTAAACAAACCTGTTGTGTGGAGCCCTATACACACATGGCTACGCCCGCTACTTGACGCTGGGGTGCTTACACGCGCAGCGTTCTCGGTATCTTTAGACACCAGACGCGCGTGGCCGCCTTACCTGTCTAGCGAACGCCTCCTGCCGCCGACCAATCACAGCCGCGCATCAACAGGTGTCTGCCCCGCGTTCACTACTCGCCGCCTCGCCTCGCTACGCACTCGACGCACGGAACGCACAAAGCACACGCAGCGGCCGCCACACACAGACTGGATCACTGGTCAGGGGTGACGGGAAGCGGGGAATGGTGGGGGGGAGGGGGGGAGACCGGCCGCACCGCTTCTGCAGGCCCCCTTCCCTCTCCCCTCACACCACATCGTGGGCTGCGTCTTCTAGAAGCAACGCCGCCCCCGCGTCTGCAACAGGAGACCTGCTGCACCAGTGACGTCGTCCGAGCTGATCTATATCTACTTACGTGTACACTAAGGAGACGGAAGTTACCGGATAGCGACATGCACATATACAGAAGGCGGTAGTGTCCCGTATACAAGGTATACAGGGTGGTTCGTTGATCGTGACTGGGCCAAATATCTCACGAAATAGCGTCAAACGAAAAAACTACAAACAGCGAAACTTGTCTAGCTTGAAGGGGGAAACCAGATGGCGCTATGGTTGGTCCGTTAGATGGCGCTACCACAGGTCAAACGGATATCAACAGCGTTTTTTAAAACAGGAACCCCCATTTTTTATTACATATTCGCGTAGTACGTAAAGAAATATGAATGTTTTAGTTGGACCACTTTTTTCGCTTTGTTGTAGATGACGCTGTAATAGTCACAAACAAATGGTTAAAATGGCTCTGAGCACTATGGAACTTCTCAGGTCATCAGTCCCCTAGAACTTCGAACTACTTAAACCTAACTAACCTAAGAACGTCACACACATCCATGCCCGAGGCAGGATTCGAACCTGCGACCGGAGCGGTCTCACGGTTCCAGACTGCAGCGCCTGCAGTCATGCACTGTGCGGCTGGTCGCGGCGGAGGTTCGAGTCCTGCCTCGGGCATGTGTGTGTGTGTGTGTTTGTCCTTAGGATAATTTAGGTTAAGTAGTGTGTAGGCTTAGGGACTGATGACCTTAGCAGTTAAGTCCCATAAGATTTCACATTCACAGACTGTAGCGCCTAGAACCCCTCGGCCACCACGGCCGGCTCTCAGAAACATATGGCGCACAATTTTAGACGACAGTTGGTAACAGGTACGTTTTTTAAATTAAAATACAGAACGTAGGTACGTTTGAACATTTTATTTCGGTTGTTCCAACGTGATACATGTACCTTTGTTTAACTTATCATTTCTGAGAACGCATGCTGTTGCAGCGTGATTACCTGTAAATACCACATTAATGCAATAAATGCTCAAAATGATGTCCATCAACCTCAATGCATTTGGCAATACGTGTAACGACATTCCTCTCAACAGCGAGTGGTTCGCCTTACGTAATGTTCGCACATGGATTGACAATGCGCTGGCGCATGTTGTCAGGCGTTGTCGGTGGATCACGATAGCAAATATCTTTCAACTTTCCCCACAGAAAGAAATCCGGGGACGTCAGATCCGGTGAACGTGCGGGTCATGGTATGGTGCTTCGACGCCCAATCCACTGTCATGAAATATGCTATTCAATACCGCGAGCTATGTGCCGGACATCCATCATGTTGGAAGTACATCGCTATTCTATCATGCAGTGAAACGTAGTAACATCGGTAGACCATTATGTAGGAAATCAGCATACATTGCACCATTTTGCCATCGATAAACTGGGGGCCAATTATTGTTCCTCACATAATGCCGCATCATACATTAACCCGCCAAGGTCGGTCATGTTCCATTTCTCGCAGCCATCGTGGACTTACCGTTGACCAATAGTGCATATTAGGCCGGTTTACGTTACCGCTGTTGGTGAATGACGCTTCGTCGCTAAATAGAACGTGTGCAAAAAATCTGTCATCGTCCCGTAATTTCTCTTGTGCCCAGTGGCAGAACTGCACACGACGTTCAAAGTCGAGCCATGCAATTCCTGGTGCATAGAAATATGGTACGGGTGCAATCGATGTTGATGTAGCATTCACACCGACGTTTTTGAGATTCCCGATTCTCGCGCAATTTGTCTGCTACTGATGTGCGGATTAACCGCGACAGCAGGTAAAACACCTACTTGGGCATCATCATTTGTTGCAGGTCGTGGTTGACGTTTCACACGTGGCTGCACACTTCCTGTTTCCTGAAATAGCGTAACTATCTGGCGAACGGTCCGGACTCTTGGATGATGTCGTCCAGGATACCGAGCAGCATACATAGCACACGCCCGTTGGGCATTTTGAACACAATAGCCATACATCAACACGATATCGACCTTTTCCGCAGTTGGTAAACGGTCCATTTTAACACGAAGCAAATACCGTCCGCACTGGCGGAATGTTACGTGATACTACGTACTTATACGTTTGTGACTATTACAGTGCCATCTACAACAGAGCTAAAAAAGTGGTCCAACTAAAGCATTCCTATTTCTTTATGTACTACACGAATATGTAATAAAAATGGGGGTTGCTATTTGAATAAACGCAATTGATATCAGTTTGACCTATGGCAGCGCCATCTAGGGGGCCAACCATAGCAGCATCTGGTTTCCCCCTTCAAGCTAGACGAGTTTCGTTCTTTGTAGTTTTTTCGTTTGACGCTTATTTCGTGAGATATTTGGCTCTGTCACCATCAATGGAGCACCCTGTATAAGGGGAGTGCGTTGGCGGGACTGTCATTTGTACTCGTATGATTCATGTGAAAAAGTTTCCGATGTGATTATGGCCCTACGGCGGGAATTAACAGACACTGAACGCGGAATGGTAGTTGGAGCCAGAAGCCTGCGACATACCATTTCGGAAAGCGTTAGGGAAGTCAGTACTCCGAGATCCACAGTGTCGAGACTGTGCCGAGAGTACCAGATTTCAGGCATTACCTCTCACCTTGGTCAATGTAGCGCCAGACAGGCTTCGCTTAACGACCGAGTGGCGACTTTTGCGTAGAGTTGTCAGTGCTAACAGACAAGCAACATTGCGAGATATGACGGCACAAATCAATGTGGGAGGTACGACGAACGTACCCTGTAGGAAAGTGCGGCCAAGTCCGGAGTTAATTGGCTACGGCGACAGGCGACAGACGCAAGAGCCTTTGTTAACGGTGCGACATCACCTACAGCGTCTTTCCTGGGGTCGTTACCGTATCGGTTTCACCCTTAGACGACTGGAAAACCGTTTCCTGGGATGATGAGTCCCGATTTCGAATGTGGTGTAGGCCCCACGAAGCCGTGGACCCAATTTATCGCCGGCCGTTGTGGCCGAGCGGTTCTAGGCGCTTCAGTCCGGAACCGCGCTGCTGCTGCTGCGGTCGCAGGTTCGAATCCTGCCTCGGGCATGGATGTGTGTGATGTCCTTAGGTTAGTCAGGTTTATGTAGTTCTAAGTCTAGGGGAATGATTACCCCAGATATAAAGCCCCATAGTGCTTAGAGCCATTTGAACCATTTTGAACCCAATTTATCAACAAGGCACTGTGCAAACTGATCGTGGCCCCATAATGGTGCGAGCTGTGTTTGGATGGAATGGACTGGGCCCTCTGGCCCAACTGAACCGATCAATGACTGTAAATGTTCATGTTCGGCTACTTGGAGTCCATTTGCAGCCTTTCACGGACTTCATGTTCCCAAACAACGATAGAATTTTTAAGCATGACAGTTGCCATGTCACCAAATCACAATGGGTTTGAAGGACATTCTGGACAGTTAGAGCGAATGATTTGGCTTCCCAGATGGCCCGACATGAAGCCCATCGAACGTAACGGGACGTAATCGAGAGGTCACTTCGTGCACAAAATCCTGTGCCGGCAACACGTCCGCAATAATGGCTCAGTATTTCTGCAGCTTTACTGTATGTTTCAGAAGGATGTAGGTTGCAGTAGGTACTGGGAGATGAAGAAGCTTGCACAGGATAAAGTAGCATGGAGAGCTGCATCAAACCAGTCTCAGGACTGAAGACCACAACAACAGCAACATTTCTGCAGTATACCTGCAGCGACTGGTTGAGCGCCGAGCGATACGGTATTGCGGAGTATTCGATGACTTTATATGTGTATGTGTGTATAAATACGCTGCAATCCACTGATAAGTGGATGCGAAAGGATACTTAACCATAGCAGCATCTGTACTCCGGAAGCCACCTTACGGCGCGAAGCTTTGTGTACGACGATCACTTCCCCCCATTCTTGCTGCAGTCTGCAATGCTTAGACCAGATATATTTTCTTTTTTTCTCCTCAAACAATTATAGTCTCGGTCCGGTACACAGGAAGTTTCATATCAGCGCACACTCCGCTGCAGAGTGAAAATCTCATTCTGGAAACATCCCCCAGGCTGTGGCTAAGCCATGTCTCTCGCAATATCCTTTCTTCCAGGAGCGCTAGTTCTGTAAGATTCGCAGAAGACCTTCTGTGAAGTTTGGAAGGTAGGAGACGAGGTACTGGCAGATGTAAAGGTGTGAGGACGGGGTGTGAGGCTTGCTTGGGTAGCTCAGATGGTACAACACTTGCCCGCAAAAGGCAAAGTTTCCGACTTCGAGTCTCGGTCCGGCACACAGTTATAATCTGCCAGGAAGTTTCATATCAGCGCACACTCCACTGCAGAGTGAAAATCTCATTCTGGCAACAGAAACTAGTTATCGTGTTCCAATTGTTAAAGGAGAAAAAAAGAAAATATATGCGGTCTAGATATTAAAAAAAAATTATTTCTGTTTACTGGTACCTATTTTAGGTGTTTTATAATCGCTTATTATCTGAAGCTGTTATTACCGACAAACAAATAAACATTATAAAGTCAGGTGTCCTTGGTCAGTTTTGTGTGCCTGAAAACTGTATTTAAACTTTGCAAATAGACGAAAAAAATTGTAGAAAACGACTGCATAATGTTAATTATAACCCGTCTTGATTGCAAAATGTTTATTCACTTACCGGTTTCGGTTCCTCCAGAACCATCTTCAGATCTGAAATGACAATGATACTAATTTACTATTTCACAAATGCAAGCCTGTTTCGTCCTATCAGATCAACATCAAGTGTACCGGCTCGCGGCACAACACGGAAATAGCGGGAACCACGGAATCAGACCATGGAGGAAAACAAGTCTACACCAGCGCCATGGATATAGAAATCGCCCTTTGTTTTCGATCGTACAAAAACGATAATTCTATTATGTATTTCAATTTTGACAAGTACGGATTTCAACCTTGAGAAGTATTGATCTTAAGTAAGTATTTTTAGAGAGAAAAGCAAATTAGAAAAATCTACTTAATACAGTATGTGCATATGTAATGTAACAAATGTACAAGACGCCACCTGTCGGTAAGAGTTTTATAATTAATATAAATGACGTGCATTCTGCCAACCAATTTAATGTGACGCAGCATGTGAAGGTAACTGAGCGTGGACGGGTTACTCCTGTAACCGAAATTGCAGGTACGTTCTGGTACATTTGATGTTGATCAGATAGGACGAAATATGCTTGCACCTGTGAAATAGTAAATTAGTATCATTGTCATTTCAGATCTGAAGATGGTTCTAGAGGAACCGAAACCGGTCATGTGAATAAACATTTTGCAGTCCAGACGGATTATAATTAAAATTATACAAAAAGTGACTGCGGTATCCCTGCAGACATTATGTCTGTTTTTGCGAAAACGACTGCGTTCTACCGGCGGAATTGACTTTTGAAGAAAAATGTAGGTGACATTGTCTCAGGGTATCCGCTTTACGGGCGCACGCGTTCACTAAAGCCGTGAGGCCGGTCGCCTTGCGTTAGGCGTCCAGTTCTCGCATTAAACGGCGGCGCAGTACGTTCTGCTGGCCAGCACTGGAGCGGCTCCTGTACCAATATTTGAAGTCTCCATCAGATACGGCGTGCACACAGCAGCCTGGCCTGTCAGCGGCCTGTGCCGGGCAGAGGCGTCTCTGCAGTAGGTGGTGGTCCACTACACATTGCGGCTCTCTACACAAGCAGTGTACACCGGATGTACAGAAGGCGTGGCCTTGCGTAGGTGTAAATATGCCGAATTAGCGCTCACATTTTTTTTCGACTGATCTCTCACACAGATACAATCCACACCTTACCGCACACTTAATAGATATGATGTCTAAAAATTTTAAGCAAAGATATGCCGTACTCACAATAGCTGATAAATCCCACTGGCCAACGATGAGAAAGAACATTTTTATTGAAAGTGGCTCACTCTTTTAGTTTGTAGAGTAGTGCTTCACCTACCATTTACTCAATACAGAATTCGAAAAAGCGTTTTCAGCTACTTTAATTATATGGGTGGCGAAGTCGAATTCCACAGACAAAATTTCCAATACTTCGCTAATATCTCGAAGCGCACGCCAGAACTTTTGTGTTGTTATACACTCTAAGACAGGAAGAAAACGACGCACGGATGGGACGGAAGTTGGTGAATGTAACATACATGTACAGGCAAAAAAATGATAACAATTGCAGAAAAATTGGATGATATATTCAAGAGAAAGAGCTTCAGAAAGTGAGCAAGTAGTAGTGCGTTGGTCCTACTCTGGATCTTATGCAAGAAGCTGTTCGGCTTGGCATTGATTGAGGGAGATGTTGGAGAACCTCCTGAGGGCTATCGTGCCGAATTCTGTCCAGTTGGCGCCCATAGTACGTCAAAATACCGAGCTAATTGGATGGCCCAGTTTATAATGCTCCAAACGTTATGAACTGGGGAGAGATTCGGTGACCTCACTGAGACACCCACTAAACCCGCTGGGCAGAACAGGTAATTAGGATTGTGGAAAGGGCCAAATAACGTTGGGATCAGTTTCACCTTGTAGTTTATTGTAATTTAATAGCACATTTACAACCAAAGCGGCACGTTGCCGAGCCTTTACCAAATGCAACTCCTTCACGGCTGAAGGTTTCCAAACAAGAAATCTTAAAAATCAACAAGATAAAATGCAGTTAAAATAGCAAATAAAATAATCAAAACAACATATATCAAGGCTAGGTGGAAAGCCTCAAGGCAAAGTAGAAAGAACAAACATATGCAAGGTGCAATACAAATGGCTGAAGGCCACAATTAAATTACGAAATTTTGAAGTATATTACCATAATCTTTTAAAGGCAGAATCCCGCAATGTTTAAGCTTGAAAGATAATTTTAAGAACAAAGTTGCAAGGCTGAAATCCCACAATTAATTTTCAAAATTAAAAAAAACCATAATCCTTAAATTTTAAATAGCTGAAAACATAATTAAACACCGGTGGGAAAGACAACGGCCCTCAGAAGCCTCCAGGGAGGTCGGTCTGCCCTCGTTCACTTAAGTGAGGCAGGTGATGAGCCCAACTACACTTGATCTGTCGGAATCCAACCAGGGGACAGCCACGGACCGACCGACAAAACGACTTGCTTGCCATCAATCAGTACACGACAACTCAAACACAAAAGGTTACGAGGATGATAATCCACAATGATGTATGTATTAGCTGTCAAAATTACACACCATGTTGGACAGCGACAACAGGTGAGGAAAGGACGCTGCCTGAAATTATGTTAGTGGCCAGGGCAGGTAACCGGAACACTAACGGCCATAAGGCAGAAAATTCCGCTGGTACACTTGAATTTGAAATACGGTAATATAGTTAACTTCACCCAAAAAGAACACTGCCCGAATTTACGTGAGTGACCAGGGCAGGTAACCGGAACACTAACAGCTACAAGGCAGAAAATTCCGCTGGTGCAGACCAATTGTAATCAACCGATATAGTTAATTGCACCGCATGGCGGCTAACTTTCAGCAATAGAAACACTCGGTATTCCTCACAGGAAAACCTACCCAACAGCGAACCACCGAAACGAACCACCACATCATGAATGGACGTGGCTTGGGTAGTTGAAACCACTACTCAACTTTGACGTCCTGGGTCGGTGTGATCGGACAGCTCCACACACGCTCCGGCACTGCGCAGGGATCGCCAGCGGACCCAGCCGACTGCACCGCACGGAGATAAACTTTCCTGGTCCGCAGCAACCGACCGACTCACTGCAGACCCCCTAGCCGGAAACTATATGCACAAAACCAAAGATGGTACACGGCGCAAATATCGATACACATCAATGCCGCCACACGTAGGTAGAAGAAGAACCACGACGTAACCGCAACAAGGGCGGGAAACCAAACACAGATAGACAGCGAAGTTCACGAAAATGCGTAGTTGGGATTGAGCATGGCTCACTCGCTGGCCATGGCAGGGTTTGGCAAGCAGGAAGACAAGCATTTGAAACTGTCGCTGTGTGTGAGCGCTTATTGCTTTGCTGAAATGTAAATCAAGGATGGCTTGTCATAAAGGGTAACGAAACAAGGCATATGATATCGTCAATATACCGCTGTGATTTAAGAGTGCCGCAGATGAGAACCAAAAGGGGTGTCCACCTATGAAAAGAAATGTCACCGTGGACCATAACTCATGGTTGTTGGGCCGTATGAGGGTGACACACAGATTGGTACCACTGTCTGGGGCGCCTCCGGACACGAATTTGTTGGTCATCGGGGCTCAGTTCGAAGCAGGACTCATCACTGAAGAGAATCCTACTGGAGCCAATGAGATTACATGCCGAAGACGTGTCTGCAGACGCCTTGGACAGCTGTAGGACACAAAACTGACTGTCACCCTCCATACATCCCGACAACCAGGACCCTGGGCTACTATTTTTTCTTCATAGCAGGACACCGTTGGACGTCATGTGCGGCACTCTTCACCACAGTGGTACGTCGACGATATTCTCTACGCTGTCTTTTTTCCCTCTTCATGGGAAACCATCTTGGGCTTATATTTCAACAAGATAACGCCCAATCGCACACGGCGAGAGTTTCTGCTGATTGTCTTCGCGCTTGCCAAAGCGTACGTTGGCCAGCAAGGTCCCCGGATCTCTCCATAATTGAGGACGTTTCGAGCAATGTTGTCAGGGCTCCCCAACCATCTCAGGATTTTGATGATTTAACGCGCCAGTTGGACAGAATTTGGTACGATATCCCCCAGGAGGTCATCCGACAATTCTGTCAATAAATGCCAAGCGGAATAAGTGCTTGCATAAGGACCAGAGGTGGACCAACGCGTTATTGAAATGCTCAGTTTGTGAAGCGCTTTGTTTTGAATAAAGTATCCAGTTTCTCTGAAACTGTAATCATTTGTTTGCGTGTACATGTACTTCACATCTACCGATATCCGTCCCAGTCGGATAATTCATTTGTGGTGCGTCTTTTTCTTTCCATTTTTTTTTGGTTGTGCTCCAGGGTTCTCATGCTCTGACCAATGCATGAAAACTTCAAGGGATACGGTAGACATCAGCCTAACGCAAAGCAGGAATATCCTTTGCAGACACTGAAAGACTTATAGTCTAAGATGGCTATCGAGAAACACATTTAACATCGTGTTTCCTCAGAATAGTACCAATGCTGTCGGAAATGGTACCTGCATAATGCAAAAAACTGTAGAGTTGGATGCAGCATCGTCACCACCAACTTGTGGCGAAACAAGCGCTGTCATCATTGTCAGAGATAAGCGAGCGAGTGTGCCGGGACTTCCCCTAGTTCACTGTTACTACGGCCACGTCATCATAACGCGCCTGTGCGTAGTATACCAACCATTGCGCTGTAATCTGAGAGTGAAATTAAAAATTAAAACAACTTTTCCAGAATTTGTCAGTGTATGCTTCGATATACTAACACTGACACCCGAACTCTCATAGTGCTCTAATGAATATGCTTCGCTAAATATATTAATTTAAGAAAAAGTAAGAGGCGCTAAATAATGAAGCTAGAAAGCTAAACATTGTTCACAATGTGAAAATGCATGTCACAATCAAAATTTAGAAGTTTCAATATTTTGATCAAAATCGGCGTTTTATCGAAAAATCGGAAGCATTAAATATTAGACCCGGAAAGATGAAAATTCATATGTACCCTCAGTCTGACATAAAACCACTAAATTTATAACACCAATAATCTCTCTAGTAGTTTTCAAGTAATTTACCAAAAACTAAATTTTTAACGGAACCTTCCCTATTCATAATAGTATAAGTATCGTTTGTATTTTCTATGGAGAGTTTTAATTACAGCACTCGATTACATTGAAGACATATAGTTGTACCAAGTTTGAAGCATTAAGGGTAAATAACGACCATTACAAGGAATCTAAAAGAGGCAGTTGAGGTGTCATTTTCTATTGTCGGTTCCGTTATAAAAATTATAGCCAGGAAGTTTAAATGCAGTACAGCTAAAACTTTTTCGGTGACTAAAGCAAACTTAACTCCGTTCATACAAAAATTAAGAAAATTGTAAAGTATTAAACGTCAGAGATATTAATTAATACGCGTACGAGAAAAGGACCGTTTAAATGCCACAGAGGTCACCTCTGAACTGGTAATAGTGCTGTTTCCGATAGGGACGTCATTATAAGCATCGGGAATATTATTATGTTGGTGCGTGTGAATCTTTACTGAATATATGAATCAATTACGTCAAAACTGTTATTAATAGTTGCTGATCCCGCTGAGTAAATAGCAAGTAGGAATATTTTCTTTCAGTGAATACACTGAGTAATGTAGACTGGCAGACTGTAAAATGGTCAGTATGTTCTCCGCAGCTTTCTGGTTGACACCATAAACACACTGAAGAGCCAAAGAAACTGGTACACCTGCCTAACATCGTATAGGGCCCCCGAGAGAAAGCAGAATTGCCGCAGCACGTCGTGGCATGGACTCGACTAATGTCTGAAGTAGTGCAGGAAGGAGTTGACACAATGAATTCTGCAGTCCATAAAACCGTAAGAGTACGAGGGGGTGGAGATCTCTTCTGACCACCACGTTGCAAGGCATCCCAGATATGCTGAATAATGTTCATGTGTGGGGAGTTTGGTGGCCAGCGGAAGTGTTTACACTCAGAACAGTGTTCCTGGAGCCACACTCTAGCAGTACTGGATGTCGGGTGTCGCATTGTCCCGCTGGAACTGCCCAAGTCCGTCGGAATGCACAGTAGGCACGAATGGATGCAGGTGAGCAGACAGGATGCTTACATAGGTGTCAGCTACCAGAGTAGTATCCAGACGTATCAGGGGTCCCATATCACTTCAACTTTACGCGCCCCACACCGTTACAGAGCCTCCACCAGTTTGAACAGTCCTCTGCTGAAATGCAGGGTCCATGGATTCATGAGGCTGTCTCCACACCCGTACAAGTCGATCCGCTCGATACAATTTGAAACGAGACTCGTCCGACAAGGTCGACATCTTTCCAGTCATCAATAGTTTAATGTCGGTGTTGAATGTTCCAGGCGAGGCGTAAAGCTTTGTGTCGTGCAGTCGTCAAGGATACACGAGTGGGCCTTCGGCTCCGAAAGCCCATATCGATGATGTTTCCTTGAATGGTTCGGACGCTGACACTTGTTGATGGCTCAGCACTGCAAAGTGCAGCAATTTGTGGAAGGATTGTGTAGAGTTGGCAGAAGAGCCAACACTGTTTTTCTAGAGGAGGCCGAAATGCACGCGTTTAATTACACGCTGACTGGCGTGAGGTCTGGAACAGGACAATATCTTGAGAATTGCAAATAAACTACGTAGTTGATATAATACTTAACTTTAATCCACGATTGTAGAACATCTCTCTTGATGATACATGCATCACATAATAAATATCAATTGAATACGGCGCCTTGCTAGGTCGTAGCAAATGTAGCTGAAGGCTATGCTAACTATCGTCTCGGCAAATGAGAGCGTATTTGTCAGTGAACCATTGCCATGAACGTCGGCTGTACAACTGGGGCGAGTGCCAGGAAGTCTCTCTAGACCTGCCGTGTGGTGGCGCTCGGTTTGCTGACAGTGGCGACACGCGGGTCCGACGTATACTAATGGACCGCGGCCGATTTAAAGGCTACCACCTAGCAAGTGTGGTGTTTGGCGGTGACACCACAGATTGTACTTCAAAAATGGTTCAAATGGCTCTGAGCACTATGGGACTTGACTGCTGAGGTCATCAGTCCCCTAGAACTTAGAACTACTTAAACCTAACTAACCTAAGGACATCACACACAGCCATGCCCGAGGCAGGATTCGAACCTGCGACCGTAGCGGTCGCGCGGTTCCAGACTGTAGCGCCTAGAACCGCTCGGCCACCCCGGCCGGTGATTGTACTTCTGTCACGTCTAACGATTCTCTTCAGTCGTCGTTGGTCCCGTTTATTGCAGGATCTTTTTCCGGTCGCATCGATGTCGGAGATTTGTTGTTTTGCCGGATTCCTGATATTCACGGTACATGCAACCTGAGGCAGCAGGTACTCTTCCACGCTGAGCCAGGTAGTGGAAACTATCAGCCTGTAGATACAGGTCAATATGGATAGGCTTCCCACAAATAACATGTCGCATCGTAGCATCATGATCCCTCATGTGCAGCACGTCAAGGAAGGGAAGGCAAGCACCCTTTTCGACCGCCATAGGGAAGTCAGTATTCGCGTTTAGTGCACTGAGATGTTCTGAAAAGATGTGCAAATCACACTACAAGATGGCCAATTAGGATGTACACTGATGAACGAAAACTCTACGGCCATCTGCCTGATAGCACGCCGATTTACCTTTGCGACGCAATGCAGCAGCAATACTGCGTGGCGTGGATTCAACAAGTCTTTCATAGACATGTGACACTGGATACCTACAGGCAAGTCCCCCAATTGCCATAAATTATAGGCCGGTGGGTTACAGTCGCAAGCTTGCGCTCGATAGCAACGCAGATGTGTTCCGTGGGGGTGCAGATGGGATGATTCTGGTGGCCGAGGCACCGACGTAGGTTCACTGTCACGCCCCTCGAACTACTGCAGCACGATTCTGCCCATGCCACACGGTTGTTATCTCCTGGAAGATACAATTGATATCGGGTGTGACATCAAGCAAGAAGCTCCATAGCTGGTCCCTAGAAATGTTCACACTGTCGACAGCTGTCATTGTGTTCGGTTACTACCGCAGCTGCCATGGAAGACCAGATGAATGTCAGTCATATTACACTGCTGGCCATTAAAATTGCTACACCACGAAGATGACGTGCTGCAGACGCGAAATATAACCGACAGGAAGAACATGCTTTCATATGCAAATGATTAGCTTTTCAGAACATTCACACAAGGTTGGCGCCGGTGGCGACATCTACAACGTGCCGACATGAGGAAAGTTTCCAACCGATTTCTCATACACAAACAGCAGTTGACCGGCGTTGCCTGGTGAAACGTTGTTGTGATGCCTCGTGTAAAGAGAAGAAATGCGTACCATCACGTTTCCGACTTTGATAAAGGTCGGATTGTAGCCTATCGCGATTGCGGTTTATCGTATCGCGACATTGCTGCTCGCGTTGGTCGAGATCTAATGACTGTTAGCCGAATATGGAATCGGTGGGTTCAGGAAGGTAATACGGAACGCCATGCTGGATCCCAACGGCCTCGTATCATTAGCAGTCGAGATGACAGGCATCTTATCTCCATGGCTGTAACAGATCGTGCAGCCACGTCTCGATCCCTGAGTCAACAGATGGGGACGTTTGCATGACAAGAACCATCTGCACGAACAGTTAGACGACGTTTGCAGCATCATGGACTATCAGCTCGGAGACCATGGCTGCGGTTACCCTTGACGCTGCATCACAGACAGGAGAGCCTGCGATGGTGTACTCAACGACGAACCTGGGTGCACGAATGGCAAAACGTCATTTTTTCGGATGAATCCTGGTTCTGTTTACAGCATCATGATGGTCGCATCCGAGTTTGGCGACATTGCGGTGAACACACATTGGAAGCGTGTATTCGTCATCGCCATACTGGCGTATCACCCGGCGTGATGGTATGGGGTGCCATTGGTTACACGTCTCGGTCACTTCTTGTTCGCATTGACGACGCTTTGAACAGTGGACGTTACAATTCAGATGTGTTACGACCCGTGGCTCTACCCTTCATTCGATCCCTGCGAAACCCTACATTTCAGCAGTATAATGCACGACCGCATGTTGCAGGTCCTGTACGGGCCTTTCTGGATACAGAAAATGTTCGACTGCTGCCCTGGCCAGCACATTCTCCAGATCTCTCACCAATTGAAAACGTCTGGTCAATGGTGGTCGAGCAACTGGTTTGTCACAATACACCAGTCACTACTCTTGATGAACTGTGGTATCGTGTTGAAGCTGCATGGGCAGCTGTACCTGTACACGCCATCCAAGCTCTGTTTGACTCAATGCCCATTTGTATCAAGGCCGTTATTACGGCCAGAGGTGATTGTTCTGGGTACTGATGTCTCAGGATCTATGCACCCAAACTGCGTGAAAATGCAATCACGTGTTAGTTCTAGTGTATTTGTCGAATGAATACCCGTTTATCTTTCTATGTATTCGCAGCACATTACACTTGTCTCCATTGGGATTCACTTGCCATTCCCTGCACCATGCGTCAACTCGTTGCAGATGCTCCTGCGTTTCAGTACAATTTTTCATTGTTACAATCTTCGGTATACTACAGCATCATCCTCAAAAAGCCACAATGAATTTCAGATGTTATTCACAAGGTCATTTATATATATTGTGAATAGCCACTCCCCTGCGGCACACTTGAAATCACTCTTACTTCGGAAGACTTCTCTTCATTGAGAATGACATGCTGCGTTCTGCTATATAGGAACTCTTCAATCCAATCACAGAATTGGTCTGATAGTCCATATGCTCTTACTTTGTTCATTAAACGACTGTGGGGAACTGTATCAAACGCCTTGTCGAAGTCAAGAAACACGGCATCTATCTGGGAACCCGTATCTATGGCACTCTGAGTCTCGTGGACGAATAGCGCGAGCTGGGTTTCACACGATCGTCTTTTTCGAAACCCCTGCAGATTCCTACAGAGCAGATTTCTAGTCTCCAGGAAAGTCATCATACTCGAACATAACACGTGTTCCGAAATTCTGCAACTGATCGACGTTAGAGATATATGTCTATAGTTGTGCACATCTGTTCGACGTCCCTCCTTGAAAACGGGGATGGCCTGTGCACTTTTCCAGTCTTTTGGAACGCTACGCTCTTCTAGAGACCCACGGTACACCACTGCAAGAAGGGGGCAAGTTCCTTCGCGTACTCTGTGTAAAATCGAACTGGTATCCCATCAGGTCCAGCGGCCTTTCCTCTTTTGAGCGATTTCAATTGTTTTTATGTCCCTCTGTCATCTATTTCGATATCTACCATTTTGTCATCTGTGCGACAAGCTAGAGAAGGAACTACAGTGCAGTGGAAAATTTCACAGGAACATGATTGTAAACTTCTATTTATTGATTAATTACCGTTGCTACCCATGACATATAGCATAAAAGATATTTTAGTCCGTTTTTCACAGTTATTTTTCTTATTAAAATCCCTAGTGCCGCACGAACACTAAGGCATGTCGTGGATATAGTAACAACAGAAGTCACTAGATCGCGGGCCGATCAAAAGATCGAACAGAATCCGCAATTTCCCGAAACTGTGACATGAACTGTTCGATAGCGACCTACACAGACAGAAACGATCGTCATAACAAAAATTAAGTAAACAAGGGGCCGCAAGGAGAGATACAGGTGTTCGTTTTTTTCTGCACGCTTTTCGAGACTGGAATAATAGAGAACTACTGTCGAGTTCGATGAACCCTCTACCAGGCACTTTAGTGTGATTTGCAGAGTATCCATGCAGATGTAGAAGTAGCTGGTCAAACACTGTCCCACTGGGAACAGTGAAAACTGTGCTGAAACAATAGAAGTCACATTTAAAGGGACTTTTGTTCGCTATGCGGCTTGCATTCGCTGTATCAACAAGGTACAGAGCCAACTACCTTGTGTGGGAGATATCACACATCCCGGGTAACATCGGGCACTGGACGTAGTGTAAATTAAAAACTGAAATTTCTTGTGGCCGGTACCGCATGACAACCACGCAGTAGGATGTACTCATATTGTACGTTCTTTCACAGAAATAATTGAACCATCAATTAGGGCGGTTCACAAACAACTCAAGGACGCATGTTATTCCAAAACATTAACGTGGATGTAGGGGCCAGGAGGTGCTGGTGAAATAACACACACTGCTAGAGATACATTTTTATTTTAAAGACTTTCTTAATAATAAATTTTTAAGTCTGTCTTTTTTTAAAAAACAATTTCAAAAACAATTTCCAATAGCTGACAAATTTTCTTTATGAAAAGGAGATTGCACGGTATGACGTTAACAACTTCCCAATAATGAGATTTTAAACTTATCGTATATATATATATATATATATATATATATATATATATATATATATATATATATATATATATATGAGAGAGAGAACAATTCCTTAAAAAACCCGTAAGTAGCTAGTTTTTACTAAAGTTAAAATAGTTGTCTCTTACCAATTAAATAACTTATATTACACCTGTCAGTTGTTACGAGATAAATATGAATAAGCCAACACACAAACCTTCACATTAAAGGCAATTCCCAAAAAACAGTAGTTTGGAATAGAGATCAACATAAACACCATTTCCGCTCTTTTTATTGCTCATGAAAACATTGCATGTTGTACGACCATACAGCGAAACCTTCAGAGGTGGTGGTCCAGATTGCTGTACACACCGGTACCTCTATTATCCAGTAGCACGTCCTCTTGCATTGATGCATGCCTGTATTCGTCGTGGCATACTAAGCACAAGTTCACGAAGGCACTATTGCTCCGGATTGCTCCACTCCTCAACGGCAATTCGGCGTAGATCCCTCCGAGTGGTTGGTGGGTCACGTCGTCCATAAACAGCCCTTTTCAATCTACCCCAGGCATGTTCGATAGGGTTCATGTCTGGAGAACATGCTGGCCACTCTAGTCTAGGTAGTCATTCACAAGATATGCACGATGGGGGCTTGAATTGTCGTCCATGAAGACGAATGCTTCGCCAAAATGGTGCCGATATGGTTGCACTATCGCGTCGGAGGATGCATTCACGTATCGTACAGACGTTACCCGCGCCTTCCGTGGCCACCAGCGGCGTACGTCGGCCCCACATAATGCCAAACATGACGACTGTCTGAAGGCATGTACGACACTCATCCGTGAAGAGAACATGCTAATCCTGAGCGCTCCATTCGGCATGTTGTTGGCCCATCTGTACTGCGCTGCATGGTGTCATGGTTGCAAAGATGGACCTCGCCATGGATGTCGGGAGTGAAGTTGCGCATCATGCAGCGTACTGCGCACAGTTTGAGCCGTAACACGACGTCCTGTGGCTGCACGAAAAGAATTATTCAACATGGTGGCGTTGCTGTCAGGGATCCCCCGATCCATAACCCGTAGGCAGCGGCCATCCACTGCAATAGTAGCCCTTGGGCAGTCTGAGCGAGACAGTTCCTGTCTCTCTGTACCTCCTCCATGTCCGAACAATATCGCTTTGTTCACTCCGAAACGCCTGGACACTGCCCTTGTTGAGATCCCTTCCTGCACAAAGTAACAATACGGACGCGATCGAACTCGGTGTTGACCGTCTAGGCATGGCTGAACTACAGACAACACGAGCCGTGTACCTCCTTCCTGGTGGAATGGAACAGATCGGCTGTCGGCCGCGCGGGATTAGCCGAGCGGTCTAAGGCGCTACGGTCATGGACTGTGAGGCTGGTCCCGGCAGAGGTTCGAGTGCTCCCTCGGGCATGGGTGTGTGTGTTTGTCCTTAGGATAATTTAGGTGAAGTAATGTGTAAGCTTAGGGACTGACGACCTTAGCAGTTAAGTCCCATAAGATTTCACACACATTTGAACATTTCCTTTTGATCGCCTGTCGGACCCCCTCCGTCTAATAGGCGCTGCTCATGCATGGTTGTTTACATCTTTAGGTGGGTTTAGTGATATCTTTGAACAGTCAAAGGGACTGTGTCTGTGATACAATACCCACAGTCAACCTCTGTCTTCAGGAGTTCTTGGCACCGCGGTGATGCAAAACTTTTTTTGGTGTGTGTAGAAGCAAAGTGTTCTATTAATTAGAATGTGTTTTCTACAGATGATTTTGGATTCCTGCCACCGGCCGTCGCAACTTTTCTGCTTCCTGGTTTGTGTCCGTGCTGCCTCCCATAGTAGCCGACACAACAATACCCGGTTGCTGCTGTTGTAAATAATTTAACGACCGGTTTCGTAACCTAGAAGCGACATCATCATCACGTGAAATATGGTGAATCATGACAGTGAAGTTGCAACAAGGACGGGAGCGAACGTTCCTTGTCCATGAATAAGTGACGCTATTAGCGGATGGTCAGGTAACCAGAAGGTATGTATCGAACGCTTGACGAAACGTGAATGCATATTTCGTAACCTAGAAGCAACATCATCATCGCGTTAAATATGGTGAATCGTGAGATTAAAGTTGCAACAAGGACGGGACCAAGTATTCGTTGTCCACGTTTCCTCAAGCGTTGGGTCCATACTTTCCGGCCAACTGACGATCCGCTAATTGCGTCATTTATTCATGGACAAGGAATACTTGGTCTCGTCCTTGTTGCAACTTTAATATCATGATTCACCATATTTAACGTGATGATGATGAGGCTTCTAGGCTACGAAACTTCTACATCTACATCTACATGATTACTCTGCAATTCACATTTAAGTGCTTGGCAGGGGGTTCATCGAACCACAATCATACTATCTCCCTACCATTCCACTCCCGAACAGAGCGCGGGAAAAACGAACACCTGAACCTTTCTGTTCGAGGTCTGATTTCTCTTATTTTATTTTGATGATCATTCCTACCTATGTAGTTTGGGCTCAACAAAATATTTTCGCATTCGGAAGAGAAAGTTGGTGACTGAAATAGATCTCGCCGCGACGAAAAACGTCTTTGCTTTAATGACTTCCATCCCAACTCGCGTATCATATCTGCCACACTCTCTCCCCTATTACGTGATAATACAAAACGAGCTGCCCTTTTTTGCACCCTTTCGATGTCCTCCGTCAATCCCACCTGGTAAGGATCCCACACCGCGCAGCAATATTCTATCAGACGACGAACGAGTGTAGTGTAAGCTGTCTCTTTAGTGGACTTGTTGCATCTTCTAAGTGTCCTGCCAATGAAACGCAACCTTTGGCTCGCCTTCCCCACAATATTATCTATGTGGTCTTTCCAATTGAAGTTGTTCGTAATTTTAACACCCAGGTACTTAGTTGAATTGACAGCCTTGAGAATTGTACTATTTATCGAGTAATCGAATTCCAACGGATTTCTTTTGGAACTCATGTGGATCACCTCACACTTTTCGTTATTTAGTGTCAACTGCCACCTGCCACACCATACAGCAATCTTTTCTAAATCGCTTCGCAACTGATACTGGCCTTCGTATGACCATACTAGACGGTAAATTACAGCATCATCTGCGAACAACCTAAGAGAACTGCTCAGTTTGTCACCTAGGTCATTTATATAGATCAGGAACAGCAGAGGTCCCAGGACGCTTCCCTGGGGAACACCTGATAACACTTCAGTTTTACTCGATGATTTGCCGTCTATTACTACGAACTGCGACCTTCCTGACAGGAAATCGCGAATCCAGTCGCACAACTGAGACGATACCTCATAGGCCCGCAGCTTGATTAGAAGTCGCTTGTGAGGATCGGTGTCGAAAGCTTTCCGGAAATCTAGAAATACGGAATCAACTTGAGATCCGCTGTCGATAGCGGCCATTACTTCGTGCGAATAATGAGCTAGCTGCGTTGCACAAGAACGATGTTTTCTGAAACCATGCTGGTTACATATCAATAGATCGTTCCCTTCGAGGTGATTCATAATGTTTGAATACAGTATATGCTCCAAAACCCTACTGCAAACCGACGTCAATGATATAGGTCTGTAGTTCGATGGATTACTCCTACTACCCTTCTTAAACACTGGTGCGACCTGCGCAATTTTCCAATCTGTAGGTACGGATCTATCGGTGAGCGAGCGGTTGTATATGAGTGCTAAGTAGGGAGCTACTGTATCAGCGTAATCTGAAAGGAACCTAATCGGTATACAATCTGGACCTGAAGACTTGCCCGTATCAAGCGATTTGAGTTGCTTCGCAACCCCTAAGGTATCTACTTCTAAGAAACTCATGCTAGCAGCTGTTCGTGTTTCAAATTCTGGAATATTCCATTCGTCTTCCCTGGTGAAGGAATTTCGGAAAACTGCGTTCAATAACTCCGCTTTAGCGGCACAGTCGTCGGTAACAGTACCATCGGCACTGCGCAGCGAAGGAATTTACTGCGTCTTGCCGCTTGTGTACTTTACATACGACCAGAATTTCTTCGGATTTTCTACCAAATTTCGAGACAATGTTTCGTTGTGGAACCTATTAAAGGCATGTCGCATTGAAGTCCGTGCCAAATTTCGCGCGTCTGTAAATTTTAGCCAATCTTCGGGATTTCGCGTTCTTCTGAACTTTGCATGCTTTTTCCGTTGCCTCTGCAGCAGCGTTCGGACCTGTTATGCGTACCATGGAAGATCAGTTCCATCTCTTACCAATTTATGAGGTATTAATCTCTCAATTGCTGTTGCAATATCTTTGAATTTGAGCCACATCTCGTCTACATTTGCATAATCAGTTCGGAAGGAACTTCTCTTTAAATAAATTATTTACGACAGCAGCCAGGCAGGTATTGTTCAAGACGTTTGTTAACTCACATATAGCAACGAAATTAATCACTCACCTTAAAAACGGGTACCACAGGTCTGAAAATATCTTCCATGCGGTAAGAGCTGCACACCGTCAAGCACTCAGAGCAGACACAGTGCTGGAGGGAAGGAGAAGGTGTCCGAGTGCAGTGTACACGGGTACACAAGCTCGCTTGTGCTTACTGAACGCTTCTGCCATTTCGTGGCGGAAAAGAAAATCACAGCCCCGGCCGGTACTGTAAAGCCGGCCGCGACTCGGCCCTATAGTAACCTGTGCGGATGACGTGCCCCGGCTGTCTCTTCTCGGAGCCCGGCGCGCGCTGGATTTACGCAAAGAGGCGGCTGCGCGGCGCCACGCGGAATGCCGTCGGTCAGCGAGGAACGCGCACGTGTCCTGCACGAGGCTGGCTGCAGCTGCGACTGCGGCCGCACGTGTCGCGCGCGGCGCCGTCCAGGATGCGCGCTGCAGGTGGCTCGGAGAGCAGGATGCCAGTTCGGGCGGTGTTTCACAAACGGAGACTGGCTCTGCAGGTGAGAAGATCGCTCTCACATCTGGCCACTCTGATTTGATTCGCACAAGTAGCCGCGCGGGATTAGCCGAGCGGTCAAAGGCGCTGCTGTCATGGTCTCTGCGGCTGATCCCGACGGAAGTTCTAGTCCTCCCTCGGGCATGGATGTGAGTGTTTGTCCTTAGGATAATTAAGGTTAACTAATGTGTAAGCTTAGGGACTGATGACCTTAGCAGTTAAGTCCCATAAGATTTCACACACTCGCACAAGTAGGAGAAGCACAAATTACGGCACGAGAATTAGAACTGTGACACAGTTCAGTAAAATCTGAACGGTTTCTCTGATAGGTAAACCAATTACGGCAGCAACAGGAGGACACGAAGCAGGCGGAGGGACAGTATTATGGCTGGAGTCGCCACGTCTCTGGCTTTTTACGATCGTGTCCTGCCAAACACACGCAAGTTCGGCCTGTCCAAATACTGTCAGACTTTTTAGACATGAAGTAGAGAACGCACAACTAAAGACCGTTCCAGGCTTAAGAACAGACATAGGGCAAAATGCATTCTTCTGTTTAAACATACACACACAATACACACACACACACACACACACACACACACATATATATATATATATATATATATATAAGTTACAGCTAAAATAGTAGAACTTGAGACTATTATGTACAACATAATGCTTGATATTCTGTGCAATTTTTTTTTTTTAAATGCGCAGCGACATCCATTCTATTAGGATTTCAATTGTTAATTACCGTTGCTTCTACACTACTGGCCACTAAAATTGCTACACCACGAAGATGACGTGCTACAAACGCGAAATTTAACCGACAGGAAGGAGATGCTGTGATATGCAATTGATTACCTTTTCAGAGCATGCCCACAAGGTTGGCTGACAACGTGCTGACATGAGGAAAGTTTCCAACCGATTTCTCATACACAAACTGCAGTTGACCGGCGTTGCCTGGCGAAACGTTGTTGTCATGCCTCGTGTGAGAAGGAGAAATGCGTGCCATCACGTTTCCGACTTTGATAAAGGTCCGATTGTAGCCTATCGCGATCGCAGATTATCGTATCGCGACACTGCTGCTCGCGTTGGTCGAGATCCAATGACTGTTAGCAGAATATGGAATCGGTGGGTTCAGGAGGGTAATACGGAACGCCATGCTGGATCCCAACGGCCTCGTATCACTAGCAGTCGAGATGACACGCATCATACCCGCATGGCTGTAACGGATCGTGCAGCCACGTCTCGATCCCTGAGTCAACAGATTGGGACGTTCGCAAGACAACAACCATCTGCACGAACAGTTCGACGACGTGTGCAGCAGCATGGACTATCAGCTCGGAGACCACGGCTGCGATTATCCTTGACGCTGCATCACAGACAGCAGCGCCTGCGATGGTGTACTCGACGACGAACCTGAGTGCACGAATGGCAAAACGTCATTTTTTCGGATGAATCCTGGTTCTGTTTACAGCATCATGATGGTCGCATCCGTGTTTGGCGACATCGCGGTGAACGGACATTGGAAGCGTGTGTTCGTCATCGCCATACTGGCGTATCACCCGGTAGGACGGTATGGGGTGCCATTGGTTACACGTCTCGGTCACCTCTTGTTCGCATTGACGGCACTTTGAACAGTGGACGTTACATTTCGGATGTGTTACGACCAGTGGCTCTACCCTTCATTCGATCACTGGGAAACCCTACATTTCAGCAGTATAATGCACGACTGCATGTTGCAGGTCCTGTACGGCCATTTCTGGATACAGAAAATGTTCGACTGCTGCCTTGGCCATCACATTCTCCAGATCTCTCACCAATTGAAAACGTCTGGTCAATGGTGGCCGAGCAACTGGCTCGTCACAATACGCCAGTCACTACCGTTGATGAACTGTGGTATCGTGTTGAAGCTGCATGGGCAGCTGTACCTGTACACGCCATCCAAGCTCTGTTTGACTCAATGCCCAGGCGTATCAAGGCCGTTATTACGGCCAGAGGTGGTTGTTCTGGGTACTGATTTCTCAGGATCTATGCACCCAAATTGCGTGAAAATGTAAACACATGTCAGTTGTAGTATGATATATTTGTCCAATGAATACCCGTTTATCATCTGCATTTCTCCTTGGTGTAGCAATTTTAATGGCCAGTAGTGTATAATGTACTTATTCTCGTTAACTATTCAAGCAATAAAACTGGAATTTCACAGTTTATATCTGCGCAAGAGGCTAATAAAACGTGTTGAACAGATTTTGGTTTCGTGTTATAGCTGCTTTGAAATTAATTTTATAGTTTTTCTCAAACTTTAAATGAGAGCTTTTCTCAGAGATAAGATAACAGAAATGCGCTGCACAAGATTATTCAGTAAGTAATTCTCAAGAATTATGCCGAATTTCAGGATGCTAACTTTTACAGTTCTGGAGAAAGGGTGCTTTACAGCTTATAAAACTTGGTTTACGGCTGTTCGCATTTAAAAGTTTTATTTCATTTTTTGACAATATTGCTACACTTCTAGTGACTAATGCTGTCCGTATCCATAATCTTTTCCTCGTCTTCCTGGAGGAATCTCTTCCCCTACTTCTTTTGCCTAGTCAACTATTGCATGTTTTCTTCTGCTGCCTGAGTGTTGTCCAGTCGTGCTACATCGATGCTTCTGAGTATCTTCAGCGTGAATGCAGCTGGCTGGAAGCCTAGTCTCTGCAGGCACTTAATCCTACCTCCATTTCCACTGCTGAACACTAGATAGGCATCACATACAACAACTGAGGACACTGTCATCATATACTCTAACACCATTTGACCAACAATTAGCACATCCATATGAAGGAATAATCAAATGAGCAAGTATGTCTAAGTCAATTAACCTAAACCCAAGGAAAACGCGTCTTTGGCACTATACACGGCATCGTCAATTCCTTCACTAATTTTGTTCTTCAGTGAACTCAATGACATTGTCGAAGTGACTTCTTTGAATATGTGTCCACTGTTACGACCAATTTCGAACAAAACAGGTTGATGTTATTATTATTTATGTATGGACCCAGAAGGCCACGCTAGGTACAATCCATCAATGTCGCTTTTGATGGTTGGCTTTCCTTTGTGTCCAAATTTGTTTCATCCTTTCAGAAGGAAGTCTCTTTCCTTCATCAGACCACGGTGTCCCTGTCCGTTTTCCAATTTCCCTCTGACCAACTTTCCAAGCAAATATCTTTTGCCTGGATGTTTTTCTATCTGTAACATATGCCTAAATTATACCAGCTATTTCAAGACCCTTCTTAATCTCATTGATCCAGTTAATTGCTTCAGTTTTGGCCTTACTTCTGTTATCGTACAATACTACTATTTGTTTTGTCAACCTAGTGGGTGCCATTCTTTTAATGTGCCCATAGAATTTAAGTCTTTGTTTTCTCATGTCACCATGTATGTCTGTGTGTTTTCCAATTTCCTTATTACTTCTCAGCCTATACGTTTCTCCACAAGTAATTTTGGGGCCTAATATTTTCTTAACAGTCTTTCATTCTTTTGAATTTCTTCAGTATCCCTCTTTCTATTTATAATTAAAATTTCTGCTCCATAAAGATATTCAGGTTTGATTACAGTGTTGTAATGCCTAAGTTTACTGAATTTAGAAAGTGACTTTTTATTATAAATATTTTGTGCTAATATGAATGCAGTTACATTTTGGTGCTCGTTTTTTGCGTGTCATATATTCCGTTTTTTCGAATGATATTTGTAGTCCTACTTTTTCCGCAACTTCTTTAAGAATTTCAGTTTGTTTTTGAGCTGTGGTAATATCCCTAGTTTTAATTGTCAGATCATCTGCAAAGGCGATGCAATCTACTCTAGTATTACTTCCGCCTAACTTGATTGATTGATCTATAGTTTGACTCGACTATTGCTCTCGCCATTCTGTAATCGTCTTTCCCAAAACACACGTAAACAGTAATGGGAAGAGGCCGTCTCCCTACCTAACACCAGTGTTTTTGTCAAATGGTTCAGAAATTTCTCCCATGAATTTAACTTTAGAGCTAGCGTCGGTTAACGTTTCCTTAATCAACGTTAGCGTCGCATTATGTAGCCCTTTTTCCTTTAAAATTTGGAAAAGACATTCACGATCAACTGAGCGGTAGTACTTTTAAAATCCACCAATATACATACAGTATTGTTACCAGAAATCCTTTGGTGCCTAAGGATTAGTTTTAAATTAACAATTTGCTCGGGGCAGGATCTGTTTGGTCTAAAGTCTGTTGGTATTCACTAAGTTTAGGTTTTAACTGTTCTTGGTGTCGATCAAGTAAACAATGCGAGAGAATGTGACCGGGAGAAGAAAGATTTCTCGGTAAATATTAACATAGGTTCTATTCCCTTTTTTCTGCAATGAATGAATTAGGGCACTTTTCCAGTCCTCAGGTATTTTCTCAGCAAAACTAAAAGCTGAAATAAGTTTGCAGTACGTACTACTAAAAAAAACCGTTGTAAACAAAAAAAAGTAAAGACAAAGTTTCTCACAGCCTTCTAGACTCATCTGCAGTTAGTTTCGAAAATTTGACGCACAAAAAGTTTCTAGCGGAGAGAAGGTGTGGATCACAGCATAGAAAGAGGGAACGTGCCAGGCGCAGTCGCCCACACAAACTTTTCAAAAACATATTTCTAGCCAGAGTACGATTATGAAACTTTGCGACATTATTCTTAAAGAATCACTCTAATAAATTAAACAATAAAAAATTCGATTTTTTTCGCAATTTTGTCGTACGTCTGCCATTAACAACTGTATTTTTATGTTTTTAATTTTTGTTATGAAGTGTTGTTGTAAATGTTTTGTATATTATCTTTTGAAAGCGTGGTTTGAAAATCGAATACGTAGCTCGAAATTAGTCATTAGCATAATTAAACGCAGCTGTGACGGAATTACAACAAAGAAAACATATAAATTATAAAAATGTATGTATGTATGTATGTGTGTCTGTTCCATCTCTCCTCTTAAACCAGTGGGCCGGTTTCAGCCGAACTTGGTACACGTACCGCTCACTGTTTGGAAGTCGTCGCTTTGCCAGTGGGAACCACCCATCTACCACCAGGGTGGGGATGGGGACGACAATCAGTGGAGCGCGCGACACGTGAATATCTATACTTTAGTCATCTAGTATTTGAGAATGGGAGCATTTTGTGAGTTGGAACAAACTTAGACGTACTTCCAAACCTTTACGAAACTTATTCTCGCTGACAACCCCAACAAAATGATGAAAGGAAGAAACGTTTTCGCTGTTCATGCAGTAAAACTGCAGCATGGAGCATGACGTTTTAGTTTATTACTTCTTTACTACTAACTGTATTCGCGACACATTTTGCAAACGGTGTTCACATACAGCACTGAATGTACTAGAAACATTGCATCATCGTAAGACACTTAGGAGATACGACGTCATGAACACCGAATGCGTGAAAAACTACCGCGTCACGCAGGACTTTTAGATTTGCTGCTTCTTTGCTACTGACTCTGTTCCCAAGACATTTCGCAGGCGGTATTGACATATGCCGCTGACTGTGCCTACAGAAATATATCGTTGTACGGCACATTGCTCAGGAGATGTGACGTAAAATAGTGAGATGCGTGAGAAACCGCTGCATCATGTATGACATTTTAATTTACTACTTCTTTAGTACTAACTCTATTCGCAACACATTCCGTGAACAGTAAGCACCTATACCACTGCACAGAGCTGTAAAATTAAGTAAGTGTAGAGCAGAGAGTTCAGGAGATACATTATAAACGCTAAATTGAAATAAGTGCACACATATGTGTGAAATAAATTAAATATATACGAAATGTATTTGATACATACATATGTGAGTAAAGCCACAGGTAAAAAGCTCATCCCAAACTGCTGGAAGGTTTCAGTCAGTTTTGGTCTACATATTAATTACAGTTTGGATGGAAATACTGTGGACATAAGAGCCACCAACATGTTACTGGTGTGACTGTGATAATGTGGAGAGACCGCAAGGGAGAAGAAGGAGATGGACACAGATAGGACGAGGAGAAGATGGACACAGGCAGGAGGAGGAAGAGACAGAGAGATGGACAGAGGGAGAGGAGGATATGGATAAAGAGAGCTGAGAGGAGATGGACACCGAAAGAAAAATGGAGGAGATGAACAGGGAGAGAGGAAGCAAGAGAGGGAAAGAGAGAGGAGGGGTGGAGTAGATGGACAGAGAGAGTGAGGGGTGGTGGTGATGGACAGGATGGGGGGGGGGATCGATAGTGAGAGGAGGGAGAAGAGATGCGAAAAGAGAAAAAGGACGTGTAGAGAGGGGGAGTGGAGGAGATGGATAGAGAGAGGAGGAAGGAAGAAGTATGCAGAGAGAGGGGGGGGGGGGGAAATGGGAGACGGTAGAGAAAGAGGACACACGAGGGAGGAGGACATGGATTAAGAGAAGACTGGAATAAATAAATACCCTGGAAACGCTGCTTTTCTCAAATAGCTATACAAATAAATTCTTTGTACGAGGTGCGACAATAAAGTAATATTTGCAAGATGTGGCAGCTCTGAAGGCTTGCGTAGGCACAATATCTTTGACCTTGGTCTATAAGCTGCTTCTAGTCCAAGCGGCACATCGATGCAACTGCTCAGTCGTGAGTTGTGCTGTAATAAGTTAACATGTGTTTGTGTCTCTTGTCACAGAAATGGAACTGTATAATATTGCGCAACGGTATACCATTCCTTTTTTGCGTTATATTGGGTGAAAACGCGACGACAACTTACGGTAAGCTTCAGAAGGCTTTTGGAGAGAAGGCTATGTCAAGAACTCAAGTTTTTTGTTGGCATAAAATGTTTAGTGAAGGCAGAACGAATGTTAAAGATGAAGACCGCAGTGGACGACCATCAACCTCGCGGACGCACGTCAACTTACGCAGGGTGCGTGAACTCGTACGATCTGATCGAAGATTATCTGTGAAAATGATTGCAGAAGAACTGAACATCAATCGAGAAACGGTTCGTCTATTAATAACTGAAGATCTTGGTATGAGAAAGATTTGTGCAAAAATGGTCCCCAAAAACAGCGAAAAACATGAAAAAATGTGGCAGCTGATCTGTTAGAGCAAATGGAAATCAATCCAGAATTGTTGATCCATGTTATCACTGGTGATGAAAGTTGCTTTCCTCAGTACGAACCAGAGACAAAACGCCAAAGTTCGCAATGGTGCTCAAAGGGATCATCCAGACCAGAAAAAGCTCGCATATCAAAGTCAAAATTGAAAGGCATGCTTGTGTGCTTCTTTGATTCCAAGAGAATTGTTCATAAAGAGTGGGTGCCCCCTGGACAAACAGTTAAGCGATATTACTATAAAGAAATTTTAGAAAAACTTCGTAAAAGAGTTCTTCGTGTCCGTGCCAACATTGCTGATAATTTGATTCTGCATCACGATAATGCGCCATCCAATACTGCTCTCTCAGTACAGCAATTTTGAACCTCAAAACAAATTTCAGTACTACCACAGCCACCTTATTCACCAGATATCTCTCCGTGCGACTTTTCTCTATTGCCAAGATTCAAAGAGGCGGCCAAGCTACACCATTTTCAAACAAAACAAGATGTCCAAAAAGCTGTGACGAGGGTCTTGGAGAATATTACAGAAGATGAGTTCCAGAAATGTTACCATTAATGGCAGAAGCGCTGCGAAAAGTGTGTGCAATCAGAAGGGAACTACTTTGAAGGAGACAACACGAAACTTGACTAAAACGGTAAGCAAAATTTTTTTTCACATCAGTCTCATTACTTTATTGTCGCACCTCGTACATGTTGCTAATGAAAGAGTAACACCGGTATAATGCAATTATTAGCGGCTGTATATTAAGTTTGGCTGCTTAACAGGTAGCAGCTCCCCGTTCATAAAGCGAGCTCTGTCCACGTTCTTGGAAGTTCGGTAAGAAACAACACTTTCAAAACCTCTTGCGCAGATGAGTAAGACATAACACGCGTTGTGTCGTAAACAGTACGCTGAAAGTGGGAATTTACTTTGAGCACCGTTAAGTTGATTTCAGAGAAAACTGACTGTAATTGATTATTACTGAACTACTGGTAATACCAAACTGACTATTTCTATTTAAAATTGGTAGTCGTGGTTTTAGCACCAAGAACCGGACTCAGTAACATAGCGCCGAGTCTGTCTTTTCTGTCTGTGGACGTTTCGACCCTAATTACAACTCCTCCCCACGCACCTGGAGGACGCCCCAGGCGAACAGAAGAGGCGGTAACGGGGCACAACTACAAGCACCAGGATGAAGAAACAGATGACCTTCCTTGGTGAAACTTTTATAAGGGGCGATCAAAACGTTTTCGTTTGAGGGCGTGACCGAAGCGTATATGCAACATAGCGCGACTAGGATGCGGATATACACTCCTGGAAATTGAAATAAGAACACCGTGAATTCATTGTCCCAGGAAGGGGAAACTTTATTGACACATTCCTGGGGTCAGATACATCACATGATCACACTGACAGAACCACAGGCACATAGACACAGGCAACAGAGCATGCACAATGTCGGCACTAGTACAGTGTATATCCACCTTTCACAGCAATGCAGGCTGCTATTCTCCCATGGAGACGATCGTAGAGATGCTGGATGTAGTCCTGTGGAACGGCTTGCCATGCCATTTCCACCTGGCGCCTCAGTTGGACCAGCGTTCGTGCTGGACGTGCAGACCGCGTGAAACGACGCTTCATCCAGTCCCAAACATGCTCAATGGGGGACAGATCCGGAGATCTTGCTGGCCAGGGTAGTTGACTTACACCTTCTAGAGCACGTTGGGTGGCACGGGATACATGCGGACGTGCATTGTCCTGTTGGAACAGCAAGTTCCCTTGCCGGTCTAGGAATGGTAGAACGATGGGTTCGATGACGGTTTGGATGTACCGTGCACTATTCAGTGTCCCCTCGACGATCACCAGTGGTGTACGGCCAGTGTAGGAGATTGCTCCCCACACCATGATGCCGGGTGTTGGCCCTGTGTGCCTCGGTCGTATGCAGTCCTGATTGTGGCGCTCACCTGCACGGCGCCAAACACGCATACGACCATCATTGGCACCAAGGCAGAAGCGACTCTCATCGCTGAAGACGACACGTCTCCATTCGTCCCTCCATTCACGCCTGTCGCGACACCACTGGAGGCGGGCTGCACGATGTTGGGGCGTGAGCGGAAGACGGCCTAACGGTGTGCTGGACCGTAGCCCAGCTTCATGGAGACGGTTGCGAATGGTCCTCGCCGATACCCCAGGAGCAACAGTGTCCCTAATTTGCTGGGAAGTGGCGGTGCGGTCCCCTACGGCACTGCGTAGGATCCTACGGTCTTGGCGTGCATCCGTGCGTCGCTGCGGTCCGGTTCCAGGTCGACGGGCACGTGCACCTTCCGCCGACCACTGGCGACAACATCGATGTACTGTGGAGACCTCACGCCCCACGTGTTGAGCAATTCGGCGGTACGTCCACCCGGCCTCCCGCATGCCCACTATACGCCCTCGCTCAAAGTCCGTCAACTGCACATACGGTTCACGTCCACGCTGTCGCGGCATGCTACCAGTGTTAAAGACTGCGATGGAGCTCCGTATGCGACGGCAAACTGGCTGACACTGACGGCGGCGGTGCACAAATGCTGCGCAGCTAGCGCCATTCGACGGCTCCTGGTGTGTCCGCTGTGCCGCGCGTGTGATCATTGCTTGTAACAAACAATGTATTTACATTAATAATGTTCAAAAGTCATTATATATATAAATTCATGACATCCATTTACACAAATTTCCTTTTTCTGTCGGACACACGTCCAGATCGTGTTCGCATAGTAATCTCTCAACGCTCTGGCATCTCTCTCTCCCCACATCCACTACTGCTGGCGGCTCACCTCCAACTGCCCGACACTACAATAGTTAATATTCCAACAATGAGTCCAACTAGCCACAGACTGCACACAGCACGGTCGGTGATTTTCATACAGAGCGCTACGTGGCATTACCTGTTGTGTTGGCCGTGTTACTAGAGGAGGCCGAAATGCACGTGTTTTAGCTCACGCAGGCTTGCGTGAGGAGGGAAGACTATACCGACGTGAGGTCTGGAACATGACAAGGAATTAGAATTCAGAAAGCGGACCTAATTAGTTTGATACTTAACTTTAATCCATTAATGATGAACGTCGCTCTTGACGGTACATGATTCAGAGTAGTATCAGTTCAAAATACATTCTTGAAGAATATGGCGCCTTGCTAGGTCGTAGCAAATGACGTAGCTGAAGGCTATGCTAAACTGTCGTCTCTGCAAATGAGAGCGTATGTAGACAGTGAACCATCGCTAGCAAAGTCGGCTGTACAACTGGGGCGAGTGCTAGGGAGTCTCTCTAGACTAGACCTGCCGTGTGGCGGCGCTCGGTCTGCAATCACTGATAGTGGCGACACGCGGGTCCGACGTATACTAACGGACCGCGGCCGATTTAAAGGCTACCACCTAGCAAGTGTGGTGTCTGGCGGTGACACCACATTACCAACATGAAAACCTAAACAGCCTACTTACAAGTCCTGCAGGATCATTATGTCAACTCGTCAACTCTCTCCTGCGAGTCCATGCCAAGTCGTTTTGCAGCACTTCTTCGTGCTCGCGGGGGTCCTACGCGATATTAGGTAGGTGTACCAGTTTCTTTGGCTCTTGAGTGCAGCATTGCCAGTAAATATTGAACGTGCGGAGGCGAGTTATGTACGGGCGGTATCGCGAAAGATGCGAACACGACGGCTTGGCTCTGAGCAGTATGCGACTTAACTTCCGAGGTCATCAGTCGCCTAGAACTCAGAACTAATTAAACTTAACTAACCTAAGGACATCACACACATCCATGCCCGAGGCAGGATTCGAACCTGCGACCGTAGCGGTCGCTCGGTTCCAGACTCCAGCGCCTAGAACCGCACGGTCACTCGGGCCGGCCGCACGACGGCTTGAAACGGGCGATTTGCAGACACCGTCAATTCGGGGGAGGTCTTCGCTGATCTCGACTTACGGGTGCCGAGGCTGCCTGGTGGCATCGCAGGTGTCGCCAAATGTGCGGGGAAACCCTGCTGTCCGCACGTCTCAGAGTCCCGCCGCATCTGCGGGCGTTCAGAAGCCAGCGGACGGCTGCGGCAGCACAGTGAGCTGTCGCGGCGAGGCAAAGTGGTCGGGTGCGGGTAGGTGGAGGTGGACCGGCTGTCCTTGGAGCAGCCAGCCGCCGGCCATTAGCGCTGATGAGGCTGGAGGGGGCAGCGGGGGCTCAAGAGGGAAGTCGCAATCGTAGGCGCGACACGCACTCACGCACTGCGGCAGACGCGAGACGCGGCCGGTTCTCAGTGCGTGGCGGGTGATGGTACGGCACTCAGGAGGGGTGATGGGGGGGGGGGGGGGAGAGAGTCGAAACTACATCTACGCGGCAAGCCACCGTACGGTGCCTGGCGAGGGGTACCACTGCTGTACCACTGCTCATCATTACCTTTCCTCTTCCACTCGCAAATAGAGCGACGGAAAAACGACTGTTACGTGCCTCCGTATTGGCCCTAATTTCTTGTATCTTCGATGTCTTCCTTTAAGTCGACAGGCTCGGATCTCAATCAGACGAGCAGTACTCAACATTCATCTATGCAGTTTTCTTTACAGATGTACCACACTTTCCCAAAATTCTTCCAGTAAAGCATAGATGACCGTTCGCCTTGGTTACCACAACCTTCACATGCCCGACCTATTTCCTATCGCTCTGCAACGTTATGCCTACATATCGAATGGACTTGACTGTGTCAAGCAGGACGTTATTAATGATGTATTCGGTTATTACGAGTCTGTTGTCCCATTCACCCGTGTTACACTACTGGCCATTAAAATTGCTCCACCACGAAATTACGTGCTACAGACACGAAATTTAACCAACAGGATGAAGATGCTGTGGTATGCAAATAATTAACTTTTCAGAACATTCACACAAGGTTGGCGCCGGTGCCGGGACCTACAACGTGCTGACATGAGGGAAGTTTCCAACCGATTTCTCATACACAAACATCAGTTGACCGGCGTTACCTGGTGAAACGTTGTTGTGATGCCTCGTGTAAGGAGGACAAATGCGTACCACTTCGTTTCCGACTTTGATAGAGATCGGGTTATAGCCTATCCTGATTGCGGTTTATCGTATCGCGACAATGCTGCTCGCGTTGGTCGAGATCCAATGACTGTTAGCAGAATATGGAGTCGGTGGGTTCAGGAGGGTAATACGGAACGCCGTGCTGGATCCCGCCGTCCTCGTATCACTAGCAGTCGAGATGACAGGCATCTTATCCGCATGGCTGTAACGAATCGTGCAGCCACGTCTCGATCCCTGAGTTCAACAGCTGGGGACGTTTGCAAGACAACAACCATCTGTAGGAACAGTTCGACGACGTTTGTAGCAGCAGGGACTATCAGCTCGGAGACCGTGGCTGCGGTTACCCTTGACGCTGCATCACAGACAGGAGCGCCTGCGATGGTGTACTCAACGACGAACGTGGGTGCACGAATGGCAAAACGTTACTTTTTCGGAGGAATCCAGGTTCTGTTTACAGCATCACGACGGTCGCATCCGTGTTTGGCGACATCGCGGTGAACGCACATTGGAAGCGTGTATTCGTCATCGCCATACTGGCGTATCAGCCGGCGTGATGGTATGGGGTGCCATTGGTTACACGTCTCGGTCACCTCTTGTTCGCATTGACGGCACTTTGAACAGTGGACGTTACATTTCAGATGTGTTACGACCCGTGGCTCTACCCTTCATTCGATCCCTGCGAAACCCTACATTTCTGCAGGATAATATACGAGCGCATGTTGGAGGTCCTGACCGGATCATTCTGGATACAGAAAATGTTCGACTGCTGCCTTGGCCAGCACATTCTCCAGATCTCTCACCAACTGAAACCGTCTAGTCAATGGTGGCCGAGCAACTGGCTCGTCACAATACGCCAGTCACTACTCTTGATGAACTGCAGTATCGTGTTGAAGCTGCATGGGCAGCTGTACCTGTACACGCCATCCAGGCTCTGTTTGACTCAATGCCCAGGCATATCAAGGCCGTTATTACCGCCAGAGGTGGTTGTTCTGGGTACTGATTTCTCAGGATCTATGCACCCAAATTGCGTGAAAATGTAATCACATGTCAGTTGTAGTATAATATATTTTTCCAATTAATACCCGTTTCTCATCTGCACTTCTTCTCGGTGTAGCAATTTTAATGGCCAGTAGTGTCAATTACATTTAGAGCCAGCTGCCGTTTATCACACCAACTGTAAATTTTGTCTAAGTCGACTTGTCACCTCCTACGGTCACTCAACTTCGACGCCTTACCGTGCACCACAGCATCATCAGGAAACAGCCGCAGACTGCTGACTACCCTGTGGGACAGATCATTTATGTATGTAGAAAATAACCGGGGACGTATCATACTTCTCTGGGGCACCCTGACAATACCCTTGTGTCTCTGATGAACACTCGTCGTCGAAGACAACATATGATGATTTTTTGGTTTCTGGGGCGCTCAAATGCGTGGTCATTAGCGCCGTTACAAAGTCCCAATGTTTACACAGTCCAGTCTAGCCACTTGCGCGAAGCATGATGAAATGATGAGGACAACACAAACACCCAGTCCGCGGGGAGAGATAATCCCCAACCCGGCCGTCGAACACCGGGCCCCGTGATCCAGAGGCAGGAATGCTAGCTACTAGATCATGAGCTGCGGGCAGGATAACACACTGGGTTCTGTCACTTAAGAAGTCTTCATGCCACTTACATCTCTGTGAACCTATTCCATGTGCTCATACCTTCATTAACAGCCTACTGTGGGGCACGCAGCATTCCTGTCAAACCTCCCTGGTGCACCCCAGACGATACCGATGTCTCTGATGAGCACTCACCGCCGAGGACAACATACTCGGTTCTGTTACTTAAGAAGTCTTCGATCCACTGACATATCTGGGGCTCCATTCCATATGCTCTTACCTTTCTGAACAGCCAGCAATGAGGCACCGTGTCAAATGCTTTACGGAAATCTAGAAATGCGGAATGTGCCTGTTGTGCTCCATCCATAGTTTGCAGTAATCATGTGAGAAAAGGGCAAGCCGAGTTTCGCACGAGCGATGCTTTCTGAAACCGTGCTGATTCGTGGATGTAACCTTTGCGGTGTCATGTACAACGTGTACAACTTTGCTGCCGCCGTTTGCCGATAGGTGGCGACAACGGTAAGTAGCGTTCGAAAGAGACAGATCACAGACGTCAGGCAGTTAGCTTGGACCTCGGTCAACGTAACCTCATTCAAACATTAGTCGTTTTGTGTCTGCATCATATTGATCTTGATTGAAAATGTCAGTTTACGAGCCTAATTCTCGTCATTTGCGGGAGGTGTTACTGTTTTGTTTCACTATGAAGAAAACAGCGGCTGTGTCTCATAGAATGCTCTCCAGTACGTATAGTAAGGACGCTATTAGTGAAGGAACGTGTCGTGTGATTTCAACGCTTCAAGAACGGTGATTTTGACGTCGTAGACCGGCATAGTTGTGGAAGAGTGAATGTTTTAGAAGATGCAGAATCTGAGACATTGCTGAGTGAAGACTCGTGCCAAACTGAAGAAGACTTGGCACAATTAGTGGGAGTGACACAGAAAGCCATTTCGAAACGTCTCAAGGCTATGGGCATGATTCACAAAGAAGGAACTTGGGTCCCGTGTCAGCTGAAACCAAGAGACATTGAACGACGTTTGCGTGTTTGTGAACAGATGCTCCAGAGGAAAAACGGAAGGGATTTCTGCATCGCATTGTGACCGGGGACGAGAAATGGGTTCATTACGATAACCCCAAACGCAAAAAGTCACGGGGATATCCCGGCCATGCTTCCACGTCGACGGCCAAACCGAATATTCACGGCTCCAAGATCATGCTCTGCATTTGGTGGGACCAGCTCGGCGTCGTGTACTATGAGGTGTTAAAACCAACTGAAACAGTCACAGGTGCTCGTTATCGAACGCAATTAATGCGTTTGAGCAGAGCATTAAAAGACAAACGGCCGCAATACAGCGAAACGCACGATAAAGTGATTTTGCCGCACGACAACGCTCGACCCCACGTTGCAAAAAGAGGTCAAAACGTACTTGGAAACGTTAAAATGGGAAGTCCTACCCCACCCGCCATATTCTACAGACATTGCACCCTCTGACTATCACCTGTTTAGATAAATGGCGCATGGTCTGGCTGACCAACCCTTCCGATCTCAAGTCACAAATTGGATCGATTCGTGGATCGCTTCAAAAGATGAACAATTTTTTCGATGCTGGATTCGTACACTGCCCGAAAGATGGGAGAGAGTAGCAGCCAGCGATGGAAAATACTCTGAATGAAACTTGTGTAACGAATTTGTTTCAATAAAGCCTAAAATGTTTGAGAAAAAACGGCGGAAGAAAGTTGTACACCGTGTAAATTTATGGTATTCCAACTGAGAATATTCTGCAGTAAACAAATGTTAGGTCCGTAATTTTGCAGGAACGATCTTTTACCCTATTACGAACAGGAGTCACCCGCGCCTTTTTCCAGTCGCTTGGAACATAACGCTGGACACATTTGCTATAAATGCAAGCTGTGTACGGAGCCAATGCCTTAGAGTGCTCTGTGTAAAACTGAATCAGGATTCCATCAGGACCTGGCGTCTTACTTGTTTTGAACTCTTTCAGTTGTTTCTCTACGCTGTGGGTGCCTATTACTGTGTCGTTAATACGGGAGTCAGTTCGATGGTGAAACAACGATGGTATGTTTACACGTTTCTCCTGCGTGTACGATTTCCTAACGTGAAATTAAAACTTCTGCTTCCGTTTTGGTGTCTTCAAGTGCCACACCAGATTGATCAACGGTTGACTGGATTGAAGTCTTAGACCCGCATAGCGATTTCCCACAGGACCAGACCTCACCCCGCTGCCTAACCCTTAAATTCGTGAGGAGTAGAAGGCAGCAGGCGGTGGAAGCTGCGTTGTTTGGTTCGCGCAAAACTTTCCACGGAATTCCCCACTGCCGCCTAGTAAATAAAATACGAGCACTCATCTACATCCGTATCCGTCCTCCGCAAACACTGTAAAGTGCATGGAAGAGGGTACGACCCACTGTACCAGTTATTAGGATTTCTTCTCGATCCATTCACGTATGAAGCGCGGGAAGAATGTTTAAACGCGTCTGTGCAGTCCTGTAATTATTCTAATCTTGTCCTTATGATCCCTGTGGGAGCGATACTTTGAGGGTTGTGGTATGTTCCTAGGTTCACCATTTAAAGCCGCGTCTTGAAACTTTGTTTGTAGACTTCCTCGAGATAGTTTGCGGCTGTCTTCAAGTGTATGGTACTTCAGTAGCTTCGCCATCTCCCACCTGTGAAAGAAACCTGTGAGCATTCGTGCTGCCCTTCTCCGTATACGCCAAGTTTCCCCTGCTAGGGCTATTCGCCGCGAGTTCCGCGCACTTGATCAATATTCTAGGAATGGTCACACGAGTCATTTGTAAGCAGTCTTTTGTCGGCTCAATGCTTGTGTCTAGCAATCTGCCAGTCTTCCACCTGCTTTATCCACGAGTCAAACTATGCGAATATTGGGAATTCCCGTCACATCTACAAATAAAAAAAATTTCCCGCACACAACTGGGAACGGGGCTATACGAGCAGAGCCGGATAAACCCGAAAGAGTGAAGAATGCCAATCGCTGTTTGTTTATGTGGTTGATTGGACGTGCGAATGATCACCGTTGTTATACACAACTGGCCATTAAAATTGCTACACCAAGAAGAAATGCAGATGATCAACGGGTATTCATTGGACAAATATATTATACTAGAACTGACATGTGATTAAATTTTCACGCAATTTGGACGCATAGATCCTGAGAAATCAGTACCCAGAACAACCACCTCTCGCCGTAATAACGGCCTTGATACGCCTGGTCATTGAGTCAAACAGAGCTTGGATGGCGTGGTCACGTACAGTATCCCATGCAGCTTCAACACGATACCACAGTTCATCAAGAGTAGTGACTGGAGTATTGTGACGAGCCAGTTGCTCGGCCACCATTTACCAGAGGTTCTGAGTTGGTGAAAGATCTGGAGAATGTGCTGGCCAGGCCAGCACTCGAACATTTTCTGTATCCAGAAAGGCCCGTACAGGACCCGTAACATGCGTCGTGCGTTATCCTGCTGAAAAGTAGGGTTTCGTAGGGATCGAATGAAGGGTAGAGCCACGGGTTGTAACACATCTGAAATGTAACGTCCACTGTTCAAAGTGCCGTCAATGCGAACAAGAGGTGACCGAGACGTGTAACCAATGGCACCCCATACTTATCACGCTGGGTGATACGCCAGTATGACGATGACGAATACACGCTTCCGAAGTGCGTTCACCGCGATGTCGCTAAACACGGATGCGACCATCGTGATGCTGTAAACAGAATCTGGATTCATCCGAAAAAAAGACGTTTTGCTATTGCACGCGCTTCTGTCTTTCACCCAGCGTCAAGGGTAACTGCAGCCATGGTCTCCGAGCTGATAGTCCGTGCTGCTGCAAACGTCATCGAACTGTTCGTGCAGGTGGTTGTTGTCTTGAAAACGTCCCCATCTGTTGACTCAGGGGTCGAGGCGGAGCTGCACGATCAGTTACAGCCGTGCGGACAAGTTGCCTGTCATCTCGACTGCTAGTGATACGAGGCCGTTGGGATCCAGCACGGCGTTCCGTGTTACCCTCCTGAACCCACCGATTCCATATTCTGCTAACAGTCATTGGGTCTCGACCAACGCGAGCAGCAATGTCGCGATACGATAAACCGCAATCGCGATAGGCTACAATCCGACCCTTATCAAAGTCGGAAACGTGATGGTACGCATTTCTCCTCCTTACACGAGGCATCACAACAACGTTTCACCAGGTAACGCCGATCAACTGCTGTTTGTGTATGAGAAATCGGTTGGAAACTTTCCTCGTGTCAGCACGTTGTAGATGTCACCACCGGTGCCAACCTTGTGTGAATGGTCTGAAAAGCTGATCATTTGCATATCACAGCATCTTCGTCCTGTCGGTTGAATTTCGCGTCTGTAGCACGTCATCTTCGTAGTGTAGCAATTTTAATGGCCAGTAGTGTAATCATTAGCGAAATCCATAGATGCAGCCTAGTCGAAAAAACGACTAACAGAGAATAACAGGTATGAAAGATTACATATTATCTACCCGGCGTAGCGAAGAATATGGAAGTTTGACAGAATGTATTTGCCAGATCGCTACACTACCAGTTGTACAGTTCGCAATTAGCAAGTCCCTTAAGTTCTGTTTTCGGGATAGCACGGGAAATGCCGCGTTGTACGAACACTTAAGAACGCCTAACAAGAGAATAATCGAGGGATAACTGAGTCTGTGATTCTGTCAGCGTTAGCGAAGTTAACCGCAGAAAAACTTTCCACAATGGCAGGCATGGTTATAGAATTAGTGATGAAAGATTGTTTGTTAGAACGATGAGCGAGAAGAAACGGAACATCACACAAATTAAATGGAAGAATATGACGATTCTAAATTTATATGAAAATTTCGTACTACTACTTTTCGATAGCTTGCTTGAGAATCTGGCGCATATGAACGAAATGTGAAACTATTTCCTAACATCAAACATTCTGTTTGCAGTAGGCCTAATAGGCATCTGATGTTGGTACTTCGTGAATTATGTTCTGTTGTGTTATTTGTGTAAATTAGGTACATAAAAATGACCGTTTGTGCCAAAACAGTTTCGCTTATTTTTCGTGTGTTACTGTTGCAATGTTAGACGGCCTATTTCGTTTTATTTAGCAGACAGCATAACGAAACCAAGAAATCATACCAGTCTTGGGTGTTATTAGTATTAACAGCTTTTTCAGTAATAGACAACGCCAATTTGATTTTTCAAGTAGCCAAATGTTTGACGAACTTTAATGAGAATAGATTCTTTTGCAGAAAGGAAAGCACACTGTGTAAAGCTGTAGCAACATTAGTGAGTGAAAAATGCTGGGACGTAAGGCTCGAAGAAATGTGTACTGTCTTGCTTGTCACTTGTCTTTACCGCTTTTATGTTTCCTATGCTTAATTTTATGTCACACAAAAGAGAAATTTATTAGCTAATAGGACATAAAGGGTGCAAATTTTCTGACGAGATCTTATTCTCCCTGTCACAAATAATCTCACTCATTATCAGTTGTGAGCTATTTTTCTTAAAGGGTGATAGGATATCAATCTGGCTGACTGGGATCAGGAGGGGCAACACAGGACATTTTAATTTCCACTGTCCTGGATGTACGTTTGAATTCCACAGAGCGAAATTCAGCGATGTGCGGTAGGAGCAAGCTGTGTGAAGAGGCGTGGCACTGCACTTTGTCACACTTAAGACCGAATAACATTCTTACACTTCCTCGACATATATGTTTTATATATCAAACTGTTCAGAAAGATGCGTGATCAAAAAGTCAGTATAAATTTGAAAACTTAATAAACCACGCAATAATGTTGATAGAGAGGTAAAAATTGACACACATGCTTGGAATGACATGGGGTTTTATTTGAACAAAAAAAAAAAAAAAAAAACAAGTTCACAAAATGTCCGACAGATGGCGCTGGGCAGCAAAACTGCTACCGTGACGGGTGAGAGGTAAGCCGATATGTTACAGAATCGCATCATCCCCAGCCTGGCTGATAAACACCTGCTGGAACGTACGATGTTTATGCAGGATGGCACTCCACCCCATATTGCTAGACACGTGAAAGATCTCTTGCGCGCGTCGTTTGGTGATGATCGTGTGCTCAGCCGCCTCTTTCGTCATGCTTGGCCTCCCAGGTCCCCAGACCTCAGTCCGTGCGATTATTGGCTTTGGTGATACCTGAAGTCGCAAGTGTATCGTGATCAACCGACATCTCTAGGGATGCCGAAAGACAACATGCGACGCCAATGCCTCACCGTAACTCCGGACATTCTCTACAGTGCTGTTCACAACATTATTCCTCGACTACAGCTACTGTTGAGGAATGATGGTGGACATATTGAGCATTTCCTGTAAAGAACATCATCTTTACTTTGTCTTACTATGTTATGCTAATTATTGCTATTCTGATCAGATGAAGCGCCATTTGTCGGACATTTTTTTGAACGTTTGTGTTTTTTTTTTTTGTTCTAATAAAACCCCATGTTATTCCAAGCATGTGAGTCAATTTGTACCTCTCTATCTACATTATTCCGTAATTTATTCAGTTTTCAAATTTATACTGACTTTTTGATCACCCGGTTTTGATGTGCTATCTCAAAAGCTTGGGGTGGGGGTGGGGGGTGGGGGTGGACGGATGCCCCGGTTCGGAAATATCGTAGATCCTGGGCTGTTTGGAAATAACGTTATATAACAGCTGTGTATATAATAGCACCAATATTTCCACATCATTGCGTATTTTATATTAAAGGAGTTCGTATAAGATGGATACATAATATTGCTTTCATATGTTCATTCATTGTAGGGTATGCATGGCGGCGGGAGCGAGCAGCCTGGCTGCTCCATGAATTGTCTTGCCATCGAATGCACTCGTAACTTCACACCGAAGTAATGGAGGGAGGAGAACAAGCAAACAGGGCTATCGAGCCCCGTATGTTGGACAGCAACACTTCCAGTTTTACTCTTGAAAAAGATACGAGGAGAAACACCACTAGAAATTCTCAGGCTTGCCTGAGACGTAAACGCAGAGTAACTCACGACGCAGACCCTGCAAATAACGAGACACTTACCCTCCTGCGCCCAGTGGACCGAACTTCCACTAAGTGCGATCGCCTAACTTCCTTTGGAGAATACGCCTGTGAACAAATTAGAAATCTTCGTAGCACACGTCTCAAGTCTCTACCACAAATGCGCGTGACATAAAGTACTTTTCAGTTTCGAAATGGATTCAGAAACTCAAGGTCTAACGTAAGGTGTCCCTGCATCCACGACTAGCTTTGCGTCATCAGCCACCAGCCAGCCCACACATGGCGCAGATCCAAACACTGCAGAAACTGCTCCCTGTGCTGCTTCTTCTTTTATTTATTTATTTTTTTTTTAAAAAAAACTTTACAACCTTTCCGATTTGATTTTCAATTATTCAAGGTATAAAGCTTTCCCTTATGTATAATTTATCATTAAGATTACAAGCGTTGTGAGACCCGAAATAAAAGGCTCTTTCCTGCATGTTCTTGACCTTTTTATTGTAAATGTCCTATATCTGCCAAATGTTTTGTTCCTCACAGTAAGCCGTATAAGAAACGTTAGGTTGTCGTCAGCCTGCTATCCAGTGGACACGTTTTTTTTAAGCTGCAGCCTCGCCGGCGCACATCAGCAACACACCTGGCTCTGATAAAAAAGAAGAGGAACTGCCCGACTATCGGGAATTGCACGCAGTGTTGTCTGGTGTAGCGACAGCGATGTCGTCAACCACCTGTGGTGCAACCGGTCATCGGCCTCTTCCCGGAGCGACGCCCAGTTCTCCAGTTGATTCGAACTTCTTCATCGTGCCCCGCACGGCAGGTGGAGAAAGACGACCCTTCCGTAGTCCTTTCAGCAGGCGATATTCTGGAAGTGCAGCTGCAGCATTACTGTTGTCTTGATAATAAAGCTTCACCAATAATGCCCTGCTCCTTTTGTGCAAGCTCATGCTGACACGTCAACAAGCGCACTGCGACTGGTCAGGTGTGTGAGACTAGGAATCACAACGGCTGATCACGGCATCTGATGGCCGCAGTTGGGACAGGATGGTGGCACTGTGGCCATGGAAATCGTATACCCCCTACTCTGGAGATTAACGCTACCAATTTTGATATTCATACGGAAATTAAATGGTTCAAATGGCTCTGAGCACTATGGGACTTAATATCTGAGGTCATCAGTCCCCTAGACCTTAGAACTACTTAAACCTAACTAACCTAACACACATCCATGCCCGAGGCAGGATCGAACCTGCGACCGCAGCAGTCGCTTGGTTCCGGACTGAAGGGCCCAGAACTGCTCGGCAACCGCTGCCGGCTGTACGGTTATTAGGCATATCTTTTCGTGTGTCTTTGATCGACAGATCGCGGCATATCCCCCTTTTCACCAACGATAACTGATAGTGTGGAATGTTCTGAGAAAAATAATTTTGGGTACTGGGCCGCGTCACTATAAACTAATACAGCAACTAAATTGCTGATATTTCGAATACAAACCACCCTGAAGAGGACCGCAGCAATTCGGTCGAAACTTCGGGAGTTTAGTTGCTCTAGTAGTTTAAAATGACGCCACCCAACACTCAAAATTGTTGTTGTTGTTGTGGTCTTCAGCCCTGAGACTGGTTTGATGCAGCTCTCCATGCTAATCTATCCTGTGCAAGCTCCTTCATCTTTCTCCTGATAACGACGTCCTCTTGAGTAGTCCCCGCCCGGAGATCCGAATGGGGGACTATTTTACCTCCGGAATATTTTACCCAAGAGGACGCCATCCTCATTTAACCATACAGTAAAGCTGCATGGCGTTCTAAAGTGTTCAGTGACGAGTTCTGCTTCTATTTGTGGTGGTTAGACTGACGCCAACTTGTCCCTAGAAAACTTTGTGAAACATCATAGGGAGCATAGGTTATCTAGACCCATACCTCTCAAAATCCTGGTATCACTGATTATGTGAGGAGCTGTTGGCTATACCAGCAGGACTGATTTGATAATATACACACATCAACAAAAGTTTTGCATCACCTCGGTTCTGAAGGTTCCATAGCCTGTACAGAAAATATCTGTAGATACCAACATCATTTCCACCCTTTTTATTCCTCATGAAAACCACCCATTACATGTTAGGGGAAAAATTACGGTTGTAGTTTCTCAGTTTCTCCTTGCTTTCAGCCGTTCGCAGTACCACAACAGCAAGGCCGTTTTGGTTAGTGTTACAAGACCAGATCAGTCAATCATCCAGACTGTTGCCCCTGCAACTACTGAAAAGGTTGCTGCCCCTCTTCAGGAACCACACGTTTGTCTGGCCTTTCAACAGATACCCCTCCGTTGTGGTTACACCTACGGTACGGCTATCTGTATCGTTGAGGCACGCAAACCTCCCCACCAATGGCAAGGTCCATGGTGCATGGGATTATTTTATTCAAAATGACACTGGCCATGGGAGCGGACGAACTTACATAATGTGAAATGTTATCTAGAACCTGAGAGGAGATTGTGAGTCATAACTATTAATCCCTGCAACTGTAAATATTTTACTGGAATAAATTCCAGATGTTAAAAGTGACGATTTTAATTTTGTAGCTGTTAGCCACCAATTCGTAGTGAAGGGTTAGAGAAGAGTTAAGGAGGCCACAGCCAGGATACAATGCATAGTGCCCGTAACACCAGATCTCGATATCCGAACGCGGGTTCGATGTTTCGTTAGTTAACGTAGCACCCTAAGAAGATATCTGATAAGGGGATCGGACTTGTTGGCTCCGACTGTGGAAATCCATCTGAGGCAGGAGACACTGTATTGTTGGCTGTTCTCTCGCAACCTCGACGAATCGCTACCATTCTGGAACTCCGGTGTTTCCATGCTTTTGGGGCGTGTTGCAACAGAGGACGCGAATGTGCAGGTTTACTGCCATCTTTCAGAGTAAGGGTGATCACTTGACTGACATGCAAACACTGCAGGATGTGAGCTGGCGAATGGCCTCTGGACATTTGACGAGAACTGCAGGGACCGGCTCGACCAGAAGGAACACACCTGTCGTCTCCTCGTCGCCATCGCAGTGCCTCGTACTGTAGAAAACAATGGAAAGAATGTTACGGGTGGCCGCTGTCCTCTTTCTACAACACAAATGCACATGTGGATTAACACGGTTCTTTGTTTACATGAACAGATAGCTGCTCCTTAACTTTAACAGAGTCCGTGTGTTGTGCTACAAGCCCATCCGTAACAGTCCTCTGGCAGACAATATCGGTTCTCTTGATCTGACGCCTGCACCGTAGCAGCCTAAGCTCGCTCTGCAAAGGAATGACGAATGCCAACTGGAATGCGGTTTAGTGACTGAGCTAGTGAGTGAGGCACCCGGTCAGCGGCGACGACATAAATATTTGTGGTCGAGAGGGCGTTGGCGGCACGTTGCTTGCGAGTCTGTCTCCGGCCTCTCTCGTCATAGGTGCGCTTGATCGCGTGCCTACTATCGATATTCTCACTGCGGCTTTGCCGACCAGTGTGCTAGTGACAGCTTACGCAAGCACAACTCTACCGGCAGATCGCAGGGGTGTCTGAATGCCTTCAATAAATGGATGACAGCACCTGGAATCCGGGCAGAGGTTACGGGCGGCGCATGCCAACGAATCGTCTGGAAGAGATTACTGGAAGATGGTCGACAGCTCGACTTGTCGTGTGGTCGTTTACTGCTGACACCACACCGCAGATAACAAAAGGCTTGTATGTTTTACAGCCCGAGTCAGCTGGGACACTGAATGGCGTTCTGAAGTGTTCAGTGACGAGTTCTGCTTCTTTTTGTGGTGGTTAGACTCACACCAACTTGTCCCTAGAAAACTTTGTGAAACATCATAGGGAGCATAGGTTCTCTACACCTGTACCTCTCAAAATCCTGGTATCAGTGATCATGTGAGGAGCTGTTGGCTATACCAGCACGACTGATTTGGTAATATACACACATCAAAAAAAGTTTTGCATCACCTCGGATCCAAAGATTTTACAGTGAATCGCAATACAGATCAGCACAAACATCATTTCCACCCTTTTTATTGCTCATGAAAACCACACATTGCGTGTTGTACCACCATACAGCGAGACCTTCGGAAGTCGTGTGCACACCAGTACCTCTATTACGCAGTAGCACGTCCTCTGCATTGATGCATGCCTTTATTTGTCGTGACATACTATCTACAAGTCTGAGGCACTGTTGGTCCAGATTGTCCCAGTCCTCAACGGCGATTCGGCGTAGATCCCTCAGATTGGTTGGTGGGCCACGACGTCCCTAAACAGCCCTTTTAAATCTATCCCAGGCATTTGCGATAGGGTTCATGTCTGGAGAACATGCTAGCCACTCTAGTCGTGCGATGTCGTTATATTCAAGAAATTCATTTACAAGATGTGCACGATATGGGCACGAATTGTCATCCACGAAGACGAATGCCTCGCAAATATGCTGCCGATATGGTTGCACTTTTGTTCAGACGATGGCATTCACCTATCGTACAGCCATTACGGCCCCAAATAATGCCACCCCAAAACAGCAGCTTGTCATCGACAGTTCCCGTCTCTCTGAATCTCCTTGCTGCACTCTCTGGACAGTGTGTCTAAGGCGTTCAGCCTGACCGGGTTGCCTCCAAACACGTCCCCGACGATTGTCCGGTTGAAGGCATATACGACACTGATCGGTGAAGAGCACGTGATGCCAATCCTGAGCCGTCCATTCGGCATGTTGTTGTGCCAATCCGTACCGCGCTGCATGGTGTTGTCGGTGTCCTGTGGCTGCACGGAAAGCATTATTCAACATGGTGGCGTTGCTGAGAGGGTTCCTCCGAGCCATAATCCTTAGGTAGCCGTCATCCAATGCAGTAGTAGCTTTTGGTGGCCTGAGCGAGGCATGTCATCGACAGTTTCTGTCTCTCCGTATCTCCTCCTTGTCCGAACAACATCGCCTTGGTTCACTCCGAGACGCCTGGACACTTCCCTGGTCGAAAGCCCTTCCTGGCACAAAGTAACGACCCGGACGCAATCTAACAGCGGTATTGACCGTCCAGGCATGGTTGAACTACAGGCAATACGAGCCGTGTGCCTCCTTCCTGGTGGAATGACTGGAACTGATCGGCTGCCGGACCCCCTCCATCTAATAGGCGTTGCTCATGCGTGGTTGTTTACTTCTTCCGGCAGGTTTATTGACATCACTAAACACTCTAAGGCACTGTGTCTGTGATACAGTATCCACAGTCAACGTCTATCTTCAGGAGTTCTGGGAACCGGGGCGATGCAAAACTTTTTTTGATGTGTGTAGTTAAAGTCAGGGTGGTCGCCCATCAGGGGAGAATGGTAGGCGCTGTTGTCATAGACCCCATAACCAGGGTACCAAATAGCATATCCAGTAGTGCAATACCGCACAAACATCACCCACCTAAAAAAGGGAGACGTTTAAAAATATTAAAATCTTGCCACAACCTGTGCTACAGACATACAATTGATTCCGTATTTCCGTAAGGTTTTTGGCACTGTACCACAGAAGCGGCTGGTAGTGAAATTGCGTGCCTATGAAATATCGTCTGAGTTATGTGACTGGTCTCGTGATTTCCCGTCAGAGATTTCACAGTTCGATGTGATTTGACGGAAAGACATCGAGTAAAACAGAAGTGATTTCTGCGTTCCCCAAGGTAGTGTTATAGGCCCTTTGCTGTTCCTTATCTACACTCCTGGAAATTGAAATAAGAACACCGTGAATTCATTGTCCCAGGAAGGGGAAACTTTATTGACACATTCCTGGGGTCAGATACATCACATGATCACACTGACAGAACCACAGGCACATAGACACAGGCAACAGAGTATGCACAATGTCGGCACTAGTACAGTGTATATCCACCTTTCGCAGCAATGCAGGCTGCTATTCTCCCATGGAGACGATCGTAGAGATGCTGGATGTAGTCCTGTGGAACGGCTTGCCATGCCATTTCCACCTGGCTCCTCAGTTGGACCAGCGTTCGTGCTGGACGTGCAGACCGCGTGAGACGACGCTTCATCCAGTCCCAAACATGCTCAATGGGGGACAGATCCGGAGATCTTGCTGGCCAGGGTAGTTGACTTACACCTTCTAGAGCACGTTGGGTGGCACGGGATACATGCGGACGTGCATTGTCCTGTTGGAACAGCAAGTTCCCTTGCCGGTCTAGGAATGGTAGAACGATGGGTTCGATGACGGTTTGGATGTACCGTGCACTATTCAGTGCCCCTCGACGATCACCAGTGGTGTACGGCCAGTGTAGGAGATCGCTCCCCACACCATGATGCCGGGTGTTGGCCCTGTGTGCCTCGGTCGTATGCAGTCCTGATTGTGGCGCTCACCTGCACGGCGCCAAACACGCATACGACCATCATTGGCACCAAGGCAGAAGCGACTCTCATCGCTGAAGACGACACGTCTCCATTCGTCCCTCCATTCACGCCTGTCGCGACACCACTGGAGGCGGGCTGCACGATGTTGGGGCGTGAGCGGAAGACGGCCTAACGGTGTGCGGGACCGTAGCCCAGCTTCATGGTTGCGAATGGTCCTCGCCGATACCCCAGGAGCAACAGTGTCCCTAATTTGCTGGGAAGTGGCGGTGCGGTCCCCTACGGCACTGCGTAGGATCCTACGGTCTTGGCGTGCATCCGTGCGTCGCTGCGGTCCGGTCCCAGGTCGACGGGCACGTGCACCTTCCGCCGACCACTGGCGACAACATCGATGTACTGTGGAGACCTCACGCCCCACGTGTTGAGCAATTCGGCGGTACGTCCACCCGGCCTCCCGCATGCCCACTATACGCCCTCGCTCAAAGTCCGTCAACTGCACATACGGTTCACGTCCACGCTGTCGCGGCGTGCTACCAGTGTTAAAGACTGCGATGGAGCTCCGTATGCCACGGCAAACTGGCTGACACTGACGGCGGCGGTGCACAAATGCTGTGCAGCTAGCGCCATTCGACGGCCAACACCGCGGTTCCTGGTGTGTCCACTGTGCCGTGCGTGTGATCATTGCTTGTACAGCCCTCTCGCAGTGTCCGGAGCAAGTATGGTGGGTCTGACACACCGGTGTCAATGTGTTCTTTTTTCCATTTCCAGGAGTGTATATAAACGATATGGGAGACAATCTGAGCAGCCGTCTTAGGTTGTTTGCAGATGATACTCTCGTTTATCGACTAGTGAAATCATCAGAAGAACAAAACAAATTGTAAAACGATTTAGCAAGCAACACAAGGTGGAATGCGAATGTGGAGAGGCATACATCTGCGAGACTGGCAGGCCAATAACAAAGCGCATTCCGGAACACGAGCGTTATATTCGTCTAGAGGGCAACACAACGAATCTGCAGTGGCAGAATATCAGCAAGACTGCGGAAAAGAAATAAAATTGAGCGAAACCTGTGTGTTGGCGGAGCAGCCGGTTATGACGAAACGCAAAATGAGAGAGGCCATTCAAATACTTAAAAACCCTAATAATACGAACAGGGAGGATGGACTCAGGCTTGCCCCATCTCGGCTGCCAGCAATCAGAGCCCAACAGACCGCTCTGTCAACACGAGGCGCGAGCACCACCGGCGAGGAACTGCCGCCGCGCGCCCGACGTCCAGCAGCTGGTAAACAGCAGCCGACTTCTCATGCGACGGTGGCCACCAATCATGGTACACAACACAAGAGCCAATGGACAACAGAGGTCACGTTCTCCCTCCACTGCAACAACCTACTAAAATAAAGTTCCCTCTGCTTCTTCCTTAAGTCACCAATGAACGAACTATCTTTTTAAAATGATGAAGTAATGGCATGCACAGTGAATAGTAACAACAAAATATAAGTGACACTGCATAGCTAGATCGCACCAGAAGACCCAAAAGAAGGCGCCGGTACCACACCCAGAAAACGTTTATGTGGAATGAATACATAGAAAATATTGTGGGGAAGGCGAACCAAAGACCGCGTTTTATTGGTAGGATACTTAGAAAATGTAACAGGTCTAGTAAACAGACTGCCTGCACTATGTTTGTCCGTCCTCTTTTAGAATACTGCTGTGCGGTGTGGGATCCTTACCAGATAGGATGCATGGGGGCTTAATTAAATATTAATGCAAATACTTTTATGTGTTTTTTTTGTCGCTGTTTGTCCGATTACGAAGTCTCGTAAACGGTTGGCCCTGACTAGTTTTAGTACGCAAACTGACTGCATAGAATAACAACAAAGAAAGGAATGAAATTTTCCGTTAACACAATTAATTAATTAAGTCCCCAGCAGCTATAAAAGCAACGCAACAACAAAGCACAAGTGTAAGTGTTCTGTGTGTGGAAGTGTGATTCAACGTACACATCTGGCACGGATCTTCTTCAATAAGACAAGAAATTTTAAATATCATTTATACTGAAGTAATTAAAAAAAATAGAAATACTATAATTGCGCAAGAAAACCAGAATTACACTCTAACACAAGAACACAAGCCAGATGCTTTGTTGACTGAACCTGTAATGACGCATTATTTAAGACATTGAAATAATAAAAAGAAAAGGAAATTTTTTTTTACCTTGATATATATTGACGAAAAGCACTCTGATCATTACAATATCTCCATTAGAACAACATCGGCTGTCTATCCCATCAAACAACTGCATAAAACATGGAACAAGCACTCCCTACTACAACATCTCAACACCGACTCGCTACCACCTCTCCACCACCACGTCTCGACAAGAATTTTTCACTACGACATCTCAGCAAGCACTCTACTCCACCACGACTTCTCGATAAGATCTCTTCACCACGACATCTCAGCAAGCACTGACTACTACGAGTTCTCGACAAGCACTGCCAGTGGAGGCGGCGGAATAATACTCTTTGGCGCAATCTCTGGCGCTGTGGCTCAGTGTAGCCACCTTTCAAGGATCAACGGAGAACATCGAAAAAGTTCGAAGCAGGGCAGCACGTTTTGTATTATCGCGAAATATGTCACTGAAATGATATTGGATTTGGGCTGGACATCATAGAAAGAAAGGCGATTTTCGTTGCGGCAAAATCTTCTCACGAAATCCCAATCACTAACTTTCTCTTCCGAATGCGAAAATATTTTGTAGATGCCGACCTACATAGGGAGAAACGATCACCATATTAATAAGGGAAATCAGAGCTTTTACGGAAAGATATAGGTGTTCGTTTTTTCCGCGCGCTATAAGAGACTGGTATAACAGAGGATTATTACGAAGGTGTTTCGATGAACCCTCTACCAGGTACTTAAATGTGATTTCCAGAGTATCCATGTAGATGTAGAACAGAAAAAACTTACACATAAAGAATGTATTACCAGAAGGAAAACAGATTATAAACGGCTGCACTACAGTTCGCAACTGCACTCTATCTGACACATTAAAGGAAAACACGAACCAAACAAACTCACGGAGGAAGAGAGAAAGTAGAAAGTAGACGCTGCAAACAGATATGAGACCAAGTGAGCATCGACGGAGACTGCATACAGATAATAAATATAAACACTAAGTTTTGTGAATTGAAGGAATGTTACTTGCGGGTAAAGTTCCGCAAAAACATGTGTTGTGTTTGCGCTACTCTGAAGGTACGGCAGAGAGGGTTGAGTTGTGTTGATTTTGGGGGAAGAGACCAAACAGCGAGGTCATCGGTCTCATCGAATTAGAGAAGGATGGGGAAGGAAGTCTGACATGCCATGTCAAAGGAACCACCCAAGCATTTGCCTGAAGCGATTTAGGGAAATCACAGGAAAACCTAAATCAGGATGACCAGACGCGTGACTGAACCGTCGTCCTCCCGAATGCGAGTCCAGTGTGCTAACCACTGCGCCACCTCGCTCGGTACAGTAGAGAATGAGTACCGGAAAAGATATTTCGACAGTGACTATTTTCACACAGCAAAATTTCTTTTAGAGATAAAGTGAAGTGACAGTAATATCGTTGCAGATGACAAGCTACGAATATACAATAATGTACAACAGATCCTACATAGCCCAGCAATGTAGAAAAAAGGTACCATAATGACAATAACACGTAAAAAAGTGCTATTAGCCATAAATTCTTTGGAGTAACTATTATTATTTGTGACATGTTTGTATTTTACACAACTGAATAAAGAATATCCACTGACGATGGTGCAAAGGTGTTGAAACATGTTTCGAATTGTACAGGGTGCTTCAAAACTCGACGGCAAAATTTCTGGGATGGATTCCTCATATAACAAGAAGAAAAACGTCAGGTAAACATGGACTGTAAAGTGCATAACTTCGGAGCTACGATCACTAGGTCATCTTCGATACTGCGAAACACATCTCTTCCACTGAACAAGGGCCATAGCTCTTAAGATATCGACTTTAGCGCCAGTGCTCACTGGACATCTTTTTCTTGTTTTGGTCCACTCATACCACCACATCTCAGAATATGGAAAGCGAAGAGCTTGCAGTAAAATATATGTGTTTCACAGTATCGAAGTTGAAGAAGTGCCCATAGCTCCTAGGTATGGACTTAACAGCCCATGTTTACCAGACGTTTTTCATCTTGTTATGTGAGTAATGAATTCCTGAAGTTTTGCCGTCGAGCTCTGAAACACGCTGTGTAAGAAACCTTTGTTTGTACCGTTCGGGGAGTCTAAATGCAGTACTTTTGTATGAAAACACTGCTACTACAAGAGCTAGAAAGTCAAGCGATGAAGAGTTGAATACCTGTTATGTGGTGAAGACCTCCATAAAGTTTGGTAAACACCGGACTAGTGCTCCATGGTGTACCACTATTTCCATCAGTGTATGGAGGCTATAACCGCCCTGATAACATTACCTCCACTTTTCTGTCTATAATACTTCTGAAATAAATGATCCAAACAAACAGAAAGAAAGGTTCATCTCTAGCAAGAAGCCATGTGCTTGGATATTTCTGGTATCTCAACCGCGGATTTTTCAGCACTCATTTAGCTTTAGGACTCTGTATCTCGCAATGAACAAAAATGGACTTGTACCACTATTGATATAAGCCCTTCACGTGTAACTGGTCATGGTTGCAGTGAACGAGTAAACCAGATATTTGCTGTATATTGACGAACTGGCAAAAGGATTCGCAGTTACGGTGGTTGTAAACCAGTGTGCAAGCCTCTCAAAACAGTAAGTAGTCTCATTGTTATCGTTCTGTTGGGAGAGCTTGGGAAAGTTGAGGTGTGTTACCAGTGAGATGAACGGTTCTGATGCCTACCAGAGTGTAACAGGGATAGGAACAACCGACCGCTTATAACGGGTACCGGTATTTTAGTTATGAATAACTGGTATTCTTCGGTACTTATTTGGTTACAGGAGGTTTTTTGCCAATAACAGAGTAAAAAAAGCGAAATATCAATTAGCCATAGTAGCAGTGCCAAATTTTATCGTCTTTAAATAAACTGTTTTTAAAAAAGTAGTGATATTTGTTCTTACAATTTGCTTTGATTTGAAATATTGCATTATTATAGTAGATCGGAAAAGCAATAATTGCTATTTTAATAACAATGCTCAAAGAAGCGAGCAACAAACACATGGCTCAAATGGCTCTGAGCACTATGGGACTTTACATCTGAGGTCATCGGTCCCCTAGAACTTAGAACTACTTAAATGTAAGGACATCACACCCATCCATGACCGAGGCAGGATTCGAACCTGCGACCGTTGCGGTCGCGCGGTTCCAGACTGGAGCGCCTAGAACCGCTCGGACACATCGGCGGGCAAAACACATGGCATAAGGACTGGAACAAGATTGCTGAGACAATAATGTCCCTGTATGTCGTGGCTTAAGCTGTGCGTGTACGTACGTGCCGTGTGCAGGACTTGCCCCTGCAGAACAGCACCAAGCGTAGTCTGGAAATATTTTTACCGAGTGACGCAGCGATGTAGCACAGTGGTTCACCCACTACAGATTTGTCCGACATTCGTCTGAAATAATGAAAGAGGAAGGAAACTATGATAACAGTAATAAACTAATAACTTAAGAAGAGTTCATTTCTATTATAAAATGAAATTGAAACTAGCTGATCGGCGGTGTTTATCTACATAATATCCGTTTAGTTGCTTGCATCCCTTGAGAACGGACGAATTAACACGAAAAACAAGAGTTCTTTAACCTCAGTTTACACCCTTTCAGAACTGACTATGCGCAACTCCTAAATAGTGGAATGATCCTGATTACATGATTTTTGAGCAGAGTTTCAAAAAAATTAGAATCAGTAGGAGAACACTGGCGACTATTTTGTACTATTCAACCACTCATTACCTTCAAAGCAGAGAATGGTTGACGGACTTTCTTTTAATTCCTTATTTAATTAAATATTCTGATTCTACGTATCTTGAATCACTCAGTTTCTTCATTCTTTGTTAGATTTTTACTTTTATTGCAGAAAATAATGGGAGTGAAAAGCCGAATATCTGTTACTGTATCTGAGCGTCATGACGGATACAGGGATTAGTGAACACAAGGTCATTGTAGCGAGGCTCAAAACCATATCAACCAAAACCGCTAAAAATAAAAGCAAAATATATCTATTTAAAACGGCAGATAAAAATTCGCTTGATGCCTTCCTAAGAGAGTCTCCATTCCTTCCAAGCTAATTATGTAGCCTAAGTGTAGACCAGATTTGGCTCAAATTCAAAGATACAGTATCGACAGCAGTAGATAGATTCATACCGCATAAGTTAATAAGAGACGGGACTGATCCATCATGGTACACAAAACACTTCAGAACACTGTTGCAGAAGCAATGAAAAAAGCATGCCAAATTCAGAAGAACGCAAAATCCCCAAGACGTGCTAAATTTCACGGAAGCTCCAAATTTAGTGCGGACGTCAATACGAGATGTTTTTAATAGTTTCCACAATGAAATATTGTCTCAAAATATGCTAGAAAACCCAAAGAGATTCTGGTCGTATGTAAAGTACACCAGTGGCAAAAAACAGCCAATACCGTCACTTCGATAAATTGCACAAATGTAAGGGCTGTCAATTCGACTAAATATCTAGGAATTACATTTACGAGCAACTTAAATTGGAAAGAACACATAGATAATATTGTGGGGAAGGCGAAACAAAGACTGCGCTTTGTTGGCATAACACTTAGAAGACGCGACAAACGCACTTAAGAGACAGCCTACATTACACTTGTCCGTCCTCTGCTGGAATATTGCTGCGAGGTGTGGGATCCTTACCAGGTAGGATTGACGGAGGACACCGAAAAAGTGCAAAGAAGGGCAGCTCGTTTCGTATTATCGCGCAATAGGTGTGAGAGTGTCACTGGTATGATACGCGAGTTGGGGTGGCAGTCACTGAAACAAATGCGGTTTTCTTTGCGGGGAGATCTATTTAAGAAATTTCAGTCACCAACTTTCTCTTCCGAATGCGTAAATATTTTGTTGGCACTCAGCTACGTAGGGGGAAACGCTCATCATAATAAAATTAGAGAAATCAGAGCTCGAAAGGAAAGATTTAGGTGTTCCTTTTTCCCACGCGCCATTCGAGAGTGGAATGGTAGGGAAGTAGTATGAAAATAGTTCGATGAACCCTCTGCCAGGCACTTAAGTGTGAATTGCAGAGTAACCATGTAGATGTAGATGTAGAACCGTTTAGTTTGAGCGGATTTAACAGTCAGGTTAAACTGGCCTGAGGAGAGAGAAAAAAAAAAACGATGTAACAGGAAACCTATTCCGCCATCCCTAGAGTGTAACACCACTGACATCGGTGCTGGAGACCATTCCCCCACGGCCTAAAGTGAAGTTTTCTCAGCATAGCTACATCAGCCGTTCCACTTGTTTCGCGCTACACAGTAACCTGCGAACAGGCATTTCCCTGCAGGCGCAGTGCGCAAACACGCCTCTATGAGTCACGGAGTGGCTGGGTCACGTGACGGAGCTGCAGCTACCGCAGATTACGCTATCACTGCGTTCGAGGAAGCGGGCTTCGTCATCCAATGGATGCGCTGTCCTCCATTTCGGGCCGCGCTGCGTTACGGAATGCAGTGTTTATTTTTCGAACCGCAGCGTCGATGACGGCACTTGCGATCGAAGGAGACGTATCACCCGGCAACGCGAACTGGGAAGTGGCGCCAGTTAAACGATATGCATGCGACAGCAAGCGTACTTGATATGTTGCAAAACGCCGCGCATAGAAACGAGACTTCCCGGTGGTCATACGTCGTGTTCTGCTGGCAATACGAAGGTAGGATCAAGCGTTTTGAACAGCCCCCGTGCCAGGTACCATTTGTATACCCAACAGAAAAGTCGTCCTAGGGTCATTATCCTACAGCACGGCGTCAAAGTATGACTGTTACACATCTGATTAGACCAATAGAGAGAATCGGCTGATGTCTTGTAAGGTGGGCTTGATGGGGTTTATGAAGACACCATTGCTTCATGGGTGGTTCTTTCCAAAACCTCACAAAACGGTGCTTTTTACTATATTTTTGCCGTCACCTGCGGTCCAAAACCCAACCGAGGATTCCAAGCCGGCTATTCACAGCAAACGGCTGAAATTCGTTCGAGACGTTCCTAAGATCCGATCTCGAAGAACCTTGAAAATTTGCTTCATATCCCTGTCCGTTTCCAAGAAACAGAGGTCCAAAGTTACTCTACTTGTACACGCTAAGTACAAAAGTACAACCGAGTTTGTGGCGAAAAGACAGTTTGTAAAGTAACGTAGCGCAGAGAAATACGCTGGAAAGTGTCTCCGCTATCATCTGCGAAATTCATGTTTTAATACTGGAACACATGCAACTATTTTTTTTTTTGCGTATAAAATCCGGTGTGAGGTGTAAAATTAGTTTTGCGTTATTTTAATTTCGCCTAAGTAAACAATCTAAATTTTACTGACCGAAACATTTCTTTTGATATGAGTTACACGTCACGCTGCACCACGGAAAAGAAGGGAACCAGTCTAAAATGCTGGTACGCAGGCACGCACCGGCCTCCCGCGCTCACGCAGCGCCGTCCTCTCCCACGCACATGCGTGTCTCCTGTTGCAAACACTGCGCTTGCATCACTGCCTCCTCTCGTCTTCCTCAGGTTCGTGGCTTAGACATTTCATGCTGATTTCTTCTACACCAGTTCCTCCGATCACTTGTTAGTTCTTCTGTCCTTTCTCCTCTCAAGTCGGCTATCACCCATCATTTTTGCCAGTGGCAGTCATAAAGTTTCAGCTACCATCTCGAAAAAGATCAAGCTGCTACCATGAATCTTGATGACGTCCTAGCGGAAAAATGCTGCTACTGCAGTACAAAAAATGTAAGTTTGTTCCTGTTTATTTAAAGGACCCTGTCTGAAAAGTGGGGTACCAGCTGCCTCATTCTACATTCCTCAGCACGTTTAAAAATTCCCCCCCCCCCCCTCAAAAAAAATTGGCACACAAGCGTGTTGTCGCTTTTTTATTCTGGGAGAGATGTAGACAGTGGTAGTGGTAATCAGATGGAAAAGTACTAAATACTGCAAGGTAGTAGGCACCAGTTGTGGTATAGAATGGAGACAATGGCAGGGCGAGAGAAAGAGAGGGACACAGTGGCAGTGGAAAATAGTTGACAGTGACAGAACAGTTTTGGAAAAGAGTTAAGGGGCAGTGCCGAAGGGGGTGGGGTGGGGGGTTGTGAGGGTGGTGGTGGAGGAAGAAAGAGGAAGAGAAAGTGGAAGTGGGTGAGAGCCATTAATAATGATAGACCAAGTATGTGACAATGACAACGAAGAAGAGAGAGAGAGAGTGAGAGAAAGCAACAGTAGGGAGGAAGGAATAAGATAGCAGCAATTAAGAGAGAGCAAGAGAGAGACAGTGCAGGGGTGGGAGACTGTAGAAGTGGGATAGAATGTAGGGCACTGTGCCTGTGACACAGGGGACAATGACAGAGAGACACTGCGAGATAATGACAGTCAGTTGGGCTGAATGAGTAAGTGAGGAAGTGCAGCTGGGATGGGTATGAGCGACCTACAGGGACGGACTAGTCAGAGCCAGCGAGTTACAGTTACGGGAGCTTATGGAAATGGAAGGGTGAGTTACTTGTTAAAAGAAGTGCGAATATGTTCACATTCCTCAATTTTGGAGAATATTTTAAAGGTGCTGAGGAAGGCAGAATGAGGCAGCTGGTACCCAACTTTTCGGTCAGAGTCTTTAAAATAAGCAGCAACATATTCACATTTTTTGTGCTCGTGTAGGAGGATTTCCTGGACTGGTGTAGAGAAGGACCGGGAAAGTCATCAAGATTCATGGTAGCAGCTTGATGCTTTTCTGGATGACAATTGAAACTTTATGAATAACAGCTGGTAAAAATGATGGGCGATAGGCGGCTTGAGAGCAGAAACAACAGGAGATCTAACAAGAGGTTGGAGGAAGTGTTGTAGAAGGAATCGATTTGAAAGTCTGAGCCTTGAACTTCAGTGGCAGTGACACGAGCCCAGTGTTTGCAGCAGGAGACACGCACGTGCGTGGGAGAGGACGGCGCTGCGTGAGCGCGGGGCGGCCCGTGCGTGCGAGCGTGTGTGCCAGGATTGCGTCGAGTGGCCAGTTCCGGAGGGTGGGGAGTCCCCCGCCTGCCTGGTGCACGCTGGTAGTTGCGGCGTAAGCCGCAGGGCGCCGCTAGCTGCTTTCCTGTCCACCCGCCGTCACAGCCCCCTAAACTAGCGAACTTGTTCATCAAACGCGTCCCTGCCTGGCCGCGGAATTGTGGAACAAGCCCGTGCACGTACCAAGGAAGTATGTCAGTTTAACCTCACTTTCAAGCCCACGCTGTTCGTGTTCGTGGGTGTTTTAAACTGAAGAGTGAATGGCCACAAATGCAGACAAAACAGTCCTGACATTGACTTTGGTACTAAAGAAGAAGAAGAAGAAAATAAGATGCGGGTCAGAGAATGGCAGAAATGAGAAGGACTTATCTATAAATATCTGCTAAGGGAAATAGTTCTCTTAGTACCAGGCGGTTACACCAACTTCATAGAATGAAACGTTGTCAAGGCCCTCGTAAAAGAGCAAACTTGTGTGTCAAATTCACTCTTATGTAGCCACCGATGTATCAAACAAGCGCCTACACGCTCAAAGAAGGCTTGTTATTTTAACCTTATATGTGAAGCGGACGTTTTTCGTATGTGCTGTATTTTGATACCGGTGGGAACGGCTACAAATGCAGATAATGCGTTTCTAACATTGCCACTGTAATTAAAGAAGAAGAAGAAGAAGAAGAAGAAAAGACACTGGTTCAGGCAATTGTTTAAAATGAGAGAGAAACATGTGCATGAAAACGTGTTGATGGAAATGTTACGCTCACAACTCGATGATTGCTTTAACTTTATGATTACTTTAACTTTCTGCGAATGGGCAGTGAAATGTTTGATAACGTGTTTAGAGTTACCTCGCTTTCACATTGCAAAAAAACCAACTATGCGAAAATTTATTCTCCTCTACTTGCTCCTCTAACGAAAGTTCATTAAAATATCACAACATGGGGACATACAGCCCTCGTCGTCCTTGGAAGAACTGGAGATCTTCCATTTCTTTTATTTCATTGCATTCCCGCTTGTAAAATACTGCTTTTGTTCTAACCTCTACCTGTGTAATATACGTATGAGAATGAGATCGCTACCATTTTGGTAAGTATCTTTGCTTTTATCCTTGATCGTATTTGCATAGTTACTTAAACACGCGATGCAGTGAGATAAACTGTGATAATGGCAATAATTTTCACTAAACATGTGCTGCGAAACCGACACAAACAACGGCCGCCACCTTGCCAAACTGTCCATCAGTCAAAATTTCTCCCAAACACGTCAAACACGACCTATCCGTGACAAACACTTCAGACAACACCGTATATGGCCAAATGCTTGGCAGGAACTGTTTTATCGTGTACAGGGGCCTTTACACTACAGCCGATCGGTTCCAGCCATTCCACCAGGAAGGAGGTACACGGCTCGTGTTGTCTGTAGTTCAACCATGCCTGGACTGTCAACACCGCGGTTAGATCGCGTCCGCGTTGTTACTTTGTGCCAGGAAGGGCTCTCAACAAGGGAAGTGTCCAGGCATCTCGGAGTGAACCAAAGCGATGTGTTCGGACATGGAGGAGATACAGAGAGACACGAATTGTCGATGACATGCCTCTCTCCGGCCGCCCAAGGGCTACTACTACAGTGGATGATCGCTACCTACAGATTATGGCTCGGGGGAACCCTGACAGCAACGCCACCATGTTGAATAATGCTTTTCGTGCGGCCACAGGACGGCGTGTTACGACTCAAACTGTGCGCAATAGGCTGCATGATGCGCAACTTCACTCCCGACGTCCGTGGCGAGGTCCATCTTTGCAACCATGACACCATGCAGCGCGGTACCGATGGGACCAACAACATGCCGAATGGACTGCTCACAATTGGCATCATGTTCTCTTCACCGATGAGTGTCGCATATGCCTTCAGACAGTCGTCGGAGACGTGTTTGGAGGCAACCTGGTCAGGCTGAACGCCTTAGATTCACTGTCCAGCGAGTGCAGCAAGGTGGAGATTCCCTGCTGTTTTGGGGTGGCATTATGTGGGGCCGACGTACGCCGCTGGTGGTCACGGAAGGCGCTGTAGCGGCTGTACGATACGTGAATGCCATCCTCCGACCGATAGTGCAACTATATCGGCAGCATATTTGCGAGGCATTCGTCTTCGTGGACGACGATCCGCGTCCCCATCGTGCACAATTTGTGAATTGCTCCCTCCAGGATAAGGACGTCACCCGACTAGAGAGGCCAGCATGTTCTCCAGAGATGAACCCTATCGAACATGCCTGGGATAGATTGAAAAGGGCTGTTTATGGACGACGTGACCCACCAACCACTCTGAGGGATCTACGCCGAATTGCCGTTGAGGAGTGGGACAATCTGGAGCAACAGTGCCTTCATGAACTTGTGCATAGTATGCCACGACGAATACAGGCATGCATCAGTGCAAGAGGACGTGCTACTGGGTATTAGGGGTACCATTGTGTACAGCAGTCTGGACCACCACCTCTGAAGGTCTCGCTGTATGGTGGTACGACAGGCAATGTGTGGTTTTCATGAGCAGTGAAAAGGGTGGAAGTGATGATTATATTTATCTGTGTTCCAATGTTCTGTACAAGTTCCGGAACTCTCGGAACCGAGGTGATGCAAAACTTTTTTGATGTGTGTAGCTGCGTTAACTGTGTCAGCGATTATTGGAGAAGAGAACAGTAAATCGCGATGAATTTTCTGGACCGGTCGATGGTTTCAACAGCGAATTGCTGGTAGAGGAACACCACGTATCACCGTTCAACGATCTGACATACATAATATTAGATCTTGATCGGTAACTCAGTTTAATTTTCATTTCATTTCAGGTTTTATTTTGCATATATCTGAGGTATAGTGTCTTCTGTCAGATTGCTCATGGATAACATCCAAATTCTCGATTTTGCATTGACTGCTATCACTGAAGTAACGTACTTCATGTCATACATTTCAAGACCGAGATTCGTTTCGTATTTTCATTGCATCGGAAGAAGAGATTTTTTTTTTTTTTTTTGCTGCTCACTGTCACCGAAAATGATACTTCCTGGGAATGTATGAACATGAGGCAGGTAGGGATAGGTGTATAAACAGGATGAGTCACTAACTACTGCCACCAAGAATAACTTCGAAAGTATGATAGTAGCTGAAACGTTTGTGGGACATAAGCTGCACGGGTTAACGGGGGCCATAATAAGACGTTGGTTTTTTGTTGCTAGGTGGGGTCGCTTCAGAGATATGAAGGTCAATTTTATTCTTTAAATGTGATGCTATAGTTGGCACTTATTTTCTGCTGGTGGCTATCGAGGCGGATCCAGTCACGTGTAACAGTAACGCCTTTGAAGGTCATCGAAGCTCACAAAGATGACATGAACGTCCATTTACTGAAAGTATTCGAAGTGATGGGTATTGTTATAAATTCAGTGCTATTATCTTCTTATTATGAATTGAGTGGTATTCGTTATCACATCGTCACTTATTGAAGCACATGTTCTGACAATTCTCTCTCGCGTATCTTCAGGTGTAGTTGGAACATCTTCGTAAATAATGTCTTTTATGAATACCCACAAGAAAAAAAATCCAGAGGCGTCAAGTCTGGCGAACGAGCCGGCCACGGCGCATCTCCTCCGCGTCCAATCCAACGATTTGGAAATTGTCTCTGCAACTCATTTCTAGCCATCAGCAAAAAATGTGGCCGACACCCGTCGTGTTCCCTGTTCAAATGTTGAAATGTGTGTGAAATCTTATGAGATTTAACTGCTAAGGTCATCAGTCCCTAAGCTTATACACTACTTAACCTAAATTATCCTAAGGACAAACACACACATCTATGCCCGAGGGAGGACTCGAACCTCCACCGGGATCAGCCGCACAGTCTATGACTGCAGCGCCTGAGACCGCTCGGCTAATCCCGCGCGGCGTTCCTTGTTCCTAAACGTATTTCTTCCAATAAGAGCTAATGTTTCTTGCAGGAATGTGGTGCACTTCCTACCAGTAAGATTTCCTTCGATGAAATAGGTGTCTATAATTCTGTCCTCCAGAATCCCACACCATACATTCACCGACCACGGTTTTGGATTTTCAGTTGCCCAATAATGCATGTTATGGAAATTAACATTTCCATGGTTCGTGAATGTAGCTTCGTCAGTAAATAAAATCAAATTAATAAATGTGTCATCCCTCTGAATCTGAAGTTGAGCGCATCGGCAGAATTCAATGCGACGCTTGCAGTACGTACCAGTTACTTCTTACTGGAGACTGATATGGTAAGGATGATATTTATGGCGATGCGGAAGACGAACAACACTACTCTGGCTCACGCCAGATTCCCTTCCGATTTGACGCGAACTAACACAAGGATCTCGAAACACAGTGGCAAGAGTGCCAATTTCCGATTCCTCGTTAGTAACTTTCCTTTGCAGGATATGTTTCCGATTCGTTACAGATCCATTTATTCTCAGTTTATTATTCACATATTTAAATGTACGATGTGTAGGGTGAGTACGTTGAGGATATCTTTCATCGTATAGTTCTCACTGAATTTCGTTGGTCCTCTCCGTAAGTGAGAAACATATCGACTTGTTCTTGGAAGGAATACATCATTCACATTCACTTGATTTGACAATTCTAGTCTTACCTTTCAACACTACCAGGTGTTGTATTGCGAAACCGTGGAATTGTGTTTACAAGTCAATGTCACGTTAGATGGATACGCCGTATTCGGCGTATATTTACTAGTTGCACGATATACGAGAGGGAACTGTCAGAGCATGTGCTTCGATAAGTGCCGAAGCGATAAATAATACCACTCAATGCACGGCCGCGTGGAGTGGCCGCTCGGTTTGAGGCGCCATGTTACGGATTGCGCAACCCCTCCCGCCGGAGGTTCCAGTCCTCCCTAGGACATGGGTGTGTGTGTTGTTCTTAGCATAAGTAGTTTAAGTAAGTTTAAGTAATGTGTAAGTCTGGGGACCTCAGCAGTTTGGTCCTTGAGGAATTCACACTCAATCCACGATAAAAAGATTGCTGCACTGCACTGATACCAATGCTCATCACTTCGAACTCCTTCTGTAAATGGACGTTCACGCCATCTGTGTGAAGTTCGTTGACCTTCTAAGACCTTACTGTTTCACATCATTGGATCTCGATAGCCGCTATCAGAAAATAAATACCAAACTACAGCATTCCATTTAAAATAACAAAGTTAACGTTCATGTCATTGACGCGACCCCAAATAGCAACAAAACACCAACGTCGCATTATGGCCTCCGTTGTCCCATGCAACATTTGTCCCACAAACTTTTCAGCTACCATCATACTGTCGGAGTTATTCTAGGTGGTAATAGTTAGTGACTTACCCTGTAATTTACACACAATTTCATAATAATCAAAAACTCCCAGTGTGTAACCTGTGTTTACTTTCTGAAGTAGACCGGCAGTCACGTTAACATTTCTGGCCACTGCAGAAACATTCCAGTCGTCAATTTATGCAGCAATAATTGCAGAAATTACATTAAAGTAAATAACATTGACGTTTGAGATAATACTTCTATTAAATGAGTAAGAAAGGCCGAAAAATCTTTTAGAAAACAGGTCGAAAGAAAAAAAAAGAATTGATATGAGGTGGACACAAACGTACGAGCTTCCTCTCCACAGCTCAGGACACGATGAACAAACTAGGGCTTCAGCGTTGTAGCGTTGTCTCCGTAAGACCGTGGGTAAAATCTGTTCTACCTGATATTTAACTGTAACAGCGCACTTTTGGAAGCTTGTTATTGTGCCATACCATTGAAGCGGAGTACTTTTGTGACACAGAAGCTATAACACTAAACTCATCAAATAGGGGAAGCCATAAGCTACAACTGTGTAGTCTTCTGTCATTTTATTATAACAAATCATACCTGAACGACGTGTTTTCGAGACATCCTCAATCTGCTGATGCTTTGAAACAGCTTATATTCATTCTATGTGCTCTATAATGAAAAATGTTCACACAAATCAGAGACGGCGACAGTGTTTCTACGAAATCTCTCACCCCACCGGGAAGTAGTTTCACGTCAGCCTCTGGGCGCAGGCTACGGCTAGCCAGTTAGACTGGGGAAACAGTGGGGGCGGGTTGCAGTGTTCAAAGTCTCGGTGTGGTTGTGGCGGTTACTTCTGTAAAATATCTGGGAGTATGCGTACGGGACGATTTGAAGTGGAATGATCAGGATGAGGTATCGAATATAGTGCTTCCCCTTACTTATACCTCCCGAGGTAAATAAGAGAGATTCGAGCGCGCACGGAGGCTTTCCGGCAGTCGTTCTTCCCGCAAAAATACGCGATTGGAAAAGGAAATGGAGGTAATGACAGTGGCACGTAAAGTGCGCTCCGTCACACACCGTTGGGTGGCTTGCGGAGTATAAATGTAGATGCAGATGTAGATGTAGAGTGCACCTCGCTTGCCGACAGCACTCGGTAGAGCCGAACGGTGACCCATCCAAGAGTTAACCCACCTTGACAGCGCTCAATTTCGATGATCTGAGGGGAAGCGGTCTTACCACAGCAGCAAGACCGTTACAATTAGTACAGCATGCAAGAAATAAAATCAGGAGATTAAAAAGCACAGAGAGTCGGTAGTGCCGTAGCAATCAGTGTCATATCCTCCATTTAAATTGCAAGTGCTATTAGCGAGCCTAATTCTCATTAACATTCTAATTTTTCTCATCATCTCATAAATGAGTCAGATGTGGCTAGCTGAGATGACTAGCCACCTCTCAATAGGAACAATCTGAACAACAACCACTCAGCTACCTAGCAGTAAATGATCATTGTAATTAGCCGGCCGGAGTGGCCGAGCGGTTCTGGGCGCTACAGTCTGGAACCGCGCGACCGCTACGGTCGCAGGTTCTAATCCAGCCTCGGGCATGGATGTGTGTGATGCCCTTATGTTAGTTAGGTTTAAGTAGTTCTAAGTTCTAGGGGACTGATGACCTCAGCAGTTAAGTCCCATAGTGCTCAGAGCCATTTGAACCATCATTGTAATTAAACAAGAGGATTCAAGCCTAATCTCACTGATTACGAATACGTCCTACTTCATGTTCTGCTATTTGTGTTCCAAACATGCATGATTTTCTTTAAGTCTTGTGGGATTCTCAAACGCCAAAGCACAGAAAGTTTTGTACAGCATCGTTTATAGGTATAATGTGTGCAGCAAACTTGGCGGTCGTCAATAGAATCTTAACTTGTAGTGGATCAGTATGCTAACCGTCCTTTGAAAAGGACAAAAACCGTTTAACTCTAAACAACAGTATTTTTGAAAACTGGTTAAGTTTCCTTTCTGTTTCTTGGTTAGCAATGAGCAGTAAAATATTTATGTACTGCGTCAAACCTAATAACTTACTCGTAAAAATGGTCGTGCTACCAGCATGTTTTCAAATGGTTGTAACACAGAAATGGTACGTTTCAGTACATGGGCCTAGAAGTTTGTAAGCTGAACTTCTAGAGTACCCACTATCCACATTTGCCACTGAATGTATTTGCAAAAATATCGTATGAAACATAGTTCAGGAAACATGATGCCAGATATTGAGATTTCAACGTCATGTATGACACCTTAATTTATTATTTCTTTCCTACTAACTCTACTACCAACACATTTGCAGGCCATATCCACATGTGCTACTGAATGTACTTAGAGAAATATATCGTTGTACAACACCGCTATATACTTACATCTCTGAAAAAGTGGCACTACATGCATGATGTTTTAATTTATTACATTTTTTCTACTTGCTCTATTCATAAGACATTTCGCAGCCAGTTGGCATATACACCATTGGATGTACCTGCAAAATCATAACACTGTACATCACAGAGTTAAGAAGAAACGACTGCATGAACATTGAGCTGTGCGGAAATGAAACTGCAGGCCGAAATTCGCTAGAGATACAGATGAAATGGAGGGTGGGGCAAATAAAAGTGTCCGAAACGAGTGGATACGACTGGCCGGGAACGTATGCATGTAAGAGAGGAGGAAAAGACGTAGAGTTACTTCCAACAGGATGGAGGAACTGCCCATACAGCCGGCCTAACGTTGCAACACATTTGCGCAGTCTTCACACCTGGCAGAGCTGTTAGGAGAGGCCAGTCTGTCCGCAGTCCTGGCTGGTCACTCAGGGCATTTGATCCGTCAGTGTGCGTTTACTTTGTGTGGTGAGCCCTGGAGTCTAGGATGTTTTGCTACAACCTTCATAGTCTTGAAGAAATGCAGCAGAACATTTCGGATGAGATAAATTCCAGCAGTCCAGCTTCGGCATGCCTTCAGCTACTTGCTGACCAGGGCCCAAAAGTGCCAAGGCGTGAATGGTGGTCACTTTCACCATCTGCTATAGTCAGTTTAATAATGTACGTCATTTGCTATGTTTCTTTGTACCGCGGAACACTGTTCTCTGGGCCACATTTACTTGCCCCACTCTGTATGTGCACAAATACGTATGAAATATGTTACATACATGTGAAATATGTTTGACATATGCGTCCACGGGCAAAGCCATGGGTATAAACCTGTGGAACAATTTTAATCAAATTTGGTGCACTTGTTAGTTACGATCTGAAATGCTGCAGGGGTAAGAAATATCAGCCTCTTATTGGGCCGGTGATGATGATGTGTACAGAGAAAGGAGGAGGAGATGAACTGATATAATGGGGGAACAAGGAGATGGACAGTTATAAGGGGGAAGGAATGGATGACCAGCGAGAGAGAGAGAGAGGAGGGGGAGATGGGCAGAGAGAGTGGCAGAAAGAAATGGACAGAGACAGCGAAGAGAAGATGGACGGAGACTAATAAAACATTGCAATAAATATGGACAGAGATACCTATACAAATTTTATATATACAGGGTGAGTCACCTAACGTTACCGCTGGATATATTTCGTAAACCACATCAAATACTGACGAACCGATTCCACACACCGAACGTGAGGAGAGGGACTAGTGTAATTGTTTAATACAAACCATACAAAAATGCACGGAAGTATGTTTTTTTAACACAAACCTACGTTTTTTTAAAATGGAACCATGTTAGTTTTGTTAGCACATCTGAACATATAAACAAATACGTAATCAGTGCCGTTTGTAGCATTGTAAAATGTTAATTACATCTGGAGATATTGTAACCTAAAGTTGACGCTTGAAACCTCGGACGTTCAGTTGCGTGTTGTAACAAACACGGGCCACGGTCGGCGAGCAGCATCTGCAGGGACATGTTTACGATGACGACCATGTTTACGAGTGTGGCTGTAGTGCACTGTTGTGGTTTGGTCTAGCTGTCGCAGTGTCCGCATGTAGCGCTTGCTGCTATTGTTATTCTGCATTCGTCTCCGCACGCAGACCAACTGTAGTACACCGTGTTACAAGACGTCTGTGATAGTGTAGTGTTGTAGGAACTGTGACCATGGTGTATTCGAACTCTTAAAAGTCGGAGATGATACTCATCTATGGCGAGTGTCGACGAAATGCAGCTGAAGCCTGCAGGGTGTATGCAGAACGGTACCCGGACAGAGAGCATCCAACGTGCCGCACATTGCAAAACATCTACCGCCAACTGTATGCAACAGGTATGGTTGTAGCACTCAAACCGGTCCGTAACAGGCCCGTCACAGGAGAAGAGGGTGCAGTTGGTGTGTTAGCTGCTGTTGCCATGAACCCACACATGAGTACACGGGACATTGCGAGAGCCGGTGGACTGAGTCAAAGTAGTGTCATGCGCATACTGCATCGTCACCGCTTTCACCCGTTTCATGTGTCGCTACATCAACAATTACATGGTGATGACTTCAATCATCGAGTGCAATTCTGTCAATGGGCATTAACAGAGAATGCGTTGCAGTTCTACCTGTTTACCTATGAAGCGGGTTTCACAAACCACGGGGCAGTGAATCTACGGAACATGCATTACTGGTCCGTGGACAATCCTCGCTGGCTCAGACAGGTAGAGCGACAGCGACCGTGGACTGTAAATGTATGGTGCGGAATCATTGGCGACCACTTCATTGGTCCTCACTTCATTGCAGGGGCCCAAACAGCTGCAACATACATCGCGTTTCTACAGAATGATCTCCCAACGTTGCTCGAAAATGTCCCACTGGAAACGCGTCGACGTATGTGGTATCAGCATGATGGTGCACCTGCACATTTCGCGATTAACACTAGGCTTACCATTGACAGGATGTTCGACGAGCGTTTCATAGGACTTGGCGGACGCATAAATTGGCCAGCCCGTTCTCCTGATCTTACACCTCTGGACTTCTTTCTGTGGGGTACGTTAAAGGAGAATGTGTACCGTGATGTGCCTACAACCCCAGGATATGAAACAACGTATAGTGGCAGCCTGCGGCGACATTACACCAGATGTACTGCGGCGTGTACGACATTCATTACGCCAGAGATTGCAATTGTGTGCAGCAAATGATGGCCACCACATTGAACATCTATTGGCCTGACATGTCGGGACACACACTATTCCAACCCGTAATTGAAAACGGAAACCACGTGTGTACGTGTACCTCACCCCTCATGGTAATGTACATGTGCGTCAGTGAAAAAGACCAATAAAAAGGTGTTAGCATGTGGACGTAATGTGCTGTTCCAGTCTCTTCTGTACCTAAGGTCCGTCACCGTTCCCTTTGGGTCCCTACGTAATTCGGTGCTCTCCCGTACACACGATCGAACAACGGAGAAGTGGTACTCAAGCGTCAACTTTAGGTTACAATATCTCCGGATGTAATTAACATTTTACAATGCAACAAACGGCACTGATTACGTATTTGTTTATATGTTCAGATGTGCTAACAAAACTAACGGGGTTCCATTTAAAAAAACGTAGGTTTGTGTTAAAAAACATACTTCCGTGCATTTTTGTATGGTTTGTATTAACCAATTACACTAGCCCCTCTCCTCACGTTCGGTCTGTGGAATCGATTCGTCAGTATTTGATGTGGTTTATGAAATATATCCAGCGGTAATGTTAGGTGACTCACCCTGTATATACACGGTGGTCAGAAAATGTGTGAAATGCTTGTAGGGACGTTACAGGGCAGATTGTTCTGAGACATAAATGTTAAGAAAGAAATTCGATACGTTGCTCCGTTCCCGAGTTACTTAGCACAGAATTTAGCCAATCGGGGCGTCGCGCGCTCACACTCAAGCGGCCCGCCCAACGCGTGCTGCGTCTCGTTAGCTGAAACTTGAATTTACGCGCGCGGCGATCTGATTGGCTAACTTCAATGCTAAATAGCTCGGAAAAGGAGCAACGTATCGAATTTTTTTTGTAACATTCATATTAACACGACTCCGAAGGGACCGAAAAATCAGGAGTTCGTGTTAAAAAAATTCGTGATAAGTGAAAAATACAGATTTTAATAGGTATACATGTACAGCAGTACGCTAATGAGTAATACACTACACTATCAATCACGTTATTGTAGAATTATAGCACTATAAAGTGATTGTAAAATCAAAGTACTCACAAATTATGTACGTTACTTTCTCGGAAAAAAAATCGGTCACGGGAACGATAATATTTTGTAATTTCGCAACCAATGGTAATGAAAGCGTCCGTAAACCCAGCAGTGACGTCGGATGTTGAAGCGAACCCTTCTAAACAGTCCAAAGCTGTAAACGTCTCCTGACGGGTGGGTGGAATGGTTCAAAAATGGTTCAAATGGCTCTGAGTACTATGCGACTTAACTTCTGAGGTCATCAGTCGCCTAGACCTTAGAACTAATTAAACCTAACTAACCGAAGGACATCACACACATCTATGCCCGAGGCAGGATTCGAACCTGCGACCGTAGCGGTCACGCGGTTCCAGACTGAAACGCCTAGAACCGCACGGCCACACCAGCCGGCAGGTGGAATGGTATCTGTATTCTCTTCCTCTTCACTTTCTTCTGATGGCCCTGCTTGCTCCTCGTTCACAGCTTTTGGTACATCCGATTCCACAGAAGCACATACGGCAACATCGTCGTCTACACTAATAAGTTCTTCGAAACTAATCCCAGTGTTCCAATGTCCTGCAGAACTGTCCATTCATCAGGTGAAGTGGCATCTTATAACTCGTGGACATCTTCAGTGTGGGTATGTCTCCAAGCTCTGTTAAAGCACTTCCCTATATGATGTGGCGATACTGAACCTTTATGTTCGATAGGTTCAGATCATGAACGTTATGGGGAGTACATCTGTCCAATGTAAGAACAACATGTTTGTTTTGAGCAACCATTCGACTGTTGAAACGAAGAAGCCACTTGCGAAATGATGTGCTATCGACCCAAGCTTTCTGGCGGTGAGAGTAGATGCAAGGTAAAGTGTCCATATTTATGTTTTCGAAACAACGTGGTTTCTCGGATTTACCGATAACCCAGGGACGAAAATTCTCACTGCCGTCAGCATTACGGCACAGTAAATCAGTCACACGTTGTTTGCTTCGTGCTCCACCGAGACACTTATCACCTTTCATCCCCAGGGTGTGATTAGGAAAACGATTGTAGAAAAATCCAGTTTCATCCATGTTAAACACATCACACGAGGCATACTTTTCCCTCTCTCAGTTGAATTCAGGCAACTAGCTGTTCGCACATTCTTCATCAACTTTATTTGCTTCACCACAAATTTGTACAGATGAAATTGAATGTCTCTTTTGGAACGGCTACAACCAACCAGTAGAATAACGGAAGTCTTCCATGCCCATATTTTTAGCGATGTAATTTGCTTTTGACTGAATTACAGGGCCAGTTAAAGGTATGTCAGGTGCACGCATATGACTGAACCATTGTAGCAGTCACGTCTCAGTGTCTTCATACTTGTCGGTACGAAGTCGTTTAGATTTGTTTCCAGAACCTGATGCCGCAACATTAATAATTTTTTTCTCGTTTCTTAATAATCGTAGATAAAGTAGATTTAGGTATTCCAAACTGCTCTGCAATTGCTGTTTTCTTGGTTCCGCGGTCCACTTCATCTAGAATCTTAAGCTTCAACTGTACATTTAGAGCTGTCTGTTTCCTCTTTGCCATTTTCGCGTGCTACGGTACCGGTTGTAGCTGTAGTTATATTCAGTATTCCCACTTGGTACGGCTTCGACTAACAGAACACATGTCAAATCTGGCACTGAGTACATTCCTAAATGCTGCTGCACACATTGTTGAATGTCTTACAATGTACAGCATACGCTGATTGTTGAGGTGAGAATCGCGGCTACCGACCTACAATACGTTAAAAACGACGCAACAATAAGTATAATTAGCTTTTTAGCTATATTTCCTACATTCATTTCGGAAAAAATTACACTTTAGAATACTCTAAGGTCGGAAGTTTGTGTTACAGTGAAATTTAATTACGCTAGGAACAGAAACAGAGTTCGTAATTCGCCTTAACCGAAATTCGTGTTAACCGATAAAACATACCATAAGAACTAATGTATTCATGGCGGGACAAATATTTTTTTTCGCGTTAACCGCGAGTTGGTCTTACGCCAGTTCGCACTAACGAGGTTATATATATATATATATATATATATATATATATATATATATATATATATATATATGTATATATTTCGTTTCAAAAGACAGAATTTTTCTGTACGAAATTCCATATACACAGTTTGAACACAAAATATGGAAAAATAAATAGAGTAAAACATTTTAAATACCTAGGTGAAATTTTGGAGCCAACCGGAGGAGAGAAAGTTGCACAGAAGATCAGACAACAGAAAATGAAGAGAGCATATGGTATGACACATGAAATATACAATAAAAAATGCATCTCCTCGAACACAAAAATCAGACACTAATGCGCAGTAATTAAGCCAGCAGCACTATATGCTAGTGAAACGCTCACACTCCACACAAAATGTGATTTAGAAAAAATACTAAAAGAAGAACGCAAAATTATGAGAAAGATTTTAGGTCCAAAATTAACAGAAGAAGGATACCGGATACAATCAAGAAGAACCACAGAAACTATATCAAACCTGGCAGCAGACATAAGAAGGCGAAGATTAAAATTTTATGGACATGTCACTAAACTTCCCCCCACACGACTCACCAACAGAATTCTCACTTACATAGAAAAAGTCAAATCAACAACACCACGGATTAGCCAAGTAAAATTAGATTTACAAAAAGCAAATATTGAACTTAAAGATGTCAAAGATAGAAAAACTTTTAGAAATAAGGTGGAAAAGTGGATTGTATTGTCGGAGAAGGAAGCACTAAAGAGACCAGCAACAAAATGGACAGAAGAAAGAAAAAGAAAACATGGAGAACGAATGAAAGAAGTATGGAAGAAACGACGTCAGAAAGCTTTGCGTGATCCTTCTGGGTCCATTCGCGATAAGTAAGTAAGTAGGTGTATATATATATATATATATATATATTCTCGTAAACCATTGGATCGAGTTATGGGAAACTTCTTACACATATCAGTTACTATCTGGAAAGCATTGCTGTGGGGATAAGAACCACAAACCTATCAAAGGGGTGAGAGGGGTGAGGCTGGGGGTGAAAAAGCAGTGCACCCCATGACATGCGACTAACCACTAACCATACTTCAGTCACGCAGCATGTGGGAATGAGAGCATTTACAAGGAACCCCTAGAGCGCGAGCTCGAGAAAGGCCAATGATATTTACAGCATTAGACACCCCACATGTTGTCTACCGTGCGACCATCATATTGGCTGCTACTGGCGACAGGAGCAGGACTGGAGTTGAGTACAGCTATGGAGCGTAGCTGAGCTGCTTAGTCCACGATTATCTCACAACAGTGCATCAGTGTTACTGACGTCGATACCAAGCAGAGCTGTGGCAAAGATTAACAAAGCAAACATCGTGTTATATCTACAACAATAGTTGCAGAAGTGGAAATTTCGTAAGAGAGGAACTCAAGGAATTTCGCAGACTGAGAAATATTTATTTTACGGTAAGCAAGACTGGAAAAATGAGCGTAAGAGAACTACAGTTATGGTATGAGCACTGCTTTTGGCTAATAGCTGGTCTAAACACTTACTTTTGGGTGAGTCCTGGTCTGCATATAAAAATCATACTCCTTTAGAGCAAAGTATCCCTCCTGAAAAGTGTGTGACATTGCAATTCATACCATCTGGAACTACTGGACAAATTCAGCCTCTGGATGTTTTCTCCGTGCCTATAAAACATCTGAAGCTGCGACTTAAAGGAAGGGTAGCAAGTTTCACGATAAACTCCACGACAGACTCTTTCGCATTCGGTTGCGTCAGACCCCATCAGCCCGTTACACCGATACGCATTCCTTAAGAGTGGAGACCCAGCTGAACGTCCTGCACGGTTTGTAACAAAGAGTTCGCCTTCGATCTTGATGGTGTGAACATTTCGGATCACTTTGGAGCGTGCAGGTTAATGGTTTGGTTTAAGCATTTCTTGAATGTTGACGTTGTCCATTTTGTGAAGTGTAATACATACACCACATAGGTTAATCTCTGCACCTCCTGGACAATCATTTTCTGCCTTCGTGATGGGCATGGTGAGTCATTCGCAGCTAATATTTTTCCTGTCTGTGTGGTTAATATGATACTTTCAAATGAGCTTCACTAGAGATAGAACTTGCGTCTTCACGCTCAAGCGATTCTGTGTTAGGCACTTGTAACAAACTTTCCACATGATTTCAAACCCTTACGGAACTTTTTATCGTTGACTACCCCACAAAATAGTGAAAGAAAAAAGGTATAGCGATTACTAAATTTTAGCTGTTCAAGTGGTAAAACTGCAGCGTGTATGATGACGTTTTGATTTATAACTTCTCTATTACTAAATGTATTCGTTGCATACTGTGCGAAATGTGTTAAGACATACCACTGAATATACCCGAAATGTTACATCATTCTACGACACAAGTTCAGGAGATATGTCGTTATAAACGCTGAGATGCGTTAAAACCCGCAGCATCATGTAAGACGTTTAAATTTAATACTTAGTTTCTACTACCTCAATTCTCGACATTTTTCGCAGACGGTATGCACTTCCCTCGTTGAATGTACAAAAAAAAAAAAAATATCATTGTACGAGTCATAGTTCAGGAGATGTGACGTTAAATAGACGGATGCGTGAAAATCCGTCGCATCATGCTTGACGTTTTAATGTATTACAGCTTTAAAACTGACTCTATTCGTAACCCATTTCACAGACAATAGCCAGATATAACACTGGATGTACCTGCAAAATTATATCATTGTACACCACACAGTTCAGCAGATACGGCGTCATAAACATTGAGCTCGTGCAAATGGAACTGGAGGTCGAAATTAACTAGACATACAGGTAAAATATGCGTACTGACACGTGTGAAATACGTTAAATATATATGAAATATATTTGACATGTGCGTAATGCGAGCAAATCCACGGGTAAAAAATCACCCTAAACTCCTGTAACGATTACAATCAAAATTGGTGGAGAAAAATACTGTAGGGATGAGAACCACCAGGCTCCTAGTGGGGTGAGTGTGATAACATGGAGAGACTGGGGGATAAAGAGGACGGACAGCGAGGGGGAAGGAGGAGGTGTAAATGTCGTGTGACTAGGGCCTCCCGTCGGGTAGACCGTTCGCCGGGTGCAAGTCTTTCGATTTGACGCCACTTTGGCGGGCGCCTCACGCGTCGATGGGGATGAAATGATGATGATAAGGACAACATAACACCCAGTCCCTGAGCGGAGAAAATCTCCGACACAGCCGGGAATCGAACCCAGGCACTTAGTATTGACATTATGTTGCGCTGACCACCCAGCTACCAGGGGCGGACAAGGAGGAAATGTGTACAGATAGGACGAGGAGTTGGACAGAGATACGGGAAGGGAACATGGACAGATGGAGGAGAGAGGAAGAGACAGACAAGCGAAGAGGAGGCAGGCAGAGAAGGGAGGAGGGGGACATGGATACAGAGAGGGAAGAGGAAGAGATGGACAGAGAAACAAAAAAGGAGCAGATGAACAGAGACAGGAGAGACAGGCAGGAAGACGGTGGAGGAGGAGACGAAGAGAGGAAGTGGAGAAGGAATTGGACAGAGAAGGGAAGGGGAGGAGATTGGTGGAGACAGGCTAGAGGAGGAGATGGACACAGAAAGGGAAGGACAGGAAGTGAACAGGGAGAGGCGGCAGGAGGAGATGAAGATGAGGTGGATGTTGACAGAGAGCAGGAGAGCAGATGAAATTATGTGGGGGAGGCAGATGTGGTCAGAGGGAGAAGGGGACCGAGTAGGGGAACGACAGGGATGGTCGTATAGAAGAATGAATAAAATCATACGCAGGCAATGCTGTGTACCTAGGTAGCTTTTTTATAAATAAGTATTCAACCGAGAATAACACTGTGGGGCACATCTAATATACACAAGCAGACATAAGTACATGCATTTCGTAATATGTGCTGATTATTACCGAACTCTACTCATTCTCTTTAAGAAATCTTCCTTGAGCCGTGGTAAAAATTGCTGTTTTGTAGAGCGATCTGCAGCGCGTTGTGTGAGGCAGTCGCCGTTTCTGGCGATGGCGCCGCTGTGGCAATCGCAGCTTTGGTGTCTCCCTCTGGTGGGAAAGGTAGCGTGTTCACGTGCATTTAAGGGGCGATATGAGCTCGCTAGAAGGCGAGTCTGGTCAGTTGGTCAGTCGGGTCAGTGTGGGGCAGTCAGTGTCTGTCTGTCTGTCGTCCGGAGTGCTGGTATGTGTTACGCCGCCAGTCTGCTCGAGTTTGCTCAGGCAATGGGCATTGGCGGCTGGATCGATCGGTTGGTCGGTCACGCACTGGGACACCAGATGACTTGTCCGTCTTGAGCGTCGGCGCATGTGAGGTCGCCACGTGAGTCCAGTGGGCCGCGCCGTATAGCGAGGGGTAGTGGCTTCGCGGCCGACACGAGAGCAACGGGAGTCAACCCACGACATCGGTCTGACCGGTGCGAGCTGCGACGCCGTGAGACGGGAGATCGGCGCGCCTTCCTGCGTCCATTGCAGCGGCTGGCAGCGGACGGTTCGGGAGAGCGTTTTGGGGGTGCTGCGCCAGGTCTTCGCCAGACATCGCAGTTTATTAGAAGTTAAGTGATTCGTGATATGTTGTTTCATTTACTTGTTAAATTCTACTCGTTGTCTTGGTCAGTCTCTCGTGCGCAGCTTGCTCGTCTGTCTCTCGTCCGCATTTGTTAAGCAGTTAGTGTATGTTTGTCTGTCGGTCGGTCTGCCATACGTTAATAGCTGCCTCTGTCATGTTTGTCGGATTCGGTGTTAACGAATTTATTGCTTAAGGTTTAAAAGCTGAATCCCTGAAATATGTTTTTATCTTGCCTATCATCTTGCGAGGTGGTATATGTGTAATGTAGGGCATGTGGTCTAGGGGTAGCGTCTTTGATTCATAGCGTCTTCGGTCCCGGGTTCGATCCCAGCCACTGCCTAAATTTTGATAAATAATCAGCATTGGCGGCCGAAGACTTCCGGTATAAGAAGTCAGCCTCATTCTGCCAACGGCCTTGTCAAAGAGGGCGGAGGAGCGGATAGAGGTTCAGGGCACTCTCTTGTCCTAGGGGTGGGAAATAGCCTCCAGAGGCGGGAGAATCAGCAATGATCAACGACATGAGGATGCAGAATGCAGAAGGCAATGGAAACCCCTGCATTAAAGACACGTAACGTGTATCCACAGGACATGTGGCCTGTAATTGAAGAAGTGTCATGATGATCTCTCCATTGGCAAAATATTCCGGAATAGTCCCCCATTCGCATCTCCGGGAGGGGACTGCCAAGGGGGAGGTTACCATGAGAAAAAGATTGAATAACCAACGAAAGGATAACGTTCTACGAGTCGGGGCGTGGAATGTCAGAAGCTTGAACGTGGTAGGGAAACTAGAAAATCTGAAAAGGGAAATGCAAAGGCTCAATCTAGATATAGTAGGGGTCAGTGAAGTGAAGTAGAAGGAAGACAAGGATTTCTGGTCAGGTGAGTATGGGGTAACATCAACAGCAGCAGAAAATGGTATAACAGGTGTAGGATTCGTTATGAATAGGAAGGTAGGGCAGAGGGTGTGTAGCTGTGAACAGTTCAGTGACCGGGTTGTTCTAATCAGAATCGACAGCAGACCAACACCGACAACGATAGTTCAGGTATACATGCCGACGTCGCAAGCTGAAGATGAACAGATAGAGAAAGTGTATGAGGATATTGAAAGGGTAATGCAGCATGTAAAGGGGGACGAAAATCTAATAGTCATGGGCGACTGGAATGCAGTTGTAGGGGAAGGAGTAGAAGAAAAGGTTACAGGAGAATATGGGCTTGGGACAAGGAATGAAAGAGGAGAAAGACTAATTGAGTTCTGTAACAAGTTTCAGCTAGTAATAGCGAATGCCCTGTTCAAGAGTCACAAGAGGAGAAGGTATACTTGGAAAAGGCCGGGAGATACGGGAAGATTTCAATTAGATTACGTCATGGTCAGACAGAGATTCCGAAATCAGATACTGGATTGTAAGGCGTACCCAGGAGCAGATATAGACTCAGATCACAATATAATAGTGATGAAGAGTAGGCTGAAGTTCAAGACATTAGTCAGGAAGAATCAATACGTAAAGAAGTGGGATACGGAAGTACTAAGGAATGACGAGATACGTTTGAAGTTCTCTAACGCTATAGATACAGCAATAAGGAATAGCGCAGTAAGCAGTACAGTTGAAGAGGAATGGACAGCTCTAAAAAGGGCCATCACAGAAGTTGGGAAGGAAAACATAGGTACAAAGAAGGTAGCTGCGAAGAAACCATGGGTAACAGAAGAAATACTTCAGTTGATTGATGAAAGGAGGAAGTACAAACATGTTCCGGGAAAATCAGGAATACCGAAATACAAGTCGCTGAGGAATGAAATAAATAGGAAATGCAGGGAACCTAAGACGAAATGGCTGCAGGAAAAATGTGAAGACATCGAAAAAGATATGATTGTCGGAAGGACAGACTCAGCATACAGGAAAGTCAAAACAACCTTTGGTGACATTAAAAGCAACGGTGGTAACATTAAGAGTGCAACGGGAATTCCACTGTTAAATGCAGAGTAGAGAGCAGACAGGTCGAAAGAATACATCGAAAGCCTCTATGAGGGTGAAGATTTGTCTGATGTGATAGAAGAAGAAACAGGAGTCGGTTTAGAAGAGATAGGGGTTCCAGTATTAGAATCGGAATTTAAAAGAGCTTTGGAGGACTTACGGTCAAATAAGGCAGAAGGGATAGATAACATTCCATCAGAATTTCTAAAATCATTGGGGGAAGTGGCAACAAAACGACTATTCACGTTGGTGTGTAGAATATATGAGTCTGGCTACATACCATCTGACTTTCGGAAAAGCATCATCCACACAATTCCGAAGACGGCAAGAGCTGACAAGTGCGAGAATTATCGCACAATCAGCTTAACAGCTCATGCATCGAAGCTGTTTACAAGAATAATATACAGAAGAATGGAAAAGAAAATTGAGAATGCGCTAGGTGACGATCAGTTTGCCTTTAGGACAAGTAAAGGGACGAGAGAGGCAATTCTGACGTTACGGCTAATAATGGAAGCAAGGCTAAAGAAAAATCAAGACACTTTCATAGGATTTGTCGACCTGGAAAAAGCGTTCGACAATATAAAATGGTGCAAGCTGTTCGAGATTCTGAAAAAAGTAGGGGTAAGCTATAGGGGAGAGACGAGTCATATACAAAATGTACAACAACCAAGAGGGAATAATAAGAGTGGACGATCAAGAACGAAGTGCTCGTATTAAGAAGGGTATAAGACAAGGCTGTAGCCTTTCGCCCCTACTCTTCAATCTGTACATCGAGGAAGCAATGATGGAAATAAAAGAAAGGTTCAGGAGTAGAATTAAAATACAAGGTGAAGAGATATCAATGATACGATTCGCTGATGACATTGCTATCCTGAGTGAAAGTGAAGAAGAATTAAATGATCTGCTGAACGGAATGAACAGTCTAATGAGTACACAGTATGGTTTGAGAGTAAATCGGAGAAAGACGAAGGTAATGAGAAGTAGTAGAAATGAGAACAGCGAGAAACTTAACATCAGGATTGATGGTCACGAAGTCAATGAAGTTAAGGAATTCTGCTACCTAGGCAGTAAAATAACCAATGACAGACGGAGCAAGGAGGACATCAAAAGCAGACTCGCTATGGCAAAAAAGGCATTTCTGGCCAAGAGAAGTCTACTAATATCAAATACCGGCCTTAATTTGAGGAAGAAATTTCTGAGGATGTACGTCTGGAGTACAGCATTGTATGGTAGTGAAACATGGACTGTGGGAAAACCGGAACAGAAGAGAATCGAAGCATTTGAGATGTGGTGCTATAGACGAATGTTGAAAATTAGGTGGACTGATAAGGTAAGGAATGAGGAGGTTCTACGCAGAATCGGAGAGGAAAGGAATATGTGGAAAACATAAGGAGAAGGGACAGGATGATAGGACATCTGCTGAGACATGAGGGAATGACTTCTCTAGAGGGAGCTGTAGAGGGCAAAAACTGTAGAGGAAGACAGAGATTGGAATACGTCAAGCAAATAATTGAGGACGTAGGTTGCTACTCTGAGATGAAGAGGTTAGCACAGGAAAGGAATTCGTGGCGGGCCGCGTCAAACCAGTCAGTAGACTGATGACAAAAAAAAGGGCATGTTTGCACATTTTATGTAAGACTGCACTTCATTGTTGTTGTTCTTGTTGTTGTGGTCTTCAGTCCTGAGACTGGTTTGATGCAGCTCTCCATGCTACCCTATCCTGTGCAAGTTTCTTCATCTCCCAGTACGTACTGCAACCTACATCCTTGTGAATCTGCTTAGTGTATTCATCTCTTGGTCTCCCTCTACGATTTTACCCTCCACCCTGCCATCCACTACCAAACTAGTGATCCCTTGATGCCTCAGAACATGTCCTACCAACCGATCACTTCTTCTAGTCAAGTTGTGCCATAAAGTCCTCTTCTCCCCAATTCTATTCAATACCTACTCATTAGTTATGTGATCTACCCATCTAATCTTCAGCATTCTTCTGTAGCACCACATTTCGAAAGCTTCTATTCTCTTCTTGTCCAAACTAGTTATCGTCCATGTTTCACTTCCATACATGGCTACACTCCATACAAATACTTTCAGAAATGACTTCCTGACACTTAAATCAATACTGGATGTTAACAAATTTCTCTTCTTCAGAAACGCTTTCCTTGCCATTGCCAGCCTACATTTTATATCGTCTCTACTTCGACCATCGTCAGTTATTTTGTTCCCCAAATAGCAAAACTCCTTTACTACTTTAAGTGTCTCATTTCCTAATCTAATTCCGTCAGCATCACCCGATTTAATTCGACTACATTCTATTATCCTTGTTTTGCTTTTGTTGATGATCATCTTATATCCTCCTTTCAAGACACTGTCCATTCCATTCAACTGCTCTTCCAAGTCCTTTGCTGTCTCTGACAGAATTGTAATGTCATCGGCGAACCTCAACGTTTTTTATTTCTTCACCATGTATTTTAATACCTACTCCGAATTTTTCTTTTGTTTCCTTTACTGTTTGGTCAATATACAGATTGAATAACATCGGGGACTGGCTACAACCCTGTCTCACTCCCTTCCCAACCGCTGCTTCCCTTTCATGTCCCTCGACTCATAACTGCATCTGGTTTCTGTACAAATTGTAAATAGCCTTTCGCTCCCTGTATTTTACCCCTGCCACCTTCAGAATTTGAAAGAGAGTATTCCAGTCAACTCTGTCAAAAGCTTTCTCTAAGTCTGCAAATGCTGGAAACGTAGGTTTGCCTTTTCTTAATCTATTTTCTAAGATAAGTCGTGGGGCCAATATTGCCTCACGTGTTCCAACATTTGTACGGAATCCAAACTGATCTTCCCCGAGGTCAGCTTCTACCAGCTTTTCCATTCGTCTGTAAAGAACTCGCGTTAGTATTTTGCAGCTGTGACTCATTAAACTGATAGTTCGGTAATTTTCACATCTGTCAACACCTGCTTTCTTTGGGATTGGAATTACTATATTCTTCTTGAAGTCTGAGGGAATTTCGCCTGTCTCATACATCTTGCTCACCAGATGGTAGAGTTTTGTTAGGCCTGGCTCTCCCAAGGTTCAGTAGTTCTAATGGAATGTTGTCTACTCCCAGGGCCTTGTTTCGACTTAGGTCTTTCAGTGCTCTGTCAAACTCTTCACGCAGTATCATATCTCCCATTTCATCTTCATCTACCTCCTCTTCCATTTCCATAATATTGTCCTCAAGAACATCGCCCCTGTATAGACCCTCTATATACTCCTTCCATCTTTCTGCTTTCCCTTCTTTGCTTAGAACTGGGTTTCCATCTGAGCTCTTGATATTCATGCAAGTGGTTCTCTTTTCTCCAAAGGCCTTTAATTTTCCTGTAGGCAGTATCTATCTTACCCCTCGTGAGATAAGCCTCTACATCCTTACATTTATCCTCTAGCCACCGCTGCTTAGCCATTTTGCACTTCCTGTCGATCTCATTTTTGAGACGTTTGTATTCCTTTGTGCCTGCTTCACTTACTGCATTTTTATATTTTCTCCTTTCGTGAATTAAATTCAGTATCCTATTACCCAAGGATTTCTACTAGCCCTCGTCTTTTTACCTACTAGATCCTCTGCTGCCTTCACTATTTCATTCCACAAAGGTACCCATTCTTCTTCTACTGTATTTCTTTCCCCCATTCCTGTCAATTGTTCCCTTATGCTCTCCAAGAAACTCTGTACAACCTCTAGTTTAATCAGTTTGTCCAGATCCCATCTCCTTAAATTCCCACCTTTTTGCAGTTTCTTCAGTTTTAATCTACAGCTCAAAACCAATAGATTGTGGTCAGAGTCCACATCTGCCCCTGGAAATGTCTTACAATTTAATTCCTGGTTCCTAAATCTCTGTCTTACCATTATATAATCTATCTGAAACCTTTTAGTATGTCCAGCGTTCTTACACGAATACAACCTTCTTTCATGATTCTTGAACCAAGTGTTAGCTATGATCAAGTTATGCTCTGTGCAAAATTCTACCAGGCGGCTTGCTCTTTCATTTCTTAGCCCCAATCCATATTCACCTACTACGTTTCCTTCTCTTCCTTTTCCTACTGTCGAATTCCAGTTACCCATGACTATTAAATTTTCGCCTCCCTTCAGTTCAAATGGCTCTGAGCACTATGGGACTTAACATCTGTGGTCATCAGTCCCCTAGAACTTAGAACTACTTAAACTTAACTAACCTAAGGACATCACACACATCCATGCCCGAGGCAGGATTCGAACCTGCGACCGTAGCAGTCGCGCGGTTCCGGACTGAGCGCCTAGAACCGCTAGACCACCGCGGCCGGCTCTCCCTTCAGTATCTGAATAATTTCTCTTATCTCATCATACATTTCTTCAATTTCTTCGTCATCTGCAGAGCTAGTAGGCATATAGACTTGTCCTATTGTCGTAGGTGTGGGCTTCGTGTCTGTCTTGGCCACAATAATACGTTCACTATGCTTATTTTCCTATTCATTATTAAACCTACTCCTGCATTACCCCTATTTGATTTTGTATTTATAACCCTGTATTCACCATACGAAAAGTCTTGTTCCTCCTGCCACCGAACTTCACTAATTCCCCTTATATATAACCTATTCATTTCCCTTTTTAAATTTTCTAACCTACCTGCCCGATTGAGGAATCTGACATTCCACGTTCCGATCCGTAGAACGCCAGTTTTCTTTCTCTTGCACTTCATGGGTTTTTTAAATGGGCATTTTAGTATATAAAGTTGCCACCCTTCCACCGTAAGAGTTTTCTTTTAAAAACAAGTTGCTCTTTCGGTGGCGAGTAATTTTTTTTCTAATGTGAGTGTTTTGTACCATTTTCATCCTTCCTATGGGGTGCATTGTTTATGTGTTTGTGTGAGTTCTTAAAATTTTTAGTTTAAAGTCATCTGGTGTGTTGCAGATTGGCACCAGTGTAGTCTTTCAGAGGTTGTTGTGAGCGGTCGTGACTACGCAGTGTTAAAAGGGAGCGGCAAGGTTCTCAGCCCGAAAGCTCGTACTGTCAAACGTTATTTCTAAATCTGAATAAATTGTAATTTAGAATTGGAAGGAGAATCAGCATTGGTCGTATTTTTTTGTTTTATTATCCGCAAAATCGATTTTCCGTCACTTAGTGAAAATCCTCAGTGCTGTAATATACAATTAAAATTGGTAGGCACTGGTATCAACAAGCTTAGAGCGATCATAGACCGGATAATAAAACAAAAAAATACGACCAATGCTGATTCTCCTTCCAATTCTATCCAGCATTTGGTGGTGGTGTACAGAACTCTCCATGGAGTCGCCAATCAATAAATTGTAAGTTGATATTTAGAAGGTGCCTTCTGATTATAACTTTTAAATCTGTCAAAAAAACAGGAAAGGGTATTTAGGAATAAAATTTCCATTTGTTGAAAGAAATTTGTTTTCATCAGTTACCCATTGGCAAATACTTCCACGCTCACATAGTGATTAAATGCGTTAATGTTCTCGATGTATCGCTAGTAAAGAAAGTAAAGTCTTTAAGAAAAGATTTTGAGAGTAAATCCACAGTTCAGTCCTCTTCTTTGTTTGTGTGTGGTAGGTTCATCATACGCCACAGCTGGCGGCCGGGAGCGCGAACAGCCTCTGGCCCTGTGCCGGCCGCACTCTGCGGCGGAGTGCGTCGCGGGTTGCGGGGCTGCCAGGCGGCTGAAGCTCGCGGCCCGGGGGCGCCAACCGTTTGGCCGGCCCAGCGCCTCTGCAGCGAGCCGCCTCCCCCCCGGTGTCACCGCTGGGTGGTCGCGCGTGCGTGCGAGGCCGCTCCGTTTCGTCCGCCACAACTGCAGGCTGCCTGGCCTCTGCCACCGACCGCGAGCCCTGTGGGGAGCGCGAATGATCGCACGCGTCTACTCGCCTGTTTCCGGCCGATTCCACCCCTAGGAGGACGAAATAAGCCACGAAAATTTCTTGAAAAGTGTAGCTATTAAGGCAAATTTGAAGCTAGACCTACGAAAATTGGTATTTGGTTTATCGCTCAGAAATAAAGAAATACGTGTTTCAGCTGTTTTGAAAATTTAGCCTCTATAGGGGTGAAATAGTTGGTCACAATCTTTTGAAAATAAACCATTATTAACATAGACAAATGTAATGTATTGCGAATACATAGAAAGAAGGATCCTTTATCGTATAATTATATGATAGCAGAACAAACACTGGTAGCAGTTACTTCGGTAAAATATCTGGGAGTATGCGTGCGGAACGATTTGAAGTGGAATGATCATATAAAATTCATTGTCGGTAAGGCGGGTGCCAGGTTGAGATTCATTGGCAGAGTCCTTAGCAAATTTAGTCCATCAACATAGGAGGTGGCGTACAAGACACTCGTTCGATCTGTACTCGAGTATGGCTCATCAGTGTGGGATCCGTACCAGGTCGGGATGACAGAGGAGATAGATAAGGTCCAAAGAAGAGCGGCGCGTTTCGCCACAGGGTTATTTGGTAAGCGTGATAACGTTACGGAGATGTTTAGCAAACTCAAGTGGCAGACTCTGCAAAAGAGGCGCTCTGCATCGCGGTGTAGCTTGCTCGCTAGGTTTCGAGAGGGTGCGTTTCTGGATGAGATGTCGAATATATTGCTTACCCCTACTTATAACTCCCGAGGAGATCACGAATGTAAAATAAGAGAGACTCGAGAGCGCACGGAGGCTTTCCGGCAGTCGTTCTTCCCGCGAACCATACGCTACTGGAACAGGAAAGGGAGGTAATGACAGTGGCACGTAAAGTGCCCTCCGCCACACGCCGTTGGATGGCTTGCGGAGTATAAATGTAGATGTAGATGAACCACTAAACTATTTTTATAGTTGCATTGGTATTTGATTTCACGGTTACAAACAAAAACTACGTGTTCATTGTTTTTGGAAATTAAGCTCTTATGGGGCAGAAATAGCGGATGAAATGTTTTATGAAATATTTCATTAGGAAAGGATTTTTACAGCTAAATCTATGGAAAATTGGCTCTGAGCGCTATGGGACTTAACTTCTGAGGTGATCAGTCATGAAAAATTGAATGTGGCGTCTCGATTAGGAATACAAAACTGCATCTTTCACTGCTTTTTGAAATTCAACCCCAATGGGAGCGATGTGTGAGACAGGGGATGAAAGTTTATATGGAAATATAATTTTGAAGCTAAATCTATGAAAAGTTGTATTTAATTTCTCTGCTGTAAATAAAAAAGACGCATTTTACTGTTTAGCCAGCTGTTTAGCCTTGTCACAGTGGTAACTCCAATTCCCGTCAGATTACCAAAGTTAATTAAGCGCTGTCGGGCTGGACTTGCGCTTGGATGGGTGACCTTCCGGGTCGGCCGAGTCGTGTTGGTGAGGAGGCTCCACTCAGCCCTGGTGAGGCCAGTTTAGGAGCCTTCCGTGGTCTTTTTGGACTGAGAGCTGTCTTCTCATTTCACTGTTTGTGGAAATTCAACCACTCAGAGGGTCAAATGTCTAGTGAAATGTTTTATGAACATACCTCATTACGAAAGCACTTTTAAAGATAAATCTACGAAAATTGGCATTTGGCTTTTCGCTTGGAAATAAAAAGTAAGTGTTTCTCTGTTTTTGAAAATTCGTCCACTAAGTGGGTGAAATAGGATCAGACTGATTCTCCGACTCATCAACGCTCGGCCCACACCGCTAAGGATAAAAACTTCAAATTTGAAGAGGTTTTAACAAGGGATTGTTCGAAATTCCACTCATAAGCCAGTGAGACAAGGGATCCAAGAATTTGTGAAAATAAGTCGTTATTGAGACAATTTTGAAGCGGGAACTACGATTGTATTGCACTTCTCATTTAGAAATAAAAAAAATACATGTTTCAGTATTTGTATAAATTCAACCACAAAAATGGGAAAAAGTGCATGAAATTTTTTTTAAAAATAAACCATTATTAAAGAACTACTAAAGCGTTTTTAAAGCTACATCTATTAAAATTGGTATTTGACTTCTCAGTCAGAAACAAAAATACGTGTTTCAGTATGTTTTGAAATTCAACAGTCTAAGAGAGTGAAATAGGGGATGAAACGATTATGAAAATTATTTCATTATGAAAGCATTTTTGAAGCTAAATATATGAAAATTTGTATGTGATATTCTGTTAAAAATAAAAGAAATGGAAGCTTCGTTGGCTTTGGGAATTCACTCGCTGAAGGCTTGAAATAGGGGATTAAGAAAATATTTCGTTACATTGGAAAGTTTTGAAGCTATATCTATAAAAATTGGTATTTCATTTCACGGTTAGATACAAACAAATATGTGTTGGGGGATAAAAATGTCTACAGAAATATCCACACAAGAACGCAAAACGCACGATTAAAAAAAAAATCTCCGATTCCAACTACCAGAATCGCTTCTCTGGCCTTCTCTGGAGAAGTTCAGGTGTTGCAGTTTGTGAACAACATGAAAATTCGATCAAGTATAAACATATAAAATCTGTGCATACCATATGGCTTTCGCGAGCGAAGCGGTGGACGCTAAGCTTGTCATGACAAAGTTCAGACTTAATGTTTATCCGATTACTGTTGTTAGAACAACCATTGGCGACAAACTGCAGAAAGGTTCTACCGAAACCGAGACACATCTCTCGTCAGGTCGGCGAAGACAAAACACAGGAAGTGAAGGGTCGTATGAAAGCTTATAGGCAGTCGTTTTTCACTCACTTCATTTGCGAGTAGAACAGAAGAGGGGACTACTAACGGTGATGCAAGGTAGCCTTCACCATGCATCGTATTGTGGCTTTCGGAGAATAAAGGATGTCTCAAACCTTTTGGATCATAGTGAAGCAGGTGATAGCGGGACCAATCAAAGGGAGAGGCAGCAGATAACGTCCTATTAGATGATTGTGGACAATGCCCACCCACACGTCGGCACAGAATCGTAGCTGGTGGCCAGGGGATTGTTGTCACTCGAGACATGGCTTTTGGAAACACCATCACTGGTGAATGAGGCCTCATACGTGAGCAACACAAACTGCACAGAGTTCGGCACTACAGCACTTCAGTGGATACTCCATTGACAGAAGTGAGCCCAGGGGTCCCAAACTCCGTTGGCCGCAGTGCTTGCACGTACTCCTTATGAGAGGGGTGTAATACCTGCTCCACAATTTGTACAGTGTGTTCTTCGCAGTGTGCGTTTCAAGGGTAAGTTGTTGGGTGCTTATTGCTGGGTGGTCGGCCACGCGATCCATGACGGTCTGCTCAAAGCCTGGTGTTGAGACATATCTTTGACGGTAACGTTAGCTGGTTCTCTTTGGTGTGAACTACCCCTTGTCTCGTAAGTTGGTATTCATGGGGATAAATTGCTTCCGGTTAGGATTACGCCTATTGGGCAAGCATTCTCTGTAGATTCGTGATGCACTATGGTCACTACATACTGCCGCACCATATATTAAATGCCTGTCTGTCAACTTTTGTGACGAGTAACGTTCCATCTTTGACTAAGCGTCATGCTCTGCACACAGTAACACATCTCACCGCCGGCCGGTGTGGCCGAGCGGTTCTAGGCGCTTCAGTCTGGAACCGCGCGACCGCTACGGTCGCAGGTTCGAATCCTGCCTCGGGCATGGATGTGTGTGATGTCCTTAGGTTAGTTAGTTATAAGTAGTTCTAAATCTAGGGGACTGATGACCTCAGAAGTTATGTCCCATAGTGCTCAGAGCCATTTGAACCATTTGAACATCTCGCCACGGACGAAGCTATCTGATACAATTGACAACAGGGGTGGTGGTGAGCGTGCGGCATAGGTTAGTGCGCTGGTGTGGTGCATGTGGCCGTCTCATGACACACACGTTATGAGCCAACTTGTGTACAATGTCTCTACTTGGTGGTCGGGGTTGTACGCTGTTTATCATCCACTACCACTTCCAGTGTGCAACCGGGATCTTCGCGAGAGTGCGGCAGAACTTCATGTGGCGGTACAACACACACATTGAGACTGGCGGTCGTCGCTTTGAGCAGTTGCTCTTTGTCATATGGAGCAAGCTGTGTATGTTGATAACACAATAAATATGCATTTCCTACCACTGGTTCCCTATCTCAGTAGTGCATCCAGTATAACTTGTTTGAATTTGACGCATATGTAGCTGCACTGCGCCTATGCTCGTTGTACGTGGTTAGTTGAGGCGCTTCCACGAGATTTACAGCGCGCTTCATTAGCTGTCGGAATGTGTTACGGTGGGACGCGCCCCATAGAGAGCGGGATGAAGAAGGCTGGACTGGGGCCCCCCGGTGCGGCCAGCCCACACAGAGGGACAGGATATTGCGGCGGCCGGTCACAGCGGGGTCTCCGCGCCATAACGCAGGTGGGGGCGGCAGGTATTGCGACCCGCGAGTTGCGCTTAATGAGGGCGGCTCAGGCTGCGAGAGGTCGCTGCCGTCATTAACTGACGCGAGCGCTGCGGAAGGCGCCTCGTGTTACACCGGCCGTTCTGCGCGGAAAGCCGGGAAATCCACTGAGTGTTGCTGCTCCACACGGATCAGTACTGGGTCCACTTTTGTAAGCAACTCTCGTCAGTACATCGATATCGTTTCTCGTTTATAATATTTGACTATGCTATCTATAGCCGTACACGGAGCATTACGAAAAGCAAATACGGTGGATGGTGTCTTAGGTTACACCGTCCGTCCTACGTAGAATGACGAGAAATCCACTCACTCACTCCGCTTCCGTAAGCACCTTTCCTAACTGTCGGTGCATCGGTATCGTTTCGTTTCACATTTGTAATACACTACTGGCCATTAAAATTGCTACACCACGAAGATGACGTGCTACAGACGCGATATTTAACCGACGGGAAGAAGATGCTGTGATATGCAAGTCATTAGCTTTTCAGAGCATTCACAGAAGGTTGGCGCCGATGGCGACACCTACAACGTGCTGACATGAGGAAAGTTTCCAACCGATTTCTCGTGCACCAACAGCAGTTGACCGGCGTTGCCTGGCGAAACGTTGTTGTGATGCCTCGTGTAAGGAGGAGAAATGCGTACCATCACGTTTCCGAATTTGATAATGGTCGGATTGTAGCCTATCGCGATTGCGTTTTATCGTATCGCGACACTGCTGCTCGCGTCGGTCGAGATCCAATGACTGTTAACAGAATATGGAATCGGTGGATTCAGGAGGGTAATACGGAACGCCGTGCTGGATCCCAACGGCCTCGTACCACTAGCAGGCGACATGACTGGCATCTTATCCGCATGGCTGTAACGGATCGTGCGGCCACGTCTCGATCCCTGAGTCAACAGATGGGGACGTTTGCAAGACAACAACCATCTGCACAAACAGTTCGACGACGTTTGCAGCAGCATGGACTATGAACTCGGAGACCATGGCTGCGGTTACCCTTGACGCTGCATCACGGACAGGACCGCCTGCAATGGTGTACTCAACGACGAACCTGGGTGCACGAATGGCAAAACGTCATTTTTTCGGATGAACCCAGGTTCTGTTTACAACATCACGATGGTCGCATCCGTGTTTGGCGACATCGCAGTGAACGCACATTTGGAAGCGTGTATTCGTCATCGCCATACTGGCGTATCACTCGGCGTGATGGTATGGGGTGCCATTGGCTACACGTCTCGGTCACCTCTTGTTCGCATTGACGGCACTTTGAACAGTGGACGTTACATTTCAGATGTGTTACGACCCATGGCTCTACCCTTCATTCGACCCTTGCGAAACCCTACAGCTCAGCAGGAGAATGCACGACCGCATGTTGCAGGTCCTGTACGGGCCTTTCTGGATACAGAAAATGTTCGATTGCTGCCCTGGCCAGTACACTCTCCAGATCTCTCACCAATTGAAAACGTCTGGTCAGTGGTGGCCGAGCAACTGGCTCGTCACAATACGCCAGTCACTATTCATGACGAACTGTGGTATCGTATTGTAGCTGCATGGGCAGCTGTACCTGTACACGCCATCCAAGCTCTGTTTGACTCAATGCCCGGGGCATATCAAGGCCGTTATTACGGCCAGAGATGGTTGTTCTGGGTACTGATTCCTCAGGATCTATGCACCCAAATTGCTGAAAAGGTAATCACATGTCAGTTCTAGTATAATATATTTGTCCAATGAATACCCGTGTATCATCTGCATTTCTTCTTGGTGTAGCAATTTTAATGGCCAGTAGTGTGTTTGACCACAGGAAGACAAATTATAGAAATGTATGTTCCAGATCTCCTAAACCACTGGGCCGATTTCAACAAAACATGATACGCCTATCATTTAGTCTCGAAAGAATCCGTGTGGTGTTAAGATCTAGCAACGTATCAAAGGGATGGGAGTGATGGTGGTGGGGAATCAGTGCAGCCCGTGATGCAAAAATACCCGTACTTTAGTTATGCATGTTTGGGAATGAGAGCACTTAAAGAGTCGCAACAAACTTTGAACGTAATTCCAAATATTTACGAAACATAGTCTCGCCGTCGAGCCCCACAAAATGATGAATGGAAAAAAAATTTGTCGCTCACTACATTTTCGCTGTTCGAGAAATAAAACAACCACATGGCGCATAACGTTTTAATTTATTACTTCTTTAGTACTAACCGTATTCGTAACATATTCTACAGGTGGTATTCGCATATACCAATTAATTTGCGAGCAAAACTACGTCACTGTACGACACATAGTTCAGGTGATACAAAGTCATAGACACTAAATGCGTGGCAAGCTACCGCATCACGATAGACGTTAAATTTATTACTTATACTTCGTTCCTACCAACTCTATTCGCAACACATTTCGCAGACAGCAAGCACACATACCACTGGCTGTACCTACAAAATTGTTTCACCCTACGACACATAGATCAGGACATATGAAGTAATAAACTTTGAGTTGCGTGGAAATAAAAGTGAAGCTCATGTATAAAATATGAAAGGAACGGGTGGAGATGAAAAACGAGAGGGGTAGGAAGAGATGGACAGGGAGAGAACGGATGGAGGAGATGGACAGACAGAGCGGAGTAGGAGATGGACGGAGAGTGGAGTGAGTAAAGCGGAGACGGGCTAATACAAGTTTGGAACAAAACCATTCCCGGGCAACAGTGGCTGCTCAGATAGTTACAATATAAATCGCCCGTGGTGCATTTCAGTGTTCACCAATGACCAGCCAGATGACGTCGCAGTTTACGTGAGTTTACATCAGTACACAGGCTTTAAGTACGCACTGTCCACACTGTAGCAGACGGTTTGACATGTTAAGTACATAGGTAGGAAGGCAGTTCCGAATTACGCACCAGGACATCAAAAATATGAACGCGTGTATTCTGAAAATCCGATGAGGTAATCAAGTGCCCATCATATTTGATGACGGTTAATCATGTCTGGCCACGACTAAGTCTTGATTGTTCCTCATTATACGAGCAAGTTCTCTGTATTCTGTGGCTTAGAACTGCAATGAAGTTTATAAGTAGGGGAGACGGTCGTAGCTAGAAAATGGTGTGCTTAGGAACACACGATGTTTCTTCATCACAACGTCAGCCCAGTTGCTGATTTCAGAACCACGCGCAGCAGCAGAGACTGCCACAAGCAGTTTCTCCCATTTTCTATAGAATTTGTTGCTGTTACATATGATATTTAATTTAGTCGAGCATTTGTAAATTTTTCGACCTTTTTCCTGCGCCACCCTGTAGACTCAAAGCACTCGCCGAAATAGCCGAGTGTGAGCAGCATTGCGACGACTAACGGCGTAGGTTCTGTCTTGGAATACGTCACTTACCTGCGCAGACAAGACAGTGTCTGGGATCAACGACGTAATCCGTGTACTCAGAAATGATCGTCTATCCACAAGGATGGCAGGTAAGCTTGGATGTTAATTTTCTCTCACTACAGATCACACTTTGTATCACTACAACGATGCTACGTACTGAAGGGTAGCCACAGTTACTAATTTTGTGGTATGTTGGGGCTAGTGGTAGCTACCGGGATGTGCCAATATTGATCTTAATAAGGCATCCGACTAACACGTTAATCTCAGTCCTCAGTCGCGGTGCAAAATACTGTGCACAAGAATATACAATGGTTAGAAATCAGAAATTACACTTTAACCTTTGTAGCGGCAGACTTTCAGTGTATCAACTGACAATACGACGCCGTACTTCGCAAAGCAAAGGTGTAATCAAAAATATGCCGCCAAAGTGTAAAACTAATAAATACGGACTGTCTGACCTGCAGATTCCACTGCACGAAACTCCTACCAGAGCTTCAGTGTATTACGTAAACTCATCCAGTCAATGTGAACTGTAAGTGCGTTCAACTTGCAGCTTCCAAATTTTATCTTTAAATACGAGTCGTTGCTAGTCAACGATAACGTGTATACTTAGCGTCTCGCTACAATAAGATCAACTGTTAAATAGAATTAAAACGTTTTAACTCCTTCTCAGACATCTCAATCTATCCGAACTAAATGAAATTTATTTCTTTTAAAATTAATTATCTTACATATAGCGTAAACTAGCTTTCCTTGTCCTTCAATCGTTACTATGTTTTCTCTGCAATTTAGTAAATATAAATTATCCCTTTCCGTTTCTTTGAGGGTTAATATCTCTGAACTTTACTTCGACTCAGCGCCAACATTTTTCTTTACATATCTGTGACTTCTCTTTAATACTTTTCTATACAAGCAAATAACTGTCTGCCCGAAGATCGAACTTGGCTTTCAAATATCTTTCCAGCAATAGTTCTGGGGTACATGCTACTCGGAGGCTCCTTTTTATAGCTTAAAACAGAAATTCTCTGTCCCTATTGCCTATTCGAGTATAGGTTCAAGTTACCATATTTTGTTACGAGTCCTGTTTAACTACACAAAATCCGACTAAGCGGAAACGTAGGTATAAAAAAAGTCAAACAAAATACCTGAGTGTCACCGCCACTTTTGAACTATGTAATCTCTAAATGGGACACAATTCTTAACCACTTCTGGCGTTCACTTTAAGCGAACCCACTAATATTGAAATACACTCCTGGAAATTGAAATAAGAACACCGTGAATTCATTGTCCCAGGTAGGGGAAACTTTATTGACACATTCCTGGGGTCAGATACATCACATGATCACACTGACAGAACCACAGGCACATAGACACAGGCAACAGAGCATGCACAATGTCGGCACTAGTACAGTGTATATCCACCTTTCGCAGCAATGCAGGCTGCTGTTCTCCCATGGAGACGATCGTAGAGATGCTGGATGTAGTCCCGTGGAACGGCTTGCCATGCCATTTCCACCTGGCGCCTCAGTTGGACCAGCGTTCGTGCTGGACGTGCAGACCGCGTGAGACGACGCTTCATCCAGTCCCAAACATGCTCAATGGGGGACAGATCCGGAGATCTTGCTGGCCAGGTTAGTTGACGTACACCTTCTAGAGCACGTTGGGTGGCACGGGATACATGCGGACGTGCATTGTCCTGTTGGAACAGCAAGTTCCCTTGCCGGTCTAGGAATGGTAGAACGATGGGTTCGATGACGGTGTACGGCCAGTGTAGGAGATCGCTCCCCACACCATGATGCCGGGTGTTGGCCCTGTGTGCCTCGGTCGTATGCAGTCCAGATTGTGGCGCTCACCTGCACGGCGCCAAACACGCATACGACCATCATTGGCACCAAGGCAGAAGCGACTCTCATCGCTGAAGACGACACGTCTCCATTCGTCCCTCCATTCACGCCTGTCGCGACACCACTGGAGGCGGGCTGCACGATGTTGGGGCGTGAGCGGAAGACGGCCTAACGGTGTGCGGGACCGTAGCCCAGCTTCATGGAGACGGTTGCGAATGGTCCTCGCCGATACCCCAGGAGCAACAGTGTCCCTAATTTGCTGGGAAGTGGCGGTGCGGTCCCCTACGGCACTGCTAAGGATCCTACGGTCTTGGCGTGCATCCGTGCGTCGCTGCGGTTCGGTCCCAGGTCGACGGGCACGTGCACCTTCCGCCGACCACTGGCGACAACATCGATGTACTGTGGAGACCTCACGCCCCACGTGTTGAGCAATTCGGCGGTACGTCCACCCGGCCTCCCGCATGCCCATTATACGCCCTCACTCAAAGTCCGTCAACTGCACATACGGTTCACGTCTACGCTGTCGCGGCATGCTACCAGTGTTAAAGACTGCAATGGAGCTCCGTATGCCACGGCAAACTGGCTGACACTGACGGCGGCGGTGCACAAATGCTGCGCAGCTAGCGCCATTCGACGGCCAACACCGCGGTTCCTGGTGTGTCCGCTGTGCCGTGCGTGTGATCATTGCTTGTACAGCCCTCTCGCAGTGTCCGGAGCAAGTATGGTGGGTCTGACACACCGGTGTCAATGTGTTCTTTTTTCCATTTCCAGGAGTGTATTTAATCGCACAGCACTTGTTATATAAGTATTCAATATATGTATTCAAATCTGCGACAACATCTGACTGGATTTCATTACTACAGTAACGACGTAGGACGTCCGCTCTCCTCACAACGGTAATAGCATTTACGGCGTGTCTCTAGAGACATTTCCAATATTTGTTACAATAAACGACCCATACGCTGAAGTCACAAAATACACTCTGACACAAAATCGCAGAGGCACGATTCCTAAGTGCTTGCTTTCTATTCAAGTACCACAATAGTGGGTGCTGTAATCTAACTCACAAAATCACATAGTGACTTCACGTGATACAGTCTCTCATCAACGAAAATCTCCAACTAAATAAGACATGTCACACCTACAAAACGTTCGGCTATCAAGCAAGTGAATGTTCAGACACTGCGTCCGCAGAAAATAAACAAACAGGAGAAACCAGTCTGAGGATTCAATTATTCGTAGTCTCAGCTGCTACTACCCACAAAATTGTACATTTCATGACAAATTTGTGTTCTGCTTTTCTCTCCACACGGTGAGCTCAATCTTCACCCAAATCGGCGAGACACTTACTTTTTCCAACAAGCCGATAACATTTTCAAAGTTTGTACCTAAACGACTTAAGAGTTGCTTTTAACTCTCCCGAGGCTAAATCCCGGAGTAGACTAACTTATTGCGCTCGTCGAGACTATGACTGAGCCGTGGTGCGGCTCGCGTTGCTGCTGTTGCCGGCCAGACGGCCAGACGGTATCGTTTAGTTGGCATGGTTGCGGTTGTTGTTTTCTTCTCGTGTTGACTGGCGCCACTCGGTTTCGCAAGCGTTGCCTGTCCGCTAGTGGCAGCAGCGGCGGTTATCGGTAAGTAGTAACTGTTGCCCTATCTTTGGGGCGACGTCGTTGTTTTTCCGGGTCGTGTGAGTGGGTCAGTTCGGTTGGGGACTCAGGAGGAGCCAGGTCCGCGCAGTGCCAGAACACGCCAGGACTGCTGGCGGCGCGCATGGACTGCCAGATGGAGGAGCTGTGGTAGCGCGGGTGCACGACCTCGTCGTAAACCGGATCCGGCATGCCTTAAGATGAGTGCATTTCAATCCATGTAGAGAAACCTCCACCATTGTAATATCTCGCGACTCTCCAGTGACTTGGGTTCGTGTCGCTGCTCGTAGTGTCGCCGAGGCGAAGAGCGGCGAGTGGGGTGCTTTCTACTCTGGTGTTTGTGGTTCCTTTCTCGTTCCGTGGTTGTGGTTCCTTTCTCGTTCCGTGGTTGTGGTTCCTTTCTCGTTCCGTGGTTGTGGTTCCTTTCTCGTTCCGGGTGCCCTAAACACAGTATTCTGGGGATGCAGTGCAGACCGCCGGTTCCGGCTTTGGCGTATTGTTCCATCGTTGCATTTGGTTTATCAGACGTCAGGTAGCTTGAGCAAGATTATCATTAGTCATTCGTTAGACTGCCACAAGTCTGAATTACCATCTTGTGAAGTGAATGCAACTCTTGGCTGCCTGTCTCATCGCTCGCGAAAGTGTTTGTTGCTGGACCTTCTCAGAGGTAAATTCCTGGAGCACCGTCTGTAGCCCCTTGTGTTACAAAGTTTACCATCATCTTATTTCATCCGTTTTGTGATCAATTGCTTTTTTTAATTAATCTTTGCTATTGTATTTGCTGTTTTACAGCAGTTTTCTAAATTTTTTATATTATTGCCTTTTCTGGCTTGTAAGGCCTTCAGTCGTGATAGTGGTCATTTGCCTTAAAATTTTAATCTGGTATTTGTATTTTAGCAGTAAGCCTTAAAATCTTATTTACTGCCATTCCTGGCGTCTGATGCTGTGTTCGTGGCGACTTGCCCTTAATATTTCAATAACTGTAATTTGTAAGTTGCAGTGAGTTTTAAACAATTCTTAATTTATTACCATTCTTGGTGTGTAAGGCCCTCTGCCCGTATCACAGTGGCTTGTTTTTCAAACATTATCTGTTGTCTCTGTATTCAATCGTGATTTGCTAAATTGTACCTCACTGAAAACACTATTATTTGCACAGTTGCTTATTCCTTCATTAGTAACGTGTGGTATGTATATTTATTGTTCAGTCTGGAATTACTACTTTAAAATAAATTGTATGTAACTGTAAAAGGCAACCAGTAGTTACTGATTTCGGCCCTGTCCACAATCGTAACCGAATCCTGCCTTCCCTTGACTATCACGTCTCAATGAGACCATCTCGTCAGTTTAGTCTTGGGAGACTAATTAAAATTCTTAAGGGACAAGACAAGATCTGTTTACGGTGAACAAATGTATCACGCTAATAGTCTCTTTGACAATAGATGTTTATTCTTAGCAACCGCCGCCGTGATCTGGTAGAGGCTAGATACTTCGTAGCTCTAATCTTTGCCGCACGCCGCGGCTCTGCAGTCGGCTGGGCGTAGTAAACTCGCTGACTTGACTGGAATCTGCTTATCACGTAAATCAGGCGTCAAAATCTACAACATTTTAACATATAGGCAAATAAGAAAATTTTACAAACTCACAAATAAACCCTAAATTCTTCCAAAAAAACAGTCAATTCTGATAATAAGATGAGCCGATAACACCCGTTAATGTGCTATAAATTTGTCGATTTAGAACTTGTACCAATTTACGTGCTGCATAAAATACACCTGTGCTCGAAACTTGAGAACGAAATTAACTTTCGCGTGTGCCGCTGCCAAGTAACATAACTCAATGAAACTTGGACCATACATACGAAGGAACTGCTGCAGTACAGTATAAAGTATCACTAAAAAAAAATACGGAATGACACGAAGAGAAATAATGAAATAACTACACACAAGTCGCTGCCAATTACAATGGTCCCCTGGACTCTACAAAATGTGGCACTCGGTTCCTGATAGCGTGTGTGTGATCACCGCATATGGCAGTGGTTGCTCTGCTCTGCAACGTGCTTCCATGCTGGCCACAAGCTTTTTGAGGTAGGGCGCTCCATACCTCCCCCAGAGCGGCTGGGCACGTGGCATTTAATTGGGAGCAACGGAGAGGCCAGACCTTTCACCGAATATCATTTCGTTGCAAGAGGTCCTTCATCTACACTGCTCTACGCGGTCGCCCATTGTCATCCATAAAAATGAAATCCCAGCTGAATGTATTCCTGGAAAGGCGCACGACGTGATCGTTAAAGTGTCCTCACAAGCGACTTCTAATCAAGCTGCGGGCCTATGTGGTATCGTCTCAATTGTGCGACTGGATTCGTAGTAATAGACGGCAAATCATCGAGTAAAACTGCAGTGATATCAGGTGTTCCCCAGGGAAGCGTTCTGGGACCTCTGCTATTCCTGATCTATATAAATGACCTGGGTGACAATCTGAGCAGTTCTCTTAGGTTGTTCGCAGAGGATGCTGTAATTTACCGTCTAGTAAGGTCACCCGAAGACCAGTATCAGTTGCAAAGCGATTTAGAAAAGATTGCTGTATGGTGTGGCAGGTGGCAGTTGACACTAAATAACGAAAAGTGTGAGGTGATCCACATGAGTTCCAAAAGAAATCCGTTGGAATTAGATTACTCGATAAATAGTACAATTCTCAAGGCTGTCAATTCAACTAAGTACCTGGGTGTTAAAATTACGAACAACATCAGTTGGAAAGACCACATAGATAATATTGTGGGGAAGGCGAGCCAAAGGTTGCGTTTCATTGGCAGGACACTTAGAAGATGCAACAAGTCCACTAAAGAGACAGCTTACACTACACTCGTTCGTCCTCTGTTAGAATATTGCTGCGCAGTGTGGGATCCTTACCAGGTGGGATTGATGGAGGACATCGAAAGGGTGCAAAAAATGGCAGCTCGTTTTGTATTTTCACGTAATAGGGGAGAGAGTGTGGAAGATATGATACGCGAGTTGGAATGGAAGTCATTAAAGCAAAGACGTTTTTCTTCGCGGCGAGATCTATTTACGAAATTTCAGTCACCAACTTTCTCTTCCGAATGCGAAAATATTTTGTTGAGCCCAACCTATATAGGTAGGAATGATCATCAAAATAAAATAAGAGAAATCAGAGCTCGAACAGAAAGGTTCAGGTGTTCGTTTTTCCCGCGCTATGTTCGGGAGTGGAATGGTAGAGAGATAGTATGATTGTGGTTAGATCAACCCTCTGCCAAGCACTTAAATGTGAATTGCAGACTAATCATGTAGATGTAGATGTCACAATAACGTTTACGGATTTTGATGTCAGAACACCCTCGCAACACTGTATCTTCCCACACTATGATCACTCAAAATATCGTGTTTGACTATGTTTCTGGACGCATTATGTGTTCGCACCTCTCGCCATACGACGGTATGTCTGGCACTGTTGAAAACGATGGTTTTGGTGGTCCCAGTGTTATGGTGTAGTAGGCATGGTGTTGCAGGGGAATAAATACCCTCTACAGTCCCTCTAATACCATGCAGGTTAATCTCTGACGTCTTAACACATATCCTAGGATACACTCCATTCTTCTAGTCAGTATTTTCGAAGCGTCTTTCGCTGAGAATCTTCTCGTTCCTTATCTCATCAGTCCACCTAACGTTCAACATTCTCTGCTGCACCACCTCTCAAACGTTTCGATTCTCTTTTGTTCCAGTTTTCGTACAGTTCATGATTCACTACCGTACAACGCTGTGCTCCAAACGTTGGCATTCTCAGATATTTCTTCCTCAAATTAAGGCCAATGCCTTGTATCAGCAGACTTCTCTTGGGAGAATCTTAACTAAATGTAATTGATTTTACGAAACAGGTGGCTTTCAAAACATTTTTTCTACCGACTCTTGATATTGCTCAACGGAGAGAGACCACAGACAGTTTGGATTAATGGAAGAGATAGAGCAGATCTGAAGAAGAGCGGCACGTTTCGTCCCGGTATGGCTTAGTCGGCCCGGGAGCATTACGGAGATGCTGAATAAGTATAGCGGCAAAAGCTACAAGAGAGGTGTTACGAATCATAGAGATTTAGAATTGAAATTCGGAGAGCGTACTTTACGGGAAGAGCTTTTTCGTCTGTAACCAAGGAACCAAATACCAATTTTTAAAGATTTAGCTCTAAAAACGTTTTCGGAATGAAATATTTTCATAAAACGTTTCACTATTACATCACTTAGGTGTTAAAAACAGTGACATGCGTATGTTTTATTTCTGACCGAGAAGCCAATATAAATTTTCATACATTTGGCTTCAAAAATGCTTTCACAATGAAATATTTCCATAAAAACTTTCATCTCCGTTTCATCCCCATAGGGGCTGAATTTACAAAAACAACAAATCATGTATTTTTTAATTTTTAACTCAGAAGCCAAATTTTAATTTTCATGGATTTAGGTCTAAAAATGCTTTCATAATAAAATTTTCTCATATAAAATATCATCCATTATTTCACCCTTTTAGAGGTTCAGTTTCCAAAAACATTCAAGCATGTATTTCTTTTTATTAGCAAGTCAGAAGTCAGATACCAATGTTCGTAAATGTAGCTTTAAAATGGTTTAGTAGTTCTTAAATAGTGATATATTCTCAAAAAAAGAGGCTTTCACCCCCTGTAGTGTTAAATTTAAAAAAATGCTGCAACATGTATTTACTTCATCCCATGTAGGCTTTCACGGCCGGCGTCTTTATCAGTAAACACTTCCGGGCTAAGTTGCCGTGGTCGATCTGTAGAAATTCTTCTCCATGACGTTTCGTTCTCAACTTAGCCCGGAAGTGTTTACTGATAATGTATTACTTATTTCTGACCGAGGAATAAAAAACCAGTTTTCGTACGTCTAGCTTCAAAATTGACTTAATAGCGACATTAAAAAAAAAAAACCTTTCATCCCCTATTGATCCCCTTAGGATTGGAATTCCGAAAAATCCTTTTTTAAACGACGCCTACACTACAAGATCCACATCTTCACAAAATTTCAAGTTTGTATCAATAGCGATATGCGTTGGACAATGATGAGTCGGTGAGTCAACCAGGACATTGCTATATATGTACATGGTGGTCCACTGATCGTGACCGGGCCAAATATCTCACGAAATAAGCGTCAAACGAAAAAACTACAAAGAACGAAACATGTCTAGCTTGAAGGGGGAAACCAGATGGCGCTATGGTTGGCCCGCTAGATGGAGCTCCCATAGGTCAAACGAATATCAACTGCGTTTTTTTAAAATAGGAACCCCAATTTTTTATTACATATTCGTGTAGTACGTAAAGAAATATGAATGTTTTAGTGGGACCACTTTTTTCGCTTTGTGATAGATGGCACTTTAATACTCACAAACGTATGGCTCCCAATTTTAGACGAACAGTTGGTAACAGATAGGTTTTTTACATTAAAATACAAAACGTAGGTACGTTTGAACATTTTGTTTCGATTGTTCCAATGTGATACATGTATCTTTGTGAACTTATCATTTCTGAGAACGCATGCTGTTACAGCGTGATTACCTGTAAATACCACATTAATGCAATAAATGCTCAAAATGATCACCGTCAACCTCAATGCATTTTGCAATACGTGTAACGACATTCCTCTCAACAGCGAGTAGTTCGCCTCCCGTAATGTTCGCACATGCATTGACAATGCACTGACGCATGTTGTCAGGCATTGTCGGTGGTTCAAATGGCTCTGAGTACTATGGGACTCAACTGCTGAGGTCATTAGACACCTAGAACTTAGAACTAGTTAAACCTAACTAACCTAAGGACATCACAAACATCCATGCCCGAGGCAGGATTCGAACCTGCGACCGTAGAGGTCTTGGGTTCCAGACTGCAGCGCCTTTAACCGCACGGCCACTTCGGCCGGCCATTGTCGGTGGATCACGATAGCAAATATCCTTCAACTTTCCCCACAGAAAGAAATCCGGGGACGTCAGGTCCGGTGAAAGCGCGGGCCACGGTATAGTGCTTCGACAACCAATCCACCTGTCGTGAAATATGTTATTCAATACCGCTTCAACCGCACGCGAGATATGTGCCGGACATCCATCATGTTGGAAGTACATAGCCATTCTGTCATGCAGTGAAACATCATGTAGTAACATCGGTAGAACATTACGTAGGAAATCAGCGTACATTGCACCATTTAGATTGCCATCGATAAAATGGGGGCCAATTATCCTTCCTCCGATAATGACGTAACATACATTAACCTGCCAAGGTCGCTCATGTTCAACTTGTCGCAACCATAGTGGATTTTCCGTTGCCCAATAGTGCATATTATGCCGGTTTACGTTACCGCTGTTGGTGAATGACGCTTCGTCGCTAAATAGAACGTGTGCAAAAAATCTGTCGTCGTCCCGTAATTTCTCTCGTGCCCAGTGGCAGAACTGTACACGACGCTCAAAGTCGTCGCGATGCAATTCCTGCTGGATAGAAATATGGTACGGGTGCAATCGATGTTGATGTAGCATTCTCAACACCGACGTTTTTGAGATTCCCGATTGTCGCGCAATTTTCTGCTACTGATGTGCGGATTAGCCGCGACAGCAGCTAAAACACGTACTTGGACATCATCATTTGTTGCAGGTTGTGGTTGACGTTTCACGTGTGGCTTAACACTTCCTGTTTCAACGTAACTATGCGGCGAAAGGTCCGGACACTTGGATGATGTCGTCCAGGATACCGAGCAGCATACATAGCACACGCCCGTTGGGAATTTTGATCACAACAGCCATACATCAACACGATATCGACCTTTTCTGCAATTGGTAAACGGTCCATTGTAACACGGGTAATGTATGACGAAGCAAATACCGTCCGCACTGGCGGAATGTTGCATGATACCACGTACTTATACGTTTGTGACTATGACAGCGCCGCCGGCCTTGGTGGCTGAGCGGTTCTAGGCGCTACAGTCTGGAACCGCGAGACCGCTACGGTCGCAGGTTCGAATCCTGCCTCGGGAATGGGTGTGTGTGATGTCCTTAGGTTAGTTAGGTTTAAGTAGTTCTAAATCCTAGGGGAGTCTGGCATGAGGTCAGTCGCTTGACGGCGCGTTTCGGCGCGGGCCCGCTCGTTGCCGGCGCGCCGTAAGGCACGGAGGCTCGCACTGGGGCGTATCGCTTCCCAGTCGGGCGTGCCGCGGCAGTCCTCACAGGGGAAGTGAAGCGTCTCTTATAGCCTCTCCTTCCCAAGTGGCTCTTTACGCCTTCCCGTGGTGCCAGACGTTAAGCTTGGCATACTGCCTTGCGACAAAAGGGAGAGCTGCGACCCAACCCGATGCGAAAGCGAAGGGTGCGTGGCACAGGGGGAGCTGTGTCGAGGGACCGAACACCAGTCCCTTTCTGTTCGCAGGGCACAGACCAGCAGGTGCTCTGCATGCCGGCGACCTCGTTTGTCGGCGTGGGATCACGGCGCGAGTCGGCAAGGGTGCTTCGCCGCGCCCCTGGGTAACCGGGGCGTGTTCTGCCAAACCCAGGAGGTGGTGACATCGCCTGGGCCAGGTTAGATGGGCCCAGACCGCCGAACGACTGGGGAACGGACCCACCACCTGAGTAGGAGTGGGTCCTTGGCCTTCAGGTGGAAGCTCGGGCAAGTAGGCGCCGAAGGGCGAGGGGTGCATCCGCCTCTCCGGAGTGCGGGGTGCAGTTGCCGAGGAGCGTCGTGTGAAATCGTCGACGACGGGGCCATCGATGGGGACCAGTACGCTGGCGACGGCGCGTTGAACCCGCCAGCTCGGAAGTGCCCTTGACCTAGGGGCGAGGTCGGTGGGCGAGCTGCGAAAGTCCCCCCCCCCCCCCCCCCCCCCATGCCAGAGGAGCCGGTCCGGGGCAAGAGACGGGCTCCCACTTCTTTTCATCACTCGTTCATAATGGCGACAACAGAGACGAGTGATACTAGTGCGCCTTCGAGAGCTTCTTTTGCGCCTGATCCCTCTCCACAGGACGAGATGGGACAGGCAGTGGAGGATTACACAGTAATGCAGAGGCATTCTAAAATCACGCTGCTCCTAGAACAAAGCATTAAAAACGGCAAGATAAGTCAGGCAGCAATCTTGCAGATAAAAAAGGAATTGGCTGCATGGGCAATTGCCCATGCCAAATTGGAAGGAAGAGTAGAGGAGCTAGAAAAGGAAAACACCCAGATAAGACAACAACAACAACAACAACCGAGCAAGACCTGGGCGGCGGTGGCAGCATAAGCCCCCAGACAAAACAACACAAAAGAGGCAATAGGCAGGGTGTCAAAGAAACAGGAGACGGCAGTCTTCCTTAGGACCCTGCCTGGAAAAGATACAAGTGTAAAAAGAATACAGGAACTTCTGACCACTACGATAGACCCAGTTAAAGACAAAATTAAGATAAAACGTGTCAAACCAAGCCGCAATTAGGTAATTGTGGAAGTTGCGTCTGAAGAAGACAAGAACAAACTTCTTGAAAATACCAAATTAAATGCAGTAGTGAAATGTGAACCCCCAAAAAAGAGGAACCCCTTGGTCATACTATATGACGTTCCTACTGTAATGACCAATGAAGAGCTGTCTGAGGCAATCAGAAAGCAAAGCTTTGAAGACATAAATGAAAAAGAACTTCAAAATAAATTCAAACTAAGATTTAAGACGGGTCCTCGGGACCGTGATGTCGTACATCACGTCGCCGAGGTCTCCGCAACAATGTGGAGGAAAATTACGGTATTGGGCAGACTATACGTGGGATTCCACGCCATAAATACAAAAGATTACATTGTGGTACCTCGTTGCCACAACTGTGGTGACTTGGACCACATCCTGAGGCACTGCACCAGGGGGTCGGCCTGCTCCAAATGCGGTGATAACGGACACACACGGAAAGACTGTAAGGCCACAGGTGTCTGCATCCCGTGCAAGAGTCGTGGCAAGAAGTCCTGTGGAGCCACAGGACGGAACTGCCCTACCTACAGGATGCTCGAATAGAGGTTGATTTCCCGCATCGATTATGGCTGAAAACGGCATACCATGCAGGATGCCAAAGCATAAATCCCCGAGCAAAAGGAGGAGGAATGCAATGAGAGCATGTAGATTCAGGAATTTCCTGAAGTCGCTTATCAAGGCCGATGTACCAACAGTTGATAAATCTATACAAACTGACTCCCCCACCAGGGACATTGGAATACAAACTGAGCTCCCATCAGAGGTTAGAGCACCCTCCTCCCAATGCCGGGATAAGCTGCCGATTAAAAATCCACAACGGCAAGAGCATCCTGTGGTAGTGACAGACAATGTTGTAAAACCTGTCCAAGAAAGTACAATAACGAGTTCCACCGCCAACCCCAACACCAGAGACAGCCCGGTGGTCAGGTTGCCTCCCGTGGACCCGGTGGGGGTGTACCCAAACCTTGAGTACACCATGCAGCTAGCTAGACTGGAGCAGCCGACAACCCTGACCACTGCATTGCGTCACGTGGTCCGAGTAGGACATGAGTACGGACGAAGGGTAACCTTTTCGGTGATGGAGGCTGTGGACAGAATACAATTAAAGTCGGTGAACCTCCCCACTGACTTCGGAGCACTGCGAGATCTACTCAGAAAAGTGTTTGACAGACGAGGAGAAAAATTTGACCTAGATGAAATTTACCAACAATCAGTGATGGCAAACGGACGACTGGCATATGACTGGAGCAAAACCTGGCCGCATGACCACATACATACCTATTTTCCATGACGACTAGAATAAAAATTGGACAACTAAACACTCACAACAGTCGACTGGTAATGCAGGAGCTCCGAAAGGAAGTGGTGGAGAAGAGACTAGATATACTCTGTTTACAGGAGCCGTACTCTCTGGCTGGAAAAGTTGCGTTCACTGCCGCAACATGGCAAATTGTCAGCAGTGGGGACAGTCCCAGAGCGGCTACTGTGATAACAAACACCGCACTGCGAGCAACACCTCTGTCACAGTATTCCAATAGTCACTGCAACGTCGTGGAGATACAATCTCCTTCTGGAATTATCATCATCATCAATACGTACTTCCAGTACGGTGATAGAATTGAACGACACTTAGATCACCTAGCGAGTGTGGCCACGGCGTTGCGGGGACGCAAAATCATTATAACTGCCGATATAAACGCCAAATCCCCCCTATGGTACAGTGGCACAAGGGATGAAAATGGTGCTAAAGCAGAGGAGACGCTAATGGCTCTTCAACTGGTGGTGGCGAACAGACCAGGTAATCCCCCCACCTACGTGGCTGGAGGAGGACAGGGCACCAACATAGACGTGACGCTGGTCACGCCGAACGCACTGAATATGATACAAGAGTGGAGAGTGGAAGACAATGCCACCACCAGTGATCACAATTTAATCACTTTCACTGTAGGAGGCAGAGAGTGCCGCTGGGCCATGGGGTGGGAGGTGCAAATAAATTTCAGAAAAACGGATTGGGAACGCCTAATCAGAGAGTGCGACATTCCTCCATTACCAGAAGGAGACGCACGACAGGACTTCAACGTGGTACGAGCGGTAACGAGGGCGATTAAGGCGGCCGTACCAACCAGGAGGAGGGCCGTGGCGGCCACACCGGCACCATGGTCAGCCGAGCTGCAAGAACTACGTCAGTCTGTTAGAAGACTGAGGAAGCACTACCAGCGCAGTGTCGTCTGGTGGGAAAAGCAAAGATGGCTGCAGTTATACCGGGAGGCAAAGGACAACTTTCAACAAGAGCTACAAAAGACGAGAATAAACAGCTGGGAAAGTTTTGTAACTAATCAGCTGGCCCTCGATCCTTGGGGTGTACCATACAGACTGGTGAGGGAGAAAATCCGCTCCCCAACAATGATATCAACGCTCAGGCACGGTGACGGAATGACGGAATCTTGGCAGGAAACTGCCGAGGTCCTCCTTCGGTCGCTGCTGCCTGACGATGACAGGAATAATGACACCGAAGAGCAGCGTCAATTACGAAACGAAGACCTTCATAGGTACGTAAATGACGTAGCGGTCCTCCCCTTCTCAGTAGAGGAAGTTGCTGCTCTTATCAAGTCCTTAAAGAAAGGGAAAGCCCCCGGACAGACGGCATTGTGGCGGAGGTAGTGCAGTTCTTGGCCCCACAACTAGTTGCCCCACTTACAGATCTTTATAATGCATGCCATAGACAAGGCAAATTTCCAAAAACATGGAAAACTGCAGACGTGGTAATCATCAAAAAAGGCCACGGACCCTGCTGAGGCCAAATCCTACAGGCCCATTTGCCTGCTGGATGGCTTTGGCAAACTCCTAGAAAAGTTGTTAGCGAACAGACTGACTGCTCACCGCATGCTGCAGGGGATGAGCGACAGGCAATCGATTTTAGGCCGGGACGATCGGCATCTGATGCAATCGCCCTGGTGGCCGAGGTCTGCGGCTCAGCCCCTTGTAAGTATGTTGTTGGCATCATGGTGGATATCAGTGGCGCCTTCGACAACCTGTGGTGGCCTTCGCTCTTCTCCTGCCTTCGGGAGAAGGGATGTCCAGGGCTGCTATATGGGTGTTTGAGGAGCTATTGTGAAGATCAGGAGGTATGGCTATCATCCCCTAGCGGGAAAGTCCGGAAAACCATCACCAAGGGTTGCCCCCAGGGCTCCGTGTTGGGTCCCCTTTTTTTGGGACATCCACATGGAGCCTCTTCTGGAAAGCCTGCAACGGAGCGAAGAAGTGCTAGAGGTGATAGCCTACGCTGACGACCTCCTCCTGCTGGTCGGCGGCCGAAGTCGCGAGGATATAGAACCCAAAATAGATCGAGCACTAAATAAACTACAACTATGGTGCCGCAACACCAAAATGACGATCTCACCAACCAAGTCGACTTACCTGCTACTTAAAGGACAATTAACGAGAAACCCGACTGTGAGAATTGACGGAACGCCCGTTTTACGGAGACGAGAAACGCGCTACCTAGGAATCATCATCGATGAAAGATGGAACTTTGCAAGGCACATAGAAACCGTAACCCAGAAAGCCCTACAATTATTAAATAACCTGATTTCTATAGGACACAAGAGATTCCACCTTCCGCCTCATTTAATCAAACTCTACCACAATAGTATACTGACATCAATAGTGGGTTACGGCTCAGGAGTCTGGGCTCACAGGCTCACGAGGGTGGTGCCTGCCATGACGGTGAGGAGAGTACAAAGGAGCATGATATTAAGGTCCGTGGGAGCATATAGAACTTCTCCGGGTGGAGCACTGCTAATCATAATGGGGCTCTGCCCTTTAGATATTAAGATTAGGGAACAGGCCGCTTGGTACTGGGACAGAAAGGGTATTAACACCAAGGTAGAGGAAATTATGGGGGTAATAGTGAGGGAAAAAGGGGAGATAAGGGAAAGAGGGATAGATGTATGGCAGGAGATATGGGAGTTAGATGAAACTGGTAGAAGAACCTTTCAGTTCCTACCAGACGTCAAGGAAAGACTAAAAATGAAGTATTTTGAGCCAACTAGGGGTTTGTTCCACTTTCTCACCGGTCATGGCCCATACCCGACTTATCTAAGTCGGTTTGGGAAAAGGACGACGCCTGCGTGCGACTGTGGCGCACCGGAGGGTATTCCTGACCATGTGGTTTACGAGTGTCCCCTTTTCGATGATGTAGCCGGGACACTGAGACGACAACTACCAAATACAAATACCTATGACCTATTGAGACAAGAGGAGACCTTTCAAAGACTAAACATGCTAGCAAACGAGGTATCACAAAAGTATTAAAAGCTTTTTTGAGAGACCTACAAGCCTAGTTAAATAGAAAACACTGATTGCGACCACAGCTCCGGTCCCATACCGCCCGTTCGTGGATAGGTCGACTTCACAGTTGGAATCCGCCACGACCGGGACCAGGGGGACTGGGGTAATCCCGAATAGGACAACGCACCAACCATGACGTAGAATAGGAAGTAGATTTAGGCAATTAGAATAGGATAGTAAATTAGGAACCTGCAGCGATAAACCATCCTTGCCTGCCCTGTGCCAGGGGCACGCACATAGGGATTAGCTCTCTGGGCAAGGCTTCCAAAGTAGGTTTATATAATTACACTGGCACAATTGTAACGCTGCAGGCAGTTAGTACTAACCCTTTCGTAGTAACTAGAAGTCAAGCTAACTTAAAATAAGAAGTTGTCTGCCTAGTACTAACCGCATAACTGTCTGTAATTAAGTATAATGTAGAAGCTGCCATTGTATAAAGTAGGAAAATAGGACCCACTAATCAATAAGGTGGTGGGTCCATCTTGTATAATTATTATTGTGTTATGAATAAAGAATTTAAAAAAAAATCGTAGGGGCTGAAGACCTCAGATGTTAAGTCACATAGTGCTCAAAGCCATTTGAACCATATCACAGCGCCATCTATCACAAAGCGAAAAAAGTGATCCAACTGAGACATTCATATTTCTTTACGTACTACACGAATATGTAATAAAAAATGGGGGTTCCTGTTTTAAAAAAACGCAGTTGATATTCGTCATCTAGCGGGCCAACCATAGCGCCATCTGGTTTCCCCCTTCAAGTTAGACGAGTTTCGTTCTTTGTAGTTTTTTCGTTTGACGCTTATTTCGTGCGATATTTTGCTCGGTCACTGTCAATTGACCATTCTCTATATAGAGGTTCGTAGTTCCCCGCATCCAGTTGTACGGGGAAGTTTATTTGGCACTGATTGTACACGTGAAGAAACCGATCGTTATGAGAAACGCCCGAATGGTATGCAACACACTTAACCACCTTCATTGTCCGAATCTACTTGGAAAACTACGGAGCCGCGTGGGATTAGCCGAGCGGTCAAGGCGCTGTGTTCACGGACTGTGCGGCTGGTTCCGGCGGATGTTCGGGTTCTCCCTCGGGCCATGGGTGTGTCTGTTTGTCCTTAGGATAATTTAGGTTACGTAGTGTGTAAGCGTAGGGACTGATGACCTTAGCAGTTAAGTTCCATAAGATTTCACACACATCTGAACATTTTTTTTCGAAAATACGGAAGAGTGCGCTTACTTACGGTAGTCTGTGGTAGCCTGTAACTAAACAGTAGCTTCACAAACCCGGTCGGGGCGCACAGCATTTGCGACAGCCGAGAATTTCTTTGACGCCGTGGCGCGTCCGATGCGACGCGTAGGACTTCAGCAGGCAGAGCACCGCAGTCGTCGGCCGTCGCAGCTCGGCGCGACTTCACAGCCCTGGACGCCGGACGTGCCTCTCCGTCCTCCACCACGGACGCCTGTCAGTAGGGCGCGGTAGCAGCGGAAGCGCGACGACAGAGGAGACGCCCCCTCCCTCCCTCCTCACGTGAGCGGCGAAGCGCCTTATGGGCGGAGGGACGGAGGGACGGAGGGAAGCAAGCCGCCGCACACGAGCGGCCGTCCGTGGCGGCGCCCTTCTAGTGCTGGCCGCGACCGAAGGCAAACAATGAAAACGAAATGATCGTATGGCATCGTTGGACGGGAGGCCCCGTTCGGGGGAGTTCGGCCGCCGCATTGCAAGTCCTTTATAGGTGACGCAACATTGGCGATTTGCGAGTCAATTTGGAATATTACTACAAGGGAGACAGGGCAACCAAGAGTACAGGATGATGGCATCACCATCAGAGCGAATGGAAACTTGATAAACAACAAGCCGGAAGTCGAAAACATTTTGAATAGTCATTTTTTAAATGTTGTAGAGAAAATACACTCCTGGAAATTGAAATAAGAACACCGTGAATTCATTGTCCCAGTAAGGGGAAACTTTATTGACACATTCCTGGGGTCAGATACATCACATGATCACACTGACAGAACCACAGGCACATAGACACAGGCAACAGAGCATGCACAATGTCGGCACTAGTACAGTGTATATCCACCTTTCGCAGCAATGCAGGCTGCTATTCTCCCATGGATACGATCGTAGAGATGCTGGATGTAGTCCTGTGGAACGGCTTGCCATGCCATTTCCACCTGGCGCCTCAGTTGGACCAGCGTTCGTGCTGGACGTGCAGACCGCGTGAGACGACGCTTCATCCAGTCCCAAACATGCTCAATGGGGGACGGATCCGGAGATCTTGCTGGCCAGGGTAGTTGACTTACACCTTCTAGAGCACGTTGAGTGGCACGGGATGCATGCGGACGTGCATTGTCCTGTTGGAACAGCAAGTTCCCTTGCCGGTCTAGGAATGGTAGAACGATGGGTTCGATGACGGTTTGGATGTACCGTGCACTATTCAGTGTCCCCTCGACGATCACCAGTGGTTTACGGCCAGTGTAGGAGATCGCTCCCCACACCATGATGCCGGGTGTTGGCCCTGTGTGCCTCGGTCGTATGCAGTCCTGATTGTGGCGCTCACCTGCACGGCGCCAAACACGCATACGACCATCATTGGCACCAAGGCAGAAGCGACTCTCATCGCTGAAGACGACACGTCTCCATTCGTCCCTCCATTTACGCCTGTCGCGACACCACTGGAGGCGGGCTGCACGATGTTGGGGCGTGAGCGGAAGACGGCCTAACGGTGTGCGGGACCGTAGCCCAGCTTCATGGAGACGGTTGCGAATGGTCCTCGCCGATACCCCAGGAGCAACAGTGTCCCTAATTTGCTGGGAAGTGGCGGTGCGGTCCCCTACGGCACTGCGTAGGATCCTACGGTCTTGGCGTGCATCCGCGCGTCGCTGCGGTCCGGTCCCAGGTCGACGGGCACGTGCACCTTCCGCCGACCACTGGCGACAACATCGATGTACTGTGGAGACCTCACGCCCCACGTGTTGAGCAATTCGGCGGTACGTCCACCCGGCCTCCCGCATGCCCACTATACGCCCTCGCTCAAAGTCCGTCAACTGCACATACGGTTCACGTCCACGCTGTCGCGGCATGCTACCAGTGTTAAAGACTGCGATGGAGCTCCGTTTGCCACGGCAAACTGGCTGACACTGACGGCGGCGGTGCACAAATGCTGCGCAGCTAGCGCCATTCGACGGTCAACACCGCGGTTCCTGGTGTGTCCGCTGTGCCGTGCGTGTGATCATTGCTTGTACAGCCCTCTCGCAGTGTCCGGAGCAAGTATGGTGGGTCTGACACACCGGTGTCAATGTGTTCTGTTTTCCATTTCCAGGAGTGTAGGATCCAAATGTTCATTATAAGAAGCAAGGCAGTTAATGGAAGAGGCCTTACCCACACAATTTGATACAATTGAAATTCCACCCACCTCTCCTTCTGAAATTAGGAAGATAATAAACTCTCTCGAGAATAAAAGCTCACATGGGATTGGTGGCATTTCCAGCAGGATAATAAAAGCTTGTTCCCAAGAAATAAGTGGGATTCTTAGCCACATATCTAATAGCTCTCTGAAGCAGGGTATGTTCTGAGATAGACTGAAGTATGCCATTGTTAAACCATTGCTTATAAAAGGGCATACGTTTGATGTCAACAACTACCGCCCAATCTCTCTTCTGACTGCCTTTTCCAAATTTTTTGAAAAAGTAATGTATTGTAAAGTAGCTTCACACCTTTGCAAAAATAAAGTTTTAACAAAATGTCAGTTTGGTTTCCAAAATGGTTTTTCAACGGAAAATGCTATATATACTGTCACTAATGAAATATTAAATGCTCTAAGTAACCGGGAGTCACCCGTTGGGATTTTTTGTGATCTATCAAAGGCTTTTGATTGTGTAAATCATGGAATACTTCTAGATAACCTCAAGTACTGTGGTATGAATGAGACAGTGCTCCAATGGTTTGAATCATACCTAACTGGAAGAGCGCAGAAAGTTGAAATAAGCAGTTCACCTAATATGCAAAAAGCTGGTGATTTCTCAAACTAGGGAACAATCAAGAATAGGGTGCTGCAAGGTTCGGTGTTGGATCCTCTGCTGTTCTTAATATATATTAATGACTTGCCATTCTATATTCACGAAGATGCAAACCTGGTACTTTTTGCCGATGATACAAGTATAGCTATCACACCAACAGACAAGAATTAACTGGTTAAATTGTAAATGATGTTTTTCAGAAAATCATTAAGTGGTTTTTTGCAAATGGGCTCTCATTAAACTTTGACAAAACCCAGTATATACATTTCCACACAGTAAGTGGAATGACACCATTGATAAATATAGACTTCGATCAGAAATCCGTAGCTAAGGTAGAATATTCAAAATTTCTAGGTGTGTGCATTGATGAGGGGTTGAACTGGAAAAAACACACTGAGGATCTGCTGAAACGTTTCAGTTCAGCTACTTATGCTATTAGGGTCATTGCAAATTTTGGCCCTATACATCTGAGTGTAAGTGATGACGAGAAAGGACCGACCATCATAATGGAAGAAGTAAAGTCTGCCATAGCTGCAATGAAAAATGGCAAAGCGGTAGGTACAGATACAGTACCGGGAGAAATACTGAAATGCTTGAACCACGATGGAATAAGAGAAATATTGAGGTTATGTAATAAAATATGACAGTGGTGAATGGTCTGAGGACTTTCTGACAACAGTAATTGTTCCATTACCGAAAAAACAAGGAACCAAGAAATGCAGCGAGAACAGGACAATCAGTCTCATTTCACATGCAACCAAAATGATGTTAAGAATAATTAATAAAAGACTTGAAAAAGTAATGGAGGAGAATCTTGGCGAGGAGCAGTTTGGCTTTGGCCGAAATACGGGCACCAGAGATGCAATAGGGCTCCTACGAATCTTGGGAAAAAAGTTTATTGAAAAAGGAAGAGACCTATATATGTGCTTCATCGATCTAGAAAAGGCATTTGACAGTGTGGTTTGAGACAAGCTGGCGACTATAATGAGGGAAAAAGTGGACCGGAAAACCAGAAGACTTATAAACTCATTATATCTTAATCAAAAAGTTTCAGTTAAAGTGAGAGGAGAAAGTACAGACTGGATCAGACTAGGAAAAGGAGTAAGACAAGGATGCTGTTTATCACCTACTCTTTTCAACCTCTACTTGGAAAATATGATTGAGCAATGCTCATTAGATGACAAAGGAGTAGAAATTGGAGGAAGAAGAGTAGGGTGTTTGAGAGTTGCTGATGACATGGTCCTTCTAGCCACAGGGGAAAAAGAATTACAGGATTTGGTGCACACCATTGCAACTAACGGAAAAAATATGGAATGAAAATTAACACAAATAAAACAAAAGTATTGGCACTAGGGGGAAATAAGGAAATAAAAATTATGCTCAATGGAGAAATACTAGAGCAGGTACAAAATTTTAAGTATCTTGGAAGCAGGATAGACACCGACTGGAAGTGCACCAGAGAAATTAAAACAAGAATAGCAATGGCAAAAGAGGCGTATTATAAGAAAAGGAGAATCTTCTGCAGCGGTCTGGACAGAGAACTCTGAAAGAGACTCATAAAATGTCTTGTATGGAGTGTTCTTCTATATGGCGCTGAAACGTGGACTATGAGGGAAAAAGACAAAGGCGCTGTAGGCTTTTGAGATCTGGACATGGCGGAAGATGGAAAGAATAAATTGGATGGACAGAGTAAAAAATGAAGAGGTACTGAGATGAGTGGGAGAGAAAAGACAGTTACTAGATGTAATAAAGAGAAGAAAAAGAATGACGGACTGATAAAAACAGTTTTAGAAGGTTATGTAGAAGGAAAAGGAAGCGAGGAAGGAAGTGTTGAGTGGTACTTAAGTAAATAAATTAGTGAAATCAAAGTGAAGTAGAAATTAGAAAATAAATGAAAAACTTGGTTTAGTTTAGAGAGTTACATACTGGCAAACAGCGGGCAGAGCAGAAGAGCCAATGACCGTGAAGTCAGCAAGTTAAGGAAAAGCCATCGCCCTCCCCACATAAGCGGACGCTGTCGATTCAGCAGTCAGGGCATCGCCCGACCGGCTCACGTGTTTCTCAGTTGTCACATGTGAGCAAAGGCCCTCGCCTACGTTCCAAGAGCCAATGACCGACGTTAAGAAGATTCTTCGAGAAGCTTTTCAACGTGACAGAAGAGGCAATGACCGTGAAGTCGTTCACCTCCAGTAAACTGATGTGAATAAATACGCGAGACGCAGTGGGCCCAACAGACGAGAGACGAAGAAGACGAAGAAGTGAAGAAGGGTAGCAGTAGTTTTCAGTCAGTTCGGTGCTGAAGACCGTCATGCAAGAAGAGGCTGCATCATGCACAGACGCACCAAGTCCGCCGCTGTAATGGAATAGCAAGCAGCAGCCTCGGGGCCAGAAGACAGAAGTTAAAAGGTATTTGAAGACTGATTTTTACATACCCGGGTGACTCGTGACGATGGGAAGGAGACAGCCTCACATCAGCAGTCACCTGTGAGCTGGGATGAAGATTTGACAGCCGAAGACTGGCAAGCGGGAGTCCGTTGTTCGAGTCCGGGACACTGGCGTTCCCCCGCCGCGCCGCTCCGCTGGCCGACGCACAACACACGCTGCCGCTTAGAGAAGAGAAACACTGGGACGCCACATCCAAGGTATCACCATCCGATGCACGACTTCGCTCTCAATAATTAAACGGGCCACCGCACGAGGCGCGTCTCCAGTCAACTAGGCGAGACGCCGAAACGAGATACACACCGCCACGCGTAATCAGACGCCGCCGCTGCCGCAGCAGAAGGCTTCGCAAACGACACAGCTGCCGCTCTGCGAGCCAGAACATCGAGTAAGGAAACAGTTGTACAAAACTTTCAATAAAAGTTATCTTATGTAAAAACGCTGTTTCATTCTACCTCATACCCGAGCCAAGGAAGAACCCACCCTGCCCACATGTTGTTAAGAGAGAAAAAGTAATTCATTTAGTGTTTTTCACCCTGGCATAACGCTTTAGAATCAAATGCCCTTTGCAGTAATGCTCATCCTGACAATTGACTAGCATAAAAAAAAAGAAAACTCAGTTACGTTTAGTATCAGAAGTGTTACAGAAGAGATTCCAGATACTGGATGACATGATAGACGTTACGACATACAACAGCCTTAAGAAGGAAGCAGTGGATCGCAGAAAATGGAGAGGCAAAGGACCTGCTAATATAGCAGATAACTGATGATGATGACATCTGAGTAAATTAGCTTACCATGCCTATTTTCATTCTCTGCTTTCCTATGGCATCATATTCTGGGGCAACTCATCATACAGTAAAAGAGTGTTCACTGCACAAAAGCGTGCAATCAGAATAATTGCTGGAGCTGATCCAAGATCATCCTGCAGACACTTATTTAAAGAGCTAGAGATCTTCACTGTAGCCTCACAATATATATATTCATTTATGAAATTTGTTATTAACAATGGGATCGAATTCAAAAGTAATAGCAGTGTACATGGCTGCAACACTAGGAGAAAGGATGATCTTCACTACTCAAGGTTAAATCTAACTTTGGCTCAGGAGGAGGTAAATTATGCTTCCACGAAAGTCTTTGGTCACTTACCTAATAGCATCAAAAGTCTGACAGATAGACATATAGCATTTAAAAGGAAATTAAAAGAATTTCTTAATGGCAACTCATTCTACTCATTAGATGAATTTTTGGATATAATAAGTGGGTAATTTCCCCACCCCCACAAAAAAATTAAAAACATTAAGTGTCATGTAATATTTTGTGTAATTTAATATCTGGTATAGACACCATTTATTAACCTGACACGTTCCACATCATTACGAAGTGTCGTATTCATGATCTATGGAACAAGTACTAATCTAATCTAATGATCATGATGGACACACAACACCCAGTCACCTGCCTCGATTTGAACCCGGGCCCCCCGCGTGGTATGCGGTAACACTGCCGCTACACTACGAAGGCGGACTAGGAAAACAATGAAATGAGGGAAACGAGAGCTGACGGGAAAAGACTTCAGTTCTCGATGCAATGGGCCCGCAGCGTTGAAGGCATCTGCTGAACACATTAAGTAATAAAATTCAAATTGCTGCCTCAGGAGTTAAGTGTTTTCATTGTCATGGATCCATTTTGAATAAATTACCATTTTCAGACCATCGGCCAAAATTACGTAATATTTTATTTTATTATGATGTTGGTATCGTATTTCTGGATACACAAATTTTGTACTTACGTTGACATATCATCAGTGATCGATCTGACTCTGCATTCTATTACAGCGCGGTGCACATTTTTAGGACTCTAATCGTATAAGCTGTTTTGTGGTTTGCTGCTGTTGTTATTCGTCCTTTCTCGTAGTTTATGTAACTTGACGTTCTATAGTCACATTCAACAGATTGGCAGTTGTGACAGCTGGTCAAAGATGTTATACGGTTACAGTTGCTATAGTGTGTTGATACTATGATTCTGGGCTGTAAGTATTTTTTTTGTAATGGATGTTTCTGTGGGTAGTTGTTTGTGTGTATCCGTTATCTTTGGTCAGGAATATCGTAAAATTTTGTACGAAATGTTTGTATTTTAAATTCGTTTGTTCATTGAAAATGTCATCACGTCGTTGTTTTGTGTATATGTAGATTTCTATCTCTTCAAGTACATTCAGTGCTAAACCATTAGGTAACATTCCATTCTTTCTGCGTTGTGGTTATTGTTCTTCAAGTAGTTGAAGAATGATTGTTTTCGCTAATTGGTTCAAATGGCACTCAGCACTATGGGACTCAACATCTGAGGTCATCAGTCCCCTAGAACTTAGAACGACTTAAACCTAACTAACCTAAGGACATCACACACATCCATGCCAGAGGTAGGATTCGAACCTGCGACCGTAGCGGTCGTGCGATTCCAGACTGAAGCGCCTAGAACCGCTCGGCCACACCGGCCGGCTATTTTCGCTAATTCTCGTGTGCTCTCTGTGACGGATCAAAATTATTATATCGGTTTTCGTGTCGTCACGATTTAATTTTATCCTTTCACTGTTCTGTTACAGCAGTCAGGAAATAAGATTAGTCAAGGCTATCATTTCATCGTAACTAAAGTGTGTTGTTGAATATACTGCGTCCAACCATGCAAGTATTCGTAGAGAGCCGCCAAAGATCATCCACGCTTCGTTGACCGACAGCAGAGCTTGGGCTCACCAGAGATCCTCCAGCTAGAAGAGCAGCAGACGGCCACGGGATTCTCTATTTCAATTGTTAAGAAATAATGGTAACATCCTACGTTTGCATGAACTACTGGTTCACCTATGGTACTGAAGCGAGTTTCACTCCGTCACTATTGAGGAGCTGAGGGGTTAGTGAGCTTGCTTCACTAACACGGTAGAATGACGTGTTACTGCATGTGATTTAGGAGACGTTTACTAGTGTCGAGATCGATACCTACCTAGAACAAATTGTATCGATTATTTCGTCTATGTGGAATTTTCGGCGGTATTGTTGAAAAAGTATAAGAAATTGTTCTCGGACTGAGTTGCGTTTGTAATGCAACGTTTGAAGAATGCAGTAACTGATGTAGAGCATGTAGAGTATAATCAGTTTCTCAATCTTGTCAGAGTCGGGCTCCACCTAATTTGTGTGACATTTCACGAAAGGTCACATGATTTTAAGTTGGTACGTGTTTATTCAAGGGTGGTATTTGATTGTATGATTCGTGAGTCCTCAGTCTACGAAGACACTATAAATTTTCAGCTTCAGTAATTTTATATGAAGTAGTTCGTGTTGTGTTGCCTGTGACACTAGCCAATGCAGGCGCCAGTGAATTAAGCTGTTGCAAATGGTTACAGGAGATTTATGAAGGCACACTCTAAGCTAGTTGAGTGTCAACCGAGAGTGTAACCTTTTTAGTATAGAGTTGTACTACTAGGCAGTAACGCTATTGTGTGTGTGGAGTAATTGCTTCTCGAGCATTATTTCCGAAGCTTCTTTCGATCGGCGAATCAAGCAGACGACACACCGTTCGGAGGTGATTTTTTATAGATAGTGTATTTTTCCTATACGTACTGTTAGTGACGTAACCATTAAGACCACTAGTTAAACCATTTCAAAAGGGAAATTCCATGCCGCGCGGGATTAGCCTAGCGGTCTAAGACGCTGCAGTCATGGACTGTGCGGCTGGTCCCGGCGGAGGTTCGAGTCCTCCCTCAGGCATGGGTGTGTGTGTTTGTCCTTAGGATAATTTAGGTTAAGTAGTGTGTAAGCTTAGGGACTGATGACCTTATCAGTTAAGTCCCATAAGTTTTCACACAGATTTGAAAATTTTTGATTTTGGAAATTTCAACTGCTATCATTATTTCAGTAGTAAACGTGATGGGTGGCAGTTACTTTTATGATTTGCTATTGGTTACGCGAGAGACCGGCACCTGATGAGATTCCTATTTTGAAAATCTTTATTGTAAGATGAAATATAAAGTGGTGGTGGCACCTAGGATTTATTTTGAGCTTTTTAAATTGTTGATTTCGCTTTGTGTGGGGATATCAGTTTTTTGCAGTCACTAGTTCACAATCGACGTTTGGCCATTGTAAATCATTTACATTTAAAACGAAACAAAAATAAACCTTCATTCGTTAAAAATAAATATTAGTGCCCGAGTTATCATTTACCCGCCACGAAGTTTCAGTAAATAATTGTAGAAAAGAAAATAATTTAAAAAGGAAAGTAAAAGTTATAGTACTGACATTTAGCAAGTAGCGTAACCACGCTCAAGCCAGCGATAAGATCTGGACAATTGAATTGAGAATAGTTAATAACAAAGCGTCTTGTATCTTAAGACATTACAACAATTTCATGAGAGGTTGGTACTGAAACATTACAGCTAAGAGTTGGACAGAATATTTCTAAAAGATTTACTAAAAGAATGAACTAATTATTTTTTTAAACATTTATTAATAAGGGATCAAATAACCAGAGGTAGTGCATAAAGAAATTGAGGTAAATTCCAAGAATAATCGCCTATGGAAGTTGGAGAGCTCCAAACGTTGTATATCGAACATGAGATAGTAAATCGATTAAGGAAGTCTCGTGGCGCGCGTTAGGAGTATGTTTCAAGTTGTCACTACAGCAATGACAAAAGAAAAGCGTTAGACAAGCACTCGTAAATTCAAAGGAGACGACTTACCTTACTCGTCGTCGGTGTCATCGTCTTTTGACTGTCCGCGTGATGTATAAGCTACAGGGGAAATTCCTTTTTTCCCATACCCAGGGTAAACTCTGCCAATATCGCGCAGGAATATCGGCAGTGTCGCATGCGTCGACTTTCCCCTGCAAACGCAAGTTGTGAAAGTGTAGGTATTGGAACAAGTACAGTTCGTCCCTCTCTCCTGGGCACACTTCTCTTTTTATGGTAGACTTGACAGACTTCCACAGTTTTTCTATATTCTGGGTATGGACCCTGGCGTCATCTGAAGAGGCAAACTCCACAGAGTGGTTCACGAATTCGTGGTCGAATCCTTCAGCTTTGAGAGTCTGGTGCGACTGAAACCCGTCTGTGACGACTTTTGTTCCAGGCAGTATGAAATGTTTTATGAGACCCACTAAAGTCACCTTGTCTCGGGACAATACGCTCACAACAAAACACTTACGGGACTCTCTTTCTGTCCCACCGAAAACCCAAATATGGCCTACTTCACATTTAGAAGGTCGTACTCTCTGATTCTTTCGTGTAGCAATATGAGATTCGTCTACTTCTACTGTTTTATTCGGTCCACCAATTGGCACACTGTCATTTGACACTATTACGTAGCACACTTCTCGGCAAAACCCGAAGTAGTCACACGCGGTATTTGCCGATAACTCAGTTTGTGATGCTGTGGCTTGCAACGTGTAATCTCGAATCCAGCACGACACAAGAATTACGCTCGTCTGAATCGATAATTTGGAGGACTCGAACCACGTACTTTTCCTGGTGCTGGTTCGCTTTCCGCAAAGTCCGCAATAAAATTGCAACGGAATCTCAGTGTCCACACTCCTCTTACGCAGTTTCACAGACTTCTCAGCACCACGGTCGATATAGTCCCTCCTTTCGCCGTCCGGCACGAGTCCATATTTCCGGCAAAAAGTCAAACATTTGTCTATGCTGGATATGCATGGAATTAGAGTTCTCCATGTGAGGCAATCCGCAGAACGAACGTGACAAGCAGCAGACATTACACTCGCTATCAAGTGAAACCGTGTCGATTTCCCAATGGAATCTCAAACAATTACGGCGGGAATGTAATATACAAGAACTGAAGAAACAACGCAAAACTGATAAAAATGACGATCACAAATAATTGATCATAACGCGCGCCACTAGGCTTCCATACTCTATTTACTATCGCACGTTCGATATGTATCGTTTCGAGCCCTCCAACTTCGATAGGCAATCATTTTTGAAAACTACCGAAGTTGATTTACGTTGTCTTAGTAACAATTTGTATCTCTGAATTTGGATGTAAAATTCTATTACGAAAATACTTTAATTTTGATACTTTCCAGCACTTAGGAATTTGTAAGTAATTGATGGGATATAAATGTTAGTGTTGTTGTGTCTAGACACAATGAGAGGAAGCCGAAATGCACGCTATAAGCTCACGCAGGCTGGCGTGAGGTCTGAAACAGGATACGTAATGAATGCTATAAAGAAAAGTACGTAGCTGCTGGAATACTTAACTTTAATCCATCATTTGTATACATCGTTTGTGGTGTCACCGCCAGACACCACACTTGCTAGGTGGTAGCTTAAATCGGCCGCGGTCCATTTAGTACATGTCGGACCCGCGTGTCGCCACTGTGTAATCGCAGACCTAGCGCCACCACCAAGGCAGGTCTCGTGATACGAGAGAGCACTCGCCCCAGTTGTACGAGAACCTAGCTACCGACCAGATGTACGAAGCCTTTCTCTCATTAGCCGAGAGACAGAATAGCCATCAGCTAAGTTAATGGCTACGAACTAGCAAGGCGCCATTAGCCATACAGTGATTGTACTTAAAGTCTCCTGTGTATCGTCAAGATCGATGTACCACCATGTTTGAGTAAAGTTAAGTATTAAACCTGCTCCGTACTTTTCTTCCTAACATTAATTACGTATCCTGTTCCAGTACTTCACGCCCGTCTGCGTTAGTCTAGCTTGACTTTTCAGCCATCTCAACTTCACGGTGTCGGCCCAGCTACCGACACAACATCGTTCTTGATGAGACATGCTTCATACGATAACTATCAATTGCTATGGCGCCTTGCTAGGTCGTAGCCATTGACCTAGCTGAAGGCTATTCTAACTATCTTCTCTGCAAATAAACGAGGCTTCGTCAGTGTTGCATCGCTAGCTAAGTCGTCCGTACAACTGGGGCGAGTGCTAGTAAGTCTCTCGAGACCTGCCGTGTGGTGACACCACAACTGACATAATACCGAAGGTCGTATATTAATGCAAGGAGAGGTGTTTTAACATATTTTTAGTTATTTAGTGGCATATTGCTACGTGCTAACTTGTGCATGCATATGGTACATATATTGAAAGAATTCTTTACAAAAAAGAATTTTCATTAGTAGTGAGTTGGCTTGTGCATTCGCTCTGTTTTATGTTGATGGTCCTTCTTTGTGATCCATTTAATCGAAGCTCTGCCATAGTACTCCGTCTTCAGGCCACAAGTGGCCCATCGGGACCATCCGACCGCTGTGTCATCCTCAGCTGAGGATGCGTATAGGAGGGGCGTGGGGTCAGCACACCGCTCTCCCGGTCGTTATGATGTTTTTCTTTGACCGGAGCCGCTACTATTCGGTCGAACAGCTCCTCGCTTGGCATCACGAGGCTGAGTGCACCCCAAAAAATGGCAACAGCGCATGGCGGCCCGGATGGTCACCCATCCAAGTGACGGCCACGGATACCGGTGTATCCACTGCAGCAAGGCAGGGTAATTTCAAAAAAATTTTTTGGCTATCGAAGTCGCGGGTTCCCAACTATAGATATCGAACTAACTCCTGTAGTAGTTGGTGTTAGAGCTACACCTTTTTTAGGTTGAAGTCAGCTGATAGGTATACCCGCTTAAAGGAAGTTCCCCTAACTTAGAGCTCACCTTCAGAGGATGTCATGTTTTCAAGTAGAGGAGGAATTAGCATAAAATTGTTGGATGTAAGGTCCGCCAGTTTTACAAAACACTGTGTTTTCCAAGTACCCAAACATGTTTCAGCACCACTGTGCCATCATCAGTGGGTTTCCGTTTTATTTAGTCTGTAACGTGAACATTTTTTACTAAATGATTAAAAATTATGTGGATACTTAGTTCAAACAATAATTAGTATCTTTTTGTTAATACCTTTATACTTGGTGTGCGTGATTTTTCAGGACTACTTGTGTATAATTTAGTACAGGTAGCTTGTCATCTGCAACCAAACGATGTTGATGAGAAATTTAGTTGTGAGTTAACCTATGAACTAAACGTAATTTAGTATGTCGCGATATTTCGCGACTACATTAGTTTTTACTTACGTTTTCGTGTGGCAAGCCCTTTTATTCTCAGCACCATGGTAAGGTGTATGATGCACACACAAATGTTACACGTATTTTCACAAATAAGGTCGTAAAAGCACTTTGCACTTCACCAAAACGCAGTGTAATTGTGGTTGTTGTGTGTCCCAGCCCAGACGCTGTTCATTTCTTCACCAGTGAGTTCGGAGCCAAATTCGTATTTTGTCTATATTTTACCTTTGTGTGTGTTTGTGTGTGTGTGTTTGTGTGTGTGTGTTTTCTGTACGCTTCTTAGCTTTTTGTGTCGTCTTTTACATGGTGTTCCTTTTGTGTCTAATATGGTGAGTCTTTGCAGAGTATAGTGTATCCATTTTTCGTGTGTGTGATTGTGTGTGTGTGTGTGTGTGTGTGTGTGTGTGTGCGTATGTGTCTCTGTGTGTGGTTAAAGTTTATCTGTTTGTGTTGTCATTTTTGTAAAGTTCCTTTAATGTGTTAAGTAGTGTGCCCTTGCAGAGTGTTCTGTATTCATTTATGACCCGTTTTCCTTCTGCTATTGCCTTCTGTATGTGGGAGTTTTCCCCAATGGTCAGCTTGCTGTGCAGGCTGTGGCTGGGTTTTAGTATTCTTAAGTCTTTTTCTATTGTAGTTAGGTGGTGATTGTTGGCTACAAGGCGGTCAGCAAATGTGCTATGGGAGCTGTTGCTTTTTAAAGCTCTGAGGTGTTCTGAATATATGGTTTTGAAGTTTCTGTATGTTTGTCCTATGTACACTGACTGGCAAGTGTAACATATGAGTTCATATATTCCTGATCTGTTAAATTTATCCGTGGGTGTTTCTTGTGTTCTGATCTTTTTCTGTGTTGTGTTCTCTGTCCTGTACCCTATTTGGAGTCCCTGTTTCTTTAATTTGTTACCTATTCTGTGAACAATCTTGTTATTGTAGGTGACTATGTGCCATTTCGTTTTGTGTGTGTGTTGTTGCTCTGTTGTGTCTTGTGTGTGGTCATTGTTTGTGTTTTGTGTTGTTATGTGTTGGGTGAGGATGTGTGTGCGTGTGGTATGTTCATTTTTGCACTGTTTACATATTTTTCGATTTAACTTGTCTACCACAATGGTATCATAAACATTTTCTGGTGCTATTTGTTTTATTGTGTTTAGTTCTTGTGTGTAGTTCTGTTTCTTCATGGGTGTTCTGTTTAATCTATGGAGCATGAATCTGAAGTTTTCTTGCTTATGTGTCAATGGGTGGTTCGACAGGTTGTGAATGGTGGTGCTTGTGGTCTCGGTTTGCTGAATCCACAAAAAGAAATCAATTATTCTTTGAACTAAATATCCACGTATTTTTATAATCGTTTAGTAAAAATGTTCACATTGCAGATTAAACAAAACGGAAACCCATTGATGATGGCACAGTGGTATTGAAACATGTTTGGGTACTTGAAGAAACGGTGTTTTGCATAACTGGCGGATGTTAAATCCTACAGTTTTAACTGCAAACACAGTAAACACAAGGAGCTGCAAATCCAGATGAGGAATTAGCATATTTCATCAAAATATAAGAGGTATTAGAGATAAAGCTAATGAACTGCTTATAGATGTTGACTTTGAAATTATTGGTACATCGGAGCATCACTTAAATAATTTGACAATTCAGAGGCTTGCTTTACCAGGATACAGATTAGCTGGCTGTTTTTCAAGGAGTTCTTCGCAGGGTGGGGGAGTGGCTATATACATAAAAAACAGTATTCCATTTGAGTCCATAGACATATCGCGGCACTGCACTGAACAGATATTTGAACGTTGTGCAGCGGCACTTGAACTTAGTGAGACATCAGAGCATTTCTGCTCAAGCTAGAGAGGGTTTTTGATTCATTTTGTACGAAGTACCATAAATTAGTAATATGTGGTGACTTAAATACAAATTTTGTATACGATGGTGCAAGAAAAAGCATCTTGGTAGATCTCCTAAATTCATATGATCTGATGCAGACTGTGTTTTTTCCACAAGGGTGCAGGGGAACAGTAGCACAGCCATAGACAATATTTTTATTCACTCTTCATTACTAGATGGGCATTCAGTTAGTAAAACGGTGAATGGCCTTTCAGAACATGATGCACAAATTTTATCGCTAAAAGGCCTTTGGTACTCAAACAAATGTTACATATAATTACAAACTATGTAGGAAAATTAATCCAACAGCAATAGAGTGATTTTTAAACCTTCTCAAGGAACAAGAGTGGCAGGATGTTTATAGTGCCGATAACACTGATGATAAATGTGATGCTTTCCTTAACACATTTCTCATGCTCTTTGAGCGTTGCTTTCCATTAGAACGTTCTAAACGGGGTACTAACAGTAACTGGCAGCCCAGGTGGCTGACTAGTGAGATAAGGATATCATGTAGAACAAAGCGGGAATTATATCAAAATGTTAGAAGTAGTCACAATCAAACTACAGAAGCCCATTACAAACAGTATTCTAAGATGCTTAAAATGTTATTAGGAAGGCAAAAAATATGGAAAATAATTCGCAGGATAAAATTAAAACGATATGGTCAGTTGTGAAGGAAGTTCTGGTCAGCAGCATAACATCGACAATATAAAGTCAGTTCCTACTAAAAATATTTCTGTTACTTATAAATCAGGTATATGTAGAGTATTTAAATATCACTTTCTGAGCATTGCTTGTGAATTAAACAAAAATTTAGTTTCTACAGAGAATCATATAACTTTCTTGACAAATGCCTTTCGAGATTGATGTCTGAAGTACTGCTATGTGATTCATACAGGGGAGATTGAGTCAGTAATAAAATCACCGAAGACTAAGGACTCTCATGGATATGATGGAGTGCCTAGAAGAATATTAAAGTACTGTGCTGCGCATGTTAGCCCTGTATTTAACTCTATTTGTAATTTTTTCTTTCGGAATGATCAGTTTCCTGAACGATTACTCAGTAGGAAAGCCGCTTTATAAAAAGGGAGAAAAGGATAATGTAGACAATTTTAGAACTATTTCTGTGCCATCAGTGTTTGGTAAAGCTATTGAAAAGGCTGTGTATATAAGGATAATTGATCATTTTATATCACATGATTTGCTATCAAACGTACAGTTCGGTTTTAGAAGTCATTTAACAACTGGAAATGCTATATTCTCTTTCCTCTGTGAGGTACTGGATGATAAACAATAGGTTTCCAACGGTAGACATATTTTTTGATTTAACTAAGGCGTTTGATTGTGTTGATCACAAAATATTGCCCCATAAGTTGGACCATTACAGAATACGGGGAGTAGCTCACAATTGGTTCACGTCTTACTTTAGTAACAGACAGCAAAAGGTCAGTATTCACAATGTTGAGAATGGCTGTGATGTGGGGTCTGAGTGGGGTACTGTCAAGTGTGGGGAGGGGGGGAGGGCTGCCCCAGGGATCAGTGTTGGGGCCACTCCTGTTGCTTATTTATATAAATGATATGCCCTCTAGTATTATGGGTAACTCTAAAATATTTCTGTTTGCTGTTTCCAACACATAATTCAACAGAACCTGATGTTTTAATTTCACAGAATGGGCATATGATTAGTGAATCTGAACAGTTCAAGGTGTTCTGCTAGGTAGTAAACTGCCTTGGAAAGCCGACGTTCAGTTTCTTGTTCAAAGACGTAATGCTGCCATTTTTACTATTCTAACGGTATCCGAAGGGAGTGGTTGTTCGACACGAAAATTAGTCTACTTTGCTTACTTTCATTCGCTTCTGTCGTATGGTATTGTATTTTGAGGTAACTCTTCCCTTCCTAAAAGGATATTTTTGCCTCAGAAACGGGTGGCTCCGGCAATAAGTGGTCGACCCCTGTTCACGAGTCTGGGTATTTCGACACTGTCCTCTCTCTCTATATATATATCCCTTACTGTCATTTCCTGTTAACAATATTAGCTTATTACCAAGAATAAGCAGTCACTCAGTTAATAATCGGCAGAAATCAAACCTGCATTTGGATAGGACTTCCTTAACTCTTGTGCAGAAAGGTGTGCAGCATACTGCTGCATCTATTTTCAATAAGCTACCGCTCGAATTAAAAAATCTTAGCAGTAATCCACGCGCTTTCAAATCGAAACTGATGAGTTTCCTCATGTGCCATTGTGTCGAGGAGTTTCTTGAAAAATTAAGCTGATTCTTGTTGTATTGTTGATTGCCTTTACTTAAACTTATGGCTTGACTTTTTCCGGGTTCATAAACATTTTATTTCTATCTGTTGTAATTTTCAGGTACTGACATGTTCCATGGCCTTGGAGATTTGCTCCTCAATTTCATCCTGCGGATCTTGGCGTGTAAATAAATAGATAAATCAATAAAAAGTGTGATTCTAATCGATCATGCGACTGTGGTAGCGGCTGCTATGATAAATTAGTTGTGAGTTGCTAGGGAAACGTAAACGATTTATGTCGGTAGTGTGTTGGATGTCTTGTGTTGTGGACGTTTCTTCGGCCAATTGCTTCACGTCGAAGAATATAATTCCATCCTTGTGTAACGTAGAAAATTGTTTGAATTTTTGTCGGAAATATGGACTAATAGCGGATGACGAAAAGAGGGACTGTGTCTATAAAACTTCGTAAGAAGAGTTCTGATAGTGAAATACCTTTATGATTTCATTGTGGAAACAGTGGTACACGAACGACTATCAGAAAAAATACATGGTCTGGCTATTCCAAATTATCGCTGCAGACCAGCGTAATTCATGTACCTTGCTGGACTAGGGACTACACCCTGGAAGCAAGGCATCGGAAACTGACTTATCTGCCAACGCCGTGTGCCACTGTTTCGGGTTTTGCAGAGAAGTGTGTTATGTAATAGTAACGAACGACAGCGTACCGATCGGTGGACCGAATATAGTTTTTGAAGTGGACCGGTTGGGTTGGGTTGTTTGGGGGAAGAGACCATAGAGCGAGGTCATCGGTCTCATCGGATTAGGGAAGGACGGGGAAGGAAGTCGGCCATGCCCTTTCAGAGGAACAATCCCGGCATTTGCCTGGAGCGATTTAGGGAAATTACGGAAAACCTACATCAGGAGCCCAACTCTACTTGTTTCAGTATCTGTATTTCCGTAACTTGCGGTTTCAAGGAAAAATTGATGCATGTGACACTCTACCCGTATTTTTGCGTAGCATAGGCAGAGTCTACCCAGGTTACGGCAAAAAGGGAATGCTTCCCCTCGCATGGACTTTCTCATGACGACAATATCGACGACGAGTAAGGTAAGTCGTTTCCTTTGTAATTACCAGTATTTTAGTCGACGCTCTTCTTTTGTCGTTGCTGCAGTTACCACTGTAAACATACTCATAACGCTTGCCATCACAATCGGGTGATCGATTTAGAATACACGTTCGATATGTATCGTTTGGAGCCGGCGGCTTCGATAGGCAAACTTCTTGGAAATTACCTGTTATAGTGCTGGGAGGTAGAATTACCAGTTCGCTCAAGCATACAATTTCTTATTGGTCACATGGTCGTTCGTGCGGTGTTTCTAGGAATCTCTGTCCTACTGAGATGTTGGATACAATTGTACTGCACCTTTCCACGAGTATTTATAGTTTAATTTATATATTTTTTTTCTTGTTTTTCTCTCGTACTTGGACGGAGTGGTGCGTGAAAGTTGTAACAGGGTAAATTACGTGGACACTCGTAGGCTGCAATTCCGCCACAGTGCATGTCGACATCTTATACTGAAGTTGCGCCCTGTCTGTCATACGTAAAATTTATTGCAATCCTGGTCTTGCCTGGGTTTGTGTATATTGGTAATTTTGTTTTTCCTGGGTGAAGTCTACGGCGGATGTTATTGTTGGTTCTGTATACTAATTCTATACTTCTGTTCTTCATTAGTGCGTTTAATTCGTTTGATATTGTGCCTAAATATGTTAGAGAAATGTGTTGGTTTAGTAAAAATACTAATTTACAACTTTTTGATGTTTCTCTGGATAATTTTAAGTGCTTGCGAATTTTTGGTTGCATAGGTGTACTTCTTCTTTTGTATATCTGCGATGCCGTAGGACAGATCCACACAATTGTAGACCTAAATCGTTGACGTCCATCTGTTGTGGAATTATGGAACATGTTTTATGCTCAAGAATTATGTCGTTCTTGGAAAATGAACATCTCCTGTATAAAAATCGACATGGATTTCGCAAACAGACAGACTGCGAAACTCAGATCGCTCTGTTCCGCATGAGATCCACAGCGCAGTAGACAACGGATCTCAGACTGATCCCGTGTTCCTTGATTTCAGAAAGGTATTTGACACCTTCCCGCATTGCCGTTTAATGAAAAAAATGCGAGCTTACGGAGTATCGGAGCAGACTTGCAATTGGATTCAAGACTTTGTTGCAGATACAACTCAACACGTTGCTCTTAACGCAACAAAATCGACAGATGTAAAGTTAATATCTGGAGTATCACAGGGAAGTGTGATAGGACCGTTGCTGTTTACAATATATATAAGTGATTTAGTAGAAAGCGTCAGATGCTCTTTAAGGCTATTCGCAGATGATGCAGTTGTCTATACCAAAGTAGCAACGCCATAAGGTAGTAAGAATTTGCAGAACGACTTGCAGATAATTGATGAATGGTGTGGGCTCTGGCAGTTGAGCCTGAACGTAAATAAATGTAACATACTGCACAGGCATAGGAAAAGAAATCCACTACTTCACTATTGTCTGCCGTAAAATATCTAGCCGAAATGGTTCCATCACGATAAAAACACAAAACTCGTATACCAGCGATTTGGATTTGATGAGATAAAGATTTGTCTTCATATTAACAGAATCTTTCGTCGGTTCTTGGTAGAACAACATTATAATAATAAATGAAAAGCACCAGTTTGCTTTTGTTCTACAATATTATTTTAATTTTTAAACTGGTACGCAGTCACTGCTTTGATTATAATGTTAATGTTAAAATGCAGTACCACCACACTCTCAAACTGTAGGTTCCCTCAAACACCTCAATTTTCCTGCATTTACTAATTTCTGTTTATCTTATTGATATTGCTTAAGTTCCTCTTGTATTCTGTATTTACATTGACAACTGTCTCTTCTTTTTTAATTGGTTGTGTATCACTCTCCATGTTTCAAACCTCTTGATGCAGCCTTGTCTGGTACTAATTTTATCTTATTTTGTTAGTTTTGTTTATTAATAGAAACTGTTATGTAGGCATGCTATTCCTGTTTTGTGCTAAAGGTTTTCCTGTCAACTCCATTGTTATTTATGTACTGTTCAGTTTTTACTATTTCATTGCAAAGATGTTTCTACTTCACTCTAGATGTGTTACTTCTCTTCCAATGTTGTCTGCTAACATTTAACTTCTTTGGTGATAATACTCAGTAAATGTCTGAAGATGGCCCTGTAAGCCGACAACCGGTCAGCAATAAAAATAATATTGTAGAACAAAAGCAAACTGGTGCTTTTCATTTATTATTTAAGTCTTCGTTTTCCCTCACGCTGTTCGAGAGTGGTAAGGTAAAGACATAGCTTCAAGATGGTTCGAAGAATGCTCGGCCAGGCACTTAAGCGTGAACTGGAGAGTGCACATGTAGATGTAGACCCACACCAAAGAGCACTCACATGGTATACTGAACGTATATAAAGATACGCGGGAAGAAACGTTACAGGTTTGTTTTACTCACGGCACGGCACCATGGAAATGTTCAAGAACCTCAAGTGGAAGAGGATTGAAGATACTCGCCAATTACCCCGCCAAAAACCACTTACAGTTTCAATGACCGGCAACTGTTTTCCGCCCGTTGGTGAGCGGTGCACCTGGCCAGCTGCACACATCTGTATATGCGGTGGCGGCGTATTCAGGGGCGAAGCACGGTATACACCACAAAATGAATAAGCTAGACGTTACCTTCAGCCGCCTAGGTATCGCTCCTATAAAGACTGCAGTAGGATTAGAACGAATTTAAACTCTGCAGCGGAGCGTACGCCGATTTAAAACCTGCTGCCAGGTTAAAACTGTATGCCACACCGGGACTCTCCCAGCTGAGTTATCCAGGCAGCACTCAGGACCCGCACAGCTGTACTTCTGCCAGGACTAGCACTCGTGGAAGAAAGGATATTGCGGTGACGTGGCTTGCCAGGAGGGACGTTTCCACAGTGAATTTTCACTCTGCGGCGGAGTGTGTGGCGATTTGAAGCTTCCTGGCAGGTAGACAGGAACACACAGTGAAGATTCTCACGACCAGTTGTCGCAGCTTCTAGCGAATCTTGCGAATTGTGTGGCCGTGGTCCGTCAGACTTTTTCGTTCCTGACTTTTCGTCGAGAGCTGCAATGGCTATTTTCAGGTGTGGCCCCGGTTCGGCAGTCTTCCAGACAGGTTGATCGTACTTTGGAAAGTGACACAAATACTTTGAAAATGGAGGCGTGGTAAAAGTTGAAATGTGACTGACAGAGATGATCCTTGTCAGCCGAAAAACATAACTATGGAATAGTGGTCTGTCAAACATAAAATTTATCTATCGATTCTGTGGAGCTACTACTCATATATCACCAACTTAGATGATTTAATTTTTTATGTTAAAATTATCCATATGTATATATACAGGGTCGTCCATTGATCATGACTGGGCCAAATATCTCACGAAATAAGCATCAAACGAAACAACTACAAAGAACGAAACTCGTCTACCTTGAAGGGGGAAACCAAATGGCGCTATGGTTGGCCCGCTAGATGTCGCTCCTATAGGTCAAATGGATATCAACTGCGCTTTTTCTTTTTAAATAGGAACCCCCATTTTTTATTAAAAATTAACTTCTGAGGTCATCAGTGCCCTAGAATTTAGAACCACTTAAACCTAACTAATCTAAGGACATCACACACATCCATGCCCGAGGCAGGACTGTAGCGCCTAGAACCGCTTGGTCACCCCGGCCGGCCTATTTTTTATTACATATTCGTGTAGTACGTAAAGAAATATGAATGTTTTAGTTGGACCACATTTTCGCTTTGTGACAGATGGCGCTGTAATAGTCACAAACGTATAAGTACGTGGTATCACGTAACATTCCCCCAGTGCGGACGGTATTTGCTTCGTGATACATTACCCGTGTTAAAATGGACTGTTTACCAATTGCGGAAAAGCTCGATATCGTGTTGATGTATGGCTGTTGTGATCAAAATGCCCAACGGGCGTGTGCTATGTATGCTGCTCGGTATCCTGGACGACATAATCCAAGTGTCCGGACCATTCGCCGGACAGTTACGTCATTTAAGGAAACAGGAAGTGTTCAGCCACATGTGAAATCTCAACCACGACCTGCAACAAATGATGATGCCCAAGTAGGTGTTTTAGCTGCTGTCGCGGCTAATCCGCACATCAGTAGCAGAAAAATGCGCGAGAATCGGGAATCTCAAAAACGTCGGTGTTGAGTATGCTACATCAACATCGATTGCACCCGTATCATATTTTTATGCACCAGGAATTGCATGGCGACGACTCTGAACGTCGTGTACAATTCTGCCAGTGGGCACAAGAGAAATTACGGGACGATGACAGATGTTTGCAACGCATTCTATTTGGCGACGAGGCGTCATTCACCAACAGCGGTAACGTAAACCGGCATAATATGCACTATCAGGCAACGGAAAATCCACGATGGCTGCGACAAGTGGAACATCAGCGACCTTGGCGGGTTAATGTATGGTGCGGCATTACGGGAGGAAGGATAATTGGCAATCTAAATGGTGCAATGTATGCTGATTTCCTACGTAATGTTCTACCGATGTTACTACAATATGTTTCACTGCATGAGAGAATGGCGATGTACTTCCAACATGATGTCCGGCACACAGCTCGCGTGCGGTTGAAGCGGTATTGAATAGCATATTTCATGACAGGTAGATTGGTCGTCGAAGCACCATACCATGGCCCGCACGTTCACCGGATCTGACGTCCCCGGATTTCTTTCTGTGGGGAAAGTTGAAGGATATTTGCTATCGTGATCCACCGACAACGCCTGACAACATGCGTCAGCGCATTGTCAATGCATGTGCGAACATTACGGAAAGCGAACTACTCGCTGTTGAGAGGAATGTCGTTACACGTATTGCCAAATGCATTGAGGTTGAGGTACATCATTTTGAGCATTTATTCTATTAATGTGGTATTTACAGGTATCACGCTGTAACAGCATGCGTTCTCAGAAATGATAAGTTCACAAAGGTACATGTATCACATTGGAACAACCGAAATAAAATGTTCAAACTTACCTACGTTCTGTATTTTAATTTAAAAAAACCTACCTGTTACCAACTGTTCGTGTAAAATTGTGAGCCATATGCTTGTGACTATTACAGCGCCATCTATCACAAAGCGAAAAAAAGTGGTCCAACTAAAACATTCATATTTCTTTACGTACTACACGAATATGTAATTAAAAAATTGGGGTTCCTATTAAAAAAAAAACGCAGTTGATATCCGTCTGACCTATTGCAGCGCCATCTAGCGGGCCAACCATAGCGCCATCTGGTTTTCCCCATCAATCTTGACAAGTTTCGTTGTGTGTAGTTTTCTCGTTTGACGTTTATTTCGAAAGACATTAGGCTGGGTCACGATCAATGGAACACCCTGTATATTTTGAAGGCTTCTTTGTATAACCGTGCATAATACTCTGACGAGAAAAAAAACAACACCGAAAAATAATTAATCTACAGTAATGAAATGTCAGGAAGACGTTTGTCTAGCTAGCATTTTAAAATGATCAGCATTGCTAGATCACAGGTGAATGTAAGCTCGAGATAAGCCATTGCAAATGTGAAGTACTGGCACATTAATAACTGGTGTAAGCGCAGGATGTCGAATACAAGCATACAAACGTGTATGCATTGTGCTGTACAGGTGTCGCATGTCAGTTTGTGTAATGGAGTTCCATAGCTGTTGGAACTTGGTCGGTCAGTACAGGGACGGTCAGTGCTGTTCGTGGATGACGCTGGAGTTGTCGTCCGACGCTCGATTGGAGGCAGGTCTGTCGATCCGGAGATGTCGTCCGACGCTTGATTGGAGGCAGGTCTGTCGATCCATCAGATCGAGGCAATAATGTCGACACTCTGTGGAGCGTGTTCGTTTACAACAGCGGTGGACGGGCGAGAGAGCGTTATCCTGTTGGAAAACAATCCGTCGAACACTGTTCATGAATAGCAGCACAAAAGAATGAATCAGCAGATTGATGTATAAATGTGTAGTCAGTGTGAGTGGAATAACTTAAACGGGTGGTGATAAAGCCGTCTGGTACGAGTACGCGGCGTTTACTGTCCTTCACAGTTACCACGCTTTTCACGCCCCTCGTGTACCCTGCCAGGCCTGGTAACAACAGTAAACACGAACGACACTAATTGTCTCTGGTGGCTGTTCCACTTGACACAGGGAACTGCCAGTCTAACCGCTTACGTATCCACCGATGGTGTGTCCGTAGACACCGCTACATAGACATCCGACCATGTCTCCTGGGTGCTTCCCTTTTTTGACAGGAAGTGAAATTACACCACGCACTGATGTATCCCAGCAGAAACTCTTTCATCTACATCTACATACATACTCCGCAATCCACCATACGGTGCGTGGCGGAGGTTACCTCGTACCACAACTAGCATCTTCTCTTCCTGTTCCACTCCCAAACAAAACGAGGGAAAAATGACTGCCTATATGGCTCTGTATGAGCTATAATCTCTCTTATCTTATCTTTGTGGTCTTTCCGCGAAATGTAAGTTGGCGGCAGTAAAATCGTACTGCAGTCAGCCTCAAATGCTGGTTCTCTAAATTTCCTCACTAGCGATTCACGAAAAGAACGCCTCCTTACCTACAGAGACTCCCACCCGAATTCCTGAAGCATTTCCGTAACACTTGCGTGACGATCAAACCTACCAGTAACAAATCTAGCAGCCCGCCTCTGAATTGCTTCTATGTCCTCCCTCAATCCGACCTGATAGGGATCCCAAACGCTCGAGCAGTACTCAAGAATAGGTCGTATTAGAGTTTTATAAGGGGCCTCCTTTACAGATGAACCACATCTTCCCAAAATTCTACCAATGAACCGAAGACGACTATCTGCCTTCCCCACAACTGCCATTACATGCTTGTTCCACTTCATATCGCTCTGCAATGTGACGCCCAAATATTTAATCGACGTGACTGTGTCAAGCACTACACTACTAATGGGGTATTCAAACATTACAGGATTCTTTTTCCTATTCATCTGCATTAATTTACACTTATCTATACTTAGAGTTAGCTGCCATACTTTACATCAATCACAAATCCTGTCCAAGTCATCTTGTATCCTCCTACAGTCACTCAACGACGACATCTTCCCGTACACCACAGCATCATCAGCAAACAGCTCCACATTGCTATCCACCCTGTCCAAAAAATCATTTATGTAGACAGAAAACAACAGCAGACCTACCACACTTCCCTCGGGCACTCCAGATGATACCCTCACCTCCGATGAACACTCACCATCGAGGACAACGTACTGTGTTCTATTACTTAAGAAGTCTTCGAGCCACTCACATGCTTGGCAACCAATCCCATATGCTCGTACCTTAGTTAGGAGTCTGTAGTGGGGCACCGAGTCAAACGCTTTCCGGAAGTCAACGAATATGGCATCCGTCTGATACCCTTCATCCATGGTTCGCAAGATATCATGTTAAAAAAGGGCGAGCTGCGTTTCGCAGGAGCGATGCTCTCTAAAGCCGTGCTGATGCATGGACAGCAACTTCTCTGTCTCAAGGAAATTCATTATATTCGAACTGAGAATGTGTTCGAGAATCCTGCAACAAACCGATGTTAAGGATATTGGTCTTTAATTCTGAGGATCCGTCCTTCTACCCTTCTTATATACAGGCGACACCTGCGCTTTTTTCCAGTCGCTCGGGACTTTTCGTTGGGCAAGAGATTCACGATAAATGCAAGGTTTCGCATTTCGAATAAGCAGATTGATGTATAAATGTAAAACTGAAGTGATATCAGGTGTTCCCCAGGGAAGCGTCCTGGGACCTCTGCTGTTCCTGATCTATATAAATGACCTGGGTGACAATCTGAGCAGTTGTCTTTGGTTGTTCGCAGATGATGCTGTAATTTACCGTCTAGTAAGGTCATTGGAAGACCAGTATCAGTTGCAAAGCCATTTAGAAAAGATTGCTGTATGGTGAGACAGGTGGCAGTTGACGCTAAATAACGAATAGTGTGAGGTGATCCACATGAGTTCCAAAAGAAATCCGTTGGAATTCTATTACTCGATAAATAGTACTATTCTCAAGGCTGTCAATTCAACTACGTACCTGGGTGTAAAAATTACGAACGACCACATAGATAATATTGTGGGGAAGGCGAGCCAAAGGTTGCGTTTCATTGGCAGGTCACTTAGAAGATGCAACAAGTCCACTAAAGAGACAGCTTACACTACACTCGTTCGTCCTCTGTTAGAATATTGCTGCGCGGTGTGGGATCCTTACCAGGTGGGATTGATGGAGGACATCGAAAGGGTGTAAAAAAGGGGAGCTCGTTTTGTATTATCACGTAATAGGGGAGAGAGTGTGGCAGATATGATACGCGAGTTGGGATGGAAGTCATTAAAGCAAAGACGTTTCTCGTCGCGGCGAGATCTATTTACGAAATTTCAGTCACCAACTTTCTCTTCCGAATGCGAAAATATTTTGTTGAGCCCAACCTATATAGGTAGGAATGATCATCAAAATAAAATAAAGAGAAATCAGAGCTCGAACAGAAAGATTTAGGTTGAAACTTCCCCTTTGAACAATTTATACAAGACTGTGCTTAAACTGACACACAATGTTTTTAGCGCAACGCAATCTGACTTTCAAAATTCCCTACAAAAGAATGGCCCTGACTAACATTAAACTATACCTTTCACAAATCACTTACCTCACAAAAATCTTCGCTGCTCAAGCTACTGCAATACAGCGAGCGCCACTACTGCCAGCTAAATAAAAGATTCAAACTATGGAAGGCACTAACTACTGATAGGGATAGTTAGCAAATGAAAGATATTAATAGAGAACAAACAATGTATTTACCTTGATATCATCATATACAAATATATCAGTTCATGACAAATTTCAAAACTCCGCCATCTCTCTCCCCACATCCACCACTGCTGGCGGCTCACCTCCAACTGCGCAACGCTACGCGCTGTTCACATCCAGCTGCCTAACACTACAATGGCGAGTATTACAACAATGCAAAGCAGCCACAGACTGCACACAGCACAGCCAGCACAGACTGCACACAGCACAGCCAGTGATTTTCATACAGAGGTGGCGTTACCAATAAAAAAACCTAAACAGCCTACTTACATATCCCCCATGCTCCCCACAAAAAATTTTACAAATTGGATTGGGCAGTGGCCAATACAGATTTGAAAATTTTTTTTCATAATTACAATAATAAAGAAATCAAATGCACACACTTATTGATACAATGTTGGTCAAAAGCTAAAAATTTCTCACAGTCCATAAAGACAGTCCAGATTGTTCATCACAGTAAAAATGCAGAGTTTTTCTCAAAGTCTGAGCTTTAAAAGAAAATGCACACAGAAGTAGTGGATTTCCATGCAGTCTTGAAGAAGTAGTGTTGTCCTTCCAACGAAAAGACAATGCTGACTCTTGACATGCAGACAGGTAATGGGCCACAACAGAGCAAACCCACCGCAGAGTCAGTCGACGTTTTGAAGAATATTGGTAGGTAGGTCATCACAGAGTAGATCCACTGTAGTCCTGGTAGAGATCACGGTATTGGTGGGCCACCAGAGGTGCAGACCCACTGTAGTCCTTGTAGAGATAGCCAGCAGCCATCTGTTGTGACTGTGCAGGTGCACAATCACCATTGAAGAGTCTTGCGGATAATATAGCAAGTCCATAAACCACCACTTGTGCACTCACAAAGTTTTCGGAACTGTCCTTAGAACCAACAATGCTGTTATCCCGTCCCTTTCTGAATTATTAACACACGTGCAAACACTAACAGTCCCTACTTCTCATATATTGTCCATATACTATGACCAACAGAAACGTGTGCAGTGAAATGTAACTTACAAGTTAATAATAAGATGAACTGGTGTTAATTACAATTTTATAACACGAGAATACAATTACAAAGGTACAAAATACATCATTAAAAACATAACAATACAGATAACATTTGTAGTAAAACAGGCGTTACAAAAGAATAGAAATAGACATATACGTCAGTGTTACAGGAATTATGACATGAGTACATACATAAAAGATCAGAATAACTTTCGAAACATCAACTTCACACATGAGCATTAACACAAAACAAAATAAATAATGTCTAAACATCTTTACAAAGTAAATAACACATTATTAATGCCAATTGTATTTGAGGATAACAGTATTCCTCATCATAGTGAATGTAACTTAGTATTAGAAGAGAAAAAAGTTCTATGAAACAGTACACAGAGACAGGAAGAAAACAAATACACAAGGGTACACAAACATATAGTGGGATAACACAAAAGGGAAAGGACAGGGTTTGTTTTACTGCAGTATTTTGCATGGAGATCTCCCTTTGTTCATCATTATTCCCAAAAAGTCCTATCTAAGCCTGCTTTCTGTATTCTGTTCATATTTCTTTCAAAATAATTATTTCTGATTGTACAATACTCATTTGGGCCCAAATCTTTTTCATATAACTTCGCAATGCATTCTTTACCTATTTTCCATAGTCAGTTTCTTATATAGTCTACCCCCTCTTAAGCTAACTTAAATCTACTGAGCTCAGATGCTAAACTAAGGGATGAGGCAATGCAGCAGCACATAAAACAATTAATATAAACAGCAATGAAAAAAATGGAAAATCGCAAAGCAAGCTACAGTAAATCTAAATTACCAAGCAATTCAACATTACAACTAATATGAGGCAATGCGCAGCAAACAAAAAATAAAAAAAAAAAACAAATCTGGCTTAGCAGAGTAACACAAATTAAAGTTCAGTAGCACTATGCCTGGCAAACAGCAGCAGCTTATATCTAAACATGACATAGCTCAAGCAGAAAAAATAGTACACTAAAGATAACAATGCAGATAAGGGAAATGTATAATCACATCTTAATGTCTATGTAATGAAAGTGGTGCACCACAACAACTTATTGTAAAAAAAATATTACCATGTACTTGAAAAGAAAATTATGTGTCCAGTTACTGTTACTAGTCCCTTCTTATTGTTCTTTCCTTTCCAAGTGCTCCTTTTTTTAAAGAATGTGGATTACAAAATTATCATTTAATAGATCTGTTGACAGAAAGTGTTCACATTAGCAAATGCATCTAAGTTTATTTTATAAAACTAATGCTGTAACACAGCTGGAAAACAGGTATCAAATGAAATTAGCAATTACGCAAACCAAAGCATAAAAATATCATTCAATAGTCATGTGACATTTCATAAGTTAGTAGAAATTCTCTCAACTCTCGTAGAAAGACGCTTGTTGTAATCAGGTGTGCAGATGTAAATATATTTCTCGTCATTTCATTAGGCATTTCAGTAAATATCATAAATTACGAGCTCCACAGTATGCTTTCAACAAGGAAATGTCAATAGCGAGGATAATGGCCTCCCCTTTTTTTTTCTACCTGTGCTTCCGGAAAGGCACACCCTAATGGCTTGTTCTCCAGGTGTCTGACACAGCGGTGTGCCGACGACGCACGTGCAGGTGGTCACTTAACTTTCTTACGGAAATATTTACGACAGCAGTTTCCGCTACAGTGACAGTCTCATATAAAAATTTCACAGGTCGAGAATTTACGTTGCAAATGTGTAGAAACAAAATCCTATGAATATAACAGTGTCCAAAAAAATTTTCGCCGGCATTGTGATACATTCACACATTTACACACATTTCATAACTCTTAAAGTACGATTCTTGGTTTCCAACATCCTGTTTCACAAGTCAAGAGTCCCTAACTTCTATTTATTATTCATATACATATAAACATGTAATCACATTCCTCATATATGGTAGCATCATCTTATTGACATAAACATACCTCAACAGCATACTACACATCGTCGTCGTAAAAATAACATCATAACACCTCAGTCAAATCTCAAAAAGGTCGTAGCTTTCTGCAATAATTTCAAACCATAAAAAATATTCTCTGCTCATTTCAATAGTGTCATCTGCCTCAAACGTACTTTAAAAATCATGATCTCATACCAAATACATCATTCAAAGCTCTCGTAGTATCACAATGGTTCCGAAAAATATGAGCAGTTCACAAAGTAAAGACAAATACAATTTCATAAGTGTGAAGTTACCCAACTGTGTAATTGCATAAAGATGTGTCACTGATGTAGTAAAAAAAAGTTTATCTCTCAGTTAAATGATCAGATAGCTGTGTAATTTATGTTTCAGAGAAATATGGTACCGATGTGTAAAGTTGTATAAGCAAATACCATATTAGCTAGGGTTCCTTGTGCTTGCCAAACACATGGTACACAAAGTAAGCATGTACCCCCCTGAGGATTAATGTAATTATACCCTCAGGTGTTACAGATGTATCATGGAAAATGTATCACGGAAAACTTTCTTTGTAATTCAAAGATCTTGAAAAATAAATGGTTTAAGTACAAAATTAATCACTGAAATGCGTGTCCTGTAGCGCTAAATGTGCATCTTGTTGTAAGATAATCTCTGTGGAAGTGTCGTAGTTATTTTCCTCCGAAAGCTAAGTTCTGCAGTACTTACCTCATGATAAACAAAAGTGAAATGCTTTGCGTAGAGATATTTTAGTTATTACGCTTATTGTTGTGATGATGAAAGTACTGTGCTGTAACGTATTGTTGTGCTATGGAAAAGGCTGTCTCCTTGTAGCTATACCACAAAAGTTACTAATAAAACATGTTTTGCTTTCCAGAAGAATTCAGAAAAATTGTGCAGATATAAAACAAATACACCGCAAAAGCAACAATGTAAATTATGTCACCCATTAGTAGTGTTGTAATATAACCGTGTAGCAGTCAAAGAAACCAAATACTAAGTCATCTTTAATCTCACAGAAAGTACTTTAAATCCCAAATGTATTTTCAAGTAAACCAAAATGTTGCATTAAAATCTCATTAGCAGTACTGGTAAATGTTCTAATCGTGCAACTAACAAGCAAGAATGTACACACACAATTACACTGTGTCGTCTGTTCGCAATAACAATGCATTCGTAATTTCTGTTTAAATAAGTTTTCTTGGTTCTTGACTGGATATTTAACTTCAAACATTGTTGCATGGTAACAGTTTCTGAAGCATAATAGTAACGTGAAGTGAAACGTTTTATGGCAAAGACAAAGTTAAAATGCAGATTATCTTTCAATAAACGGTTTTACATGTGAAATGTGGTGTAAACCTTTACTCTTCCTAGTACGCAGAGTTTCAACTTCAACGCAATTATCATGTGGTATACGTCGGATTCTGTAAGGTCCATTGTAAACTAGAAAGAATTTGTGACTCAAGTGTTTCTTCTTATGTGACAATGAATGAGCTTTAATGAGAACTTTCTGACCAATATACAATTTCTTTGCATTTGCTTTACCGTGTAGTTTTCTCCTTTTGTCTGCTGCAGATTTTATATTTTTAAGAGCCAAATCAATTATGTCTTTGTGTCGAAGTTTACGTGTATTCGGGAAAGGTAGAAGCTCTCTGATTCTGTTCGGTGGTTCTTCATTCTTCAGTACAAGAATAGGTGGTAAAGCAGTGGAATCATGAGGCATTTCATTCAGCACATTTTGAAATAAGTGTAAATATCTGTCCCAATGCTGATGCTTTCTGTGACAATAAAGGCAGCAAAGCTTATTGATTTCTTTCATAATCCGTTCAGACGAGTTGCAATGTGGTGAGTACAATGAAATAAAAACGGGTTTGATTTTATGATTCCGAAGCGTGCGTGACCAAACAGCAGATCTAAATTGAGGTCCGTTATCTGAAATGACTTTAGCAACGTGGCCAACTTCACGTAAGAAATTTTTAACAAAGGCGTTGGATACAGATCGTCCAGTGGCTTTACGTAACGGAGTGAAAGAAACAAATTTTGAAGTAAGTTCAACAGCGACTAGAACGTACGAAAATCCATTGGATGTTCTGACAAGGGGTCCCAAGAGATCAACAGCAGCAAATTCTTTTAATTTAGAAGGAGTAATAGGAAACAATGGAGCACGATGTGAGATAGTAGATGGTTTCGCCTTTTGACAAAGTTTACAAATAGACAAGACTTTTGGAATTCGCTTTTCCATATTGTTAAAATAACAAGTCGTTCGAAGAATATGATAACATTTTCGTGGGCCAAAATGTGCGTAGCTGAAATGAATGTACCAAATGAGCTTATTAACAAAATCGTCTGGAATGCAAAGTACCCATAGCTTGTCATCAACAGTGCAGCGTTTGAAGAGTATGTTGTTTCTAACCAGGTAATAATGCCGAATCTGAGTGTATGTCTTTTCATGCCATATACTTTTGATGTCTTTCCAAATCGGATCTTTATCTTGTTCATGAGTAATGTCCTTTAAAGATGTGGTGATGAAGTTTTCAAATGCTACTTTCTGAATGTAAAGAATACTGAAATTTTTCTCAATGTTGCCTACTGTGTTATTTTTCTCAAGCCCAGCCGGTGCGCGTGACAGCGCGTCCGCAACAATGTTCTCCTTGCCGGGAATGTAGACTATTGTGAAGCGGAATTCTTGCAGAAACAATGCCCAACGTTTTAACCTGTCATGATTTAATTTTGAAGACATAAGAAATTGTAATGTACGATGATCACTGTATACTTTTACGTGCTTACCAGAAAGAAAGAAACGGAATTTGTTAAATGCCCAAACGATAGCTAAAGTTTCTAATTCAGTAACGGAATAATTTTTTTCAGATTTTGTTAGCACTCGGCTAGCAAAAGCAATGGTTTTCTGAACGGTAGTGTCATTTTCTATGGCTTCTTGAAATAGATGGGCTCCAAGACCGACTTTAGAAGAATCCGTGCTAAGGCAGAAATCTTGTGACAGATCTGGATGAGCTAAGATTGGCGCGTGAAGTAACGCTTCTTTTAAAGAATTGAATTCCAATTGTGCTTGTTCGTCCCAGTTCCAAATAGTATTTTTTCCAGTGAGAGAACAAAGTTTTGGTGTAACAAGAATTTGCATATTCAGAAAACGACGGTAAAAATTTACGAGACCTAGAAAACTGCGGACTTGTCTTTTTGTGGATGGAACTGGAATGGCTCTGATTGCTTCTAACTTTTCAGGATCCGGCTGAATGCCTTCAGAAGAAATAATATGTCCCAAAAACTTCACCTTTGTCCTACCGAATTCAGACTTTTCCAAGTTAACTGTAATTCCAGATTCTGCAAAAATACGTAACAAACTGTTGAGGATGCGATTATGTAGTTCCCATGAAGCTTCTGCTATTAGAATATCGTCCACATATAAGGTGATGTGACGTTTTAAGAACTCAGGTAATATGGAATTTAGCCCGCGAATGAATGCTGCTGAAGAAATGTTCAAACCAAAGGGAAGTTTCCGAAACTGATAACAAACGCCGAAACAAAGGAAAGCTGTGTATTTTCTACATTCTGGATGAAGTTCGATATGATAAAAGCTGGATCTGAGATCAATGGAAGACAACACTTTTACACCATTAAAATTTTGAAGAAGTTCTTCCAACGTTTGCGGCCTGTCTGTTTCAGGAATAATGATCGTATTGATTTGTCTCGAATCTAAGACAAGCCTGATCGATCCATTTTTCTTCTCAACAACATGTAATGGATTGTTGTATGAGCTTACTGCAGGCTCAATAATGCCCTCGTCAAGCATAGATTGTATTTCTGTTCTAACACGGTCCCTATAATGTGCTGGAATTACATATGGTCTAACACAAAATTTAGTATGCTCACGAACACGAAATTGGTATTGAAATCCCTTGATTGTTCCTGTTTTATGAGTAAAAACTGTGGAATGTTCTTGTAAAATCTCAAAAAGGTCCTGCCTATCAGTGTCATTACAATTCTCAATTGTTTGAATTTTATTCTGAATTAACTCATTAATTTCAAATATGCCGTCGATATCATCCCTGTCAGTTCTTGCAGAGTGATTGTTAGTGTCTAGTTCCGTAGAAAATTCCGAACTGTTGTCCAACAGAAGGTAAAGCCGATTGATTTTTTCGTCATGGTTTGAGAGCCAATCTTCAAATTTCAAAGCTATTGACTTACCTTCCTTCTCTAAACTTATTTCAGCATCGTGAAAGTTTAAGATTGCTTTGAATTCATTCAAAAAGTCTACTCCCAATATAATTTCCGTCGACAATAATGGAACAATAAGAAAGTTCGTAGAGAAGCTGTGGCTTTGACAAAAGAATTCTAAGTTGGTTTGTTGGCGTACATCTACACTTTTTCCAAAGATTGCATCTTGTAATTTAATCTTACGTAACGGAAGTGTGGGGCAATCGTTCGATTTGTTGCATTTGCTAAAGGCTGTTTCACTAATTACTGAGATGGGACTGCCAGAGTCAAGTACTGCCGTAAATTTTACGTCATTTACAGTAATGTGAATCACAGGATATGCAATGTTGTTAAGTTTTACGTCGTGTTCCTGGAGTAAGATGTCCCTAATGTCTTCCATTTTGACGCAATTACTAGCTACGGCAGCTGCGTCGTCAGTGTCATAAGTACGTTTTGTGGCTGCCAGCGGTGTGAGTCATTGCCTATTGTCTCTTTGTTGGCGCGCGTCGTTATTGGGATTTGGAGACCTAACTTCTACAAATTCACCGTGACGAGAGGGCCCTGCTCTGTTTGAATCCCGCCAGTTCTGATGCAATTCAGGTCTGTCGTTACGATCATATCGTCTGTTGTCATGTCGGTAGATTCCATAGTTTCTTTCTTGTCGGTCACATGGTGGAGAATTTCTCCCTGAGTCGTAACTGCGCGCTGGACCGTTGCGTCTAAAGTTATTCTGTCTCCCTTGATAATAATTGTTTTGGTTCCCATATTGTCTGTTTCTCTGATTGTCTCTGTGATAGTCATTACCGCGGAGAGGTGATCTTTCCCTGTAATTATTACTACTCTGCCAACGGTTGTCATACGGGTGGTGTCTGTTTTGGTCATGATTTGTGTTGTGAGAATAGCCTTGTCGCGTCCAGTTATTATCGAGGAATCGTGACGGATGTGACCTGTAATTGTAGTGTTCCTGTTCCCGCATTCCGCGATTGTCAGTGTCAATTTCCAATTCTTGTAACAGTCCCTGAAAAGCTTCAATGTCGTCTTTGCAACGTCCTGCCAAAATAATGTGTCGTAAATGTTCAGGCAATTTGATTAAGCAAATGCGGATAAGTTCTGAGGGGCTGTATGGGTTTGAAAGATACTGATTCTTATGCAACATGTCTTCAAAATATTTCATAAGACTGGAAAATTCAGATTGTTCGAATCGTTTCATCATTATGATGCTATGTTTTACTCGGTCTTGTGTGGCTTGAGACCAATATGCTGAGAGGAAGGCATGGTAAAACTCTCCTTCACTGTGGCAATCGTGGATTACCGATCGCATTCTTACAGCTGGTTCATTCTCCAAGTAGCCACACATAAATTCTAATCTGTGTTCTAATGACCAGTTGGGAGGAAAACAATGAGAGAATTGATGGACCCACGCTTGTGGATGAATGTCGTTGGCAGAATTCTTAAATGTTTTGAATTTACGTGTAGTAATGAACAGCTTATAGTCAAAATCATCATGTCGGCGAGTCGCATATCGGTCATTGTTAGGTCGTGTCGGCCATTCCATCTCAAAATTCGGCGTACCTTGCCAACTTCTTTCACAATTTCCGAAGTGCCCTGTGTTGTTATTTTGTGTCTGTTCCGTATTTGTATGTCCCTCTTCCCGTATTGGGGCGCGAGTGTCCTCTGAAATACGTAATTCTTGTACTACTTGTGCCAACTGATCTTGCACTTCCCGGATTTCTCTTTTGTACTGTGTATTGATTTGATTTTGATTTTGTTTGAATTTTCTAATTTGTTCATACTCTTCTGTGTCAGTGAAGGCTACAGGTGTTGTGTCATTCAGATCATCATCTACCTTTGTAGATAAGTTAGTGACCTGATCCGAAAGTTCGGCTACTTTATCCGATAGTGAAATCATTTCCTCTGTATGTTTTTCTGAACCAAGTTTCAGAGTGTCCATTTGTGTTGCAATCGTGTCTACTGTGACCTTTAAGTTTTCCTGAGTTTTTGCAAGTTGCGTAACCGAATCGGTAGATGCAACTGAGTCAATTTTAGCCCACAAGGTCTCATGATTTTCATGAACAATGGTCTGCAGTTCTTTTATGGCTGCTTCGTGATTCTGTAATGCATTTTCATGCCGTAAAAAAATAGGTTGAAAATGCTCACAAATTTGTGTTTTTACGTCATTACAGACTTTTTGACATTTCGATTCAATGTTATGTAACTCAGTAGTTAAATCTTCACGTGTTTGTTCAAGCGTGGTGTGAAGATTTTGTTCCATTGCGTCTAACTGTTGTTGTGTTTGTCTCTGGTGTTGTTCCATTGTGTCTAACTTTTGAAGATTCTGTTCTATTGTGTCTAACTTTTGTAGCCTTTGTCCCATTTATTGCATTAACTGTAATAACAGTGCACTGGTGTCTGAAACATGTTCCTCAGTGCTATTCGGCAACACATTTGAACCGGTAATATTCGCAGTTTGAATAGCAGAAAATGTGTCTTGACTTATTTGAGAAAAGGGTGAGGACGCAAAACCTGAATCTACAGTATTTGCAAGATTGTGTCCTGTCATTTCGGATTCCTGAGGCGAGCTGTTGCCGACCGATCGATCGATAATGCTTCCCTGTTCACTAATTGTTTCACTGTCTACACCATTGTTTGCAGCCCGCTCCATTTCCCTATGTACAATTACCAAATTACTACTTTGAACATTAGTTAATTCATTACTCGGTGACGCTAACACACTGCTTTCTTCACTGTCATTTCTCAGTTTACTTTGGAGCGTAGTATTACGTTTTCCACACGCCATTATTGTCACAATATTTCACACGACAACACAGAAAAGCACAATTTTAAGAGCAAAAATAAGAGAACACATTAACATAGAACTGAAAATAATATCTAGTTAATTGCAGCTGCGAAATACTTGGTGCAAATCTACATGCATGCCACAACTGTTTTACTGTGCAACAATGAAAAACCACAACTACCAAGGAGATTCTCTCTACAATTACGCAGTAGCAATAAACAAAATCTACACTAATTACACAAACTACAAAAAAAAAAATCAGAAAATTTCAGTGAGGTATCCTCGGCTAAGGGTCGACATATGAAACTTCCCCTTTGAACAATTTATACAAGACTGTGCTTAAACTGACACACAATGTTTTTAGCGCAACGCAATCTGACTTTCAAAATTCCCTACAAGAGAATGGCCCTGACTAACATTAAACTATACCTTTCACAAATCACTTACCTCACAAAAATCTTCGCTGCTCAAGCTACTGCAATACAGCGAGCGCCACTACTGCCAGCTAAATAAAAGATTCAAACTATGGAAGGCACTAACTACTGATAGGGATAGTTAGCAAATGAAAGATATTAATAGAGAACAAACAATGTATTTACCTTGATATCATCATATATAAATATATCAGTTCATGACAAATTTCAAAACTCCGCCATCTCTCTCCCCACATCCACCACTGCTGGCGGCTCACCTCCAACTGCGCAACGCTACGCGCTGTTCACATCCAGCTGCCTAACACTACAATGGCGAGTATTATAACAATGCAAAGCAGCCACAGACTGCACACAGCACAGCCAGCACAGACTGCACACAGCACAGCCAGTGATTTTCATACAGAGGTGGCGTTACCAATAAAAAAACCTAAACAGCCTACTTACAAGGTGTTCGTTTTTCCCGCGCGTTGTTCGGGAGTGAAATGGTAGGGAGATAGTATGATTGTGGTTCGATGAACCCTCGGCCAAGCACTTAAATGTGAATTGCAGAGTAATCATGTAGATGTAGATGGAATGGGAGAGAATATGTGGTGCCACACTACCCTCCGACATGCACCTTAAGTGGCCTGCAGAGTGTGTATGTCTACGTAGATGTGTGTGGTGTGAGCGACGCTGTGGCCAGCAGCAGTGCTGAAACAGTCGGGTTGAGCAGACTGCCGGCAGGGCTCCGACGACCGCCTATTCCCGCGAACCCACCTGGCCGTCACGCAAACGCAGTGTCCGCCAGTTAGGCGGCCGGATCGCGCCGACTGCGGGCGCCCACTTGTGGCCGGCAACAGGTCCGCACTGGCCGGCAACAGGTGGTGAGGCGCCGCCCCCACCAACCCTGTTCCCTCAGTCCAGGGCTAGGCTCGGACCTGACCTCACGACGCGTACCGTCTCACTGGCGAACGGCGCCGAAAATCACACTCCATTTAAAGTCGGACGACATTTCATTAGAGAAAGTGTCCAAGTCACTGATCGACGTCCGTGATTCTCTGCTGCACAAGACTATACTCCACATAACTGGCGAGAACCGAGCGAGGTGGCGCAATGATTAGCACGCTGGACTCGCGGTTCAAACATGCGTTCGGCCATCCCGATTTAGGTTTTCCGTGAAAAAATGCCGGAATATTTCCTTTGAAAGGACACGACCGTTTTCCTTCCCCATCCTTCCCTAATCCAATGGGACCGGTGACCTCGCTGTACGGTCCCCCCCCCCTCCCCCCGTAGAGAACCAACCAACAAACTGGCAAACACTTAACCCTCGTGGTTGAAGGGACAGATACTGCGGTTGGATAGAAATCCGGAAACAACGGGTGAAGTGCATGGTTGAACGTAAATGCAGGTGCCAGCCAAGCTTTCAGATTTAACGACAGCCGGCGCCTGTGCAGCGTGCCCTCCGTACGTCATGATCAGAGCAGTGTTGTGTGTAGTCGTGGGTGCGTTATGTCGGAGCTGACCGATTTACACTCCTGGCCATTAAAATTGCTACACCACGAAGGTGACGTGCTACAGACGCGAAACTTAACCGACAGGAAGAAGATGCTGTGATATGCAAATGATTAGCTTCTCAGAGCATTCACACAAGGTTGGCGCCGGTGGTGACACCTACAACGTGCTGACACGAGCAAAGCTTCCAACCGATTTCTCGACGACGTTTGCAGCATCATGGACTATCAGCTCGGAGACCATGGCTGCGGTTACCCTCGACGCTGCATCACAGACAGGAGCGTCTGCGATGGTGTACTCGACGACGAACATGGGTGCACGAATGGCAAAACGTCATTTTTTCGGATGAATCCAGGCTCTGTTTACAGCATCATGATGGTGGCATCCGTGTTTGGCGACATCGCGGTGATCGCACATTGGAACCGTGTATTCGTCATCGCCATACTGGCGTATCACCCGGCGTGATGGTATGGGGTGCCATTGGTTACACGTCTCGGTCACCTCTTGTTCGCATTGACGGCACTTTCAACAGTGGACGTTACATTTCAGATGTGTTACGACCCGTGGCTCTACCCTTCATTCGATCCCTGCGAAACCCTACATTTCAGCAGGATAATGCATAACCGCATGTTGCAGGTCCTGTACAGGCCTTTCTGGATACAGAAAATGTTCGATTGCTGCCCTGGCCAGCACATTCTCCAGCTCTCTCAGCAATTGAAAACTTCTGGTCAATGGTGGCCGAGCAACTAGCTCGTCACAATACGCCAGTCACTACTCTTGATGAACTGTGGTATCGTGTTGAAGCTGCATGGGCAGCTGTACCTGTACACGCCATCCGAGCTCTGTTTGACTCAATGCCCAGGCGTATCAAGGCCGTTGTTACGGCCAGAGGTGGTTGTTTTAGATACTGATTTCTCAGGATCTATGCACCCAAACTTCGTGAAAATGTAATCACATGTCAGTTCTAGTATAATATATTTGTCCAATGAATACCCGTTTATCATATGCCTTTCTTCTTGGTGTAGCAATTTTAATGGCTGGTAGTGTATTTAGCTGAAGTGACAACCTCTTAATTTGTGTAATTTATTTTGGAATATAAATTTAGCGGATTTTTTAGTACCTATGTGAGTGGCTTCACATTCTTTATTGTTTAGGGGCAACTACAATATTTCGCACCACAGGAATATCTTGTCTAAATAATGTTGAAATTAATTTTGATCTTCTCCTGATCTTACTATCCGGTAAACGGCAGCATCATCTGCAAATGAACTAGTAGCACTGTTCAGAATTTTTCCTAAATTGTTTGTATACACTAAAAAGACCAGAGGCCTTATAACGGTTACTACGAACTGACAGGAAATCACGAACCCAGTTGCACAACTGAGACGGTACTCCAAAAGCACCCAACTTCACAGAAGCCGTTGTAGAAGAACGGCATGAAAAACCTCCTGAAAGTCTAGAAATGTGGCATGTACTTGATATCTCCTACCGACAACTCAGTGCTTCCCGTGAATGAAGAGATTAGTTCTGCTCCAAGAAGATCGATTTTTTAAAATCTGTGCTACTTTGTGTCAACATGCCGTTCGCTTGAAGATATCTCATAATCAGCCTCCGTCTCCTTCCACTGATTGTGCTTTGATTGGTGGCAGAGCGGGCCATGAATCACTAGGATTCGTTAGCGTATCGCTGACTATACATACTTCGGACGACTGATAGGGAAATGAAAAGCAACGTCATGGCAGAATGATCCATCAAAGTCAGCCGAAATTATTCCGTGTTTGCTGGCGCTGAGTTTATCGGAGGAGCGGAAAAAAAGGCAAGATAATCCAGTAACCAGCAAGTAACCTCATTATAACTGACAAACCCCATCTGTATGCTCTGGGTATTAAACCGGGCCGCTGCAGTTTCGATCACCTGCGTTGATGCATTTCGCGGGGACTGGTCTAGCAAGAGGAATCGTATATAACTCTTCCTTGTGTTACACTTTTCTACCTAAAATGAGGAGAAAGCCGTATAGGTGCTCCATACGGAACAGTGCTGCGTCCACTTTTATTCGTTTTATCTATGGGGTGGGGAAATGTTGCATCACTCTTCTTTTTTTGTTTTTGTTTTGATTCATCAGTCTTATGACTGATTTGATGCGGCCCGCTACGAATTCCTCTCCGGTGCCAACATCTTCATCTCAAGGTATCAGTTGCATCCTATGTCCTCAGTTATTTGCTTGACGTATTCCAATCTCTGTCTTCCTATACAGTTTTTACCCTCTACAGCTCCCTCTAGCACCATGGAAGTTATTCCCTGATGTCATAACACACGTGCTATCATCCCGTCCCTTCTTCTTGTTAGTGTTTTCCATACATTCATTTCCTCGTCGACTCTGCGGAGAACCTCCTCATTCCTTACCTTAACAGTCCACCTAAGTTTCAGCATCCCTCTATAACACCATATCTCAAACACTTCTTTTGCCGTAGTCCCACAATCCAACATTGGCTATCATACAATTCTATGCTCCAAGCGTGGTGTTAACCTCAACGTGTCTGACAGAGCTCAGAATGGGCCACTACGTACGACAACCGACGACACTCATCGAAATCGGGTTGATGAAAAAAAAAAATGGTTCAAATGGCTCTGAGCACTATGGGACGTAACATCTGAGGTCATCAGTCCCCTAGACTTTGAACTACTTAAACCTAACCAACCTAAGGACACCACACACATCCATGCCCGAGGCAGGATTCGAACCTGCGACCGTAGCAGAGCGCGGTTCCGGACTGAAAGAACCACTCGACCACAGCGGTCGATGGTGGTTGATGAACTCATCAAAGAAAATCATCGGGTAAGACAGACAGAGATCTCGGGTAAGTGTGGAGTATCACGAGAGCGTGTAAAGTTCATTATTGCGGATTTGCAGTAGAGAAAATTGTGTTGATGGTGGCTGCCTCGAATACTCACTCCTGACATGGAACACGAGAGACTGGACTTCTGTTAACAACACGTTTTGCATTTTCATCACTAGGGTGATGGCTTGCTTAAAAACACTGTGACAAGTGATGAAGCCTGGGTTCACCATTTTGATCCAGAAAACAAGAGAGCATCAATGGAGCTCCCGCCCAAGGGATCACCGACGCCAAAACAGTCCAATACCATGCCATCAGCAGGCAAAGGTATGCGCACAGTGTTGTGGGATGTTCAAGGTGTGGTGCGTTTGGAATTCATGTCTAAAGGAATCACCATAACCTCTGCAAAGTTCTGCGAGATCAACAGGAAATCGAAAGCACGAATTCGGAGAGTTAGTCCCTACACGGATCACCCTCTCATTCAGAATGACAATGCTACAAAACACACGAGCGCTGCCTCATCGGCAAGAATCAGACGCTTTGCGTTCTCTGTGATCAATCATCCTAAATACAGTCTCGACTTGGCCGCATCCGATTTTCATCTACTTCCAAAAGTTAAAGCACGCCTTCGAGGAGATAGCGATGAAGTGGTACAAGCAGAGATGGGGTTGTGGCTTCTACAGAGGCGGTACCGACAAATTGGCATCTCCTTGGGAGAAATGTATTCGTCGTCAGGGTGAGTATGTTGAGAAATAAATACGTAAACATGAAGAATGAAGATTTAGAATGTTATTAAAGCCAGTTTTGTTAAAAAATCCTTGAAGAATTTTTTCATAAAAAATTCGGAGGCAATGCTTTTCAGCACGTTCTCGAACATACGCTAATTCTTTAGGGTGAATGCAGAAGGAACACCAACATGCTTGCATTTTCGCACATTGAGAAATGACAAGAGGCGATCTGTTTTACTGTATACAATACCTTCTATATCAAAGATCGCATAAATACATCCTTGTTTTCAACAACCGTTTTCGACAAAGTTATTCTGGTATACAAAACTTTTTGTTACAAGACGTGTTCATCGTGAGGCGGGACCTCATCCCAAGTTGTCGTATTGGCACAACGACGACAGTTGCAGTTCAGACGTGTAGCGCGTCCACGTCTGCCGAGGGAAAGAGAAAAGTTGCTCGTCCTCGTATGCAAAAGGGTTGACAGGTGACGTGTATTACGAGAGACAGCCGCCTGGCGCCACTTAACGCCGTACGCAAAGTTTAATTACCGAGACTCCTGGAGAAACACAGGAAGGTCTGCTGGCACGAGTTCTGGCTGCCGCTGTATAAGCTGAAGAGACACCAGCTGGGACGGCGGCTATGTACCAGACCGTGCTAAGCAGGTACGGTGTCTGTGACAACGCATGTGCGTGTCGCAATGCATCAGTACTGTTCTGTACATGCCGTATCATGAGTTCTCTTTTGTTTTGGGATAAAGTAAACATGCAACGTTCAAGTGCTAATACAAAAAAAGAGTGCTTAGGTGATAAATGGATGTTTCGTTACGTTTCCTTTCGAAATGTTACCATCCTCAACCAGAAGTCGCTGAGTTAACCATCTGAATTGAAACAGTCGTCGGACATGGGTTCCTATTCAAAATATTACACTACTGGCCATTAAAATTGCTACACCAAGAAGAAATGCAGATGATAAACGGGTATTCATTGGAGAAATATTTTATACTGGAACTGACATGTGATTACTTTTCACGCAAGTTGGGTGCACAGATCGTGAGATATCAGTGCCCAGAACAACCTCCTCTAGCAGTAAGAACGGCCTTGATACGCCTGGACATTGAGTCAAACAGAGATTGGATGGCGTGTACAGGTACAGCTGCCCATGCAGCTTCAACACGGTACCACAGTTCATCAAGAGTAGTGACTGGCGTATTGTGACGAGCCAGTTGCTCGGCCACCATTGACCAGACGTTTTCAATTGGTGAGAGATCTGGAGAATGTGCTGACCAGGGTAGCATTCGAACATTTTCTGTATCCAGAAAGGCCAGTACAGGACCTGCAACATGCGGTCGTACATTATCCTGCTGAGATGTAGGATTTCGCAAGGATCGAATGAAGGGTAGAGCCACGGGTCGTGACACATCTGAAATGTAACGTCCACTGTTCAAAGTGCCGTCAGTGCGAACAAGAGGTGACCGAGACGTGTAACCAATGGCACCCCATACCATCACGCCGCGTGATACGCCAGTATGGCGATGACGAATACACGCTTCCAATGTGCGTTCACCGCGATGTCGCCAAACACGGATGCGACCATCATGATGTTGTAAACAGAACCTGCATTCATCTGAAAAAATGACGTTTTGCCATTCGTGCACCCAAGTTCGTCGTTGAGTATACCATCGCAGGCGCTCCTGTCTGTGATGCAGCGTCAAGTGTAACCGCAGCCGTGCACTCCGAGCTGATAGTCTGTGCTGCTGCAAACGTCGTCGAACTGTTCGCGGAGATGGTTGTTGTCTTGCAAACGTCCCTATCTGCTGACTCAGGGATCGAGACGTGGCTGCACGATCCGTTACAGCCGTGCGCATAAGATGCCTGTCATCTCGACTGCTAGTGATACGAGGCCGTTGGGATCCAGCACGGCGTTCCGTACTACAGTCCTGAACCCACCCATTCCATATTGTGCCAACAGCCATTGATTTCGACCAACGCGAGCAGCAATGTCGCGATACGATAAACTGCAATCGCGATAGGCTACAATCCGACCTTTATCAAAGTCGGAAACGTGATGTTGCGCATTTCCCCTCCTTACACGAGACATCACAACAACGTTTCATCAGGCAACGCCGGTCAACTGCTCTTTGTGTATTAGAAATCTGTTGGAAACTTTGCTCATGTCAGCACGTTGTAGGTGTCGCCACAGGCGCCAGCCTTGCGTGAATGCTCTGAAAAGCCAATCATTTGCATATCACAGCATCTTCTTTCTGTCGGTTAAATTTCGCTTCTGTAGCACGTCATCTTCGTGGCGTAGCAATTTTAATGGCTAGTAGTGTATGTACTCACTCCCCTCTACCAATCGTAGAACTTTATAACGGAAATTTCTGAACACTCTGTACGTAGCGCACAAAGATGATTGTTAGCCCTTACCTCATGAGGCGTGGTCTCTTAGACCGCGCGAAAAGTTTCAAACTCGCTCTCCAAGGCCAGTTGTGGTGGAATGCTTCTACACTCCCCCTACCCTTCTTAAATTGCCGAGCATACGATGTTTCTGTCGGTTGCGCTGTTATTGTTTACTGTTGACACGTGTTGTTGACAGGTGTTGGAGTCTCCTGGGCGGCGCCTCGTGAACTACGTACGTATTTTCTTCAGTACGTTACCGTATAGGTCAAAATGTGTTGGCACAAATGTGTCATTTTATTTTTAACTTTCCAAAGTTTTATGCAATTGTTAGTCGGTCTACGGAGGAAGGCGTAGTGATATAGACCAAGAAATAAACGAAAAACACGACGATTTTACTTTATCCAATAATCACAGTTCTGCTACCGAACAAGAGTATCATTCAGAGGAAGAACTTCAGGAAAGTTGTGATGGGGATCTGTCTGCTTCTTCAATGAAATATTTAAAGTGTCTGTTAAAATCAAATGTGTTCTGAAAGGTGATAAAAATGTAGTTCCCAGCAATGAATGTCAATTTGACAGACTTTCTTTTTGTGCCTATCGCGTGGAATTTTTATGCGCAAATTTAAACCCTGGAATTTAGTTTTATTTGGAAATTTATTTGCTACAGAGATTGTATAATTTTTCAAAATGTAAAATTCAGTACTGCTGAAAAGAACCACACGAAATTATGTGCATTTGTGTGATAAATAGTAAAATGTTGCAGGCTTCCTTTAGCGCAAAAAATAAACTAGAAACATTCAAACAAAACTTAAATAATTGTAGAAATAAATGTTACATAGCATAAATTAAAAATTTCAAATTATTTTTGCCTTAAATGTCGATTTAAACATAGGAGTCCGAGGGGTATGCGTTAGAGACAAGTTACCTCGCGAGTTAAGGTTGAAAATGGCTCTGAGCACTGTGCGACTTAACAGATGAGGTCATCAGTCCCTAGAACTTAAAACTACTTAAACCTGACTAACCTAAGGACATCACACACATCCATGCCCGAGGCAGGATTCGAACCTGCTACCGTAGCGGTCGCGCGGTTCCAGACTGAAGCGCCTAGAACCGCTCGGCCACAAAAGCCGGCTCGCGAGTTAAGGGTTAAGTTTCAAAAATGACAATGTACTGTAAAATGCAGATTAGCACATCTGTTTACGTTAGTTTGACGTGTTCCATGCTTTGTGCACTTTACTGTATATTGCGATTTTCAAGACTTAACGATCATCTGTGAGCGCTGCATGTAGAGGATATACGGAACTGGTGCTTTTTCATTGTACGAATTGTTTCGGAAAGGTTTAATTTCTGACACACCATCGTATAAAGTGCTACATTGTTGCCACTAATACGTCAACTTGGCATGAGGCTCCAGCTCGCAATGAGTACGTTTTGTAGCCATTTTTTTTTTTAACCAGAAGGAGACTAAAACTGACGAATGTGTTTGCCGAAAATAATAAGTATTTATGCGATTTTGGCTGTAGAGAGTTTTTTTTTTATACCATGGAAGACAACACTTGAATTGCACGCATGAATGTCTGCCCCCACTCTCCTTCCAATAAGAATAACAATTCAGCAAGTTTACAGTAAGCTGTTACTGGTGGGGGACCGGGATACTACGCAGTAGGTAATAAGCAAGCTTACTACGGACGCAGATAACGTAACAGATTTTCTATCAGCTGTTGCTCATCACTTGCACGCCAGTGGCAGAGAAACTTGGAATGCCGCTGGAATAAGTCAGACAAGAGTTACTCCCATTTTGCACAGAAATAATATCATGTGTCACCAGCAGGGTCGCAGAAGACCCACGGATTTCAGTCGCGGTTCTGATACGTCATAAGACAACAGGTTCTTTCCTCAAAGAACTAAACCCACCGATGAAGTTACCTTTGCAAATCATAACAATTTGAGTGTAAGATATTTGGATTATTGGGCCAGTGGCTGTGGTGGGTTAAACTTCAACATCTGGTCGTATGTGAAGTACACAGGCGGAAAGACATAATCAATACCCTCACTTCACAACAGCAATGGTAATATTTCTGATGACAGTGCCACTAAAGCAGAGTTACTAGCTATAGTTTTCCGAAATTTCTTCACCAAAGAAGACGACATAAGTATCCCAGAATTCGAACCAAGAACAACTGCCAATCTGAGTAACTTAGACGCAGATATCACCAATGTAGTAAAACAGCTAAAATCCCCTAATAAATGCAAGGCCTGGGGTCCTGATTGTATACCAGTCAGGTTCTTCTCAGACTACGCTGGTACAACTGCTCGATATTTACCAGTGATATACAGCCGATCGGTCGTTGAAACATCCTTGCCGGCCGCTGTGGCCGAGCGGTTCTAGGCGCTTCAGTCCGGAACCACGCGGCTGCTACCGTCGCAGGTTCTAATCCTACCTCGGGCACGGATGTGTGTGATGTCCTTAGGTTAGTTAGGTTTAAGTAGTTCTAAGTCTAGGGGACTGATAACTTCAGATGTTAAGTCCCATAGTGCTGAGAGCCATTTGAACCATATGAAACATCCGTGCCTTAAGACTGGAAAGTTGCACAAGTTACACCAATACCCAAGAAAGTAAATATTAGCAGTCCGATGAATTCAAGACCCATATCGCTAACGCAGATTAGGAATAGGGTTATGGGACGTATACTGTGTTAGAAAATTATGTGTTATCTCGAAGAAAACGATTTATTGACAAAGAGGCAACACGAATTCAGAAAATATCGTTCTTGTGAAACAAATAGCTCTTTATTCACACAAAGTAGTGGTGCCATTGGCAGGGGATGCCAAATTAATTCCATAGAGTTTCAGATTTCCAGAAGGCTTTTGACGCCGTACTCTACAAGCGACTTTTAATCAAATTGCATTCCTGTGGACTATCGTCTGAGTTGTGCGACTAGATTCGTGCTATCCTGTCATAAATGTCACAGTTCCTGGTAACTGACGGAAAGTCATTGAGCAAAACAGAAGTAAAACCCGGCGTTCCCCAAGGAAGTGTAATAGGCCCTCTCCTGTTCCTGATCTACATTAACGATTTAGAAGGCAATCTGAACCGCATCTGTTGGATTGTTTGCAGCTGATGCCCTCATTTATTGTCTTATAAAGTCATCGAATGCTCAAAACCATTTGCGAAACGACTTAGACACGATATCTGTATAGTGCGGAATGTAGTAGTTGACTCCAAATAATGAAGTGTCAAGTTATCCACGAGAGTACCAAAAGAAATCCGCTAAATTTCGGTTACGCGATAAATCAAAGTAAAAGTTGTAAATTCAGCTAAATACTTGGAAATTACAAGTACGAAGGATCGTAAAGCAATTCAAAGACTGCGACTTATTGTCATAGCACTTAGGAAATGTAACAGGTTTACTAACAGAATGCATACACTACGCTTGTCTGCCCTCTTCTGGAGTGTTTCTGTGCGATATGGGATTCACATCAGATAGTAAAGGAAACAAAAGAAAAATTCGGAGTAGGTATTAAAATCCATGGAGAAGAAATAAAAACTTTGAGGTTCGCCGATGACATTGTAATTCTGTCAGAGACAGCAAAGGACTTGGAAGAGCAGTTGAACGGAATGGACAGTGTCTTGACAGGAGGATATAAGATGAACATCAACAAAAGCCAAACGAGGATAATGGAATGTAGTCAAATTAAGTCGGGTGATGCTGAGGGAATTGGATTAGGAAATGAGACACTTAAAGTAGTAAAGGAGTTTTGCTATTTAGGGAGTAAAATAACCGATGATGGTCGAAGTAGAGAGGATATAAAATGTAGACTGGCAATGGCAAGGAAAGCGTTTCTCAAGAAGAGAAATTTGTTAACATCGAGTATAGATTTAAGTGTCAGGAAGTCGTTTCTGAAAGTATTTGTATGGAGTGTAGCCATGTATGGAAGTGAAACATGGACGATAACTAGTTTGGACAAGAAGAGAATAGAAGCTTTCGAAATGTGGTGCTACAGAGGAATGCTGAAGATTAGATGGGTAGGTCACATAACTAATGAGGAGGTATTGAATAGAATTGGGGAGAAGAGGAGTTTGTGGCACAACTTGACGAGAAAAAGGGACCGGTTGGTAGGACATGATCTGAGGCATCAAGGGATCACAAATTTAGCATTGGAGGGCAGCGTGGAGGGTAAAAATCGTAGAGGGAGACCAAGAAATGAATACCCTAAGCAGATTCAGAAGGATGTAGGTTGCAGTAGGTACTGGGAGATGAAGGAGCTTGCACAGGATGGAGTAGCGTGGAGAGCTGCATCAAACCAGTCTCAGGACTGAAGACCACAATAACAACAACAGGATCGACGGAGAATATCGAAAAAGTTAAAAGAAGAAAATGGTTCAAATGTCTCTGAGGACTGTGGGACTTAACATCTATGATCATCAGTCCCATAGAACTTAGAACTACTTAAACCTAACTAACCTAAGGACATCACACAACACCCAGTCATCACGAGGCGGAGAAAAATCCCTGACGCTGCCGGGAATCGAACTCGGGAACCCGGGCGCGGGAAGCGAGAACGCTACCGCACGACCACGAGATGCGGACGTTAAAAGAAGAGCAGCTCGCTATGTGCTGTCACGAAACATGGGGCGGGATGTCACGGATGTGATACGTGAACAAGGTGGAAATACGAGGGCTATCCAGAAAGTAAGTTACGATTGATCGCGAAATGAAAATCACACTGAAAATTAGAAATGTTTCATTTGTAGCAGTTACACCTTTCAGCTACTTCTCTACGTAGTCGCCGTTCTGACTCAGACATTCGTCGTAGCGTTGTACCAACTTTCCAATGCCCTCATCATAGAAGGCAGCCGCCAGTGCTTCCCGTCAATTCTCTACGCTGGCCTAAAGCTCGTTGTCTGTGCCAAAATGTTGTCTTGATAGCCAGCGGTTCGTTTGAGCAGAGATGAAACTCAGTGGGAGACAATTACGGGCTGTATTGTGGGTAACCAAACATTTCCAATTGAAACGATGCAGGAACATCTTCATTGCCCCTGCAGAATGAGGCTGAGAATTGTCTTGAAGAAGAAACCGCATGACAGTTATGTAATGTTGGTTGCATAGCTTCAGGGGAAAACTCTCACCAGGCCCTCTTACTTGGCGGGAGACACTATTTTCTATAACATCTTTACGCGCTCACTAAGAGCTCAGGAATGAAAAAAGCGACATAATTCTACCTAGAGTCATACTAGAGACACTGCCCAACAGATCTTTGCAAAGCTTTATCGGATTTTCATAGTCGTTTCCATTTCGCGACCGATCGTAAGTTACTTTCTGGACAGCCCTCGTAAATTAAAACAATGGCGTTTTTCAATGCGGTAGGAGATTCTCGTGAAATTTAAATCACCAACTCACTCCTCAGAGTGTGAGAATAATTTATTGGCGTCCACCTACACATGGAGAAATGATCATTGTGGTAAAATAAGAGAAATCAGGGCTCGCACGGAAAGATTTAAGTGTTAGTTTTTCTCATGCGCAACCCGAGAGTGGAACAGTTGGGAAATAGCTTGAAAGCTCTTAATTGTGAATTGCAGAGTAATCATGTATACGCAAAAGGCACTGCTATGTGAAAATTTAGTGCGAGATTAATGGAGACTGCTTGACTGGTCCTTACTTCATCGAAGAAATATTAACCGATAAGAGACACAATTTCGTGCTAGATTGCTACCGGCTGTCCTAGAGGAAGTACCGCTTGAAATACGCTGAGGTGTGAGGTAGCGGGACGGTGGGCTAGGAGAGCATTCACCCTACTTTTTTCCAGATCGCTGGAGAGGACGTTCAGGCTTTATCGGTTGGCCTCCAAGTTAACCTGATTTGACGCCACTGGACATTTTTCTCTGGGGTAAACTCAAAGATGAAAGCTATGCCGAAGATCCTACAGCCCAAGACGTTTCCAAACAGTGTATTCTTGCAGTGTTTGGAATGGTGTCAGAGTCTGCCCAGCAGTGTTAGCAATGCAAGCGTGTAATTCGGTATACAGTAGGCATTCCCAACACTTGATGCCATAACTGTAGTTTTAAACAAGGGTTATTATTCGACAGTTCTTATACCTCCATTCCCTGCTTTGTAAACCAGTTCAATTTTTGATATGCACCTTCCTTTCAAGGATCTGACGGAAAGAGGGGCGGAAAATGTTGGTGTTGTTAACTGGTGAATCATGCCTAGTTGCCAAGCACTTTGTCTTCTAGTTGTTATGTGTGTCCAAACACGTGCAGCTAGTGTGTCAAATTAAACTGTCTTCCATTATTCTGCTTTTGTCAGCAGACTTTCTTAGCTGTGCCACGCTGGAAGGCCACATCAGTTCGACGCCACAGTTCCTCACAACAAGAAGTTGTGCAGAAGGGAGCGGTCGATTTGATGTACAAAACATGGGAATAATAAGTTAGAAATACGGAAATTAATCCGAAACTACTTATGGCATTTTGAAGAGTAGAACACCGCTGAATTTGTCTCTTTTTAGGACTGAAATACAGGGAGGAACCAGAGAGACTGGCACATCTTACTAATATCGTGTAGGGCCCCCGCGATCACGCAGCAGTGCCGCAGCACGACGTGGCATGGACTCAACTAATGTGTAAAGTAGCGCTGGAGGGGACGCCATGAATCCTGCAGGGCTGCCGATAAATCCGTAAGAGTACGAGGGGGTGGAGATCTCTTCTGAACAGCACGTTGCAAGGCATCCCAGATACGCTCAATAACGTTCATGCTTGGGGAGTTTGGTGGCCAGCGGAAGTGTTTAAACTCAGAAGAGTGTTCCTGGAGTCACTCTGTAGCAATTGTGGGGTGTCGCATTGTCCTCCTGGAATTGCCCACGTCCGTCGGAATGCACAATGGACATGAATGGATGCAGGTCATCAGATAGGATATTTACGTACGTGTCACCAGTCAGAGTCGTATCTAGACATATGAGGGGTCCCGTATCACTCCAACTGCTCACACCCCGCACGGTTACAGAGCCTGCAGCAGCTTGAACAGTTCCCTGCCGACTTGCTGGGTCCATGAATACATGAGGTTATCTCCATACCTGTACACGTCCATCCTCTCGATAAAATTTGAAACTAGACTCGACCGGCCAGGCCACATGTTTCCAGTCCTCGACAGTCCAATGCTGTGATTACGGGCCCGCGAGGCGCAAATCCTTGTGTCGTGCAGTCATCAAAGGTACACGAGTGGACTTTCGGCTCAGAAAACCAATATCGATGATGTTTCGTTGAGTGGTTCTCACGCTGACACTTGTTAATCGACCAGTATTGAAATCTGCAGCAATTTGCGGAAGGCTTGCACTTTTGTCACGTTGAACGATTCTCTTCAGTCGTCGTTGGTCCCGTTCTTACAGGATCTTTTTTTGTCCGCAGCGCCGGCGGAGATTTGAGTTATACTGGATTCTTGATATTCACGGTACACTCATGAAATGGTCGTACAGGAGAATCCCCACTTCGTCGCTACCTCGGAGATGCTGTGTCCCATCGCTCGTGCGCCGACTATAACACTCACTCACATCTTGATAACCTGCCACTGTAGCACCGAGGGAGGTGGCGCAGTGGTTAGCACACTGGACTCGCATTCGGGAGGACGACGGTTCAATCCCGTCTCCGGCCATCCTGATTTAGGTTTTCCGTGATTTCCCTAAATCGTTTCAGGCGAATGCCGAGATGGTTCCTTTGAAAGGGCACGGCCGATTTCCTTCCCAATCCTTCCCTAACCCGAGCTTGCGCTCCGTCTCTAATGACCTCGTTGTCGACGGGACGTTAAACACTAACCACCACCACCACCACCACCACCACCACTGTAGCAGCAGTAGCCGATCTAACAACTGCGCCAGACACTTGTTGTCCTATATATCCGTTGCCGATCGCACAGCCGTATTCTGCCTGTTTACATATCTCTGCATTTGAATACACATGACTATACCAGTTTTTTTTTTTTTCGCTTCAGTGCACGAACTGCACAAATTTCTATAGTTCGATCCGGAAAAGCAAAGTTGATACTCACCTCCGTATAATTAATATAGCTCTGAAAACAGACTAACCGTCATTTAGTGAGGACGTTTTCAAAATCTATCTGGGTGAAAAGGGAATTACTACGTCTTAAATAGTTCCGGAAGTATCAGAGGCGAACAGTTTAGCTGCGTATTCTCACCACTCGCTATTGCTTCGTACCTTCATAGCACACATTGCGCTTTTGGTAAATATTCTATGTACGTTGAATACATTTGCGGTCGTATAACGTTTTCCTCTGCCATATCACGTTGTTATTATCGTTTGTTTGAACATTCATCGTACTGCGTTCTAACACTCAAGAATTCCTTAACCTTATTCAACATCTGTGAAGATACTGCGTATAACAATACCCAGTAACATACATAATTTTATCTAAAGCCTGTTCAGTCGAACAGAATCCCAACGACACCCACAACTAGGGGGATACCAAGGTAGATTCCGGAAAAAAATAGATCATGCACCTAACAGACCAGAAAATAAAGGAACAACGATGCAACACTTACTCAGGTTTTTAAGATTTCAAGGAAGCATATGATTCCTTTGAGTGAAAATCCCCCACCAACTTTATGAAAGCGGTTTGGATCCGAAACATTAACAAATAATTCATCCGAAGTTAGGTTTTGTTCTCCAAAAAAATTGAGATAAGAACAGCAGTCAGTCATGGGTAGGGAGTGTCGCCTTTGCTTTTCATCTGCGCCCTGGAGAAGGTGAGCAGAGGGCGGAGGAAGTCCGACACGAAAGGCACCAAAGTGGCAAATCAAAAAATAACATGCATGTGGACTGCCTGCGACTCGCAGATGACATTGCCGTGATAGCAGATACACCGTATAACATTAACTGCCTACGCGTTTGTGTATGCTGATAGTGTATTTATAACCAATTACGGTACTTAGATGCAGTATGATGTTCCCCTCTGTAAGGATTTTTGTAGATTTGACCATGAAATGCCTAAAGCGTTTTTGCCTATCCGATATGAAATTACATTGACGAAAACACACAGGACGTAACAGATCTGATTTAGAAACTAACTTCTCAAACTTGTGTAACTGAATTAGAATACGGCCGCCAGCCTAATTAGGCATAGAAATGTGAAACATTTCTATTAAAGAAAAAAATAGAAAGTTTTAGTTGAAAAACTCAGCCTATACACAAACAAAAAAAAGTTATAGTGGGTAAAAACAGTAGCAGAAAGATACTGACGTTCTCATAAACACAAAAGACACTGTTACACTCATTAGTATTAAATATTTTGTCAAAACTGAATAACTTCATCGACTTCGCAAATGTAAATCACTGCTAAACTGGAATTTGGGCATGGGCCTAGTCTTATTTCATCAGATATTTTCTACAAAGTTTGAATTTAAATAAAATTCACATGAAGTAAGATGTACACGATTCTTTAAAAACAAAGAAGTAACTGTTTTCATGAATAATGGCATTCATAGTAACCTTACCTTCAGTGGGAATAAAACAGAAAGTGGGTGCTCATAAACTGATATTACACTTTTTTAGCACACAATGTGCACAAAACTCAACATATTCCTTAATCTAGTAAATATGTATTTTTACCAACTTTCAATGGGGTCCCCTAATCTGGACTACTATAGTAAAGCAAACAAAACACACTTTCATATTTCATGAACAATCTAAAGAATGCCATCTTAGGAAAACACTTCTTTGTAAATTGACTAAACTTGTGTGAATTTTTAATAGATTGTACAGTCAATATATTCAATAGGTATTGCTTTTCAAACCAGTCATTAAGAAGATTTAATTTAAACTGACCTCAAAATGGTTTGTTGTCTGTTTGTTATCATCTCAGTTGTTTACTTTTGAAACCATAAGTTAAGTAATTTTAAGAGATCACAAAATTTTAGAATTAGGAAGTTCAATTACTGGGAGGCCTTCACAAAAGCTACACTTACTTCATCCCTCGACTTAACAAAATCCACAATAATTTTAGATAATCTATTTCACTCAATTCTGAACAAATTTAATCAGATAATTGTATTTCTTTTTCTTTTATAACCATTTCTCCTGATCTGGACACTCGGAAATCATAGTTCAAAAGGAGAGGATCCTGATAGGTGTTATAATAGGGAAAAAATCAAAGTAGGTACGTAAATTTTGGTATGAGTTACCTTGTATTTGCACATACTAAATGTGCTGATGCATCACTTTACAAATCTATTATTTTTCCTCTCTGTTACAATGATTGCGCAGTATTTGTAGCGAATATATTATGGCAGATGGACTTGCAGTTGTAATTGATATGCTCTGATATTTTCTTCGTGGCGACGATCATCAGGTTTTGTAATAATTTCAGGCCACAGAGTATTGTATTAAATCAATTCATCCATCCGAGGCTTCGGCGTAATAAATCCAAGCACTGAAATCCTCACTCGGCACCTGCAATATGCACTTTCCAATCACCAGCTGCCAACTGTACGGTAACTGGTCTCTGACTGACTCTCATGTCCACCATTTTACTCGCACCATCCCCAATTTGCGCGCGCTAAATAACTTCCGTTTTAGAGGGGAACCATTCCATCCTTTACCATAACATGAACCAAGAGCCCTTAGTGTGATCAGCAGTTACGAAGTAGCAAGTAAACATTTTTTAAGCAAACATTGCATTTAACTATATCAAAAAATCCATACAAGATTATTTAATCAAATCATCCATTTCTATATAGAACCAAAGCAATTAGTCAGTAAAGAGAAAACGTAGTACAACATATCAAAGAGCACATATTAAAGAAAATACACTTTATGCAAAGCATAATTAATTAGAAGGAAAAAATTACATAATATCTTACTATGGTGTTACAACAAGAAAATGCTGAAATTCAGACAGAAAACCTTACTGTACAAGCAGGAAAAATCAGATTACAAATTTCAGTCCCGAAAACAGAACCGATAACAAACGTTAAAAGTTTTCCACAGAACTTACTCATAAAAAAAAATATCAAATTAGCCAGCTCACCCAAATATTTAGGTGAGTTGCTAAACACAAACAACAATTACAAGGACTGGCTAGAGATAAGAGCAGATAAGGTGAACATTACGTTACAAAACACCAGAGACTTGAAGAAGAAAAAGCCTTTATCGAGGTTCAAATGGTTCAAATGGCTCTGAGCACTATGGGACTCAACATCTTAGGTCATAAGTCCCCTAGAACTTAGAACTACTTAAACCTAACTAACCTAAGGACATCACACACACCCATGCCCGAGGCAGGATTCGAACCTGCGACCGTAGCAGTCCCGCGGTTCCGGACTGCAGCGCCAGAACCGCTAGACCACCGCGGCCGGCCCTTTATCGAGGGACACTAAAATTTATTATTACATCATATTAATGACATATGTATCTCTGTTTGGCTCCGAAACACCGGTTATAAGCATACTTGGCACAAGATATCTGTGAACAGTGTGGAGAACATAATACATACATGCACAAAGCAAGAATGTCGTTTTTCGGCTGGAATGCATGACGACCGACTGACGAAGCAAATTTTTAGCAGAATTATGATGCTGAAAGGACAGCCAAAGTGGTTTAAACAGACAATGCATGACCTCAAAGAAGCGAAAATCGAGAAAACGGACACATGAAATAGTAATTTATTTAGGAACAAAATTCAGAAAGTGATCTTCAGGGAAGAAGACGAAACAAATGAGAGACAGCATCATCCGATCGAACAACTCCGAAAGCTGAAATCCGAGCTATAAAACGAATTTCGGCGAAGTGGAAGAACAATGGATGCAGCAACAATTGAAATATTGATTTCACGTGCTCTGTAAAAGGTCTATTCGAATAAATAACTTTATCTTGCTCATTCATCGAAATTCGGCGCATTATCGAAGGTCTTCAGGAAGTATCGGGTCACGGAGTTTTGCGTGTTTATCTACGTGTTATAAAACGTCGTCCGTGAAAAAAGCGAAATGGTTAGAAATTCCATTGGTCCACATATGAAGATTCGTTACCGGTTCTGACAGGTGTCGTTAGTATGCATAAATGAAGAGAACATCACAGGATTAAATGAAATGGGGGGAGGAAGCGGGATCGCTCACCGGAATGACCGCTTCAAAAGGAATAAGCAGAGGAGAAAATAATTAAAAACATGGTGAATACAAATTGTGGGCTATAGGCAGTCGAATTTTTGTCTTTGTTTTTGAATACAATGACGCCACTTATAACAGAGCCCTTCTTTAATTACACGCGGCATTTGCCCTCGCTGGTACGAATATTGTGTGTTAATCTTTTTAATTTTTTGCTCTTTCGACAAAAGAGCGAGATTATACGGTTGAAAGCCTGCCTAATGAAGAACAAAATGCGCGACTAATTCTCGTACCACGTCCAGTCAAACAGACAGAATCAGGCTGCCCGCGAAACAATCGTATGTTTCTGCACATCAGACACAGTAGATCGAAATACTCGTGCTCCGAAAGCCCCTGACAAAATAAAACTTTATTCCATAACAGTACCCATTAATCTATCATCATCAGTTATGACAATATTATTCACTTCAACCTGTATGATATCGCCTTTTCTCTTGGGCAAAAATAAAATGTAAGAGTACCTTGCGAAACGGAAAGTTTTAATTGCTAAGTTAATTAAAAGATCGATACAGATACATCAAAAACTTCCAGAATGCTGCAACTAGAAGAAATCCAATTTCAATTTTATATTGCTCTATCAAACAGTGATGTACAGCACAGAAGCATTCTATCCAATTTTCATTTTGACATTTTTTGTTTTTATATGTTTTAGCCCTTTCAACCATATTCTACCTGGTTCAGTCAGAATGTTATAAACACAATTTTCATGTGACCAAATGTGGCAATTTGTGAGGGGCTACCAACACCATAAATAGTTTGGACAAGAAGAGAATAGAAGCTTTCGAAATGTGGTGCTACAGAAGAATGCTGAAGATTAGATGGGTAGATCACATAACTAATGATGAAGTATTGAGTAGAATTGGGGAGAAGAGGAGTATGTGGCACAACTTGACAAAAAGAAGGGACCAGTTAGTAGGACATGTTCTGAGGCATCAAGGGATCACAAATTTAGCATTGGAGGGCAGCGTGGAGGGTAAAAATCTTAGAGGGAGACCAAGAGATGAATACACTAAGCAGATTCAGAAGGATGTAGGATGCAGTAAGTACTGGGAGATGCTCGCACAGGATAGGGTAGCATGGAGAGCTGCATCAAACCAGGACTGAAGACCACAACAACAACAACTACAACAACAACAACCAACACCATTTTTGGCCCTGAACCAGCTGTATAACTGGCTATCAGAATAGTTTAAAACCAGCTAAAACTAAACTGGAGTCATAAGCCATGCCCTAATTCTGATGGGGGGCTTGCCCGACGCTATGAGAATGAAGTCACTAGCAACTAGAATATAAGCAGAAACCTCAGTTGAAAAGTGGAAGTTTGGCAGCAGCTCTTGGGCACTTGTGGGGGCGGTTGTAATAGTGGAAGTGTTGGCAAACACTTTAGCAGACGACAAATGCGAGTATGTTTCCAAGGTAGTGCCACAGTGTTTTCGCCCCGGGTGAGTGTGGCAACACTGACTCACTGAGGCAGCAAAGTATATCACTGTATCAGTCTCATGTAGCTGTTTATTTACAGAATAATAATAAAACAACATTATTACAAGTTTTTGTTCTTTATTTATAAAGTTCAAAACCACCTCAATCAACATATGAAGTTGTATACCCGCAGCTCTAGACAGGAAAAGACTAAAGGATAAGTACAGCCACAGGATTAGCGAAGTTGCAAATCTCCTTTATAAACGGGGATTTGAACTAATCCCATTTACGTATATAATAATGCACTCTGTATGTATGTATGCCCATACATATGTCCAGGATCTCCCCCCGAATATCTGATTTGATTTCAGCCAAATTTGGCACACAAACAGAAAACTTCACATGTGTCAGCACTGCGCAGTTTACAAACTCCTAGCTCCAATAGGAGCATAGATGTGGGCAAAAACATAGTTTTTCAGTAGCTGCTGTATTGGCTGCACTGTAGGAGAGGTGTGTTGTGCGAGAACAGTTTATGCGTGCCTCATCTACTTGCTTTGCAGGACAACCCACGTTCCAAGGGCAAGAAATGCTTCTCCACCCCTAACATGTAGGCTGTGTTACACAACAGGTATGTTGTGTTGGAGTAGAATTGGCTTGCTTTATTGATGTAGGCCTACTTTTCTTGGCAGCCCAAACGGTTTTCAAGTCTCCGATATATAGGCTGCCCTCATAACAAGAGAGTTGTAGGAGTAGTATACTGCTCCTTTATTGACTCATTTCGCAGGGGCTACATGTGCAGATGGGCATGGCTAGCAGAACGCTGAGACGGACAGAGGAGGGGTGTGTCGTGTTCTACCCACTTGTCTAATATAGGGTGCCTAGAAAAGTTGCTTCATCAGATCGCTAGACACCAATTGAAGCAAATCGTAGTAACGAAGTTTATTACAGTAAAATAAATGACAATACTGAACCTTGCGTTTTCATAAAGGTGTTTCGCAGGCAAATGGCAAGATGCAAATAATCACAGTCAGCTTCCATCCCTTTCGAACTAAGCACATCGCCAGACTGTCTAACACACACTGACTGCCACCCTTTTAAAAAAAAGTAACCTCTCTGACCAATATCTGTGGCTTCAGGAACAGATTTACAAAGAGTATGGTCTGAGAGGTTGAGTACATTTATCAAATTCACATATTCCTTTACATTTGTGGTCAAAACCTCTATAAAATCGACAATACAAATAGGAGAGTTACCTTCCAATACTCCACATGACACCGTACACTGCACATGTTGTACCATTATCAGTGATTGCTTTTCATGAATAATTGAAGGGAAATGAATGGAAAGGAAAAGGGACGGGAAAGAGATAGGTAGGAAATAATGGTTTCCACCCACAGAGGTCGTTGCGAGAAACCATCGGCGAGAGTCGAAAATTTGCGACAGACTGGGACTCGAATCCGAATGCTCTGAGTCTCTGGAGTGGTTGTCTTAATCACCTCAGCAGAGATGGTCTAATAGAAGAATGGAATGAAATCGTACCCAGGCAATGCTGTGTACTCAGATGGTTTTATTTTGTGAATAAGTATTCAACCGAGAGTAATAAATACTGTGGGGCATATCTAGTATATACGAGGGTTTTTCAATAAGTAATGCCCCACATTTTTAAAGAAAAGCCATTAATGTACATAGACAAACGTCCTTGTCGGAGCTTCACATTTGATGTTTGTTCTGTGCGCCGGTGAAGTTTCGAACCGTTCTGGCAGATGGCAGAGACGTAGTACAGCGTCAAAATGGCGTCTACATACGATTCACGTTACAAGCGCGCTGTTATTGAATTCTTATGTGCGGAAAAAGAAACTGTGGTGAACATCCATAAACGTTTGTGTGAAGTGTGTGGCTATGCTGCAGTTGATAGGAGTACAGTTGGGCGATGGATAAAGAAAGTTACAGCCTCAGGAAATGCAGAAACAGAGTTCCATGATCAGCGACGCTCGGGACGTCCTGTCAGAGCCACTGCTCCAGATATGCTGAATCGAGCCGACCGGCGCATCACGACTCAACAACTGGCACTACAGATGTCGTTCAGCATCGGAAGTGCGTCTGCAGTGATCGAAACTCTCGGATATTCAAAGAGGTGCTCACGACGGGCTCCACGGATGCTCACAGCGGCCCACAAATTCACAGAAAGGCCACCTCATCTTGTTGGAGCGTTTCGAGACCGACGGAGAGGCCTTCCTGTCACGGATCGTTACGGGGAATGAAAGCTGGGTGCACCACTTTGCGCTGGAAACAATAAGACAATCCACGGAGTGGAATTATCCTCATTCACCACAAAAGAAGAAATTTAAGACAACCCCCTCTGACACAAAAGTCACGATGACAGCTTCTGGGATTGAGATGGCGTCATTCTCGTGGATGTGATGCGAAGAGGGCCAACCATCAATTCATAATCATACTCAATTCATATACTCTCTTTCAAATTCTGAAGGTGGCAGGAGTAAAAAACAGGGAGCGAAAGGCTATTTACAATTTGAACAGAAACCAGATGGCAGTTATGAGAGTGGAGGGACGTGAAAGGGAAGCAGTGGTTGGGAAGGGAGTGAGACAGTGTTGTAGCCTATCCCCGATGCTACTCAATCTGTATACTGAGCAAACTGTAAAGGAAACAAAAGAAAAATTCGGAGTAGGACTTAAAATCCATGGAGAAGAAATAAAAACTTTGAAGTTCGCGGATGACATTGTAATTCTGTCAGAGACAGCAAAGGACCTGGAAGAGCAGCTGAACGGAATGGACAGTGTCTTGAAAAAGAGGATATAAGCTGAACATCAGCAAAAACAAAACGAATATCATGGAATGTAATAATTAAATAGGGTGATGTCGAGGAAATTAGATTAGGAAATGAGACGCTTAAAGTAGTAAACGAGTTTTGCTATTTGGGGAGCAAAATAACTCATGGTGATCGAAGTAGAGAGGATATAAAATGTAGACTGGCAATGGCAAGAAAGCGTTTCTGAAGAAGAGAAATTTGTTAACATCGAGTATAGATTTAGGTGTCAGGAAGTCGTTTCTGAAATATTTGTATGGAGTGTAGCCATGTACGGAAGTGAACGTGGACGATAAATAGTTTAAACAAAAAGAGAATAGAAGCTTTCGAAATGTGGTGCTACAGAAGAATGCTGAAGATTAGATGGGTAGGTCACATAACTAATGAGGAGGTATTGAACGGAATTGGGGAGAAGAGAAATTTGTAGCACAACTTGACAAGAAGAAGGGATCGGTTGGTAGGACATGTTCTGAGGCATCAAGGGATCAGCAATTTAGTTGTGGAGGTCAGCGTGGAGGGTAAAAATCGTAGAGGGAGACCAAGAGATGAATACACTAAGCAGATTCAGAAGGATGTAGGTTGCAGTAGGTACTGGGAGATGAAGAAGCTTGCACAGGATAGACTAGCATGGAGAGCTGCATCAAACCAGTGTCAGGACTGAAGACCACAAAAACAAACATGAAGACTCTCAATAAACTCAAGAACCGTTTCCGACGTGTTCGATCGGACAAGAATCCAGGTGAAATCTTGCTCCAAGAGGATAACACAAGCCCACACACTAGTAGGGGAACCTGGGAACACATCGACAGCTAGCATTGGACATCATTGCCTTATCCATCCTATAGTCCAGACCTGGCACACTTCGACTTCCATTCCTTTTGGCCGCTTAAACGTTCTCTACGGGGAACACAGTTCCAAGATGACGGAAGTGTCAGTCACGCACTGAAAACATGGCTAAACCTGCAGGACAAGAGCTTTTACCAGCAGGGAATACATGCTATTCCACAACGTTAGGGTAGGGCCGTAGAGCGTGATTAGGGTTATGTAGAAAAATAGGACATGGACAAGACATGTTGATTTATATTGTCACCAAATTCTGACTCTTAACAATAAATATGCTAGAAAAAAAAAACGTGGGGCATTACTTGTTGAACGGCCCTCGTACGCGAATTATCGTAAAATGTACGGGTTATTATTTATCCCCTCTTCGCTGGCGCCGGCGCGGAGCCCCGCTGAGTGCGTCGCGGGTTGCGGGGCTGCCAGGCGGCAGGCGGCGCCCCCCCCCCCCCCCTGCTCCCCCCCCCTTCCTCCTAAACCCCGGCGGCGCTGCGGCAGACGGGGGCCAGCTGGGCGCGCCTCTGCATTCCACGTCGAGCCTTCTGGGGAGCGCGGTTTGGTTGCACGCGTCTATTTGCCTGTGTCCGGGAGATTGTGCCTCTCCTACCAATTAGTTCACTTGACTACTGTTTTTTTTCGGTTGCTGCCATTTGTAAATGGCGTGCCATCCACTGAATAAGACACACTGCGATGTTTTCACAATATTGTGTGGAAATGGCTTTTAAGGAAAAGAAAAACTAAGTTAGTAATTGATTTCGAGAAATACACGACCAAAGAGATGCAAAAGTGAACAAGAAATCAATAAATGAGACACATTCAGAAAGCAAACGGGGAGCCTGAAATATGAAGTAAAAGGGCAGAGAAAACTAAAAATTAAAGGGTGAAAGTTTCGGCAGTAATAAATTGAAGGAGGAACAAAAAATGGAATGATAATGAAACATTGAAGTGTGAACACTGTCTTAAGGACAAAAAAAGTGTTGTACTGAGATAAAGTTTGTATAAGTTCTTGTTCTGTTGTGATGTATTAATTAATTTGTGGCTGTAGTTGCCCTGCACCTGGGACGTAAACCTTCAGCTTATCTGTAATTGACGGAACTTACTGGTTGTTCTTGCGTACTGAGAATGTTGCGCTTGTTAATGCGTCAGGATTGGCCAGGAGGGGAAAGCGGTTGACACCCGTTGAGGTGAAGAATAAAACATAGTTTAACCTGTGAAGTTTTAATGCCGTAAAGAAAGGCAGGCCTGGAGAAGCCGCCGACACTGAATGGGTTGGTTCAAATGGCTCTGAGCACAATGGGACTTAACATCTCAGGTCATGAGTCCCCTAACCTAAGGACATCACACACATCCATGCCCGAGGCAGGATTCGAACCTGCGACCGTAGCGGTCGTGCGGTTCCAGACTGAAGCGCCTAGAACCGCTGGGCCACCAGCGGCCGGCGACTGAATGGGCAGCAGCCCAAGAGAGCAGGTGAGGAGGGCGTCTGAGTGGTTCGGAAGCTGCCAGCAGAAGAGAACGAACGGCGTGTCCGCTCCCGGCAGCCGGCCGCGGTTCCACCCCCACTCGACCACCTCGAAGGCTTCCTATTGCTCGGTCAGATCGTAAGACGCGCAGTTCGGTAGCGTTACCTCGTCAGCAACACGTGAGTCCAGCTGCTGACGGTTCAACACGTGACTTTCAGGGTGGTTGCATCCGTTTCTGGGAAACGTGACTGAGACACTGCAACTTACCGCCAGGCAGAAGGCACTGACGAAAGAGAAAAAATAAATATCAAACTTTATACTAATAAATCCATTCAGTATCGGCACCAACTGTATACATTTTTGAAGGTTAGAAATTTCTCATAAACCGAGAAATGTTAATCGTACAGTTGTATAAAAACAATAATCTGTTCATGTCTCTGTACAAGCCATATTGAGGTGAGATCATGTGCTCAATTTTTCTCTCTGTCCATGTCCCAGGGAGCGAGAACTAGAGAGAGAGAGAGAGAGAGAGAGAGAGAGAGAACGCCACATCGCCTGCAACGCCACGGCCTCCCCGTGGCTCGTCTCATCGTCTCACTCTCATTGCCTTCTGCTGCCCAACGAATATTACATCTGACTGGCAAATGGGCAAGAAGCGACGCCTACTGACTATTCATGATCGTTGCCTTGCCCAGTGGAATCACTGCTAGATTCTGCACTGAATTTGCGGCTGAGTCAGCGCATTTTCTAAATATAATCTATTGTAATTCAAAACTTTCTGGCAGATTAAAACTGCGTACTGGACCGAGACTCGAACTCGGGAACTTTGTATTTCTGCCAGGAAGTTTCATATCAGGCACACTCCGTTCCACAGTGAAAATTTCATTCGGGAAACCAAGCTGTGGCTAAGCCGTGTCACCGTAATATCCTCTCTTCCACGAGTGCTAGTTCTGCAAGGTCTGCAGGAGAGTGTCTGTGAAGTTTGGAAGGTAGAAGACGAGGTACTGGTGGAATTAAAGCTGTGAGGACTACTCGTGTGTCGCTATCTCCTCAAGAGCGTGCAAAAACGTAAGAGGACATAGAGAATGCTCCACTGAACAATTTGAGGTAGGCAACCTGTGGTTAGCTTAAGGAGATATGGAAGAAAACTTATCCACAGCTCTTCCTAGCATTACTATTTTCCAGGTTATTTACAACTAACATGTGCATAACTTTACACTTGGTGTGGTGTTCACTCCTGCAAGGAAACAACGAGCACGAGTCTGATTAGTAGGAAGTCATGGCGTAGGTTTTGTTTGCCTTACTTATTAATGAAGTGGTGGCTCTCTTGCATCGTATTTGCATTGTGTCATGATAGAAAGTGCTATGAATCAACAACATGAGGCTGCACCGCCTCACTTCAGTGTGGGTGGCCGCAAACATCTCAGTGCTGTATTTCCTGGTCGCTGGATTGCAAGGAGAGGTCCTGTTCCATGGCCTGCGAGGTCACATGACCTGAATCCCCTCGATTATTCCCTATGGGGGTATCTAAAGTCGCTTCTGTATGAGACACCTGTGGATACGGAGATGGGATTAGTTGCCAGAATTATAGCTGTCTGTGACGTGATCCGAGACATACCAGGGATATTTGTCAAGGTACGTCAGATCTTGTTCTGCGATATCATGCTTCCATTGAGGTTGGGGGCTGTCAGTTTCAGCACATTTTGGAAGATACAGTACAAATGGTTCGTTCAGTTGCAGAAAACTGTAACTAATGAAAAGAACAAAGTAAACAGTAATGTTATTTTATTCCTATTTTCTCCTCAAGCCAGCTGCACTGACCCCAGGTTCGCTGCCTCAGATTGTTTATTGGAGCGTCCTCTACCCCTGTTAAATTTTTGCACGCTCATACGGAAACACCCTGTATGAAGATGACAATACTATGTGGTGCACGTGGTACGAAAGGGCGGTGCATCGGCAGAGCCGACTGTCATAGTCAGCTGATTCATGTGATTACGGCCGCACGACGGAAATTAACAGACTTTGAACGCCGAATGGTAGGTGGAGCTAGAAGCGTTGGACATTGCATTCCAGAAGTCGTTAGGGAAATCAATACTCCGAGATACGCAGTGCCAAGAGTGTGCCGAGAATATCACATTTCAGCGATTGCCTCTCACCAGGGAAACACAGTAGTAGACGGCCTTCAGTTAACGACCGAGAGCAGCGGTGTTTGTGGGTAGTTGTCAGCGCTAACAGACAAGCAACACTGAACAACAACAATCTTACTAAAAATATAGTAGTAAATAAGTTATACAGAACTGCAACCAGTCACTTTTTTGATTAATTATCTTTTATTCCAGGAACCGGTTTTCGAACCTTTTCAGGACCATCTTCTACATCTACATCTACATCTACACTTATACTCCGCAAGCCACCCAACGGTGTGTGGCGGAGGGCACTTTACGTGCTACTGTCATTACCTCCTTTTTCTGTTCCAGTCGCGTATGGTTCGCGGGAAGAACGACTGTGTGAAAGCCTCCGTGCGCGCTCGAATCTCTCTAATTTTACATTCGTGATCTCCTCGGGAGGTATAAGTAGGGGGAAGCAATATATTCGATACCTCATCCAGAAACGCACCCTCTCGAAACCTGGACAGCAAGCTACAGCGCGATGCAGAGCGCCTCTCTTGCAGAGTCTGTCACTTGAGTTTGCTAAACATCTCCGTAACGCTATCACGCTTACCAAATAACCCTGTGACGAAACGCGCTGCTCTTCTTTGGATCTTCTCTATCTCCTCCGTCAACCCGATCTGGTACGGATCCCACTCTGTTGAGCAATACTCAAGTATAGGTCGAACGAGTGTTTTGTAAGCCACCTCCTTTGTTGATGGACTATATTTTCTAAGGACTCTCCCAATGAATCTCAACCTGGTACCCGCCTTACCAACAATTAATTTTATATGATCATTCCACTTCAAATCGTTCCGCACGCATACTCCCTGATATTTTACAGAAGTAACTGCTAGCAGTGTTTGTTCCGCTATCATATAATCATACAATAAAGGATCCTTCTTTCTATGTATTCGCAATACATTACATTTGTCTATGTTAATGGTCAGTTGCCACTCCCTGCACCAAGTGCCTATCCGCTGCAGATCTTCCTGCATTTCGCTACAATTTTCTAATGCTGCAACTTCTCTGTATACTACAGCATCATCCGCGAAAAGCCACATGGAACTTCCGACACTACTAAGTCATTTATATATACTGTGAAAAACAATGGTCCCATAACACTCCCCTGTGGCACGCCAGAGATTACTTTAACGTCTGTAGACGTCTCTCCATTGATAACAACATGCTGTGTTCTGTTTGCTAAAAACTCTTCAAGCCAGCCACACAGCTGGTCTGATATTCCGTTGGCTCTTATTTTGTTTATCAGGCGACAGTGCGGAACTGTATCGAACGCCTTCCGGAAGTCAAGGAAAATAGCATCTACCTGGGAGCCTGTATGTAATATTTTCTGGGTCTCATGAACAAATAAAGCGAGTTGGGTCTCACACGATCGCTGTTTCCGGAATCCATGTTCATTCCTACAGAGTAGATTCTGGGTTTCCAAAAACGACATAATACTCGAGCAAAAAAACATGTTCTAAAATTCTACAACAGATCGACGTCATAGATATAGGTCTATAGTTTTGCGCATCTGCTCGACGACCCTTCTTGAAGACTGGGACTACCAGTGCTCTTTTCCAATCATTTGGAACCTTCCGTTCCTCAGAGACTTGCGGTACACGGCTGTCAGAAGGGGGGTCAAGTTCTTTCGCGTACTCTGTGTAGAAACGAATTGGTATCCCGTCAGGTCCAGTGGACTTTCCTCTGTTGAGTAATTCCAGTTGCTTTTCTATTCCTTGGACACTTATTTCGATGTCAGCCATTTTTTCGTTTGTGCGACGATTTGGAGAAGGAACTGCAGTGCGGTCTTCCTCTGTGAAACAGCTTTGGAAAAAGGTGTTTAGTATTTCAGCTTTACGCGTGTCATCCTCTGTTTCAATGCCATCATCATCCCGGAGTGTCTGGATATGCTGTTTCGAGCCACTTACTGATTTAACGTAAGACCAGAACTTCCTAGGATTTTCTGTCAAGTCGGTACATAGAATTTTACTTTCGAATTCACTGAACGCTTCACGCATAGCCCTCCTTACGCTAACTTTGACATCGTTTAGCTTCTGTTTGTCTGAGGTTTTGGCTGCGTTTAAACTTGGAGTGAAGCTCTCTTTGCTTTCGCAGTAGCTTCCTAACTTTGTTGTTGAACCACGGTGGGTCTTTCCCGTCCCTCACAGTTTTACTCGGCACGTACCTGTCTAAAACGCATTTTACAATTGCCTTAAACTTTTTCCATAAACACTCAACATTGTCGGTGTCGGAATAGAAATTTTCGTTTTGATCTGTTAGGTAGTCTGAAATCTGCCTTCTATTACTCTTGCTAAACAGATAAACCTTCCTCCCTTTTTTTATATTCCTATTAACTTCCATATTCAGGGATGCTGCAACGGCCTTATGATCACTGATTCCCTGTTCTGCCTTACAGAGTCGAAAAGTTCGGGTCTGTTTGTTATCAGTAGGTCCAAGATGTTATCTCCTCGAGTCGGTTCTCTGTTTAATTGCTCGAGGTAATTTTCGGATAGTGCACTCAGTATAATGTCACTCGATGCTCTGTCCCTACCACCTGTCCTAAACATCTGAGTGTCCCAGTCTATATCTGGTAAATTGAAATCTCCACCTAAGACTATAATATGCTGAGAAAATTTATGTGCAATGTATTCCAAATTTTCTCTCAGTTGTTCTGCAACTAATGCTGCTGAGTCTGGAGGTCGGTAAAAGGAGCCAATTATTAACCTAGCTCGGTTTTTTAGTGTAACCTCCATCCATAATATTTCACAGGAACTATCCACTTCTACTACACTACAGAATAAACTACTACTAACAGCGACAAACACACCACCACTGGTTGCATGCAATCTATCCTTTCTAAACACCGTGTGCCTTTGTAAAAATTTCGGCTGAATATATCTCTGGCTTCAGCCAGCTTTCTGTACCTACAACGATTTCAGCTTCGGTGCTTTCTATCAGTACTTGAAGTTCCGGTACTTTACCAATGCCTCTTCGACAGTTTACAATTACAATACCGATTGCTGCTTGGTCCCCGCATGTCCTGACTTTGCCCCGCACCCTTTGAGGCTGTTGCCCTTTCTGTAATTGCCCAAGGCCATCTAACCTAAAAAACCGCCCAGTCCACGCCACACAACCCCTGCTACCCGTGTAGCCGCTTGCTGCGTGTAGTGGACTCCTGACCTATCCAGCGGAACCCGAAACCCGACCACCCTATGGCGCAAGTCGAGGAATCTGGAGCCCACACGGTCGCAGAACCGTCTCAGCCTCTGATTCAGACCCTCCACTCGGTTCTGTACCGAAAGTCCGCAGTCAGTCTTGTCGACGATGCTGCAGATGGTGAGCACTGCTTTCATCCCGCTAGCGAGACTGGCAGTCTTCACCAAATCAGATAGCCGCCGGAAGCCAGAGAGGAGTTCCTCCGATCCATAGCGACACACATCATTGATGCCGACATGAGCGACCACCTGCAGATGGGTGCACCCTGTATCCTTCATGGCATCCGGAAGGACCCTTTCCACATCTGGAATGACTCCCCCCGGTATGCACACAGAGTGCACATTGGTTTTCTTCCCCTTTCTTGCTGCCATATCCCTAAGGGGCCCCATTACGCGCCTGACGTTGGAGCTCCCAACTACCAGTAAGCCCACCCTCTGCGACTGCCCAGATCTTGCAGACTGAAGGGCAACCTCTGGAGCAGGACAAGCAGCCATCTCCGGCCGAACATCAGTATCAGCCGGAGACAGAGCCTGAAACCGGTTCGTCAGACAAACTGGAGAGGCCTTCCGTTTAGCCCTCCAGAATGTCTTTCGCCCCCTGCCACACCTCGAGATGACCTCCCACTCTACCACAGGTGAGGGATCAGCCTCAATGCGGGCAGTATCCCGGGCAGACACAGTCATAGTCCGATCGGGGGATGCGTGGGACGAGCTGGCCGTCCCCGACAAACCCCCATCCGGACCCCCACAGTGATGCCCATTGGCAACAGCCTCAAGCTGTGTGACCGAAGCCAACACTGCCTGGAGCTGGGAGTGAAGGGATGCCAACTCAGCCTGCATCCGAACACAGCAGTTGCAATCCCTATCCATGCTAAAAACTGTTGTGCAAAGAACGTCTGAAATAATCGACAGAGAGCACAAACAAATCGACACAAAATTTAAACGGTTATTAAAATACAAGATTGCCTAGTAAATGCAGTAATGCTGCTACTTGCGCACTGCTGACACACTGTTTGGCGGCGGAAGGAGACTACGCGATTTTACATTATTCAGGTACTAAAACGCGATGCTACAACTCTACAATACTATAATACGCCCAAAATTTATGAATTTGAACAATGCAAGTACCAAAAACACGCAAAGAAATTAAGAATTAAACTATGTAACAAATGAGTGAGCTAAGAGTATACGACTTTCTGCTGGCAGCTGCTTATCAAACGGCGGCAGGGTGTCTAGTTGTTATATCACTACACACACTTCCACACAAAATGTATTAATTTACACTCTGACAGCGAGACTTTTCCAGCATCCAGCATGTGATTTACAACTGTTGCTTGTAACAAAGATCTTGACAGAAAGATACGGCATAAACCTACTTTGCACAGAGATGTAAATTGTTGTTCTTTACATGTATTATACTCGAAATAAGGGCAAATATTTTAATCAGACTGGCGATAACATGAGAGCACAAAATAAAATAAATAAATAAAAAAGTACAGGAACAAACTTCAGGTGATCGGATATCTTATTTCTATTTGTATATTACATACATTACAGGCAGTTTATAGCAATTTTTTATATTTTTTATTAACATGAATACACAGTGCGATGCAGCTGTCTGTATGACTAGGATCTTTATATTTAAATTAACAACAAATCTTCAGATGAACTGTTGACTTATTTCTGTTGTTATGTTAACATGATCTGGGGTATTAGCAAGAGTAGATTCTGTATATTTTAGCTAAAGGTATATGTATAAAAGTTATAGTGATTGTAATGGACTAAAGTTGTTTGTATGGCTGTACGCTTTATATTTAAAAACCAAGAACAATAGTACTTTAACTGTTGACTTATTTTTATTCTTACATTAAAGTGATCTGGAATATTGGTCAGCCGGCCGGAGTGGCCGAGCGGTTCTAGGCGCTTCAGTCTGAAACCGAGCGACCGCTACGGTCGCAGGTTCAAATCCTGCCTCGGGCATGGATGCGTGTGATGTCCTTAGGTTAGTTAGTTTTAAGTAGTTCTAAGCTCTAGGGGACTGATGACCTCATATGTTAAGTCCCATAATGCTCAGAGCCATTTGAATCATTTTGAATATTGGTAAAAGCAGCTTCTGTTTGTTCCAGCTAGAAGTAATATGTATAAAAGTTCTGATTATGATAGCAGGACTGATACAAGAAGTAGGCAAGATCCAAAGAAAAGGTGCACGTTTCGTCACAGGTTCATTCAATAAGTTCGAAAGCTTCTCGCAGATGCTGAGCCAACTCTAGTGGCAGACGCCACACGAGATGCGTTGTGCACCACACTGCAGTTGACTGTTAAAATTCCAAAAGCGTGCGACCCTAGAATGATCAACCAGTGCATTGGTTCTTGTTACGTATATCTCGCCAGAAGGTAACGGGAAATGGCGTAAGTGAGAGTGGAACACAAAGTACCCTCCACCACACACCGTAAGGTGGCTTGCACAGTACAGAGGAAGATGTAGATGTAGGTGGTCTGGCAGATCACGGTTGTGAGCAGAAACCAGAAAAATGCGACTATCACAGCACAAAAAAGTCGAATATATCCTGGCCATGGTTACTAATGTAAACGAATAGAACTAGCTTTTCGACAGCTTCGAAGACATTTAAAGCAAAACATCTTGACATACTCTTGATTTTTCACTTGTTGGTGTTAGTACCAGTGTCATGTAATACAATGCATCGTGTCAGGTAAAGTGACAAGATACATGATGTCATGTGTATAAAATTACACATGCCGTCATGTCATCTTCACTGTGACTGGCAAATCTTCTGGATCTTGAGCAGTGGATCAGGGACTTGAGCCTATAATTTGCAAGATGCAGGCGTGCCAACACCTTACAGCTGAGAGAGTTCACTGCACTGGGGAAGTAGGCTTAAAGAGTCGAAAAGAGCGAAAATGTCAGCAGGTTTTTATTTAAATGTCTTTGAAGCTGACAGTTAAGTCGAAAAACTATTTCCCTTCTTTTGCATCCCTAACTCCGCTCAGGGCATATTTGCCTTTTTCTGCTATGATAGGCGAATTTTTCATTCTGGTTCCCAATATTTAGGCCGCCGTAGCTTGGGAACCGGTGTAGATTTTCGTTCAGTCGGGCGACTACTGATTCGTTGCAGGTTTTTTCTTTATTGTTTTTCGAGCCATGTTCCTTACATCGTGACAAAGGGTAAAGCTTTCATAAAATAAAAGTCGACCATTAATTACAGGTATATATCCACCATTTAACATAATTTGTAACGATTCGCATAAATCTGAAACACAGAAGTGACACAGATAGAAAAACTAACGAAGACGTGCTTTTCGCACTAAAATCCGATGGTGCAAGATTTTTAAAGTGACTTTTTAATTTTATCGTAAAAGTGCATTTTTTGTTTATGTGATTCACTTAAAACGGTTTCCGCGCGTTTAATTCACGTAAGAACGTATCTTACGTACTACATGCGACTTTAAACCATCGTATCTCGACAACGGATTGAGATTGCTGGAGAGATAAAAATATAACTTTTATCCATTGTGAATGTGGAACACTATGGCTGTAATATGAAAAGGTTTTCAGAAACTACCGCAACCAGTCGCAAATTTAGTGCTTTTTTGTTCTAGCTTTGTCAGGCTTGTTGTATATAGTTAATAGATTCTGCAGATATATATTTGTTATGTGTAGCACTTTGTAAGTTATTATTCACGTTTTCGAATTGCTTTTACACACTAATATTAACAGGTTTTGCCACAGATACCAACTTCCACGTTTTATAAACTGTATACAAACCGAAGACCTTATTAGTTTATCTTCCCTCGTACAAAGTTTTAACCGATTAGTAAGAGATTAAAATATGGAAATGGCGCTCTTCAGGAACCTCCAAAAAAGGTGGTTTTTGGGTGTTTTCATATGTAAAACCCTATCGATGCACATACAAAAGGTCCCATTAGCCGGGCATTACTTTCAGCCTAATTAAAATCTTTTGCAAAAGGAATTAATCGATTCGCAGTATTTGCCTGGGTGCCAGCTCCGATTCGTAGTTCAAACCTTGCTTAATATACTGTAAGGGAGCTACAGTAAGACGGATGTTTGAATGTCTGTGCAAATAGCCGCTGGTCGGGGCTAAACCAAAATCTTTTTATTCCACGTTCGCAGCTCAAACAGGAAGCGAGCACCAAGACTCACCCATGCCTCTCAAGCGCTGTAAGGATAATCTAATTTTCCTGATGTAATGTGAGGCGCTGTTTAACACCGTGTGTGGAAGCTGCCCCCGCTGGAGGTTAAACGAGTGAGTTGACACGCATCATGCGCTGATAAAATCGTGCCGGGATTACTAGCAGCCCGATGTTTGGCCGGCGGTCGTTCGCGCAGCTGACAATACATCGTGACGGACGCAATAACATATCGGTGTCAAAAATTATAATTAATACACAGCCGGGCTAAAATTACAGAGTAATCTCCGTGCTAACCGAGTTTTAATTGCAGCCCAGTCAATTCGCAATTCCGTGTGTGTATGTGTGTGTGTGGGAGGGGGGGGGGGGGAGGGGGGAGGGGGGGATACAAATGTCGCAGTTCATCGAGGGCTGGTTTCCACCTGCGCTACAAATGAATTATTTCGCATTTGTTTGCGCGGTGTTTTGCGCGTAATCCGCTGCAATGTGTCCGGAACACAGGCCCTTGATGAGCTAGCACCCACGTGACGTGCGACAGCACAAGGAACCACTGGTGACATGTGGATTTTTTCATTATCTGGCAAACTTTACAGACACATATATTGGAGAGAAGGCACTCATTCGTTTGAGGAGTCAGCGAAATAACCAACAAATAAAACAAATAAAAAAGTAAAATAGAAACTTCGCGAGGTTTTTCTCGATTATCACAGTACGGGGAGAGTTACATAGAACCTACTGCGCCCATGTGGATGCAACTTTTTTTAGCTTAGCTACGCTACAATCGAAGAATAGTATTTTGGGACTCAGACAATATACTTAATACAGGACGGTCGGAGGTATATGCTGGCACATTCAGGTAATTTAAAATTTATTTATTTATGATTCTTTATTGTAAAGAAGGAATACTGAATTGACATTTTATACATGAGATTTCTTTCGTAACAGGGTGTTTCACAATTTACGTTACACAGTTCTAGAGGTTGTAGAGGAGCGTTAGTAGATCTAGTTTTACACATGAATCCACGACTGTAAACATCATCCAACGAAGCTACATAGCGTCAAAGTTACAGGCGCTGGCTCCTGTAAATGTACGTACATATAGGGCGATTCCGTGACGATGTAACAAACTTTCTAGGACGATGGAGAAGGATAAATGTATCAATTAATGTTCCTGTACCAGAAACGAACGAGAAGAAAGTTATGCATACATTTACAACTATGAGCACTAGTTGAATAGAGATGCATCACACGTTAGCAAAGACGGACACCTACTCACAGATTTTCAGGTATGCGTTTTAGAGTCTATGTTTACTGTACATTTTTCCTTGTTTTGGTTCGTATTGACACCTCTGAAAATTGCATACCCCACATTGTTAGCAACAACAGTACCGGTACATGTATTCCACTCTCAGAGGTACCACATTGATACATTTATCCGTCCCCATGATCCTAGAAAGTCTGTAACATCATCACAGTATCACCCTGTATATATACATGGTGGTCCATTGATAGTGACCAGGCCAAATATCTCACGAAATAAACATCAAACGAAAAAACTACAAAGAACGAAACTCATCTAGCTTGAAGGGGGAAACCATATGGCGCTATGGTTAGCCCGCTAGATGGCGGACAACAGTTCGCGCCCCCATCGTGCATATCTTCCTTCAGGATAACGACGTCGCTCGACTAGAGTGGCCAGCATGTTCTCCAGACACGAACCCTATGGAACATGCCTGCGATAGATTGATAAGGGCTGTTTATGGACGATGTGACCCACTAACCACTCTGAGAGATCTACGCCGAATCGCCGTTGAGGTGTGGCACAATCTGGACCAACAATGCCTTGATTAACTTGTGGATAGTATGCCACGACGAATAAAGGCATGCATCAATGCAAGAGGACGTGCTACTGGGTATTAGAGGTACCGGTGTGTACAGCAATCTGGACCACCACCTCTGAAGGTCTCGTTGTATGGTGGTAGAACGTGCAATATTGGTTTTAATGAGAAATAAAAAGGGCGGAAATGATGTTTATGTTGATGTCTAGTCCAATGTTCTGTACTGGTTTTGGAACCCTCGGAACCGAGATGACGCAAAACTTTTTTTATGTGTGTATCATAAACGGTTTCAGATATCGCACTGACATTTTTGGCGAACGATAGCACACAAAGACCTGAGTATTTTACCGTATCGTTATTATGTATTACTTCGTTATCTATTGTGTCAGTCCAATAACTACCAACTTTTCCGGTGAAACAATGTAATTTTTAATAGCCATCGATAACTGGTGAAATGAGAAATGCTATGGGATTTGCAACAACATACCTGAAAACATTACACCTTTTTTGTACTGAGGATGTGCTTTTCCGTATGGTACTGACTTTAATTTTCCTCAGTTCCTCAATTAATAAACTTGATAAACCACTGTTTCGGAATTCTCTGGCAAAAGTGTCTGTCCGACAAGATAGTGAGGGGAGGCAGTGTAAACTCCGCTGTGTGACAGAAGCAGCAGATTTTGACATGGCAACAAAAGAAATGTGTAGGTTCTACTTAAAATTCGCCACTCATGACGATTCCCTGAAAGTTACAAATGGTTAACAAGCCAGGGGAAAATAAATGGTGGTAGTGGTTAGTATTTAACGTCCCGTCGACAACGAGGTCATTAGAGACGGAGCGCATGCTCGGGTTAGGGAAGGATTGGGAAGGAACCATCCCGGCATTTCCCTGAAACGATTTAGGGAAATCACGGAAAACCTAAATCAGGATGGCTGGAGACGGGATTGAACCGTCGTCCTCCCGAATGCGAGTCCAGTGTGCTAACCACTGCGCCACCTCGCTCGGTAAAATAGATCGCTGCATTTTCGGTTAGATTCTTTTTAGATGCTAACGAAAGCGAATGTGAAAGTAGATTTTTCTGTATGGTCACGACATGCAAGTGTGGACAGGGATGGTCTCCACTTAAAATATTCAGAAAATGTGAGCGCAGGCTTCACAGTTTAGAACGACACTCCCCCTCCAGCGGTCTGAGCGACCCTCCCACCACTGCTTGTCTCCCCACGCTTCCCCAGTCGACTGCGCATAATGGCGATGGCAATTTGCATGCACCATATCTCTGGTGTAGCGCAGGAAACTCTTTGGCTATGATAGTTCAACATCTCTGCCCACTGAGGGCAGAAGAAAACAACAGACAGCCGCAGTGCTGTTTTGTTCTTGTTTGCGCTTAGAGTGTAGGCGCCCTGCTGATGTGAAAGGACACTGTTGTGAGTGTTTTGATGTTTTGATAATATACCCTCGTATTGTTTTAGTTACTGTATACTGATATAACTAGTGCAATAGGTAAACAGGTATGATGAATATATGCTGCAAGACTCAGAAATGCCACTTGTTTTGTAGGGTCTAGTTTAGCAGGGGATACAACCCGTCGGCTTTGACCAATGACATGAGAATTGGCCAGAGAGCATGTATTACAAAGATGAAAGAGCTGAGAAGAATGTCCAGAAACAAAGGAATGCAAGAGAGAAAAACTGTACTTCACATATATAAGGGCCAGTAGTATTTTCACGTTAACGATATAGCGTATTTGTATCTTAGTATTTATCCGCAAAATACAATGGAAAGAAATGAATGAAATATATTACTAGCAAAGAATACATCACGTCACATGTATGTCAGTTGTATCTCGAAACTCTTTCGAACTGTATTGCTTAAAGTGCAGTACAGGATACAAGCTCAGCGTACGACGATTTCTTAGTTTCAACTAGCATTGCTGTCTTGTTGTTCACTTGAACTATGCATCCCCTGCTTCACTAAACCGTAAATGAAACACCCGATACAAATTAAAAGCTCATCCGAAGTGTGTTGCGTAAGTACAGTACGGAATACGAATTTGTCGTAAGTCGATTTCTTCGTTTTCACTAGGATTAATGTCCTGTTCTTCACTTGAACGATGTATCCTCCGCTTCAGTAAACCCTAAGTGGAACACGGGATACAAATTGTAGATGTGTTGTTTATTTCGTCTCCGCTATTACGAACAGTCTTTTCTTATGTACATATCACTACTACTGATGACAGAAGGACATACGTATGTAATATGTGTATACCAGACTTCCGTTGACCTCTATATATGTACATTAGCAACGAAAAGGTGGAAATACACGTACGTTACATTTGCAACCTGTACCTGAATTGAACTACATGGGGACAAGAAGACGACACATGTACAATTTTTATCCCGTACTTCACTATGGGGTACAATTTTCTTGTTGCCTTGGACGGTAATAGTATCCCATTCGTTACCTGAGTTATATAGCTATACGCAACATTTGTATCTTGCTTGCCAATTGACATATATAGTGTCAGTGAAGGACGAGATACAAAATTTTAGTTGTGTCGTCAGTGTAAAGGCGAAGTGAAGTACGGGATACAAATTTTAGTTGTGTCGGGGGTTTCGCCTGTAATATAGCAAGTACAGATTCGAAAATGTCGTACTCATACTAGTGCTGGGAAACGAAAGAAGATCGACAGCTGAGAAATTTCTATTACGTACTTCACAACACGAAAATACACATATTGGTGGAATAAAACAGTGAAGTATGTCAAAATAGTGAAATACAGTGAAAGAAGCAAATGGAAAAGTGAACTTACCACACAGAAATATCGAGGAATAACCGAAGCTCGTCTAGACAGACAGTAACGAAAATCACATACCCACAAACGGACAAATCCATTCCTATAATGAAAAGAAGTCACTAAATATTGTTCTACAATAACAAACTAATACTGCAAATTACCTCAATATAATTACGAATAATTATTTTAATGTACAATGATAGCGCTTATCCGGAGCACAGAACTGTTTTATTATATATGCCTCCAAGTGAAGACATTACTGTCTATGACTAATGTATGACGTCATTGGTCAAAGCCGACGGGTTGTATCCCCTGCTTCACTAGACCCGTTTTGTAGGTAAATTGAAACAATCATTTGTATTATGATCTACTACTGTTTTTTTAGTTGCGTCGATAATATTCTACTAAATCCTCTGGCCAAGTTTTTCATTGTTTGGGATGGAAAGGGTTAGGGGACCGAATGCCCGTATATGAAACAGCTTGAAATGTCTGATTACAGATGAGCTATCATGTTAAGCTTGTAAGAGAGAATGAGTCTAGAAAAGTTTTGAAAGTTGTCCAGAGTCACTAAGCGCTCTAATTGTCAAACACTTGATGAATTTAGTCTGGCAATTTGCGTTCCGTTTTGTGCAAAAGCTGGTTTTATCACGCATCTCGCTGTTTATGGCGTCACACCTCCTGATCTATGTCTCGTACAATGATATAATGTTTCAGGTACATTCAGTGGTGAGTGTGGATTCTGTCTGCAAAACGCTTTTTACATACTGATAAAGAAGCGACAAATAAAAATGTCATGCGTTATTCTGAATGTTTATCACATGAAAAACGAAAATGTAGTAAGCGATAAACTTTTTTCCTTCCGTCATTTTGTGGGAGGTGCCATCGAGAAAAAGTTTCGAGTTTTGTAATGGTTTGAAATTATTCTGTGGTAGAGGGTTCGCTTCCTGCTACCTTTTATGTTGGACGTTAAAACTATTTGGTGAACACAATATTAAAGTATTTGAATTTTAAAGGCGAATACTTTGAGAAAGAAGAATACGATTTGTTTTTCTTTCAGTGTTTTTGAAAAACATAGAAGGCGGACGCCATGCTGAGCCGTAATGGCAGACATTCTACCTGCGCTGTCGTGAATAGAATCATAATGGAGGGGGGGGGGGGGGGGGGAAACAACACAGTTACGTGTCGCTCCCCTCCACCACATACTGCACCGTGTTAGATTCTAATTTAGGCTAGTACATTCGGTCACAAATCCACGTTTTCCCTATCGCCTCGTTAAACGTTTATTTTTTAACGTGTTTCTGTCCTACTGCCGCTGAGGGTAAAGTCATGGGTGGAACCATGTAGTCTGACTGGTACTTATAATTTTGTTTTCCAGCCCTTTGTTGGCTACGTGCAAACACTAGCTCCAAATCAACGGCACCGGCGCTTGATTTCGATAACTGTATGTTCGTCAGCAATAACTAAGAATTTCATTAGCATTCGGCCTGGCGTATTGTCGTTGGAACAATAAGCCCATTCTACGCTAAACGGCATAAATTAGCTATTGTGCCGGAAAATGTGCCTCTTCCGCCTGTCAGAACGTCGATAGGCAGTAAAAACAAAGAGGCTGAGGCGATCTGGAAATTAATAAAGAGTCGGAGAGACTGGTAAATATTGTTCACATATTTCTACTTTCGCCGAATGGCGCCTGAGAAGAACATTGCCGGCAAATCTCGGTATTAGCTCTAATTTCTCGTCGCGGTCGTTGCACGAGATGTATGTGGGAGGAAGTAATATGTTGCTCAGATCTTATTGGAACATATGCTCTCGCAGTTTTAACATTAAACATATCTGTGGTGCACAACGCATCCTTTTCAGAATCTGCCACAGGGGTTTGTTGGGCATCTTCACGAGACTAAACGATAGGGTGACGAAACGCGCCGCTCTTCTTAGAACGTACTCCATCTCCTCTGTTGATCCCATCTGGTAAGAAGCTCAGGATGCTGAGCAATACCCAAGAATAGGTTGGTGTCTTGCAAGTGACTTCTTTTGCGGATGAGATACATTTCTGAACTCATGGTCCGTAGTTTGGTTCAAATGGTGCTGAGCACCATGGGACTCAACTTCTGAGGTCATTAGTCCCCTAGAACTTAGAACTAGTTAAACCTAACTAACCTAAGGACATCACACACATCCATGCTCGAGGCAGGATTCAAACCTGCGACCGTAGCGATCTCGCGGTTCCAGACTGCAGCGCCTAGAACCACACGGCCACTTCGGCCGGCGGTCCGTAGTTTGTATTAGTACTTCGAAATTTAGTAACTCAAAAACATTAAAGCCACTGAGGCTAATTAATAATTATTTTCGAGAGAGAGTAATGCGTTCAAGAATATAACTTTATTTTTGCATATCGTTGAACACAGGAAGAATACCAAAGCCGAGATATATATAAAAAGAGATGGCATATCGCCAGAACAAAATCAAAGAATAATCACATCGTAAATAACCTTCTTCACAGAATAAACGCCAAAGTCCACTGTGCGATTTCGTTGTGTCATCAGACGGTTCCTACAACATTAATAAAGACTGAAATGAAACTTTAACCGAGTAATTACTATGTTGTGACCTCTGTGTGAGCCGGCCGCGGTGGTCTCGCAGTTCTAGGCGCGCAGTCAGGAGCCGTGCGACTGCTACGGTCGCAGGTTCGAATCCTGCCTCGGGCATGGATGTGTGTGATGTCCTTAGGTTAGTTAGGTTTAAGTAGTTCTAAGTTTTAGGGGACTAATGACCACAGCAGTTCAGTCCCATAGTGCTCAGAGCCATTTGAACCATTTGAACCTCTGTGTGAAAATAATTAAAAGCACTGGAATACATAGTGGAGTCAATATTGATTTTGATCTTACTCACTGAATTACTTGCAACTTTTATTTTAGATACATTGTATTTCCACACTATTCAAAATGAAAGATGAAAACAAATTTTGTTCTTCTAATTATTAACTTGTTGGTGCAGTAAACCAGGAATATTAACCGACTTGTTATTTTGCGTATTTTTAAAAAATTGTTCTTTAGAACTCAATCTTTTTCCTAATAATTTAAGAACAAGATCCAGCTTAAAATATTTAATATCGTTGAATAATATAACTCACTGCATTGGCAAGCACTATATTGTTATTCATGCAAAATTTTTGTTTATTTAGCTTTAATATTGGATGACAGAATGACACCTAAGTATGCAAAAATGTTGATAACGAGGAACAGGAACAAAAGATTTGCATGTCGTTTTCTTCTCAGTAAAATATCAAAGCATTCCAGCTCCATAATCTTGTTGATTCTCAGTGTCTTTTTCATCTTCTTTAGTTTTCCTTCTTTTCTTCGTTATTCTGTCGTCCCTTGCTATGCTTCCAGCAGATTTCTCAGTTACAGCGACACATTGCCTGTCCACTTATAGTGGCGTGGCTTTCATGTTATACCCAGTTTCGATACCTAGTCTCATCGTGATTCTTAATCTGGTTGTTACTCCATCATTAAATCATATGATCGCATACATCACGCCAATCTGAAAAGACGATGTGCCAACAAAAACAGTTTATAACACGAACGTATGCGAAAAAACATAAACTAAAGTAATCTACTTGTATCGACAGAGATATCGATTTCAATAAATCCCTGCTCATACTACAGTCGATATGGTCTTCAAAGATATTACACACACACGAGTTGCTGTGGAAATGTTGTTGTTGTTGTTGTTGTTGTGGTCTTCAGTCCTGAGACTGGTTTGATGCAGCTCTCCATGGTACTCTACCCTGTGCAAGCCTCTTCATTTCCCAGTACCTACTGCAGCCTACATCCTTCTGAATCTGCTTAGTGTACTCATCTCCTAGTCTCCCTATACGATTTTTACCCTCCACGCTGCCCTCCAAAGCTAAATTGGTGATCCCTTGATGCCTCAGAACATGTCCTACAAACCGATTCCTTCTTCTAGTCAACACTCCTCCACAATTCTATTCAATACCTTCTCATTAGTTATGTGATGTACTCATCTAATCTTTAGCATTCTTCTGTAGCACCACATTTCGAAAGCTTCTATTCTCTTCTTGTCTAAATTATTTATCGTCCATGTTTCACTTCCATACATGGCTACACTCCATACAAATACTTTCAGAAACGACTTCCTGACACTTAAATCTATACTCGATGTTAACAGATTTCTCTTCTTCAGAAACGCTTTCCTTGCCATTGCCTTGTCTACATTTTATATCCTCTCTACTTCGACCATCATCACTTATTTTGCTCCCCGAATAGCAAAACTCCTTTACTACTTTAAGTGTCTCATTTCCTAATCTAATTTCCTCAGCACCACCCGACTTAATTCGACTACATTCCATTATCCTCGTTTTGCTTTTGTTGATGTTCATCTTATACCCTCCTTTCAACACACTGTCCATTCCGTTCAACTGCTCTTCCAAGTCCTTTGCTGTCTCTGACAGAATTACAATGTCATCGGCGAATCTTAAAGTTTTTATTTCTTCTCCATGGATTTTAATATCTACTCCTAACTTTTCTTTCGTTTGCTTTACTGCTTGCTCAATATACAGATTGAATAGCATCGGGAGAGGCTGCAACCCTGTCTCACTCCCTTCCCAACCACTGCTTCCCTTTCATGCCCCTCGACTCTTATAGCTGCCGTCTGGTTTCTGCACAAATTGTAAATAGCCTTTCGCTCCCTGTATTTTACCCCTGCCACCTTCAGCTTTTGAAAGAGAGTATTCCAGTCAACATTGTCAAAGACTTTCTCTAAGTCTACAAATGCTAGAAATGTAGGTTTGCCTTTCCTTAATCTTTCTTCTAAGATAAGTCGTAGGGTCAGTATTACCTCACGTGTTCCAACATTTCTACGGAATCCAAACTGATCTTCCCCGATGTCGGCTTCTACCAGTTTTTCCATTCGTCTGTAAAGAATTCGTGTTAGTATTTTGCAGCTGTGACTTATTAAGCTGATAGTTCGGTAATTTTCACATCTGTCAACACCTGCTTTCTTTGGGATTGGAATTATTATATTCTTCTTGAAGTCTGAGGGTATTTCGCCTGTTTCATACATCTTGCTCACCAGATGGTAGAGTTTTGTCAGGACTGGCTCTCCCACGGCCGTCAGTAGTTCCAATGGAATGTTGTCTACTCCCGGGGCTTTGTTTCGACTCAGGTCTTTCATTGCTCTGTCAAACTCTTCACGTAATATCGTATCTCCCATTTCATTTTCATCTACCTCCTCTTCCATTTCCATAATATTTTCAAGTACATCGCCCTTGTATAGACCCTCTATATACTCCTTCCACCTTTCTGCTTTCCCTTTTTGCTTAGAACTGGGTTTCCATCTAAGCTCTTGATATTCATGCAAGTGGTTCTCTTTTCTCCAAAGGTCTCTTTAATTTTCCTGTAGGCAGTATCCATCTTACCCCTAGTTAGATAAGCCTCTACATCCTTACGTTTGTCCTCTAGCCATCCCTGCTTAGCCATTTTGCACTTCCTGTCGATCCCATTTTTGAGACGTTTGTATTCCTTTTTGCCTGCTTCACTTAATGCATTTTTGTATTTTCTCCTTTCATCAAGTAAATTCAGTATCTCTTCTGTTACCCAAGGATTCTACTAGCCCTCGTGTTTTTACCTACTTGATCCTCTGCTGCCTTCACGATTTCATTCCACAAAGGTACCCATTCTTCTTCTACTGTATTTCTTTCCCCCATTCCTGTCAATTGTTCCCTTATGCTCTCCCTGAAACTCTGTTCTACCTCTGGTTCTTTCAGTTTATCCAGGTCCCATCTCCTTAAATTCCCACCTGTGGAAATAGCGGAACCAAAATTAAATAACGAGACACTATAGGCAAAGCTTTGTGTGTGACAGTAATGTGACACCTAGGCATTCACCCCTGTCTGCTTTAGGAAGGCACTGAAAGACGAAAATGATAAGGTACTATACATGAGGTATATTTTTTTAGAATCAGCAAGAATCATAGAATTTTATTAAATAAACAAATTATATTTTTTGAACCCGCATGACGTCCAGGTTCCCTTAACATTATTCCAATGAACATCAATCAGCCTGCCACTTCTATTTCCTACCCATTCTCTTATGTGGTCATTCCACTTAAGGTCAATCCAGATGATTAGTTCTAAACACTTTTTGTAGCTACTGTTTCGAGTAATTTTTTATAGCGTAGTTGTGCAGTAGTGGATTTCTTTTCCTATGTATGAGCAATATTTTTCAGTTATTTACGTTCACAGTCAACTGCCAGTGCCTACACCATTCATCAGTTCTCTGCAGATTAATCTGTAAATCGATACAGTCTTTGGCGTTGCTACTTTCTTATAGAAAATCACATCGTCTGAGAACAGTCTTAAAGAGCCCCCGGTGCATTCTACTTCATTATTTATATTCATTAGAAGCAGTAACTGTCCATCACACTTCCTTGCGGAACTTCCGAAACTACATCTGTCGATTTTGTTCCCCCCTCCGGGCGAGGACTACTCAGGAGGACGTCGTTATCAGGAGAAAGAAAACTGGCGTTCTACGGGTCGGAGAGTGGAATGACTGATCCCTTAATCGGTCAGGTATGTTAGAAAGTTTAAAAAGGGAAATGGATAGGTTAAAGTAAGATATAGTGGGACTTAGTGAAGTTCGGTGGCAGGAGGAACAAGACTTCTGGTCCGGTGAATACAGGGTTATAAATACAAAATCAAATAGGGGTAATGCAAGGTAGGTTTAATAATGAATAAAAAAATAGGAGTTCGGTTAAGCTACTACAAACAACATAGTGAACGTATTATTGTGGCCAAGATAGATACGAAGCCCACGCCTACCACAGTAGTACAAGTTTATATGGCAACTAGCTCCGCAGATGACGAAGAGACTGATGAAATGTATGATGAGATAAAAGAAATTATTCAGATAATGAAGGGAGACGAATATTTAGTATTCATGGGTGACTGGAATTTGATAGTAGGAAAAGGAAGAGAAGGAAACGTAGTAGGTGAATATGGAATGGGGGTAAGAAATGAAAGAGGAAGCGGTCTGGTAGAATTTTGCACAGAGCATAACTTAATCACAGCTATCACTTGGTTCAAGAATCATAAAAGAAAGTTATATACATGGAAGAGGCCTGGAGATACTAGAAGGTATGAGATAGATTATATACAGGGTGTTACAAAAAGGTACGGCCAAACTTTCAGGAAACATTCCTCACACACAAATAAAGAAAAGATGTTATGTGGACATGTGTCCGGAAACGCTTAATTTCCATGTTACAGCTTATTTTAGTTTCGTCAGTATGTACTGTACTTCCTCGATTCGCCGTCAGTTGGCGCAATTGAAGGAAGGTAATGTTGACTTAGGCGCTTGTGTTGACACGCAACTCATTGCTCTACAGTACTAGCATCAAGCAGGCACTGTTGATGTATTGATTGGGCCCCATGTTCTTCCACCTACGCTCAATGGAGCACATTATCATGATTTCATACGGGATACTCTACCTGTGCTACCAGAACATGTGCCTTTACAAGTACGACACAACATGTGGTTCATGCACGATGGAGCTCCTGCATATTTCAGTCGCAGTGTTCGTACGCTTCTCAACAACAGATTCGGTGACCGATGGATTGGTAGAGGCGGACCAATTCCATGGCCTCCACGCTCTCCTGACCTGTACCCTCTTGACTTTCATTTATGGGGGCATTTGAAAGCTCATGTCTACGCAACCCTGGTACCAAATGTAGAGACTCTTCGTGCTCGTATTGTGGACGGCTGTGATACAATACGCCATTCTCCAGGGCTGCATCAAGCGCATCAGGGATTCCATGCGACGGAGAGTGGATGCATGTATCATCGCTAACGGAGGACATTTTGAACATTTCCTGTAACAAAGTGTTTGAAGTTCGTTGGCACGTTCTGTTGCTGTGTGTTTCCATTCCATGATTAATGTGATTTGAAGAGAAGTAATCAAATGAGCTCTAACATGGAAATAAGCGTTTCCGGACACATGTCCACATAACATATTTTCTTTCTTTGTGTGTGAGGAATGTTTCCTGAAAGTTTGGCCGTACCGTTTTGTAACACCCTGTAATGGTAAGACAGAGATTTAGGAACCAGGTTTTCAATTGTAAGACATTTACAGGGGCAGATGTGGACTCTGACCACAATCTATTGTTTGGAAGAAGACAGAGTGTAGTGACAGTCTTTCGCCCAGCATCCTCCACCACACACCGTAAGATGGCGTGCGCAGTACGTCTGTAGATGTATCGCAACTCTCGTGGTCTGGGACGTCCCAGTGGATAGTAACAATAATAATAACAAGCAAGAATTTAATAAAGTTCGCAACAGTTTTTTTTATAGCAGTCACTCATTAAGAGAATTACTTTTTTCCTGACACTGACTAGAACAATTTTTTTCACGTAATGTCTGAATCATCCTAATATCAGAGGTGCGAAAGATCACAATTTCTCACCGGAATGACGGGGCCGGCCTTCAGCTGCTATCTCTAGAGTGACAGATACTGTGAGCGACATCGGCCGCTGGCTCATCTGCAGACAGCTTCTCCCACGTCGTTACTGACGTGTGACAGCCGCGTGCCTCGAGCTCACGTCCGTGACGGGTTGGAGTTTGCCGCCTACTCTGACGAGAAATCACCAACACGGTGAGTCGTCACAGAACCGACTGTTATGAATTTTCGTAAACGAACATATCTATGGCACAAGAAGGACGTGAGCCGTGCGTGGCTCGTGTCCCCGCCACCATTTATTTTACTCCCTGTCTGTAACGTACCTCCACCTCATTACGTTAATTTAAATTACTGCTGTCACTGAGTTGCTGCTTTGCCTGATCGTGAGCGGTGCTAGCGGCGTGTCGATATATCCCCTCTCGTAGTATCTCTGCTCGACTGCTGTTACTTCCCGGTCATTGTCTGTCGTAAGCCAGTTCGAAAGAGAGTTCGCGTGGCGAGTCCGGGTCTGCCAGTCAGTTGGAACGCCTCTGGAGCGCAGTCCAGACCTGCTGGGCAGGCAGTTGCAATGCGGCACTAATGCAGTCGGGTTGGAGCAGCAGTGAGGTCTGCGTCGACATGGCTCGCCCGACCATTGCCGCCACGCATCACTTGAGCCGGGCCGCGGTCTTGGTGGACCGTCGGTCGGTCGTCCTACCGGACGACGCGTTTTGGCTCGCCAATCGTTCATGAGTCGGCTGTGTGTGTGTGTGTGCGTGTGTGTGTGTGTGTGTGTGTGTGTGTGTGTGTGTGTGTGTGTGTGTGTGTGTGCATCGACTCCCGATTTGTCTTCGTGCGTCTTTACCGACTGTTGGGCATCGTTCAGGTCTTCGTGCAAGTGTTTGTCAGGTTGTGTGTGTAGTTGGGGTTTTTTTCACTGACGACTATTTTAGGTGTTGTCGCCATTCTGAGGGCAGTGCTCCGTCTCATCGGCGACGTGTAACTGGTTCTCTGAGCGCTTCTGGTCCCCTTCTATTACCATCTTGTGGAACTTGAGTCGATCCCTTCCTGGTGCAGGGATGTCTTTTAGCCAGTGAGCAGTGTTTCCTCTGCATGGTTGGGTCCGAGCCAGTATTTTCCGCCGTCGTGTGTCTGGAAGTGAGTGGGAGACGCACCAGCAGTGCAGTCGCGACGGAGCAGCAGTCGCGGACGGACCAGCAGGCAGTCGGTCGGTTGCTGCGGACCAGGGAAGATATCTCCGCGAGGTGCAGTCGCCGGTCCCTGCCCAGTGTCGGGGCATGTGTGAAACTGTCCGATCGCTACCAGCTCCGTAGTTGACCGACCCAGGGCGTCAAAGTTGACTGGTGTTTTAAATACCCAAGCCTCGTCCATTCATGTGGTGGTCGTTTCGGTGGTTCGCTGTTGGGGAGGTTTTCCTGTGAGCAACACCGAGTGTTTGTACATTTTTGATTGTGGACAAATACGTCCGTAACATTTGTGTTTGAGTTCTCATGTAGTGATTGATGGCAAGCAAATCGTTGTGTCGGTCGATCCGTGGCTGTTCCCTGGTTGGGCTACGGCGGATAAAAATGAACGAGACGAGACTGACCCCCCTGCAGGCTTCTGAGTGCCATCTGTTTTAGGCTGCTTAAAATTTAAGGCTTATGGTCATTTTCCTTTTGTCTTAAAAATTTTGCAAAATTAATTCTTAAATTCATCTTTCAAGCTTAAACATTGCGGCCTTCTGCCTTTAAAAGATTATGGTAATATATTTTAAAATTTTGAAACTTAATTGTGGCCTTCAGCCATTGGTATTGCACCTCGCATATGTTTGTTCTATCTGACTTGCCTTGAGGCTTTCCAGTTAACCGTGATATGTTTTTTGTTTTTCTTTTTATTTTATTTGCATCTTTAATTGCATTTTTGTCTTGTTGATTTTTAAGACTTCTTGTTTTTAAACATTGTGGCCTTTCGCCATTGGTATTGCACCTTGCATATGTTGAAACACGTATGTAACATAGCAGCGATGGTGAGGCACGTTAAAATCTTTGACCAGAGAGCCTATTATCGTGGTTAGTATGCGCTTGACCGCGCGAGTGTTACGAGCAGTCTGCTAGTAGTAGTCGTGCAGTGCAGTACGCTAGTAGTCGTCATGCAGAGCAGTCGGTCAGTGGTAGCAGCTCAGTGCGGTTGTGTGATGTAGTCTGTCGGCAACACTGGTCAAGATGCTGAATGAGGTATACTGTTAATTAAGATAATCATCGGATAATGTAAAGTTTATTTATTGTAATTAATTTCCAACAAGTGCCCCCAATAATAATTTTGATTTCAAAGCAATTTTTACAAAAACAAATTTATTTAATTTCGTTCCACTTCCCTTAAAGAAAAGTTTCAGTTTTCAATTAGATTACAAAAAGAAAGGCATATTATTATTTGCAATGCAGTTCCTCCAAGCCGTGCGCAAGAATAAGAGCAGAAATTTGACTAGCAGTTACAATGAGGTAAGAATTTAATTCTGATTTTTTGCGCAGGGCCAAAGACAGATATTTCGGTTTAATTGAATTATCATTATTACTGAGATTGTTTTATCACTGAATTGACTTTCATTATTTTCGTGACGAACTTATACTTGGGTCAGATTGCGATTCACATTTTTGTTGCGTTTGTCAGTACATTTCATTGCAGGGAGGTTATTCTTGGCTCCATTTCTATATAATATTGTCATTTAAAATTTCAGTGGAGAGGTTACACTTAGCGCAATGTCCTTTTCTATTAAGTATTGTCTTTCCTTTTAAATTTCGGTGGGGAGGTTACACTTGGCGACACCCAGTCCAGGATCGTATTTCGTTGAGAGTCTTTTGAACAACAGTCAGATATCTGCTTTTATTTGCTTAGATATAATTAGGATTTGGCGCAACGCTTTTATTAACTTGTGACTTTCTTTCTACAGGTCAACGGCAATTCGTTGCTCTGTTGTATTTGTGTGTTGCTTTTGCATTGTGCTTATTTCTGTTTTGAACAATTGTGACTACTGTAAAAATGCCGCGAAAGACTGTGAATAGTGTATCTCGAGGTATTACGAACGAAATTACCGGCTCAAACGACTTTACCGATAGGACATGTGACACGCAGTGTAATGATGACAATCCTGCGTTCACTAACAATCAGTGCATTCCAACCACTAGTGATGACTTTTACCTTGATAATGAACAAACGAACTCAATTGTCTCGTCTGTTAATTTGACGACAATTGATGACGCGGAACGCTCTATTGTAATGAGCGCTGCCCAGCTTAACACACCCGATTTGGAAAATTCAAGTAACGTAAAGACAAATTTGTCTAATGAAAGTGATCAGGATACTCAAAGTAGGACGGATTTATTTAATTCCGGAACAGTGTCTGACAATGTACATCCGACTGATAAACGTTTTTGTAAATTACAGAATGACCAAATGGTCACACAAAACGCGACAATTGTAGATACACCATCAAACAGTACTGAGAATAGAGTAGGTAATGTCACCTTGGAGCAATTTATGGCAATATTGATACAACAGAATGAAAAACAAAGTGAAGATTTCAAACAACAACTTAATGAACAGGTCAAACAACTTAGGGAAGATAACAAACATTTAAATGAAAAACTTAACAATAATGACAAAAAACAAGACAAACTTAGTGAACAGGTCAAACAAGATAACGAAAAACTCAAACAATACTTAAATGAAAAATTAGACGACAATTCCAGACAGCTTAGTGAACAAATTAGAGCCGTTGCCGCGCAGTGTCATGACACTAAGGAACAGTTGCGCGTGGAAATTGAGGCTTGTTCACGAAAAAATAGCGAAGAAATTAAGTCTGTTGCGCAAGAATTAAGGGAAATGCAAACAGCCGCAACAGAAACACTCAGAGACGAAATTAGCGGAGTCGCTAAACAATGCTCTGAAAAAGCTACACAATTACGGGACGAGTTTAAAGCAATGACGGTAGAACTTTCGCGCACAATGGACGCAAAGATAGACGCGAAATTCGAACAACAGAATACTCAGATTGACGAACGCTTTAATCTTCACATACAAAACAGTGATACGCGTTTCCGCAAATTTATTCAAGATCAAAACAAAGTAAAACGACAAGTCATGGAAACAATCACTGCACAAAGACAAGAAGACAAACGTAAAATGTTCGCGAAAGCGAAGACGTATGTAGACAATAATATTGCTACAGTGTCCGACGAAATTAATTCCATCAAACAGTCGAACACAGATTTACGTGACGAAATTTCCAATCTTAAATTAAAAACAGATACACACACGGTAAATATTCAAACAGTGACCGAGAGATTCGAACAACGAACTAACACAGGATTGCGATGTCATCAAAGCTGATGTTAAAAAACTGAGCGAAACTACGCGTAAGTTGCAAAAACAGATTAATGCGTCCGATTCTAAAACCGATGAACAGACAAAAATACTGACTGAAAAATATGATGAATTAGCCAGTCGTATTGATGCTATTGAAAGTAATAATGATAATAAATCAGACGATACTGCACCGGTTTCATTTATCCAAACACCTGAATTTCAAAATTTACAGCAGACAATTAATGAGATCGATTCATCTAACAACACGTTACGTAGGAAGTTATCAAATTTACAACAAGAAGTAACAGAGATGAAAAACATTCCAGTTAATAACATACCACAACAGACGCCACTTTATGAACATGTGTCAGACTCACGCAGCGCGTATAATTTGGGTAATCTACAGAGAGTACGGGACTTAGATTCCGATCAACCACAGTTCAATAGATTCTCTTACGATCCTGAACCTGTTCCATCACACAGAGATGATAATTTCGATTACAAACATTTTCTGTCAGTGAGGAAGTTTAAAGTTTTTAAAAACGATAGAACGCAGATTCACGCACTGGATTGGATTCAACAATTTAGCTTTGCTCTTCCACCGACTTGGCCTGTAACGCATAAACTTGAATTTATTTGCAGTTTTTTGGAAGGCGAACCGGCAACTCGTATGAGACCGATCGCGAGACAGTGTTACTCGGTAGAGGAATTTCAGAATGCTTTTCTGTCAGCGTACTGGTCGAAGACGACACAGCGCGGAATTAAAGATCAGTTGATTAGTTTGCCGAATTACGAGAACTCCAATTTTCCCAGTGTGACGCAATTTTTTGAGCACATGGTGCAACAAAACCAGTACCTAAGTGAACCGTACAGTGAATCCGCACTTATACAATTATGCATCTCTAAATTACCACGGTCATTACGAGTGTCACTTCTAACGGGCCAGCAAAAAGAAAACATTTCAGCATTCAGAGATCTTTTACAGCTCTTGGAAGTACAGCAATCTGATTATTCTTTTGTAAACAAAAACTTTTCGTATAATAACCAAGGTCAACAAACTTACAGTAATTATGATCAGGGACGTAATTTCAATAGGAAAAGTAACAGACATTTTAGGAACGACAACTACAAGAACTTAAATCACAGACAAAATTCAGATTATCAATATCGTCAAAATTTTCAGCAACAGGAACCACACTTTAGTAACAATAGAAGTGTTTCACAACAACAACATCAAAACCAGCCGGTTAGCATACCTAACCAACAATGGAATGCACAAGGTCAACCAGGCTTTAATGTCTCGCCGCGTGCACGTATAGTCCCTGATACAAGAAATAGTAACGTACGGCAGCAAGGAAACAACTACGTACAAAGAAGACAGTATTTCAATTCCTATCGTAATGCACCGTATAGGAATGACTATTACGACAGACGTAAAAACGATGAGCACAATTATCAGCGTACATATAATAACAGTCGGTCTCACCGACAGCAAAATTATACGCAAGAACATATTCTCATGAATGAACCCGACAGTAGGTACCATCCAGAGCGTAACACGTCTGGAAGAAGTAATAGGACAGTTCAAATAGTAGAAATGCCACAGAATCCTCCCAATAATAATAACACGTCAGATAGAATCTGACTAGATACTGTACAGATCGCATCTTCCAATAATACAAGCACTACCTTTGACACGCAAAATGTTGTTCACGAAAATGTAATTACTTTTGACGATATCAGAGACACTCTCTTGCAGGAAAGACCAGTTGTTCAGAAAACTATTTCACATCCTGTTATCGAAATTAAGATTGGTTCATCGAAATTCTCAGCAGTAATTGATTCCGGCTCACCTATATCTGTAATAAATGAGGAGACTTTCAACGAGTGCAACAAAGAGAATACGTATCCGACATTACCATTAGGCAAAACAAAAGTGAAAGGAGCAGTACCGAGTAAAGGAGTAGACGTTAAATTACAGACGCATTTATCATTTTGTATTGGAGGTCATACTTTCCACTCAAATTTTTGGATTGTTCCTTTATTGACAACAGACGTTATTTTAGGTACGAATTTTTTGGTACAACACGACGCAGTTATCGATTTTCAGAATTGTTATTTAATGTTAAAGGATGAAAATGTACAATTGGCTTTAGAATTTCAGCACTCTTTATCTGCGGAAGTGCAAACAATTAATCGCACAGAGGTCATTTCCGCGACACATAACATAGACTGTAATCTCACATTGTTCACGGATACGTACGTACACAACTATAATACTCCAGACGAAGCTGACTACGACGTAATGCAAATGATTTCCGATAAAGTTAGACAAAGCAGTGCAACTACAGACGACGAACGAACGCAGTTACACAAAATTCTTTTACAGCAAGCTCCAGTTTTTGACAATGTTCCTGGTACTATGTCCGGATTTATGTATGAATTTCAAGTCAAGCAGCACGACACATTTAAAGCAAAGCATTATCCCATTCCATATATTCACAGAGAACAGGTTAAGAAAGAATTGCAGGATATGCTTGACCAAGGAATTATTGAACCGGCAGTTAGTCCGTACATAAACCCGCTACATATTGTTAAGAAAAAAGATGGCTCACTTCGCCTTGTACTTGATTCACGTCACATTAATGACATTATTGTTAATGAAACAGATCGACCACAGACATTAGAGGAACTTCCACAGAAATTTCATGGTACTGCTGTTTATTCTACACTAGATTTGAAATCGGGATTTTGGCAAATTCAACTTCATCCGAATGGTAGAAAATATACAGCTTTTCTCTGTTTTGGCGACTGTTATCAATTTTGTAAATTACCGTTCGGCTTAACTATTTCTTCAGCAGCTTTTATTCGCGGTTTGAACACAATACTTCCGACAGAACTTAAGGACAGAATTACGACGTACGTAGACGATATTCTTATTGCAGAAGCTAACTGGTCTGAACACAATCTGATTCTTGAACAACTGTTACAAACTTTCCATGCACAAGGACTTACAGTTAATCTTAGTAAATCGCACTTTGGCAAAACTTCTATAAAATTTCTTGGACACGTAATTTCGGCAGAAGGCATTGCACCTGATCCCGAAAAACTTCAAGCTCTACGTGACATTACTGTTCCTACGACGAAGAAGCAATTACGCAGTTTTTTGGGCTTAATTAACTTTTTTCGTAAATTTATTCACCATTCTGCTTTAGACACGCCTAGACTATGCCAATTAACAGGTAAAAACAGTATTTGGTCTTGGGATAAGCAAGCACATTCTGAATTTGTGAACCTGAAACATGCTTTGTTGAATGCTCCACTTTTATCGCACCCAGATCTTACCAGAAATTTTTCCATTGCCACTGACAGTTCCAACACCGCTTTAGGCGTACACATTTTCCAGGAAATTGAAGAAGATGATTCAATAGTAATTAAAAACATCGCATTTGCAAGCCGCATTTTGTCACCTGCTGAACGAAATTATTCCGTTACAGAACTTGAAACATTATGTGTTGTATGGGCTTTTACGAGATTTAGGCACTTTCTTTATGGCAGACATACCACCGTCTACACAGACCACAGAGCGATACAATTTTTACTTTCGGCTAAATTCACTCACGACAGACTAAGCAGATGGAAACTTTATTTGCAGGAATTTAATTTTACAATAGTTCACATTCCCGGCACACAAAATGTTATAGCAGACGCACTATCGCGTTCTCTCGGCAACAATCAGCAAGACGTAGCAACCAACTTCTGCAAAACAAATTTCAGTGTCATGTACATTCAGCAAGTTGCATTTGAAAACTTTATTTCATCGTCATTACAGGACATAGCAAAGGAGCAAAATAAAGACAATGTGTGGAAAGAAATTAAACACCTTTGGCAAGATAAGAAAAATGTTACGATTAGAAACCACTACACTGTACGCAATGACATTCTGTTTCGCCGCTCTCATCCTGACAGCAACAATTGGTTATTATGCATTCCTGACGAACTGGTTAACAAATTAATTTGGTACACTCATTTAAGTTACGCACATTACGGAGCACGAAAATGTTTTCTTATACTGAGACAGAACTGTTATTTTTCTAACATGGAGAAACGTATACGACGAGTTTTAGCGTCTTGTAAAATTTGCCAGAAAGCTAAATCAGACACCACTTCACATATTCCTCCTTTATATCCCATTGTACCTGTTAAATTAAGACACATGGCCGCAGTAGATATTTTTGGTCCGATTCCCAGAACTAACAGAGGTTTTTGCTACATCTTTGTCGCTGTTGAGCTCACTTCAAAATTTGTTACTTTCACTCCGTTACGCAAAGCTACTGCTAAAACTGTTTCGAAAGCATTTGTAAAACATTTTCTATTTCATGTAGGGCATGTGATGAAAGTAATTTCTGACAATGGATCTCAATTTCGTAGTAGCGTATGGACACGCATGTTACGAGCCAGAAACATTTCTCCGATTTATATATCCAAGTACCATGCTTCTTCGAACCCTTGTGAAAGATTAATGAAAGAAATTGGTAAGCTGTGCCGAATATACTGCCACAAAAGACATATTGATTGGGATACACACATACTCTCATTCCAAGATGTAATTAATTCCATTCCAAATGAATCCACTATGCTATCTCCGTCTGTTATACTGAAAAACGTTGAACCACCAAACAAAATTAAAGAATTAGTAAACTTCCCTAAATGTCGTCGACTGAGACACCACGAAATAATTGACATTGCGCTGAACAACATCAAACGTGCCGCAGAGCGCCGGAGAAGACAGCAAAAACAGGTTTGTAGACGCCGCGACTTTCACGTTGGACAGAAAATATTAGTACGTACACACTATTTATCCAGCAAAATAAAAGGTAAGTGCAGTAAATTTGAACTTCTATACGCAGGTCCATATCGGATTCGCAGCATCCCTCACCCCAATGTTGTACACGTCGAAACTTTGAGAACTAGAAAATCGAAAGGCAATCACCATATCTCAAACATTAAACCGTTTATTGAGTGAAGACACTTTATGATTCAACACACTATGATGCCATTTACTTATGCAATTATATTCACATGATTAATTACTGATGATTATCGTATTTTTTCTTGGCAAGTGCCCGGCAAGGTAAGGTTAGCAGGTCGCTTTTCTTGTCGTTACACATCAGACCATGCATATTTTTCCAGATGAACTTACGTATTTTATGAATAATTATGCAATTGTATGTAATGACGTATTAATTTTATCAAATTCTCTCTCCATTAAAGTCTTTAATTCTCGCCTTTATTAACTACACTACATACAAGCTGAACACAACGAACGTCACAAATTTGTCTTTTTATGTACGATTGTTTTCATGTTTTGTTTATATGCACTGTGAAATAGTTAAGATATAACACACCAGTTGACTTTGACATTTTTTTTTTTGCCTTATGACATCTCAACATCGTGACTGTTTTACATTTTTTGCTGCTGCATTGTATTATTCTGTGTACATTTCTGCATCTGAACACTGTCAATGTTTTTGACATATCACGTTTTCTGTCATGTTATGCTGTATGGTTAATTATGTTACCATAAACCAGTCATTATTTAGTGGGTATATGATTTAAATGCAGGACATTAATCTTTGTTCATCAATTTCAGAAAGAAATGATGCGTGTAAGAAATAAATCCAACAGAAATGGGAATTTCACCTACGGAATAAACGAAAGAAGATGCAATAACTTAATGGGGAAGAGTAAATGGATCAGGATTAACAAGCATTAACAAGAATATACTATACTCATCGTAGAATAGCAGTCTTAACTAATTTTTTCTTTCAGAATACAAGGTGATTGATGCAGGCTGTCAGACTGAACTGAACATCTTAGTTTTAGTGATGAAATATGCTAGAGATAAGGAATAGTTGTATAATTAGTAATGAAGTGATATTTTTTGCAGATGATAATGAATGCTGATGAATAATGATGAAGAATATGCTGTCATGAATAATGAAGTTTTTCTCTACAGGTGATGATGATAATGGTGTTATGATGAGATGTATAATGAAGTTTTCTTTACAGATGAGGATAATGTTGAAGTTATATATTTATGCTATGTAGTTATTTAAGTATTTGTTGCAGTTTGTTTTGACAGCCGGTGTTATATTGCATAGTAGGATGACGGAAAGTTTTGGAAAGGACAGCTATGGAACACATTTTATACGCATTTCACTACCTGTTAATTCGAAGTTCACTACTTTTCAGCATAGTGTGCGTTTCTTCTTTCAGGTCAATATTCCATTTTGTATTTTTTCCAGGAGAAGCTTTTCATGATACTTACTAAACCTGTTACTTATTATACCTGTTCTAGTACTTGCATTTTTATTTTTTACCCATTTGTGTTTATCATTTATAAATGTGATCACATATACTGCCTTATTACATAACCTTGCTACAGCTGACTAATGACGAATGACGTTACCTATCCTCATTTGCAGCAATAGGTCAAAAGCAAATAGTGTTATGCCTCAGCAATTAATTATCGATCCCAACGCAATGCATTGCTAACAAAAAAAAAAAAAAAATGTATTACCAGTCCCAAATAGTGATACCAATTTGAGAAAGTTCTGAGTAATGCTGAACGGCAATGAATAATATGTCACTTGGAAAATGATTAATTAATTATGCTATGCTTTGTAATTGGAAATGAAAATGCTTTGTAATTAGAAGGCTAATGATTCTTACTATATTGGAATAACTAATGATTAATTAACTGTAATTAGAAAAAGGCTAATGATTCTTAATTATGCTTTGTAACTGGAAATGAATGCGATTGTTTCATAATGCTTTGTAATTAGAAGGCTAATGATTCTTACTATATTCAAATGACAAATGATTAATTAACTATGCCATACTTTGTAACGAAATGAATGTGATTGTTTAATAATGCATTGTAATTAGGAGAAAGCTAATGATTATTACTATTGAAATGACAAATGATTAATTAACTATGCCATACTTTGTAACGAAATGAGTGTGATTGTTTAATAATGCATTGTAATTAGGAGAAAGCTAATGATTATTACTATTGAAATGACAAATGATTAATTAACTATGCCATACTTTGTAACTGGAAAAGAATGCGATTGTTTCATAATGCTTTGTAATTAGGAGAAGGTTAATGATTAATACTATATTGGAATGACAAATAATTAATTAACTATGCCATACTTTGTAACTGGAAAAGAATGTGATTGTTTAATAATGCTTTGTAATTAGGAGAAGGCTAATGATTCTTACTATATTGGAATGACAAATGATTAATTAACTGTAATTAGAAGAAGGCTAATGATTCTTAATTATGCTTTGTAACTGGAAAAGAATGTGACTGTTTAATAATGCTTTGTAATTAGGAAAAGGCTAATGATTAATACTATTGGAATGACAAATGATTAATTAACTATGCCATACTTTGTAACTGGAAAAGTACGTGATTATTTCATAATGCTTTGTAACTAGGAAAAGAAGGCTACTGATTCTATGTAAAACAATTAATGAACATTATTCTGTAATACTGCATACTTGGTACAGAAATGTTCAATAACTGGGCTATGAATGCCGCAAACTACTAATGAAAACTGTAATTGTCAATATTATGTGACTTAATGTCCTTCACCTCATGAGCTAACTACCCTGAATTACTGCAATGTCCATTTGTCCTGTCTATCCTAGTGATCATGGAGCACCATCTTTGGTTTTGCACTAATTCTACGTTGGTGTGCCTTGTAAGAGCGTGGTGTTGACACGACATGCTGTCCACCACCGTGAGCGATGAAGACGTTATTATGGTCCCACTGTTTAGTGTACCTAATGTACTGCCAAAATGAAAACATGGAACATTACTACGACAGTTCAGTGTCTTGGCTACACTGATAAATTCTGATGGGAAAAGAACTTCAAGTTGTGTCACTTGGTGTTGTACTTCTGTGGAAAGATATGGACTTTCGGAACAGCTGTGTGCAATCTGAAGTGCTACAACCATGATGCAATCCTTCCCTTTCCTATCCTAATTCTTGTCACATAGTGAAATCATTTTTTTGCTAACATCATTTATGTTCATGGCTATACATTTTTTTCGATTCGCTGAACTCCAGTGCGAGTACACTTATGTCACTGGTCGACATAATTTTTTTGCCATTATGTTTATTTGTTGTGAAAATGCTAAAGACATTTTTCAATTTGTTCTGAAGTACAGTATATGTACACTCTTGTCTTTTATATTGTATATACATTTTTTATTTTGATGATATGTTCTGAACTACAGTGCATGTGCACTTATGTTAGGTGTTAATATGTTTTCTACTGAACTTCAGTGCCTGTGCACGTTTCTCATTTTTCAATATGATTTGTACTCATTCTGTATGTTCAATACTTCAGTGTGTATGATTTTTTTTTTTGCCATTCTGTTTATGCTAAAGAATTTTTTCAGTGCCTGTGCACTTCGTTTTCTGTCAAATAATTTGTATATACAGTTTTCTGATTTACTACTATGTTTTGTACTCACATTTTGTCTTTGTCTGATATATTTTGTACTCGGTGCATGTGCACAACATTTAATTTATGTACTAAATTTGAGTATTCTGTAAACTGTAAAAATTTCTTGCGATGGCAAGTACAAATGACTCACCATCGCTGCCAAATTTTTGCCCCCCCCAGTGGAGAGTTATGAAACACGTATGTAACATAGCAGATGGTGAGGCACGTTAAAATCTTTGACCAGAGAGCCTATTATCGTGGTTAGTATGTGCTTGACCGCGCGAGTGTTACGAGCAGTCTGCTAGTAGTAGTCGTGCAGTGCAGTACGCTAGTAGTCGTCATGCAGAGCAGTCGGTCAGTGGTAGCAGCTCAGTGCGGTTGTGTGATGTAGTCTGTCGGCAACACTGGTCAAGATGCTGAATGAGGTATACTGTTAATTAAGATAATCATCGGATAATGTAAAGTTTATTTATTGTAATTAATTTCCAACAAGTGCCCCCAATAATAATTTTGATTTCAAAGCAATTTTTACAAAAACAAATTTATTTAATTTCGTTCCACTTCCCTTAAAGAAAAGTTTCAGTTTTCAATTAGATTACAAAAAGAAAGGCATATTATTATTTGCAATGCAGTTCCTCCAAGCCGTGCGCAAGAATAAGAGCAGAAATTTGACTAGCAGTTACAATGAGGTAAGAATTTAATTCTGATTTTTTGCACAGGGCCAAAGACAGATATTTCGGTTTAATTGAATTATCATTATTACTGAGATTGTTTTATCACTGAATTGACTTTCATTATTTTCGTGACGAACTTATACTTGGGTCAGATTGCGATTCACATTTTTGTTGCGTTTGTCAGTACATTTCATTGCAGGGAGGTTATTCTTGGCTCCATTTCTATATAATATTGTCATTTAAAATTTCAGTGGAGAGGTTACACTTAGCGCAATGTCCTTTTCTATTAAGTATTGTCTTTCCTTTTAAATTTCGGTGGGGAGGTTACAATGTTTGTTCTACCTACTTTGTGCTGATTTCTTAAAACTGTTTTATTGCTATCTTAATTGGATTTTTATCTTATTGATTTTTTAAGATTTCTTGTTTGGAGGCCTTCAGCCGTGAAAGAGTTGCATTCGGTAAAGGTCCGGCTGTGTGCCGCTTTGGTTGTAAAAGTGTTATTAAATTACAATATATTATAATTGGAAGATGAAACTGACCCGAACCTATTTGGACTTTTCCACAATCCTAATTACCTGTTCTGCACAGCGGGTTTAGCGGGCGTATCAGGACGGATGACTGCAGTAATAGACGGTGTCAGCTGATAGATTCCAAGTCTAAAGAGGTGTGTAACCCAGTGCCAGTATCACTCTCAATCAGTGGTCATTGAAAGAGCTGTAACAGTCCTGACGCAGTTTTGCTCTTGCTCATCCACCACTGACTGCTGACTAGGCACAGGTGGCAACACCTACCCTTGTTGCGCTGAACCTTGTGACCAGATGGCACATACATCTCAACGCCAAGAAGGACGTAAACAAAAATGATGGGCGTGTTTCTACATCTCAAAGATGAAGTCTATTCAAATTGAGTTAGGTGTGGTGTGAGCCCCTCCACGCTCGCACAAGCATGGTGACCAACTCAAAAGGTCTACTGTCACCTCCGCATTGTTAGTATTTAGAATGGAGGAGATCGCAGGAGCGAGGAACTGCGATGTTATCCGTACGTCTGGGTAGGGTTACCCATTAATACGGGCGCATCTGGGTGATAGAAGTGGTCGGAAAAGCTCGACAGAGTGAAGCTTGAAATAAGAGCGGTTTAAAGGGCAGAGGGAAAAAAGTCCCAAGGCAAGTGCCAAGGGAAAAAACCTCTGCGACAGTGTCAGATTGGGAAGTAAGGGCAGTAGCGGTTTCTTGCTATCTGCGACAGATCGTGCAAGGCAGGGTTATGTTAGCGGTTCGGTATCATGCATCAGTACCATAGAAGCAATGCCAGATTGTCGTGGAATGATCAGTCCTGTCGAGGGGGTGAGCGCTGCTGCTGCTGGGCCGACGATGTCTCCTGGGCCAGCTGCTGCTGCTGCTCCTGTAACGTAGCCATGTCGTTGTAGGTTTGTCAGTTACATGGTCCTGAAGGAACTGGCAGTGTGATATGTGTTGGTGAGTCGTGTATGGCTTACCTGCGATTGCCAGTTCTCATGGCAGAGGCTCAGCTAGCAAGCTAGACAGTGGCTGAAGTGCAGGGGCTCGCCTCATTGTGTCGTTTGCGTAGTTACGAAGTTACCATAGATGGTTAGTCCCTAAGGAGTGTCTTTGGGCGCTTGTGTTTCCATCTATGGTTGTGATATTAGTTGCCCAGGTATAGGATGTGAGGATTGTTCGAGTGACTTGATTTCTTGTACAGTCGTGTGGCGAGTTTTTTGGATACCTCTTGGAGAGTCTCCAGTCGGTATTCTCGGTGAAGGTCCGCTGTCCGTGTGTATCGGGGAGCATTGCGTATGATACGTAATAACTTGTTCTGTATTTTCTGGAGCCGGTCGAGGTGTGTGGACGCTGCATGTCCCCAGACAGGAGCTGCGTATGTCATCAGCGGTCTGGTCAGTGTCACGTATAATGTCCTAGACACCCTCCTACTCACTGTACTGTTCCTGTTGAGCATAGGATAGAGTTGTTTGAGCCTCGCGTTTGCCCTGTTGGTCATGTATTATACACTCCTGGAAATGGAAAAAAGAACACATTGACACCGGTGTGTCAGACCCACCATACTTGCTCCGGACACTGCGAGAGGGCTGTACAAGCAATGATCACACGCACGGCACAGCGGACACACCAGGAACCGCGGTGTTGGCCGTCGAATGGCGCTAGCTGCGCAGCATTTGTGCACCGCCGCCGTCAGTGTCAGCCAGTTTGCCGTGGCATACGGAGCTCCATCGCAGTCTTTAACACTGGTAGCATGCCGCGACAGCGTGGACGTGAACCGTATGTGCAGATGAAGGACTTTGAGCGAGGGCGTATAGTGGGCATGCGGGGGGCCGGGTGGACATACCACCGAATTGCTCAACACGTGGGGCGTGAGGTCTCCACAGTACATCGATGTTGTCGCCAGTGGTCGGCGGAAGGTGCACGTGCCCGTCGACCTGGGACCGGACCGCAGCGACGCACAGATGCACGCCAAGACCGTAGGATCCTACGCAGTGCCGTAGGGGACCGCACCGCCACTGCCTGGGGTATCGGCGAGGACCATTCGCAACCGTCTCCATGGAGCTGGGCTACGGTCCCGCACACCGTTAGGCCGTCTTCCGCTCACGCCCCAACATCGTGCAGCCCGCCTCCAGTGGTGTCGCGACAGGCGTGAATGGAGGGACGAATGGAGACGTGTCGTCTTCAGCGATGAGAGTCGCTTCTGCCTTGGTGCCAATGATGGTCGTATGCGTGTTTGGCGCCGTGCAGGTGAGCGCCACAATCAGGACTGCATACGACCGAGGCACACAGGGCCAACACCCGGCATCATGGTGTGGGGAGCGATCTCCTACACTGGCCGTACACCACTGGTGATCGTCGAGGGGACACTGAATAGTGCACGGTACATCCAAACCGTCATCGAACCCATCGTTCTACCTTTCCTAGACCGGCAAGGGAACTTGCTGTTCCAACAGGACAATGCACGTCCGCATGTATCCCGTGCCACCCAACGTGCTCTAGAAGGTGTAAGTCAACTACCCTGGCCAGCAAGATCTCCGGATCTGTCCCCCATTGAGCATGTTTGGGACTGGATGAAGCGACGTCTCACGCGGTCTGCACGTCCAGAACGAACGCTGGTCCAACTGAGGCGCCAGGTGGAAATGGCATGGCAAGCCGTTCCACAGGACTACATCCTGCATCTCTACGATCGTCTCCATGGGAGAATAGCAGCCTGCATTGCTGCGAAAGGTGGATATACACTGTACTAGTGCCGACATTGTGCATGCTCTGTTGCCTGTGTCTATGTGCCTGTGGTTCTGTCAGCGTGATCATGTGATGTATCTGACCCCAGGAATGTGTCAATAAAGTTTCCCTTTCCTGGGACAATGAATTCACGGTGTTCTTATTTCAATTTCCAGGAGTGTATGTAGTCCCCCCATGTGAGCTTCCGGTCTAGCGAAACACCGAGGTATCTGACTTTCGCAGCGAAGCGTATTGGACTTGCATGTATGTAGTGTTAATAAGTCACAGCTGCAAAATACTAACGCGAATTCTTTACAGACGAATGGAAAAACTAGTAGAAGCCGACCTCGGGGAAGATCAGTTTGGATTTCGTAGAAATGTTGGAACACGTGAGGCAATACTGACCCTACGACTTATCTTAGAAGCTAGATTAAGGAAGGGCAAACCTACGTTTCTAGGATTTGTAGACTTAGAGAAAGTTTTTGACAATGTTGACTGGAATACTCTCTTTCAAATTCTGAAGGTGGCAGGGGTAAAATACAGGGAGCGAAAGGCTATTTACAATTTGTACAGAAACCAGATGGCAGTTATAAGAGTCGAGGGACATGAAAGGGAAGCAGTGGTTGGGAAGGGAGTGAGACAGGGTTGTAGTCTCTCCCCAATGTTATTCAATTTGTATATTGAGCAAGCAGTGAAGGAAACAAAAGAAAAATTCGGAGTAGGTATTAAAATCCATGGAGAAGAAATAGAAACTTTGAGGTTCGTCGATGACAGAGACAGCAAAGGACTTTGAAGAGCAGTTGAACGGAATGGATAGGGTCTTGAAAGGAGGATATAGGACGAATATCAACAAAAGCAAAACGAGGATAATGGAATGTAGTCGAATTAAGTCGGGTGATACTGAGGGAATTAGATTAGGAAATGAGACACTTAAAGTAGTAAAGGAGTTTTGCTATTTGGGGAGCAAAATAACTGATGATGGTCGAAGTAGAGAGAATATAAAATGTAGACTGGCAATGGCAAGCAAAGCGTTTCTTAAGAAGAGAAATTTGTTAACATCGAATATAGATTTAAGTGTTAGGAAGTCATTTCTGAAAGTATTTGTATGGAAGTGAAACATGGACGATAAATAGTTTGAACAAGAAGAGAATAGAAGCTTTTGAAATGTGGTGCTGCAGAAGAATGCTGAAGATTAGATGGGTAGATCACATAACTAATGAGGAAGTATTGAATAGATTGCGGAGAAGAGACGTTTGGTGCACAAGTTGACCAGAATTAGGGATCGGTTCGTAGGACATGTTCTGAGGCATCAAGGGACCACCAATTTAGTATTGGAGGGCAGCGTGGAGGGTAAAAATCGTAGAGGGAGACGAAGAGATGAATACACTAAGCAGATTCAGAAGGATGTAGGTTGCAGTAGGTACTGGGAGATGAAGCTTGCACAGGATAGAGTAGCATGGAGAGCTGCATCAAACCAGTCTTAGGACTGAAGACCATAACAACAACAACAGTGTTATTGGTCTGCAATTTTGGTGTTTGAGCAGTAATTTTGGCCTGTGAGTGAACAGAACTGCCTCGCGCTTGTCGACGTTTACTTTAATACGCCACTTCTCCAACCGAGGCTCGACAGTTCTGAGTGCTGTCTGTAGTCTGTTATTAATGTCTTGCGCAAGGATGGCAGTGTCGTCTGCGTAGATGGCAACCGTCGTCTTTTGTGTCGTTGGAATGTCATTAATGTAGAGATTAAACAAGAAGGGCCCTAGGATGCTACTTTGGTGTACCCCCGCTTGGATGATATGTTGTGTCGATTGTTTACCCTGAATGTCAGTGTTGAAACTTCTGTTGGTGAGGTATGAGTGTGCGAGACATACGAGTCCGTCGGGGAGGGCATTGCGAAAGAGACGATCGAAAGCTTTCTCGATGTCAAGGAACACTGACCCAGTTGCTTCGTGTTAGCCGTGTGTTATGTACTCTACAACTCTCAGTAGTTGTTGTGTTGTCGAGTGGTGGTTCGTGAATCCGAATTGCTCCGGGCGCATGGTGTCATTGTCAATGCAAAACCGGGTGAATCGTTTTAGAATCACCTTCTCGACGACCTTACTGAGCGCGCTCAGCAGGCTGGTGGGTCGGTAGTTTTGTGGTCTCTCCCTGGCTTCCTCAACATCAGGACCTTGGCCGCCTTCCAACAGGCAGGGAAGTGTTGGTGTTTGAGAATGGCATTCGTAATGTAGGTGAGATATTCTATGGTTTTGGCCGTGAGCTCCTGGAGAACGCGGTTCTGAATGCCATCGTGACCAGCGGCTTTCGAATTGTGTGGCGCTAGCAGCTCCACTTTGAAGAAGCAAATCAATTTGGCATCAAAAAGGTGCTGTGACAGTCGTGAGCGTTAGCTAACTCTGGACGTGGTGAGATCGTCCTAGTCAAGAGTGTCTTTCAGGCGACAAAGACGCCATTATCAGCAGCTTATTCAGTTTGAAGCTGGATGTTCCATCTGTGATGTTACAGGAAGACTTGGCAGGAAATTAGTCGCTGTACGAGGTGCATTCAAGTTCTAAGGCCTCCGATTTTTTTTCTAATTAACTACTCACCCGAAATCGATGAAACTGGCGTTACTTCTCGACGTAATCGCCCTGTAGACGTACACATTTTTCACAACGCTGACGCAATGATTGCATGGCAGCGGCGAAGGCTTCTTTAGGAGTCTGTTTTGACCACTAGAAAATCGCTAAGGCAATAGCAGCACGGCTGGTGAATGTGCGGCCATGGAGAGTGTCTTTCATTGTTGGAAAAAGCCAAAAGTCACTAGGAGCCAGGTCAGGTGAGTAGGGAGCATGAGGAATCACTTCAAAGTTGTTATCACGAAGAAACTGTTGCGTAACGTTAGCTCGATGTGCGGGTGTGTTGTCTTGGTGAAACAGCACACGCGCAGCCCTTCCTGGACGTTTTTGTTGCAGTGCAGTGTTCTTCAAAACATTTTCGTAGGATGCACCTGTTTCCGTAGTGCCCTTTGGAACGCAATGGGTAAGCACTACGCCCTCGCTGTCCCATAACATGGACACTATCATTTTTTCAGCAGTGGCGGTTACCCGAAACTTTTTTTGTGGCGGTGAATCTGTGTGCTTGCATTGAGCTGACTGGCACTTTGTTTCTGGATTGAAAAATGGCATCCACGTCTCATCCATTGTCACAACTGACGAAAAGAAAGTCCCATTCATGCTGTCGTTGTGCGTCAACATTGCTTGGCAACATGCCACACGGGCAGCGATGTGGTCGTCCGTCAGCATTCGTGGCACCCACCTGGATGACACTTTTCGCATTTTCAGGTCGTCATGCAGGATTGTGTGCACAGAACCCACAGAAATGCCAACTCTGGAGGCGATCTGTTCAACAGTCATTCGGCGATCCCCCAAAACAATTCTCTCCACTTTCTCGATCATGTCGTCAGATCGGCTTGTGCGAGCCCGAGGTTGTTTCCGTTTGTTGTCACACGATGTTCTGCATTCATTAAACTGTCGCACCCACGAACGCACTTTCGACACATCCATAACTCCATCACCACATGTCTCCTTCAACTGTCGATGAATTTCAATTGGTTTCACACCACGCAAATTCAGAAAACGAATGATTGCACGCTGTTCAAGTAAGGAAAACGTCGCCATTTTAAGTATTTAAAACAGTTCTCATTCTCGCCGCTAGAAGTAAAATTCCATCTGCCGTACGGTGCTGCCATCTCTGGGACGTATTGACAATGAACGCGGCCTCATTTTAAAACAATGCGCATGTTTCTATCTCTTTCCAGTCCGGAGAAAAAAAATTGGAGGCCTTAGAACTTAAATGCACCTCGTACATGACTGCATACAGCGGTGGTCACCAGCATGTACTTGTACGGTCGCAGGGAGACCACGCCCCGGATGTCCCCGTGACACTGACGAGAGGGAAGGCCGTCGTATGCTGCTCTGGCAGCAGTTTGAGCATCAGTTGGCACCACAGTGACACAACCAACTGTTACTAGTCGGGCACTTCAAGGACAGGCCAGAGCCAGACACGCTTAACGCGCATTCAAGTGACCGCAAACCACTGCCATTTGCAAGTTCAGTAGTGGGAAGCGAGAGCTCATTGGAGGGCAAGGTGGATGTCTGCTGTGTTTTCCAATGAAAGCTGGTTCTGTCTCGATGCCAGCGATGGCCGAGTGCTGGTTACGAGGAGACCATCTTAGGGCCTGCAGCCAACCTGACTGCGTGCTGGACACGCTGGACCTACACCTGGAGTTATGGTCTGGAGTGCGATTTCGTATGACAGCAGGAATCGCTCTCGTGGTAATCCCGCGCACCATGACTACAAATCTGTACGTCTATCTGGTGATTCGACCTGTTGTGCTGCTATTCATGAACAGCATTCCAACAGGATACCGGCCGCCCACATACCGCTGTTGTTACCCAACATGTTCTAAAGTCAACATGTCGCCTTCGCCTGCTCGACCACGAGACCTGTGTCCAATCGAGCACATGTGGGAAATCATTCGGCGACAACTCCAGCGTCATCCACAAATAGCACTGACCCACCCCGTATTGACCGACCAAGCGCAACAGGCGTGGAAATCTATCCACAAACTGACACCCGACTACTGCGCAACACAATGCATGCACATCTGCCTGTTAGCATTCAACATTCTCAACGTTACACCGGTTAGTAGTGTACCAGCATTTCACATTTGCAGTAGTTTTTCTTGCGCTTATATTAACCTACGAACTTGCAATGGTGGTCTCTTAAACATGTTACCTAGACAAGTGCATTCCAGAAATTTCATTACTCTACATGAATGACTGATGGTGCTGTGATTTTTTTCCGTCATTGTATGAACGTAACTGTGACAGGAACTCAAATAAATAATAAAATTTAGTTACTGGTCCTTTATGGCAACTCAGTTTTGGAGTGACACAGACATATATTTCGCCTGTGGGCTGGTTTGATGTTAATTATGGAAATCTTTCACATAGGGAGTGTGAGTTGATTCACATGTTGTTGCTGTGGTCTTTAATTCTAAGACTGATTTTTTACGTTGCTCTCCATATTACCCTATCCCGTGCAAGCCTTTCCATCTCTGCATAAGTATTGCACCTTACGTCCTTGTGAATGTGCTTACTTTATCCAACTTATGGTTTCCGTTTATAAGTTTTAGCCCCCACAGTTCGCTAAATTGGTGATACCCTACCTATCAACCGATCACTTCGCCTAGTCAGGTTTTGCCACAAATTTTCTTCCTCCCCATTTCTGTGCAGTACCTGCTCATCAGTTATCTGGTGTAGCCATTTAATTTTCAGGATTCTTCTGTATCACCACATTTCAGAAGCTATTATTCGCTTTGTCTCTTCTTCTCTGAACTGCTGTAGTCCATGTTTCACTTCCAAAGGAGGCTGCATTCCAGAAAAAGGCCTTCAGAAAAGACTTCCTATCACTTACGTCTGTATTCGATGTTAACAAATTTTTCTTCTGTGGAAACGCATTTAACATCCTCTCTACTTCTGCCATTATTGGTTACTTTTGTCCAAATGCCGAAACTCATTTACTGTTTCTAATGTTTCATTTCATAATCTAATTCCATCACCATAGCTTGATTTAATTAGGACTACATTTCGTTAACATTGTTTCACTTTTGTTGAAATTCAGATTAAAACGTCTTTTTGAAATATTATCCATTCTGCTTATTTAATCTCCAGGGTCATTTGCCGTGTCACACAGAATTACAATATCATTGGCATACATTAAAGTTTTTACGCCTTTGCCTGAACATTTATTCCTTCTACAAATTTGTCCTTGGTTTCATTTGTAAAGACTGAATTACTTGTGGAATAGGCTACAATCCTGTCTCACTGCATTCGCAATTACTGCTCCACTTTCACGTCCGTCGACTCTTAGAACAGCTGCCTGGTTTGTGCATCTACATCTACGTGTACATCACTACTCTGCAGTAGTTATAAGCGGATAGTTTATCGACCCTCCTTCATACAATCTGTACGCTGTCCCACTCTCTAACAGCGCCTGGGAAAAATCAACGCTTTAATCTCTCTGTTCGCACTGCGAGTTCTTTTATTTTATTTCTATAATCATTTCTCTCTTTGCAGCTTCCCGACAATGAAATATTTTCACGCTCAGAGAGGAAAACTGGTAAACGAAATTTCGTGAAAAGGTCTCGCCGCAATTAAAAACGCCTTTTGTTTTGAATCATTGCCGCCGGAACTTGCTTATCATATCCGTGACACACCTTTCCATTTCTTGCAATAACACAAGACGAACTGCTCGTCTTTGAACTTTTCGGTGTCCTCCGTAAGTCCTATCTGATACACATTCCATACTGTGCAACAGTGCTCTAGAAGAGGGCGGACAAGGGTGGTGCAGGCAGTCTCTTTAGCAGACCTGTTGCATCTCGAAAGAGTTCTTCCAATAAAGCGCACTCTTTGCTTTGCCTTGTCGGCAACGTTATCTGTGTCATCATTCCAATTTAAGTCGTTCGTAATGGTAATAGCTAAGTATTTACTTTTATTGAGGACCTTGAAATTTGGGCGATTTACTGTACCGAATTTCTTTTAGTATCTATGTACATAACATCACACTTTTTAATTTGTTAGAGTTATTTGTCACTTTTGTACCATAGATATAAAATGTCTAAAGGATTTCTCAGTTGTTTCCATCAGCTGATGACAGGATCATCTGCACACAGTCTAAGAGCGCTCGTTAGTTATAACTTCTAGGCAACGTTGCGCTCGCAGTTACATTTATAACTTCGAGAGGACATTCCAGCCGATACCGTAAAAAGCTTTCTCTAAATGTAGAAATGTAACGGTTGCCATTCTTTTTTGCATCTCGTAACGTCTGAGACAGGGTCCGTATTGTCACGCGAGTCTGTACATTTCTCCAGTACCGCAACTGACTTCCCCGACGTCAGCTACGACCCCTGCTGCCGTTCTTTCGTTAATTATTGGCATCAGTACGTTGTAGAGATGACCACCCACACTGATAACGCAAAACGCTACAACCACCGCCTACACAGCGACTGACAGCCGAAAGGTGGCTTTGTGGACAGAGACAGGAAAGTGTGCGGTGTGTTTCCGTAAGAGCGTGTAAAAATTTAACAGCACTCACAGAATGCTCCAATCAACAAATCGCGGTAGCGAACCTGCGGTCGTAGAAGCCAGCTTAAGGAGATAACAGGAATAAAATCACATTACTGTGTACTTTTTTATTTACATTAGTTACAGTTAACTGCAAATACCGTCATTGGCACAAGTGACGTACCATGGACCTTGCCGTTGGTGGGGAGGCTTGCGCGCCTCAGCGATACAGATAGCCGTACCGTAGGTGCAACCACAACGGAGGGGTATCTGTTGAGAGGCCAGACAAACGTGTGGTTCCTGAAGAGGGGCAGCAGCCTCTTCAGTGGTTGCAGGGGCAAGAGTCTGGATGATTAACTGATCTGGCCTTGTAACACTAACGAAACGGCCTTGCTGAGCTGGTACTGCGAACGGCTGAAAGCAAGGGAAAACTACAGCCGCAATTTTTCCCGAGAGCATGCAGCTTTACTGTATGGCGAAATACCCTCAGACTTCAAGAAGAATATAATAATTCCAATCCCAAAGAAAGAAGGTGCTGACAGGTGTGAAAATTACCAAAGTGTCACTTTAATAAGTCACAACTGCAAAATACTAACGCGAATTCTTTACAGACGAATGGAGAAACTGGTAGAAGCCGACATCGGGGAAGATCAGTTTGGATTCCGTAGAAATGTTGGAACACGTGAGGCAATACTGACCCTACGACTTATCTTAGAAAATAGATTAAGGAAAGGCAAAGCTACCTTTGTAGCATTTGTAGACATAGACAAAGCTTTTGACAATGTTGACTGGAATACTCTCTTTCAAATTCTAAAGGTGGCAGGGGTAAAATACAGGGAGCGAAAGGCTATTTACAATTTGTAGAGTAACCAGATGGCAGTTATAAGAGTCGAGGGACACGAAAGGGAAGCAGTGGTTGGGAAGGGAGTGAGACAGGGTTGTAGCCTCTCCCCGATGTTATTCAATCTGTGTATTGAGCAAGCAGTAAAGGAAACAAAAGAAAAATTCGGAGTAGGAATTAAAATCCATGGAGAAGAAATAAAAACTCTGAGGTTCACCGATGACATTGTAATTCTGCCAGAGACAGCAAACGTGCTGGAAGAGCAGGCGAACGGAATGGACAGTGTCTTGAAAGGAGGGTATGAGATGAACATCAACAAAAGCAAAACGAGGGCAATGGAATGTAGTCGAATTAAGTCGGGTGATGCTGAGGGAATTAGATTAGGAAATGAGACACTTAAAGTAGTAAAGGAGTTTTGCTATCTGGGGAGCAAAATAAGTGATGATGGTCGAAGTAGAGAGGATATAAGTTGTAGACTGGCAATGGCAAGGAAAGCGTTTCTGAAGAAGAGCAATTTGTTAACATAGAGTATAGATTTAAGTGTCAGGAAGTAGTTTCTGAAAGTAGTTGTTTGGAGTGTAGCAATGAGTGGAAGTAAAACGTGGACGATAGATAGTTTGGACAAGAAGAGATTAGAACTTTTTGAAATGTGATGCTGCAGATGAATGCTGAAGATTAGATGGGTAGGTCACATAACTAATGAGGAGGTATTGAGTAGAATTGGGGAGAAGAGAAATTTGTGGCACAACTTGACTAGAAGAAGGGATCGGTTGGTAGGACATATTCTGAGGCATCAAGGGATCACGAATTTAGTATTGGAGGGCACCATGGAGGGTAAAAATCGTAGAGGGAGACCAAGAGATGAATACACTAAGCTGATGCAGAAGGATGTAGGTTGCAGTAGGTACTTGGAGATGAAGAAGCATGCACAGGATAGAGTAGCATGGAGAGCTGTATCAAAACAGTCTCTGGACTGAAGACCACAACAACAAAAACAGCTTGCAAAATCTGTTGAAACTGACGGCCATCAACCTCAATCCAAGCATCACATCGGCGGATAATATTTTGACGCACCCTGGCAAATATCCCTGGTGTGTCTCGGATCGCATCACAGGTAGCTACAATTCTGGCAACTAATGCCAAGCCGGCCGTAGTGGCCGAGCGGTTCTTGGCGCTACAGTCTGGAACTGCGCGACCGCTACAGTCGCAGGTTCGAATCCTGCCTGGGGCATGGATGTGTGTGATGTCCTTAGGTTACTTAGGTTTTAGTTATAAGTTATAGGGGACTGATGATCTCGGAAGTTAAGTCCCATGGTGCTCAGAGCCATTTGAACCATTTGACGGCCTGAGTGGCCGAGCGGTTCTAGACGCTACAGTCTTGAACCACGCGGCCGCTACGGTCGCAGGTTCGAATCATACCTCAGGCATGGATGTGTGTGATGTCCTTAGGTTAGTTAGGTTTAAGTAGCTCTAAGTTCTAGGGGACTGATAACCTCAACAGTTAAGTCCCATAGTGCTCAGAGCCATTTAAACCATTTTTCGAACCATTTGAACTAATGGCATCTCATTATCTATTGGGTTCTCATACACAAGTGACTTTAGATGTCCTCATAGGAAATAATCATGGGGCTTTAGGTCCGGTGACCTTGAAGGCCATGGAATAGGGCCTTCTCTGGAAATCTAGCGACCAGAGAATACAGCATGAATGGCTGCGAACGTCCACACTGAAGTGAGGCGGTGGACCGTCATGTCGTTTTCACATCCTCTCACAAACAGACAAAGGTACGTTCTCCAACAACTCAGGCAGAGCTGTTTGCGCGAGCCTCAAGTACAGGTGGCCATTCCTTAAGCTAGCTTCACCAACCCCCGGTTGTTCAGTGGAGCATTCTCTGTTACATTTTTGCACGCTCTTACGGAAATGCCCTGCAGATGCGAATGGGGAATCATTCAAGTGACGATACAGGCCCGGGCCGCAAATGGAGAAATCCACTGACACGAACGGCTTTGCCACAAGCTCGGTTGCTATTGTCCGGCGCCTGGGGATGAACATCGTGGGATGGCTAAGCTGGTCGGCTACCTGTGTCGCGCTGTCGTGAGAATCCGTACAGAGCAGTTGAAGCACGATGAGTCCACGAGTAGGTGACTGCGTGCCAGGCGTTCCCTCGTCACCACAGAACGCGCAGGTCGGAGGCTCGCCCACTCTGTGCAGTAGGACAGGCGCGAGCTGTGGCAGGTTGCAGAGGCGGTGCGGCCACAAGTGTTTCGGAGCGCACGTTCCACCGCAAGTTGTTGAAAATTGGGCTTCGGATCCGACAACTATACATGTTCTCATGTTCACCCAACGACATCGTCAATTACGATGGCAGTGGGGACGGGAACATCGAGACTGCTCCGTGCATTTATGAAAAAGTCTTGCCTAGTCCGCTGAACCACGGTGCAGATAGTATACCAGTGAGGCTCCTTTCAGAGTATCCAGATGCAACAGCTCCATATTTAGCAATTATATACAACCCCTCGCTCTCAGAAAGTTCCGTACCTAAATACTGGAAATTTGCTCAAGTCACACCAGTACCCAAAAAGGGAAGTAGGAGTAATCCGCTGAATTGCAGGCCCGTTTAGTGGTTAATAAAAAAAGAAAAGAGAGAAGAAAAGAAAAAGAAAAAAAGGGTTAAAAATGTGGGAAGAAATGGTGAATAAAAAGGGGGTTTTAAAATCGTAAATGACCGTGAAAAAGGGAAAGAATGAAAAACAAATCGGACTACGTATTACAGAAAAGTTATCGGACTTCGTAATTCGGAAAGGCTATTGCTGGGGTGGTCCTTGTGGCGTTTCTGACCTAAAGTCAAACCAATTTCCACTACAAAAATTATCTGAAAAAAGACAGAGAATAACAAATGTAACTAACAGGAGGAAATATTAGTTCATGCTTTACCAGGTTAACATGTCTTCTTTCGTGCGGCGTCTAGGTCTTCAAAAACCTCCTTCATTTCTGCGTGAAAAGTCTGCTCCAAAATCTTGCAATAAGTTTCATTGTCCAGGGATTTCTAATGTATCCAAAATCGTCTTGATATTGAATGCAATTTATTTTAGTTGCTTCTCTCCATCCTCCGAATTTCATAACAACTTCCACAATGTCTACGCATTAATAAGTTTTTTCGTCTTAATCAGATCACGTCTGCATTAAGCTTCCCCTCTCGAGAGACAATAATGAAACGGATAGAAAAACAAAAAAGAGTTACAATTTTAGTATTTTCTCTGCCGTCGAGCGGTCTTACCGCTGCGACGGCACAATTCATGTCTAAGGGAACGAGTGCAGCGCGGCGAAAAAATTCAAAGTCCCGCTACAGCCGTGTCACTAATGTCAATTTGCAGTAGGGTTTTGGAACATATAATGTATTCCAACATTATGAAGTACCTCGAAGAAAACGATTTATTGACACACAGTCAGCACGGATTCAGAAAATATCGTTCTTGTGAAACACAACTTCATACTCATGAAACAATAAGTCCTATCGACAGGGGATGTCAAATTGATTCCATATTTTTAGATTTCCGGAAGGCTTTCGACACCGTTCCTCACAAGCGTCTTCTAAACAAATTGCGTGCCTACGGAGTATCGCCTCAGTTGTGCGACTGGATTCGTGATTTCCTGTCACAAAGGTCACGGTTCGTAGTAATAAACGGAAAGTCATCGAGTAATACAGAAGTAATATCCGGCGTTCCCCAAGGAAATGTTACAGACCCTCCATTGTTCCTGATCTATATTAACGACATAGGAGACAATCTGAGTAGCCCTCTTAGATTGATTGCAGATGATGCTGCCATTTACCGTCTTGTAAAGTCATCAGATGATCAAAACGAATTGCAAAATGATTTAGATATCTGTATGGTGCGAAAAGTGGCAATTGACCCTGAATAAGGAAAAGTGTGAAGTTATTCAAATGACTACTAACAGAAATCAGCTAAATTTCGATTACGCGGTAAGTCACACAAATCTGAATGCTGTAAATTCAACTAAATACTTAGGGTTTACAATTACAAATAACCTAAACTGGACCGATCACATAGATAATATTGTGGGTAGAGCAAACCGAAGACTGCGATTCATTGGCAGAACACTTAGAAGATGCAACAAGTCTACTAAAGAGGGTGCTTACCCTATAAATGGTTCAAATGACTCTGAGCACTATGGGAGTTAATATCTATGGTCATCAGTCCCCTAGAACGTAGAACTACTTAAACCTAACAAACCTAAGGACATCGCACAACACACGAGGCAGAGAAAAGCTTACCCTATATTTGTCCGCCCTATTCTGGTGTGCGGTGTGGGATCCGCATCAGGTGGGTCTCACGGATGACATCGGAAAAATACAAAGAAGGGCAGCTCGTTTTGTATTATCGCGAAATAGGCGTGATAGTGCCACAGACGTGATACGTGAATTGGGGTGGCAATCGTTAAAACAAAGACGTTTTTCGTTCCGACGGGATATATCACCAGTTTTCTCCTCCGACTGCGAAAACGTTCTGTTGGTACGCATCTACATAGGGAGAAACAATCATCACGAAAAATAAAAGAAATCAGGGCTCGCACAGAAAAGTTTAAGTGCTCGTTTTTCCCTCGCGCTGTTCGAGAGTGGAACGGTAGAGACACAGCTTGAAAGTGGTTCATTGAACCCTCTGCCTGGCACTTTATTGTGAATAGCAGAGTAGTCACGTAGATGTAGATGTATAGTTACATCTGGTCGACCGTCGTTTTAGAATATGCCATCGAGCAGCCCAATGACTGCCTGAAACCCGCGGCGCGCCATAGACGCCAGATGTTACGGCCAACATAGAACATTCATTTGCGATTCCGTGGGATCATTGGTAGTTATAGAAGACACCGTGACAGCTGCGACAAACTATCGCTCCGCTGTTTGTGGGAAATGAGTGATCCGAGGCTACCGACCTGATGTCACACACAGCCGGAATCCAGTCAAGGACTTCTGGAATCCATGCCACACACAATCGTTGTTTCGTTGCGCTCCAAAATCGGGCCAGCACGCTCTTTAGGTCAGAACAATTTGCCTGAAGACTCTACTAAGTGAGATGTCTTGTGGTGAGGGTCTCCCGTGGGGTAGACCGGTCGCCTGGTGGAAGTCTTTTAAGTTGACTCGACTCCGGCGACTTGCGTGTCGATGGGGATGAGATGGTGATTAAGACAACACCCAGCCTCGAGCGGAGAAAATCTCCAACCCAGCCGGGAATCGAACCCGGGCGCCTCGCATGGCGCCGCGCCGGCCACTCAGCTATCGAGGCGGACACACTATTAAGTAATGACGTGAGACAGAAAACTCACACTCCGCGTCGTCTTGCGGCTGCGCGTTCGCTGATGACCTGCCAGCCATCGCCGCTCCCCGGCTGTCGAGCCCCTGTGGGGTAGGCTTCCCGCTGCGCAGCCTCGTGCCGTGACGATCGTCCCCTCGCGACGGACCGCCTGTGCGCCAGCGCAGTGCGCGACAGCTGAGCGGGAGTGACGGTCCGGGGAATCCCCGCGCGGCCGGCTCGTAATTAGCCGGACGCCACCGCAGCTCGCCTGGGGACGCGACGGAAAACCCGGCAGCGCGGGTCGGCGCCCGGCGAGCCGAGTTGTGATTGCTCTCTTCTGTCCGGCCCGCTTCTCTGCTTCCTCGACGAGGACGCGTTCCACCCCACCCGACATCCCGAGTCCCAGCCACCGCTCTGTCTCTCTGTCGCTGTAGCGTCCTGCGAAACATAAACATACAGACCATAAATTCCTGGTTTATTTAGTTTCAACTGATTTATGAGCAGCCAGTCTGAGTTTACAAATATCGCATTGGTGCACAACGCCGTAGCATTTCTCCATAAGTTTAACAAAAAACAAGAGATACACATAACAGTGACTCTAACCGTCAGTAATATATTATATATTATTTTCGATTGCTCCATTATAAGAGAGCGATTGAACTTGAGTAGTCATGATTTCTTCTTCTTTCTTCGTTCTTCCCAAATGCTCTTCACACGTTCACTGTGCTCTCTCTTGCGTTCTTCCGACCATCTTTTTCCCGTTCTGTTCTCCGTGTATTCTTGTTTAACTGTGTGTTTGTGTATGATATTTCTAAACCTTTCTCTATTGTTTATGTTGTCTTGTGTGATCCCCAGTCTTGTTCTGTTTCAGTGATCCACTTTGTCTTGTTTTTGCTCTTGTTTACTATCTCAAAGATTTGCCTTGTGAGCAGGCTTTTATTCATCCTGCTGATATGTCCTTTAAAATTTCATCCTTATTTTTCTAATGGTGTCCGTTATTGTTTCTATGTCTTTCTAAATCTCTCTAGTTGGCCTCTTCTTCCAAATTCCTTCCCGAAACACTTGTCCATATATCTTCCTCAGAATTTTTCTTTCCTGCTTTTCAATCTCTCTGATCTTCGTATGACCATGAATCACTGTAGTGTCTGCAGCATAAAGTGCATCTGGTAGGACTACTGTGTTGTAATGCCTTAGTTTCGCAGAATTAGATTTCTTATGATAGTGATTCCAAGTGAGCTTATTTATATCAAGGCTGGAGTGATTTTCCGATTCCGCGACTGTAGGAACAACTCGAGGCGAACGTCGAGCCATATTCGGAGAGCATTTTCATCCGGTAAGGACGTTTCTTGAAGGTTGTTCGATAGAGAGCGGAAAAGGTGAACATCGGAGATCGCAAGATCAGATGAATAAGGGGGGTGTGGACCTCCTGTATAGTGTTTTCTGTCGGAATGCGGGCGGGCGTTATCATATAGTAGCATCGCTTCACGCAGACTTCCTGGTCGCTGTTCTTGGACTGCGTCTGTAAGACGTCTCAGTTGTTGACAATAAACGTCAGCAGTGATGGTTACAAGTCTACGAAGCAACTGCCAGTACACCACACCATCGCTGTTACACCACATGAATAACGTTACCTTTTGTGGATGCGGACAAGTCTTTCTATGGGGAGTTGCTGCTTTGTTCGGGCTCAACCATTCCTTTCCGTTCCTTGTGTTGCCATAGAGACACCATTACTCGTCACCAATAGGAATGGTCGGTGTTATTCACGAACCAAATTATGACGAGCTGAGATGTACGTATGGCCACCCATTCATTTTGGCTTAGAGCATGCGGTACTGATACATCTCTTTTCTGAACCTTCACCACTGCATGCAAATGACGCACACGTGGATCATTGTGGATTAATGCGTTCAAACAATCTTCATAAAACCCCGAAAGTCTTCCTGAACATGGAGAGTCAATAACGTCAAAACTATCTTCCTTAAAACGAGAAAACCATTTTCTTGCCGTGTTCTGTCGAATGCCATTACCTCCACACACGGTGCTAATGTTCCTGGCTGCCTCCGCTGCTGTCACCCCTCTGCTGAACTCAAGCAGAAGAACTCCATTCTCTAGCATACACAGCTCGACTTACTATCTCCAAATGACAAAATGACAATATGTAAACTCAAATGGCAACAGTAAGCTACAAATAAAAAATGACAATCGATAAATAACCCCGTAGCAACCGGAATACCAACATGCAAAACAATAACTCTACGGACTTGTGCACCAACCTAATATCTGGGGTTGAAATGAGTTGGACCATGCTGCGGCACATTCTTTAAATAATCTCGCTGACTCACAAGGTCACTGCTAATATCTTTTTTGGCACTTCTATCGCGGCAGAATAATTCATCACTAAAGCGAAATGCCACAGTGCTTGCTTCCACTCAAGATTTGTCTGAGACAACAAACAATTCCAGGAAGATTGCTCGACTAGAGTGCTGCTTATACATTCACTCCAACAAATAGTATAAAATATGGTAATCCCAAAAGTAAGGTCTCCTATTTTGTTATAAGTACATAGACCTGTTTATTTCTACATTGGTTTACAGCAGTTTACAGCTTGAACATTTAGGTATTTTTCGACATAATCACCATTTCTGTCGATGCATTTTTGTAGATGCTGTGGCAGTTTTTGTATGCCCATGTCATACCAGCTCGCCGCCATGCTGTTCAGAAAGTTATGAACCTCTTCTTTCACCTCGTCGTCGGAGCTGAATCGCTTCCCGGCCAAATGTTCTGTTAACCTAGGGAACAGGTGATAGTCACTGGGCGCCAAGTCAGGACAATAGGGTGGGTGGGTGATTATGTTCCACTGAAACTGTTGCAGGACAGCAACTGTTTGCCGAGCGATGTGTGGGCGAGCGTTGTCATGGAGAATGTGTATGCCCTTGCTCAACATTCCTCTCATCCGGTCCTGAATTGCCCGTTTGAGTTTTTTCAGAGTCTCGCAGTATCTGTCAGCGTTAACTGTGGTCCCAGTGGGCATAAAGTCGACCAACAATACCCCTTTCCGATACCAAAAAACGGTTGTCATGACTTTACCGGCAGACTGTGTTTGTTTGAATTTCTTCGGCTTTGGTGAAGAAGGATGCCGCCACTGGCGTGATTCTTGCTTGGTCTCAGGTGTAAAGTAGTATGCCCAGGTTTTGTCACCCGTGACAATTGAGTCCAGAGAGTTGTCCTGTTCGGCTGCAACGTGGCGAAGAAACACGCGGGAAGCATCAACTCGTTGCCGCATGTGGTCCTCAGTCAGCATGCGTGGCACCCATCTCGCGCACACCTTCCGGTGGTTCAATGTTTCCGTTACAATTCTGTGAGCGGTGCTTCACGAAACCTCGGGAACCAACGTGCAGAGATCATCCAGAGTGATCCGCCGACCTTCACGCATGCTCTGCTCAACCTTCAACACTGTCTCCTCGGAAACTGGCGGTCTCCCGCTCCTTGGTTCGCCGTGAATTTCGGTTCGACCAGCTGAAATCTCTCTACACCACTTACGAACATTTTTGACATCCATGCGCGACTCACCGTACACTTTCGTCAATTGGCGATGGATTTCAATCGGCGCAGTGTCCTTTGCGTTAAAAAAACGAATAACTGCACGCAATTCGCACTTGGCGGTAACATCCAACGGGAACACCATTCTCAACGGCTGCCAAGCTAAGACAGCGCCTCAGCGCGGCGTGCGCATGTTTACGCACAGCGCGTGGAGCACTCTTCATAACAGTGTGACCGACTGCCACACAAACAGAGTTCTGTCTATATAAAAAAATAGGAGACCTTACTTTTGGGATTACCCTCCGTAATAAAATATCGCCAGTCGCCATTTTTTGTGATCTTTCCAAAGCATTTGATTCTGTAGATCATGTCACTCTCTCAGAAAAGCTCAAGTTTTATGGAACTGATGAGATTACCCACAATTGGTTTGAGTCATACATAAGATAAGGAACGCAAAAGATTATGCTAAATAATTAAGACATTGTCAGAAGGGTAGAAAATTTTAGTGATTGGGGAGGAAATCGCAGAAGGAATCCCACAAGGTTCAAATTTGGTTCGGCACCTACTCTTTATATGCGTGAATTACCTTCCACTTAACATCTAAAAAGAAGAATTTCTACTTCTTGCAGACAATACTAGTGTTACAATAAATCTTATTAAAGGAAAGGCAACAGAAGAGATGATAAATGATATTTTCCAAAGAATTATAAAGTGCTTCTCACGAAACTGACTAGCGCTAAATTTGGAAAGAACACTCTCTATTCAGTTCTGTATAACAAACAGAGTCGTACCAGCACGTGAGGCAGGAGTCGGTAAATCTTTGGTTGAAGTTACTGATGAAAACTTGAAATGGAAGAAGCATATTACTGAGATTGTTAAAGGGTTAACTTCAGCCAGTTTAGCTCTTCGGATAGCTGCTAGACTCGGAAACGAACGAATCAGTCTCCTGAGACATATTGCATATTTCCACTCAGTATCGTAATACGGATTAATTTTCTGTGGCAACTCATCAGGTAAGACGTACTGATTGTACAAAGGCGAGCAGTAAGAATAAGACGTGGTGTTCACCCACGGACTTCACGTAGGCACCTCCTCAAGCAACTTGGCATTTTACCTGCGCCGGCACAATGTATATTTTCGCTACTGAAATTCGTCGTAAATAATCCATCACAGTTTGAGAGGAACGATGATGTACGTATCTGCAACACTAGAGGAAAGAATGACCTTTATTACCCATTGTTGAAGGTATCAGTCACTATGAAAGGAGTTCAATACGCAGCCACAAAATATTTTGATCATTTGCCCAACATAAAATGTCTGACAGTAGCAAAGAAAATTTTAAATGAAGCTTAAAATTGTTTCTCCTATGCAACTCCTTCTACTCCATAAACCAATTTCTACTTAAAAACTGGTATCTAGAAAAAAATTAAAAAAAATGTAGTTGCGAAAGTTGGTCTAAAATAATAATGTCTTCATTAACGTTAACACTAATCGGGTGTATGTATCCTGTAAGCTGACTCGGTCCACATAATTAAAATTAAGGAACCATTCAAATGGTCTATGTAGCATGTAACTAACTACGAAAGCTTTAACACACAAGTTGGATGATTAACTATGGCTGACATATAGTTTACTACAAATATCTAATACCGATAACAACATCCCCCTCCTCCGCCCTCTGTTCTGGTGACAGGTAGACCAGTCGGCACCGACCGACCACCGCGTCGTCTTCAGCCATTGGATGAGGAGAAATCTGATTGAGATCATTATTTCTCCAAGGTTAAAATTCAGTTCCCTTATCCAACATAAAAACAAACCCAGAATATACTTTGACACCAACATCTACATGGATACTCTGCAAATCACACTTAAGTGCCTGGCAGAGGGTTCATCGAACCGCCTTCACAATAATCCTGTCTTATTCCAATCTCAAACAGCGCGAGGAAGAAACACCTATATGTTTCTGCGCGACCTCTGATTTCTCTTACTTTCTTATGATGACCTTTTCGCCCTATGTCAAGAAAATATTCGGGGGAGAAACTTGGTGATTGAAATTTCATGAGAGGATTCCACCGCAACGAAAAACGCCTTTGTTTTAATGAAGTGCACCCCAAATCCTGTATCATGTCAGTGACACTCTCTCCACTATTTCGCGATAATGCAAAATATCCTCCTCTTCTTTGAACGTTCTCGATGTACTGCGTCAGTCCTATCTGGTAAGGATCCCATACCGCGCAGCAGTATTCCAAAAGAGGAGGAACAAGGGTAGCGTCGGTAGTCTCCTTAGTAGCTCTGTTACATTTCTAAGTGTCCTGCCAACAAAACGCAGTCTTTGGTACGCCTTGCCTACAACATTTTCTATGTTTTCTTTCCAATTTAAGTTGTTTACAATTGTAATTCCTAGGTACTTAGTTCAATTTACGACCTTTATATTTGACTGATTTATCGTGTAACCGAAGTTTAACGATTTCCTTTTACCACTCATGTGGATGACTCCACACTTCTCGTTATTTAGTGTCGGTTCCCAATTTTCGCACCATACAGATATCTGTTCTAAATCGTTGTGCAAATTGTTTTGATCTTCTGATGACTTTATTGGTCGATAAACGACAGCGTCATCTGCAAAGATTGTCTCCTAAATCATTTACATAGATAAGGAGCAGCATAAGAGCTACAACGCTACCTTGGGGAACGCCAGAAATCACTTCTGTTTTATTAGATGACTTTCTGTAAATTGTTACGAACTGTAACGTCTCTGACAGGAAGCACGAATCCAGTCACATAACTGAGACGATATTCCAATAAACACGCTGTTTCACTACAAGCCGCTTCTGTGGTACAGTGTCAAAAGCCTTCCAGAAATCCAGAAATATGGAATCAATTTGAAATCTCTTGTCAGTAGCACTCAACACTTCATGTGAGTAAAGTGCTAGTTGTGTTTCACAAGAACGATGTTTTGTAAATCCGTGTTGACCGTGTGTCAATAGACCGTTCTCTTGGAGATAGTTCATAATGTCAGAATAGAAGTACTCATACGCAAAATCAGTAGACCAAATATTGCAAATGAAATAGACACGAATTTAGACATGAAACTGAAACAACTACAAGAAGGTGACTGGAATAAAACTCCAGAAGGAACTTACAAAACTTACAACACTTCTTGTTACGAATTCTCTCCAGAATGCCACGTGCAGTGAAGAACATGTGGGCGGCAGAGAGAGGCTTGAAATAGAGAACGAGTGGAGAAGTCATTAATGAATTTGAAGTCGGGTGAGGGATTCGGGACTTTTCGATGAGCTTCTCTGTCCATAATTAACATACAGTTCTATTTCAAAGTATCTAAAGATTCAATCGCGAATTAAAGCATATAAATCATTACAAAAAGGAAATAAACACTTTAATAATAATTCCTTGCGTACAGAGGAACCTAAATCTGCTAACAGATTTCGGCTGACGTAATTTTGAGAGCAATTTATTACTTGTGCAGACAACTTTGTAGGTGGGGCAACCACAGCCATGAGTATTCATCTTGGGTATTAATAATCGCTTCAGCTGTATTTTGGTCCTATTATCATTGTACCACTACTGGTTGCGTTAAAGCCACATCTTCAGGTGACATATGATTAAAACATTAGAGCGGAAAAGCATGGGATAAAGGATTCCGAGCTTTTACGCTCTAATCTATTAATACCCAAGATGAATTTATAACTTGTTCTACAGAGCGGAGGGCGGTATAAAGATTCAAGTTAAAACGGAGCGTTTCCTCGATCCTGAAACGTGCACAATGGGAAAATCCCGCCTTTCCAGCGGCCGAGGCTGCACCAGGTTGGGAAATCTCTGGGGCAAAAAGGAAACGGCCAGTTCTATGGCGCAGCAGAGGACAGCTGGCCGCTTAACCACCCCAGCAAGGTGGCGCCAGGAGTACTGTTTTCAGCCGTAGGCTCACTGGTGTGAGATGCCGGCCGACCAGCAAACAAAACACACGAGTGAGTGTAAATGTAGGCTTCCGCGGCCATTGCCACAGTCAGTAAAACTCCTCTGGGTTTTTGGCCGCATTGTCAACTACACTCCTGGAAATGGAAAAAAGAACACATTGACACCGGTGTGTCAGACCCACCATACTTGCTCCGGACACTGCGAGAGGGCTGTACAAGCAATGATCACACGCACGGCACAGCGGACACACCAGGAACCGCGGTGTTGGCCGTCGAATGGCGCTAGCTGCGCAGCATTTGTGCACCGCCGCCGTCAGTGTCAGCCAGTTTGCCGTGGCATACGGAGCTCCATCGCAGTCTTTAACACTGGTAGCATGCCGCGACAGCGTGGACGTGAACCGTATGTGCAGTTGACGGACTTTGAGCGAGGGCGTATAGTGGGCATGCGGCAGGCCGGGTGGACGTACCGCCGAATTGCTCAACACGTGGGGCGTGAGGTCTCCACAGTACATCGATGTTGTCGCCAGTGGTCGGCGGAAGGTGCACGTGCCCGTCGACCTGGGACCGGACCACAGCGACGCACGGATGCACGCCAAGACCGTAGGATCCTACGCAGTGCCGTAGGGGACCGCACCGCCACTTCCCAGCAAATTAGGGACACTGTTGCTCCTGGGGTATCGGCGAGGACCGTTCGCAACCGTCCCCATGAAGCTGGGCCACGGTCCCGCACACCGTTAGGCCGTCTTCCGCTCACGCCCCAACATCGTGCAGCCCGCCTCCAGTGGTGTCGCGACAGGCGTGAATGGAGGGACGAATGGAGACGTGTCGTCTTCAGCGATGAGAGTCGCTTCTGCCTTGGTGCCAATGATGGTCGTATGCGTGTTTGGCGCCGTGCAGGTGAGCGCCACAATCAGGACTGCATACGACCGAGGCACACAGGGCCAACACCCGGCATCATGGTGTGGGGAGCGATCTCCTACACTGGCCGTACACCACTGGTGATCGTCGAGGGGACACTGAATAGTGCACGGTACATCCAAACCGTCATCGAACCCATCGTTCTACCATTCCTAGACCGGCAAGGGAACTTGCTGTTCCAACAGGACAATGCACGTCCGCATGTATCCCGTGCCACCCAACGTGCTCCAGAAGGTGTAAGTCAACTACCCTGGCCAGCAAGATCTCCGGATCTGTCCCCCATTGAGCATGTTTGGGACTGGATGAAGCGTCGTCTCACGCGGTCTGCACGTCCAGCACGAACGCTGGTCCAACTGAGGCGCCAGGTGGAAATGGCATGGCAAGCCGTTCCACAGGACTACATCCAGCATCTCTACGATCGTCTCCATGGGAGAATAGCAGCCTGCATTGCTGCGAAAGGTGGATATACACTGTACTAGTGCCGACATTGTGCATGCTCTGTTGCCTGTGTCTATGTGCCTGTGGTTATGTCAGTGTGATCATGTGATGTATCTGACCCCAGGAATGTGTCAATAAAGTTTCCCCTTCTTGGGACAATGAATTCACGGTGTTCTTATTTCAATTTCCAGGAGTGTATAAAGCTAAGTGGAATCATTTATGGATTTTGAGAAATAGTTTGATTCAGAAGGCAGAGAAACAACTGCTGAAACCATTAAGTAATCTGGCATTAAAGCTAAATTAGTTAGTATAAGTAATTAATAAATCTCTAGCAAATACAATACGTAGAGTAAAATTGACTGGAGAATAAAACAGGGAGATGGCTTTTCACCTTTATTGTTTAACTGTGTTTAAGAAAAAAAATGTGATGTCTGGAATCTGGAGCAGAACAGAAAAATCACAAAACTGAATTAATAATTTTAGGAAGAAAATAAAATGTCTACCTACCTTTTATAGACAGTTTTGCAAATGTGAGAAAAGCAGATCCTCAAGTAAATCTTCTGGAAAGTATAGCCACTATTGTCAGAATTTCATGCGAAGAGAAAACCGTGAAATATGAAAAAATGTACTGCAGTATGTATAAACATACATAAACATACATAGGTAAAATTATATATGTTAGTAAATTTAAATGTCTTGGAGAAATCATACAGCGGGACAGACTGGAAAGAGTTGTAATAGATGTAAAGATCAGTGAAATAGAAAGACCTTAAAGTTACGTATATCAAGAAATCTACAACAAGAAATACAAATATCCGTATTTCTGGAAAAATAATCGAGAAATAGTACAGGTTACAGAAATAAGAAAGTAATTAGAAAGGAACAATATCAAGAAATTACAAATAATATAAACCGTTTTAATGATGAATACTAAATACAGAAAGCTCAGTAACGATTTGGACAGAAAGACGGGAAAGATAACATGAAGAAAAGGTGAAGCAGTCCTAGAATAACAGGAAACAGTAAAATGGAACAAATAATCGGAGTTTATACGTGATTCCCAGTTTACAGTATAACAATAATAATAACAAGTATTAATATTATAATCATAATACCTGCCAGGAAAGGCCTATAGGTTTTATTTGCAAGATTGAATTTTGTATAACTTGTTATTTGCACATTTATATCAAGACTAAAATTAGTGTAGAAATAATAAAATTGTACAAAAGCCAGGAGGCATTAGGTTTAGAAAAAAAATTGCAGGAGCTACGATTTGAAACTAGGACTTTTTTGCATCTGTCGCCGACTATTTAATTCCTATCTCCTTCAATTTTTTTCAGAACATATAACGTGTTGATGAAATTTGATTTGGTATTTCGATCACCATCATTATACTTTCAGTTCCTGTGTGACTCTTTGTTGACGAGTCTGTCACATGTACGTCACTGTCTTTTATAATTCTGAAATGAACCATATTTGTCTTAGACCACTGAGAATGGGAAGGAGTTTTAAAGGGATGACGGTAGACTTTTATGTGCGTTTATAGAAGTAGCTGAAACATGAAGATGCATTTAATAAAATAAAATAAAATTTCGTTTCAACATTAGTGTACAGTTGGCAATTTGTGTTAGCAAACACGCTGAAAATACTGTACATAGGGAATTATTTATTATTCGTGATTCAAAGCTACCCGACTTATGCACGTAGAATATTCACGTAATATGTGGTCTAATGTGCAAATGTAGTTTTAACTGACGTAGTGATCACATGGCAAGAGTTCTTGAGTCATCGCAAGGGCTCCAAGATTACCAAACTGTTTTTGTCAGCATTTTTTCATCAATGAAATTTTCTGTATAACGGGAAATTCACGCCCATGCAAATGTGCCCAAAAGCGGTACTGCAGTGCCGAAAACGGGCTAAAAGCGCTTTTAACGGGAGTGTAAGAACATAAATGATTGTCAAAAATGATGTAAAACTGGAAATGTTTTGTATCTTAAAAGAATAAAAATGTTTTTAGAAGCATTTTACTGAACTTGGAGTGTTTCCAAAAAAAGTGGGAATGATTTGTATCTCAAAAGAATAAAAATGGCACTAGAAATATTTTACTGAATATGCAATGTTTCCAGGTTTTTAGATTCTTTTCAGGCGCGTTAAGACCCTATTTAGCCCATTTTTGTCTCTACTGCACCACTTGACGAAAACACAGCTTGGTGACCTCAGAAACTTATCGATTTCCCTAGAATCCTTTCCACGTGTTCACTACGTCCGTTAAAACTACATTTACGCCTCAGACTGAATACAGCATGAATATTTTACGAGCATGAGTACGGTCACTTTGAAGCTCTGTATCTCGGTAACGGTCAATGATATCGAAGAAAGTTTCGAAGTTCCCCGAGAACGCCATCTTAAAAAGCATGTCCTAAACACTTCGACGATCAGCCAAGAATATAAATTATATATAATTATAGTAGTGCCAGTCCCACAATTGCTACTTTTCGTACCCAAAAATCATGGTTTTCCGGGGTTTCATCAGGAACCACATTTATGAACAAACGGTGCCTTTATAAGCAGTAAATGGTCTACCCTGGATCGCAGCTATTGCAAAAGAACCAACCAATTTGGTCAACTTACCTGGAATGGAGGAAGTTTAAATTTTGACCTTGTACTGTAGCATGGATACAGTATGACCGGTCTTCCGATAGGTATACAAATGGTCATCAGGCCAAGAGCTATTGCAAACACTTGACCCCATGTCTCTGTTATCAATAGAAACCGGTATATTACCCCCTGAAAAATTTTCCCTCGCAGCGTTTTGGAACAGGTAAGATGTCTTACGATTCCTTGCAGCATGCCGGATATTAGTTTCAACTCTGCGGAACATTTGCCATAAAGTATGCACAGGCCCTAAAAAACATTGGCACAGTCACCTTTCCGCATATAATACAAAATACATAAACGTTGTATGTATACAATTAACTCTGACTCCGGCCGGAGTGGCCGTGCGGTTCTGGACGCTAGTCTGGAGCCGAGCGACCGCTCCGGTCGCAGGTTCGAATCCTGCCTCGGGCATGGATGTGTGTGATGTCCTTAGGGTAGTTAGGTTTAATTAGTTCTAAGTTCTAGGCGACTGATGACCTCAGAAGTTAAGTCGCATAGTGCTCAGAGCCATTTGAACCATTTTTAACTCTGACACAATAAAGGAAATAATCTGAATATTAAAATATTTTCCCAACACAACACCTTGTAACCAATTAAATGAGGATATTCTCCTGCTCAAAAAAGTATTACGACACTGTTTGACATTTCTTTATTGTGCTTGACATTCTTCCGCAACAAGGTGGTTTTATTGCATTCGCAGCGTAAAAGTTACTGTGAGCTTGGTAAAGAACTTTTTGTTGGTTATACAACAGTGCAGGTAATCATCAAGAAGTTTCAAGAAACTGATACAACAGAAAAAAATGGAGATCCGAAGGTCCGAGAATTCGTACATGTAGGGAGCGTCGAAGTACAGTCACTCTTGCGCAAAAAGAGCCCTTTAAAACTACAGGGTCGTTTGTATCCGATGTCCAGCCAATGTGTAACAAACAGGTCAGCGTTCAAACTATTAGGAATGTTTTGAGCGTAACTGATGATCACGGCAGATCTCCCAGGAAGAAGCTATTCATTTCGGAACTTAACCTAAGAAAACGCGTATAGTTCGCCGAAGATTGTGTCAATTAATAGATTGAATTTAGGAATACTAAACTGTTTTCTCTCGAATCCAAATGCACGTTGTTTGGGTCTGAAGGAAAGGGAAAAGCGTGCCCCAGACCAAATACAGAGCTCCAGTTTCGTGTCCTACCTACAGTTAAACATGGGTAGGGTGAGGAAGCATAATGGTTTGGGTGACTTGGCAATTATTGAAAGTGGGTCATCGTAAATAGGTCCGCCCCCCGGTAGCTGAGGGTCAGCGCGACAGAATGTTCGATTCCCGGCTGGATCGGAGATTTTCTCTGCTCAGGGACTGGGTGTTGTTTTGTCCTGATCATCATCATTTCATCCCCATCGACACGCAGGTCGCCAAAGTAGCGTCGAATCGGAAGACTGGCACCAGGCGAACGGTCTACCCGACGGAAGGCCCTCGTCACACGAGATTTACATTTTTTTTATCGTAAATATATCGATGTGTTGCGAGGTCATTTAGGAGTAGTGCACAGATATTAGATCTTCATGGAGTATTTTACTTTCGATCCTAAACATAAGGCTCTGAGAATTCGGGAATAGTTATTAATAATACTCCGAGGAGGGTTTCCACTCTACCACAGAGGCCTGATCGTAACCCAACAGAGTGTTTGGCCACACTTGGATACAAAGATTGAAAACTCCGTTCTACACAGAAGCGGGAGTTTCAGACGGTGTTGTTAGCGGGAAGGTCGAAGATGTCACCGGACATTACTCGCAACTTGGTTCACTCTATGCCTAGACTTCTACAAGCCGTCGTCAGTGCTAACGGCATGCATACAGGGCACTATAATTGAGTTACTTGAATTAGAGAGACTGTAACTTCATTTTTGTGTAGATTTGCCGATACTATTTTCATGTGTAGGGCCACTGATTTCTTTTTGTAAAGTAATGTTTTTTGTTGAGAGAAACCAGTTATACTAGACGAACCTTACGTTTACTGCTGTACGTTTAAGTAAATGTCCAGTGTCTTGGTATCACATTTACTTATTTGTGATCCATGTACACTAAGAAGCCAAAGAAATTGGTACACCTAGCCTAATATCGTGTAGGGCCCCCGCGAGCACGCAGAAGTGCCGCAACACGACGTGGCATGGACTCAACTAATGTCTGAAGTAGTGCTGGAGGGAACTGACTCCATGAATCCTCCAGGGCTGTCAATAAGTCCGTAATAGTACGAGGAGTGGAGATCTCTTCTTAACAGCACATTGCAAGGTAGCCCAGATATGCTCAATAATGTTCATGTGTATGGCGTTTGATGGCCAGCAGAAGTGTTTAAACTCAGAAGAGTGTTCCTAGAGCCACTCTGTAGGAATTCTGCATATGTGGGGTGTCGCATTGTCCTGTCCGTCGAAATGCACAATGGACATGAATGGATGCAGGTGATCAGACAGGATGGTTACGTACGTGTCACCTGCCAGAGTCGGATGTAGACGTATCAGGGGTCCCATATCACTCCAACTGCACACGCCCCACACCATTACAGAGCCTCCACCAGCTTGAATAACCCCCTGCTGACGTACAGGCTCCATGGATTCATGAAGTTGTCTCCATACTCGTACACGTCCGTTCGGTCGATACAATTCGAAAGGAGACTCCGACCAGGCAACAAGTTTGCAGTCACCAACAGCCCAATGTCGGTGTTGACGGGGCGAGGCGAAGCGTAAAGCTTTGTGGCATGTAATCAAGGGTACAAGAGTGGGTGGGCCTTCGGCTCAAAAAGCCCATATCGATGATGTTTCGTTGAATGGTTCGCACGCTGGCACTTGTTGATGGCCCCGCACTGAAATCTGCAGCTATCTAGGGAAGGGCTGCACTTCCGTCACGTTGATCGATTCTCTTCAGTTGTGTTGCAAGATCTTTTTCCCTCTGCAGAGATATCGGAGATTTGATGTTTTACCGAATCCCTGATATTCACGGTATACTCGTGAAATGGTCGTACTGTAAAATGCCCACTTCATCGGTACCTTGTATATGTTGCGTCCCGCCGGCCAGTGTGGCCGAGCGGTTCTAGGCGCTTCAGTCTAGAAACGCGCGACCGCTACAGTCGCAGGTTCGAATCCTGCCTCGGGCATGGATGTGTGTGATGTCCTTAGGTTAGTTAGGTTTAAGTAGTTCTAAGTTCTAAGGGACTGATGACCTCAGATGTTAAGTCCCATAGTGCTCAGAGCCATTTGATCCCCCTCCCCCCCCCCACCCCCCTTTTTTGCGTCCCATCGCTCGTGCGCCGATTATTACACCACGTTCAAACTCAGTTAAATCTTGATAACCTATCATAGCAGCATCAGTAACCGATGTAAGAAGTGTGCCAGACACTTGATGTGTTATATAGGCATTGCCGACCGCAGAGCCGTATTTTGCCTGTTTCCATATCTCTGTATTTCAATACGCGTGCCTTCACCAGTTTGTTTGGTGCTCCAGTGTAACACTCTGAGAAGTATTTTGACTCCACTACTCTATCGTAACCCGACTGAGCGTCTCTGGCCACGCTTGGATCGAAAACATCGTTCTACCGGAAAGCGGATGTCTCAGTCGGGGTGGTTACAGAAATAGTCGAAGATCTCAGCAGATATTACATGCAGTTTGATTCTCTGAATAAAAAGACGTCTGTAAGCTGTCATCAGTGCTAACGATATGCACGCAGGGTACTAGAATTGAGTTACTTGAAGTAGGGAGCCTTTAACTTCATTTTTATGTAGGTTTGCCAAAACTGTTTTTATGTGTGGAGCAAGTGAGTTGTTTTTGTGGACTATTACTTTTTTTGTTGAGAGAAACTAGTTATACTAGAAGAATTTTATGTTTACTACTGTACGCTTAGATAAATGTAACAGTGTCTCGGCATTACCTTCATTTGTTTGTGCTGTGGTTCAAAAATGTTCAAATGTGTGTGAAATCCTATGGGGCTTAACTGCTAAGGTCATCAGTCCCTGAGCTTACACACTACTTAACCTAAATTATCGTAAGGACAAACACACACACCCATGCACGAGGGGGGACTCGAATCTCCGCCGGGACCAGCCGTGTGCTGTGGTTCAAATGGCTCTGAGCACTATGGAACTTAACATGTGAGGTCATCAGTCCCCTAGACTTAGAACTACTTAAACCTAACTAACCTAAGGACATCACACACATCCATGCCCGAGGCAGGATTCGAACCTGTAACCGCAGCAGCAGCGCGGTTGCGCACTGAAACGCCTAGAACCGCTCGGCCAAAACGGCCGGCTTTGTGCTGTGTATATAACGGTGGGTATGCCAATACCTTGTGCTGCCACTGCGTCAGAACGCTGATGGTCTACCTCCTCTATCCCGCATCCCGCCACCCCAAACACGTGGTCTGAGGTGAGTTTCCTAGCATAGATGAAACTATAAAAAGAGATACCGGTATTATCCCCTTTGGAATGTAATCGAAACTTAACTGATGACATCCACGGCTAACGACTCGTTTTTGTCAGCCGTTTCTTTCAGCTATACTGGCTGGACACTGTAGAATGTGCCCCGCATCCTGTAGATGTCGGCACCCGCACTGGCTCCTCGTAGCCAGGTGTAGCTCGGGGATGTACCGGTGTAGTGGCAGGCCTGGTCGCCGGCGGGGCTGCCAACTTGCGGGCGTGCGGCGGTAATCGGTTTCGCCTGCGGGCCCTTTCTAATTGACGCTCGCCGTGCCTCGTTAGCGTTACAGGGACGGCTGTTGGTTCCTCCCTTCCCTCCTTCCCCCCTGCGACGGGCCGCTCCTCGCGCTTGGGCCCCAGCGAGAGGCCCGGAGTGTTCCCTCCTTCCTCTGGACTACAAAAGTGTGGTCTGCCTGAGTCTACACCCACACACTTGTACTCCGCAGTACATCTGCGACCTACAGAGCCCTGTGGTGTGGACTCTGTTAGGGGAGATTTTTTGATAACGAACTGCATTTTAATGCAATTTTCGAATTAAAAAGCTATAAGGCAGCTTTTAAGGCATACTATTTAATTGCACGTCCGCTACCGTAGCTGAATGAACACCGTGCCAGCTTGTCATGCCGGGGGTCCCGAGTTCGATTCCCGGCTCGATTGGTGACGTTCTCCGCTCAGGCACTGTGTCGTCTTCATCATCATCATTTCATGTTCATCGATGCGCAAGTCGCCGAAGTGGCGTCACCTGAAAAGACTTGCACCAAGCGATCAGATCTACCCGTCGGAAGGCCCTCGCCACACGACATTTCATTTCATTTAATTGTGCGGGCATTTAATTAAAAAAGTACACGGCCCAGTCACACTGATGCGACCACCTTCAATGTTCGACGCCTACATCTACATTTACGAACGTACTGCGCATACGGTGCGTGGTGTAGGGCACCCTGTACCACTACTTGCAGTTTACTTTCCTGTTCCACTCACAAGCAGAGCGAGACAAAGAGGACTGTCTATACTGAAACGCCCAGCTTAACCCGCAGGACAGGACAGCTAGTTTAAATTGTGGATAGGGGCCAAAGTAAGGGGCTGTCAGTTACACTTAAACATACAACTTTATTTCATCAAACATTACAAGAGCCCAAAAATAATTTTTTTAAACACACAGCATTAATCTTTGGGACTTAATTACCGCCGAGCGGTTCTAGCCGCCACAGTCTGGAACCGTGCGACCGCTACGGTCGCAGGTTCGAAACCTGCATCGGGCATGGATGTGTGTGATGTCCTTAGGATACTTAGGTTTAAGTAGTTCTAAGTCCTAGGGGACTGATGACCTCATCAGTTAAGTCCCATAGTGCTCAGAACCATTTTGAACTTAATTACCTCATCAGTTAAGTCCCATAGTGCTCAGAACCATTTTGAACTTAATTACCGACTGAAAGGAAAAAAAATGTGTTTGAAATCTTATGGGACTTGACTGCTAAGGTCATCAGTCCCTAAGCTTACACACTACTTAACCTAAATTATCCTAAGGACAAACACACACACCCATGCCCCAGGGAGGACTCGAACCTCCGCCGGGACCAGCCGCACAGTCCGTGACTGCAGCGCCTGAGGCCGCTCGGCTAACCGGCTGAAAGCCACTTTAATTTAAAAATGGCTGAAGGCCAATAACTTAAAACGCAAGCATAATCAGAAATTTAAAAGGCAATTCTTAATTTACAACAGTTCTTTGTTTAGGCTGAAGGCCCAAAAAAACTTTTTCAGAGGATACAATTCGAATTCGAAATCGGCTGAAAGCCCAACACTTAAAGCCAAACAATATTTTTTTTTTTTTTAAAGCGAAAGCCTTATGTAAAACATTTCTTAATGAGGCAAAACTCAGCCAAAGCAGAAATTAAAAGGCAAAGCCTTATCTTAAAACAGTTCTTTAGTTAGGCTGAAGGCCCAAAGAATCAGACACTTCACGAGCACACAAGTTAAATTCAAATCGGCTGAAGGCCTAACACTTAAAACTCCATAACAATAATTTTTTTAAATACCAAAGGCCTTACGTGAAACAGTCCTTGAACTCTTTTTGAAACTTCAAAATTTGTTTCCAAAGAAGTACCATTTTGCTATACAAGCAACATTTCCGGATGATTTGTTGAAAATGAAGACCTTAAATTCTAGCAGAAAATCAGTTTACACATTTTCAAAAATGGCTCTGAGCACTATGGGACTTAATATTTGAGGTCATCAGTCCCCTATAACTTAGAACTACTTAAACCTAACTAACCTAAGGACATCGCACACATCCATGCCCGAGGCAGGATACGAACCTGCGACCGCAGTAGTCGCGCGGTTCCGGACTGAAGTGCCTAGAATCGCTCGGTCACCGCGGCTGGCTTACACGTTTTATCATAGTCTCTTCACAATGTGAGGCCTTCGTTCCACGAATGTGTTATTACAGCTCTGTGGTTGAGCCATCCTGTAGTATTTTATGAGTCTAGTACCCTTTTACAACGTCTTATTGCCTAGATGGCAAGGATTTTTTTTTTAACATAGATAACGAATTTCGACCTGTTCAATGTCTGCTTCAAATCTGTAAATGTTTACAACGAAAAACAGGTCCATATGTCTCATCCAAACCGAAAATGTTGTAATACAGTTGTTGTTGAAGTCCTCAGTCCAGAGACTGGTTTGATGCAGCTCTCCATGCTACTCTATCCTATGCAAACTTCTTCATCTCCGAGTAACTACTGCGACCCACATCCTTCTGAATCTGCTTCCTGTATTCATCCCTTGGTCTCCTCTGAGATTTTTAATCTCCATTGTCCCCTCCAATACTAAATTGGTGATCCATTGATACCTAAGAACGTGTCGTACAAACTGATCCCTTCTTCTAGTCAAGTTGTGCCACAAATTCCTCTTCTCCCCAAGTCTATTCTGTACCTCCTCTACCCATCTAATCTTCAGCATTCTTCTGTAGCCCCACATTTTAAAAGTTTCTATTTTATTATTGTCTAAACTGATTATTATCTACGTTTCACTCCATATATGGCTACACTCCACACAAATACTTTCAGAAAAGACAATTAAATCTGTACTCGATGTTAACAAATTTCTCTTCTTCAGAAACGCTTTCCTTGCCATAGACAGTCTACATTTTATATCCTCTCTACTTCGACCATCATCAGTTATTTTGCTCTCCAAATAGCAAAACTTATCTGGTACTTTAAGTGTCTCATTTACTAATCTAATTCACTCAGCGTCACCCGATTTAATTCGACGACATTCCATTATCCTCGCTTTGCTTTTGCTGATGTTCATCTTATATCTTCCTTTCAAGACACTGTCCATTCCGTTCAGCTGCTCTTCCAGGTCCTTTGCTGTCTCTGACAGAATTACAATGTATTCGGCAAACCTCGAAGTTTTTATTTCTTCACCATCGATTTCAGTTCTTTCTCCAAATTTTTCTTTTGTTTCCTTTACTGCTTGCTCAATTTGCAGATTGAATAATACCGGGGATAGGCTACAACCCTGTCTCACTCTCTTCTTAACTACTGCTTCCATTTCATGCTCCTCGACTCTTATACCTCTTATACGTTTTCGTACAAATTGTAAATAGCCTATCGCTCCTTGTATTTGACCCCCGCCACCTTTAGAATTTGAAAGGGAGTATTCCAGTCAACATTGTCAAAATCTTTCTCTAAGTCTACAAATGCTAGAAACGTAAGTTTGCCTTTCGTTAATACTATTAAAAAGAGTATATAACCTATACAGTAATACCAACGCTGTTAATCAAGTAATATCATGTTTATGTAAAACACATAAAAAAGTATAATAATTTACACAACTGATCCGAAGACAACGTTACCACGAGCCGGTGTGATATTTGTACATTACCAGTCCATAATCTCAGAACTTGCAACACGTAAGACATTGTATAGAGTACTGAACACACTTATATAGTGCAAAAAAGGCACAGAATTCCATGTGTATGATGATGTTACAGCTTTTTAGATAACAACCATGAGCAATATAACACACCGTCCTGCGAGACGTGGGAACCAGTTGAACGAATTCCGCTGACGGAAACGGGGAATATATTTAACATTTGAAGTTATACCAGTGCATATTTCGTTATAAATAAAATACGCCAGTTACCTAAAACTTGTCAGCAGCCATTAGGCTACATGCCATCCATACATAACGGTATATAATAGAACATAGTGCAACTTGCTACAAACGTTTAAATACTTAAAAGGCAAGCTGGCCAGATATTTAAGGTACGAGATTTGTTATGCTTAAACTCTGTAGGGCAGAGTAGTATCAGTGTAAAAAATGTGTATAGACAACCTGATACTCAATATTGTAATAAAGTACTTAAAACATATATGCTGGACTGATCTTTAAGGTGCGAGATTCAAGCTCGTTTTCATAAAACAAATTCTGATAAAGGAGCTTTAACGTCGTGCCATAAATATCTGTGGGACTGTCGTGTGAAGTATTTAAACCAAAGTAAGAAGCTTCATTATGTTCTCTTATATACTGTTATGTGTGATGTATAGTCTAACGGCTACTAATAGATTTGGGTAATTACTGTGTTTTATTTCATTTCAAACGGAGTATGTGGTGGTGTAGCTTCATACATTAGGTGCACCACACTGTACTGCCATCTCGCGACAACAGGTGTGACTTAAGTCCTAAGTGTTGTACTGCAGTCAGTTTGCCTGTTTTCGTCATCGGTTCCCATATCACGCAGGTTGGCGTGCTATGTTGCTTATGGCTGTTATTACAGGAAGTGTAAGATCATGATACACATGGGATTTTGCGCCTTTTTTTATGGCACTCTGTGAGAGTTGCGGATATGGGTAGGTAATGTACACCCAACGCAATAGTGTAATGTTATTGACGACGTCGGAGCAGTTACGTAAATATTATGTTTTTTACACGTTTTACACAAACATGCGATTTGTTAATTATTACCGTATAGGTTACATACTCTACTTAATTGGATTACTACATTTTTGGTTTGTTTAAGATGTATTGATTTGTATTTCGTTGTTAATCTTTGCAGATCTGAAGATGGCCGCTGAACTATCAGAAACTGGTTATCTACGTAACAGAACTTGCAATCTAGACAGTAAAGTGTTTCAAAAGGATACTAAACTCTCAAATATAAAAGGTCGCTTCCTGCTTCCACTGACGATCTCAGATAATCGTAACACTAGTATTTTACTACACAACGGCTATTATTGTAATTTAGCTGACACATACACTCACACATATTAATAAAAATAGTACACTCCCTATCCTTCCGCATTTTTAAAGCTTCATATGCGTTTGATATACTATTATCCTCCCGCTTAAGAGCTATGTGAATGTTTTAAATGATGCTTATTTATGTAGTAGTATGTCTGATCAAGTTTACATTAGTTTTCGTATACGGTTTTTTGTATCTGCGACGATATAGTCGCCCTGTTAAGTTCTCTGACGCTCATCTCATTTGATCTTTAGACGCTGACCACGCCATGTCGGTTTTACTTAAATGGCAACACTGACGTATTCTGTTACATTTCACTCTGGTCTCGTGACCACGCAGTGCTTTTTCCATTTTGCATGTGGAGTATACGTCTAAGATACTCGTCCCGTACCTGCTTTGGTTGTGCCTAATTTTTATTAAGGGCCTCAGGTTTTCCTCACTCTGTTGTGTGGAACATATGAAGTTATAGGTCTAAACATAAAAACTTTTACTGTCATGCAAGTAATTGAGAAGAGCAACTTTCATGTTCTTTTTTCAATGTTACTTATAATCCGTCTTGATTGCAAAAATGTTTATTCACATGACCGGTTTCGGTTCCTCTGGAACAGTCTTCAGATCTGCATTTTCGGTTACAGGAGTAACCCGTGGACGGGTCATGAGAATAAATATTTTTGCAATCAAGACCGATTATAAGTAACTTTGATTGCGGTATCCCATCAGACATTATGTCCGTTTTTGCAAAATATTCTTTTTTCATTTCTTGTTCCTTCTTGTAGTTGCAATAACGGTTCTTACTGTTTTCATCACCAACTAGCTTGGTACCGGACAAGGGAACGAAATTAGTCACTTCTTAAATACTGAAGTAAAGCATTTATTTCAAAACAAGCCCAAATCCCTGCGTTGCAAAGGGGTTATTTAATACATGCCTCACAAAGTGATTCACCCTGTGTTTTGTTGATACTCTCAGCGAATGCAAGTTGCACGTGAGTCTGCAGTCGCTTTAAATTGAAGTAAATCGGTCAAGTACTTTTCGAGATTTTTGGTAACAACGTTTCTCCATTTTATATGTGTATTTATATTTTGTGCACTTTACAAAATGCCCGCCCAAGTGTTAGAGGATGGTGCGGAAATTTAAAGTAAATCGGTCAAGTAATTTTCGAGACTTTTGGTTACAACTTTCTTACTTTATTTATTACATACGCGTATGTTTTTAACCAATTCCTGTTCGTGCTGAAATCCATTGCTTGCAGCAATTCTGCCAATATTATAAGTGTCTACCTGGATTTTAACCGACTCATTCTAAGTTCAGGCATATCAGTCAATTGGAAGTAGCCCCCCAGGGGGTCCACAACTCTTTTGTGGACACGTGCGTAGCGAGCACGGGACCCCGAGCTAATGTGGCCCTCCTTCCTTTCCGGGCTGCATACCTTCCCTTCCCTTTCCGCATCCCTCCCCATCCCCCATCTTCGCCCCCCCCCCCCCTCACCTTTGGCTCTTTCCTTCCCTTTCTCCCCCTCTGGGAGTATGGTTTGTGCCTACGTCCGGAGACGGACGCTTGAAACTGTTCCAAATTCCTTGCTTTTACACTTGCAAGTCCTCGTCCTTCCTCTATCCTTCTCTTTTCCTTCCCTCTTCTCCTTGCCCTTTTCTCCGCTGCGGCGTTTGAGACCCCCTCTTCTTTCCTTTCCCTTTCTCTTTTTTCCTCCGTGTGCGTGTCTGAAGGCCGACCCACGCACTTCCATGCGTAGCCGGTGCGGGGTAACGCGTAATTCCCCGCCCCAGGTAGACAGGTAGGACACGTACGTACCCCCTGGTAACGGCCAGGCCCAGGGAGGGGTGATTACCCGAGCTGATACCTTCCGAAAGTGCCGATTGGTCCCTCCGTCCGTTTGTCGGGAGGTGTGACCTGAGGTGTGAACAATCACCTAAGGCGGGTGTGCCCTCGGTGAGGGCCCCCACAAGGGAGGAGCGCGCCATCGGAGACGCCGGTAATCATGGGGGATTCTTCCGCAATGGTTTCCTCACCTTCCACTATGTCTGCTCACAAACGTAAGTTCACTGAGTCTCAGCCACAGACGGTTCTTCCATCGTTGCCACAGTTCCTTGTTGTTTCTCGGTCTGACGAAGGTCACGACTTTTCCACGGTCAACCCTTTCATTATTCAGAAAGGTGTCGACGCAATTGCGGGTCCTGTAAAGTCTTGTTCCAGATTACGGAATGGCACCCTGTTGTTAGAAACACACACTGCCCTCCAGGCTCAAAAATTGCTGCGTACTTCTCTGCTCCACACCTTCCCTGTCCGGGTGGAACCGCACCGTACCTTAAATTCCTCGCGTGGAGTCGTTTATACACGCTCCCTCGATGGATTGTCTGACGAAGAAATTCAGCACTATCTGTCTGACCAGGGCGTCACGGCTGTTCATCGGGTTATGAAAAGGGTTGACTCGAACATCATTCCAACCCGCACTGTCTTCTTGACATTTGACAAAGTTCAACTCCCATCAAAAATCAAAGCAGGCTATGAGATAATTTCCGTTCGCCCTTATGTCCCAAACCCTACGCGTTGCTATCGATGTCAGCGGTTCAACCACACCAGCCAGTCCTGTTCCAATCCGGCCAAATGTGTTACGTGTGGCAAGGATGCCCATGAGGGTGCTTGTCCACCTCCATCCCCTCGCTGCATCAACTGTATGGGTGACCACGCTGCTTCCTCTCGAGATTGCCCCGTTTTTAAGGACGAAAAGCTCATCCAGGAAATAAGAGTGAAGGAAAAGGTGTCGACCTTTGCTGCTCGAAAGTTACTCGCCAGTCGACAGCCCACCGTGCCTCAGAAAGGAAAATACAGCACTGTCCTTGCTTCTCCTCGGCCAACAAAGGAGGCGGCCACGCAGACTTGCGACCTCACCTTTATTACCACGGTCGTCAGATCGGCCAGCGCAAAGATCGCCCGTTCAACCTCACCTCTTTCGCCTGCCCACTCTATGGCTCACCCTTCGTCGGGTTCTGCTAAATCTCGAGCCCAAAAGTCAGACGCCAAGTCTTCGAAAAAAGAGCATTCTCGTGAAGAGTTTTTACGTACCGCAACTTCACAACCATCGGTTCCTCCTTCATCTAAACATCATACTTCCAAGAAGGCTACGAAGAAACACAGTTCCTCTCCTTCTCCGCCAAGGCGTGTCCCATCTACAGCACCACCTGGCGGAAATCGCCCTCGGCCGTCTTCTGTGTCGCCGAGGCGCACTGCTGGTGGCCGGTCAACTGGCCTATCGTTGGTGGCAGGAGCTGCTCCTGACCACCCTATGGATCAGGATCTTCTGCCTTCGACTGAATGCCATTCCATGCTGTCGGTCGCAAGCTCTGAGCAGTCGTTGAGTTGACAGCACCCTTGGTCACGTTCCTACGTTTTCTGTTCACCCTATGTCCATTATCCACTGGAATATCCGCGGCATTCGAGCCAATCGGGATGAATTGTCGATCCTCTTACGATCCTACTCGCCGGTCATCTTCTGTCTTCAGGAAACAAAGCTGCGTCCCCATGACCGCTTTGTTCTCCCTCATTTTCAGTCCGTCCGATATGACCTCCCGTTGAAGGCACCCCAGCCCATGGAGGACTCATGATTCTGCTCCATGATACTCTCCATTATCACCCAATCCCCTTAAACAGTTCCTTCCAAGCCGTCGCCGTCCGTCTTTCCCTTTCTGGATACACGTTCTCTCTTTGTACGGTATACATTCCATCGTCCACACCAATGGCACGAGCTGATCTCCTTCATCTTCTTGATCAGCTTCCACCCCCCTATTTGCTGGTTGGGGACTTCAATGCCCACCACCCGCTTTGGGGATCTCCACATCCTTGTCCACGTGGCTCACTATTGCTAGACATCTTCTACCAAGCGGATCTAGTCTGCCTCAACACTGGGATCCCCACATTTTTGTCTGCCTCCACGACAAATTTATCTCATTTGGACCTTGCGGTCGGTACTGTTCCACTAGCTCGGCGCTTCGAATGGTTCGCCCTTGATGATACACACTCGAGTGACCACTTTCCATGTGTTCTTAGACTGCAGCCTCAACTGCCATATATGCGCTCGCGACGCTGGAAGTTTGCCCAAGCCGATTGGACACTTTTTTCGTCTCTAGCGACATTCGATGACCGTCGCTTTCCCAGCGTCGACAATGAGGTCACACATGTTACCGACGTTATTCTCACAGCTGCGGAACGTTCAATACCACGTACCTCCGAATTGCCCCGGCGCCCCCCAGTTCCTTGGTGGAACGAGGCATGCCGTGACGCAATACGTGAGCGGCGACGTGCTCTTCGCATTTTCCGTCACCATCCAACTTTGGCCAACTGTATCCGATATAAGCAGCTCCGTGCGCGATGCCGTCGCGTCATCCGCGATAGCAAGAAGGCAAGCTGGAAATTCTTTATTAGCTCATTTAACACCTTCACTCCCTCCTCGGAAGTTTGGAGTCTGCTTCGACGGTTCTCAGGCGCGCCTAGTTTCTCCCCGGTCTCTGGGCTCACTGTCGCGCATGATACCTTAGTGGACCCCGTCGCAATTTCTAACTCATTGGGTCAGCACTTTGCTGAGATTTCGAGCTCTTCAAATTACCCGCCAGCGTTTCTCCCGAAGAAACGTGCAGCGGAAGTGCGACATCTTGCTTTCTCCTCTCAAAATCATGAAAGCTACAATACTGTTTTCTCCATGCGGGAACTCCAACATGCCCTCTCCTCTTCTCGCTCCTCCGCCCCAGGACCGGATGGTATCCATGTCCAAATGTTGCTGCATTTATCAACCCATAGCCAGCGTTACCTCCTTCGCCTTTATAATCGAATTTGGACCGACAGTACCTTTCCCAGACGATGGCGGGAAGCTATTGTCGTTCCCGTTCCGAAACCTGGAAAGGACAAACATCTCCCCTCTAGCTATCGCCCCATTTCTCTCACGAGTAGTGTCTGTAAGGTTTTGGAGCGTATGGTGAATTACCGTTTAGCTTGGTGGCTGGAATCCCGCAGTCTTTTAACACCAGCCCAATGCGGATTCCGAAAGCATCGTTCTGCCGTTGACCATCTTGTTGCTCTCTCCACTTATATCATGAACAATTTTCTCCGGAAACGCCAAACGGTAGCAATATTTTTTGATCTGGAGAGAGCATACGATACCTGTTGGAGGACAGGCATCCTCCGCACACTGTTCTCTTGGGGCTTTCGAGGCCGGCTGCCCCTTTTTCTTCGCGAATTTATGGCAGAGCGCACATTTAGGGTGCGGGTGAACACTACTCTCTCCCGTACTTTCTCCCAAGAAAACGGGGTACCCCAGGGCTCCGTGCTGAGTGTTGTACTGTTTGCCATCGCCATTAATCCAATTATGGATTGTCTCCTTCCTGATGTCTCGGGCTCCCTCTTTGTGGACGATTTTGCGATCTACTACAGCTCTCAACGGACCAGCCTTCTTGAAAGATCGCCTCCACTCGTGGAGCATCGAAACCGGCTTCCGTTTCTCACCCAGTAAGACCGTTTGTGTTAATTTTTGGCGACGTAAGGAGTTTCTTCCGCCCTCCTTACATCTAGGTCCTGTCAACCTTCCGTTTTCCGACGTCGCTAAATTCTTGGGTCTTATGTTTGACAGAAAACTGTGCTGGTCCTCCCACGTTTCCTTTCTTTCGGCTCGCTGTCTGCGTTCCCTTAACACCCTCCGTGTCCTGAATGGTACCTCCTGGGGAGCGGACCGAGTGGTCCTTCTCCGCCTCTATCGCGCCTTAGTGCGCTCGAAATTGGATTATGGAAGCATAGTCTACTCCTCTGCTCGGCCGTCTATTCTTCGGCGTCTCGACTCTATCCACCACCGTGGATTACGTTTAGTGTCTGGAACTTTTTACACCAGCCCTGTGGAAAGCCTCTATGCTGAGACTGCTGAACCTCCGCTGTCCAATCGGCGGGCAGTCCTTCTGAGTCGTTATGCTAGCCATCTGTCTTCCATGCCTGATAATCCAGCCCATGACCTTTTTTTCGACGCCTCCTTTGATGTCGGGTATGCAGGCCGCTCCTCCTCCCTACTACCCCCGGGAGTCCGCTTCCGTCAACTGCTCCATTCTCTTTCCTTCCACTTTCCTAAAACCTTCTTGACAACTTGGGGTACAGCACCGCCTTGGCTCCATCCCCGGATCGACTTGCTCAGAGACCTATGTCAATTTCCCAAGGATGGTACCCCTACACTTGTTTACCGTCGGGCATTTGCTGCTCTATGTGCACAAATGACGGAAGCCACATTTATTTACACCGATGGCTCGAAAACATCGTTAGGTGTAGGGAGTGCCTATATTGTTGGCGACACCCCAAATCACTTTCGGCTTCCCGACCAGTGTTCGGTTTATACTGTGGAGCTTTACGCTGTTCTCCAGGCTGTCCACTACATCCGCCGCCATCAGCGGATACAGTACGTAATCTGCTCAGATTCTCTCAGCTCTCTCCTAAGTCTACAAGCTCTTTACCCTGTGCACCCTCTGGTCCACCGGATTCAGGACTGTCTGCGCTTGCTCCACTTGGGGGGCGTCTCAGTGGCGTTCCTCTGGCTCCCGGGACACGTTGGTATCTGTGGGAATGAGGCGGCCGATATAGCGGCCAAGGCTGCAGTCTCCCTTCCTCGGCCAGCTGTTCAGTCTCTTCCGTTTACCGATCTACGGAGCGGTTTATGTCGCCAAGTTGCTCATTTATGGCATGCGCATTGGTCAACACTTCCCCATAATAAATTGCGGGAAGTGAAAGCCCTTCCTTGCACTTGGACCTCTTCCTCCCGAACGCGTCGTCGGGAGGAGGTAATTTTAGCTAGACTCCGGATAGGGCACTGTCTTTTTAGCCATCGACATCTTTTAAGCGGTGATCCTCCCCCACTCTGTCCCCACTGCTCTCAGCTGTGGACGGTCAGACACCTTTTAATTGAATGCCCCTATTTTAATCCGTTTCGCTCCCGTCTACAGCTATCGCCTGATCTATCGTCGATTTTAGCAGATGATACGCGCTCAGCTGACCGCGTTCTACAGTTTATTAGCGACAGTGAAATGACGTCAGTCATTTGAAGCTTTTTTTGGGGACAACCAACCCCTTTTTATAGTGGATTTTTAAGCATTCCTTCTGCCTTTAGTTTCTCAAATTTTATGACTTTGTTCCCATTGCTGCTGATTTTAAATTTCGTTTTTTTCCTGTTTCCTACGTCACGGGCTGGACGCTAATGACCATAGAAGTTTTGCGCCCTAAAACCACAAACAAACAAAAAAAAAAAAATTTGGAAGTAGGGGAATTTTGATTTCTGTCTTCGAAGCTCCGGTGGAGCATGTGGGTTATGGAGGCAGTAATCATTGAAGAGGACTAGATCTGATGGAAGCTGTTATTTTCCTCACTGCTGCATTTATCGGAACATCGATTTCCCTCACGCGCGAGCTGTTAAGAAACGCTGGGGTGCAGTACTCGGCAGCAGAGCAAAAGAGTCTTATCAAAGAACGTCGCAGTGTTTTTCTTGCGACCCACGAGGTACCACTCGACTTCTGTATGATGTTACTGCATGAATTCGGCTTTTCTGCGGTATTTTCTGAGTGCTTCTTGTAGGACAAGATTCTATCAAGAGTTACTCATACATATTTTGTGGAAGTCTTTGTGGTGCAGGACTTGACTATTAAATAAGGAAGGGTAGGAACACAGCAATAAGGCGCACTGCCTTTGCCTCTTTGCTATTCTTGTATATTGAGACTTCAGCTATAAATAGCCATCTTCAGTGCCGGAATACAAGGAAACTACAGAATCAGAACTGATTTACATGAAACAACAAGTAAAGCACCACGTTATCCAGTAGCAGTGATTCATTTTAGTCAACATGCGATTTGAGTGAGTTATAACCCAAAAAACTCTTCGCAGTACAAGTCACCACATAAATTTACCGGTGTACAGGCAGAAGGAAACTGCGGTTGTTGTTTACAAGTACAGTAACCTCAGTTTGCGTCATGTAGTGTAAGTAACGAACTCTGTGTTCCAAAATTAGCTAACCCGCTTTCTTTCTCATTCAGCAGTTTAAAACCTATTTTTTAATTTAAACAAAATTAGCAAGTACGAGGGTTTCCCAGAAAGTAATGCACCGCATTTTTTTTTCTTCAACAATTCTTCACTGAACACAATGAGAATTAAACACACGAAAGGATGGTGTTTTATCTACACACCCTATTTTTCCCCGTAATCTCCATCCCATTCTATGGCGTTCCTCAAGCGCGAAACAAGGGCGTGTATGTTAGTTCGTGTCCTGGTGGAGGAGCCAGTGCTTCACAGTGTGAATTACCTCCTCATCGTCCTCAAAATGTCTTCCACGAATGGCATCCTTTAAAGGCTCATACAAGCGTAAGTCCGAGGGGGCTAGGTCAGGGCTATCAGGTGTTAACAACCGTGGATGGTCTCCCCGGCCGCTGCAAATCGTAGAGCTCCGCCCAACCGCCTTTGATGACCTCAGCCTCCGTGCCCAGCGACTAACTGTACTTCTGTCGGCAGCAGATGGTCCAGAGACTCTGCACAAGCGTTTGTACGTATTCCCCATAGTTTCTTTTTCTGCAGTGAGAAATTAAATGTCGGCACGTTGCTTGTAACGTACATCACCTGCAGACGCCTTTTCGAAACTGTCCTGCGGATACGCTACCTGTCGGGAGTGACAGAAACTTGGCGGCTGACTCAGGAGGCTTCAAATAATACATACGTAACGTTTCGCATTCGTAGCATTTTTTTCGGCTGAAAAAAACAAATGCGGTGCGTTATTTTTTGGGCAACCCTCGTATATTAACATGTTGTTATGGTCTTTAGTCCAGCGACTGGTTTGATGCAGCTCTCTATGGTACTCTATTCTGTGCAAGCTTCCTCATCTCCCAGTACCTACTGCAACCTACATCCTTCTGAATCTGCTTAGTGTATTCATCTGTCGGTCTCCCTCTACGATTTTTACCCTCCACGCTGCCCTCCAATACTAAATTCGTGATCGCTTGATGCCTCAGAATATGCCCTACCAACCGATCTCTTCTTCAAGTCAAGTTGTGCCACAAATTTATCTTCTCTCCAATTCTATTCAATACCTCCTCATTAGTTATGTGATCTACCCGTCTAATCTTCAGCATTCTTCTCTAGCACCACATTTGGAAAGTTTCTGTTCTCTTTTTGCCCAAACTATTAATCGTCCACGTTTCACTTCCATACTTGGCTACACTCCATACAAATACTTTCAGAAAAGACTTCCTGATACTTAAATCTATATTCGATGTTATCAAATTTCTCTTCTTGAGAAACGCTTTCCTTGCCACTGCCAGTCTACATTTTATATCCTCTCTACTTCACCCATCATCAGTTATTTTGCTCCACAAATATCAGCATATCATTCTGTAAAAAAAAAAAAAAAAAAAAAAAAAAAAAAAAAAAAAAAAAAAAAAAAATTAAAATATCGTTACATACCCAATGGAATTCGTCAAAAGCTAAAATCTAACGGAGTCGTTAGTATCGTAGTGGTTAAATGAGCCACTAAATAATTAATTTAAAAGAAATACAAAGATTCATACAAACCGTATGAGGAAATATTAACGTCACAGTAAAATACTGTAGATCAACATGACTAAGTTTCTTAACCCAGGTGCAATTAATAAAAACATAACAACGCACTCTATTGACACAAATTTATTACATAACGTGTGGTGCAGCTTCAGTGGCGGTGCGCCACTTGCAGAGAAGAACGATGTGACACATTGCCAGTTTTTAACCCCAAAGGCTAGTAGTTGAATGGTGTTTTACTTATTTGATGGTGAAACCAATATAGGTTAGGATAGTACAAACACAAGAAAGACAGACTGATCCACTAGTAACAGTATGTTATGTTCTCACATACTACAATGCCTAATGTTGTCATATTTAAGGCAGGACAACATTTCGAAATTAGTTCTGTCCTGGGTCGTGATGTCTCTTGCTCTGAAGCAGGAGACCGTCGGAAAACTCCAAATACCAGCTGCTTTTGTCCAGTACTTGAGTCCGCAGCTCGTGGTATAGTGGCTAGCACTGCTGCCTCTGGATCACGGGTTTCCAGGTTCGATTCCCTGCCGGATTGGGAATTTTCTCCACCTTGGAAATGGGTGCTTGTGTTGTCCTAATCACTTAATAATCCTTCGTGACAACAGCTACCTTGGACTGTTTAGAAAAGATGGACTATGTAATAATTGGGACTTTGTACGGGCGCTGATGACCGCGCAGTTGAGCGCCCCACAAACCAGACATCATCATCATCATCATCATCATCATCATCAACCAGCACTTGCTTACAGAGTAAGTGAACGCCAGATGCCCTCAGGCGGCAGTATATCTCCATCTCCTCCAGGAGCCACATGAACCCGCCCGTTCTCAACCAGGTGTGCAGTGAAGCTGGGTCTGTCAGCAGTATCCCGACTATCCAGAACTACATCCTCGCCAAACCTGATCTCATGTATTCTGTCTGTCTGTCCGACAAGCATCACAGTCTGGACATTGTACACTGCACACTCATGATACATTGAACACATTTCTTTTATCAACTCCATTAGCGCAAATATGCCGGAGGTTTTTTGTACTTGACAAAGAAACTTTATAATATTTTGTTTTTTAAAAACCGATGCTATTCTTCTGCCAAAGGTGCCATGGTACGGCAACCAAACGTATTTTATTGTTAACTAAAGATTCATTTCATTTGGTATTTTTATACAACCATTTTGTAAGTTGTGCCTACGTAATGAGTGGGGTAGTTGTTCGCCCTGGCAATGAATGGTGCCTAATTCCTTTGCTTGTTCAACTTTAGAGTGTGAGCTTAAGAAGATGGTTAATAAAAAATGGTAGTCAATAGTAATGTCAGTACACGTATCTCGAATCCGTGTTTCCCATTATCATTGCTGATATTTAAGCCTAAGAAGTTAATGAAACTGCTGGTTTCCGTTTCACAGGTTCACTGAACTTATCTATAATTGTACGGATTACGTCATCTTTGCCATAAACCAAAAGAAGAGTGTCATCAACGTACCTAATGTAGGTGTAATAGTAAACATTTACTGCTAGATCTGGATTTTCAATAAAACACTTCTTTTCAAGATAGTTAATGAATATGTTGGCTAATAAGCCGGATATAGAGCTTCCCGTGATAATCTCATCGTTTGGAAGATATCGTATGGAGATATCTTTGATCGCAAAGATTCTTCTTAATATTTACAATCGTATTAGTAATTTGTACATTGGTATAAAGGTTCACTATATCCAGTGGTACAAATTTCATTCTTTCTGAGATCTGTATCTTACTGATGTTCGTGGGCAAGTCACAACTATTTTTAATGGAAAATTCTACTAAGATGATAATGGTTCTTTAAGGAATTAAGGTACGTCCTAGCGACTTTACTGAAAGCCTCCTCCCCCACTTTCTATCAACGATTGGTCTTGTCGGCGCAGAATCCTTGTGGACCTTAACCAGCTCTGTAAGTGTAGTGGTGTGTGGGTTCATTACTTTAAGCTGTTGTACCTTTCTTTATATCTTTGTAGCTTCTCATTCCTTTTTTCATGTGCTTCTGATGCTACATTTCTATCTATTCTTATAATACAGTTTTCATCAAAAAACTTTTTAGGCTTAGCGACATGTCTACCGTTCCCTACAGTCGCCACCGAGTTCCCTTTGATTTCGTAACGATAGCTTCTCCAACATAAAGTTTGCGCAATGTCTACAACCGTTTTTCCGTTAACAGAAGTAGGCCTATTGGATTCTTGTGTAATGACTTTATCCATTGCTACAGTGGTTTTAATTTGTTCAGTTTTTGAAACCTTCGTAGTATCAGTTGCGTATTTCACGGTCACAGGCGTGTCTCTGATAGCTCTATTCCCTTTTTTGTGTTTACATTGTGTTATAAAACCTTTTCTCCTGATTAAACGCATTGTTCGTCAAATTAACTATACTTGAATAGAAGTTAAAGAACTGTTCCCTGTCTGCATTAGTATACTCTAGTTCACCTAGCAGATCTAGAAATTCCTTTCTATGTCTTAATTTCGTTTGATTAGCTGTTCTGCTAGCAGTGTCCATTACAACACCAAATAACAAAACATTGAAGGGGTTGTCCATTGAATGTGGCATTTAGCTTTGCCTTGGCCATTCTGTTGTTAAGATGAGAGAAGCTAAATTCAGTCTACGGGTAATTTGGTGTCACATCTACACCTGGGTTTATGCCCCACAAATCACCTTATAGTGTGTGGTGGAGGGTACTTTGTGTAACTGTGTCATTCTTTTTTTCCTGTTTCAGTCGCATATGTATCGGCTCGAACCTCTCCGTGGATAAATCGAGAATTTGGGTCTGATTGGAGGAGTGCTAGGGTAGTCCGTGCAGACGTGGTGACCCTCTTGGCTTAGTGGTCGGAGCATATGCCTAGCAGGGCTAGAGTCCCAGTCCAACACAAATTTTCAACTTTTCCCATTGATTTAAATCAATGCCCACTCGTAACCAAAGTCTGTAATTCCGTCGTGGCTTAAAAACTATTTACACTACTGGCCATTAAAATTGCTACACCAAGAAGAAATGTAGATGATCAACGGGTATTCATTGGACAAATATATTATACTACAACTGACATGTGATTACATTTTCGCGCAATTTGGGTGCATAGATCCTGAGAAATCAGTACCCAGAAAAACCACCTCTGGCCATAATAACGGCCTTGATACGCCTGGACATAGAGTCAAATAGAGCTTGGATGGCGTGTAGAGGTACTCATGCAGCTTCAAAACGATACCACAGTTCATCAAGAGTAGTGATTGGCGTATTGTGACGAGCCAGTTGCTCGGCCACCACTGACCAGACGTTTTCAATTGTTGAGAGATCTGGAGAATATGCTGGCCAGGGCAGCAGTCAAACATTTTCTGTATCCAGAAAGGCCCGTACAGGACCTGAAACATGCGGTCGTGCATTATCCTGCCGAAATGTAGGGTTTCGCAGGGATCGAATGAAGGGTAGAGCCACGGGTCGTAAGACGTCTGAAATGTAACGTCCGCTGTTCAAAGTGCCGTCAATGCGAACAAGAGGTGACCGAGACGTGTAACGAATGGCACCCCATACCATCACGCCGGGTGATACCCCAGTATGGTGATGACGAATACACGCTTCCAATGTGAGTTCACTGCGATGTCACCAAACACGGATGCGACCATCATGATGCTGTAAACAGAACTTGGATTCATCCGAAAAAATGACGTTTTGCCATTCGTGCACCCAGTTTCGTCATCGAGCACACCATCGCAGGCGCTCCTGTCTGTGATGCAGCGTCAAGGGTACCCGCAGCCATGGTCTCAGAGCTGATAGTCCATAATGCTGCAAACGTCGTCGAACTGTTCGTGCAGATGGTTGTCGTCTTGCAAACGTCCCCATCTGTTGACTCAGGGATCGAGACGTGGCTGCACGATCCGTTACAGCCAAGCGTATAAGATGCCTGTCACCTCGACTGTTAGTGATACGAGGCCGTTGGGATACAGCACGGCGTCCCGTATTACCCTCCTGAAGCCACCTATTCCATATTCAGCTAACAGTCATTGGATCTCTACCAAAGCGAGCAGCAATGTCGCGATACGTTAAACCGCAATCTCGATAGGCTACAATCCAACCTTTATCAAAGTCGGAAACGTGACAGTACGCCTTTCTCCTCCTTACACGAGGCATCACAACAACGTTTCACCAGGCAACGCCGGTGAACTGTTGTTTGTGTATTAGAAATCGGTTCGGAGCTTGCATCATGTCAGTACGTTGAAGGTGTCGTCACCAGCGCCAGCCTTGTGTGAATGCTCTGAAAAGCTAATCATTTGCATATCACAGCATCTTCTTCCTGTCGGTTAAATTTCACGTCTGTAGGACGTCATGTTCGTGGTGTAACAATTTTAATGGCCAGTAGTGTATACGTAAAATCATCTACTGGCAAGGGGAAGTAATGTAGTGGCACATTCTTCTAAGAACGAACGGCCTCTGAACTTTAACAGTGAACCAAACTGCAATGCGAAACGCCTCTCTCTCAGAATCTCCCTCTGCGGTTGGGCGGACATCTCCCTGGGACGAAAAGCGCTGCTCGTCCTTGGATATCCTGTACTTCTTCTATCAGTACTATATGGTACAGATACCAGACTGACGAACAGTATTCAAGTATTGGTCGAACGCTTCCTCTATCAGTCCCATCTGGTATTGCTACAAGACTGACGAGCAATATTCAGATGTTGGTCGAACGTGTGTTTAGTAAGCCACTTTGTTTGTTGATGGACTCCATTTCCTGACGAATCTCACGATGAATCTCCGCCTGGCCTCTGCCTTACTCGCGATTAGTTTTATGTGGTCACTCCATTCCCTATCGCTCTGCAGGCATACTGCTAGATATCTGTCTTGTGAATGTGACTGCTTCCAGGAATTGTTGCACTATCTTGTAATCATACAACAGTGAAGCTTTCTGTCTTTGAATTCGCAATACGTGACATTTTTTTATGTTGTGGGTCAGTTGCCACTCGTAGCACAAAACGTCGTTCCTCTGCAAGCCTTCCTGCATTTCGCTACAATTTTCTAGCTTTTCGACGCGTCTATACACAGTGGCGTCACCCGCGAAAAGCCTCATGGAACTTCGAAATGGTATGGTTGTATAACACACTCCTGAGGCACGCCTCAAATTTCTTTTACGCCTGAAGACTTCTCTCCCTTCACAATGACATGCTGTGGTCCGTTCGCTATAATCTGTTCAATTTGATCACAAAGTTGGTCTGATATTCCGTAAGCTCGTATTTTCTTCACTACGTTACAACGCAGAAGTGTATCGAACACGCCCGTATCCACTGATTTCTGCGTCTCGTGGACGATCAAGCCAGATTTCACCCGAGCTTTGTTTTTGGAACTCATGTTGTATCCTACACAGAAGATATAATCTCGTCTTTTTGAATATTAATTAGATTAAAGAGAGTGTGTCTTCATCCATTTCCGGGCTCCTCTGTTGAGTGGCCAGAGCGTTAGGGAGCAATATATGATAGTACTTTTAAAAAATGGAAATTTTTTCTTGATAGAATTCGATCGTTTCGTATCTCGTTCATATACTATCTAAAGGATTTTCCTGAAAAGTTATTTTTAGGACGTTTATTTTATTTTTCACTCACACCTGGATTTACTGTGACAGTAAGATTTGACGTTCAACCTTTCCTTATCACTTATTTAATTGGATTCTGTTGGTTAGAATCACAATGAATAGAGATATTGGATAGGTAACTGTCTTCATGGGAACCATCTCTCACATCGATGTCCAGGTGGGGTGAACAATTACCCAATTCAAATTCACGAGTGACTCAGTTGGCACCTAAGAAATATAGATTCTTTTAAAGCGTAGATAGAAACTTTCTTCTAAATCTCCTACAGATGAAAGTCAATGCCATTGTCTTTATCCAAAACGTGACATATTGCAGTGCAAGTTTAATATGGCAAAAGTGAAAGGAGAATCTTATTTGCCTAAGTATAGTCTTTCATCAGCTGTACATAAAATCCAGATTTGGAATCGTCTATCAAAATGTATGTTTGTAGGTAAGTAGTCGTGAGAAGTAGGAGTCCATGGTGCTGTTCTCATGTACAACTGTGGGAATACTGCCAAGTGTTCGGTACTATAAAAATTAGAGATTATTCCTGGGGTGGATTTGGTCTAAGGCCTTCGCTATGATGACGACTATAAGAAGAAAAATACTGAAAGATCTGTGACAGTAAAGGAAAAATATGCAAGACAATTAGGTGGATGTTGCAAAACATAGCTGGAGGACATGCTAGAGCCAGAAGAAGACAAATATGCATCAGGTTATTTTTAATTATCTGTAATTGTTCCACCTCAGCTCATTTTCTTCAAGTCTAATTTCTCAGATATAACTTTAGTTATTAAAAGAGACCTTTTCCTGAAGAGCTATTGTTGTTGTTGTTGTTGTTGTGATCTTCAGGTCTGAGACTGGTTTGATGCAGCTCTCCATGCTACTTTATCCTGTGCAAGCTTCTTCATCTCCCAGTACCTACTGCATCCTACATCCTTCTGAATCTGTTTAGTGTATTCATCTCTTGGTCTCCCTCTACGATTTTTACCCTCCACGCTGCCCTCCAGTACTAAATTGGTGACCCCTTGATGCCTCAGAACATGTCCTACCAACCGATCCCTTCTTCAAGTTGTGCCACAAACTCCTCTTCTCCCCAATTCTATTCAATACCTCCTCATTAGTTATGTGATCTGCCCATCTAATTTTCAGCATTCTTCTGTATCACCACATTTCGAAAGCTTCTATTCTCTTATTGTCGAAACTATTTATTGTCCACGTTTCACTTCCATACATGGCTACACTCCATACAAATACTTTCAGAAATGACTTCCTGACACCTAAATCAATACTCGATGTTAACAAATTTCTCTTCTTCAGAAACGCTTTCCTTTCCATTGTCAGTCTACATTTTATATCCTCTCTACTTCGACCATGATCAGTTATTTTGCTCCCCAAATAGCAAAACTTCTTTACTACTTTAAGCGTCTCATTTCGTAATCTAATTTCCTCAGCATCACCCGACTTAATTCCATTATCCTCGTTTTGCTTTTGTTGATGTTCATCTTATACCCTCCTTTAAAGACACTGTCGATTCCGTTCAACTGCTCTTCCAAGTCCTGTGCTGTCTCTGACAGAATTACAATGTCATCGGCGAACCTCGAAGTTTTTATTTCTTCTCCATGGATTTTAATTCCTACTCCGAATTTTCCTGAAGAGCTATTTAAGATAATTCACTGAGATTTAGCATACATCTAGATAACAACCATCTGCAACTGTGGAACCTCAAATAATGTGAAATTTTATATTATTTTATTCTAAATAAAGTAATAAGTGAAGAAAAAATGTGTTAAATTTTGTATCCTTTCGTTTTCTACAATATTTTGGATAAAAAGCGACGTATAGAACATTTTTAGGTTCAGTATAAAACACAGAACGTGCTTAATGTCTGGTAGATTTTTCATTGCTGTATGTTGAACAGCCTACTGACAAATATTTGGTACAAAATTAACTTGGCACAGATAGGCCTCTTGTCGGTCCCCTTAAGGAAGCTGGGTTTGCCTAAAATTGTGAAATGTTTGAAGCACTGATGATCCTTCTGGGGCCGCAGTGAAAGGCATTTGCCTCTGCGAGTGTTGTCGCCAGAGGCTGGAGAAGATTACGAACAGGCAGGCGAGCGCTCCGCCTGGCTGTCATTGCAGGGCGCCGCGCAAACGCTGTGCGCCGTGCAGCGCGGCGGGCTGGCGCTCCGCGGGGATCAGTGCTGGGCCCGCCGAGAGGCGGTGGCGGGGGCGGGCCCCGAGGCCGCGGCCGCGGCCGCGCAGACAAAGGGCCGGGACAAAGGGCGCGCAATCCCTAATGACGGCCGCTCTCCCGCAAATTGACCGCCAGCTCGTCTGGGATGTAGCTCCTGGTGCCGCGGCAGGCACGCGGATTCTGCGCCACAGCTCGCTGACACACTGTCAGGCCTACTTCCAGCTGGCGAGCACACACACGCCTCCACGTTAGTGATTCATTAAGCAAATTATTCATCACTAGTTGAGGAACCTGGCTTAGCACAAATATTTACTTATTCCACTATTCTATTAGGCCATCTACTCCTGCTGCCCCTCTGCCTGTCTCTTCTTGCCCTCTCTCTATGCAACTCTTCCTTGTCCCTCTCTCTACCCATCCCCTTTATCTACCTCTCCTTCCTCATGTTTCTGTCCATCCCCCCTGTCCCTGTCCATCACCTCCTCCATTCCCTCTCTCAGTCCACCTCCTCCATCTCCAAACTCTCTCCATCTCCTCCTGCCCCTCTCTCTGCCTATCTTGTCTTCCCCCTCTGTCCGTCTGCTTTTTCCCTCTATGTCCATCTCCTCCCTTTAACACCACCTCCTCTTCTCCTCCGTTTGACAATATCCTCATACCCTTTCTCTGTCGACCCCTCCTCCGTCTGTCCTTTTGTGGTGTCGCATGATGCAAACTGGGTGCCTTTATGATGATATTTGGCGATCATTTCACTTACGTTTATATCAGTGGCTGCTTAGACACAGTGTAGCAAAAACCTATGATCTCGTCATCTCTTTTATTCCATAACCATATCTACATCTACAGCTACATCCATACTGCGCAAGCCACCTGACGGTGTGTGGCGGAGGGTACCTTGAGTACCTTTATCGGTTCTCCCTTCTATTCCAGTCTCGTATTGTTCGTGGAAAGAAGGATTGTCGGTATGCCTCTGTGTGGGCACTAATCTCTCTGATTTTATCCTCATGGTCTCTTCGTGAGATATACGTAGGAGGGAGCAATAAACTGCTTGACTCGTCGGTGGAGGTATGTTCTCAAAACTTCAACAGAAGCCCGTACCGAGCTACTGAGCGTCTCTCCTGCAGAGTCTTCCACTGGAGTTTATCTATCATCTCCGTAACGCTTTCGCGATTACTAAATGATCCTGTAACGAAGCGCGCTGCTCTCCGTTGGATCTTCTCTATCTCTTCTATCAACCCTATCTGGTACGGATCCCACACTGCTGAGCAGTATTCAAGCAGTGGGCAAACAAGTGTACTGTAACCTACTTCCTTTGTTTTCGGATTGCATTTCCTTAGGATTCTTCCAATGAATCTGTCTGGCATCTGCTTTACCGACGATCAACTTTATATGATCATTCCATTTTAAATCACTCCTAATGCCTACTCCCAGATAATTTATGGAAGTAACTGCTTCCAGTTGCTGACCTGCTATTTTGTAGCTAAATGATAAACCTTTCTTTCTAAGTATTCGCTGGACATTACACTTGTCTACATTGAGATTCAATTGCCATTCCCTGCACCATGCGTCAATTCGCTGCAGATCCTCCTGCATTTCAGTACAATTTTCCATTGTTACAACCTCTCGATATACCACAGCATCATCCCCAAAAAGCCTTAGTGAACTTCCGATGTCATTCACAAGGTCATTTATGTATATTGTGAATAGCAACGGTCCTACGACACTCCCCTGTGGCACACCTGAAATCACTCTTACTTCGGAAGACTTCTCTCCATTGAGAATGGCATGCTGCGTTCTGTTATCTAGGAACTCTTCAATCCAATCACACAATTGGTCTGATAGTCCATATGGTCTTACTTTGTTCATTAAACGGCTGCGGGGAACTGAGTCTCGTGGACGAATAGCGCGAGCTGGGTTTCACACGATCGTCTTTGTCGAAACCCATGCTGATTCCTACAGAGCAGATTTCTAGTCTCCAGAAAAGTCACTATACTCGAACATAATACGTGTTCCAAAATTCTACAACTGATCGACGTTAGAGATATAGGTCTACAGTTCTGCACATCTGTTCGACGTTCCTTCTTGAAAACGGGGATGACCTGTGCCCTTTTCCAATCCTTTGGAGCGCTACGCTCTTCTAGAGACCTACGGTGCACCGCTGCAAGAAAGGGGGCAAGTTTCTTCGCGTACTCTGTGTAAAATCGAACTGGTATCCCATATAGTCCAGCGGCCTTTCCTCTTTTGAGCGATTTTAATTGTTTCTCTATCCCTCTGTCGTCTATTTCGATATCTACCATTTTGTCATCTGTGCGACAATCTAGAGAAGGAACTACTGTGCAGTCTTCCTCTGTGAAACAGCTTTGGAAAAAGACATTTAGTATTTCGGCCATTAGTGTCATGCCAAGTGCCAGTAAATTAGCCTATTACACAAATGTTCTCGCAGTTACTTTTGAAAAAATTTGTTTATATAACTGAAGGTAGATAAGTGTAACGCGTCCTGCGACAGGTCGTCGCAAAAAACACGCCGGTACGGGACTACGAGTCCCACCGCCACACCTTCACCAGCCCATGTTAGGCAAAATTTTTCTGCCTGACTCATGTAGTACTATCACCGTGAGAGGGTGGTACGGGACTACAAGTCCCACCGCCACACCTCCAAAGTGAATTGCAGTGACGCAGTCATTGCCCTGTGGAAATTTACTGCCCACCAACACAGTTAGACCGCAATACACCGGTGATGCTGTATTGTAACATATCACCCCGGACTACAAGTCCATTTTAAAAAAAAAAAAAAAAAAAAAAAAAGTGTAACGCATGATAATGGCCTCAGGCCGATATCTAGATTGTTAAAAAGAAATCTCTTGTACAGTCAAATGGCAGTTATATCCTTCCGAAAGTGTTATATGACTGTGGCATCGTACAAAAATAAAACCATTGTGCAGTAACGCATGAAAACAGTGATGTAACAACTAAAAAATAAAACCTATCGCTCGACTGATACATATATTTAAGCTCAGGGAAGATTTCGCACAATGTAAGCATTCTCTGGCACAAATTAGGAAAGCACATTCCCAAGTTGCACCACTTCCAGATGTTAAGAAAATCAGTGTAGTGTGTATATTTTTCTCAGAATTTTCATTCTTTACATCAGAGTCCACGAACAACATCCTACAGTTAACGCTGGCATTGTTTCCACTTTTTTTAGCTTACTGTTTAGGGCAGCATTTCTCACCCTCAGTGTCGCGATACATTGATGTGTCGCGAATACATGTCAAGTGTATGGCGAGGTTTTTATATTTCTTCGTAAGAGTAATTTCTTTTATTGCATGACTTATATTTATGTTCACATGTACCTATTCAAGAGTGTTAGGTAATAACTTTCTAAAATTCGTATTTCATAGTCGTTCCATAGTAAAAAAAAAGGTACACTGGGAAAGCGATATGCACATATACCGATGGCCGTAGTTTTAGGTACACAAGGTACAGAAGGGCAATGCACTGGGGAGCTGTCAATTGTACTCAGGTGATTCATGCGAAAACGTTTCCGACGTGATTATGGCAGCACGAAGTGAATTAACGGCTTTTGAATGCGAAATAGTAGTTTGAGCTAGATGTGTGGGACATTCCATTTCAGAAATCGTTAGGGAATTCAATATTCCGAAATCCAAAGCGTCAAGAGTGTGCCAGGAACACCAGATTTCAAGCATTATCTCTCCTGACGGACAAAGCAGTGACCGACGGACTTCACTTAACGACCGAGAGCAGCGGTGTTTGTCAGTGCTAACAGACAAGCAACACTGCCTGAAATACCAGCAGAAATCAGTGTCGAACGTACGACGAACGTATCCTTTTGGACACTGCAGCGAAATGAGGTGTTAATGAGTTACTGCAGCAGATGGGCTCAAGTGCCTTTGCTAGCAGCACGACATCGCCTGCAGTGCCTCTCCTGGGCTTGCGACCATACTGGTTAGAACCTAGACGACTGGAAAACCGTGGCCAGGTTAGATGAGTTACGATTTCTGTCAATAAGAGCTGATGGTAGGGTTAGAGTGTGACGCAGACCCCACGAAGCAATGGACCCACGTTAACAAGACACTGTGCAACCTGCCGATGACTCCATAATGATGTGGCCAGTGTTTGCATACAGTGGACTGGGTCACCTCGTCCAACTGAACCGATCATTCGGTGACTTGGAGACCGCTGGCAGACATTGGTGGACTTCATGTTCCCAAACAACGATGGAATTTTTATGGATGGTAATGCACCCTGTCACCAGGCCACAATTGTTCGCGTTTAGTTTGAAAAACATTCTGGACAATTCTAGCAAATGGTTTAGCCACCCAGATTGCACGATGTGAATCCCATCGAACTTTATTGGCCAGCTAATGCACAAAATCCTACATCGGCAACTCTTTCGCAATTGTGGACAGCTATAGAGGCAGCATATCTGAATTTTCCGTAGAGGGCCTTCAACGAGTTGTTGAGTCCACGCCACGTCGAATTGCTGCAAAGGGAGGTCGTACACGATTTTAACAGGTGTCCCATGACTTTTATCATCTCAGCGTATTGTGTGTACTGTATATTGTATATCTTTCCTTTTTTGGATATAGGAAAAAGTAACATATAGGGATGTCGCAAAAGTTTTAAATGTGTTTCGGTGAACCCTAAAGGAAAAAATACGAGAAACGCTATTATAGTAAATTCTCAGAAGTGGTACAATTTTGGCAATTCTCCCTTACAGAAAATTATATAAGTTGCGTAAGGTGATCTGGTTTCGGAAGTAGTTACTTTGCACTCTGTGTCGTCAGAAACGAGCTAGTGTCTGTATCAGCCTTTCGTACCGGTTGGTAGTGAGTGTGGTTAGAATTCCTTGCACCGTGCTCAAACTATCGACTGAGACACACGGCCAAAATTAAACGCTTGAGCACACCTCTGCTTTGCATCGTCTCACGGCGCTTGCTTTAAGATGGCCGTCATCTCCCGACTGCGACATTTTGCACCAAAGACCGAATTAACTCCGGTGGGAGTGTTCTGTCTCTCCCCATCCACGTGTTGCGTTGGGTACGAAAAGTAGAAATATCTCTGGAGTGGCCATTACGTTCAGCGAATGTTATCAACATTAAGCTGGAGTTGTCACGCCATCTCGGGACGACGTTTGTTTAAGGCCAGTGCAAATTGGCAGTCACGTCACGTCACGTTAGTTCACGTCACGACAAAATATTTCACAGTGTATTTCAAATGGAGGCATTTACACAGGCAGTGAATGGACAGTCGCGTGACACTACGGCACGTTGAGGTTTCTCGGAAACAAAGTTATGAGGGTATCGCAGTCCGCTTACAACGTATGTTGACCTATTTTCGCCGCACTCACTCGTATTAAAATAGTGAGTTCCGTGTTTTTCTTTTTTCTTAAACTTTATTTTGGTATTAGGCTCTGTTTTCGTGGCAAACTGCAAATGTTCCACGGCAACCGGCACATTTTTTTCCTTTGTGTTACACAAGCGACGTCAAATACCTTGAAGCGAGAATCTATTTAGGTTACACAATAACAAAACAGTGCTGATGCACGACAATAAAGCTATGTATAAGAAAAGAGCACAAGCTGACGAAGCAATTTCCATTACATAAGATTTTAGGTGAAAAGGTCAGCTTTAATTAATCAGAAAGATATAATTGTTTATGACTTTGTTGGTTATCTAAAAAGAGAACGTAGTGAATAAGATAAACGAGCTCCATTAATTCCTTTGTAGCTATTGTTTTATGTGTTTGAATGTATATGTTTTCCCAAGGAATTTAATGTCAATGACTTGAAAATTGGTTTAACTTCTTAGCGCTTTAGCAAACGAAACTGATTTAGAACATTTACTATGGCCATTACTAAACATTGCTGTTGTTAGTTCCTCAATTCTGATACTATAATCTCCCTCTGTGTACCAGGGATGGTGACTCGTAACCTCACTTTCGCCGTTCGTTGCCGGGCTAAGGGACGTAAATACACGATGACGTGGCGATGCCGTTACGTGATGCCCATTCATTCTGGTCTTCAAAGCTAAGAGCCCACTTTATTCCAGGTACCAAATGCAAATTGTTGTGGCGTCTACAAAGCGGCTAGCAACTAGGAAGGGTATCTGTCCGTACTAGCGATATAATGACATTCAACATTTAAGGGACTCATTGTGGACAAATCTACGCCGTCGAGAAATCACGTGACCACCGTGACAATGTATGCTGACAACACAAGATCAATTCTGCGCATCTGAATGCTCACTCCAGAGATGTTTCTGCTGTAAGATTGGGTAGCTGTTAAGAGAAGCATCTTTGGCCGGAATTATGAAATGAATGGCGGAAATGCTAAAACATAAAACTTGCGTTCTTGTCTGGCATTATGGAATGCTGCTTCTGAGAAGACGCTACGACGGAACAAGGTCAGTATGCACAATCAAGATCGGGAGCAATTTATCACGTTGTGATGTGCGCAGAGGCAGAGCGACTGTCATTTCTTTATTTGTTCATTCATTTCATGGCAAGAACGGCGGTGTACGGAAGAAAGCATGGTCCGGCAAAGGAATATCATCTCTAAAATTCTGCTAGCTGGCGAGAATGTTTTTATTTTATATTTTGTCTCACATTCAACGTTGTTTTTTGTTTCGCAGTAGATTTTTGAGATGGAATTGTTTACCTTCATTTAAAACAAAATTCCGAGGAATCAGTTTACTTTTCATGGGCACTCGAGAAAATAATTTGAAAACCTTAGGCCTGTGTGTGTGTGTGTGTGTGTGTGTGTGTGTGTGTGTGTGTACTTTCTATGGTCGCTCGTATTCAAGGCGTCCACAGCCGAGCGAGTAACTCCTTGGTTCCCTACACATGAGGTCTCTGGATGGAATCTCGCTGCCGATAATGTTTTTTTTCATTCCCGCGTAATTCAATAAACTTATTCAGTATCACTGCACAAATTATAAGTATCTAATTATTTTACTTTCACAATCTTTAACCGCAAAAAAGAAAAAAAGGTAAGGAGACCGGAAATTAAAAAACGATACACGAGAACTTCAAATAAGTATACTTGTTGTATTTATGTTATTGTAACTACATTTGTGACAAATACAATGTGTGACCTATGGAGCGCTGCACTAATCAGAAAGATACTTCTCGTAGAAACGTGGAAAACAATTATTGCCACGGACAGCACACGAAACGAACGACGAAATTTTGCTTATGCATCGATTTTTCACTGTGTCTATTGCAAAAAAAAATTGTCTACAGTTTTAAATGGTTCTCGGTCATTGAACAATTTCCCTGCCTACCACGCACATCGAAACATATCACCAAATAATGATGCAGATAACTGATGGCGTACAACTGACTAAACTTTCAGGCGATCTTGTCTAATAGCTACCTCTCTTTTCTGTTCGATGATATACGCGAAATTTTGAAGTCGTTTTGTAAGAATCTTCGTCAACCTGTGAAAACGAACGTCGCAAGGCCCCACCAGCGGAGTACGTTTTGGAGGAATTACTTTAATACTGCTCGCTAGTAGAGAACCTCCATCTTCAAAAGTTACGTGGGAATGAAAAATAAAAACATTACAAGAGCAACAGTCAATCCAGAGACCTCGTGCTCAAGAAACTATGCCCATACTCGCTCGGATGCGGACACGGTGAATGTTAACAAGAATACAAGGTTTCCCGTTCTCTTTTAATTATGAACGTGTGTGGAAAAATGTGTGTTTTGTATCTGCTGTATGATATTAGCAGTGTGTTTAACGTATGTGTTGTTTTCTCTCATTTTATTTGTGAGATTCCAGACCAGCTCAGATGTTTCAGTTTGTTGTTGTTGTTGTTGTTGTTGTCTTCAGTCCTGAGACTGGTTTGATGCAGCTCTCCATGCTACTCTATCCTGTGCAAGCTTGTTCTCCCAGTAGCTACTGTAGCCTACATCCTTCTGAATCTGCTTAGTGTATTCATCTCTTGGTCTCCCTCTACGATTTTTACCCTCCACGCTGCCCTCCAATGCTAAATTTGTGATCCCTTGATGCCTCAGAACATGTCCTAATAACCGGTTCCTTCTTCTTGTCAAGTTGTGCCACAAACTCCTCTTCTCCCCAATTCTATTCAATACCTCCTCATTAGTTATGTGATTTACCCATCTAATCTTCAGCATTCTTCTGTAGCACCACATTTCGAAAGCTTCTATCCTCTTCTTGCCCAAACTATTTATCGCCCATGTTTCACTTCCATACATGGCTGCACTCCGTACAAAAACTTTCAGAAACGACTTCCTGGCACTTAAATCTATTCTCGATGTTAAAAAATTTCTCTTCTTCAGAAACGCTTTCCTTGCCATTACCAGTCTACATTTCATATCCTCTCTACTTCGACCACCATCAGTTATTTTGCCCCCCAAATAGCAAAAGTCATTTACTACTTTAAGTGTCGCAAAAAAATGGTTCAAATGGCTCTGAGCACTATGGGACTTAACATCTATGGTCATCAGTCCCCTAGAACTAAGAACTACTTAAACCTAACTAACCTAAGGACATCACACACATCCATGCCCGAGGCAGGATTCGAACCTGCGACCGTAGCAGTCGCGCGGCTCCGGACTGAGCGCCTAGAACCGCTAGACCACCGCGGCCGGCTTTAAGTGTCTCATTTCCTAATCTAATTCCCTCAGCATCACCCGACTTAATTCGACTACATTCCATTACTCTCGTTTTGCTTTTGTTGATATTCATCTTATATCCTACTTTCAAGACACTGTCCATTCCGTTCAACTGCTCTTCCAAATCCTTTGCTGTCCCTGACAGAATTACAAAGTCATCGGCGAACCTCAACGTTTTTATTTCTTCTCCACGGACTTTAATACCTACTCCGAATTTTTCTTTTCTTTCCTTTACTGCTTGCTCAATATACAGATTGAATAACATCGGGGATACGCTACAACCCTGTCTCACTCCCTTCCCAACCACTGCTTCCCTTTCATGCCCCTTGACTCTTATAACTGCCATCTGGTTTCTGTACAAATTGTAAATAGCCTTTCGCTCCCTGTATTTTACCCCTGCCACCTTTAGAATTTGAAAGAGAGTATTCCAGTCAACATTGTCAAAAGCTTCCTCTAAATCCACGAATGCTAGAAATGTAGGTTTGCCTTTCCTTAATCTATTTTGTAAGATAAGTCGTAGGGTCAGTATTGCCTCACGTGTTCCAACATTTCTGCGGAATCCAAACTGATCTTCGCCGAGGTCGGCTTCTACCAGTTTTTCCATTCGTCTGTAAAGAATTCGCGTTAGTATTTTGCAGCTGTGGCTTATTAAACTGATAGTTCGGTAATTTTCACATCTGTCAACACCTGATTTCTTTGGGATTGGAATTATTAAAAAATGGTTCAAATGGCTCTGAGCACTATGCGACTTAACTTCTGAGGTCATCAGTCGCTTAGAACTTAGAACTAATTAAACCTAACTAACATAAGGACATCACACACATCCATGCCCGAAGCAGGATTCGAACCTGCGACCGTCGCGGTCGCTCCGTTCCAGACTGTAGCGCCTAGAACCGCACGGTCATTCCGGCTGGCTTGGAATTATTATATTCTTCTTGAAGTCTGAGGGAATTTTTCCTGTCTCATGCATCTTGCTCACCAGATGGTAGAGTTTTGACGGGACTGGCTCTCCCAAAGCCGTCAATAGTTCCAATGGAATGTTGTCCACTCCCGGGACCTTGTTTCGACTCAGGTTTTTCAGTGCTCTGTCAAACTCTTCACGCAGTATCGTATCTCCCATTTCATCTTTCATTTCCATAATATTGTCCTCAAGTACATCGCCCTTGTATAGACCCTCTATATACTCCTTCCACCTTTCTGCTCTCCCTTCTTTGCTTAGAACTGGGTTTCCGTCTGAGCTCTTGATATTCATACAAGTGGCTCTCTTTTCTCCAAAGGTGTCTTTAATTTTCCTGCAGGCAGTATCTATCTTACCCCTAATGAGATAAGCCTCTACATACTTACATTTGTCCTCTAGCCATCCCTGCTTAGCCATTTTGCACTTCCTGTCGATCTCATTTTTGAGACGTTTGTATTCCCTTTTGCCTGCTTCATTTACTGCGTTTTTATATTTTCTCCTTTCATCAATTAAATTCAATATTTTTTCTGTTACCCAAGGATTTCTACTAGCCCTCGTCTTTTTACCTACTTGATTCTCTGCTGCCTTCACTACTTCATCCCTCAGAGCTACCCATTCTTCTTCTACTGTATTTCTTTCCCCCATTCCTGTCAATTGTTCCCTTATGCTCTCCCTGAAACTCTCTACAACCTTTGGTTTAGTCAGTTTATCCAGATCCCATCTCCTTAAATTCCCACCTTTTTGCAGTGTCTTCAGTTTTAATCTAGAGTTCATAACCAATAGATTGTGGTCAGAGTCCACATCTGCCCCTGGAAATGTCTTACAATTTAAAACCTGGTTCCTAAAGCTCTGTCTTACCATTATATAATCTATCTGATACCTTCTAGTATCTCCAGGATTCTTCCACGTATACAACCTTCTTTCATGATTCTTGAACCAAGTCTTAGCTGTGATTAAGTTGTGCTCTGTGCAAAATTCTACCAGACGGCTTCCTCTTTCATTTCTGTCCCCCAATCCATATTCACCCACTATGTTCCCTTCTCTCCCTTGTCCTACTCTCGAATTCCAGTCACCCATGACTATTAAATATTCGTCTCCCTTCACTACCTGAATAATTTCGTTTATCTCATCATACATTTGATCAATTTCTTCATCATCTGCAGAACTGGTTGGCATATAAACTTGTACTACTGTAGTAGGCATGGGCTTCGTGTCTATCTTGGCCACAATAATGCGTTCACTATGCTGTTTGTAGTAACTTACCAGCACTCCTATTTTTTTATTCATTATTAAACCTACTCCTTCATTACCCCTATTTGATTTTGTATTTATAACCCTGTATTCACCTATTCACCTGACCAAAAGTCTTGTTCCTCCTGCCACCGACCTTCACTAATTCACACTATATCTAACTTCAACCTATCCATTTCCCTTTTTAAATTTTCTAACCTACCTGCCCGATTAAGGGATCTGACATTCCACGCTCCGACCCATAGAACGCCAGTTTTATTTCTCCTGATAACGACGTCCTCTTAAGTAGTCCCCGCCCGGAGATCCGAATGGGGGACTATTTTACCTCCGGAATATTTTACCCAAGAGGATGCCATCATCATTTAACCGTACAGTAAATCTGCATGCCCTCGGGAAAAATTACGGCTGTAGTTTCTCCTTGCTTTCAGCCGTTCGCAGTACCAGCACAGCAAGGCCGTTTTGGTTAGTGTTTCAAGGCCAGATCAGTCAATCATCCAGAAGACTGTTGCCCCTGCAACTACTGAAAATGCTGCTGCCCGTTTCAGGAACCACACGTTTGTCTGGCCTCTCAACAGATACCCCTCCGTTGTGGTTGCACCTACGGTGCGGCCATCTGTATCGCTGAGGCACGCAAGCCTCCCCACCAACGGTAAGGTCCATGGTTCATGGGGGTAGGATATTTCAGTACAATATTTAATAAATGAGTAATTTATCTCAGAGATTTCCTTTGTTTACTCCTATGTGTAAAATTTTGTCTTTAACTTCTGACTTTGTTTAACCTTAGCGTATTGAACCTTTCTTTGTTGTCAGGCTAACCGGAATGTAGATGTCCCATGCAAAATAATTGTTTATTCACTAAACCTGACCCCTTCTCTGTTCTGGAGAAAGTAACTTACTCAAATCCAGTCTCCTACACAATTATTTTCAATAAATTTTTATTTGCTCGGATCACAAAACCGAAACCTTCTTTAACCACTAACGCGATTCCTGTCCAGTCCAGATTTATCAGAGATGCCTTACTTCAGTTCAGTCCATTTTTAGATGCACGCTCCACTGGTCACAGAATTCCAGTTGCTGAAATATCCCCCTATGAGAGAAAGGGACCCCTTGGACTGCGTGATGCCATGCAGGGACTAGATGAACCACAACTATTTACCCTCCTCGCCATGTCACCAGAAAATTTTGGGAAAATACCTTACAACAAAATATTGAAACGCACTTTGTGATAGCAACCTTTTATCAACTACTAAACTGGTCAATCTTGCGCGTAAGTATGTAAAGAAATCCAATACTGTTTGGTTGCTCTACTGGCGATACATCTCTGGAAACAGATTGGTAAGCTCGGCTCTTAAGTATCGCTTATCGGTCCGAGACGCTTCTCAGATTGGATTAGTAGCGGAGGTAGACAAGATTCAAAGAAGAACTTTAGGAATGCGTTACAGAGGCCATTGTCAAATTCCAGTGGTAGAACATGGATGGCTTTACTGTTATTATTATGACAGCGTACGGTCCGGGAAGTGACGTGTAACGCGTTATTTCCTCGCACGTACGTCCCGCGAAATGACTACGACGAGAAAATTTCAGAAATTAGAAACAATAGGGAAGGTGGCTCCTGCAGTATTGAAATAGATGTTATTATTCTCGTTGGCCGCTACTGCACCATTTGGCTGCCAATAACAAACATTTGGAATTTCCCCGGAGATCTGTTAACATTTTGAAAAAACTGGACTTCTGCCGGATGTTCGCGTATATGTTTCAGGTGACGTTCAAATTTAGCTTCGTTACCTGTCAGGATTATGTGTCATTAGGTAAGTTATCAAAGATTGTGCCAGTGTGTTGTTCACCCCTAAAGCCAGTTTTAATGAAGAGTAATGAAAGTCAATATTTCCTTCAGTATTTGACTAAAGGACAAAAAAAAAACTGGTACATCTGTCTAATATCGTGAAGGGCCCCAGCGAGCACGTAGAGGTGCCGCAACACGACGTGGCATGGACTTGACTAATGTCTGAAGTAGAAGGAATTGACACCATAAATCCTACAGGGCTCTCCATAAATCCGTAAAAGCACAAGGGAGTGGAGGTCTCTTTCGAAGAGCACATTGCAAGGCATCCCAGATATGCTCAATAATGTTCATGTCTGAGTTTGGTGGCCAGAGAAAGTGTTTGAAGTAATAATAATGTTTCTGGAGCCACTCTGTAGCAATTCTGGACATGTGGGTTGCCGCATTGTCCTGCTGGAATTGCCCAGGTCTGTTGGAATGCCTTATTGACATGAATGGACGCAGGTGATCAGACAGGTTTTAAAGTACGTGTCACCTGTCAGAGTCGTATGTAGACGTATCAGGGGTTCCACATCACTCCAAGTGCACACGCCCCACACCATTAGAGAGCCTCCACCAGCTCAAACAGTCCCTTGTTGACATGCATGGTGCATGGATTCATGAGGTTGTTCCATACCCGTACACGTCCATCTGCTCGATACAATTTGGAACGAGACTCGTCCGACCAGGCAACATGTTTCCAGTCATCAACAGTCCAATGTCGGTGTTGACGGGCCCAGGCGAGGTGTAAAGCTTTGTGTCGTGCAGTCATCAAGCGTACACGAGTGGGCCTTCGGTTCTGAAAACACATATTGGTGATGTTTCGTTCAATGGTTCGTACGCTCACACTTGTTGATGGCTCAGCACTGAAATCTGCGGCAACTTGCGGAAGGGTTGCATTTGTGTCTCGTTGAACGATTCTCTTCAGTCGTCGTTGGTCCCACACTTGCAGAATCTTTTTCGGCCGCAGCGGTGTCGGAGATTTCATGTTTTACCGGATTCCTGATATTCACGGTACACTCGTGAAATGGTCGTACGGGAATATGCCCACTTCATCGCTATCTCGAAGACGCTGTGTCCCATCACTTGTGTGACGACTATACGACTGTAACGCCACGTTCAAACTCGCTCACATGTTGATAACCTGCCATTCTAGCAGCAGTAGCCGATCTAATAACTGCGCCAGACACTTTTCTTATATAGGCGTTGCCGACCGTAGCACCGTATTGTGGCTGTTTTCATCTCTCTGTATTTGAATACGCATGCCTACACCAGTTTCTTTGGCGCTTCTGTATACTACTATGCATCTCATTGTCTGTAATGGGTTCGAATGGATTATTCACAGCTTTCGAAATGTGGTGCTACAGAAGAATGCTGAAGATTAGATGGGTAGATCACATAACTAATGAGGAAGTATTGAATAGGATTGGGGAGAAGAGAAGTTTGTGGCACAACTGGACCAGAAGAAGGGATCGGTTGGTAGGACATGTTCTGAGGCATCAAGGGATCACCAATTTAGTATTTGAGGGCAGCGTGGAGGGTAAAAATCGTAGAGGGAGACCAAGAGATGAATACACTAAGCAGATTCAGAAGGATGTAGGTTGCAGTAGGTACTGGGAGATGAAAAAGCTTGCACAGGATAGAGTAGCATGGAGAGCTGCATCAAACCAGTATCAGGACTGAAGACCACAACAACAACAACAATTCACAGCTAATTTCGTGAGAGCCGAATCTGTGATGCAGTACTTAAACGATTGTCAGTGTCGTACACGGTGAACACCACATATTATTCTTATGGCGCAGTTCCCTCCAGTGAAACGTTAAAGAGGACTTACACGAGAGTAAAGCTCCGTCTGTCGTAATTCAGTGGAAACAAGTCATGTTTCTGATTTATTAATTTGCCTGTCGCCTAGGCCTTGAGTGACGCACACTGAGTTGTTTCAGGAATCTGTAAAATATTTTCGGTCAGTGAAAATTATCATCAGGATGCCTATATTGCTGTTGTTATGGTCTTCCGTCCAGATACTGGTTTGATGCAGCTCTCCATGCTGCTCTATCCTGTACAAGCCTCTTTCATCTTCGAGTAACTGCTGCAACCTATAGTCTTTTGAATCTGCTTACTGTTTTCATCTCTTGGTCTTCCTCTACGATTTTTATTCCCCATACTTCCCTCCATTACTAAATTTGTGGTCCCTTGATGTCTCATTATGTGTACTGTCAACAAGTGCCTTCTTTTAGCCAAGTGGTGTCTTAAATTTTTCTCTCCCCAATTGTTATTTGGAATGTACTTGCTAGTTATCCGATCTTCCAAAGTAACATTCAACGCTCTATTGTACAAACAAATTTGAATAGCTTCTAGTATCTTCTTGTCTGTGATCCTTTTCGTGCATAATTCACTTCCAAAACAGGCAAATACTTTCAGAAAAGTATTTTTTAACAATTAAATTTATGTTACATCTTAAATTATGCTCTTTTTTTTCAGAAACACCTTTCTTCCTGTTAACCGTCTGTATTTCATATCGCCGGCCGTGGTGGCCGAGCGGTTCTAGGCGCTTCAGTCTGGAACCGCGCGACCGCTACGGTCGCAGGTTCGATTCCTGCCTCGGGCATGGATGTGTGTGATGTCCTTAGGTTTAAGTAGTTCTAAGTTCTAGGGGACTGATGACCTCAGAAGTTAAGTCCCATAGTGCTCAGAGCCATTTGAACCATATTTCATTTCCTCGATGCTTTCGCCACCGTCAGTTATCCTGTTGCCCAAATACGAAACTCATCTTCTGCGTTTAGCATATTTTTCTCCAATTTAATTGTAACAGCATTCGCTGACTTATTTTTACTACACTGATTTGCCTTGGTGTATTTTTTATGCTGTTCATCTTATAACTCCTTCACAACTCACAACTCACCTTTCATCTGACTTTCGAACCCCTTTGTCGTCTGACTGATCGGCAATGTCATCAACGCACATTGAAGTTTTTATTGCCTCTGCCTGAACTTTAATTCCGTTACCAATTCTCATTTTGGTTTCCTCTACCGTTTGCTGAATGTACGCATTGAACAACCACCCCGAGTCACTCCCTTCCATGTCCTTCAACTCATCGATACGTATATCCGACAAATTACGAAGACTCTTCCTTGCAAAGTAACACCTGCCAAGTCTCTAAACTTGTCACTGGTGTAGTACCCTTCATTGTGTGTGTGTGTGTGTGTGTGTGTGTGTGTGTGTGTGTGTGAGAGAGAGAGAGAGAGAAAGAGAAAATTATGCTACGTATGGCATTATTGACTGGGGGACACCCTTTGACTTTGTTGGGACACGTGGTGCAAGTATTTTTGTTTGCTGCAATTCCGCGACTTACTCATCGGCGAAGACAAGATAAAATAACACAAGCATCCAGATGCCGAGCAGGGAGAATCTCTGACTTGGCCGGGGATCGCACTCGGGTCCCCAAGATCTAGAGGCAGCAACGTTAGCCACTAGACGAGAAGCGAAGACGTGACTTTGAATGCGAACTCGGAAGAGAATCAAGGCAGTGTGTGTGATGTACTCTCACACAACATGAAGAAATGAAAATTATTAAGTTCATACAAAGTTAAATTTGAAAACTGTTTCTCGTGGACATATCAGAAACACCTCTGATTGATGCCACGGAAGACTAAGTTTACCATTTTTTCAAATTTAAATTATTTCGTGAAACATAAATGTGGCGCTACCATAATTTCATGCATGGAAACGAAAAATTAGCTCCGTAAAGATATAGATCGTTTACAAAATCTTTTATTACCAGATATAAAAAACGTATTATAATATACAAGCAACAAGAATTATTGAACAACTTTAAAACGTCACTAAAAATATTACATCCAACAACTGCATTCAGCAATAATGGTTTACTTAAAATTGACATACGTCTATCTACAACGTCAGGACACGTACTGATGAAGACAGTGAAGCTGAAATAAGCTTATATACTTGAATAAAATATCAAGCAGCATACTGTTTTCCAGTTCTGTGCACAATGTCCTAATGTGCCATGTTATATCCTGCAGGTCGCACAATAAAGCAAATAACATTGATCAATTGTGTGCTGCAAATATTTATGAATATGAAATACAATGCTAGAATTATTGTATGCATTATGACCATATTCCTTGCTACAAAGTTTATAGGTGCAATAGGACACACAGTTTTGATATTTCAAAACTAGTTCATTATCAGATATTAGGAAGCAACATACACTACTGGCCATTAAAATTGCTACACCAAGAAGAAATGCAGATGATAAACGGGTATTCATTGGACAAATATAGTATACTAGAACTGACATTTGATAAAATTTGACGCAATTTGGGTCCATAGATCCTGAGAAATCAATACCCAGAACAACAACCTCTGGCCGTAATAACGGCATTGACACGTCTGGGCATTGAGTCAAACAGAGCGTGGATGGCGTGTACGGGTACAGCTGCCCATGCAGCTTCAACACGATACCACAGTTCATCAAGAGTAGTGACTGGCGTATTGTGACGAGCCAGTTGCTCGGCCGCCATTGACCAGACGTGAGAGATCTGGAGAATGTGCTGGCCAGGGCAGCAGTCAAACATTTTCTGTATCCAGAAAGGCCCGTACAGGACCTGCAACATGCGGTCGTGCATTATCCTGCTGAAATGTAGGTTTTCGCAGGGATCGAATGAAGGGTAGAGCCACGGGTAGTAACACATCTGAAATATAACGTTCACTGTTCAAAGTGCCGTCAATGCGAACAAGAGGTGACCGAGACGTGTAACGAATGGCACCATATACCATCACGCCGGGTGATACGCCAGTATGGCGATGACGAATACACGCTTCCAATGTACGTTCACCGCGATGTCGCCAAACACGGATGCGACCATCATGATGCCGTAAACAGAACTTGGATTCATCCGAAAAAACGACGTTTTGCCATTCGTGCACCCAGGTTCGTCGTTGAGTACACCATCGCAGGCGCTCCTGTCTGTGATGCAGCGTCAAGGGTAACCGCAGCCATGGTCTCCGATCTGATAGTCCATGATGCTGCAAACGTCGTCGAACAGTTCGTGCAGATGGTTGTTGTCTTGCAAACGTCCCCATCTGTTGACTCAGGGATCGAGACGTGTCTGCACGATCCATTACAGCCATGCGGATAATATGCCTGTCATCTCGACTGCTAGTGATACGAGGCTGTTGTGATCCAGCATGGCGTTCAATATTACCCTCCTGTACCCACCGATTCCATATTCTGCTAACAGTCATTGGATCTCGACCAACGCGAGCAGCAATGTCGCGATACGATAAACCGCAATCGCGATAGGTTACAATCCGACCTCTATCAAAGTCGGAAACGTGATGGTACGCATTTCTCCTCCTTACACGAGGCATCACAACAACGTTTCACCAGGCAAAGTAGGTCAACTGCTGTTTGTTTATGAGATATTGGTTGGAAACTTTCCTCATGTCAGCAGGTTGTAGGTGTCACCACCGGCGCCAACCTTGTGTGAATGCGCTGAAAAGCTAATCGTTTGCATATCACAGCATCTTTTTCCTGTCGGTTAAATTTCGCGCCTGTTCTGTAGCACGTCATGTTCGTGGTGTAGCAATTTTAATGGCCAGTAGTGTATTAATTCCGTCGCAGGTGTCCTCTCCAGTACAAGAGACGTCTGTCATGTTATTATGATGAGTTAACCGTGTGAGGAAAGCCATATACGGAGACAGGGGGAAGCAGCTTGTTTGACGCCTTGGCTGCTGGCGCGGTCTTCACGGCGATGTTAACAGCTGTTCCCTAATCGTGCGGAGAACAGAGTTTGCGAGTAGCAGACGACCCGTGACCCAGCAGCCCTGTGCGGCGTGAGCTGTGGGCGAGCTCAGAATCACCTCTTCCACTCCCACGCCACGTCTTTTTTTTTTGCCTTTATGGCGCCACACGAGAGCAGCTATTACCTATCAGCTCTGTACGTGGGCGCAGCGTACGTGGTCGGTGTTAACGGAAAGAGCTTAACATTAATTCCCAGGAAAACTGCTCTGTAGTGCGATCTTCCCTCTCCATCCGCGGTTTCGCGTTAGCCGAAGTTCTCTTTCCAGCCATTTAGCTCAGTCACTTTAGCCCATTCATTAGACACGGGGCGCTTCTTGCGTTACTGGAAGAAGTGCATGTCGCGGTTCCGACACATTAGTATCTGCTCACACATTTCGAGAAAAGCGAACTGCCTGAATCGTTAAGTGTACCGAGGCCATTACACAAAATTTCAGTCTTAAAAGTGCACACTGTCGCTTTGGAAGGTTGTAGGTCGTGTAGGAAGAAACGAAGTGGAGCTTCACGGGCTGAAAGGCCATATGGTGCTACGACACTGATTACGAAATTGAGTCAAATTTACAAAGAACATGGCAGCACGAGCTCACCTATGAGTATGACTTTGCACGCCCTCTGACCTGGAGACATGCACTGATTCTTTTTGAGACGATGTCACAAAGCTGGTGTTTCCTCACGTGAGGCAAGCTTGCCCACAGCTGTTGTAAGTGGTTCCTGACATCCTGGATTCTGTCAGTGGAACAGAGTTGACGTCCGACATGTACCCACACATATGTTCTAATGGAGGTGGATATGGGGATCTTTTTGGACACTGGAGTACTTCACCATAAACCAGATAGAACACACACACACACAAATGTACCATATGTGGACGAGCATTGTCCTGTTGAAAAATGGCACCACGATACTGGCGCATGAGAGGTAACACACGAAGACGAAGCATGCGGGTGACGTGCCGTTGTACCGACTGATTTACCTTTACATGCTCTTGGATGGCACACGGAGATCTGAAGAGGTCACGATGTGCTTGGGGCACTATACAGGGCCCCTTCGTTGTGGTAGTCAGACGAGGTGCACCGGAAGCTTGATGAAGAGTATGTCTGCCCTCAGGTTTCCCACGCAGTCCAACATCGCGCTACTGTTCAGGTTTCCCACGCAGTCCAACATCGCGCTACTGTCACATCCGAATGCCCCACAAACCTGGACACTGCAGTGTTCGACCTGCCGGCCAAATGGGGACTCACAATGGGGTTCCTCTCAAGCTGCTGATAATGCTGTCACAAACGAGTGCGCGGCATTTGTCCTTCCTTTACAGTGATCTGACGCTATTCACACCCCTTATGGGCCCTATCAGGCCTGGTAACAACACGAACCTCGCGAAAGCACTTCGGTCGCCGTCGTACCGTGACAGAGGCGCAGGTACAGGGTGTGAATTGTTACACTATGAGAGAAAAACGTAAATTAGTTACAAACTACGGTGTGCACACACTTTATTCAGTATGTAAACGTCTTCGGACTTAGGTGTCCATCACTGGCGATAATGTGGTGCAAACGAATAGACACATTCTGCATGACTGCTAAAGTGTCGGATCATCGATGCTGTCGATGACCTCCTGAATGGCTGTTTTCAGCTCAGCAATGGTTTTGGGGTTTTTGCTGTACACCTTGTCTTTAATGCTGCACCACAAAAAGGAGTCGCATGTGTTCAGATCCGGAGAATATTGGGGCCAATCGGGGCCCATGCCTATGGCCTTTGGCTACCCGAGAACCAGAGTGTGGCCCCAAAGTGCTCCTTCAGGACATCAGACACTCTCCTGCTTCGATTGGCCCGAGCTCCGTCTTGCGTGAACCACATATTGTCGAAATGAGGATCACTTTGGATAATGGGGATGAAATCATCTTCCAAAACCTTAACGTACCGTTCGGTGGTCACCGTGCTATCAAGGAATATCACACCGATTATTCCGTGACTGGACACTGCACACCATACAGTCACCTGTTGAAGGTGAAGAGACTGCTCGACCGCGAGACGCGGACTCTCGATCCCCACATTCGCCAGTTTTGCATGTTGACGACACCATCCAAACGAAAGTGGATTTCGTCGCCAAACCAAACCATACAGCGCATACTAATTCCCATCATGCCTCACGACCAACCGTGCAGTTTAATCTTCATAACACAAACCGTTGAGAAGTTATGATGATTTTATTTCACATAGTTCAATAATTGTCAGTCTGTATAAGCACCTACATATTCATCGATGTTGTGCTCCTGTACGATGCTACACTGACATCCGCTAGTGTCTTCTGCATACGTGTCTTTATTGGCCAGCCAGTATTTACATATATATAAATAAAACGCTACGGTCTGCCAGTTACGGAGTTGACCGCAGCGTAGATATACCTATCTCTACGTGTGTAATATCCTATTTTGGATAAAAAATAAAATACTACGTAGTTTTCGTGGTAGATAGTACTAATTTTTTTTTTTTTTTTTGCTTTTGTACTGAATGCAGCTTCTAGCTTACACACTAAATGTGGTGGTTATGGAAAGACCCATGCTCAAGGTGTCGGTGATACCGTAGCTCAGGCTGTTCGGTCAGAGAGCTGGATGCAATAAAATAAAATAAAAATAAAGGAGTCACGTGTTCATGATGAACTAGGAGGGTCCTGAAATAATCGCCCACTCCAAATGACGAGAACAATAACGAACAAAATAAGAGGGAGAAAAGCGAATAATTTCTTTGATTAGTAGTCAAAACGCCCTAGATACCGGGTTCGAACCTTACCACTGCTTAAATTTTGTATAAAAGTCGTTAGCATTGGCGGCCGAAGACTTCCGGCATAAGAAGTCACCCTCATTCTGCCAATAGCCTTTTCAAAGAGGGCGGAGGAACGGAGAGAGGTTCGGGTACTCTCTTGTCCTAGGGGTGGAAAACTGCTCCTAAAAGGCGGAACAATCAGCAATGATCAACGGCATGACGACACAGAAGGCAACGGAAACCACTGCATCAAAGACACACAACGTGTATCCACACGACATGTGACCTGTAACTGAAGAAGTGTCATGATGATCTCTCCATTGGCAAAAGATTCCCGAATATTCCCCCAGGGTACTGCCAAGGGGGAGGTGACCATGAGAAAAAGATTGAATTACCAACGAATGGATAACGTTCTACGAGTCGGGCTGTGGAAGTCAGAATGTGGTAGGGAAGCTATAAAATCTGAAAAGAGAAATGCAAAGATGAATCTAGATATGTGGGGGTCAGTGAAGTGAAATAGAAAGAAGACAAAAATTTCTGATCAGACAAGTATAGGGTAACATCAACAGCAGCAGAAAGTAGTATAACGGGAGTAGGATTCGTTATGAATAGGAAGGTAGGGCAGACTTTCAGTTACTGAGGAGAGGTCAGTGATAGGGTTGTTCTCATAAGAATCGACAGCAAAGCAATGCCCACAATAGTAGTACAGGAGTACATGCCGACATCACAAGCTGAAGATAAACAGAGAGAAAAAGTATATGCGGACTCTGAACGGGTAATTCAGTACGTAAAGGTACATGAAAATCTAATGGTCATGTGGAATTGGAAAGCGATTGTAGGGGAAGGAGTAGAAAAGGGGTTACGGGAGAATACGGACCTGGTACAAGGAATGAGAGAGGAGTAAGAATAATTGAGTTCTGCAATAAATATTAGCTAGTAACAGCGAATACTCTTGTTCAATAATCACGAGAGGAGGAGATGTACTTGGAAAACGTCGGGAGATAAGGGAAGGTTTCAGTTATATTACAGCATGGTCAGGTAGAGATTTCGAAATCAGGTACAGAATTGTATGGCGTACCCAGGAGCAGATATGGACTCAGATCACAATGTAGTGACGATGAGCAGTAGGCTGAAGTTTAAGGAAGAATCAATACGGAAAGAACTGGGATGCGGAAGTAGTGAGGAATGACGAGATACGCTTAAAGTTCTTTGGGACTATAGATACAGCAATAAGGAATAGATTAATAGGTAGTACAGTTGAAAAGGACTGGACATTTTTAGAAAGGGCAATCACAGAAGTGGGAAAGAAAAACATGGTACAAAGAAGGTAATTGCGAAGAAACCATGGCTAACAGAAGAAATACTTCAGCTGATCGATGAAACAAGGAAGTGCAAAAATGCTCAGCGAGAGACAGGAATACAGCAATATAAATCACTTAGGGATGAAATAAATAGAAAATGCATGGAAGTCAAGGCTAAGCCGCAGCCGGAAAAAATGTGAAGCAACAGAAAAGAAACCATCATCAGAAGGACTGACTCAGCATACGGAAAAGTCAAAAGACGCTTCGATGAATTTAAAAGGAAAATAGGGAATCTGAAGAGTGTAATGGGAATTCGGCTTTCGGCAGTCAAACGCAGAGTAGGCAGCGGATTGGTGGAAAGAGTACGTTGAAGGCCTCCTGCGTGACGACGTGGTAGAAGAAGAACTTGGAGTCGATACGGGAGATACAGACGATCTATTATTAGAGTCAGCACTTTAAACAACTATGGAAGACTTACGATCAAATAAAGAAGAAGGGGTAGACAACATTGCATCAGAAGTTCTAAAATCATTGGAGGAAGTCGCAACAAAACGTCTATTCAAGTTGTGCAGAATGTATGAGACTGGTGACATACCATATGACTTTCGGAAAAATATCATCCACACAATTCTGAAGACGGCAAGAGCTGACAAGTGCGAGAATTATCGCACAATCAGCATAACAGCTCAAGAATAATATACAGAAGAATGGAAAAGAAAATTCAGTAACTGTCAGATGAAGATCAGTTTGGCTTTAGAAAACATGAAGGCACCAGAGAGGCAATTCTGGCGTTGTGGTTGATAATGCAGGCAATATTGAAGAAATATCGAGACACGTTCATAGGACTTTTGGACCTGGGAAAAGCGTTCGACAGTGTCAAACGGGGCAAGATGTTCAAAATTCTGTGAAAAGTAGGGATAAACTATAGGAAAAGGGAGGTGATATACAATATGCACAAGAGCCAAGACGGAATAATAAGAGTGGAAGACCAAGAACGAAGTGTTCGGATTAAAAAAGGTGTAAGACAGAGATGTAGTCCTTCGCCCCCACTGTTCAGTCTATACATGAAAGAAGCAATCACGGAAATAAAGGAAACGTTCTAGAGTGGGATTAAAATTCAAGGTGAAAGGATATCTATTATACGATTAACTGATGAAATTGCTTTCCCCAGTGAAGGCGAAGAAGAATTACAGGACGTGCTGAATGTAAGGAACAGTGTAACGAGTGCAGAGTAGGGATTGAGAGCAAACCGAAGAAAAACGGAAGTAATCAGAAGTAGCAGATATGAGAACAGCGAGAAACTGAACGTCGGGACTTGTGATCGCGACGTAGACGAAGTTAAGGAATTCTGCGACCTTGGAAGCAAAATAACTCATTACGGACGAAGCAAGGACGACATGAAAAGCAGACTCGTACAGGCAAAGATAAGTCTGTATCAACATAGGCCTTAATCTAAGGTAGAACTTTGTGGGGATGTACTTTTGGAGTACAGCGTTGCGCGATAGTGAATCATAGACTTACAGCCGGAACACAAGAGAAGCGAAGCACTTGAGATGTGGTGCTACAGACGAATGTTGAAAATAGGTGGACTGATAAGGTAAGGAATGAGGTTCTACGCAGAATCTGAGAGGAAAGGAATATGTGAAAAACACTGACAAGGAGAAGGGACAGGATGATAAGACATTTGTTAAGACAAAAGGGAATAGTTCCCATGGTACTAGAGGGAGCTGTAGAGGGTAAAAACTGTAGAGGAAGACACAGGCTGGAATACATTGAACAAATAACTGAAGACATACATTGCTTTTCTGAGATGACGTTCACACGGGAGAGGAATTCGTGGAGAGCTGTAGTAAAGCAAACAGAAGACTGGTGAAATACGAGGGTGAGTCAAATGAAAAAGTTAAATATATTTTAAATATTATTTATTGTGCAGAAATGGTACAAAACTGTATCTCTTTTCAACATAATCTCCTTCACGCTCAATGCAAGTTCTCCAGCGCTTACAAAATGCATGAATTCCTTTAGAAATAACTTCTTTTGGTAGTCCGCGCAACCACCCATGCACCGCGTGGCATACCTCTTCATCAGAACGGAACTTCTTTCCTCCCATTGCGTCTTTGAGTGGTCCAAACATACGGAAATCAATTGGTGCAAGGTCTGGTGAGTATGGTGGATGAGAAAGACACTCAAAATGCAGGTCTATGATTGTTGCAACTGTTGTAAGGGCAGTGTGAGGCCTTGCATTGTCATGTTGCAAAAGGACACCTGCTGACAGCAATCCACGTCGCTTTGATTTGATTGCAGGCCGCAGATGATGTTTTAGGAAGTATCTGTGTGACGCACTGGTGACAGCGGTCCCGCTAGGCATATAATGCTCCAAAAGTGACGTCCCAAAAGATAGTCAGCATAAGCTTCCCTGCTGATCTGTTCGAAACGTCTTTGGTTTTGGTGATGAGGAATGGCGCCATTCCTTGCTCGCTCTCTTCGTTTCTGGTTAGTGGAAGTGAACCCAGGTTTCGTCCCAGTAACGATTCTTGCAAGGAAGCCATCACCTTTTCGTTCAAAGCGCCGAAGAAGTTCTTCACAAGCATCAACACTTCGTTCTCTCATTTCAGGAGTCAGCTGCCGTCGCACCCATCTTGCAGACACTTTGTGAAACTGGAGCACATCATGCACAATGTGGTGTGCTGATCCATGGCTATTCTGTAAACATGTTGCAATGTCATTCAGTGCCACTAGGCGGCTTTCCTTCACTATGGCTTCAACTGCTACAATGTTCTGTGGAGTCACAACTCGTTGTGCCTAGCCTGGACGAGTAGCATCTTCCTCTGAAGTCACACCATTTGCGAACTTCGTAGACTTGCTGCTGTGACAAACATGCATCACCGTACTGAACCTTCATTCGTCGATGAATTTCAATAGGTTTCACACCTTCACTACGCAAAAACCGAATAACAGAACGCTGTTCTTCCCTGGTGCAAGTCGCAAGTGGGGCGGCCATCTTTATACTCATACGGCGACGGTATGTGTGCATCTGCACTGTGCTGCCAGCTGCAGGCCATTCTGCTCGCTGTTTGTAGCACGCTTGCCAACTTACAGGATAACGGCGCGAAATTTCTATTTGTTATTACAAATTTAAGCTTTTCATTTGACTAGCCCTCGTATTATAATGAATAAATGAATGAATGAATGATCAGCGACATCAAACGGCGGCGACAGGTTCGTGATACTATTGCTGTCTCCATGTAATCTTGATCCAGGCGAAGTGCTTTGTGGTGTGGCATCTTTTTCTTTTCACTCCATCCGGCGTTTTATTCTTAGCGTTCCTATTTTCTTCTGTCCTTCCACTGCACCATCGACCGCTATTATTAGAGCTCCTTTTCCTCGCAGTATATATCCTAAGGAGTCTACTATCCCTTTCTTAACTAGTTGGAAGAGTTCTTTCTACGTTTACTCTTTCCAGTTCTTCAGTTTTTCTACCTATTTTCTTTTCACCATCTTCTTGAAAACCATTCAGGAATATGTCAATTTTGGCTCTTTCTCCCTTGCTGAATGTCCGGCTTGCACAGCTGTACGGAACACTACCCCGTACGAAGCAGTTAACCAACATTTTCCTCGACTACAACCCCTACTGGGCGCTACACAACAAGCATTTCTTTTCCTGAAAAATTTGCTTTGTCTGCGCTTATCGATCTTATTTCTTTCCGATTCTTCTAGTTCTGCAAAACATCTGTACTCTACAACCTGTTCAATTTTACCTTCGGTTCTTTTCACTTTCAGAGCTTCTCGTCTAATAGATGTCTGTAATGCCTTTGCTCGTGACCTACACCAGGAAAAAAATTCCTTGCAACATCAGGATTCGTAGCAGCAATTTCAGCAGCTCAGTTGCACAAACGGGGTTCTCTAAGGACGCCACAGCAGTGCGCAGTCTCTTGTTTACGACTTCCCAAACTGTTGTTCCACTATCGATGGGAGGTCCTCATACAAGGACGACGTGTTGAATGAACATTACTCACCTGCGAAGAACACGGGCATAGGTGATCGATGAAGCAAGTGCCGGCTTCCGGTCGGACCCGTGACAGATGAATACACATGAACGTAACTCAGAATGAGCCGTTGATTAATAGCGAGAAGACTCCACTTGTTTGGTTCTCTGGTGAACTTTAAAAACAGAGGAGCTGAGTATTGGAAGAGGGAAGGCACTGGCTGCACGCAGGGTATACAGTGCCTAATAGTGAAAAATGTCAGGGGTGAAAGAATACGGTAACAGAAGCAAAGACGTTTTACTAAGCATGGGTCCAGAAACGAGCAGTTTGCGAAAGAATTGAATATGTGTGGCTACGGGCTGCCACTGACTTCAGTATCAAGTGCACTGTGAGCTCAAAAGTATCCGGACTCCTATTGTGTAATGCAGGTGTTACGACAGGCGATGGGCGGTGCTGTGTTGTCAGTAGAGAAGTAGTAATAGCAGAGTAGATCTGTGAGGAGAGTCCAGTGATTCCTTGTCACCTGAGTAACAAGTCCAGACCTCCTAAAACTGCCCAGTTAGGATGCTGGTCGTACGACTGTGAAGTAGAAACGCGGAAGAACAACCGCAGCTAAACTGACACTACGCAGATATTACATACTGATAGAGAGGGACTGTCGGCCATTGTGGAAGGGTGGCTGGTAAAACTGTAAAAAAAAATTTCACGAGATCAGTGGAGGGAATGACTCCTGCATGCCAAAGTTGTACGAGAACTCAAGGTAGCGCGGTGACTGTGTGTAGGGAGTTAAAAAGAGTTGGGTAGAATGGTGGAGCAGATTCTGTTAAGACCCGCGTTTCTGCAGTCAATGGTAAGGGGCGCTCGAGGTGGCGCACAGGGCGACTGCACTGGACAGTGGATGACTGCAGACGCTACACCCTGGTGACAGTCCGATGTACCAGGGTGGTTTTGGCGAATGCCTGGGAGAACCATCAGCGCATCTTCAAGTTTTAAAGCCTCTGCCTGAACTTTAATTCCAATTCTCATTTTTGGAACCGCGCGACCGCTACGGTCGCAGGTTCGAATCCTGCCTCGGGCGTGGATGTGTGTCATGTCCTTAGGTTGCTTAGGTTTAAGTAGTTCTAAGTTCTAGGGGACTGATGACCTCCGCTGTTAAGTCCCATAGTGCTCAGAGCCTTTTGAACCACGCCTCCCTCTTCAGTTAAAATTCCCGTTCACGCCTCAGCGCTCTTGGTATTCCCTGTAAACTCCAACAGCATTGCAGAGGCTATCGAACATCTGCTTAGTGAGGTGGAGACCCGGCTTCGAATCCCGGCGTTGGTACAAATTTTTGATCGTCTCTTCAGTCTGCATATGCACATCTTAGATGTTTGAGACTCGAGAAGATCTCTGGTATCATACGGTACGATTTGATAAAAACACATATGCGTGCGTTTCGGGCTGGATGCTCCGTTTCGGTCGATGCTCAGGTGATGTTCCATTACAGTTGGAAAGCGTCTGCTGTGCTCTGCGAGTGTACAGGGAATACCAAGGGCACTGAGGCGAGAGTGATAATTTGGGTTTACGAGGGAAGCCTGCAAGGGTAGTCGTGCAGTCGTGCAAAGCCACCGTGCCGTGGTGGTGTAGTGTTTAGCACATCTGCCTATGGACCAGGGCTCCTGGCTTCAAATCTCAGTGTTAGTACAAATTTAATTCGTCGTTTCAGTCGGTATACATACCTCATAGATGTCTGGCATCTGAAAACGTCTCTGGAATCATACAGTTTCATCTGATTTCGGACACGGACTGGCGTATCCAGAATCCCCACCTGAACGCAATGGAACCCCTTCTGGATGAATCTGACCAGTGATGCGAAGAAGCAGAGGGCTCTGCCCGCACCATTCAATTAGCATGCCGATTGTGATGTCACTCCTTTCTTCGTATATTGAAACGGAAATAAAACAGGTAGTCTTCTTTAGTTTCGACTGTTCAGAAAGGACGGGTCGCTGTTCCTCCACAAACACTCAGAGACTTGGTTGAAGTTGTTGCCAGTACTATTCAAACCATCGTGAAGGCGAAAGTTGGACGCCACCCATATTGATGTCCACTAACAGGTGTCCCGATACTTTTGATCAGATACTGCAGTATAGTAGTTAGAACAGCCGCATTTTATATTTAAAATTCACATAAACAGGCTCAAGTCTCATCCATGGTCAACCTCAACAATGGAGACAATACCGCTTCAGCGTTTTGCAGCTTACAGTTTACTGTACTCTCCGAACCTGTTAAGTGTGTCGTCCTGACATCTGGATGCAATACAGCCCCTATCTCTGAAGCGCTTCAAGGATTGTTTCAAACACCCCCGGTGCAAGTTGTAAATATTGAGAAGCCTTTTTAAAATATTTCTTTTTTTGGGGGGGGGGGGGGGAGGGGAGGGGACGTGGCCCACAGACTCAACGTGTTTTGTGAATGGAAAAATAGTCCAGGTAGGTTGCATTACTTTTTTTATTATCTATGCGGTTGGCCAGTTTCGATCTTTGGTTATATCTTAGGCTTCCAGCTTCGTTTTACACTAATATATCGCTGGTACATGCTGGTGAGAATACATCTTACTTCAGTGCGTATGTGGCACAAAAACAATATACTATATTGTACGTGGTTACGTCTATTACCCGACACAAACGTCTGTATCGGCTAACAGACGTAACCATGTGTGTCTGCGTGCTAGACGCACTGGAACGACACGTGAGTTATGGTCTGGGGTTCGATTTCGTATGACAGCAGGAGCACTCCCGTGGTTATGGGACACACCCTCACTGCAAATCCGTACGTCAGTCTGCTGATTCTACCTGTTGTGCTGCCACTGATCAACAGCACTCCTGGGCGTGTTTTCCGACAGGATAACACTCGTCCGCATACCGCTGCTGTAACCCAATACGCTCTACAGACTGTCTACATGTTGCCTTGCGACAACTCCAGCGTCATCCACAATCAGTGTTAACCGTCCCTGTATTGACCATCCACGTGTAACAAGCGTGGAACTCCGGCCCAGAAACTGACACCCGGCATTTGTACAATACAACGCATGCACGTTTGCATGGTTGCATTCAATAATCTGACAGCAACGCCGGTTACTTATGTACACTAGTGGCTATTAAAATTGCTACACCACGAAGATGACGTGCTACAGAAGCGAAGTTTAACCGACAGGCGGAAGATGCTGTGATATGCAAAGGATTAGCTTTTCAGAGCATTCACACAGGGTTGGCGCCGGTGGCGACACCTACAACGTGCTGACATGAGGAAAGTTTCCAACCGATTTCTCATACACAAACGGCAGTTGACCGATGTTGCCTGGTGAAACGTTGTTGTGATGCCTCGTGTAAGGAGGAGAAATGCGTACCATCACGTTTTCGACATTGATAAAGGTCGGATTGTAGCCTATCGCGATTGCGGTTTATCGTATCGTGACATTGCTGCTCGTGTTGGTCGGGATCAAATGACTCTTAGCAGAATATGGAATCGGTGTGTTCAGGAGGGTAATACGGAACGCCGTGCTGGATCCGAACGGCCTCGTATCACTAGCAGTCGAGATGACAGGCATCTTATTCGAATGGCTGTAACGGATCGTGCAGCCACGTCTCGATCACTGAGTCAACAGATGGGGACGTTTGCAAGACAACAACCATCTGTACGAACAGTTCGACGACGTTTGCAGCAGCATGGACTATCAGCTCGGAGACCATGGCTGCGGTTACTCTAGGTGCTGCATCACAGACAGGAGCGCCTGCGATGGTGTACTCAACGACGAACCTGGGTGCACGAATGGCAAAACGTCATTTTTTCGTTTCAACCCAGGTTCTGTTTATAGCATCGTGATGGTAGAAACCGTATTTGGTGACATCGCGGTGAACGCACATTGGAAGCGTGTGTTCGTCATCGCCATACTGGCGTATCACCCGGCGTGATGGTATGAGGTGCCATTGGTTACACGTCTCCGTCACCTCTTGTTCGCATTGACGGCACTTTGAACAGTGGACGTTACATTTCAGGTGTGTTACGACCCGTGGCTCATTCGATCCCTGCAAAACTCTACATTTCAGCAGGATAATGCACGACCGCATGTTTCAGGTCCTGTACGGGCCTTTCTGGATACAGAAAATGTTCGACTGCTGCGCTGGCCAGCACATTCTCCAGACCTCTCACCGATTGAAAACGTCTGGTCAATGGTGGCCGAGCAACGGCTCTTCACAATACGCCAGTCACTACTCTTGATGAACTGTGGTATCGTGTTGAAGCTGCATGGGCAGCTGTACCTGTACACGCCATCCAAGCTCTGTTTGATTCATAGCCCAGGCGTATCAAGGCCGTTATTACGGCCAGAGGTGGTTGTTCTGGGTACTGATTTCTCAGGATCTATGCACCCAAACTGTGTGAAAGTGTAATCACGTGTCAGGTCTAGTGTAATATATTTGTCAAATGAATATCCGTTTATCATCTGCGTTTCTTCTTGGTGTACAAATTTTAGTGGCCAGTATTGTACGAGTGTCTCACGTCTGCAATGGGTTATCTCCCGCTTTCATTAACCTGTGAGCTTGCAATATTAATCAGTTACATGCAGGTACGTCATTTAGACAAGTGTATTCCCGAAACTTCGTTACTGTACCTTAATTATTTTTTGGTGTAGCGGTATTTTTCCGTCACTGTATTGTAGCTTTGTGATTACCCTTCGTAATTGTTTCGCTCCGGTGCAACAGAAAGTAGGATTGTAGCCGCTCGTTGATTGCACCTCCTACGAAACGCTGCCGCTTATTACACGGCAGTGGATTAGCGCCTGACGCGGTCCGGCCCTATCAGCTGATAGCGTGCTCCCTGTTAGGCCCCTCCGGTCCGTAATGTTATAATGAAAGCGTGCCTAGATCTCGGGATGAGCGCGGCGTGCGTCATACTGGGGAGGGAGCCCGTTGTCCATCACTCTATCTACAGACGTCCTTAAATCAGTCAGAGGTGTCACCGTAATCCCTCTTAATTTACACACGCCGGAAATGGAGTACTGCTAACCGACCACACTACGCAGAAGTCTCATTATACGACAATCATCCCTTCCTACACGCGATCAATAACGTGAGCTAATCGTGTTTTACACCTGAGCCGTGCGTGGCTCGTGTCCCCGCCATCATGTATTTCACACCCTGTTTTTAACGTACTTCCACTTCACTACGCTAATTTAAATTACTTCTGTCACTGAGTTGCGGCTTTGCTGACCGTGAGCCGCTTTATCAGCGCGTATCGATATATCCCCTCTAATAGTATCTTTGCTCGACTGCTATTACTTCTCGGTCGTTGTCTGTTGTAAGGAGTTTGGGGTCGCGAGTTCGGGCTGCCGGACAGTTGCAACGCGTCTGGAGCGCAGTCCGGATCTGCCAGTCGGGGAGTTGCAATGCGGCACTAGGGCAGTCGGGTTGGAGCAGTCGACATGGCTCTCCCGACTATTGCCGCCACGCGACACTTGAGGCGGGCCACGGTCTTGGGGAATCGTCGGTCGGTCGTCCTACCGGACGACGCGCTTTGGTTCGCCGATCGTGTGTGTGTGTATGTGTGTGTGTGTGTGTGAGTGCGCGCATTGACTCCCGATTCGTCTTTGTGCGTGCTTAGTTTCTGTTGGGTATCGTTCAGGTCTTCCTGCAAGTGTTTGTCAGGTTGTGTGTGTAGTTGGCGTTATTTCCACTGACGACTATTTTAGATGTCGGCATTCTGTAGTCAGTCGGTCGGTTGCTGCGGACCAGGCAAGTTACCTCCGCGCGGTGCAATAGACTGCGTCCGCTGGCGGTTCCTGCGCAGTGTCGGAGCGTGTGTGGAGCTGTACGATCACTATGAGCTTCGTGGTTCGCCGACCCAGGACGTTAAAGTTGAGTAGTGGTTTCAACTACCCAAGCCACGTCCGTTCATGTTGTGTGGTTCGTTTCGGTTGTTCGCTGTTGGGGAGGTTTTCCTGTGAGCAAAACCGAGTGTTTCTATTGCTGAAATTTAGCCGCCATGCGGTGCAATTAACTATATTGGTTGACTACAATTCAAGTGCACCATCGGAATTTTCTGCCTTGTGGCCGTTAGTGTTCCGGTTAGCTGCCCTGGCCACTAAGGTAATTTCAGGCAGCGTCCATGCCTCACCTGTTGTCGCTGTCCAACATGGTGTGCAGTTTTGACAGCTCAATACATATTTCATTGTGGATAATCACGTTCGTAACTTTTTGTGTTTGAGTTCTCATGGACCGTTTGGTGGCAAGCAAGTGGTTTTGTCTGTCGGTCCATGGCTGTCCCCTGGTTGGGTTCCGACGGAGCAAGTGTAGTTGGGCTCACCACCTGTCTCACCTAAGTAAACGAGGGCAGACCGACCTCCCTGGAGGCTTCTGAGTGTCGTGTTCTTTATTGTCCTTCTCACCGGTGTTTAATTGTCTGTTTATAATATATCATAGCCAATGATTTAAAAAATTCTTGTTTTTACTGGATTTTATGTATTTTTGAATTTTGGAAAATCAATTGTGGGCCTTCAGCCACTTAAATCCTTATTCTAAAAAAAAAAAAAAAATCGGGGCCTTCTGCCTTTGAATGGTCATGGTAATTTATTTTAGAATCTTGAAAATTTTATTATGGGCCTTCAGCCATGTATATTGCATCTTGTTTATGTTTGTCTATTTACCCTTGCCTTGAGGCTCTCAGCCTTGCTGTACATACATAATGTTAATTATTTTATTTGCAATTTTAACTAAATGTTTTTACCACTTGAGATTTATCTTGTTGCTTTAAGATTTCTTGTTTGGAAGCCTTCAGCCAGGAAATAATTGCCTTTTTGAAACTCATAGTTCTAAAGGTTCGGCTATGTGCCGTTTGGGTTTAAAGGTATTATTAAATTACAATAAATTACAATTTTGAGTGAACCTGACCGACACCTTATTTGGTCCTTTCCACAATCCTAATCACCTGTTCAGCCAAGCGGGTTTAGCGGGCGTTTCAACACCCTTTTTTGAAAAGTGTTTCTGGCCATTGATGCCAGCTTCCGAAACTGTTTTCAGCTAGGAAAGTTATGCAGGTGACGGACTGAGGTCATCCATCTGACACTCACACATGCATCCGTGTGAGTTCCCTTGGTGGACTCTTCAACGATTAACCTTCTGTATCCGCTATGTCGAACTGGCCGATCTCAGACAGTGACAAGATTCATGAGACAGCGATGTGCACATATACAAATGACCGCAGTATTGCGTACACAAGGCAAAGAAAGGGCAGCTTATTTGTATTCATGTGGAAACGTTTCAGACGTGCTTATAGCAGCGTGACGGGAAATAAAAGGCTTCGAATGCGGTATGGCACTTGGAGCTAGACGCTTGGGACATTCCATTTCGGTAATCGTTAGCGAATTCAGTATTCCGAGATCCACAGTGTCTAGACTATACCAAGAATACCAAATTAGTCATTACCTCTGACCACGGAGAGCGCAGTGACCGACGACTTTCACTTAACGACCGAGAGCAGCGCCGTTTGCGTACAGTCGTCAGTGCTAACAGACAAGCAAAACCTCTTGAAATAGCCGCAGAAATCGATGTGGGACGTACGACGAACGTATCCGTTAGGACAGTGCGGCGAAATTTGGCGTTAATGGAGCTGTGGCAGCAGACGACCGACGCGAGCGCCTTTGCTAACTGTGCGGCTTCGTCTGCGGCGCCCTTCCTGGGCTCGTGACCATATTGGTTGGACCCTAGGCGACTGGAAAAGAGTGGCCTGATCAGATGAGACACGATTTCAATTGGTAACAGCTGTCTGCTGCAGACCCCACAATGCTATGGACCCAAGTTGTCAACAGGGCACTGTGCAAACTGGTGGTGGCTCCAGAATGGTGTGGTCTGAGTTTACATCGAATGGATTAGGTCCTCTCGTTTTCTTCGTGTACATGGAGACAATTTTCAGCCATTCATGGACTTCATGTTTCCAAACAATCATGGATTTTTTATGAACGTACTAAAACAGCTGATTGAAAACGTGCACACACCTTCTGTCTCCATGACTTCTGCCTCGCCATTTACCATCGTCCCGTCCAGTTAATTAACACACTAAAATACCTTGGACTAGCGTTCGATTGGTAACTAACGTGGAAACCTCACCCACTAAACATTCAACAGAAAGCCCACAACAGAATGAAACCACTAAAACTACCAACTGGCTATAAAACCTTGATCCGACCCATCCTTTGCTATGGGAATACTGCTTGGATCTCTTCCCCACCCAAGTTCTGTCAATCCCTCCAGATCCTGAAACGGCATGCACTCCGCCTCACTTTCTGCGTACGTTTATCTTCCCCTACAAGGATCGTTTGCAACTCACCAAATTCCCACCTCTGCTCATTCAGAATGTACACCATCCGCAAACTCGATTCCAATAATCCTGTAGTTTCCTCTCTACTTTCCAGTCCTCATGTGCTGCAGCCCCTTTACCAACACATTCCACCCCCTCCTACTACGTTCCCAAAGAAACTTCCACCATCTGCCCCTCCCAGATCATGAACTCAACCTCGACATTTACTCATTTTACCCATCAGCCTTTCTTCCCTCAACTCCCTTCTCACAACAACTATTAGCGTCAGCAGTTTCCCCTCTACTCCCCCGCCTCTTCTGTCCCAACAGCCACTCTTACCCCTTTGCTGCTGTGCACCAGTCCTCCAGCCTCATACCACCGCATTCATGCTTTCCTCAAGTACCAACCTTACCCTCCTCAACAGGCTGCCTATCCCAGAGCAGGTCCTTCTGGTTCTTAGTGACAGGAAAGTGCTTCTTTTAAATATCAATCTTTTGGGCATGTTTTTAAATGCGCACTTATCGTGTTTCGTTTTAGCTGTTATTATCACTGTTTTTAACTATCAGCACAAGAGGTTATATCTCACTTATCAGCCCTCCATTCACAGGCTGTTCCACGCATCGACTGTTATTGACTTGTAAACAATAGATTTCAGCTATCAGTCGTCCTTTTGACATTTTATTGGCAGATCTAGATTTCAGCTAGAAACTAGCCATTCTCAATGCACTGTCATTTTTGATCAATGCATGTAATGCCAGTTGGTCGCGCTTCATTCACAGTTCATTGAGTACTCATTCAGCCATTCAGTTCATCTCATTCAACTCATTCAATGAACTGTGAATGAAGCCTGACCAGCAGGCATTACATGCATTGATAAAAAATGATAGTGGATTGAGAATGGCTAGTTTCTAGCTGAAATCTAGATCTGCCAATAAAATTTGAAAAGGACGACTGATAGCTGAAATCTATTGTTTACATATTTCACTTCCATTTTATTTCTCGTCTCTAAAAAGTTTTAAAGTCAGTTTAAATGTCTCTTCTATGTGTTTCTTGTTTCTTTTCCGTCTCATTTAATTTTTATTGTCAATTGGCTGGAGAGCGGGCTACTTGTACCCCTGGCAGCCCACCTCCCTACCCATAGGGGGCGCAGGGGCACGAAATAAGAATAAAGAAGATAAAAGTTAATGCTCAACAGTGCGATCGGCAGTCGCCCGTATAAACTGCCAGACATAACTGCTGTACCACACCCACAAGGTACCCTGGCACTCTCGGACCGAGATTGTTTCTAATGGGTAGCAACATTTCTTTAATTTTCCTTAGTCCTTGCCTCTTTAGGACTCTAGCTACTTTTCTATATCCCGTCTTGGTTTCCCTACCAGTGTCGCCCTAATATGAGGACATAATATCCGTCCCTTCTCAACCCCGTAACCAAATTGCTAATCTCGGGGTCGGGGTGATCCTTGTCTGAAATATCCCAGGCTCTGTATGTTAGGGTGCCCTTCTGAACTGGATTACAGCTGTGTTCGCTGAGGTCAAAACTATCCCCACACCTATTACTGGACATTAATATGGGACGGGACCACCCTTCGCCTTACGATGCCTGGAAGTATTCTGAGGATTTTCCGGGCGGGAAGGAGCGCCTGGTCCCCGGCACGAATCCACCCCGCGGATTTGTGTCGACGTCCGGTGAACCGGTGAGTCTGTGGATGGTTTTTAGGCGGTTTTCCATCTGCCTCGGCGAATGCGGGCTGGTTCCTCTTACTCCGCCTCAGCTACACTATGTCGGCGATTACTGCGCAAACAAGTTCTCCACGTACGCATACACCACCATTACTCAAGCACGCAAACATAGGGGTTACACTCGTCTGGTGTGAGACGTTCCCTGGGGAGTGCACCGGGGGCCGAACCGCACAGTAACCGTGGGTTCGGTGTGGGGCGGCGGAGGCGTGACGTGGACTGCGGTAGCCGTCGTGGGGTTGTGGAACACTGCGGCTGCGGCGGGGATGGAGCCTCTCCATCGTTTCTAGGTCCCCAGTTAACATACAATACAATACAATTCTGGGGATATTTTCAATGTCTGTGGAGGAATGGCAACCCACTCTTGCTCGAGGTAGTAATGTCTGATACTGGGGTCTGGAACAAAGCCAACAAAGTCATTTCAAAGGCGTTCCATTGTGTTCGGTTCTGGAGTCGAGGAAGACTAGTCGGTTTCGGGAAAGTTGTTGTGCATAGATCATTGTACTATTCATGTTGCTGTGTGGTACACTGAACTGTCATGTCGATACAGTCATGGTATCCGAACTATTCCTCTACTGCACAAAGAATACAACGGTGTGAAATGTGTTCACGTGCTCCAAAATTTAGCGTTTTTTAAGCGCAATAAGGCAACCACACGCCAACGACGAGAAATGCCATCTTACCCCACCACCACTTCCTCCGTTCTCCCTGTTGGCAGTACACATGATGGGAAGTAACGTTCTACAGGCATCCGCCAAACCCAAACTCTCCCACCGCATTGCCACAGGGTACAGTACGAGTCACCATTCCACACCACTCGCTTTTCGTCATCCACGTCCAGCCGTGTCGCTGTTTACACCATCTGCAGCGTCCCTCAGATTGACTACATAGATAATTGGCACACGTGGAACTGCTCCACCCCATTATTTTTAACTCCCTGTGTCAGCTGGAGTTCTTGCACCACTTTGTAAGTCACGTGTGATTCTTTGTGCTGATATGACGCGATTTTTTTGTAACCACCCTCCGCAGCCCTCGAGCTATAATTGTTCCTTCGCGTTTCCACTTCACAGTCACGTCATCAACAGTCGACGTGGGCAGCTTTAGAAGGGTTGAAATGTTTCTGGTGTATCTGTTTCTCAGGTGACATCCAGTGATTACTCCACGTGTGACGTCACTGAGCTCTCCTGCCCCATTCTGCTGCTGCTGCTGCTGCGTCTCTACTGACCACACAGTGCTCCCCATCTTCTTTTATACTGGGGGATCCTCTTTTCGTAAAATTTGATGGTCAGTTCCGCATTCTACATCTGCATGTGCATCTAAATCTACAACTGTATCTGCACATACATGGTGGAGAAACAGTCACGAAATTTTAGCGCTGGATAGCTGATACCAATAGGAACCAAAATTACTAATGTTGTGTATGTCGACAACGCACCATTTTTAAACTACGGAAACTTGGCGCCACGCGCTCCGATTGGCCGTGGGATTTCCCCGTTGCCGTTCGTCGGTTGACGGGCAATGCTGTGGTTGTCGGTTCACACGTACAAACGCCCCTCGCACCGTCACTGCCCCAACATGATACGCACACGTGTGGAATATGTCTTGTTGTTCGTCTCCACCTCACATCAGAGACATTCACACGTAACCTTCGCTTCGGACCACACACACGTCACTTGCGATTTAGTCATACAGTAAGCATGGTGGCACAGTATTTGTTTGAAGACCAACGAGCTATGGTTTTTGTTTGAGGACTAGCCGACGGTAATGCACATGAATCTCGACGGTTGTATGAGGAACGCTACCCAGCAGACGCCGCCCACACTTGCAAACGTTTACAGCAGTTCACCGGCGACTTAGCGATACAGGCTCGTTAGCGGGATATCGTGGTGATGCTGGAAGACCTCGAACACGACGGGATGCTGCATTTCAAGAGACTCTTCTCGAGCGCGTTGAAGCACCTATGACAAGTACTCGAGCGTTAGGACACAACATGGGGATCACTCATCGGTTAGTCTGGGAGGTTTTCAGGGATGTCGGCCAACATCCATTTAGCTTCAACCCTGTCAAGGACCTAAATCCTGTGGCGGACTTTTAACACAGGCTAGGGTTTTGCCGGTGGTTTCTGCTACGAGTTGCACGAGATCCCGACTTCTCCACCATTGTGTTGTTTACCGACGAGTGCACCATCCATCGGGATGACCTTTACAACACTCGAAACGTTCATTACTAGGCAAGGGCAAATCCTCACGTCACGTACGTCCACGCACACGAGGGACGATTTTCGCTCAACATTTGGGCAGGCATTGTGGGTGACCATCTGCTTGGGCCGGTCTGTCTACCTCCTCGACGTACCGAGGCTAATTACCTTCACTTTTTGCAAGAAACTCTACCCGGCCTGCTGGAAGATGTTCCCCTGGACCTACGGCTGCGCGTGTGGTTGCAGCACGGCGAGGCGCCCCCACGTAACAGTCGTACTGCACGCGGATATTGAAATGAACTTTTTGACGGCCGGTTTTTGGCAGAGGTGTTCGTAGGACACGGCCCCCGCGATCACCAGACCTCACGCCACCGGAATTTTTCCTGTGGGCGTTCTTCAAGGTCCTAGTTCACCCACCCAGACGCGAACCACCTAGAAACGAAGAGAAATTAATGGATCACATACAATGTGCCACCAATCACATGCCGGCCTGTGTGGCCGTGCGGTTAAAGGCGCTTCAGTCTGGAACCGCGTGACCTCTACGGTCGCAGTTTCGAATCCTGCCTCGGGCATGGATGTGTGTGATGTCCTTAGGTTAGTTAGGTTTAAGTAGTTCTAAGTTCTAGGGGACTGATGACCACAGATGTTAAGTCCCATAGTGCTCAGAGCCATTTGAACCAATCACATCAAGGCAATGCCAGGAATCTTTGAAAGAGATCGTCAAAACAGCGTTCGACATTACGAAACTTGTCACGTCAGAGGGTCGCCAGTTCGAGCACCTGCTTTAAGTAATCAACGGACTAGCTACAAAAAAGGCTCTTTTTATTCGTAAAAGACTTTCTGTAAGCGAACTAACAACTGTTGACGGGTTTGTTACCGGTGCGTGTTATCGTGAAACTACAGTGGATGTGTGGGAACCCGGCGAATTCCCCTCCTCCTCCCCCCCCCCCCTCCAGGCCACCAGAGTGGTAGTCTGGTGCGCTACCACCGAGCACGCGGGCCGTCTTCGATACATCCCTATCTCCGGCAGGCAAAGCATTCGCCGCCACGCGTTGTCCAGAGCATCCGGCAACAGGGCAATCCCGCGGCCAAGTTTCCGTAGTTTATAAATTATCCGTTGTCGACCTACACAACATTAGTAATTTTGGTTCTTACTGGCATCAGCTATCCAGGGTTAAAACTTTGAGACACAGTTTTTCTACACCCTGCGTGATCCGCAAGACAATGCCTGGTGCGCGGCATAGGCTACACTGTACTATTCCGAGTCGTTTTATTTTCTGTTGCACTCGCGGTGAAAAACGGCTATCTATCCGTCTCAGTATGACCCTTAATTTCTCGTATCTTATCTTCGTGATCCTTGCGCGAAGTATATGTTGGCTGCAGAAGAAGTGCAATCAGCTACAAATGGCGGTTCTCTAGATTTTCTCGCTAGTATTGCTCCTCCGTGGATTCCCATTTCAGTTCCCCAAGCATCTCCGTAATACTTGTGTGTTGCTGAAACCTGCCGCTAAGAAGCCTAGCACCCCGCCTATGAATTGCTTCCATGTTTTCAGTTACATAGGGGAGTGCAGATACTTTCTGATCAAACTGTGTAGATGCGCGTTCAGACTACGAACTGCATAAAACGTGGGCGGTATCGAACAACTTGTCGGAAATCTGATGATGAAAAAGACACTGTAAGAAATAATGAAAAATTTTTTCTCAAAAATGTGGTTTCTGGTACATATGTATGAAAGTGAATTTCAGAAAGAAATGAAGGTTCTGCAGTGCTATTGTAATAACATTTAACGACAGTGAAAATAAGTTTTTTTCCTCTCCTGTATTGTTCAACAGAAAATTCTTTTGACACGAAAAAATACGTCCATCCTCAAAATCTCATGCTAAGCTTCTCTCATAACAGCAATTAACTCGGTATCATTTGAAACGTGTATGTTAGTAACACTGTAATATTTTGTATTAAAATGTTGTTGTTGACGGAATACTTACCCGTTTCGTGTCTGCGGAAAGTTCTAGAGAAGTTTTATGAGAAGTTGAATTTTTACTTGTTTTGGAACAATTACGTTCCAAAACTAGGTTGAGGACTTCTAGATATGCCACGGCTATTCTTTGTCACTTGATTCATTAAAATCACTCAGGACAATCACAAATTTACGATTCAGAGCGTATAGGCAATATCTTCGCGAACGGCCTCTTTCAATGGGGTTGTACCGGAAGCAAAATTCGTTTTTATAAATTGGAATATTATTTGCGACAAAGAGGATCAGAAAATTAAGGTCAGGCGTAACGCCCTCTGTACCCTGTGGCTGCCGTTACCTCGCTAAGCCACTTCCTGGTGTCCGATTTTTAAATCGACCTCATTATTTTCCTTCGCTATTCTGATTCAGCGATGCGCGATGAGTTTACTCTCAATAACGCGAGGAACATTTTGTGTTCTCTCTGCTACCGCCTGGATGTAGAACGCTCGCTGTTTATGATCGCGATTCGAGTTAATTAAGTACTGAAGGCGCTGTGTCTTTTCAAAGAGTTCCACTTCCAAACGTCACTCTTCTATCAGCTTTCTCTCCCGATGACAGTAGTTCTCAAAATCTCGGGTTTGTTCTCTTTTTCAAGCGAGCCTTCTGGAACGTCATGTCCCACGGAGACGGGGCGCTGGAGGATGTTAGAATGTGTGCCCCGGCCACCATGTTCTCCAGACCTATCACATCCCACCACCACTGATATGCATTAACACTTAAGGTAGAGCCGGCCGCGGTGGCCGAGCGGTTCTAGGCGCTCCAGTCCGGAACCGCGCTGCTGCTACGGTCGCAGGTTCGAATCCTGCCTCGGGCACGGACGTGTGTGCTGTCCTTAGGTTTAAGTAGTTCTAAGTCTAGGGGACTGATGACCTGAGGTGTTGAGTCCCATAGTGCTCAGAGCCATTTTGAACTTAAGGCAGCACGGAATGACGTAACCCGAATCCTTCATCAGAAATCAGTTCTACTCGATGCTCAGCTGGCTTAGACCCGTCGTTGGTATCAGCTCTGGAAAACCATAATTTATGTATATGAAGATGGTATCTGTTCTTTCGGACATGTCCGAAAGGATACAATCTTCATATAGTTAAACTGGCCATTGACCTTCTTCTTCTGTGCTGGATGCACACGCGTTGCCCGAACTCTTACGGGACTCGGTAAGATTGTCTGCCGCGGGTAATCATGGGCAGGGCCACTACGAATGTAGTGGTGTGGACATTAAGTTGGGAATGTGGGTCGCACGGGGAGCGGGCAAGGGATAAGCCCCTGCCGTCGCACTGTCCTCTGCGCCTTCGTTGGCTCAGATGGATAGAGTGTCTGCCATATAAGCGGGAGATCCCGGGTTCGAGTCCCGGTCGGGGCACACATTTTCAACTGTTCCTGTAGATGTGTATTAACTCCTGTCGACAGCTTAGGGTCTTGATTTAGTTATCATTTAATTTATGTATGCCGGCCGAAGTGGCCGAGTGGTTCTAGGCGCTACAATCTGGAACCGCGCGACCGCTGCGGTCGCGGGTTCGAATCCTGCCTCGGGCATGGGTGTTTGGAAAAAGCATTCTTTATACCAATTGTTTCATATTCTATTAATCAATTAAACCAAACAAGCAATAAACCTCTTAATTCAGACGATAGCAAGGAAAGGTGTTTGTATCAATCTCACGAACCGCTTTTTCGCAATAAAGAACAGCGGTAATTGTTTATTTCCTATTGTACTTCGATGAAACGTGAGCAATTCGTAGTCATACCAACAGTGTTTGTCGGTACTTTGCGTGATATTTTAGAGTACTCCAGGACTTTTGTCATACGACGAGCTGCGTTAGCGTAATGGTTAAGGTGTTTAGCTGCTAAGCGGGAGGTTCAGGGTTCATCCGTTGTTCGGTGCGTAATATTTTCTTTATTTAAAAACAATATGGAAGTGTCTTACTTCACGAATTTTATTCATTTGAATGTAATTTTTTGAAATTTCTAGTGCTTTGTCTCTTCATTATAATCGTATTAAGTTTTCGGTTTTTCTAATTTTGTCCTCCAATATTTCTTTTCACAGCAGTTATAAACAATGTTTTTGTAAGTCCACAGTTTTGTTTAATGTATTTTGTCTACTTCCTTTTGATTCATTGAAGTGCTTTAAAATGAAGCCAAACGCGCCTGTGTAAATAAAACTTTTATTACAGACGCGAAAGGCGGAATATTTCTCAATATTACCTACGTCACCTATCTGGTACTTAAATTAAATGAGATATTGTTATACAGTAAATTTTATATGAAATTTAGGTATCTTGACCACATTTCGTTCTCAACATTGTGGCAAGTAAAATCGACCATACGGAAAGTATACGCTATGGACTTTTACCTCTGCAAACTCTTCAAAATTTCGTGCAATGGTTTACTACATTTAATGCTGCACAATAACTGCGTTGAACATCGAAACAAAATAAGTCATTTAGGGGGGGGGGGGGGAAGTATCAGTCAAGAAGATGTGTAAAAATCAAATTTTTGAGGCAAATAGTTTTTGTGAAAATGTGTCAAAGCATTTTGAACACCATGTGTCTGCCCAGGCGAGCAGTGCAGTGATGACAAAATCGCGCACAGCGCGGAATGCGGGGAGCGAAAGGGTTAGTGCGGCCGTGGTGGCTTTACTTCATAAACTGCGCGCTCCCCCCTAAACGTAAGCTTGCGAACTATGCTATACTTCGGCGCTGCCTCTCTTGGCGCGTACGTCGTGCGCAACTGGTAACGCAGCAATCTCCTGCGCTCGGGCGGGCATGCGCGAGCCGCCAAGATAAAAGAATTAAACTACAGAACAATGGAATATTGTTGATTTCATTTAGTGAAAGCTGCATTCAGCCTGAAATAATATTGCTACCATAAACCTCGCTACTTCCTTTCTCAAATCCATTGGGCATGTTTTTAAAGAGCATTAAGTTTGCAGTACTAGACGCTGATTATTGGACTGATATTGACCACTTTTAGAATAAAGTGAGGCTGCTGTGAAGCCATCTACATTTCATTAATTACATAATACTGATTACACAAACACTAATCTTATCCACGCTTTATATAATAGAAACACAATCTACTTTCACCACGTAACTTAACCATTATGTGGTCATAACCTCACTGGCAAAACTTTTGCACACCGACGTCAGACTTAAGACCGCTGTAGCGTAGTAAACGATACTCGGAACAACGTGTTTTGGGGAGATCCTTAATGCGGTGTATCATTGAAACTAAGTACATGTTTTCGTAATACACACGTATAAACATGAAAAACATAATACACTGTATGCTAAATTCAAAGATGATAGTCGGTGGTGGAAGAAGGAAAGTGGTGTCACGAAGTGGTAGCGTTTTTTGACATGGCGTTTCTCCCTTCGTCGTATTCGTAAAAATCGTCTGGTATTCCCAGTAACTGATGACAAGAGTACTTGTAATGTTCTTTTCAGGACAGATGTAACTCTTTTACAAGCCGTCGACATTATATATATATATATATATATATATATATATATATATATATATATATATATATATATATATATATATATATATATATATATATATATATATATTGTAGCACTCGTCCGCGAACACAGAACCGTTGTGGTATCTATCCCACACTTTGAGGTTAAAATCTACCCTACTTCATACACGCAATAGATTCTAACCTAACCTAACCTCCTCGACCCAAGGAAAAACTAACGAAGGAGATCGAGACCGGACTCGCCGTGGCAGAGGCGTCAGCCGATGTTATCGGGCGACCTCTGTCAGCGCAGCATTAGGAGGTCCGGTGCTACTTCCCCTGAGTTGTTCTACAGCGCCCGCGCAACACGTGCCGACCACCTGTGGCTGGCCGGCTCCGGCCGTGGCCCCTCCTCCGGGTCGGCGCGCGCACCTGCCGGCGCCCTGCTCTGGCCGCTTTGACGCCACCCGCGGCGCGCCTGGGCGGTCGGCCCCCCGCACCGCCGGCTATATAAGGGCGCGGGCGTCGGGCAGCGCACCTGTGTCGTCTGCTCTGCTCTGCTCTGACCGCCACGATGAGCCGCCGCAGCCACAGCGGACCTCTGGCCGCGCTGGCGGCCGCCGCACTCGCCGTCGCTTTCCTCTGCGCCGCCGCCGAGGGTGAGTAGCCACTGCTACCTGCTGCCCCTGGGAGATAGGCATCCCTTTTGGCGTTGCTGCATTTCCGGCATCGCACCGCGCAGGCACTGCCCGCTATCCTGCTACGGCTACCCCTGGTCATAGGCATCCATTTTGGCGTTGCTGCAATTCCAGTAACCTACTCACTGTGCGGTAACGATTTGCTAGATTTAGTCGCCCATAGGCTAGGCAGTTTTCACGTTATCAGGTGCCGGTACTGGCTGCTCCTGGGACATAGCCACCCCTTTTGGCGTTGCTGCATTTTTGGTAGTCTAGTCACTATGTTTCATACATCTATTTGATAGCACTGACTAACAATGAAATTCTTTTAAGTGTAAATGGTTTCTCTACTGTATTTTCGTATCCTGATTTCAGGTAAGCTACATAGAATGTCCAATCACATGCTGTTTTCACTCAAATTTAGAATTTATGTCAGCTGCGCAAAATGTAGGTGTTTACTCAGTTTTGTTTTGTGAACATTTTCAATATAACCTGCTACATAATTATGTTTAATTGTCTATTATACAGCCGCCTACATATTTCGGTGATATTTTCATGTTGAGACCTGCATGCTTTACATAACGTTTTTGACGCAAACTTCAACAACGAGTCGTAAATCGACTGGTGTCTGCTTCTGCTGATATCATGGCTCCAGTGGTTATATTAATTTTTTTGACCACTTCTGATACATCTGTGACAAACCTGTACTCAAAAATCAGCAGCACCCAGCCTCAGGCTTTGACCAAGCAAATTATTTTGCCTACTTTGGCGTAAGGGGTCGGGACCAGTGCAAGTCATGGAGCGAAACATTGGGTGTGCTCAAGTTGTAATCATTCCTGTCCAAACGGTACAATCATCCAAAAAACGAACACTGGTGGAAAGCAATTAGCCAATTATAATGTCAGAAGTCGTAGGGAAATGCTTACTATTCGATCCATTGGTGGAAAGAAACCCTTCTCCCCTTCGCATAAAACTTAGCATTATGAAACAATTTATGAAACCCATGCCAGAAGAGGGTGAAACTTTCAAGTAAGTGGGAAGTAAGTTACCGCTGCTATCAGAAGATACACCAAAAGAAGGGAATTTTGTCAACCCTAACATTCGGAAACTAACGAAAGACAAAACAGAATTTTCGACAAGCCCAATATTCTCAAGCTACCAAAAGACCAAACATTTGAAGACAAAATGAATAAAATCTAAAGATCATCTTAGATATTCTTTAAAAAAGTTTTCAACAACGTTCACAGCAACTGCATAGACTTGATTACGAGAATTAATAAGATACATTGTGGATAGCTTTAAAGTATTTGATGCCTCGATGAGCTTAAAGCTGCCCTTGCTATACTCCCACGATAGCTGCCTTCATGAAAATATAAGTACTGCGAGTGGGGAAGGGGGAGAAGGGTTCTCCCAAGACTTAAAATAAATGGAACGGGCGTCCGAGGACTGATGGGCTTTCAGCATCACAGCTGGCCACTGCTGGAAGCTGCTCAAGTGATGTCCTCAGTCAGTGTACTGAACGAATAAACAGCGGAGGTTTGCGGCGAAATCGAAGAGACAGTAAGACTTTGTATCATTCCTGACGAACTCAGTACTTCATTATTACGTTAGGACTGCCTCATTTTATTACGTTTTATTAATAATTTTTAATGCGTATGTTTTGTACGAATTATGTGGAATTCCATCATTACTTCGTGAAAAATCTTACATGACAAAGGCAAACCCTTAGCATTTAAGAACTTAACATCTCAAAAAACAATAGAACATTTAAAATGGTTAAGAAAGAAATTGCAAGGTGTAGATTTGTGGACCTGCGCAGTTTGTCAGCCATAAACTGGGCCGTTTTTCCAGTTACACGGTATTGCTTAGGGATGGCGCTTATCGTTGAAACAAACGGTTTCGGTTATGTTAGTTTTTTTCACGCCACTTTAACCTGACCATTAAAACCGCTGAAAATAACTGGTTTCTCAAATAACAGATTTTCGGATTTTATTCCTATTACTTTATGTAATAAATGAATAAAGATTATTTCCCTTTCTCAGTTACAAGATATGCAGATCAGAATAATGTACTAAATGAAACAAGCAAGTAAAATAGAACTTAGGTCGTCCACCGACCGCTGCTTTTAGAGAAAAGTGATAAGTAGTTGAATACTACCAAAAAAGAAAAGAAAACAGAATTCTCCTTTTTACTCTAATTTTTTGAAACTCTGCTCGAAAATAGTATTGTAATAGGAGATAATACCGCTATTCAGGCATTATGAATAGTCAGTGCCAGAGAGTAAAAAATGAGATTAAAGAACTCTTTCTTGTGTTACTTTGTCCGTTTGCAAGGGCTGCAAGCAGATAAAGGCATATTACATAAACACAGGTAGCATATCAGCTATTTTTTTATTTTTATTGTCTACCTTGAATGAATTGTTGTTAAGTTTTTAATTTATTACTGTCTCCATAATTTCTTGTCCCCCCCCCCCCCCCCCCAATGAACTATGGACCTTGCCGTTGGTGGGGAGGCTTGCGTGCCTCAACGATACAGATAGCCGTACCGTAGTGGCAACCACAACGGAGGGGTATCTGTTGAGAGTTATAAGAGTGAGAGACATGAAAGGGAAGCAGTGGTTGGGAAGGGAGTGAGACAGGGTTGTGGCCTCTCCCCGACGCTATTCAATCTATATATTGAGCAAGCAGTAAAGAAAACAAAAGAAAAGTTCGGAGTAGGTATTAAAATCCTTGGAGAAGAAATAAAAACTTTGAGGTTCGACGATGACATTGTAATTCTGTCGGAGACTGCAAAGGAATTGGAAGAGCATTTGAACGGAATGGACAGTGTCTTGAAAGGAGGGTATAAGATGAACATCAACAAAAGCAAAACGAGGATAATGGAGTGTAGTCGAATTAAGTCGGGTGATGCTGAGGGAATTAGATTAGGAAATGAGACAAACTAGTAAAGGAGTTTTGCTATTTGGGGAGCAAAATAACTGATGATGGTCAAAGCAGAGAGGATATAAAATGTAGACTGGTAATGGCAAGGAAAGTGTTTCTGAAGAAGAGAAATTTGTTAACATCGAGTATAGATTTAAGCGTCAGGAAGTCGTTTCTGAAAGTATTTGTATGGAGTGTAGCCATGTATGGAAGTGAAACATGGACGATAAATAGTTTCGACAAGAAGAGAATAGAGGCTTTCGAAATGTGGTGCTACGGAAGAATGCTGAAGATTAGATGGGTAGATCACATAATTAATGAGGAGGTATTGAATAGAATTGGGGAGAAGAGAAATTTATAGCACAACTTGACTAGAAGAAGGGATCGGTTGGTAGGACATGTTCTGAGGCATCAAGAGATCACCAATTTAGTACTGGAGGGCAGCGTGGAGGGTAAAAATCGTAGAGGGAGACCAAGAGATGAATACACTAAGCAGATTCGGAAGGATGTAGGCTACAGTAGGTACTGGGAGATGAAGAAGCTTGCACAGAATAGAGTAGCATGGAGAGCTTCATCAAACCAGTCTCAGGACTGAAGGCCACAACAACAACAACAATTTCTTGTATCTTTTATTATTTCATAGAAATGGGAGACAAATCTCTTAAAGTAAATTTCCGGCGACGACATCGAGAAACAGCTGTGACCAGGCGGGGGCACGTCTTGCACACGAGACGTGAACCCACGATACACGGCAACAGGGACGTCACTGTTTCAGCGCTGCTGCATCAGTTTCTGTGACGTGCGTCTGTTGCTCGTATCTGTCGGCACTGTTAGTAAAACAGCACACATCACTTTTCGCATTTCCTATAGCAATGCAATATTTCCAACCTATGCAAATCTTACCAATAAAAAAATTACTCCTTTTTTGAAAAAAGTTTATTTAAAACCGAAAGCGTTTAGCATTGCTGCTACGGATAATTGATATTTCGGTTTTTGTACTCGGTTATTAGTAAAAAATTAAAACACATCTGTTAAGACTGAGACCAAACAAGTACCAAAAAATGTCGGTTACTCAGAACTAATATACCGGTGTCTGTTTTATCCGGTCGGTTTTTTCCATCCCTAGTACAGCTACCGCCTGCCCCTGACAGACAGGCATCCCTTTCGCCTCTGCTACATTTCCGATCGAATACTCACACTCTTACATTAATTTGATAGCTTCAGTCGCCGAATAGACCAGGCAGATTTCACTTTACGCTGTACTGCTACCTGTTGCCCTGGGAGATAGGCATCCTTTCCGGCGTCACTACATTTCCCGCAGCCTGTTACTTGTGTTTTATATATTTTCTTTCATAGTACATATTATAAAGTTTTTACGGTACCATTACTTTCTGTGTTACCACTCTTGCGAAAAGGCAGCTATTTCGGCATTACAACATTTCCAGCCGTATCCTTACTATGTTGTATTCATTTTAATTCTGTCCTTTATTGTAATTGTTGTTTCTATTACTGTATTACTTCCATAAGAAAAGAAAAGAAATCACCATCAGTCGAAAATCGTCATTTTCATTCCAGTACACGATGCATGTCGATCCTAGGCGCTCATCTTCAGATACTTGTCCAGTCTACATCATTTTTTCGAAAGAGGTTGTTACTGGTCCTGTTAAAGCGTACATAGGTGTATTATAAGGTGGCACATTGTGACTTCAGTTTTTACAAAACTAAGATAAAAAAGAGAATTCCGCACTGTTTCCAGCTTCGGTTGTGTAGATTTTAGGCACAGTATCTGTACCCACACACACACACACACACACACACACACACACACGCACACACACACACACACACACACACACACACACACACATATATATATATATATATATATATATATATATATATAACACTTTTCGTCACACTGCACATTTGTAAACAAAGTTCAGATAAGTCAAGGAATATCCAAATGTAAAGATTTTGCATTTCCATATTTACACTGATGTCGCTGTTTCTAAGATGATAGAAAGATGTTATATTATTATTTACATACACATATCATTAGAAACACAAATTATTTCTCAGATGTGACCTTATAAAAGAGATTACAGGCATTAAATTCTTGCTTCCTTATCGGAAAATAACTCTTCGAAATTGATGAAAAATTGAGGCTGTGATGTTTTGTGAACATTTTTCTCTGGCAGATATGATTACTAGTTATTCTAGCAGGTCAGGTTTTCCACTATTATGTTTTGTGTGGAGTGTAGTTGGGCTGGAGATCATTTAGTGTGTGTCTGACCAGGTGCATATGGCTAGATAGCTTCTAAGTGTTTGTAACAGTGGTTGAACCTGAAAACCTAAGTCCACTCTTTGTAATGTCAATGGAAGGTGGTTCTTCTTCCACATAAGTAGAACTCAGGGCACTGTACCACTGTAATTTATATACTATGTGATCAAAAGTATCCGGACACCATCAACAACATACATTCTTCATATTAGGTGCATTGTGCTGCCACCTACTGCCAGTTATTCCATATCAGCGACCTGAGTAATCATTAGACATCGTGAGGGAGCAGAATGGGGTGCTTCGCGAAACTCAGTGACTTCGAACGTCGTCAGGCTATTGGGTGTCACTTGTGTCATACGTCTGTGAGCGAGATTTCCGCATCACTAGCTCCACTGTTTCTGATGTGATAGTGAAGTGGAAACGTGAACTCACAAAATCGTACAGTCCGACCTCTTCTGTTGACTGACAGAGAACGCCGACAGTTGAAGAGGCAGACATCTATCCAGATCATCACACAGGAATTCCAAACTGCATCAGAATCCAGTGCAAATAGTCAGGCGGGAATGAGAAAACTTGGATTCGGGAGTGTATGGAGGAAGTGTGAGGGCTTCTCCGCGAAACTTCTGCACCGTAGTCCAAACAGCCTAGCCGACGTGTAGCCGGACATCATCCCGCTACAGAATGATGGCGTCCGTCGACCCGCTGCTCACTGACTGGTTTGATGCGGCCCGCCACGAATTCCTTTCCTGTGCTAACCTCTTCATCTCAGAGTAGCACTTGCAGCCTACGTCCTCAATTATTTGCTTGACGTACTCCAATCTCTGTCTTCCTCTACAGTTTTTGCCCTCTACAGCTCCCTCTAGTACCATGGAAGTCATTCCCTCATGTCTTACCAGATGTCCTATCATTCTGTCCCTCCTCCTTATCAGTTTTCCACATATTCCTTTCCTTTCCTCTCCGATTCTGCGTAGAACATCCTCATTCCTTACCTTATCAGTCCACCTAATTTTCAACATTCGTCTATAGCACCACATCTAAAATGCTTCAATTCTCTTCTGTTCCGGTTTTCCCACAGTCCATGTTTCACTACCATACAATGCTGTACTCCAGACGTACATCCTCAGAAATTTCTTCCTCAAATTAAGGCCGGTATTTGATATTAGTAGACTTCTCTTGGCCAGAAATGCCTTTTTTGCCATAGCGAGTCTGCTTTTGATGTCCTCCTTGCTCCGTCCGTCATTGGTTATTTTACTGCCTAGGTAGCAGAATTCCTTAACTTCATTGACTTCGTGACAATCAATCCTGATGTTAAGTTTCTCGCTGTTCTCATTTCTACTACTTCTCATCGTCTTTCTCCGATTTACTCTCAAACCATACTGTGTACTCATTAGACTGTTCATTCCGTTCAGCAGATCATTTAATTCTTCTTCACTTTCACTCAGGATAGCAATGTCATCAGCAAATCGTATCATTGATATCCTTTCACCTTATATTTTAATTTCACTCCTGAACCTTTCTTTTATTTCCATCATTGCTTCCTCGATGTACAGATTGAAGAGTAGGGGCGAAAGGCTACAGCCTTGTCTTACATCCTTCTTAATACGAGCACTTCGTTCTCGATCGTCCACTCTTATTATTCCCTCTTGGTTGTTGTACATATTGTATATGACCCGCCTCTCCCTATAGCTTACCCCTACTTTTTTCAGAATCTCGAACAGCTTGCACCATTTTATATTGTCGAACGCTTTTTCCAGGTCGACAAATCCTATGAAAGTGTCTCGATTTTTCTTTAGCCTTGCTTGTAATGTGTTTGCAACAAAATGTGTAACGTAGCTACAGCCAATATGCCTCTGCTCGACTGTGCCACTGGACCCGATAAGCAACCTGAGCTATCAGTAAACGGAATCCAACCTGCATAACACTGTGTGGGTGTTGTACGAGTGTCAGTTTCACTGTCATTTAAGCCCTCAACAGGTCGTTACATGAAAAACTTAAAACTAACATTTGTATAAGCTATCTGACTGCGTTTCTGAACAAGAATTTACAAGTGATACAGAATCTGGCTTGTGCAATGGAATTTGCTGGACTAGAGTACATGACACTTTGTGGTGTGTCAGTGTCTCTGTTTTGGCCCTAAGTTTTTCACTCACCTCTTTGAATGAATGCCTTTTTCTATGTGGTTTACAGCAATTTGCAGCAGCATGCAGCAGCAGCAGTTAAAGTTTATTGTTACTAAGAATGAATTAAATAAAAAGCAGTTTGCTTGGGTCCTTTTAACTATTAAATAACTTTTCATTAAGTAAGTCTATTTAAAACTTAAGAATCATCATGAAATTAATAATAATGATAAATGACATACGTGTCAATAATGGCTGAGTGCCAGATTAACAAATTATTTCAGTTTCAAAGTTACATTCAGTAACTGCAGCATATTATTTAGATGTGGAGAATAATAATTATTATTTGGAAGATAAGGAGGCTTCTTTCACTGACAAGCAAAACATGGGATTATTGCAAACTCGGACTAACATTCACGTGCCTAACCCTGCAATTAATTTTGCGCTATGCTTGCGAATTTTACCTCGAATTCCATCTTCAAGCGAAGTTATGCCATCTAAATCTCTCCCGGCTATATGAATGAAATCAGGCCTTGAGTGGTAAGATCTGCCATCACCGACCTGATGTATTGTTTTACGTAATGGACAGTTCTGACGCACTCCTTACGCTTTCTGCGACACGGCACCACAATTAACATACAGTGGTGGGTAACACTACGCAAGAGCTGCAGCGCGTCCAGGAATGTTGACGGACGGCGTCATTATGTTGCAGGATTATGGCTGACGATATGTTGCCAAGGTTGTTTCGCCTACACTGCAGATGTTTTGTTAGGAAGGCCTTACACGTCTTCCATACAGTCCCGATCTCTCCCCACCCGCTTTCCATATTTTTGGAGCCCTGGAAGAAGAGATCCTTGGCCGACGATATGCTTCGGATGAAGTGTGCGCGTGCTCACAGTCACGGTTCCGTAGGCGTGGGCGACCGCCATGAAGGCAACGACAGTCTGGTCTCACAGTTATGGCTATCACGTTTCAAATAATAAATCGTTTGGTAAATTTTTAGGATTCCGCGACTCAATCTGTAAAAACAGAACCCTTGCAGGATCGCTTTGTTTTCGTCTCTCTCTCTCTGTCCGACACTAAGAACACTTTTTATCAGGAAATCAAGTTGGAATGTATGTCACGTTCTAAGTTCTATCGTGCGTTGGTAGTGTAAAAAATTTTAGCGTCTAAGTCAGTGCACAACTTGACTAGAAGAAGGGATCGGTTCGTTGGATATGTTTTGAGGCATCAAGGGGTCACAAATTTAGCATTGGAGGGCAGCGTGGAGGGTAAAAATCGTAGAGGGAGACCAAGAGATGAATACACTAAGCAGATTCAGAAGGATGTAGGTTGCAGTAGGTACTGGGAGATGAAGAAGCTTGCACAGGATAGAGTAGCATGGAGAGCTGCATCAAACCAGTCTCAGGACTGAAGACCACAACAACAACAAGTCAGTGCAATTGAAATATGTGGCCATTTGTCACATACGAGGGTTGGAACTCAAAAAGTGGCAACTATTTATGCACAACCGATACAATAGAGTTAAATGTTTCCACCTGTCACCGCGCTTCATAGTAGTCACCAGTGTTGTGTAGAACCCGTTGCCAGCGATGTGAAAGGCGTAGTATACCTTAGCAGAGCCTGTTCTGTTGATGGTGCGAATAGAGCAGTCTACTGCCTGTCGAATCTCTGGAACAGTTCTGAAGCGACTGCCACGAAGTGGTTCCTTCATCTTTGGAATCAAATGAAAGTCACAAGGACTTAAGTAAGGGGAGTATGGTGGATGGTAAGCACTTCCCGGTCCCATCGACCGAACAGAGCAGCCACAGCTTGCGCTGTACGCGCCCGCGCATTGTCGTCCAAACTGATGGGTGGGCGGCCGCTTCTTTCGCTCCAAAAACGAACAGCAATACTGTGCATTGACGGCCTGCCGTGGAAGAACGTAATGCGTTAGGATAACACCATCACAGTAGTACAATAGAATCACCGTAACTTTAGACCGCTCCATCAACAGAACAGGCTCTGCTAACGGTATACTACGCCTTTCACATCACTGGCAACGGGTTCTACACAACGGGGGTGACTACTCTGAAGGACAGTAACAGGTGAAAACATATAACACTTTTGTATCGGTTGTGAATAAATAGTTGCCACTATTTAAGTTCCAACACTCGTGCAAATGGTTCAAATGGCTCTGAGCACTATGGGACTCAACTGTTGAGGTCATTAGTCCCCTAGAACTTAGAACTAGTTAAACCTAACTAACCTAAGGACATCACAAACATCCATGCCCGAGGCAGGATTCGACCCTGCGACCGTAGCGGTCTTGCGGTTCCAGACTGCAGCGCCTTTAACCGCACGGCCACTTCGGCCGGCTCCAACACTCGTATTTTGATACTCGAAAACTCCTCATCAAAACCTGTGAGGCACTTCCAGTTGACCTAGAATCATGCAGAAACGCACGGTTTCACACTACAAGTAAAGGGAAAAAATGCGAAAGTTTTTAAATTGTAATTACACCACATAAAAATTTCTTTTTGTCGTTAAAACTTGGATTGCACTTATCAAATGCTTAATAGAGGAATACAGATGCATGCCAAAGTAAAAAGAAGTTGTAGTCACGATTTAGTAAGCAAAATAAAATATTTTATCTTCTGTATCTATGTAAGTACATTGAAGTCTCCTGCTCGCATTTGGCCAATTCTTTTCCGCCCGTATCGTTTTCATTTGGCTGCCCCTTATAATTACACTGAAGAGTCAAAGAAACGGGTATAGGTACGCGTATTCAAATACAGAGATATGTAAACAGGCAAAATACGGTGCTGCCATCGGAAACGCCTATATAAGACAGCAAGTGTCTGGCGGAGTTCTCAGATCTGTTACTGCTGCTCCGATGACAGGCTATTAAGATTTATGTGAGTTTGAACGTGGTGTTACAGTCGGCGCCGAGCGATGGGACACAGCATCTTCGAGGAAGCGATTAAATGGTGATTTTACCGTACGACCTTTCGCAAATGTATCGTGAATATCAGAAATCCGGTAAAACGTCAAATCTTCGATATCGCTGCTTCGGAGCCGAAGGCCCACTCGCGTACCGTTGATGACTGCACGACACAAAGCTTTACACATTGCCTGGGCCCGTCAACACCGACATTGGATTGTTGATGGATGGAAACATGTTGCCTGGTCGGACGAGTCCCGTTTCAAATTGTTTCGACCGGATGGACGTGTACGAGTATGGACACAACCTGATGAATCCATGGACCCTGAATGACATCAGGGGACTGTAAAAGTTTATGGAGGCTCGGTAATGGTGTGGGGCGTGTGCAATTCGAATGATATGGGACCCTCGATACGTCTAAATACGACTCTGACAGGTGACACGTACATAATCATCCTATCTGATCACCTGCATCCATTGATGTCCATTCTGATTTCCGACAGACTTGGGAAATTCCAGCAGGACAATGCTACACCCTGCACGCCCAGAATTTCTACAGAGTGGCTCCAGGAACAGTCTTCTCAGTTTATACGCTTCCGATGGCCACATAAATCCACAGACATGAACATTATTGAGTATATCTGGGATGCCTTGCAACGTGCTGTTCAGCAGAGACCTCCACGCACTCGTAGTCATACGGATTTATGGATCGCGGGGCGCCCAACCATTAGGTGGGTGTACCAGTTTCTTTGGCCCTTTAGTGTTGTATGCTTGTGTGTGGGGTTCATAGTAAATAGGTGTAACATGGGGTACTGAACGTGAACAGAGAAGGGTAACACGAAAGGTCACAGGTTTGTCTGTCTTGTGGGAGGGCGTTAAGGAGATGCTGGAGAAAGTGAACTGACACACGCTTGAAGATAGACGCAAACTATCGCGCTTGTTGCTTACCCGCACTTTCAGCGTCATTCAACCACTTTCCACGTATGCTCGCGACAGTGGCATGCGAACAGACGACATCTCTCGTCGTAGAAATCATCTTTCGTCTCTGCTGCACGTATGCTCTACTATCCTTGCCGCTTCAAGTGCCCGAAACGTTTGCAGACTGCATTTAGTCTCGCGATGGACCGTTGTCATAATGTTTCGGGTCATCAGTGTACGAGATAACAGCTTATTTTGGCTTTCTGATCTGGGGTAAGTCAATTATTAATTAAGTTATGAATCTGTCTAGTGTGATATTGTTATCCACTTTACACCGATTCAGATAAGTTCTCTGTTTACCAGTTTTTTTTTTCTAGTAAAACGTTTCGTTTTCCAGACAGGCATTTCACCCGGTCCTATCTGACTTAAGAGCTGAAAGAATCCTGGAGTACCTCGGACGTCCTTTTACCTGGCGTAGTGCAGTAAGTCGACATAGCACGGACTCGACAAGTCGTTCCAAGTTCTCTGGAGAAATACTGAGCCCTTCTACCTCTATAGCCCTCCATAGTTGCGAAACCGTTGCCGGTGCAGGAGTTTGTGCACGAAATTACTTCTCGATTGTGCCCCATTATGTTCGATGAGCTACGTGTCGGGCGATCTGGGTTGCCAAATCATTCGACAGAATTGTCCAGAATGTTCATCAAACAAATCGGGAACAATTGTGCCCACTCACAGGGTTCATTGTCTTTCATAAAGTCCACGAATGGCTCCAAATGGTCTCCAACATTTACAGTCCACGATCCTTTCACCTGGGCCAAAGGACCCATTCCATACTACGTAAACACATCAAACGCCAATACGGAGCCACCACCGGCTCGCACAGTGCTTTGTTGACAACATGGGTCCGTGGCTTCGTTGGGTCTGCATCGCACTCGAACCGTACCGTGAGCTCCTACCAAGTGAAATCGGGGCTCATCTGACCACGGCACGCTGTTTCCAGCCGCCTAGCGTCCAGCCGATACGGCCACGAGCCCAGGAGAGGCGCTGCAGGCGGCGTAGTGCGGTTGGCAGGGGCACTCGCGTCGGTCGTCTGCTGCCACAGCCCATTAACGCCAAATTTCGCTGACTTAACGGATACGTTCATCGCACGTTCCATATTGATTTTTGCGTTTATTTCACCTAGTGCTGCTTGTCTGTTGGCACTGACAGCTCTACGCAAACGCCGCTGCTCTCGGTCGTTAAGTGAAGGCCGTCGCCCACTGCGTTATCCGTGGTGAGAGGTAGTGCCCGAAATTTGGCATTCTCGGCACACTCTTCACACTGCGCATCTCGGAATATTGAATTCCCCAACCATTTCCAAAGTGGAATGTCACATGCGACCAGCTCCAGCTACCATCCCGCGTTCAAAGTCTGTTAACTCCCGTCGAGCGGCTATAATAACGTCGGAAACCTCTTCACACGAATCGGCTGAGTACAGATGTCAGCCCCGCCAGTGCACTGCCCTTTTTGCCTTTTGTATCAGAGATTATCGTCATTTGTGTTCTATACGTGGACACCACTATCCCGTGACTTTTGCCACCTCAGTGTAATTTACTTTCTTTCACGGGTTACGTCGGACAGGGGACAAAACAAAAGTTGAAAAGCAAAACGCATTCGCAAACAACTGCCGTGACGTCACGGCCGCTTAGGACGGTGGACGTTTGCTTGCCACAGTGGACCGTCCCTCTTTATGTCGTAACAGCTCAGCCGCTGCAAAAGGTCATGCAGCCCTGACTGACGGTAACCGCTGTTTAGACAGACCGGTGCGTGTGTGCCTTAAGCGGTACGTTGTCAACAGTTTTAATTAAATGAATTTGCTAGCGAAATACCAAAAACGCGCTGTTCTCTACATCTGGGCACTGAATCCACCATACAGTCACGTACCACGGAGCTCATAGTAAGTTTTACCTCCGACCCCCGAAGATGGCCCTGCGAGCAGCGAGTGAACGTACGGAGACCGGCGACAACCATAGCACAGCAGAGTCCAGGGTTCGACTTGACATCTGACGACGACACTACACTGATCGGAAACGTGCACAAGTGGCAGTAGTGGACTGAAAAAATTCGGACAAACCGCAGTAGGACTCGCCTGCAGAGGGTACGGCACAAACCTCACTGCGTATATAGGAAGTTCACGCATCGCGGGAACAAGAATTTCGACGATTTTTGCCTGTGTCGGTATCGACACAGGGAAGATATCAAAACATCTAACACCAAATGGTCCTGTCTATGTCCGCATTGAAATAGAAGCTTAAATTTTTCACTCCGCCGGCGTACCGCAGGTCTTCTTGTTGTTGTTGCTGTTGTGGTCTTCAGTCCAGAGAATAGTTTGATGCAGCTTTCCAAGCTACTCTATCCTGTGCAAGCTTCTTCATCTCCAAGTATGTACTGCAACATACATCCTTTTGAATCTGCTTAGTGTATTCATCTCTCGGTCTCTCTCTACAATTTTTACAATCCACGCTGTCCTCCAATGCTAAGTTGATGCCTCAGAACGTGTCCTACCTAACGATCCCTTCTTCTAGTCAAGTTGTGCCCCAAGTTCCTCTTCTCCCCAATTCTATTCAATACCTCCTCATTAGTTATGTGATCTACCCACCTAATCTTCAGCATTCTTCTGTAGCACCACATTTCGAAAGCTTCTATTCTCTTCTTGTCTAAACTATTTATCGTCCATGTTTCACTTCCATACGTGGCTACACTCCATACAAATACTTTCAGAAATGACTTCCTGACATTTAATTTATGCTCGATATTAACAAATTTCTCTTCTTCTGAAACGCTTTACTTGCCATTGCCAGTCTACAGTTTTTACCCTCTCTACTTCGGCCACCATCAGTTATTTTGCTCTCCAATTAGCAAAACTCATCTACTACTCTGTCTCATTTCCTAACCTAATTCACTCAGCGTCACCCGATTCAATTAGACTGCATTCCATTATCCTCGTTTTGCTTTTTTTGACGTTCATCTTATAGCCTCGTTTCCTTCTTTCAAGACACTGTCCATTCCGTTCAACTGCTCTTCCAGTTCCTTCGCTATCTCTGACGAAATTACAACGTATTCGGCAAACCTCAGACTTTTTATTTCCTCTCCATGGATTTCAATTCCTACTCCAAATTTTTCTTCTTCTCTTTAATGTTTGCTCAATGTACAGATTGAATATCACTGGGGATAGGCTACTCCCTTCCCAACCACTGCTTCCCTTTCATCCCCCTCGGCTCATACAACTGTCGTCTGTTTTCTGTACAAATTATAAACAGCCTTTCGATCCGTGTATTTGACGCCTGCCGCATTCAGAATTCGAAAGAGAGCATTCCCTAAAGATTGTGAAAAGCTTTCTCTAAGTCTACAAATACTAGAAACGTAGGTTTGCCTTTCCCTAACCTACCTTCTTACATACGTCGTACGGTCAGTACTGCGTCACGTGTTCCAGCATTTCTACTGAACCCAAACCGATCTTCCACAAGGTCGACTTCTACCAGTTTTTCCATTCGTCTGTAAAGAAATCGTGTAAGTATTCCTTAACCGTGACTTATTAAGCTGAAAGTTCGGCAATTTTCACACCAGTCGACACCTGCTTTCTTTAGGATTGGAAATATTATATTCTTCTTGAAGTCTGACGATATTTCGTCTGCCTCATACATCTTGCTCACTAGGTGGTAGTTTTGTCAGTGCTGCCTCTCCCAATTCTTTCAGTGCTTCCAGTGAAATGTTGTCTACTCCCAGGGCCTTGTTTCAACTTAGATCTTGCAGTGCTCTGTCAAATTCTTCACGCAGTCTCATATCTCCCATTTCATCTTAACCTACGTCCTCTCCCATTTTCACAATATCGACTTCGAGTACATCGCCCTTGTATTGACCCTTTATATACCCCGCCCACCTTTCTGCTTTTCCCTCAGAGCTCTTGATATTCATATAAGTGGTTCTCTCTTCTCCAAAGGTCTCTTTAATTTTCCTGTAGGCAGTATCAATCTTACCCCTAGTGAGACAAGCCTCTACATCCTTACATTTGTCCTCTAGCCATCCCCGCTTAGCCATATTCACTTCTGGTTGATCTCATTTTTGAGACCTTTGTATTCCTTTTTGCCTGCTTCATTTACTGCATTTTTATATTTTCTCTTTCCATCAATTCAATATTTCTGTTACCCAAGGATTTCTACTAGCCCTCGTCGTTTTACCTACTTGATCCTCTGCTGCCTTCACTATTTCATCTCTCAAATCTTTTTCTTCTACTTTATTTCTTTTTCCTGTTCCTGTCAATCGTTCCCTAATGTTCACTCTGAAGTTCTCTACAACATCTGGTTCTTTCAGTTTATCCAGGTCCCATCTCCTTAAATTTCTACCTTTTTGCAGTTTCTTCAGTTTTAATCTACAGTTAATAACCAACAGATTGTGGTCACACTCCACATCTGCACCTGGAAATGTCATTTTAAAACCTGATTCGTGAATCTCTGTCTTACCGTTACATAATCTATCTGAAACCCTCCAGTGTCTCCAGGCCTGTTCCATGTATACAATCTTCTCTCATGATTCTTAAACCAAGTGTTAGCTATGATTAAGTTATGCTCTGCGCAGAATTCTACCAGGGGGCTTCCTCTTTCATTCCTTAACCCGGTCCATATTCACCTCTACTTTTCCTTTCGTTTTCGTAGTATCGAATTCCAGTCCCCCATGACCATTAAATTTTCGTGTCCCTTCACTATCTGAATAATTTCTTTTATCTCATCATACATTTCTTCTATCTCTTCATCACCTGCGGAGCTAGTTGGCATATAAACTTGTACTACTGAGGTAGGCGTGGGCTTCGTGTCTATCTTAGGTACAACAACGCGTTCACTATGCTGTTCGTAGTAGCTGACCCGCGCTCCTACTTTTTTTATTCATTATTGAACCTACTCCTGCATTACCCCTATTTGATTTTGTATTTATAACCCTGTATTCACCTGACCCAAAGTCTTGTTCCTCCTGTCAGCGAACTTCACTAATCTATATCTGACTTTATCCATTCCCTTTTTAAATATTCTAACATACATGCCCGATTAAGGGATCTGATATTCCACGCTCCGACCCGTAGAACGCCAGTTTTCTTTCTCCTGATATGGACGTCCTCTTGAGTAGTCCCCGCCCGGAGATCCGAGTGGGGGACTATGTTACCTCCGGAATATTTTACTCAAGAGGACGCCATCATCATTTAACCATAGAATAAACCTGCATGTCCTCGGGAAAAATTACGGCTATAGTTTCTCCTTTCTTTCATCCGTTGGCAATACCAGCGCAGCAAGGCCGTTTTGGTTAATGTTACAGGCCAGATCAGTCAATGGTCCAGACTGCTTCCCCTGCAACTACTGAAAAAGCTGCTGCCCCTCTTCAGGAACCACACGTTTGTCTGGCTTCTCAACAGATATCTCTCCGATGTGGTTGCATCTACGATACAGCTATCTCTATCTGTATCACTAAGGCACGGAAGCCTTCCCACCAACGGCGATGTCCATGGCTGATGGGGAGGGGGGGGGGGGGCAGGTCTTAGTATGCGACGTGATTTTCAACTTGATGCATCAGCCCGTTCTTGAGAAAAGGGGTTTTTATCAGTCGGACAGACAGACAGACAGACAAACGGATGGATAACAAAACGATGCGATAGGGGTACGGTTTTAACGATTGAAGTGACCTTATCAGAGCAAGAACTGCATAACGCGGAATCGAGAATTCTAACATTCACCACACCAACACGAAAGAAGAAACTGTAATGTAACTTAAGCACTGTGGTGTAGTCACGCAGACCTGAGACAGAAGAAGTTACACGCGATGTTTAGATAAATCAACGAAAATCCAGCGACTGGTTGCCAGTTAAACAGTAAACGTGTAAGTCTGGCTATTCCCCGATAACTACGAGGGGTATTCAATAAGCAACACGAAACATTTTCTTTCTGAAAGCAGATTGGTGTTTGTCAGGATTCCACAACACAATATTGTTCCCTACTCATTTGGCTACAAAATCCTATATTTCAGCATAATCTCATTGCCAGGGCCCGGCGCCACCTTTCTGCGAGGGCCTATGTACCAGCACGGCACCACCCTACTGGTCGACGCCGGAGCCAACGCCTTGCTGCGTCAATAAGCTCCCCATCATCCACGTACTGCTTCCTGCGAAGTGCATTCTTCATTGGGCCAGACAGAAGGAAGTAGGAAGTTGCGAGATCCGAGCTGTAGGGTGGATGAGGAAGAGTAGTCCAATAAGTTTCGTGAGCATCTTTAGGGTGAGTCAGCACTACCAACAAAGACGTCCGGCTGAGCAGCGAGGTGTTTGTGATCCGTCCATCACCGCGAATGAGAGTGTCCGCACGTTCCACGCCACAGCTGTGTGCGGGAGATCGGAGAGGTTTGTGTGATCTTGTTGCGATGATGACAGACACCCCGCCCAACGACTCACCGTGCTTTTGTTCAGTGCCAGGTCTCTGTAGGCATTCTGCAAGCGGCTACGAATATCTGCGATGTGGTTTTCCCCCAAAAGAAATTCAGTGCCAGGTCTCTGCTCGGAACGCATCTGCATTACAGTCGCCAATTTGAAGAGTACCTATGGCGCGGCCACCTGTCTAGGCTGAAGCGGGTTCAAATGGCTCTGAGCACTATGGGACATCTGAGGTCATCAGGCCCCTACAACTTAGAACTACTTAAACCTAACTAACCTAAGGACATCACACTCATCCATGCCTGAGGCAGGATTCGAACCTGCGAACGTAGCGGTCGCGCGGTTCCAGACTGAAGCATCTAGAACCGCTCGGCCACAACGGCTGGCGCTGAAACGGGAATATTCCACAATGTCTTACAACTAATTCTGCATTTTTTCAGGATATAGTGGAATTACTTCATGAACGCCCCTCGTAACTATGTAGGTGACCGGAAGTAAAGGCAAGCCTTGTTAATTGGTGCCATCTGTCCTTTCTTCCTTCTTATGTAGTGGTTGGATTATACCTAGTTTCCAGTTGGCTGGTATCCTTCCCTTCTTCCAATGATCTTCAAGGACCTCATAAATGGTTTCAGCTGCCTGCTTACCTCCCAGTTTCTACATCGCAACCAATGCCCCTTCTCTCCCTGGCGTTCTGCTGTTTTTCAGCTGGCCAATGTATTGTTTAACTCGACGGTGTGGCTTTAGTTCTGAAGGTGGGTTTTTCTTTCGGGATTATCTGAAAATAAATTGTTGTGTTGGTTAATCGTAGTTTAGAAGACCCTTGAAGTATTTTGCTACTAGCTCACAGTTGCTTTTGTTGTTGTTAATCTGTTTGATTGTTGAATCACTGAAGTCGAGGCTATCGGCTTGCACTCTTGTTATTTCTTCTTTGAAAACTGTAGAACTCCCTCGTGTTCTCCCGTCAGAAATTTGCATCTATTTCGTCCACTGGATTTTTGATTACTGAGTTACAGTCTCTTTCATTTTTTTGAGAGTTCCAATTTTGCCAATACGTTAGTTTACTCTCTATCGCTTCGTCATATGCGTTGTTCCAACATCAATGTTTTTTCTCCTTGGTAGTTGTTCTAGTTCCTTCATTGTCTCTGTCACCACTTCTCTGATCTGACATGGCATTTGGAGGGATGCTGCGACCAGGACTGCTGTTGAAGGTGCCGATCTTTAGCGACGAATCGTAGTACTGCAGAGCGCCGCATTACCGTCATCAGCGAACACGGTGGTGACACGGGAGGAGCTTCCGTTCTTTCAGTGTTTTGGACAGGCACAGTGGTGCCACTCTTCGCATCATGGTGTGGGGAGGCATTGGATATGACTTCAGGTCACAGCTGACAGTGTTTGAGGGACACCTGAACGCAGCAACGGTACTACACAAACATCCTACGTCTTCATGTTACGTCCCATGCGGCTGTATAGTGGCGCCAATTTTCAACAGGACAATGCGCATCTGCACATCATATTTGGCTGCCCACTGCAATACCGTGTAACAACCACTTTACTACTGTGCTTTGTGCACAAAGACTTTCCGCTAGGTTAAAGACAATACTTACTACGAAAGATGTGTCACTCTTCTTCTTCTTCTTTTGCCTTTGCCCAGTTTTTTCCACAGATCGGCATTTTATGTGGGCTGAAGCAATGTTAGTGGCAGCTGGTGGCCAGATGCCTTCCTGACGTCACCACTCGCCATGGCACAGAATCTGTGTCACCATCTGTGTCTAGAGAAAATCTGCGGTCAAGTTTTGGGACACAAATACCAGCCTGGTATTTACCTAGTGGGATGTGGGAAACCACCGAAAAACCATATCCAGACTGACCAACTCACCAGCCCTCGTACTTTATCCACGAGGCCGACTCGATCCGGTGGCAGGCTCGTGTCCCCATATGGCATATGTCACTATGGAATGCCTGTGTGGTGTTCAGCTACTCTTTCGGCCAACAACGTTCCCAGATCGAGTGTGGGACCAGCTCGGGCATGCCAGTATCGTAGATATCGAGGTCCAGTTACAATAGTTATGGAACAGCTACCGGATCATTCATCCTAGCGAGAGGGGTTGCAACGTCCTAGTTCTAGGTGGGCTCATACTGCCTAGTCATTTGTATATTTGACTCGAGTTTGTAATCACTTATGTAACATAGCCTCCCTCTCAGTTCATGAAGTTTCATTTGTTCTCCCCTTCAGTAAGCTTCACTTTCTTTTTTTAGGCAATGTATTCTTTGTCTGTTACTAAGTCTAAAGAGCAAAGATGGCGGAATTTCTAAGTGAGTTGTGAAATCTAAAGTATTGCAAGCAAATCGGTGTTCAGTTTAATTAAATTTTTCACTAGAAGATAAGTATTTTATTCACACTATTATACATATTCGCCTTCATTTACTTTTGCATTATTATATTTTCCCAGTAAAATATTTTCACATTATTTTATTATCATAGTATTTTAGTTGGTATTTTAGTTTCACGGAATTTTATTTTCAGGCCATTGTATTCTCGCATTATTTTATTTTCGCATTAATTAACACTTGTCTTGTCCCACATTCACGTTATCTGCTGCTCATATTATTGTCTTTTCGCAATAATTGGTAATTTGACACATTTCGCTGTCGCATTACGATCTTGGAATTTTACTTTCCTGTATACTGTATTATTTCATTTTCGCATTATTTTATTTCCACGCCATTATATTTGTGCCTGATTTTACTTATTGTATTTTTCACAGGAAGAGATTTTTGTGGCATTTTATTTTCATATTTTAACTTTTCATTATTCCTCTTCTTCCATCCATTGTATTATGTTTGCTTTATTTTATTCTCATTTTACTTTTTAATGTTGTGCAATATTTTTATATTATTCCATTATTGTGATATTTTATTTTCGTTGTATTTAATTTACACCTTATTGAGTTTTCACTTTAGTTTATTTCGTGGTAGTTTATTTTTATGTTGTTTTATTATCGTGAGCTTAAGACACTGCAAAAATAAAGTTAAAGCTTCGGTCCTTTTCTTATCGTGTAAAGAAAATATTGTGAAAGTAAAGTAAAACGAAAATTACATACTACGAAAATAAAATAATGCTAAAACAAAGTGAAAGTTAAATATTTTATTTTCGTGTTATTTTATTGTAATGAAAATAGCGCGAAAATAAAGTAAAGCAAAAGCTATGCACAATGAAAATAAAATAATCCGAAAATTAAGCATCACAAAAAGTAATTAAAGAGAAAGTTTAGTAGTTTATTTGCGCAGTACTTTTTTTCGTTTTTTTTCGTTTTTTTCTCTTACCGCGAAAATAAAATACCGCGAAAATAAAGTGAAGCAGTAGTTACAGTCCACAAAATGAAGTAATAAAATAACGGGTCACTAAAGTAAAGTGAAAGATTAGGACATTGTTTTCGCAGTATCTTATTTTCGCGTTCTTACCTTATGGCGAAAATAAATTACCGCAAAAATAAAGTAAGTGAGAGTTACATATTGGAAAATAAAATAACGCGTGAATAAAATACCACGAAACTAAAGTGAAAGGTTAATACGTCGTTACTGTGATATTTTATTTTAAGGTTCTTTTATTATAGCGAAAATAAAACACCGCAAAACTAAAGAGAAAGTTAGGTAATGCGAAAATTTAATAATGTGTGAATAAAATAAAATAGCGCAAAGCTAAAGTGAAACTTTAAATTGTTTTCGTGGTATTTTATTTTCGCGTATTTTTATAATCTCGAAAATAAAACACCGCGAAAATAAAGTAAAGTGAATGGTAGGTATTGCGAAAATAAAATATTGCATGAATAAAATACAGGGAAACTAAAGTGAAAGTTTAGTAAGTTCTTTTTGGGCTATCTTATTTTCACGTTCTTTTATTATCGCGAAAATAAAACACCGCAGAAATAAAATGAAGGACCAGTACTTTATTTTCGCGTTACTTCACTAACCTTACCAATAAATCACCGCGAAGATAAAACAAAGCGAAAGTTACATACTGTGAAAGTAAAATACTGCGAAAATCAAGTAAAATGAAAGGTCAATACTTCAGTTTCGCAGTAGTTTGCTTTTGCGTTCTTCTAATGCACTTAAAATAAAATACCGCGAAAATAAAATAAAGCGAAAGTTATATAGAACGAAAATAAAATATGCACAAATAAAATACCACATATTTTATTCTCGTATTTCTTGCAAGTACTTACTTTCGTACTTGTTGACTTTCCTATTGTAATATTTAGCTATTGTTTCATTTTTCGGGTATTAAATCATTGTTCATTACGTTTGCACATTGTTTCACTAAAGCATTACTTTGTTTTTGTGGTATTTCATTTTCGTCCTATTTTGTTTTTGAGTTTATTTAATCTTGAATTTTTTTACTGTTTGTTACTTTATATTCCCATCATTCTTCCTTGTTATAGTCCATTCGCGTTGTTTAAACTTCCGCATTCTTTTTTGCTTTATTTTTCTTTCACCCTATTGTACTTACTAGGTGTTTTATATCTTTTGCATTGTTTTATTTTCGCTATAGTTTACTTTTGCATTAGTTAATAGGGTAGGTAGGTTAGAGAATTTAAAGATGAAAACGGATAGGTTTAAGTTAGACAGAATGCGAATTAGTGTAGTGCGGTGGCAGGAGCAACGGGATATTTTCTCAAGGAAGTACCGGATTATTAGTGCAAAGTGTAATATGCATAATAACGAATAAGGAAATACAAATGCGGTAAGCTACTATGAAGAGCACAGTAACCGTATTTTCGTAGCCAAGACTGAGACAAATCAACACCTCGCACAACAGTACAAGTTCAGATGGTAACTAAGGCCTCATATTATGAAGAGATTGAAAGAGTGCGTGAAGAATAAAGTAAATTATACAGGCAGTTAAAGGAGATGCAAATGTAATTGTGTTGTGTGACTGGAATTCGGTAGCAGGGAGGGGAAGAGAAGACAAAATAAACGTGGAATGGGGTGAGGGGAATGGAGGGGAAAACCGCTTGGCAGAATTTTGCAGAGACATAATTTAATCATCGCTGACAGTTTAAATATCATGAAAGAAGGTTTGAAATGAGTACCACTTCATGTTCCGGTGTATGAGTGATTTGCACGAGTATTTACACTACTGGCCATTAAAATTGCTACACCAAGAAGAAATGCAGACGATAAACGGGTATTAAAATAAAGATAAATGGCTCCGAGCACTATGGGACTTAACTTCTAAGGTCATCGGTCCCCTAGAACTTAGAACTACTTAAACCTAACTAACCTAAGGACATCACACACATCCATGCCCGAGGCAGGATTCGAACCGGCGACCGTAGAAGTCGCGCGGTTCCGGACTGAAGCGCCTAGAACCGCTCGGCCACCCCGGCCGGCTAAACGGGTATTCATTGGACAAATATATTATACTAGAACTGACGTGTGATTACATTTTCACGCATTGTTGGTGCATAGATTCTGAGAAATCAGTACCCAGAACTACCACCGCTGGTCATAATAACGGCCTTGATAAGCCTGGGCATTGAGTCAAACAGAGCTTGGACGGCGTGTACAGGTACAGCTGCCCATGCAGCTTCAACACGATACCCCAGGACATCAAGAGCAGTGACTGGCGTACTGTGACGAGCCAATTGCTCGGCCACCATTGACCAGACGATTTCAATTGGTGAGAGATCTGGAGAATGTGCTGGCCGGGGCAGCAATCGAACATTTTCTTTATCCGGAAAGGCCCGTACAGGACCTGCAATTTGCGGTCGTGCATTATCCTGCTGACATGCAGGATTTCGTAGGGATCGAATGAAGGGTAGAGCCACGGGTCATAACACATCTGAAATGTAACGTCCACTGTTCAAAGTGCCGTCAATGCGAACAAGTGCTGTCAATGGCACCCCATACCATCACGTCGGGTGATACGCCAGTATGGCGATGACGAATACATGCTTCCAATGTGCATTCACCGCGATGTCGCCAAACACGGGTGCGACCATCATGATGCTGTAAACAGAACCTGGATTCATCCGAAAAAATGACGTTTTGCCATTCGTGCACCCAGGTTCGTCGACGAGTACACCATCGCAGGCTCTCCTGTCTGTGATGCAGCGTCAAGGGTAACCGCAGCCATGGTCTCAGAGCTGATAGTCCATGCTGCTGCAAATGTCGTCGAGTGCAGATGGTTGTTGTCTTGCAAACGTCCCCATCTGTTGACTCAGGGATCGAGACGTGGGTGCACGATCCTTTACAGCCATGTGGATAAGATGCCTGTCATCTCGACTGGTAGTGATACGAGGCCGTTGGGATCCAGTACGGCGTTCCGTATTACTCTCCTGAACTCACCAATTAAAAAAAAAGAAAAAAAACCAGCTCAAATGGCTCTGAGCACAATGGGACAACGTCTGAGGTCATCAGTCCCCTAGAACTTAGAACTACTTAAACCTAACTAACCTAAGGACATCACACACATCCATGCCCGAGGCAGGATTCGAACCTGCGTCCGTAGCGGTCGCACGGTTCCACATTGTAGCGCCTAGAACCGCTCGGCCACTCCGGCCAGCTCACCGATTCCATATTCTGCTAACAGTCGTTGGATCTCGACCAACGCGAGCAGCAATGTTGCGATACGATAAACCGCAATCGAGATAGGCTACAATCCGACCTTTACCAAAGTCGGAAAGGTGATGGTACGCATTTCTCCTCCTTACACGAGGCATCACAACAACTTTTCACCAGACAACGCCGGTCAACTGCTGTTTGTGTATGAGAAATGGCCGGCCGCGGTGGTCTAGCGGTTCCAGGCGCTCAGTCCGGAACTGCGCGACTGCTACGGTCGCAGGTTCCAATCCTGCCTCGGGCATGGGTGTGTGTGATGTCCTTAGGTTAGTTAGGTTTAAGTAGTTCTAAGTTCTAGGGGACTGATGACCACAGATGTTAAGTCCCATAGTGCTCAGAGCCATTTGAACCATTTTTTGTATGAGAAATCGGTTGGAAACTTTGCTCATGTCAGCACGTTGTAGGTGTCGCCTCCGGCGCCAACCTTGCGTGAATGGTCTGAAAAGCTAATCACTTGCATATCACAGCATCTTCTTCCTGTCTGTTAAATTTGGCGTCTGTAGCAAGTCATCTTCGTGGTGTAGCAATTTTAATGGCCAGTAGTGTATTTTTCTGGGTGTATTCTGCTGTCTTCGTTACGATTTATTACGCTACAAATTACGTGTCACTTATTTTTATAATATGGCACGGAAATCCTACATTATAAACGGTAACAAAGCTACTTACAAGATGTTTCAGCAGGAAAGCACACTACAAATTTACTTACACATAGAGCGTGTTTTGAAAAGTGTCACTTTTTCCTACAGCAGGCAGAATTGGTCAAAACTAGTAAAAAAGTTCCTGTAGTCACATGATCAGATAGTAATACCTGTCGAGATATGGGGCATTTTACTTGCGACAAGTAATGTGTAGTTTTCTCTGGTGCAGGCCGTCTCAGTGTTGCAATTGACTGCGCGGTGAATTACCAGCGCTATTGGAAAACGTTACCGTTGCAGAGAGGGACTGACTGTGGTTTATGCCCGGCGGGGAATCACCCTATTTTCTACGAATCTACAACTGGTTGTCGGACGATGAACTGCTCGACCACGTTCGGTAGCGTGTGGCCTCCCCGTTCACCTGAATGCTCTAGATTTCTGATTGAGGGGGGGGGGGGGGTGTGCATTTAAAGGCATCGATGTACGCCCAACCCATTGACACTGTGCAGAAGTTACAGGCGTCCGGCCGACGCATGTGATCGCAACCCGTATGGCGTAAGATGTATTTCAAAGGGTGCGTGTTTTACTACGAAGAAGGGCTGCAGCAAGTGTCAGAGCGCGTGCTAAACACGTGCAGCGCTGCCTACAGAGTCTGCTTGTACATAACAGACAAATGTTTCGTTTTCAGAAACAGTACGACGAAAGTTCAGTCGTAATGAGGACGAATACGTTTAGCCGCCTCTCTACAGATTCGGGATATCATTGCATCATACAGTCGCTCGTAATCGGCTACGATCACAATAGGGAGGGATTATTGTAGAGCCTGAATACAGCAATCAAAACATCATCACGTGAACACGCGATCAACATTAGCAGCAGCTGTCTTCATTCTGTAGCAGTAACAATACGGAAATTTCGGCCGTAATGTTGGTGAACGCGCACGGTAATGAACCAGGATTGGCTCATCACGTTTAAAGAGAAGCGTCATTTGGAGAAATTAAATTTTTTGCCCTCTTGTTTAAAAAAGGCAGTAATTCTTTATTGTGCAATTGTTTCGCTTTCAAAAAGGATTATTTTCCTTGTTATGCGTTGTTATCGCGTGTTGTGAGACTAACAAAAGGTTTTTTCTGGCTGCAGCGCGGCACTGCAGTGTTGGCTGAAAAGAGTCGAAATGTAAAAACGGTGTAAATCGTGGTGAAGTTTTTCCACACGTCTGAGGCTCTTTTAGGTAACACATGTAACTTTTTTATTTTCGTTTATCCTGTTTGGCAGCCTTAAGCTTGGGCCGGACGCTCATGCAGATAAAATGAGAGGTTCTCATGGAAATTTCATTATTAACTCGAAAAAAATTACCAGATTCCAGTAGGCCTCGAGCACCGAGTGTTCTGTACAAACTTAGTTACATCTACATCTACATCTACATTCATACTCCGCAAGCCACCCAACGATGTGTGGCGGAGGGCACTTTACGTGCCACTGTCATTACCTCCCTTTCCTGTTCCAGTCGCGAATGGTTCGCAGGAAGAACGACTGTCTGAAAGCCTCCGTGCGCGCTCTAATCTCTCTAATTTTACATTCGTGATCTCCTCGGGAGGTATAAGTAGGGGGAAGCAATATATTCGATACCTCTTCCAGAAACGCACCCTCTCAAAACATGGCGAGCAAGCTACACCGCGATGCAGAGCACCTCTCTTGCAGAGTCTGCCACTTCAGTTTGTTAAACATCTCTGTAACGCTATCACGGTTACCAAATAACCCTGTTACGAAACGCGCCGCTCTTCTTTGGATCTCCTCTATGTCCTCCGTCAACCCGATCTGGTACGGTGCCAGACTGATGAGCAATACTCAAGTATAGGTCGAACGAGTGTTTTGTAAGCCACCTCTTTTGTTGATGGACTACATTTTCTAAGGACTCTCCTAATGAATCTCAACCTGGTACCCGCCTTACCAACAATTAATTTTATATGATCATTCCACTTCAAATCGTTCCGCACGCATACTCCCAGATATTTTACAGAAGTAACTGCTACCAGTGTTTGTTCCGCTATCATATACTCATACAATAAAGGATCCTTCTTTCTATGTATTCGCAATACATTACATTTGTCTATGTTAAGGGTCAGTTGCCACTCCCTGCACCAAGTGCCTATCCGCTGCAGATCTTCCTGCATTTCGCTACAATTTTCTAATGCTGCAACTTCTCTGTATACTACAGCATCATCCGCGAAGAGCCGCATGGGACTTCCGACACTATCTACTGGGTCATTTATATATATTGTGAAAAGCAATGGTCCCATAACACTCCCCTGTGGCACGACAGAGGTTACTTCAACGTCTGTAGACGTCTCTCCATTGATAACAACATGCTGTGTTCTGTTTGCTAAAAACTCTTCAATCCAGCCACACAGCTGGTCTGATATTCCGTAAGCTCTTACTTTGTTTATCAGGCGACAGTGCGGAACTGTATCGAACGCCTTCCGGAAGTCAAGAAAAATAGCATCTACCTGGGAGCCTGTATCTAATATTTTCTGGGTCTCATGAACAAATAAAGCGAGTTGGGTCTCACACGATGGCTGTTTCCGGAATCCATGTTGATTCCTACATAGTAGATTCTGGGTTTCCAAAAACAACATGATACTCGAGCAAAAAACATGTTCTAAAATTCTACAACAGATCGACGTCAGAGATATAGGTCTATAGTTTTGCGCATCTGCTCGACGACCCTTCTTGAAGACTGGGACTACCTGTGCTCTTTTCCAATCATTTGGAACCTTCCGTTCCTCTAGAGACTTGCGGTACACGGCTGTTAGAAGGGGGACACGTTCTTTCGCGTACTCTGTGTAGAATCGAATTGGTATCCCGTCAGGTCCAGTGGCCTTTCCTCTGTTGAGTGATTCCAGTTGCTTTTCTATTCCTTGGACACTTATTTCGATGTCAGCCATTTTTTCGTTTGTGCGAGGATTTAGAGAAGGAACTGCAGTGCGGTCTTCCTCTGTGAAACAGCTTTGGAAAAAGGTGTTTAGTATTTCAGCTTTACGCGTGTCATCCTCTGTTTCAATGCCATCATCATCCCGGAGTGTCTGGATATGCTGTTTCGAGCCACTTACTGATTTAACGTAAGACCAGAACTTCCTAGGATTTTCTGTCAAGTCGGTACATAGAATTTTACTTTCGAATTCACTGAACGCTTCACGCATAGCCCTCCTTACGCTAACTTTGACATCGTTTAGCTTCTGTTTGTCTGAGAGGTTTTGGCTGCGTTTAAACTTGGAGTGAAGCTCTCTTTGCTTTCGCAGTAGTTTCCTAACTTTGTTGTTGTACCAAGGTGGGTTTTTCCCGTCCCTCACAGTTTTACTCGGCACGTACCTGTCTAAAACGCATTTTACGATTGCCTTGAATTTTTTCCATAAACACTCAACATTGTCAGTGTCGGAACAGAAATGTAGACAGTTCATCCATCCCGAGGATCGGGAATCTGGACCATTTTTTCCTGTTATCGACATTGATACTGCCAAGATATCGGTGCCAGGAATTCCAAGATTTTCGACAATTTTTTAATTTCAGTTATATAAATGTGCTCCAAAGTCATACACAAGGCAGGCGATCATTTTTAATATAATCAGACATACAGGCTGACAGTGTCGCAAGGGTGAGAGCGAAACATCGTGGAACGAGTGACTTTACTGCTCATATGAAGCATTTCGGAAATTATCCACGTCAGATACCATGAGCGATAGCATCCGAATGCTTGTTTCACATACACCTTCAAACGCCATATCTACATACAGTAGTCCCTCCTGAATACTGATGATGAATAAATTCCGAAACGCGTCATATGAGCAGTAAAGTCGTTCCTCGCTTGATGTCTGACTTTTACCACTACGACCCAGTCAACCTGAATGCAGAACTACTGATGATTTTAATTTCGTGCTGGACGTCGGATAAAGAATGACAAAAGTAATATTTTTTAGTGTGACATAATTAGAAATTAGCAATTTTCGGACTTTTTTTAATTACTTGCACTGTGAAACCTTCTTTCTCGTCAAATTTCGTGATTCTGTGTGAAGGGGAAGTGCAGCATAAGTTTTGATGAGTCAGTTTTCGAGCGTAAAGATACGTGACGTAAATAGCCGTATCTTTCGGTTGCATTGACTTAGAGGCTTACATTTGTCGCACCTTCAAGAGACCATATATCTTCATCATCATCATCATCATCAGTGTTCTGCCAAAAGGCAGGTTTTCACATGGCAGTTCTCCAGGCAGTCCGGTCTTCTGCCATCCTCTTCAGGTTTGCATAATTTCCTCTTTTTTTTTTTTTTTTTTTTTTTCTACATTGATACTCCGCAAGCCACCCAACGGTGTGTGGCGGAGGGCACTTTACGTGCCACTGTCATTACCTCCCTTTCCTGTTCCAGTCGCGTATGGTTCGCGGGAAGAACGACTGTCTGAAAGCCTCCGTGCGCGCTCTAATCTCTCTAATTTTACATTCGTGATCTCCTCGGGAGGTGTAAGTAGGGGGAAGCAATATATTCGATACCTCATCCAGAAACGCACCCTCTCGAAACCTGGCGAGCAAGCTACACCGCGATGCAGAGCGCCTCTCTTGCAGAGTCTGCCACTTGAGTTTATTAAACATCTCCGTAACGCTATCACGGTTACCAAATAACCCGGTGACAAAACGCGCCGCTCTTCTTTGGATCTTCTCTATCTCCTCCGTCAACCCGACCTGGTACGGATCCCACACTGATGAGCAATACTCAAGTATAGGTCGAACGAGTGTTTTGTAAGCCACCTCCTTTGTTGATGGACTACATTTTCTAAGCACTCTCCCAATGAATCTCAACCTGGTACCCGCCTTACCAACAATTAATTTTATATGATCATTCCACTTCAAATCGTTCCGTACGCACACTCCCAGATATTTTACAGAAGTAACTGCTACCAGTGTTTGTCCCGCTATCATATAATCATACAATAAAGGATCCTTCTTTCTATGTATTCGCAATACATTACATTTGTCTATGTTAAGGGTCAGTTGCCACTCCCTGCACCAAGTGCCTATCCGCTGCAGATCTTCCTGTATTTCGCTACAATTTTCTAAAGCAGCAACTTCTCTGTATACTACAGCATCATCCGCGAAAAGCCGCATGGAACTTCCGACACTATCTACTAGGTCATTTATATATATTGTGAAAAGCAATGGTCCCATAACACTCCCCTGTGGCACGCCAGAGGTTACTTTAACGTCTGTAGACGTCTCTCCATTGATAACAACATGCTGTGTTCTGTTTGCTAAAAACTCTTCAATCCAGCCACACAGCTGGTCTGATATTCCGTAGGCTCTTACTTTGCTTATCAGGCGACAGTGCGGAACTGTATCGAACGCCTTCCGGAAGTCAAGAAAAATAGCATCTACCTGGGAGCCTGTATCTAATATTTTCTGGGTCTCATGAACAAATAAGGCGAGTTGGGTCTCACATGATCGCTGTTTCCGGAATCCATGTTGATTCCTACATAGTAGATTCTGGGTTTCCAGAAATGACATGATACGCGAGCAAAAAACATGTTCTAAAATTCTACAAGAGATCGACGTAAGAGATATAGGTCTATAGTTTTGCGCATCTGCTCGACGACCCTTCTTGAAGACTGGGACTATCTGTGCTCTTTTCCAATCATTTGTAACCCTCCGTTCCTCTAGAGACTTGCGGTACACGGCTGTTAGAAGGGGGGCAAGTTCTTTCGCGTACTCAGTGTAGAATCGAATTGGTATCCCGTCAGGTCCAGTGGACTTTCCTCTATTCTCTTTTCTCTTCCCTTTATGTCGTCTATCATCTTGTATCTCCTTCTTTGTCTCAGTCTTCTCCCACAAACCAGTCCTTCCAAAGCATCTGCCAGCAAGCACTCCCTTCTCAATGAATGTCCCAACCATTTCTTTTTCCTTTCTTTTACAATTTGCCACATAAGAGTCTCCTCTTTCTGTTGAATGCCTCCTTCGCTATGGCAATTCGAGTTTTCACCCTCTGGTGACATCTCAAGTCTTCAGTTATTGTGCTTCCAAGATATTTAAATTCACTTACTTGGCTAATGGTAGATTGTCCTATTTTAATATTGGACAGTCTGCGTCTTGTACTGATGACCATGCTCTTTGTTTTTGCTGTGTTTATTTGCATCCCATATTCCACACAAGCTTCATTCAAATCTCTGAGCATGTTATTCACTGTCCGCTCACTTTCTGCCACTAATACCATGTCATCAGCAAATCTTATACATTCTATTCTCTTTCCACCAATACATATTCCTCTTTTCCCATCTACACTTTTCGCAATAATCTCTTCAAGGTATACGTTAAACAACAGCGGGGAAAGGCAACAACCTTGTCTAGCACCTCATCCAATGCTGCTTCCTTCTGACATTTCATTTACAATCCTTATCCTTACTTTCTGGTGTAAATATACATTCTTTATCAGTTGTCTCTCTTTCCAATCTACTCCTTTCCTCTTCAGAATATCCATCAGCTTGTTCCACTGAACTCTGTCAAAAGCCTTTTCTAAATCTATAAAAACAGCAAAGATTTCTCTACCTTTTCCATATATCTTTCCCCTATAGTTCTTAGCAGGCCAATAGCATCTCTTGTTCCTTTCCCTCTTCTAAATCCGAACTGCAATCCCTCTATCTAGCTTGCCACATAACCTCCTGTTCAACACTCTCAGCAAGACTTTAGCTGCATGAGAAATTAGACTGATGGTCCGGTGCTCTTCACATTTTTTAGTATTTCTCTATTGGTATCATAACTGTTGCAACGAAGTCCTCAGGCCATTCCCCTTTGTCATATACAGAGGTAGACTATTGCTTTTCTTGCCTTGTTTCCCAGACTCTTCAACAGTTCTGCTGGCAAATCATCAATTCCACATGCCTTCCTATTCTTCATCTCCTTCAGCGCCTTTTCTACTCCTGCTTCCAAGATGGCGAATCCTTTCCATCTTCCGGCGCATATTGCCCCTCTTCAACCTAAATTTCGCTTAGCATTTCATCCCCCTTATACAGAAATTCTATATATTCTTGCCATCTGTTCAGAACCTCCTGTGGTTCTTCTGCTAGAAAACCATCCGCTCTTTCTATTTCCATGTTATTCCTCTTTCTTTTACGTTCAAAAACTATCTCACTAGCCAGTCTATACATCATTTCATACTTTCCCTCTCTCTCCATTTTCTCTATTTCGTCGCATTTCTGCTTCATCCATGGTATGTCTCTCCATGTGAAATAGATCTTAGTACACTCCTGGAAATGGAAAAAGAACACATTGACACCGGTGTGTCAGACCCACCATACTTGCTCCGGACACTGCGAGAGGACTGTACAAGCAATGATCACACGCACCGCACAGCGGACACACCAGGAACCGCGGTGTTGGCCGTCGAATGGCGCTAGCTGCGCAGCATTTGTGCACCGCCGCCGTCAGTGTCAGCCAGTTTGCCGTGGCATACGGAGCTCCATCGCAGTCTTTAACACTCGTAGCATGCCGCGACAGCGTGGACGTGAACCGTACGTGCAGTTGACGGACTTTGAGCGAGGGCGTATAGTGGGCATGCGGGAGGCCGGGTGGACGTACCGCCGAATTGCTCAACACGTGGGGCGTGAGGTCTCCACAGTACATCGATGTTGTCGCCAGTGGTCGGCGGAAGGTGCACGTGCCCGTCGACCTGGGACCGGACCGCAGCGACACACGGATGCACGCCAAGACCGTAGGATCCTACGCAGTGCCGTAGGGGACCGCACCGCCACTTCCCAGCAAATTAGGGACACTGTTGCTCCTGGGGTATCGGCGAGGACCATTCGCAACCGTCTCCATGAAGCTGGGCTACGGTCCCGCACACCGTTAGGCCGTCTTCCGCTCACGCCCCAACATCGTGCAGCCCGCCTCCAGTGGTGTCGCGACAGGCGTGAATGGAGGCACGAATGGAGACGTGTCGTCTTCAGCGATGAGAGTCGCTTCTGCCTTGGTGCCAATGATGGTCGTATGCGTGTTTGGCGCCGTGCAGGTGAGCGCCACAATCAGGACTGCATACGACTGAGGCACACAGGGCCAACACCCGGCATCATGGTGTGGGGAGCGATCTCCTACACTGGCCGTACACCACTGGTGATCGTCGAGGGGACACTGAATAGTGCACGGTACATCCAAACCGTCATCGAACCCATCGTTCTACCATTCCTAGACCGGCAAGGGAACTTGCTGTTCCAACAGGACAATGCACGTCCGCATGTATCCCGTGCCACCCAACGTGCTCTAGAAGGTGTAAGTCAACTACCCTGGCCAGCAAGATCTCCGGATCTGTCCCCCATTGAGCATGTTTGGGACTGGATGAAGCGTCGTCTCACGCGGTCTGCACGTCTAGCACGAACGCTGGTCCAACTGAGGCGCCAGGTGGAAATGGCATGGCAAGCCGTTCCACAGGACTACATCCAGCATCTCTACGATCGTCTCCATGGGAGAATAGCAGCCTGCATTGCTGCGAAAGGTGGATATACACTGTACTAGTGCCGACATTGTGCATGCTCTGTTGCCTGTGTCTATGTGCCTGTGGTTCTGTCAGTGTGATCATGTGATGTATCTGACCCCAGGAATGTGTCAATAAAGTTTCACCTTCCTGGGACAATGAATTCACGGTGTTCTTATTTCTATTTCCAGGAGTGTATGTGACAGTTCCTGATAAAAACGGTTCTAACCGTTGGACAGATAGACGGACGGACAGTAAACTGGTCCTATCAGATTCCTTTTTTTCCGATTGAGTTACGGAACCCTGAAACTTAAACTTTCGTAATTATTTGTTTGTTGGTTTGGAGGCGCCCTGCTAGACGAATCGCAGCAAAACGGCATAGCCGACTGGTACACTGGAGAAAATGTGGAGCGCCATTTTGTTCCTGGAATTATAGCGGAATGCTACGGTGCTATGGTGCGGGAACTTTATTGTGTACGAGGGCTGTGGGCATGCGTCTCCAAATAAACAAAAAACACAACTACAAAACTTTATTTTTTTCGAGTTGATAATAAATTTTTTTTACGACGGGCCTTCGTAGATCAGTGCAGATAATATGTTCTTACCTACTGAGCTAGCCGGAAACGACTCACAGCTGTACCTCCATACCAATAGGTACCTCTTCTGCCACCTTCAAAATTTTTGCACAAGTTCTCCTGCACGCCTTGTCGACTAGCACTACTGTCAAAAAGCTGCAGATTATCCACAGATCAGATCGTTGTTTCCAGAAACTGTTCTTACCCTCCCAGAAAGAGTTTTTGCTGTTTGGTAACTTTCTGGCAGACTGGCTAAGCCGTTTCTGCACGAAATACTTTTTTTCTTTTTCAGGAGTGCTATTCCAGAAGAATTTGCTGGAGAGACTCTGTTAATATTTCCAGCTCTTCAAATTACAGGGCGGTTACAATTAAACTTTCGCTATCTGAGCCAGCGTAGACGAATAACGATTTACCGTGTGTGTAGCGAAGTTTATAGGAATGGCGTCCAGGCTGTGCGCAGCAGGATTGCGTTGTTAGTAGCGTTAATGTAGTGAGTTGCCGTTAGCCGCCGGCACTGGTACGGCTGAAACACAATCATCGGTGAGTGCGGGTTGCAGCTGCAGGCAGTCAGTGTGGCTCTGGACAAGGAGAGCAGGAATTTACTCGCTGAGCTGTTCCGTCAAAACAACGGCAACAGTGCCGCTGCTCTTCTCGAGTGTCGGCACATTGAAGAAATATAGAGACGTCCTCTTTCCGCACCGGGTTTAGAAGAACGTGATTCAGAAGTTGGAATTAACTGGCGGTTTGGGAATTGCTCCTGGAAAAGGCCGACGGCGAATTGCGGCACAAATTGTCGAATAGGTTGCCGTCGCTGTGGCTGAGAATGCTGGGAGTAATGTGCGACCTCGAAGCAGTGCACGAGTTGCGTCGCGAGGGCTGCGCATTCCGTGGCCCACAGAGCCAAAAGTGCTGAGAACAGTCGTGGATTGGTTTCTCTGGTGCGGTGCCAAGCAGTCGTGGATGGAACGTGTGTAGCCTGGAACGTAAACACAGTACGCCATTAACAAATATTATCCTGTCAGGTGTAATTTAAAATGCGTTTCATTCAAGGGTTTATTCGTTATTTCCCCTCCGCACGTCCTTACACATGTATCCACACAATTTCATTGTCCTACGATCACTGGTTTCTCATTCTCCTGCCCCTCCCCTACGCCCAAGTCAAGTACACCGTCTACATCCCTTAGGAGCGTAATGACCGATATACATACGTGCTAAGCGTCCCGTTTTACGTTCGCGTCTTTTTCTCTTTTTTTTTCATAATAAGAACCAAAGGCAATTTTATTACTGCTTACGCTACAGCACATCAAACGTTCTACCCGTTTGGCAGAGATAAAATCTCGCACAAGCATCACATTTTATCCGATACACATCAGATTCTGGCTACGATATTCATTATTTACATTTTCTCTGCTCCCACTTGGTTCTACCTTCCGTAATCTGTAATTGCTAACTCACATGCTAGTTGCTGTGCAGTATTAAGGTGGTACCGTCAAGTCCGCGCAGTCAAATAACGGTCCTCCCTTTCTTATATTACACGAGGTCGGCCCCGCCCTGGACTTCGCAATAGTCTCAATCTCTCTAAACTGTCGCCACATCCAAAAATCAACAGAACGACTCACATTAGGGCTTCGCGTCACGTCAGTGTGTGACTGTCCTGCTTCCTTTCTTTCTGTGGCCCTAGGCGTGGTTATCCGTTGACCGGAATGCCATTTTCCATGTACACGACTGTACGGACATCTGGTTGACAGTTAGTATGATTGTATCGTGAATTAGACACAGGACAGGAAAGTTGCGATTTCTTTCTTTAATTTTGGACCACAGCACTGATTACGTTCTCTTGAGGAATGAAAAGTACGTATTCCAAGTTCTATCTCGCGAGCAGCACGAATTGTCCACAGCGCACAACACCGACGCTAGGATCGCAGGTAACGGAACTGCTGCGAAGGTGAAGTCTGACCCGAGGCGGTGTCCAAATGGTCGCTAGCTGGCGAAAACGGAACTCGCTCTAGCCTCCGCAGTAAATGTAGGGGCATATGAAACAAAGAAGCCTTGCGGATACGCCAAGTGATATTAATAATACACGATTTAAAAATAGACTTAGCTTTGATAGGTCTTGTCCGTTATTGCAGTGTACTAGCTCCGCGCGGGCACAAATTATTGCGCGACGTGAGGTTACAATTCAACTGTCGAAGCAGCGGCGGATGCAGCAAGCGGTGCATGAGTGGAGCGACCCCTGTTGCCCCTGTGTCTTCTACGCTCTCTAGCTGCTTACCGCCAGGCCCTCTACAACAGTCACTCCCAAACTGACTCAGACCGTTACCCGTGAGTGTAATTATACATTAGCTGGTACCTCGCCCCCCCCCCCCCCTAGACCACCGTCAGTTGCCTCCCCTCCCCCACATTGTCACCAACTCTAGCACTTAACTAAACAATAGAATGAAAGACCTTTCTTGGAACACTTGAAGCGGTACTGTAATACGTTCCATTTGATCCTTTGAGGCTAATTTCTTTTACAAATTGATGTGCGTGACGTGCAGTTACCCCTCCAGACAGCTGGACATGGAAAGTTGTCATTGGAGTTTTGTTTTTATTTTTCTGCCACACTTCCTTTATTCCTTCACCCTTCCTGTATGGATGTGAGTGACCGAAAGTAATTATTTTTGGAGTAAAATTATGGATCATTAAGATAAGCATGTGGTGGTGGCGGTGCTGAATTAGCAAATCTTTGACGTCAGGTGGTGCAAGGGTGGAGTTGGCAGTGGCTTGTTCGAGTTGCACCTGTTCCTGGAGAACGAGGCAGGGAACAGCCAATGAGAGGCGCCTTCCTCGTTTCGTTTCAGTCGGTGGTCGTTGGGGTAGCTTTCCGCCATGTTTGGCACTCAGCAGTGTCCCAGAAGAACCGGCAAAAATGGTGAGAAAAACTGGTTAAAAATGACTTATATTGTGTCAGACTTTACGCGGAATGTTGCCTTTCAAGTAGAGCTTGGACAACATACACCGAGAGAGTCGACAGTTGTAATTATTTTGCGATATTGAAATAGCTGCGGTCGCAGGGTCTCACTTATAACCGACGCCATTTGCCTTCAGAATACGACTGTAACTTCTGGTATCTCAGTTATTTGTATTTGTTAAATTAATAGCTTACATCAAATACTTCAGTTTGACATGTCTTTTGAGAATATGTTTCGAATTTAGAGGAATTTTTCCTTGCGGGCGACTTTGCAAATTTTCTTGCCAAAACGCTGTGGGTACAGAGTCGAGTAGACGCGTGGCTAAAGGCACCTTCAGTACTTAATTACGTCAGTAAGAACCAGTAATTAAAAATGGTTGTAGTCAGTGTGCGTGATGGCAATTTGAGTGTTCTGCTAAATTACGTATTTCCGTGTGTGTCTCGGGTGAGTGGTGGAGCCATGTACTTCCCGATAAATTATTTTAAGGGATTAGTTCTCACTCAGTACTGCGGGGTTGATTCATTGGGACATGTCTTCTTATCGTAATGCTCAGGTAAAATTTTTCTTCAAAATATGATGAAATTGTGTGTGACTTGTGAAATATGCCGTTGTAGAATTTTGAGTACCGAGTGTGTTGATATTGTGTGCGGTAGTTTACAGAAGAGTTAATATGATGTTTAGAGTTTAGTGATCATTACCTTCTGTATGATGCGGAAATGCTGCTGTGGTCCTGTGGGTCATGTTGTTGAAATTGGCGAAAGGCAGGGCAGACTTTGTTGTAACTCGCACAGCCACCCCCGGCTCTCCCGTTGCACAGCCTGTCCACGTCTTTGTTAGCCACCAAAGCTTATCGTCTGTGTGCAGAGTATGTAGCGTAGGGTCGTAAATCTGCTCGGTATGCGTGGCACCTATACTTCAATAAATAAGGTCACCATTTCGGTCCCGGTAGTGTGGCAACCAGTTTATTAAAGTAGGAGATCTATGTACGGTTGCTGATATATTTTGTCGTGTCACTATCTGTTTTTCTTTGTTGTTTTGATTGATATTGAATTTGATTTGTGAAAGATCCCTTTTAATAACTTGCTTACCGAACGTAATAATCGAATAATCATGTGACATTGAACTTTGCGTAACAAAATTGGGTTTTTATTATATCAGTCAGATCTCGTGTTGATTAGATAACATTTCCCAATGTGCCACATTAAAATCATTCTGAGAGTTGGCAAAAAGATAGGAAGAGTTAACATTCTTTTTAACTTTAATTTTGCATAGAATCTGAGTTAATCAATAAAGCATATCATGGACGAATCATATGTGAATCTCCTTCTGTATCGGCTGTAGTAGAACTTGTTGATAGTAGGCTAGCTTTATCCGTTGCGCTGAAACAATATTCTAAGTAGTGTAAGAGACTGTACCAGATCTGATAGAATACTCAAATCTGGCTTAAATAACTTGTACAATAATGCCTAATGTCAAATCACAAGATTCCGCGATAACATGTATGGGCCTGTGTGTGTGTGTGTGTGTGTGTGTGTGTGTGTGTGTATGTGTGTGTGTGTGTGTGTGTGTGTGTGTGTGTGTGTTTTACAATGAATGACGAAGGAATTCATGGTTAATCGCAAGTTGTGCTCGCATCCCATTTTCAGATAAGAAAGCTAACTACCCACAGTCAGGGTAGAGACTTGTTACGAAAGACACTTCCCTTGCATTACTCATTGCGGCTCTTGCTCGACCTGCACACTGCAGACCCTTTTATAATCAAACAAGCAAAATGTGTGCGCTACATTTACTCTTCCTAAATCACTTCACTGCTGCACTTCTTACTTCTGAACTGGCAGAAATTGAGTATTTAATGATAATAATAATACGCGGTAAGGCATTAGAGTAGCCCTTATGTAGTTATTGTTGTGTCGTGTTGTCAGTTAATTCATTTATCTGTTTCGAAGCGAGTAGTTTCTGTGTTACTGCAGGTATTGTTTACAACTTGGAGAATATATTGTCTTGAGACATTTCGTATTCGTTACGTGTATGTCTCACTCTTATCATTAGCGATGTACGGGACAAGGTACGAAATGTTTGTGTGGTGGGTGGACCATATAAGGAACGGGTAACCTCCATCACATTAACACTGCTGCCGGCCGGAGTGGCCGTGCTGTTCTAGGCGCTACAGTCTGGAACCGCGTGACCGCTACGGTCGCAGGTTCGAATCCTGCCTCGGGCATGGATGTGTGTGATGTCCTTAGGTTAGTCAGGTTTAAGTAGTTCTAAGTTCTAGGGGACTGATGACCACAGCAGTTAAGTCCCATAGTGCTCAGAGCCATTTGAACCATTAACACTGCTAATTGAGAAAAGGCAGTTATTGACAACTTACATAATGAATATTAGAGTCTTACAAAATTGTGATAATAGTAATGATCTTTCGAAAATAATTTAATTTCGTGACTGAAACAGAATCGAATCGTTTAGTTTTTACCCCTCTAGGGGTGATTAAGCCCAGGTTGGGGAGCCACAGCTCTACGTCAATCGGATACCGCGAAAAACGCCCTGAACGCAGGGGAGGAGCTGGCGATAACCCTCTATGCATAGGTGCATTGCGGGTTAGCGGTGTCGTAGGCGAAGCCGAGATACGCCACTCCCCCCTGAAAGTAACGACGTTGAAGAAACTTATCCTTTACTATATTTTTCTATCGCTAAAACTTTAGCATCAGGCATGAGGCATGAGCATTGAAGTTTCTGAAAATATCTCGTCGTAATGAAAACCGCCGTTGTTTTACTGATTACCTTCCCAAATCCCGTATCGTATCTGTGACACTCTCTCCACTATTTCGAGATAATACAAAAAGAGCTACCATCCGCTGAATTTTTTCAATGTCCTCCGTCAGTCCTATGAGATGAGGATGCGATAGGGCACAGACAACGGACAAGAGTAGCATAAGCAGTCTCTCTAGAAGACATGTTGCACCTTCTAAAGGTTCTGCGAATAACTCGCAGCCTTTAGTTTGCTCTCCCCACAATATTATCTATGTGATCGTTCCAATTTAAACTGTTCTTTGTTGTAGTCCTGAACTATAAGGGGTAGTCAAAGGAAAACAGGACAGATGGAAGTAAAATAAAAGGTGTGTTATTTCAAAAGTCATCGCCGTAACTATTAGTACCTAAGCTCACAGTGAGACAAGACGGTCGATGTCTTCGTGGAACAATGTTTGAGGTTGCCTGAGGAACCACGGTTGTACATGTGGGCGGGACCATATGTTGCCGAGGCCGTTTCCAGAAATGTCGCACGGACGCCCTAACACATCCTCCGTAGTGCTCCACAACTCACCATGCGATTTCCATGTTTTTGGGGCTCTGAAGTGAGAAGTCAGATATTTCTGGCCGTCGATTTTCTTCGGACGAAGAGGTGGACGCCGCGCTACTGTCATGGTTCCGCAGCCAACAGAAAATATTTTTTCTCGAAGGCATTGACACTCCTGTCTCTCAGTGGGGGAAATGTATTTATCTTAACAGTTATTGCAGGTACTATTGAGATAATAAACAGTTTACATTCTTTCTTTCCACCTGTTTCGTTTTCGTTTGACTGCCCTTTTTAGTTAATTGAATTGTGAGATACTTCTAAAAATAATCCAAAGTGTTGACATAACACGGAAAAGTATTGTGGTGGACTGTATGAATAACACATCACAGGTAAGTCCGCCTGCTTAGCTGAGTGGTAATGCGGTTGCCTACAATTTCAGCGGGCCCAGGTTCGATTCTCGACCGGGCTGGACTGGCTTTTGTGTTGTCCTCATCACCACCGCCCAATGTGGCGTCACCTGAAATAACACTTGCAAGCCGACGGCCGACGGCCGAACTTCCCCGATTGGGGCCTCCCGCCCAACAATGCCACACGATCATCTCATTACACTTTTACATCGTGGGTGAAAGTTCTCAACAACCGTGACCAGCTCTTGCAGAGGAGTGAAGAAGTAAGAAGGAGAAAATATAATCTAACAATTGAAATTAATTCCGACCGACAGTGAAAGACAACCGGCAGGCCGGTACCGTACGACACACACTCAGCAGTATCTGGTCGTAATGTAAGTTCTTTTATGGAAATGAACATGAAACGTTTGTTAGATGCATTTCGTTTCATAATGCAAGTAACGGAAATAAGATAACGAAATTAATCACCTTAAAAACGCGTATCACCGGCCTCAAAATATTTCCCCTACTCTCAGAACTGGAGCAACACTATCAAGCACTCGGAGCAGACAAAGCATTGAAGAGAGGAAGAAGCTATCCGTTTGCGGTGCTTCTGCACAGACTACGCTTCCACCACTGCAGGCGGAAAGCGAATAATGCAGCACGACTCTCTGCTAATGGAAAGAGCTACACTATGTGATCAAAAGTATCCGGACACCTGGCTGAAAATGACCCTCGATTGGTAATGCTGCAATTAAATATGGTGTTGGCCCACACTTAACCTTGATGGTAACTTTTACTCCCGCAGGCATACGTTCAGTCAGGTGCTGGAAGGTTTCTTGGCGAATGGCAGCCCATTCTTCACTGAGGAGTGGTGTCGATGTCAGCCGATGAGGCTTGGCACCAAGTCGGCGCTCCAAAACATCCCAAAGGTCTATAGGATTCAGGTCAGGACTTTGTGCAGACCAGTCCATTACAGGGATGTTATTGTCGTGTAACCACTCCGCCACAGGCCGTGCTTTATGAACAGGTCCTGGATCGTGCTGAAAGATGCAGTCGCCAACCCCGAATTGCTCTTCAACAGTGGGAAGCAAGAAGGTGCTTAAAACATCATTGTAGGCCTGTGCTGTGATAGTGCCACGCAAAACAACAAGGGGTACAAGCCCCCTCCATGGCCGGCCGCTGTGGCCGAGCGGTTCCATTCGCTTCAGTCTGGAACCGCGCGACCGCTACGGTGGCAGGTTCGAATCCTGCCTCGGTCATGGATGTGTGTGATGTCCTTAGGTTAGTTAGGTTTAAGTAGGTCTAAGTCTAGAGGAATGATGACCTCAGATGTTCAGTGCTCGAAGCCATTTGAACCATTTGAACCCCCTCCATGAAAAACACGACCACACCATAACACCACCGCCTCCGAATTTTGCTATTGGCACTTCACACGCTGGCAGATGACGGTCACCGGGCATTCGCCATATCCACACCCTGCCATCGGGTCGCCACATTGTGTACCGTGATTCGTTACTCCACACAATGTTTTTCCACAGTTTAGTCGTCCAATGTTTACGCTCCTAACACCAAGCGAGGCATCGTTTGTCATTTACCGGTGTGATGTGTGGCTTATGAGCGGCCGCTAGACAGTGAAATCCAAGTTTTCTCACCTGCCGCCTAACTTTCATTGTACTTGCAGTGAATCCTGATGCAGTTAGGAGTTCCTGGGTGATGGTCAAGACATATGTCTATTACACATTACGTCCCTCTTCAACTGTCGGCGGCCTCTGTCAGTCAACAGACGAGGTCGGCCGGTACGCTTTTGTGCGTGACACCCAATCACGTGACCACGTTCGAATTCCGTGAGTTCCGCGGAACGGCCCATTCTGCTCTCTCACGATGTCTAATGGCTACTGAGGTCGCTGATATGGAGTACCTGGCAGTAGCTGGCAGTACACTGCACCTAATATGAAAAATTGTGTTTTTGGGGGTGTTGTTGCGGTTGTTTCGGGGAAAAGACCAGACAGGGAGGACACCACATACACCCATGCCCGACGGAGGGACCGCGTGAACCGTGGCATGACGTCCAAGACCGCGTGGCTACCCCGCGCGCATCTCAATTTGTCACCAGATACTTCTACAATGATGAACTGTCACCTTACTTATCAATAAAATACACAGACAAATGAGAAGAAATTTTATGTAGCGGATGGCTACAACTTAACTTTCGCTACTTGACAGGAGCTTCATGAAAAACAAGTGATCGTAGAAGAATGAAAGTTATGGAAGTCATTTGTAAGGATATGCGGAAGAGAAATAGCGAGTAAATCATGGAAAGAAACATTTAAATTTCCACATGAGACGCTGACGTTTGTTAATTGCGTCACATGACCACGTCGCAGGTTACAAACGTTGCTCAGCGTGACGACCATCTGCATCAGCGGCAGCCTGGAACCGCAGTGGAGGCAGCAGTCCCCAAAACTATTCCCAGCACTTCTTGGTAGGTGGACTGTGCAGTGTTCAGCCGTCCTGGTACAGCTGGTGCACAGCTTGGAGATCGTCCATTGCCTCCAGCATTCTCAGCCGTGGCAACAGTAACTTCTTCAACAATATGTGTCGCCATTGGTTGTCGGCTCCTCGCAGTACCAATTCTCAAATTGCCAGTTAATTCGAATTCGTGAATCATGATCTTCAAGCTCTGGTTGTTGGATGTCGTCCTGAGGGATATCGTGACAAATTCTGTGCAATTGGGGAGTTAGATAGTGAAAATTCCGAGCTGGTTGGAGTGCCCTGGCCATAACGCTCCAAAGTTTCTCAACAAGGGAGAGTATCTGGCGAGCGTGAAGCATTGCCAACTGATGCTGTGTGCGCGCGGGCATTATCTTGCTGAAATATAAACCCAGGATGGCTCGCCGTGAAGGGCAGCAAAACGGGGCGCAGAATATGGTCGACGTACCGCTGTGTTATGAGGATCCCGCCGGTTACAACCGAGGGAGTCCTGCTATGAACAGGAATGGCTCGCAGGACCACCACTCCAGGTTTGTCGTGCCGTATGGCGGGCGATAGTCTGGATGGTGTCCCACCCATGGTTGGGGCGTCTCCAGAGACGTCTGTGGCCTGGAATCTCATTGACTGAAACAGAGCTGTATTCATTGAGGAGTCGCGCTTTGGACATAGCCGCAGTGGTCAACAAAGGCGTGCTTCGAGATGCCCCAAACAGCGGTGGGGTACCAACGCGATTGTCGCCCACCATACTGCCCGGCAACCAGCAGTGGTGGTCCAGGTTGGCATTTCGTTCCACAGCAGGATCCCTTCGGCTGTAATCCGCGTCACCCTCAGAGCAGAGCGGTACGTGGACGATATTCCGCACCCTGCTTTCTTTCTCTTCGTGGCAAGCCGTCCTGGCCATACATTCCAGCAAGATAACGCCCGCCCACATACGGCGACAGTTTCTACTGTTTGTCTTCGTGCTGCCCAACCCTACTCTGCCCGGAAACATCGGCGAATGTCTCCCCAACTCGTAATGTTTTGAGCACTGTGGACAGGAGACGCCAACCATTTCGGGATTTTGGCGATGTAACGCACCAATTGGACAGAGTTTGGCACGATATCCATCAGGACATCCGACAACACTATCAATCAATGCCCAGCCGAATAACTGCTTGCATAAGGGCTAGAGGTGGACCACTGCGTCGCTGACTTGCTCAGTTTGTGAAGCTATTTCTTTCGAATAAGTTGACCAACATTTCTGTAACGTAATCACTTGTTTGTTTCAGTAGAACAAAAAAACCAGTGAAAATTGCAAATTTTTGCTTTTTGTTCACTCGATGGCTAGTTTCGGTCTGAGACTCATTTTGACATCATCATAACAAAGTAGAAAATGGCATTTCCGAAGATGCCAAATGTGTGCAATGAACACCTACTGTAAATGTTCATTGTACATTTTTGCCATCTTCGGAAATACCATCGTTGACTATGTTATCATAATTTGAAAATTCGTCTCTTGGCGAAAGTAGTCATCGAATGAAAGAGAAGTAAAAATTTGCAACTTGGACTGGTTTCCCGTAGTACTGATTAACAGAAGTTGCTGATCCAAGCTACTCCAGCATGCTGGAAGCTCGTGAACTTCTACATGTACGTCACATCTACCGATTTCCGTGCCAATTCCTTCGTGGTGTCCCATTCTTTTCCCTTATAGTGTAGTTTTCCTTCTACACTGCCTCAAGTAGACACCCAGAGTATAGTTACTTCACATTTGTCGGTTTATTATCTGACAAACTGTGATTATGGGTTAAAAAGGTTAAGAAGAATCATATACATGTCCATAGTTAAAAGATATTAAAATTGTGTCCAAGATGGAAAATTACGCCAACTGTAGATCCGTATAACGATTTCACGTTTTTAGTAAGGTTTGAAGCCCCTGTTGATGATGTTCCCTGTTTGCGATTCAGAAACTGGTTTGCTTTGAAAATCACCCTTATGCAGATGTATTTTTTTTATTATTTTTATACATACTCAGACGTTTCGACATTTGTCATCTTGTGTGTGTCAATTTTTTATTTCTTCTTGCTTTGCTTTGCTATGTTTAGACGCTCACCTATTACATCTACATCTACATGGTTATTCTGCAATTGACACTTAAGTGAAAGGCAGAGGGTTCTTCGAACCATTTTCATACTACTTCTCTACCATTCGACTCTCGAATGGCTCGTGGGGAAAAAGGAACATATAAATCTTTCCCATCGAGCTCTGATTTCTCTTATTTTATTATGATCATTTCTCCCGACGTAGGTGGGTGTCAACAAAATATTTACGCTTTCGGAAGAGAAATTTGGTGATTGAAATTTCGTAAATAGATCTTGCCGCAAAGAAAACCGCCTTTGTTTCAGTGACTGCCACCCCAATTCGCGTATCATATCAGTGACACTCTCACCCCTATTGCGCGATAAAACGAAACGAGCTGCCGTTCTTTGCTCTTTTTCGATGTCCTCCGTCAATTCTACCTGGTAAGGATCCCATACCGCGCAGCAATATTCCAGCAGGGGACGGACAAGTGTAATGTAGGCTGTCTCTTTAGTGGATTTGTTGCAACTTCTAAGTGTTCTGGCAACAAAGCGTAGTCTTTGTTTCGCCTTCCCCACAATATTATCTATGTGGTCTTTCCGATTTAAGTTGGTCGTAATTGTAATTCCTAGGTATTTAGTCGAATTGACAGCCCTTAGATTTGTGCGATTTATCGTATACCCAAAATTTATCGGATTTCTTTTAGTACCCATGTGGATACCCTCGCCCTTTCCTTTGTTTAGTGCCAATTGCCACTTTTCGCACCATACAGAAATTTACTCTAGATCATTTTGTAATTGGAATTGATCGTCTCATGATTTTACTAGACGGTAAATTGCAGCATCACCTGCAAACAATCTAAGGGGGCTGCTCAGATTATCACCTAGACCATTTATATAATTCAGGAACAGCAGAGGGCCTATGACACTACTTTGCGGAACGCCAGATATCAATTCTGTTCTACTCGATGATTCGCCGTCTATCACTACGAACTGTGACCTCTCTGAGAGGAAATCATGAATCCAGTCACGCAACTGAGACGATACTCCATATGCACGCAATTTGATTAATAGTCGCTTGTGAGGAACGGTATCAAAAGCCTTCTGGAAATCTAGGAATATGGAGTCGATCTGAGATCCCATGTCGACAGCACTCATTACTTCATGGGAATAAAGAGCTAGCTGTGTTGAGCAAGAACGATAGTTGCTGAATCCGTGTTGGTTATGTATCAATAAGTCATTTTCTTCATTTTCGCCAAATGAACTGCATTATTATGTATCGGTTTTTTGGCCCTTTTGCGTCTTTTTTTTCCTTGACGGCATGTCATCTACAAACTAGCCATGAGGAAATTTATTGTGTATTTCTAAAAAACGTTGTTTATTGACGCAGCGACTGAGTGCCACGTTGAAACCTTCCCGTCACCTCTATACCTCTTTTGTTAATGATAAGCTTCCCTTTTACAATAAACTATGAAACCTTTCCTTAGGATTTCTATCTCTTGCTTAATAATAACAAATGAAATCTCCCCTTTGAAATTTATTCTCCTTCTCTATCTTCGCATACAAATTTAATTGCTGCTTATTAAAAGTGATTTTCTGATTATTTCGACGAAACATAGAATGTGTCGTCGTCGTGGACCTCAGTCGTTATCTGCGATAATCTAAAACTGTTCCTTACCTTTTTTACTGTTACTGGATCGCCATCTGACTGCTACATCGAACTGCGACATGAATATACTTACTCTGTTTTACTATACTCTATTAGTTGCTGGTGGGCTTTCATAATAAGTGGCTGTATTTATTACCAAAGCTGATGTTATTCTTTAATAGCAAAGCTGACGTTATTCTATAATTAATTTGACTGAAGTTACGTAATTCATAGTTAAACTTTTTCTTGATAACAATAAAATTTTGCAAAGTTTTACGTTGATAGTTTCTAGGATGGATTATAATTAGAAATGCAATATTGCTGGCAAAAGTTAATTATATTCTGAATGAAATGATTTTACAAACGTTCAAGTGGGACTTAATTTTTACAATAATCTTACAACTAGCAATGCGCAAACATACCTTCAGTAGACTTGAGTTTCTCAAAAAATTAATTCAATAATATTAGTTCTTCTTATGATAATAGTTAGCTGATGTCTCTGTACATCCGTTTATAATCTCTTGTAAATCATATCTGGTGGCTGGCAGGCACACCGCTCCTCTCAACCTCTCGCTTCAGACCTGCTACCGACTCGCTTCACTTCTCGCTTACTACTGACTCCCTACGAACGCTGAAGTGCGGTCTCTCCTGCCAACAATGCTTTCTGGTGCAGACAATCCCTGCTACCATTACAAAATGTATCAATGCGCGGTCTTTCCCGCTCTTTTCTTAAAATGTATCCATACGCGGTCTCTCCCGCCCTTTTTAAAATTATGTCAAGGTGCGGTCTCTCTTGCCAACAATACTTTGGTGCAGACATTCCCTGCTGCCACAATTATTTCCAACATGACAAATATTAATTATTCCTACTTAATCCTATTAATAAAATATAAACATCTCTCATAAATTGTGGTTTGACAATAGACAATAGAAATATACACGTCTTATACCGTTACTGAAGAGCATGCCCGCGGTACTGTCATATTCATTCAAATCTCACTAAAGGTCGCGCAGTGTGGCGCGGGATGGACGAAAAGAAACACAAAAATGGGAGGACACACACACACACATTTAGTGGCGGTGTATTTTTGTCAGCGAGCGGAGGCCGTTACGAAATTTAGCGCTGCTGCGTCAGCGCACGCGTTGAATGAGAGACGTGCGTTACGCGGGACGTAGGCGGAGGTTTCGGTATCCCATTGCTGGGGTTTGTCACAGAGGGTGAGAGGCCGGCAGAGGGGGTGGGTCGGCAGAAAGCAGCGGGGGCGGTTTTCCGCTCGGCCGCTCTCCCTGGGGACTCGTGACGGATCCCGCCGAACTGGCTGTGGCTGTGGCGTGGGTGGTTTGGTGGCGGGGGGGGGGTTGGGGGTCGCGGACTGTGAATCCGTAATGAGCGGCGCTGCTGCTCGGCAGCGGACCGGAAACAGGCGGGGAGGGAACCGGGCGGCGCCAGCACGAGGCAAAAACAAAACTAGGCCCGCCAGTAACGAAAGGTCGCAGAAGAGTGGCCTACAGTGGGGCAGCGAAACCACAACACGCGTCTGCTAGGCTATTCCGGCGAACCCCGAGCTGGCAACGCAGCCGTTCTCGTCGGCCTTCATTAAAGCCCGACCCGACCTGTTGTGGCGCCACTGCAGAAAAATTAGCCACGTCGTTGTCGTCGTTGTTGTTGTTGCGGTCTTCAGTAGGAAGACTGGTTTGATCCGGGATGGAGTGGAGGAAGGGGGTGTTGGGGGACCTCGATATACGGTGAAGGCATACTCTTCACTCTGCTACTGAATTTCTTCTGCTTCTTCTCAAATTTCGACACTCCCAGGGTGTCTGGAGAAAGGGTTCCAATATTTACAGAGGATGTAGTGTAATATCTCTTTATATTCGATGAATTATTCTGATACAATTCTACCCTTGAATGACGTTTACTAATTTAATATCTTCATACTCGCAGAATCCATGCGCAAAGTAGTTTCATACAATAGCTATGCCATGAGCGCATAATTATTCTTTGTAGTACTCTCTCTGGTGGCTGTTAGAAAAAAGCTTCCGAGATTGTCTTCGTGCCGATTAGCCTGAGCATTGTTTGAAGAATTATAATCTGAATATTGAGATTTATGACAAAACATAACTGATACGAAATTGTACGATTAAAAGGGATATATATATATATATATATATATATATATATATATATATATATATATATATATATATATTGCTCCTTCATACAAAAGGTGTGTAACAATTTACGTTATTTGACATTTGAGAATTAATGATATTCATCGATATATTGCGTAGTTGGTAATCAGAAGGGAGCTTTCGAAAGACTGGATGCGAACCTGCATTTAATAATCCAAGAGCTCCATTACTTCTTCGAAAGGTTAAACTTCATCAAAGCCAAATATCCGCTTGATCTGAGGTTTCCCGACTGATTATACAACGCTCCCAAAAATACGAGGTATTTTATTTGTACAGATTAGCAGACTGCCGCAAAGCACGAGCCTGCAGAGAAGAAGAATGATCGCCTGATTTCATTCTAATAAATAAAATTTCTCAATCATTTTGAGTGACTGAGTTATGACTGTGTTTCCTATTAAGAATGATTGATTGCTCGAACGAACTGAGAACTACATAACTACATAATTACATAGATAGGAGGAAAAATTACAGTAGTATGCAAGCAAGTGAAGCAGAAAAGTTTCTATAAACAATACTGGCAAATCTCAAATCTTTGGCGTTATGGTTTAGAGATCACCGCTCCTGCGAAACTCACCTTGCTCTTTTCTCTCATGATACACTGAGAACCATGGATGAACGGAAACAGGCAGATTCCATATTTCCAGATATCCGGAAAGCATTTGAAACAGTGCCACATTGCATGCTGTTGACGAAGGTACGAGCATATCGTCTAAGTTCACAGATATGTAAATCGCTAGAAGATTTCTTACATAATGGAACCCAGTATGTTGTCCTCGACGGCGAGTGTTCATCAGAGACATGGGTGTCGTCAGGAGTGCCCCAGGAAAGTGTGACAGGTCGCCACTGTTGTTGTCTATATATGTAAATGATTTGGCGGACAGGACGGGCAGCAATCTGCCGCTGTTTGCTGACGATGCTGTCGTGTAGGGGAAGATGTCGAAGCTGACTGATTGCAGGAAGATAAAAGATGACTTAAACAAAATTTCCAGTTGCTATTGTGAATGGCAGTTAGCTCTAAATGTGGAAAAACGTAAGTTAGTGCAGATGAGGGAGAAAAACAAAACTGTAATGTTTGGATACAATATTACTTGTACCGAGCGAGGTGGCGCAGTGGCTAGCACACTGGACTCACATTCGGGAGGACGACGGTTCAATCCCGCGTCCTGCGATCCTGATTAAGGTTTTCCGTGATTTCCCTAAATCGCTCCAGGCAAATTCCCGGATGATTCCTTTGAAAGGGCACGGCCGACTTCCTTCCCCGTCCTTCCCTAATCCGACGAGACAGATGACCGCCCTGTCTGGTCTCCTTCCCCAAACAACCCAACCCAACGCAACAATATTACTAGTGTCCAGCTTGACACAGTAAAGTCGTTTAAAAATCTGGGCTTAACGTTGCAAAGCCATATGAGATGGAACGAGCACGTGAAAACTGTCGTAGGGAGGGCAAATGCTCGACTTCGGTTTATCGGGAGAATTTTAGGAAAGAGTGGTTCACCCGTAAACGAGACCGCATGTAGAACCCTGGCGCGATTTGGGATCCGCACCAAGTAGGATTAAAGAACACGTCGAAGCAATTCAGAGGCGGGACGCTAGGTTTGTTACCGGTAGGTTCGAACGACACGTAAATGCTACGGAGATGCTTTGCGGACTCAAATGGTAATCCGTGAGCGGAGGCGACGTTCTTTTCGAGAAACACTGTTGTAAAATTTAGAGAACCGGCATTTGACTGCCGAACAATTCTACTGCCGCCGAAATACATCGCGCGTAAGGAGCACGAAGATAAGATACGAGAAATTAGGGCTCATACGGAGGAGTAAAGACAGTCGTTTTTCCCTCGCTCTGTTTGCGAGCGGAACGGAAAGGGAATGACAAGTAGTCAGCGTACCCTCCGCCACGCACCGTACGGCGGCTTGCGAAGCGTCTGTGTGGATGTAGATAGTAGTGTACTACGACTACCGCATCATCACCACGTTCCTGCGCTACTCTTACCTACATATGCTCGACGTGGTCGCCATCCATTGCAGTGCAGTCTCCCACCTTACGATTCGTGGAATTACGCTATCGTCGGAACACACCTGCCGCTGGCAATGAACACCGTTCTCCAAATATATCCACATTATTTATGGAGACCGCATACGCCAAGGTATTTACATGTCCCCATGGACAAAAATATGACCGGGTTAAGGTGACGAGAACGGGCAAGCCAACGTGCTGACCCTGCCCGACCGATCCATTGTTCGCAGTGTGCGTTTTGTGCTTTTACCAGTAGGGGGGGATGTTCTAGGGGGTTAGTATAATTATATATGTTACTAGCTTGGACGTCGCGTTACCCATGGTTAAACGCTTATTTATACAGGGTGTTTCAAAAATGACCGGTATATTTGAAACGGCAATAAAAACTAAACGAGCAGCGATAGAAATACACCGTTTGTTGCAATATGCTTGGGACAATAGTACATTTTCAGGCAGACAAACTTTCGAAATTACAGTAGTTACAATTTTCAACAACAGATGGCGCTGCGGTCTGGGAAACTCTATAGTACGATATTTTCCACATACCCACCATGCGTAGCAATAATATGGCGCAGTCTCTGAATGAAATTACCCGAATCCTTTGACAACGTGTCTGGCGGAATGACTTCACATGCAGATGAGATGTACTGCTTCAGCTGTTCAATTGTTTCTGGATTCTGGCGGTACACCTGGGCTTTCAAGTGTCCCCACAGGAAGAAGTCACAGGGGTTCATGTCTGGCGAATAGGGAGGCCAATCCACGCCGCCTCCTGTGTGTTTCGGATAGCCCAAAGCAATCACACGATCATCGAAATATTCATTCAGGAAATTAAAGACGTCGGCCGTGCGATGTGGCCGGGCACCATCTTGCATAAACCACGAGGTGTTCGCAGTGTCGTCTAAGGCAGTTTGTACCGCCACAAATTCGCGAAGAATGTCCAGATAGCGTGATGCAGTAATCGTTTCGGATCTGAAAAATGGGCCAGTGATTCCTTTGGAAGAAATGGCGGCCCAGACCAGTACTTTGTGAGGATGCAGGGACGATGGGACTGCAACATGGGGCTTTTCGGTTCCCCATATGCGCCAGTTCTGTTTATTGACGAAGCCGTCCAGGTAAAAATAAGCTTCGTCAGTAAACCAAATGCTGCCCACATGCATATCGCCGTCATCAATCCTGTGCACTATATCGTTAGCGAATGTCTCTCGTGCAGCAATGGTAGCGGCGCTGAGGGGTTGCCGCGTTTGAATTTTGTATGGATAGAGGTGTAAACTCTGGCGCATGAGACGATACGTGGACGTTGGCGTCATTTGGACCGCAGCTGCAACACGTCGAACGGAAACCCGAGGCTGCTGTCGGGTCACCTGCTGCACTAGCTGCGCGTTGCCCTCTGTGGTTGCCTTACGCGGTCGCCCTACCTTTCCAGCACGTTCATCCGTCACGTTCCGTTGAAATTTTTCAAACAGATCCTTTATTGTATCGCTTTTCGGTCCCTTGGTTACATTAAACCTCCGTTGAAAACTTCGTCTTGTTGCAACAACACTGTGTTCTAGGCGGTGGAATTCCAACACCAGAAAAATCCTCTGTTCTAAGGAATAAACCATGTTGTCTACAGCACACTTGCACGTTGTGAAGAGCACACGCTTACAGCAGAAAGACGACGTACAGAATGGCGCACCCACAGTCTGCGTTGTCTTCTATATCTTTCACATCACTTGCAGCGCCATCTGTTGTTGAAAATTGTAACTACTGTAATTTCGAAAGTTTGTCTGCCTGAAAATGTACTATTGTCCCAAGCATATTGCAACAAACGGTGTATTTCTATCGCTGCTCGTTTAGTTTTTATTGCCGTTTCAAATATACCGGTCATTTTTGAAACACCCTGTAAATAGATGTTAATGCCGAAACTCACTATTCACGCGTTTGCATTATCAGAAAAGCCATCCCTTGTTATATCTTTAAAAGTACATTATAGGTAAAGCTTATTTACAAAATTCTTCTACATACAGGTATACGACAGGAATTCAAAAAGTAAAGGCACATTTGTGAAAAGCTGCACTTATTCTGATGATAGAAAACTGAAACATGCGTTATTTTTCTACGTAACCTTCCTCGACATCAATGCAGTTTTCCCGACGTTTTACGAGGTTTTTTTTTTTTTATTTCATCAGAAAATACGTTCATCGGTTGCATCTGTAACCAATTTTGCACCGCAGCAATGACGTCTTCATCACTTTCAAATCTTCTTCCCAGTAGTGCTTCCGTTAAGGGTCCAAACATGTGAAAATCACTTGGGGCCAGGTTTATACTGTATGGTGGATGTTCCAGCACCTCGAATCTCAACTCCTTTATTGCGTCGGCTGTCCGTTTGACAGAATGTGGGCGAGCGTTATCTTGCTGCAGGATGACACCTCTTCACAGTTTTCCACGACGTTTGGATTTGATTGCAGGTTTTAGTTTCGTACGCAACACATCACATCCACCATACAATACAGACCTGGCTCTGAAGCCTCGTTTACTCTGGGGCGACGTCTTGCAACATTGTGGCATGCTACGGAAATGTGGCGTGCGTCGTCTTGTAGCATGCTACAACAGGCAACATCTTGCGGCGTATGTTGCATGCGGCAGGATAATTTATACCTAAGCAACAGAATTTGTGCCACACGTGTGTCGGTCTTGCAGTATAAAGGATGATAAAGTATCGCAGCGGCGGACTGCATGGTACTTGCACATGCAGCTAACAACGGAAATGAAAACCAAAGGAAAAGAAAACGATGGTGGAAGAGAAAAGTATTTAAAGAAGGTCCACGAAATAGTATCCTACGAACTAGAAGCAGACGATGGTGCGTTATTTAGTAACGTGTGCTTTCGTCCCAGGCGCATTAGCCCGCGCCATACCGTTGCCAAAAGGTGGCCTAACGGTAAATGTTCGCACAGGTACCGGGCCCGTCACCACCGTGTCAGGGCCCGGGGTGAGAATTTCAGCCCGCAGCTCACCCAACTCTGCGATACGACTGCTGCGGTGTGACTGCCACACTACTTCCCTCGCAAGCTCGCAACTAAACGGATGACGCTGCACCTTAGAGGAAAGCAACAATGACAACATGAGAATGATGATTTAGTTCTAAATGTTTTGAAATACTTAACTACTACATAACACTTTTTCAAAATAATAAGCAAACATATTAATAGTATTAATAGTAAGACTGTATTAAACACTTTCAGTGTTCGGCTCCACAAATTTAAATTATATGTAAAGTTTTACTCCAGTGCGTGGGAAATAAACATCCCAGGTTGGGATGCATAAACTAAAGCCAGAGGAGGGAATGGTATGATGCAGAGGGTCGGAAATCCCCCCCATCCCTCCCCCCCCTGCAAATCACACAGTGATTGTTCGTGAAAGGCTCGTGTGAGGGTTCGCCTCACTTGAAGTTGAACCACAACTGCAGTCAGCGCACTCTCCAGCAACACAGGTAATCGGTTCGGAAGGTAGTGACGATACGTAGCACTGTTCATTGCGTTGTAGAAAGCAGGGCCTGCCAATCTGCCCAATAGACGCCTGCCAAACCTTGATACTGTGTCGACAGTCATCTCTCTTCGACTGTATATGGCATGGCATCAGCCCATATGTGGATACTCCGGTAATTTACGATACCGCCTCTGGTGTGCCTGCCTCATTAATAAACACCTCCACCGCCGTGAACTGCAGATCAGGAGCACGCATTTGGAGTAACCACTGGCAGAATAGCAATCAGGCTGGCCAATCATGTGACATCAGAGCTTGGACTTTCCGCACGTGGTAGGGATAGAGCAAATGTTCGTGTAGGACTGTCCAGACAGACTTAGCAACACCTTTTGTTGCAGCTGTTCTTCGGACACTCATTCTAGAGTTGTCATCTACATGCGTTCGGCTCTTTATGACTGCAGTCTGTTTTTTGTGCAAGTTGCAAGTAACCCTTTGCTCCCTGTATTTCACACGTCCTACTTTCATATTTTCAAATAGTGTATTCGAGCCATCACTGCCAAATCCTTTATCTACATCTACAAATGCTACACACGTACACTATCTGATCAAAAGTATTCGGACATCCCCAAAAACATACGTTTTTCATATTAGGTGCAACCTACTGCCAGTAACTCAATATCAGCTACCTCAGTGCTAATTAGACACCGTGAGAGAGCAGAATGGGGCGCTCCGTGGTCCTCACGGTCTTCGAACGTGGTCAGGTCACTCGTTGTCACTTGTCATACGTCTGTACGAAAGATTTCTACACTCCCAAGCATCCCTAGGTCCACTGTTTCCAATGTGATAGTGAAGGAACGTGAACGGACACGTACAGCACAAAAGCGTACAGGCCGACCTCGTCTGTTGACTGACAGGGACCGCCGACAGTTGAAGAGGGTCGTAATGTGTAATAAGTAGTCATCTACCCAGACCATCGCACAGGAATTACAAACTGCATCAGGATCCACTGCAAGTACTATGAAAGTTAGGTGGGAGGTGAGAAAATTTGGATTTCACGGTCGAGCGGCTGCTCATAAGACAAACATCACACCGATAAATGCCAAACTACGCCTCGCTTGATGTAAGTAGCGTAAACGTTGGACGATTCAACAGTGTAAAAACGTTGTGTGGAGTGAATAAATACGGCACACAGGGTGGAAATCCGATGGCAAGGTGTAAGTATGGCGAATGCCCGGTGAACGTGATTTGCCAGAGTGTGTAGTGCCAAAACTGAAATTCGGAGCGGGTGGTGTCATGGTGTGGTCGTGCTTTCCATGGAGGGGGCTTGCAACCCTTGTTTTGCGTGGCGCTATCACAGCACGGGCCTATATTGTGTTTCAAGCACCTTCTTGTATCCCACTGTTGGAGAGCAATTCGGGGATGGCGATTGCATCTTTCTACACTATCGAATACCTGTTCATAATGCCCGGCCTGTGGCGGAGTGGTTTCACGACAATAACATCCCTGTATTGGACTGGCCTGGACTGACCTGAATCCTACAGCACACCTTTGGGACGTTTTGGAACGCTGACTTGGTGACAAGCCTCACCGACCGACATCGATACCTCTCCTCAGTGCAGCACTCCGTGAAGAATGGGCTGCCATTCCCCAAGAAATCTTCCAGCACCTGCGGGAGTGGAAGCTATCAAGGCTAAGGTTGGGCCAACACCATATTGAATTCCAGCATTACCGGTCGAGGGCGCCACTAACTTGTAAGTCATTTTCAGCCAGGTGTCCGGATACTTTTTATCACATATTGTAGGTCTGCCTATCCTTAGTCATTCTTCTAAGGCAAAATGCATGGTCAGTATTCCCTCGAGTATTCCTACATTTGTCCCAAAGGCAAACTGTATATCCCCAGGGTCGGCTTCCATCACTTTCATTTTTCCCCGATTCTTCCGCAAATAATTCGTGCCAGTAATTTTCAACTATGACTCATTAAACTGCCGGTTCGGAAGTATTTACGCCTGTCTACTCCTGCTTTCGTCATCGGAATTCTCGAAGTTTGAGCGTATTTCACCTCCTCGTATATACTTTGCATACCAGGTGGAATAGTTGTGTCACGGCTGTCTGTCCCAAGAACGTGAATAATTCTGCCGCAATACCGCTCGAGGTAGGCAGGGGAACTTTGTGAAGTTTGAAAGGTATTCGACAGCTGCTGGCTGGAGTGGGTGGAAGTCCGTGTTAAACTGCTCTTCACACAACGCCGCCTCAATATTTCAGTTCCATCTTCCGCACCATCTGCAACCGTGATGCTTTCGGAGCATAGCTAATTTCGTGACGTATGCGCGCGCTACCGCAGTAGGCGCACCACGTGTTATAGTGGCAGCACTTTGCAGTGAGGAAGGTACGTGGGATAACAGAGGGCAGGAGACACCCTACGGTCAACCTGTGTTCCGCCTACGCACGACCGCACGCACGCACGCAGATGTCATCAGAGACGTACTCAATGATTCACACGTCCGTTCCTGTTAACACACTCCGCTTCCGGGAAAATGACTGGCGAGTAGGTGACGCTGACGACGCATCGTAAATTCTGTATTCGGGCTGCTCATTATTCTGACAGCGCGGGGGAAAAACACGGCATTCACAAAGTAATTTCTTCCTGTAACTGCGTTTGCACTCAATGATATTACTGGTTCGTTTTAAAACCAATTTGTGTTCTTCGAAGTTGCGGACAATTACTTACACACAGGAACAGATAACCTAGCAGTCATTTACCAGGTTCCGAGGGACCATGCAAGCTGGTCCAGATATAATTTACACAATGACGATCAGAAAATTTATAAACAACGAATTAGAGAATTCATAAAACAATATTTTGAACATAGGTGCACTACAGCAGAGGTTACAGAACAGCAGACAGCCAACCAGATGCAATAAGCGATGGTTTTCTAATCAACTTTACCATGGTTTCGAAGGTTTTTTAACCTGTCTACCTCAGAAGGACGACAAACTTCACATTAACAATCATTCAGGAAAGCTACACTCAAGTGCCAAAGAAACTGATTTAGGAATGTGTATTCATATGCAGAGATATGGAAACAGGTACAATACGGCGCTGTGGTCGGCAACGCCTATGTACGTAAGACAAGTATCAGGCACAGTTGCTAGATCGGTCACTGTTGCTACAATGGCAGGTTATCAAGATTTCAGTGAGTTTGAACGTGGTGATAGCGCACGAGCAATGCCACATAGCACATCCGAGGTAGCGATGAAGTGGGGATTTTCCCGTACGATCATTTCACGAGTGTACCGTCAGGGATCCGGTAAAACATCAAATCGACTGCAAAAACAGGACCAAAGACGACTGAAGAGAATCGTTCAACGTGACAGAAGTCCAACCCTTCAAAAATTGCTGCCGATTTCAACGATGGGTCATCAACAAGTGTCACCGTATGAACCATTCAACGAAACGTCATCGATATGGGCTTTCGAAGACGAAGGTCCACTCGTGTACCTTTGATAACTGCACGACAGAAAACTTTACTCCTCGCCTGTGCCCGTCATCACCGGCATTCGTCTGTTGATGACTGGAAACATGTTACCTGGTCGCACGACTCTCGTTTCAAGCTGTATCGAGCGGATGGACACGTACAGTTATGGAGAGAACCTCAAGAATCCATGGACCCTGCGTGCCAGCAGGGGACTGTTCAAGCTGGTGGAGCCTCTCTAATGGTGCGCGCATATGCAGTTGGAGTGATACGGGACCCCTGATACATCCAGATACGACTGTGAAAGGTGACACGTACGTAAGGACCCTGTCTGATCACCTGAATCATTGCGCATTCCGAAGGGCTTTGGAAATTCCAGCAGGACAATGCGACGCTCCACAGGTCCAAAATTGCTACAGTGGCTCCAGAAACACTCTTTTGACTTCACACTCTCAAGTTGTCCACCAAACCCCAGACATGAACAATATTGAGCATATCTGGGACGCCTTGCAAAGTGCTGTTCAGAAGAGATCTCCGCCCTGTCTTACTCTTACGGATTTATGGACAGCCCTGCAGGATCGTAGTCCCAGTTTCCTCGAGCACCACTTCAGACATTAGTCGAATGCATGCCACGTCGTGTTGCAGCACTTGTACGTGCTCGCGTGCCCCTACACGATAATAGGCAGGTGTACCAGTTTCTTTGGCTCTTCAGTGTATCTCCACATGACACTTGTCGGCAACATTCTATACGTCCACATGTAAAAGTTAAAGCCCCCTAGAATCAAGGGCTTGTCACATCAATAACACCAATCTCTTAAAATAAAATAAATAAAAACAAAAAATTAATAAAATTAAAAATACAGGTTGGTTTTATTGATAAGACAAGGCCTTGATTCTGTGGGCCATAACTTTTACATATGGACATACAGACGGTGGCCGACACATCTCATGTGGAGATAGCTTTAGTGACTGATTGCTAATGTGAAGTTTGTTGTCCTACTGAGGTAGATGGGTTTAAATCCGTCAAATACATGGTAAAGTTTATTTGAAAACCATCGTTTATAGCATCTGGTTGGGTGTCTATTACACCTGTTATTAACAGAACACACAAAGAAAGAGCGTATGCGAATAAATAAGACATTACAGGGAAAATTTCTCAGCTACTGTGAGTAACTATTATACAGAATAGAAGGTGTGTGTGACTAGGGAAAATTTCAGCTTGGTAGGATTGTGGGTCCGCCTTGATGCAAAACACTTCTTTCTTCCCCCAAACTTGTTTCAGCGAAAATATCGCCTTCATCACGGAGTTTATTTATTCTTTTCACTTTTGAGTCATTGCATAGTTTATATGTTTGTTGCTGTTTTTTCGGCATATTCTCTATGTTTATTGTGGTTTTTTCGGCGTACCGCTTGTCATGTTCGTTGATCGGCTTGTAGTTGCTCTAAAAATACAGAAAAACGTAACGCCTTGGCCAATGTTATGTTTTTCTGTGTTTTTAGAGCAACTACAAGCTGACAATGAACATGCCATGTTGTATGCCGAAAAAATGGCAATAAACTTACAGTATATGCTGAAGAAACGCAACTAAGGTAGATAATACACCGAAAAACGGCAACAAACATACAAACTACGCAGTCACTTTACAGTAAAAAGGACAAAAAAATCGAATGATGATGGCGATAGTTTCGCTGAAACTAGTTTCAGGATGAAGTTATAAAAAATGTTTTCATCAAGGCGGACCCACAGTTCAATACTGTTACAATGGCTTCAACCTGGATCTCAGTACTTGGGCTTTACCTCTCAAATGTTTCACTTCTGCTGGAAGCATATTGAAAATGAAACCAGCTGAATGGTACACACCTTTCTGTAACATGCTTGACGAAATGTTGTCGGAGAACAAGTAGTTAGTTTCTCCGTCTAGTGTTCGCTGAGTAAGTCGTGCAGTTTCTTCTGAATGAAGCAACATCGTCACCAAACTCCCGTGATGGAGAGGGACAGCAAAGTTAGAATTCACTGCCGGCTGAAGACTGGCACACGCGAAGTTCGCAAACTGACCCCGCAGATCAGCATGACCGCACCTATTTGTAAGAATGTCCTTGGTGAATGCGCAAAGATGTCCCATACGACATAAAACAGTGAAAGCAAACAAAGCAAATAATCCTCCACTTTTCAGTGCCAAAAAAATAGAGGTCATTCTTATGGTGAAAATAACAGCATTCAGTTTCTGCACCAGACCTTGAAAGTGATAATTCCAAAAACTTTTCACCTCTGTCTTAAGAATTGTCGTCTTCACTGAGTGACCACCTTCAGGCAACAAGATTTCCGTTTCACAAGCGCTGTGTATCAGATATTGTATGGATCGTGTTTCTTTGCTCTTATGCGTTAATATGTGCTGTGAAAGCCACATGCTGATAGTGTTACTGACTGCGCTAACACGTACGTTTAGTGGTAGATCATTGATATCTTTTTCCTCTTCTTCTTTTAAAACCACACTGGATCGCTTCATCAATCAATTCCTGGTCATCTTCAATATGCTTCCTTTCCGAATTGCCCACTACCTTCCCTTCGGTTCTGATGTTTTTTCTCGTTCCTCATCTGTAAATACCCTTTCATTGTGTGTCACTTGTCTATTTTCTCTTTAACTCTTATTTTTATGTTTTTCAGTTTCTTTAAATTTTGTTTTGTTTTGCAAATCGTCCATAGTTAATTCTAGCTCTTTGATATCCTCCCTGATTTGCTTTATCCTGCTTGTTACTTCATGTTCCAAAGTTTCTCTATAATTTTTCTTTGCCCTCTGGTTTCTGGTGTCCTCATAATGTGACCAAAAAAGATATCCTTAACCTATCTCTTATATATGTACTGGACTCCAGTTCACTGTACACTTTTTCATTTGGCACTATTCCCCATTATCCATCTTTTTGATATTCCGTATTTGTGTACGTTCTAGCTATTCTTCTCTCTGCTCCTAGGATTTTTGTCGATTCTGTGTTTCTGGGTGACTTTGAAAAGAGTCTCACTTCCATATGTCACCTTTGATTGAACCACTGTCGTGCAATGTTTTAATTTAGTTTTGATGGATAGAAGGTTTTTATTTCATGAAGATCACGTTAATTTTTTAGATATTATCCTGTTATTTACTGTTATGTGGTTGATTAATAGTGGATATGCTACCATAATCTCAGTCTTTTGGAATGATATCTGGAGTTCTATTTTTTGTGCTATGTTTTGTAGCCTTATTATTTGATTTCTAGCTTCTTGAATCTTATTAGCTAATAACACTAACTACGAACTCAAGGAATTTATGTTTATTTGATTTTTCTTGGCTGCAATTCTAACGTTTGTAGGAGTTTCCTCACCACACACTCCAGAGTAGTGGCGATAACCAACTCCCAGTCTTAACCCCGATTTAATCGTAAATGTCTCAGATACTCCCCTGACCTTACGTTAGAGTTGGTGTTGTTAGAGTTGAGTTTATAACTTTTATTAGTTTGGGATGGAGACCGAAATCTTTTGGTATCTTCATCATTTAACATCTCTTTACACAATCATAAGAAAAGTTATATGTTGTTTTTGTCTGTAAAGGATTACCACTACAGACTTTAAAGTGATGGAACATATTTATTTCGCTGCTCTGTCCTCTCATTGGATCTATGAAACAAGCGTTTCTAAAAAATGTTGATAACCAACGAACAGCTGTGTTAATAACGGTCCACGTAGTTGCTCATGTTGAACGAGTTCCCAAATAGCTGACCAGCTGCTACCGTGGCGGCACCCACCTCAGCTTCCTGACACAACAAGCGTGAAATAAATTTGGTAGTGAGGGACCGCCTCCCGCGTGGGTGGCTATGTATGTGGTATGTTGCCATCTCCTCCCCACCTTCTTGTTTCCTTTCGTTTCTTTATTCGGCTCCTGACAAGTTATTTTTCTGCAAACTCATCCCTCTGTCTTTGTTCTTTAGTCTTAAAGGTGTTTGTCTCCATTATTAATTATTTTCAAATTCTTGATTGTTGTTTCTTTGTAGATACTCTGAATTAACCTCTGTGAAGATAGATTCAATTTATTTCTATTTCGAAAACTGACGGAACGTATTTGTTTGCTTCATCCGTGCTGTCACTGCATCTGTGAAACCAGTGCTTTGTTAAAAATGTTAACAATCAGTTAAAAACCCACGTATTTCACTCTGGAGAGCATATTCACTACGAAATGGTCTCCCATGTGAGCGACCGCCTACTGCAGTGGTAGAATGCTTAGTCAGTTGGCTGTAGGCCTCCAGACAAAGGCGGAATTAAAGTGTTAACTAGGCAGCGCCACCATTCACATGGCTAGCTTGCGTACATTGCCATGTTCCGTTTGACAGGACCTTAAACCCCAATCTTCCTTCCTTTCTTCCACATTCTCCCCATGTTGTGATTACCTTTCTCTTCTATACACTGCTCCTAGTTTATTGTTTTTATGCACTTATATCTTTATAACTTGGCACGTTATCCTTAAAAGTATTTTTCTCCATTACTTGTGCTTACATTCTGAATTGTAGCTGCTTCGCAGATATTTTTTCTTAATTTCCACGCATGTAGATTCAGTTTATTTCGATAGCGAAAACTGACGGAATATGTTTGTCTGATTAATCTGTCCTCTCACTGCATTTGTGAAACCACTGCTTCATGACAATGTCAATAATCAGTGAACAGAGATACTAATAATGGGCCATGTATTTGTTCCTATGGAACACACATTTGCTATTCACTTTCCAGGAACATAGATTAAGTTTATTTCCATTTCGAAAAGGGGTAGTTTGGGTAATCTGTCATCGAACTGCATCTGTGAAATCAGCGCTTTATTAAAAATGTTAATAGTCGCTGAACAGCTGTATTAATAATGGTCCACGCATTTGCCCCTGTGGAACACATTTCATCTTGAATTCCTGTGAGCGTATGTAATGTCTCTAGCAGCGGTCTCTCCGCGATATTTTCAGAAATTTTATAAATTGTATAACTCAATACATATCTCGAAATATCTCTTCTTATCTTACCGATTCCTAAACTGTAATATACGATGATTATCACTGCAAAGAAGTTTAAAGCCCTATTATTCCCTGGTGCGTGCATTTACTCCATGGAATAGCTTCTCTGCTATCTATGTTTTCTCTTATGAAAAGAATGATTCAGATCTTGCCGATTAGCCGTGAAAGAAGGACGATGCATATGTATCTATTGTTGAGCTAGTCGCCATCTTGATGAGATTCTGTATGAGAAGGCATTTAATACATGAACTAAACTAAAGTAAGTGTGTTCGCGTATTATTTAACTGAGTATAATTGACAGTGTCTGCTTACTACGCGGTGTTGCACGGGATCAGTGGGGAACGTCTGATTTACACTGGACGAACCTACTGTTTTGTACGCTCAAGATATCCAGTTTATTACTTTCAATAAATGGGCTAACACGGTCTTGCCAGCAGATCTCCGGTTTTCCCCATGTGATCACCGAAAGTTAATAATTATTACAAATGTTTTCAGGAGATCGACTGACAATTTTCGTCGCACCGAGACTTCAAAATTGCTTCACTGCCTTGTGGAATTTAAGTTAAGCTCAATTTAATCAGGATAGAACAGTATTGAACTGTGTGAATGTGATAAGCCTGCTTTGTGAATGAAAATTCCCTTAATATACGCATGTTTTTTACTATCCTGATCAGTGAAGCTAAATCAGGCCGGTGTGAGAGAGAGGTTTTCAAATTTCAGGTCCCACAAAAGAGATTAAACGTAGATACAGTTATTTCTATTTAGAAAAGTGATGGAATATGTTCGTTTGTTAACCTGTCCTCTCCCTGCAGCTGTGAAACCACCGCTTTACTGAAATATTAATATTCAATTAATGGTGGCGTTAATAACGGTCCACGTATTTCCTCCTGTGGAACACATTTCCCATCGAACGAGCTCCCACGCGGGTGACCGCCAGCTGTGGCTGTACGAGTCTCCCTCTCGGTCGCCTGTCCGTCCACGGACGATTGCGGAATGAATTGTTCGGTAATGAGTGACCGGCGCCGCCGCCCACGTGGCCGGCGGCTGTGTACACAGACGCCAGCCGGGCCGACCACGCCGCCACAAGTTCGCGGGCGAGCGCGCCGCCGCGGCCCGTCTGCGTGGCTGCCTCCTTTGAAGGCCGCCCACGCGAGGCGCGCCGCAATTATGCGCGACGCTCGAGCCCTACCCCTGCCCCTGCGCTGCACGCCACACCCAACACAGCCCGCGCTCACCGCCGAAACCGCCCGCTGTCGCCCGCAGCGCGAGCCCTCTGGAGGCAGCTGTCGGACAATCACTGCAGCCCACACCGGCGCACGCGTTTAACGCTCTTCACACCCAGAAGCATTTATCCATGTTACTGGCTGCGTGAGTATGCGTTACGTTACTTTAATAAATACACCATATTTGTTCATGAGACCCAGAAAATATTAGATACCGGCTTCCAGGTAGATGCCATTTTCCTTGACTTCCGGAAGGCGTTCGATACAGTTCCGCACTGTCGCCTGATAAACAAAGTAAGAGGCAACGGAATATCAGACCAGCTGTGTGGCTGGATTGAAGAGTTTTTAGCAAACAGAACACAGCATGTTGTTATCAATGGAGAGACGTCTACAGACGTTAAAGTAACCTCTGGCGTGCCACAGGGGAGTGTTATGGGACCATTGCTTTTCGCAATATATATAAATGACTTAGTAGATAGTGTCGGAAGTAACATGCGGCTTTTCGCGGATGAAGCTGTAGTATACAGAGAAGTTGCAGCATTAGAAAATTGTAGCGAAACGCAGGAAGATCTGCAGCGGATAGGCACTTGGTGCAGGGAGTGGCAACTGACCCTTAACATAGACAAATGTAATGTATTGCGAACACATAGAAAGAAGGGTCCTTTATTGTATGATTATATGATAGCGGAAAAATCTCTGGTAGCTATTACTTCTGTAAAATATCTGGGAGTATGCGCACGGAACGATTTGAAGTGGAATGATTATATAAAATTAATTGTTGGTAAGGCGGGTGCCAGGTTGAGATTCATTGGGAGAGTGCTTAGAAAATGTAGTCCATCAGCAAAGGAGGTGGCTTACAAAATACTCATTCGACCTATACTTGAGTATTGCTCATCAGTGTGGGATCCGTACCAGATCGGGTTGACGGAGGAGATAGAGAAGATCCAAAGAAGAGCGGCGCGTTTCGTCACAGGATTATTTGGCAAGCGTGATAGCGTTACGAAGATGTTTTGCAAAGTGGCAGACACTGCAGGAGAGGCACTCTGCATCGCGGTGTAGCTCGCTGGCCAGGTATCGAGAGGGTGCGTTTCTGGATGAGGTATCGAATATATTGCTTCCCCCCAGTTATACCTCCCGAGGAGATCACGAATGTAAAATTAGAGAGATTCGAGCGCGCACGGAGGCTTTTCGGCAGTCGTTCTTCCCGCGAACCATACGCGACTGGAACAGGAAAGCCGGCCGGTGTGGCCGTGCGGTTAAAGGCGCTTCAGTCTGGAACCGCGTGACCGCTACGGTCGCAGGTTCGAATCCTGCCTCGGGCGTGGATGTGTGTGATGTCCTTAGGTTAGTTAGGTTTAATTAGTTCTAAGTTATAGGCGACTGATGACCTCAGAAGCTCAGAACCATTTGAACCATTTTTGGAACAGGAAAGGGAGGTAATGACAGTGCCCTCCGCCACACACCGTTGGGTGGCTTGCGGAGTATAAATGTAGATGTAGATGTAGAACCGTGTCCGTCTTGACAGCTGAGTTGTCAGTGCGGCGGAATGCGGTGTAAAGGGACCCGGGTTCGATTCCCGGCTGGGTTGGAGATTTTCTCCGCTCAGGGTCTGGATGTTGTGTTGTCTTCATCATCTCATTCACTGGGTTGGTGACAGGAAAGGCGTCCGGCACCCCTTAAATTAACCGTGCCAAATCTGACCATAGCCATGACAACCCTGCAACAATGCTGGACAAAGGCACAAACAAAGGAATAAATACATGAACCAACTACTTTGTCATGTATTTATATTTAAGCTAATATCCATTTCGAAGTTTCACCCATCTTCAGTTAGCGTAATACATATGTGGATCGGCTGGCCGCGGCAGATGTTCGAGCCCTCCCTAGGGCATGGGTGTGTGTGTTTGTCCTTAGGATAATTTAGGTTAAGTAGTGTGTAAGCTTAGGGACTGGTGACCTTAGCAGTTAAGTCCCTTAAGATTTCACACACATTTGAACATCTGAACATATGTGGGTCTTCAGTCAATACTTGTTGCAACATTGAGAGCAAATTGAATGTTGCAACTGCCCTGTGCAAAATAACAATCTTGTCTAGCTACTACACTCAGCGAGTTGTATATTTACAATACATTGCTCTGTAGATGTCCTTACTTTCTACTCTGCTTCTTGTTATTCCGATTCTCACTCTTATGTATGTGGCAAAAACACTATTTTACTCATATCAGTTATACCTATGTGCGGTGTCCGTTCTTTTGGACATGTAATATACCAGGTGATCAAAAAGTCAGTATAAATTTGAAAACCTAATAAACCACGGAATAATGTAGATAGAGAGGTAAAAATTGACACACATGCTTGGAATGACATGGGGTTTTATTAGAACCAGGCGCTCCACCCCATATTGCTAGACACGTGAAAGATCTCTTGCGCGTGTCGTTTGGTGATGATCGTGTGCTCAGCCGCCACTTCCGTAATGCTTGGCCTCCCAGGTCCCCAGACCTCAGTCCGTGCGATTATTGGCTTTGGGGTTACCTGAAGTCGCAAGTGTATCGTGATCGACCGACATATCTACGGATGCTGAAAGACAACATTCGACGCCAATGCCTCACCATAACTCCAGACGTGCTTTACAGTGCTGTTCACAACATTATTTCTCGACTACAGCTATTGTTGAGGAATGATGGTGAACATATTAAGCATTTCCTGTAAAGATCATCACCTCTTTGCTTTGTCTTATTTTGTTATGCTAATTATTGCTATTCTGAGCACATGAAGCGCCATCTGTCGGACATTTTTGAACTTTTGTATTTTTTTCTTTTAAACCCCATGTCATTCCAAGCATGTGTGTTTATTTGTACCTCTCTATCTACATTATTCCGTTATTTATTCAGTTTTCTAATTTATACTGACTTTTTGATCACGCGGTACATTGTGTGCAGTGAAGGTGGCGGGGCGAGAAAGGTGAGGAAAGGGAAGGGAAGCAATTGATTATATCAGATGCACCGAGACTTTATGAGCAATTGGTGCCGACGAGCGAAAATGTTTGCCTTGCCCGGGACTCGAACCCAGGATCGCTTGCTTACTAGACAAATGCGTCAGCCACTGCGCCAGTGCTCATCACAACGGTGCAGACTGTGTCAGCGCGCTCCCCTGCTGACTCACATTCCCAAATAGCGCCACCTATCCACAGTCACCGTCCATGTCCCCTGTGCTCGCTAATTTTAGACTCCTACCAGAGGTGGAGCGTTGATGTGCATCTCCACTGAAGGTTGAGGATTCACTACCCATCGATGGATAAAAACAGCACAGTATCCGTCATGTTGCCAGCTCACATCTTTGTTCGTATCCAAAAATACACCTATAATCAGAGACTCCAATTTGCTTAGAGATTCTGCTATGGTCAAAGTTATATTTTGCTTACAGTTTCAGTATGAGGAAAAAGAACTGAAGTTGTTTAACACGAATGTACTGAGTACTCTAACGTGGTTGTTAAATGAGTGCATTAGTGGCTGTTTAGGTTATATTATAAAAATAGTCGCAGTTGGAGTGGAATTTTCTAACAATAAAAATAGAACAGCTTTACATTATGTAGCACTATTTACGGATTGGATGGGTTAACACTAGGTTATGTTTCTACATGTAGCACTATTTTATAAATTGGATGGGTATAAGATAGTACATTTTATGTAGAAGTAATATTACTTTTCTTTCTCACTGTTGCAATGGCATTCATAAACAATATAGATAGAAGAACAAGTTTACATTATGCAGTACTACTTTATGTATTGGATGGGTTAACACTGGCTTATGTTTCTTCATGTAGCAATATGTTATGCATTGGATGGGTTAACACTGGGTTGTGTTTCTTCATGTAGCAATATGTTATGCATTGGATGGGTTAACACTGGGTTGTGTTTCTTCATGGCTGTACCTAGTTTGTGTGTGTGTGTGTGTGTGTGTGGCGGCGGGGGGGGGGGGGGGGGGGGTTGTATGGAAATTCTGTAAAAAAAAATTTAAGCATATGTTTTAAATATTCTCTGGCCCACATATATAAAAACATCCAAATAATGTTCATGCCACATAGTTTACGTGGCTTAAAACTGAATTAAAATTTGCAGCATGGCACATAAGGGCCTAGACATGCTTTGCGGAAAAGAAGCACAAATATAGAGATTAGTCATAAAATTTTTTTTTTTTTTTTTTTTTTACATCGTCAGTATTCTCACCACTTTGCTGCATCCCAGATTCTTCAACAGCACCATATCTCAAATGCACAATTGTATTTGTTGCGTGATCACAGTCTCCTACATAATTTTAAATGACCTCACATTCATCATGGACTACAGTGTTTATTTGCAATATACACCATTGTACTTTTGACAAGCCGGCCGCGGTGGTCTAGCGGTTCTAGGCGCTCAGTCCGGAACCGCGCGACTGCTACGGTCGCAGTTTCGAATCCTGCCTCTGGCATGGATGTGTGTGATGTCCTTAGGTTAGTTAGGTTTAAGTAGTTCTAAGTTCTAGGGGACTGATGACCACAGATGTTAAGTCCCATAGTGCTCAGAGCCATTTGAACCCTTTGAACTTTTGACATTAGACCATCTTCAAGTGCCTACAGGTGCTGAAAACGCAGCAGTAGTCAGTATTATTAAAAAAAGAATTGAAATGATGTAAGACGCTGTGGCTGCTGTTAGCATTTGTCATATAGAGCCATTGGAACTCTAAAAATTATTAATCTTTGTACTAATGCTGACTACTGCTGCGTTTTCAGCACCTCTAGGACACTTGAAGATCACTAAACGATCGAAGCAGCAGTTGTGGATATTGCGAGTAAACGCTACAATCGAGGCTTCCACTATTGGCCCTTCTGGACGTCAGATAAATCGCTCAATTTCCGCGTTACAACGACTGCTTTGTTTTCCGCCCCCGCCCCCTCCAACACTCTGAATGAATACCCTCCACTCCTAGTATTTCCACCTGTCCTCTGCGAGTGGTAACTGCACGAACACTGGCGATGATCGCATTAACGTGGCTGGGCTGCATACGATGCGGGAGTAAGAACCACCCACACATCAAAGGGGCGTGGGTGGGGGGGGGAAAAAGCAGTGCACTCAATGACGCGCGAATACCCATGCTTTAGTCCTCCAGTATTGGGGAATGAGAGCACTCAGAGACTTGTAAAAAACTTTTCACACGATTTCCAACCTTCATGGAGCTTTTTGTTACTCGTCAGGCAAAGAGTTTATCGCTTACTACGTTTTCAAATAAATGGTTTAAATGGCTCTGAGCACTATGGGACTTAACTTCGGAGGTCATCAGTCCCCTAGAACTTAGAACTACTTAAACCTAACCAACCTACGGACATCACATACATCCATGCCCAAGGCAGGATTCGAACCTGCGATCGTAGCGGTTGCGCGGTTCCAAACTGTAGCGCCTAGAACCGCTCGGCCACTCCGGGCGGCTACTACGTTTTCACTGTTCATGCAGTAAAGCTGCAGCATGGAGAATGACGTTTGAATTTATCACTTCTTTACTAAATGTATTCCTGACACATTCTGCTGACAGTATTTGCATACACAGCTGAATGTGCCAGAAAAATTACATCATTGTACGCCACTTACTTCAGAAGATACGACTTCATAAACACTAAATGCGTGAAAAACTACGGCATAATGAAAGACGTTTAAATTTACTACGTTTTTACCACCAACTGTATTCAGAATACCTTTCGCTGACATTACCCACTTTTGCCGAGGAATATACCTCCAAGAATGTACTATTTTACAACACACAGTTCACGAAATATGACGTCATAAACGTTAAGCTGTGTGAAAATAAAACTGCAAAGCGGAATTCGCTCGGCGTACAGATAAAATATGTGTACAAATACGCATGAAATATGTTAAATTATACGTTAAGTAAATTAGACATGTGCGTATGGTAAGAAAGGCAGGGGTAAAAAGCTCATCCTTAACTCGGGGAACAATTACAGTCAAATTTAGTACAGATATTGGGTAAAATCAAGAAAGAAATACTGTCAGGGTAAGAACCACCAGCCTCGTACTGGGGTGAGTGCGATAACGTGGTGAGAGAAGGGAGGGGGAGGAGATGGAGAGACTGCGAGGCGGCAGGAGGAGATGGGCGCGTATAGGAGGAGGTGGAGATGGACGGAGGTAGGGGTGGGGCAATGGTAAGAGAGAGGGGAGGTGAGCGACAGAGACAGGAGGAGGAGGAAACAGAAGGTGGAGTGGGAAACAGAGAGGGCCTGGGGGGAGGAGCAGATGCAGGAGAGAGAGAGAGAGAGAGAGAGAGAGAGAGAGAGAGAGAGAGAGGACGGGAGTGGAATAGGAGATGGACATCATAAGAATAAACTAGGTGTAAACGAAGAGAAACTCGACGATTGTTCAGAAGCTGTAGCACACGTACATTGGTGGTGTTACGCTCTTGAAAGTAGGACCTGCTTGTGTATTAGATATGTTCTTAATAAGTTATGTTGAACGAAACGTTAAGATATTCTAGTGTATAAACAGCCATCAACGTTTTTCTTAAGCACGCTTTAGCAATGTAGTTTTTATTCCAAAAATCGTGTACAGTCACAGCCCCTGTAGTGTTGTGCTCTGATTGTCGCGCTGTTAATACGCAGTGTGAAAATGACTAACGCTGCTTCCTGTTCCGTAGTGGAACACGCGTGTGGGACACGGCTAAGAAGTGCCGAGAAGTAGGTTTTTCTCAATGTTATCCATAAGTTTACAGGAAAACATAGGCTTCGAAGTTTCCCGAGGGACTGTATTTACTACAGTTGAGGTAGAAATGAAAACGGGATATATAGCAGAATCGGTACCGCAGTAGTTTAGTAACCTGCCGCAGCTCATGGGTCACTGGTTGAAATCTCCCGTTGGTTATGTCTTTTTTTTTCGTTCCGTTTGAAATACCTACATCTTGTAATTCATCAACATGTTTATGACTAATGCACATCTTACTGCTTCTAATTACATATTGCAATCGAAATTCCTGTTTCCATTTCAAATATAAATTCTTATTTATCGATATTTTATGAAATAATGTTAATAAAGGTTGATTAAATTAAGAAAGCATAAGAACTCACTTTCTTAAGACAAAAATGGAAAACCAAGTACTCCAGATTGTCTCCATTGTTCTGTATCACAGGAGTGGTCTCACAGTAACCAGAGTGAGAAGTATCGTAGAAACAGGGAAAACAATTATTTTCACAGCATCGAGCACACCATAAGAATGCTGCATTCTTACATTTGTCACTGTACAATTACAATATGAACCCAACAGCACTGATATGGTCACCACTCCCGTTGCTCGCCAGACTGCCCAGTACTCCGAAAGGAGCGGGAAATTATCGAGTGCAAGATCCTGGACTCGTTGTCTTACATAGAGGCTAAAGTAAATTCGAAAGATTACGCCCCATTCGGTTGACGTCGACATACGCTGCAGCTACGTCACCATCGCCGTCCCAAGTTCCAATGGTCCCTCACTCTGTGCCACGAACAGCGCGACACCGGGCCACCAGAATACATCCGCCCCCTTGGTGATAGGGGGCAAATCTTCCTCCATTGCTCCCAAAGCACTTACTTCGGGAGCAAGGCCCCCCAAACGCAGTGGCCATCGGTCCCCTCCCCACTGCCGGAGAAGCAACAGCCTCCTCCGGCTGCTCTCGTGCGGAAGGGGTGCCTTGGGGCCCTCTCTTCCAGGGTCTCCACTAATGCCACGGCGGACACTCGCCAGTGATTCAAGGAGCCAAAAGCTGCTGGACGAAGAGCTTCACTGTCTTCCTCCGTGCCTGAAGCTGCTTCGGAGAAATCTTCCCAGCATGCCCCTAAAGAGAAGCGAGAGAGCAAGCAAACTAACAAGTTTGCTAACAAGGCAACCTCCCCATCGCACCCCCCTCAGATTTAGATATAAGTTGGAACACTGGATAGGCCTTGAAAAAACTGAACACAGATCAATCGAGAAAACAGGAAGAAGTTGTGTGGAACTATGAAAAAATAAGCAAAATATACAAACTGAGTAGTCCATGCGTAAGATAGGCAACATCAAGGCTACCGTGAGCTCTGGAGCGCCGTGGTCCCGTGGTTAGCGTGAGCAACTGCGGAACGCGAGGCCCTTGGTTCAAGTCCTCCCTCCACTGGAAAGTTTAATTTCTTTATTTTCGCAAAGTTATGATCTGTCCGTTCGTTCATTAACGTCTCTGTTCACTGTAATAAGTTTGTGTTTTGCGACCGCAACGGTAAACCGTGCGATTAGTAGACGAAAGGATGTGCCTCTCCAATGGGAACCGAAAACATTTGATCGCAAGGTCATAGGTCAACCGATTCCTCCACAGGAAAACGCGTCTGATATATTCTATACGACACTGGTGACGGCATGTGCGTCACATGACAGGAATATGTTGTTGACCCACCTAACTTGTACACTTGGCGAATGGGTAAAAAGATTCTTCTACCTTACCCGATTTCGGTTTTCTTGCGGATGTGATAATCACTCCCAAAAAAGTGATGAAACCATAAGCGTTTGCCGGCCGGTGTGGCCGAGCGGTTCTGGACGCTACAGTCTGGAACCGCGTGACCGCTACGGTCGCAGGTTCGAATCCTGCCTCGGGCATGGATGTGTGTGATGTCCTTAGGTTAGTTAGGTTTAAGTAGTTCTACGTTCTAGGGGACTGATGACCTCAGATGTTAAGTCCCATAGTGCTCAGAGCCATTTGAACCATTTGAACCATAAGAGTTTGTCACATAAACTGAAAATAAAAAATTAAACTTTTCACAGGAGGGAATACTTGAACCAAGGACCTCTCGTTCCGCAGCAGCTCACGCTAACCACTGGACCACGGCGCTCCTGAGCTTACATCAGCCTTGATGTTGCCTATCTTGCGCATGGACAACTCAGTTTGTATATTTTTCTAATTTTTTCGTAGTTCCACACAACTTCTTCTGTGTTCTCGATTGATCTGTGTCCAGTTTTTCAAGGCCTATCCACTGTGCCAACTTATAACTAAATCTGAGGGGGGTGCGATGGGGAGGTTCCCTTGTAAGAAACAGCACCCTCTGGTGGCGCCAAACCACCACTCCCTATCAATTCTGCATCTGTGGATATGGTGGAGATGAGCGTCCCCTGCGGACCTCGATCTCACTGATGCCTCATCCACCATAGAAGTGGCTACAAATACTCAGTTGGAGGCAGCAGGTGACAAGCCTCCTTATGCGCTTCATGCGTTCCCAGCCTCACGATAACGTCATCCTCCAGTGGAATTGAGGCGGTTTTTCCACCACCTGGCTGAGCTACGGCAACTGTTAAGCTTTACACCTCCTTTTTGCATTGCCCTCCAGGACACCTGGTTCCCAGGAATGAGGACCCCTGCCCTCTGTGGCTATAAGGGATATTACAAGAACCATAGCAACTATGAGTGTCATGTGGAGTTTGCGTCTATGTCCTGAAGTCAGTATACAGTGAACCTGTGCCCCTTCAAACCCTTCTTGTAGCTGTGGCTGTCAGGATAAGGACGACACAGGAAATAACTGTCTGCAACGTATATCTCCCTCCAGATGGTGCAGTACCCCTGAACGTATTCGCTGCACTGATTGATCAAACTCCCTAAACCTTTCCTACTTTTGGGAGATTTTAACGCTCATAGCCTCTTCTTGGGTGGCACAGTTCTTACCGGCCAAAGCACAACTCGACCTCTGCCTCTTAACTAATGGTGACGCCACACATTTCAGTGTGGCACATGACACACATTCGGCCATTGATCTCTTAGTCTGCAGTCCTGGCCTTCTCCCATCTATCCACTGGAGAGCACATGAGGGCCTGTGTGGTAGTGACCACTTCCCCATCTTCCTGTCACCGCCCCGGCGTCAGGCCCACGGATGCCTGCCCAGATGGGCTTTAAACAAGGCAGACTGGGAAACTTTCACCTCTGCTGTCACTGTTGAATCTCCCCCACACGATGTCATGGTTGAGCAGGTGACTACAATGATGGTTTCTGCGGCGAAAAACGCGTTCCCTCACTATCTAGGGTGCGTGCCCCCGGCGATAGACAGTCCCTTCGTGGTCGCCGGAAGTCGATGAGGCAATTAAGGAACATCGGCGAGCTCTACAGCAGTATAAGCGGCACCCTTCCCTGGAGCACTTGATAGCCTTTAAACGACTCTGTGACCGCGTTCGCCAGCTTATCAAAAGGCGGAGTCTTGCGTGAGGTAGGTCTCGATCATTGGATGCCATACGTCAACTTCCCAACTCTGGGAAAAGACCAAACGAGTTTTTGGGTACCAGACCCCAACAGGTGTTCCTGGTGTTAACATAAATGGCGTGCTATCTACCGACGCAAACGCGAGCACTTTGTTGATCGCTATGCTCGCGCCTCTGCATCAGAGAATAACCCCCCATCCCAGCCTTTCGCACTCTAAAATTACGGATGGAAGAGACAGTCCTCTCGTTCTCTACACGCCACGGTGAACCTTATAATGCCCCATTTGCAGAATGGGAGCTCCTCCGTGCCCTTGCACATTGCCCCCATGCATCTCCCAGGCCCCATCGGAACCACAGTCAGATGATTAAACATCTCTCATCTGACTACAAGCGACATCTCCTCGTCATCTTCAGCCGGATGTGGTGCGATGGCATCTTTCCATCGCACTGGCGGGAGAGCACCTACCAGTGCTCAAGCCCACCAAAACCCCGCTTGATGTGGATAGCTATCGGCCCATCAGCCTCATCAACGTTCATTGTAAGCTGCTGGAACGTGTCGGCGGCTGTGTTGGGTCCTGCAGTCACGTGGCCTACTGGCTCCGTGCCAGGGCGGCTTCCGCCTGGGTCGCTCTACCACTGATAATCTTGTGTCCCTCGAGTCTGCCATCCAGACAGCCTTTTCCAGATGCCAACACCTTGTGGCCGTCTTTTTTGATTTACAAAAGGCATATGACACCACCTAGCGACATCATATCCTTTCCACATTATACAAGTGGGGTATCTGAAGCCCACTCCCGATTTTTATCCAGAATTTACTGTTGCTTCGTACTTTCCGTTTCCAAGTTGGTGCCTCCCATAGTTGCCCCCCCCCCACCCCATATCCAGGAGAATGGGGTCCCACAGGGGGGTTGGGGTTGTGTTGTGTTGGGGAAGGAGACCAGACAGCAAGGCCATCAGTCTCATCGGATTAGGGAAGGACGGCGAAGGAAGTCGGCCGTGCCCTTTCAAAGGAATCATTCCGGCATTCGCCTGCAGCGTTTTAGGGAAATCACGGAAAACCTAAATCCGGATGGCCGGACGCGGGATTGAACCGTCGTCCTCCCGAATGCAAGTCCAGTGTCTAACCACTGCGCCACCTCGCTCGGTGGTCCCGCAGGGCTCTGTATTGAGTGTATCTCTATTTTTAGTGGCCATTAACAGTCTAGCAGCAGCTGTAGTGCCGTCCGTCTCACCCTCTCTGTATGCAGAGGACTTCTGCATTTCGTACTGTTCCACCAGTACTGGTGTTGCTGAACGGCGGCTACAGGGAGCCACCCACAATTCGCAGTCCACGGCTTTCAGTTTTAGGCCACAAAGTCGTGTGTTATGCACTTTTGTCGGCGTCGCACCGTTCATCCGGAACCATAACTTTACCTTAGTGACGATCCCCTCACTGTAGTGGAGACGTATCGGTTTTTAGGACTGGTTTTCGATGCCTGATTGACTTGGCTTCCTCACCTTCGTCAGCTTAAGCGGAAGTGTTGCCAGCACCTCAATGCCCTCTGCTGCCTGACAAACACCAACTGGGGTGCAGATCGCTCTACGCTGCTGCAGCTCTACAGAGCCCTTGTCCAGTCCCACCTTTACTACGGGAGTCTGGTATACAGTTCGGTGGCGCCCTCAGCGTTGTTTTTACTCGATCCAGTGTACCAATGCGGCATTTGCCTACTGATAGGAACTTTTAGAACGAGTCCGGTGATCAGTGTCCTGGTGGAGGCTAGTGTTCCTCCATTGCAGGTCAGGCGAGCACAATTGCCCAGCAGTTATGTTGCACACGTTAGTTGTTCTCCTGCACATCCGAATTACCGTCTCCTTTTCCCACCCATGGCGGTTCATCTCCCACATCGGCGGTCCAGGTCAGCGCTTCCAATTGCAGTTTGCGTCCAATACCTTCTATGTGAACTGGAGTCCTTGCCTTTACCACCTATACTCGAGGTCCAGTCGCATACAACTCCATGGTGTACATGTAGGCCGCGGCTTCGCCTGGACCTTTCACATGGCCCAAAGGACTCAGTTCACCCCACTGCTCACTGCGGTCACTTCATCTCGATTCTTGACAAGTAACGAGGCCATGAAGTGACTTACACCGACGGTTCGATGGCTGATGGTCATGTCTGTTTTGCGTGTCCATATTGAACAGCATTCCTTGCCTGAAGGCTGCAGTGTTTCCACTGTCGAGTTGGTGGCTATATCTCGTGCTCTTGAGGACATCATGCCCCGGGGAGTCATTCCTTCTGTGTACTGATTCCTTGAGCAGCCTACAAGCTATCGACCAGTGCTACTCTCGTCATCCTTTGGTAGCGACCACCTAGGAGTCGATCTATGCCCTGGAATGGTCCGGTCGTTCAGTGGTGTTTGTGTAAACCCCATGACACATCGGAAACCCAGGCAACGAACTTGGTGACAGGCTGGCCAAACAGGCTACACGGAAACCGCTTATGGAGCTCGGCATTCCAATAACTGACCTGCGTTCGTTTTTACGTCGCCAGGTTTTTCGGCCTTGGGAGACGGAATGGCATAGTCTCAGTACGCACAGCAAACTGCGTGCCATTAAGGAGACTACGAATGTATGGCCGTCCTCCATGGGAGCCTCTCTCAGGGACTCTGTGGTTCTCTGCCGGCTCCGCATTGGCCAGCTTGGGCGACCCACGGCTACCCCTGCGCCGTGAAGAGCCGCCTCAGTGTCGATGCGGTGCCCGGTTGACAGTGGCCCATATTCTGGTGCACTGTCCCACTTTGACTGCCCTGCAACGAAATCTTCAGTTACCAGATTCATTGTTGCTAATTTTATCTGACAACGCCTCATCAGCTGATTTACGTTTTATTCTTGAGGGTGGGTTTTATCATTTGATCTTAATTTTAGCGCATGTCCTTTGTCCCTCTGTGTCCTCAACCCCAGTGCTCTTAGGGTGCAGGTTTTAATATGTTCCAGAGTGGCGGACTTCTCCTTTTTATTCTCATGGTCAGCCAGCAATCTGTTTCGTCGTTTTAATCCCTTGTCCCCCTTTCGTCGTTGTTGTGCTTTTTCCTTTCTCTGCATTTTGTGTTGTCAGTGTTGCTTGTTTTATTCTCACCCTTGTGGTGGCATTGTTTTGTTCGAAACAAGGGACCGATGACCTAGCTGTTTGGTCCCTTTCCCCCCTCTTTTAAACCAACCAACCAGTCAACTGATCTGGAGCCAAGGTAAGGGATTGGTCGCGAGAAAAAGCGAGACTGTTAAGCTGGAGCTAACGCACGCAGCTTTTTCACACGTCACTGCCGAAAGCTGGCTGGGTACAGAACGGCACGTCATAAAAGAAGAGGAGAAAATGTCACGCTTAGGTGGCTTCGCGGATTCTGTTCTTGATAGACTTATTATCAACGTGGCAGAGGACAGTTCCAGAACAGAAATGTATTTCTCGGATTCGGATAAGGAAGGAGCTAAGACCTTATTAATACCTTCAGTGGCTTCAGTGTTCAACAGTACGGTGGGTTGGTTCGGGTGACTGGACCAAACAGCGAGGTTATCAGTCCCATCTTATTAGGAAAGGATGGGGAAGGAATTCTGCCGTTGCCTTTCAAAGGAACCAACCCGGCATTTGGCTGAACTGATTTTGGAAATCACTGAAGACGTAAATCAGGATGGCCGGACGGGGGTTTGAACCGTCGTCCTCCCGAATACGACTCCATTGTACTGATGGTGACAACCCTGCAGTATGCTTTTGCATCCCACGTAGCTCGCTGAGGAAAATTACCGCGTGTTTAAGTTAGGAATTCTCATCACTCTTGTTTGTAGTTAGAATACTGTGTCAGGTGGGACCGAGAGCATGTTATGCATACCGCGTAGTCAGCTATCAAGCCTGCAGTTGTGCTGGCGTTTTGTCGAATATTATTTCATTCACGTAAAAAATTACATGACCTTCGAAGCAATATTGTTTCTTTGCTCTCTCTTTTATGTCTGAACTGCAACTGCTCACATCATTGCAGGCTTGTTGGACCACCTGGCTGGCCAGTTCTGTGCAAGTTCAATGCTCCGGTAAAGCTGTTGTCCCGCACTATCGCTCAGTGTATGCGCCTTAACACAGCACAAAACCTGTCCTTATGATCGTACTTGACTGTAGTGGACACAGCTTGGCTTCCGCTGGACGTGAAGCAAAATCCAATGAGACTTAAGTAAACGCGGAAGAGTACACGCCGTAATGTTTACATCAGGTTTGTTCTTGGGGTAAAAGCAGTACAGGTGCTTAGCCAGTCGTAACACCCAGACCTTCAGGTGTCAGACATTCATATCGGTACCAAACGTTGTGTGTCGATAGAGTATCAACCAAAACATCGATTTAGTTTGTGTTGTGTGCTGTCGTCCAGTGAAAGATGCGGCAACGGTAATTAAAACCGACACCAGTGCCACGGAGTATAGGGGAAACTACATCTGTACGCAATGAATGTGAAGATCTCTCGTAGGTAACTTGGTAGTGCGTCAGTTCACGAGTTCTAAAACCACTGAGGGCAGTTTTTTCATCTGTTCACTCGTGAAATTATGTGGGACAACATTTTTCAGACATGTGAAAGGATGTTTCCGAGTTTTTACCACTGTCCTTTTAGCAGTCTGTTTTCGCTTCATTATTTGAAAGTAACAAACCTATAGTGTACATTCGTATAGGTAGGTGTGGTGGTACAAACGGACGCTATAGGTTTGTTACTTTCAAATAATGAAGCGAAAGCAGACTGCTAAAAGGACAGTGCTAAAAACTCGGAAACATCCTTTTACATTGAGAAAAATCTTGTCCCACATAACAGTTTTACGCGTGAAGTGTTTAAAAACAATCACAATCACTGTGCTGCGGACTCGAAACCTCTGGTGCGAACATCTGACGCACTACCAACTCACCCACCAGCGAGCTTCACAAACGCTCTTCACAGATACGGTTTTCCTCTACATCGTAGTTCCGATGCTACTTTTAAAGAAGATCACATTGCTACCCTTTCTCTCCGGAAAGGTTACATTTATCGGCTGGAAATTTGTCCCATACTAAGGTATCCAGTATCTTCGTTCAGTTCAAAATAGGAGCTTCTAAGTTAATGCAATCGTCAACTACGCCACATTAAAGGTGATATTTTGGTTATCGAAAACTCTATTATTGACCGGTTTCAGTGACTTGCAGTTGCCCTAGGACTGTAATATTTTCCACGAGAGGAGATGTAGCAGTCACATTACACAAGAGAACGCGAAAAATGTTAATTTGTAATAAAAGGTTAGAAAACGTTCAGTTTTGTTCAATCGTTTTTATACTGAAATAATGCCAGCACATCACATTGCTCGCCTTGTTCTCCGGAAAGGTTACATTTATCGGCTGGAAATTCATGTCACGTACTAAGGTATCCAGTATCTTCGTTTAGTTCAAAATAGAGGGTGTTTCAAAAATGACCGGTATATTTGAAACGGCAATAAAAACTAAACGAGCAGCGATAGAAATACACCGTTTGTTGCAATATGCTTGGGACAACAGTACATTTTCAGGCAGACAAACTTTCGAAATTACAGTAGTTACAATTTTCAACAACAGATGGCGCTGCGGTCTGGGAAGCTCTATAGTACGATATTTTCCACATACCCACCATGCGTAGCAATAATATGGCGTAGTCTCTGAATGAAATTACCCGAAACCTTTGACAACGTGTCTGGCGGAATGGCTTCACATGCAGATGAGATGTACTGCTTCAGCTGTTCAATTGTTTCTGGATTCTGGCGGTACACCTGGCCTTTCAACTGTCCCCACAGAAAGAAGTCACAGGGGTTCATGTCTGGCGAATAGGGAGGCCAATCCACGCCGCCTCCTGTATGTTTCGGATTGCCCAAAGCAATCACACGATCATCGAAATATTCATTCAGGAAATTAAAGACGTCGGCCGTGCGATGTGGCCGGGCACCATCTTGCATAAACCACGAGGTGTTCGCAGTGTCGTCTAAGGCAGTTTGTACCGCCACAAATTCACGAAGAATGTCCAGATAGCGTGATGCAGTAATCGTTTCGGATCTGAAAAATGGACCAATGATTCCATTGGAAGAAATGGCGGCCCAGACCAGTACTTTTTGAGGATGCAGGGACGATGGGACTGCAACATGGGGCTTTTCGGTTCCCCATATGCGCCAGTTCTGTTTATTGACGAAGCCGTCCAGGTAAAAATAAGCTTTGTCAGTAAACCAAATGCTGCCCACATGCATATCGCCGTCATCAATCCTGTGCACTATATCGTTAGCGAATGTCTCTCGTGCAGCAATGGTAGCGGCGCTGAGGGGTTGCCGCGTTTGAATTTTGTACGGATAGAGGTGTAAACTCTGGCGCACGAGACGATACGTGGACGTTGGCGTCATTTGGACCGCAGCTGCAACACGGCGAACGGAAACCCAAGGCCCCTGTTGGATCACCTGCTGCACTAGCTGCGCGTTGCCCTCTGTGGTTGCCGTACGCGGTCGCCCTACCTTTCCAGCACGTTCATCCGTCACGTTCCCAGTCCGTTGAAATTTTTCAAACAGATCCTTTATTGTATCGCTTTTCGGTCCTTTGGTTACATTAAACCTCCGTTGAAAACTTCGTCTTGTTGCAACAACACTGTGTTCTAGGTGGTGGAATTCCAACACCAGAAAAATCCTCTGTTCTAAGGAATAAACCATGTTGTCTACAGCACACTTGCACGTTGTGAACAGCACACGCTTACAGCAGAAAGACGACGTACAGAATGGCGCACCCACAGACTGCGTTGTCTTCTATATCTTTCACATCACTTGCAGCGCCATCTGTTGTTGAAAATTGTAACTACTGTAATTTCGAAAGTTTGTCCGCCTGAAAATGTACTGTTGTCCCAAGCATATTGCAACAAACGGTGTATTTCTATCGCTGCTCGTTTAGTTTTTATTGCTGTTTCAAATATACCGGTCATTTTTTGAAACACCCTGTAGGAGCTTCTAAGTTAATGCAATCGTCAACTACGCCACATTAAAAGTCATATTTTGGCTATCGGAAACTCAGTTATTGTGCGGTTTCAGTGACTTGCAGTTGCCCTAGGACTGTAATATTTTCCGCGAGAGGAGATGTAGCAGTCACGTTACATCTTCTACTAAACGACAGCACACAGCAAGAACTAAATCGGTGTTTTGGTTGATAGTCTATCGACACACCTCGTTTGGTACCGATCTGAGTGTCTGATATCTAGGGGTTTGGGTGTAAGTCTGTATAAAATGTGAAGAGATATTGTTATTACTGAAACGCTTGCGGAGTCCGCAGCTTGTAGTAAATGCTGGCGGAAGCGCGACGCTGACGTGACGGGTGGCAGAGCGCGCGGCCTGGAAGTCGGCGGGCCGGGGACTACCCGTGCTGCCGACAGCGTCGCCGCAGCCAATTAGCCGGGGGAACCCCCGGGCGACACGAGGCTGCGGGCTGGGCGGCGCCAGCGCTTCTTGTCTCGTCTCGTCTCGTCTCGTCTCGTCTTCCCTCGGCCTCGTAATTACCGCAGCCAGCAGTGCTGCAGCGCCTGCGTCAGCCGCAGCCCTCAACTTGTCCGTCAGCGAGCGAGTTTCACCACAGTCGAGAGTGTCTTGCCAGAGTCGGCACACACTGTCTGAACGGGAAGAAACTGAGACAAGGTGGTCGCCTGTATCCAAATCGTGGCCTTCAGCCGCCAAAGTCCATCAGTGTGTGCATACACGTCCGGTTCCCGGGGAATAGGGGGACGGGAGGTGGTAAATTTGACTTGCCGCCACACCCACTGTTTATTTTCCACAGACGCCTGCGATTGCATTAATCAGCGTTTAGTAGATGAGGAACACTGAGGTGACACAAGCCACGGAATAGCGATATGCACGTATACAGTACTCGTGGCGGTACTGTAACGTACGCAGGGTATGAAAGGGCAGTGCATTGGCCCAATTGTCATTCAGGTGCTTCATGTGAGGGTTTCCGACGTCATTAAGGCCACACGACGGCAACTCTCATACAAACTATATATGACGGTATTATCTGTTCCCGAAAGAACAGTTACCGTTGGTGACCATGCAGCTTTGCTAGAATGAAATGATAATTAAATGGACACCGTAGCTGCAAACAGGCGTTGATATACTTCATTGGGGACATGACCTCGGTGGCTCAGATGGATAGGACGTCTGCCATGTAAGCAGGAGATCCCGGGTTCGAGTCCCGGACGGGGCACACATTTTCAACATGTTCCCAATGAAGTATATCAACGCCTGTTTGCAGCTAGGGTGTCCATTTAATTATCATTTCACATACTGAACGCTGACTGGTAGTTGGAGATACATGTACGGGACATTTCATTTCGGAAATCATTAAGGATTTAAATATTCAGGGATCGACAGTGTCTACAGTGTGTCGAGAACACCAAAATTCAGTCATTGTTTCTCACCACGGAAAACGCAGTAGCCGACAGTCTTCACGTAGGGCTGTCAGTGCTAACAGACAAGCAACACTGCGTGGAGAGAAGAAGAAAAAAAACGGTCAGATGATTTCCAGTTCCAGTCGATAAGAGCTAAAGATAGGGGTCGAGTGTGGCACAGGCTCCACGAAGCCTTGGACCCAAGGTGACAACAAGACAGTGTGCAAAAATGGTTCAAATGGCTTTGAGCACTATGGGACTTAACAGCTGTGGTCATCAGTCCCCTAGAACTTAGAACTACTTAAACCTAACTAACCTAAAGACATCACACACATCCATGCCCGAGACAGGATTCGAACCTGCGACGTAGCAGTCGCGCGGTTCCGGACTGAGCGCCTAGAACCGCTAGACCACCGCGGCCGGCTTGTCAAAAGTACTACGGCCGGCCGACAGTGTGCAAGCTGGTGGTGATTCTATCATGGTGTGAGCTGTGTTTACGTGGACTGGATTTGGTCCTCTGGTACAAAAGAACTGATCATTCACTGTAAAGTATTATTGCGGCTACTTGGAGACTATTTTTAGTCATTCATGGACGTTATGTCCCAAAACAACGATGCAGTTTCTGTGAGTGACAGTGCGCAATGGCACCGGGTCAAAATTGTTCGCGATTGGTTTGAAGAACATTCTGGACAGTTCGAGCGAATAAGTTGTGCACCCAGATCATCCGAAATGGATCCCATCGAACATTTGTAGGACATAATCGGGAGGTCAGTTAAAGCACGAAATCCTGCTTCGCTAGCACTTTCGCAATTATGGACGATTATAGAGGTATCATGGCTCAATATTTCTGCGGTGGGCTTCTGACGACTTGTTGAGTTCATCCCACTTCGAGTTGCTGTACTACGCCGAGATCTAAGGAGGTCCGACACGATATTTGGAAGGACCCTGTGACCTTTGTCACCTCAGTGTAAGAGTCGTTCTTGATCGTATAGATTCTATAATGTTAAGCGTTTCGTCTTTAAGCCATCTTTAGTAACATATTAAGAGGAAATCGAACAAAAGTGTCTCATTAGAAATTCCAATGTATAAACGTCGTGCTACTACTAAGTGGTCATAAGTTTTTATGTTTCTCGCTAATTTCATTTCCAGTAGTCCTCAACATTTTCATCTTTCTTCAGTTTACGCTCAGTCCACATTCTGTACTCATTAGACAGTTCATTCCGTTGCACAGACACCGTAATTCTTCTCCACTTCACTGGTGACAGCAATATCATCAGTGATTGTTATCACTGATTTTATTTTACATTCAATTTTCATCGCACTTAGGAACCTACATTTTATTTCCGTCATTTCTCCTTCGATGTACAGACCGAACTTCATCCCTGTATTACACTATTTCTAATCCGAGCTCTTCGTTCTTGATCTTCCATTCTTACCATTCCCTCTTAGCTCTTGCACATATTGTACTTAACCCGTATTGTTCTGTTGATTACTCGTATTTTGCTGAGAATTTCGAACATCTTGTAGCATTTTACATTGGCAAATGCTTGTTCTAGGCCGACAAATTTCGTGAAGGTATCTAGATTATGGATAAGTCTTGGTTCCATTTTGGAGTGACATCCCAGACCTGCCTGTCTGGTCCCTTCATCCTTCCCGAAACCAACCGGATCGCCGTCTAATCAGTCCCCAATTTTCTTTTCCATTTTTCTGCATACTACTATGATCACCAGCGTCGACGCATGAGAAGTTAAGCCGATTATGTGCGGTTATCTGCTCTTACTCTCTTCGAGATTCTGTAGATGATTTTCATCCGAAATTTTGGTTACATCCTAGTATCGTACATTCTGCACAATAACTTGATTAATCGTTTGGTTCCTACTTCCTCCACAGATTTTGAAAAATTTCCAATGAATGTTATCTATATGGTCCTCACTTTCTCCATTGCTTTTATATGTTCTGAAGGAATGCTGTCTATGCGGCCCGCCTTACTTTATCGCAAGTATTTCAGCGCTCTGTTATTACACCCGCTATGTGTTCAGTACTGACGTGCATTTCGTGTCCTGTGTCGTCAGTAAACGGTTCACCTCCTTCGCTGGGGCTACCAGTCTACTCTTCCGCCGAGCTGCTGAGTTAACTACTGGAACACCTTTAGCTGTCTTAATGTGGATAGTGCCGAAAGCTAGCGCCTCGCACTTTGGAAGAGTATTAAGTCATGTGGCAGCACAAGTCGTTCACAAAATTGTTCTTATATGTTTTACTAGTACACAGTCTACACCTGTATTCATACTCTGCAAGTCACAGTGAAGTGCACTGTATCATTTATTAGCGTTTCTTAACGTTACATTCACGTGTAGATCGTAAGAAGAGTAATTGTTTGCCTGCATCTGTGTGTGGCGTAACTACTCTAGCCTTGTCCTCAGGCATCCTGTTGGAGCGATTCGGAGGAGGTGGTAGTGTATTCCTAGAGGCATCATTCAAAGCCGATTCTTGAAACTTTGTCAGAAGACTTTCTTGGGATGGCTTCCAATTGCCTTCAGCGGCCTACCAGTTCAGTTCTCTCAGTATCTTCGCGACACTCTCCCGTGGGACAAACGAACCTGTAACCATTCGTACTGGCCATTTTCTGTACACCTTCAGTATACCCTGTTCTGTTTCATACAGGCTCTACATACTTAAACAATGGTCGAAGATGGGGAGTGTTTTGTTAGCTCTATTCTTCATAGATTGACTGCATTTTGCCATTAGCCCAGTAAAGGCTCACCTACTACTGAGCCTGTGTCATCATTCCATCTGACATTCCAACAAATTGTTACACGCTGCTATGTGTACGAATTAAGTGATTCTAATTGTGAATCTTTGATACTGTTGTCACAATTTTAATTTTCTAGAGATTTAAAGCAAGTAGTCAATTTTTGCACCGCTCTGAAATCTTATTAGGACCCGACTACATATTCATGCAGTTTCTTACAGACAGTACTTCATTATACATAACTGCATCATCAGCAAAAAGTCTGAGGTCACTATTAATACTATCAAGCAGGTCATTATTATACGACATGAACAGTAAGGTTACCAACCTATGTCAGCGATTGCTGCGCAAACAGTCTCCACGTACGTGTACACCATAATTACTAATGCTAGTATTATTCTAAAATTTTTCTGGATCCTTCAAAACAAACTGAAGAGACTAAGTGTTTTGTCAGGCTGTTTTCAGTAAGCCTAATTTTTCAACAGCTTTCTAGAAGTAGTTTGATAATGGACACCACATATTACACTTTCGGCACGTTTCTGTTCATTGAGTACTTTGTCTCTAAGTGTGCGGAATTACCTCTGAAAATTATTCCGTATGATATAAAAGAATGGCTATATACAAAGTAAGCTAGTTCTTGAAAGCAATCAGCAACCAGTTACACAAGTGGAATTTTATTTCTCGCTCGTTTCAAGTCAGCTAGCGCCCTTCCTTCCAAGAATGGAATTATTGCGTTATTAGAGAGCGTCAATAATAAACAGATTGTGCAGCATATTACTGTAGCCACATCTGTAGTTGCCACCAAGTAAGTATGGTGTAGAGAAACCAAGCAGCGTTAAGTCCCATAGTGCTCAGAGTATTTGAAACCAAACAACAAGCGCACAAACCGTTCAAGGACTGGATATAATCAGCTAAAATTCATCGCCGAAATTAGTAGGTACACTTAGAATAAATTTTGCGGCACTGAAGCATTTGAGAAGATAATATGTGATATCCAGCTGAGATTTTGGTCAGTATGAGTACAAAAAATGTTCAACGTTTCGATTTACATGTTTAGTTTCTCCTAAGCTGTATTTTCAATAACGATGATTTAATGAACAGCATTGATTGAAATGATGTTTTTTTCTAAGTGATGGACCAAATACGAAAAACAAAGCAGTAAATTGGTCATTCTGTTTTTGCACGTGTGTTGGGCTCAGCTTGATTGTGATGCTTGCATCAACTGCACAGGGCGCGATTTTGTGCTCTAGCAGAGCGAGTTGGAAGGCTATTTGCATGTGGCAATAACATGAGTGGTCCAAGAATTCAACCCTGTGGGACGCCAGTAGTAATTTGTCCCCACTCAGAAAAGGATTGACCACGAGCTATTTAACATGACCCTTTGCTTCCTGTATGTAGAATATGAAGCGAACCACTTACTCATTAGACACTCAAAATCACAAAAAAAAACAAAAAAACGCCGGTGGTTGAACTGCACGCTACCACAGCGAGCCACGGCTTTCGGTATCGCGCCTGTCTCTTCCCGCCGCCTCTTGTCGGCTCGCACGGCGCGGCCTGTTGTGTTGACACAGGAATTAGCAGCCGTTGCCGGCTATCGAGTGTCGGCGCCTCGCTATCTTATCTGCCGAAATGAGTTGGCGTGTAGCGCGCACGTACCAGCTAGCTACACAACAACGCGCGCCTATCAGCTGTTTGTCGGAGTTACGACGCCTCGGAAATCACACCCACAACCGACACCTCTCAAATCTTCACAAAAATAGGAATGAAGAGTAGTTTGCAAAATAATTTACTACGCCAGCGAAATAAGTAACATTCACATCACCGGTTTCGGCACCACGGTGCCACTTCAGATGAGACTAATCCACTTAAAAAACATCGTCAATATGTGTAACAATTACAGTTAGGACGTTTGAGCTTCGTGAACTCTAAAATGCCTCAATGAATGCACATCATATCGCCACATGATGAAAAAAGACTGAAAATAAAGTATCGCCTTGTGATATTTATACAAAGCAACCAGGATGATGTAATTTCATGTAGTTGATAGGACGGGGGGGGGGGGGGGGGGATCTCCCGGAACCCTCCCATCCCGCGTTGGCTACGTCCTTGACTGTTTCGTACTGTAGACATGGGAAACTACGTTTTTTTCATTTTGTGACGAACAAAATTTCACATTTCTGAACATATACAGATGGTTGGCAGATCTGAGTGAGTGTCTATTATTCAGGCAGTACTTCATTAAAGATTTGTGCATCATATGCGAAGAGCCTGTGTTCACACTGAACGTTGCCTAGCTAGCTCATTAATGGTTTGAACACAATTCCCTGAGACGCGCCCGAAAATAATTCTACACCCGACGATCACTCTGCATGCAAGATCACTTGCCTCGTCGTGCCTATGAAACAGTCATAAATTCAACTAGACACGCATTGCGACTGTTCTTTCGATAATAAGCGCAGGTGTGGTCCTCAGTAAAATCCTTTACAGAAATCGACAAATACTGTAACTACCTAAGTGTCGTGATACACAGCTTCAGTATGTCGTGTGAGGAAAATAAGACTGTATTTCACGTGCTCGACGTTTCCGGAAGTAACATGACTGATACAGATCGGTTCAAGATCTTGTGTCAGTTCATTGACATCCATTTCATAAGTGACAGCGGGCAGTACAAACGATTGGAAGTTGATTCAAAGGCCTTTATGTAAGGAAGTGTCTGCCCTTATAGCTGAATGGTCAGCGTGATGGATTGCCGTCCTACGGGCCCGGGTTCGATTCCCGGCTGGGTCGGAGATTTTCTGCGCTCAGAGACTGGGTGTTGTGTTGTCTTCATTATCATTTCATCCCCATCCGGAGTGCAGGTCGCCCAATGTGGCGTCGAATGTAATAATACCTGCACCAAGGCGGCCGGACCTGACCCACAAGGGGCCTCCCGGCCAATGACGCCAAACGCTCATTTCCATGTAAGGAAGTGGATTCTGGGGTGTCCCATGTTTACATTCAAGCTGTGGCATGAAAGCTGCCACAAGTTGGGTGACGGACGGCCAGCGTTCAGTTCGCTCCATTCTGAAGAAATGGTTTCTGGTCAGTAAGCCCTTAGGCGCAGCCTCAAGGGGGTCTTAGCCTCCAAGTGCCCAGTTGAGATGTGGCAAGTATTTGTTCAGCACGGATGTTAATAACAGTCCTGCAGTTTTGTTTCGTGAAACGTGACAAATTTCTTACCATCCCAAGAGAATTTCTGTTTCGCCAGTTCTGTGTATTGCTTCCCTCACTGGACACTGTGTGCTCTGTCAACCAATAATAATAATAATAATAATAATCACCATCATCTTGAACTGTTTCCAGCCCCAGGCTAGGTCTGTGTGGAATATAAGCCTCACCATCCGGTCCCGTTTTTCAACCGTCTTTCTGTGTTCACTCTGGTCCAGTCCCCACCTCTTTTTTTTTCAACACAGTCTACCTTACTTACTGACTCCTTCTACATCAACTGTTGGCATGACTCTATTTGTTGTGCAGAACTGAAAGTTGTGTGGTTCTTTCAGAATTTAGGGAGCATCCATTTTCAGAGAACCACTTAATAATTCCTTGAAAAATATCATTTACTAACTCTTCTGCCGCCTCCACTCTCTAATGGGGTTTATTAAAATACTAGCATAGTCCGCAAAAATTGCCAATTTTACTTGTTGAATGATAAGTGGAATGTCATTGACGTATGTAAGGAATAGGAGTAGACACAAAATTGAACCCTGTGGAACACCATTTATGATTCGACCCCATCACTGAAATTTCTACCTTTCCGACATTGTCTGAATTATTCAGCACTACCTGTCGCACCCCTGAACTTGATGCATGTGGTGTGGCCAGGGTATCCTGGACGAATGCAGTTCACGAGAAAGTGCTCACCAGATCTACATCGCACACGCAAACGACCATCACCTGTGTGCGGGCAGAATCTACTTTCGTCGCTGAAGACCAGGGCGCGCCGTTCCATGAGTCGAGCCGTGCACGTCGATGCTGTGGCGTGAGTGGAAGACTGGCTACAGGTGTGCGTGCCAGTAGTCCTATTGCCAGATAACCAGTTGCAACAGATCGTGCTGACACGTCTGGGCTCACAAGCCGTATTTTCTGTGCTGTGGCAGCTCTACGATCTGCCACTGCTGCCCTTACAGTACAACCATCCTGGCGGGCGTCTGTGCTGTATGGAGGTCCAGAACCTCGTCTACAGGTGTGAGAATGTTGACGTGACCACTGACACTAGCACTGTTGCACAGCCGACGCAGCACGTCCAACTTGTGTGGTAGTTCTCTGAAAGGACCATCCCGCCGCTGTAGAGGCAACTTTTTGAGCCCTTTAAAGCTCTCAGATAGCTGTTGGAAGCACGAGTGCATCGCCATGGCATGGTTGGCCGCTTGCATCACGTGTTTGACTGTGAGCGTTCAGTATTAAAGGATAGACACAGATGACTCTCTGACAGCTATGTCACTGTGATATCTGTTGGCGGACGACGTAGAAACCATTGTCAGTACGTCCCCCACGTGCCATTGCCACCATCAGATCAGAATCGACGTTGTCTTTCCAGGTTCTCTAACTTTTTGCCGGCAGTGTGTTACTTCTTTACTTTCATTGTGGCACGTCTTTGTTCCAATGCAGGCTCCTTAAAGTTTTCAGGAATGCTTCTGCCTGTCCGCCAAGTTCTTTCTCATTAAGGTAGACCGCTCAAAGTCGTTACGAACCTGGTAGATGGTTCAAATGGCTCTAAGCACTATGGGACTTAACATCCGAGGTCATCAGACCCCTAGACTTTTTTTTAAATTCTTTATTCAATCATTATTATTATACAATTTAAACTACTACCTAAATACGTTAGTAGGACCTATTTTTAACTATTACAATTTGCAATCTGCAGCTTTATTTTCTAACACTACAGGTTAATACTATAATGCCTTCACCACTATGGGGATTATTCTACTATTATTTACTACGCTGTTGTTTTGGTTATTTGATTGAAATTTTCTGCTACTGTTGGATTTGGATGCTACTTATAACAAGTTACTGTAACTACTCTACCTGCAGCGTCACAGGTGTGCCGGTAGAAACAAACCTAATTTTGCTGGCCTTTCCCACTGACCTAATCCCAGTGGAAGTGCCCTGGCACTGGGCTGCCGCTGCAGTTCTATACTAATCTTATTGTCCTAATTCTGAACCTATAACTAATCTGTATCTACTGTCAAGACTTAGAACTACTTAAACCTAACTAACCTAAGGACATCACACACATCCATGCCCGAGGCAGGATTCGAACCTGCGACCACAGCAGCAGCGCGGTTCCGAACTGAAGCGCCTAGAACCGCTCGACCATAGCGGCCGGCTACCTGGTAGACTGTTTGTGATTATTTGTACGGCCCGTTAGTGAAAATTCTGCGGCGGTCCCCTCTATCTTCATACTGAGAGGCACTTTCGCGTTTGTCACATCGTCTATTTGCATGCTGTCTGTCGCCCCTCCAACAATGTTTGATCTGTGGGCAGAGAACTTTGAAGGCTGTTGATTCGTTTCCTGGCTTTTGTCCCGTACTGATTGTGAGGTCAGAAAGTGTCAAGTATCGCATTTTGCCTATAGTACGAGGTGTTGGCACCCTGTGCAGCTTGCATTGAACTGTTTCTTTTGTGCAACCTAGATGCGGATTTCACTCGGTTGTTTGTACTGTTTATTTAGAAATGCGAGTTTGCAGCTAAGGAAATTTGATTTTGTTCTTCTTTCCGTCTTCGTAACGATGTCAATCAGTGTCCCACATTATTATACTCTGTGTTTCGTGTTAGTTTTCTGTGCTTTTGTTTTCCCAGTACCGCTTCAGTCAGATTCCATGCAGTTTTTGAAAATTATGAGTAATAGTCTAGTAATTCATGATATATATTTCCATTTGTGAACCATATTTCCTACAACTCCTCCCGTGATTAAGCGACTCTTATTTGACAAATATAATCAGGAATACACTGAGGTACTGTTTCGACGTGATGGCGTTACCACTGTACACAGCAGCCAAATTAGGAGTGAAACGTTGGATTATGTGTACACCTCCGCTCTGCCAGAAGTACGGTTCGGTAGTATTGGTGCAGTGCATAAATGAGTAGACAGTGAATGGTAAGATTATCGGTAATATCTATGGAAATAGTAGGGAAAGAAACGTAAATGAATGTGTGGGAGAGAAACTCGGAGGCGACGACGTCTCTTTGTTCTTTTTTTTGCTAATACCTAGTACCGCACATCATTCAGTGTTTGTCCATTGTGTATTTTAAAGTCTTTCAAAATGTACGTTGCATTTTATAAGTAATACAAATTAGTTAGTCGTGTAACTTCCGAACTTTTATGTAACCAAAGCAATTACTTTTGCAAGTGCAGCGTAAATGCACGAATATATAAAAATCTATATAGTTATTCTTGTTCTTTTGTACTGAATAGAACTTTCTTCACCATGATCAAAAGGAAGCTTTACTTGTTATTATTGATAAGAGCGAAAGTTATTTATGAATAAGAGAAACTTGCTTTACACATAGTCAAGAGAACATTGAAGCGGTGCTCCTTGTGCTGTATGAGCATTCTGCATTATTATTATTATTATTATTATTATTATTGTTATTGTTGTGGTCTTCAGTCCTGAGACTGGTTTGATGCTATTTTATCCTGTGCAAGCTTCTTCATCTCTCAGTACGTACTGCAGCCTACATCCTTCTGAATCTGCTTAGTGTGTTCATCTCTTGGTCTCCCACTAAGATTTTTACTCGCCACGCTGCCCTCTAATACTAAATTGGTGATTCCTTGATGCCTCAGAATATGTCCTACCAACCGATCTCTTCTTCTAGTCAAGTTGTGGCATAAACTCCTCCCCAATTCTACTCAATACCTCCTCATTAGTTATGTGATCTACCTACTCCTGATAACGACGTCGTCTTCAGTAGTCTCCTCCCGGAGATCCGAATGGGGGACTATTTTACCTCCGGAATATTTTACCCAAGAGGACGCCATCATCATTTAACCATACCATTATTATAATAATAATTATTATTATTATTACACCATCCCTCTGTCTCATGTTACAAGTCAACAAATTGCGAATAAAACCTGATTTAAGCACTGACAATTTCTCTTTTGTTATAAATAGTGTTTTTTAAATAAAAAACAGGATGATAACTATGTAGAAGAAATATGTTCATTAGGTTTCACAGCCCTTTATATACCCTCAATCAGTTTCTAGTGGAATTTAGTGAGATACTGATTGCATACGCAAACGAAGCGTTGAAAACGAGGTAATGCCTGACAGGTATGCAACACACGTAATGTCCAGGTAATGCTGTTTCGATCGTAAATGACCCACTCTACTAGGAAAACTACAGTACTCTTAAGTTAACTTACAATAGTTTATTGCAGCAGATGATAGTTTTACAACCCTAATAATGGTCAAAGCTGATAATTGTGGCGATGAGTGGATAGTGTCTGCAGGTACTTATTTTAGAGTTTGAACTTGTTACTAATGCAGATTAGTTTCATGGATCATGTTTGTGAACGAGACTCCCGTGGCAGAAGGTAGAGATACGCACCACCAAGCAAAGAGGTGGCATGAGAGAGAGAGGAAGGGGGGGGGGGTAAGATGTCGAAAGATTGCTTCACCTATAGCAGTCGTAAGACACGGTGGCCAGAGACACGAGTTGCAAGTCGACTGGAGAGGGGGCCCTGTGTCGGCTGGGGGAGGGCAGGACGGGGGTGGGGGGTGGGGCTGAGCCGCCGTTTATTACTGGTGGCGGAGGCGAGGAGTAGCGGCCTTGATGCCGGATGGCCATCTCGAGGTGCCTGGGACTTGTCAGGCGGGCGCCGGAAGTGGTCAACCTGCCGAGGGCCGGGACAGGGGAAACCCGCGAGTTTAACGACCCGTTATTTGGACACGCCGCCCATAAAAGCCATTTGACGGCCTCGTTAAGGGCGACCATATTATGTGCGGCCAAGTCGCCCGCTCTCGCTGCCGCCCACCTCCTAGGTGAGTGGACGCGTGCGTGTCACCCGGCGCGTGAGTGTGTGCTCGCCTCAGCTTTCTCTCTGCTCTGCTGTGACGGGCAGAAGTTGCCTCGTGACTTTACGATCGCACAGCGGCTTAAGGCCCGAACGAGTGAGCACAATCCCGGCACTGAGGGGAATGAAAAAGGTATCGCCGCGTCTAAAGCGAGAGGATCAGCTTCCGTTTTGTGGAGAGCGAAATGTCCGCACTACGTCGCTGCCCGATATAATCGCTGTGACCTTTCGCAACCAGCTGAACTAAATACTTGCTTCCACGTAATCTGATCGAAGGTTCCCAGACACCTATTAGTAAACATTAACATGAGCGTATCCACTCTTCACCTTGATCGTGGCTTGAACTCTGCTGGGGACACTTCCAGTGACCAGTCTGAACGTCTGCAGAGCAACGGCACTCCATTTTTCCTCAACAGTCGACAGCAGAGAAGGTAGTGGCGTTGGACGTCGAGCTCTGGACTAAACCCGACTTTGTCACTCATCCTAAAGGCGTTCGACTGAGATCAAGGCAGGGCCATGATTAGGCCAGTCCATCATTAGAGGAATGTTATTGTCCACAGTTGCTGCTTTATCACAGGCTGTACTGTCACACTGATACGAGCACGCATTTAGTCTGAACTGTTCCTACTATACAAAGATCACAGTGCCGAAAAATGTGTTCATATCCTTCTTCACTTAGCCATTTCTTAAGCACAATAAGGGGATCACGCCCTAGACACAAAAACACACCCCTACTGTGACACCATCTCCTCCACATTTCACTGTTGACATTACACATAATGACAAGTAACGTTCTCCAGACAATCACCAAACCCAAACCCTTCCAACGAATTGCCACAACGTGTAGTGAGATTCATCGCTCCAAATCACTTTCTTCCAGTCATCCATTGTCCAGCATTTCTCAGCAGTGACTACACAGATGTGCGGCTGCCCCGCTAGTGCACCCCATTCTTTAGCTACCTACGCCAGGTTCTCCCAAACATTACCTTGCGAAACACTGGGTGTCCTCAATAAATCAAGTTTTTCTCATTTTTAAAAACTTTATTAACCTTGCCAATAAACACAGTGTTCAATTAAAGTACCAAGATTCTCAAAGTGTTCTGTCAAGAAAAGGTTGCAAACCCCTGCCTTGTGCAAGTCATTGTGCTAGCTGGACTGCTGGAAGCACATTTTAAATCAACAGTGGTTCCTCCAGTTCATTTTACGCCCTTTTCATAGAAACATCCTCTGCAAGGCTCTACAGCCTCCGTCTTTCAGTATATAACGTCTGCCTTATATTTGTTCAGCTGTGCTTCATCTACTTCACATTAACAAAACCAACAGTCGGTTTGCACAACTTTAGAAGTGTTGAAATGTCGTCTGCATATTTATTACTCAGGTGACATCTAATGACTGTCAGTGATATCTCCTGACTGACCCATTCTGCTGTCACTGCTGCTCCACTGACAAATCTAAACTACCCACCTCCTTATATACTGGCAGGTCAGTCTCTGGTAACATATAGTGCCCAATTCAACAGGATTCAGGAAACACTAACTGATATGGATTGAGGAACAGTTGACTGATATGGATTGAGGAACAGTTGACTGATATGGATTGAGGAACAGTTGACTGATATGGACTGAGGAACAATTGACCGATATGGATTGAGGAACAGTTGACCGATATGGATTGAGGAACAGTTGACCGATATGGATTGAGGAACAGTTGACCGATATGGATTGAGGAACAGTTGACCGATATGGATTGAGGAACAGTTGACCGATATGGATCGAGGAACAGTTGACCGATATGGATTGAGGAACAGTTGACCGATATGGATTGAGGAACAGTTGACCGATATGGATTGAGGAGTGAGTGCTCGAAATGGATTGAGGAGTGAGTGCTCGAAATGGATTGAGGAGTGAGTGCTCGAAATGGATTGTGGAGTGAGTGCTCGAAATGGATTGAGGAGTGAGTGCTCGAAATGGATTGTGGAGTGAGTGCTCGAAATGGATTGTGGAGTGAGTGCTCGAAATGGATTGAGGAGTGAGTGCTCGAAATGGATTGAGGAGTGAGTGCTCGAAATGGATTGAGGAGTGAGTGTTCGAAATGGATTGTGGAGTGAGTGTTCGAAATGGATTGTGGAGTGAGTGCTCGAAATGGATTGTGGAGTGAGTGCCCGTTATGGATTGAGGAGTGAGTGCCTGTTATGGATTGAGGAGTGAGTGCCCGTTATGGATTGAGGAGTGAGTGCCCGTTATGGATTGAGGAGTGAGTGCCCGTTATGGATTGAGGAGTGAGTGCCCGTTATGGATTGAGGAGTGAGTGCTCGTTATGGATTGAGGAGTGAGTGCTCGTTATGGATTGAGGAGTGAGTGCTCGTTATGGATTGAGGAGTGAGTGCTCGGTGTGGGCTGAGGAGTGAGTGCTCGGTATGGGCTGAGGAGCGAGTGCTCGGCACGGATTGGGGAACGAGTGCCCGATACGGATTGAGGAACGAGTGCTGATATGGGCTGACGAATGAGTGCTCACATGGACTGAGGAACGAGTGGTCCTATGGATTAAGGAAAAAGTGCCCATACGGACCGAGGAACGAGTGTTCATATGGACTCAGGAACGAGTGATCATATGAATCCCTGCTCATCATGGCTGTAAATATTTGCCAGCTGGAGCGGCTGAGCGGTTCTAGGCGCTACAGCCTGGACCCACACGACAGCTACAGTTGCAGGTTCAAATCCTGCCTCGGGAATGGATGTGTGTGATATCCTTAGGTTAGTTAGGTTTAAGTAGTTCTAAGGGACTGATGACCTTAGACGTTAAGTCCCATAGTGCTCAGAGCCTTTTTTTTGTAAATTTTTCCTTGCTACTGGCTGTGGTCGTTTGTTGCAGCATGGGAATCCGAGATCTGTCTATCCTTCTTCTTTATTGTTAAAACTACCGCCGAATGTGTGAATTTCAGTGGCTTCACTGAATAAATTAGCATGGTAGCTCTTCTCCACACAAAACACCAGTGAGTCACTGAATTTTAATCCGTAGGTCGATCTCACATAGTACGTGCTCCATCTGTCACACCAGTTTATGTTTGTTGATCCTGCTATACTGATGTTTCGTCCATTCACTGCAGCATAAAGGTGAAAAAAATCGTGAAATACCTCCAATAATCGTGTCGGACCTCTTTTTCCCCAGTGACATTGACTCAAGAATTCGTTGGAAGTCCGCTACAGAAACGTTGAGCCATCCTGCCTCTGTAACCATCCATAATTGCGAATGTGTTGCCAGTGCAGGATTTTGTACACGAACTGACATCTCGATTATGTCCCATAAACGATCGATGGGATTCATGTCAAGCTGTCTGCATGATCAAATCTTTCTCTTGAACTGGCGAGAATGTTCTTCAAACCAACGGCGAACAACTAGTGACCCAGTCACTTGACGCATTGTCATCCATAAAAATTTCGTCGGTGCTTGGGACGAGATACCCAGTCCATTCCATGTAAAGACATCCCACAGCATTATGGAACCACTACCAGCTTTCTCATTCCTTGTTGACAACTGTGTTCCATGGCTTCTTGGTCTCTGTGCCACTCAGACCGTACCATCAGATGCCACGGTTTTCCAGCTATCTAGGGCACCGCCGATATGTTCACGAGACGAGGAGAGGTGCTCCTGAGATGTTGTGTTCTTAACAAAGGCAATTGTAAAACTTTGAACATAGCTGCTAAGGTTCAGTGACCGTGTCAGAATTATATTAGAACAAATAAGCCCTCGATCACAAATATGAAGTCAAAATTGACCAGGTCTCGCTTTCAGAATTAAACTAACTGTTGTAAAACATATTAGGTATATAATACATTAATGAAATTAAAGTTTGCACTGACTGGAAAGAGATGCAGTACTTACAAGTCACATTTTAAAAAATCTAAGCCGGAAAGGCGACGTCATGAATAGTTGTAAATAAGATGGCGAGCCGCAAAGGGCTGCTCGTACTTGAGTGAACAAGGATTGCAACAAGACTGTGAGTATTCATTGGACAAATATATTACACTAGAACTGACATGTGATTACATTTTCACGCAATTTGGATTTGTTCAGCTGTGCTTCATCTACTTCACATTTACAAAACCAACAGTCGGTTTGCACAACTTTAGAAGTGTTGAAATGTCGTCTGCGTATTTGTTACTCAGGTGACATCTAATGACTGTCAGTGATATCTCCTGACTGACCCATTCTGCTGTCACTGCTGCTCCACTGACAAATCTAAACTACTCACCTCCTTATATACTGTCAGGTCAGTCTCTGGTAACATATAGTACCCAGAATAACCACCTCTGGCCGTAGTAACGGACTTCATACTCCTGGGCATTGAGTCAAACATAGCTTGGATGGCGTGTACAGGTACAGCTGCTCACGCAACTTCAACACGGTACCACAGTTCATCAAGAGTAGTGACCGGCGTATTGTGATGAGCCAGTTGCTCGACCACCATCGACCAGACGTTTTCAGTTGGTGAGAGATCTGGAGAATGTGCTGGCGAGGGCATAAGTCGAACATTTTCTGCAGTCAGAGAGGCCCGTACAGGACCTGCAACATGCGGTCGCGCATTATCCTGCCGAAATGCAGGGTTTCGCAGGGATCGGATGAAGAGTAGAGCCACGGGTCGTAACACATCTGAAATGTGATACGCCAGTATGGCGATGACGAATACATGCTTCTAATGTGCGTTCGCCGCGATGTCGCCAAACACGGATGCGACCATCATGATGCTGTAAACAGAACCTGGATTCATGCGAAGAAATGACATTTTGTCATTCGTGAACCCAGGTTCGTCGTTCAGTACACCATAACGTTGTTGTCTTGCCTCAGGGATCGAGACGTGGCTGCACAATCCGTTACAGCCGTGCGGATAAGATGCCTGTCATCTCGACTGCTAGTGATACGTGGCCGTTGGGATCCAGCACGGCGTTCTGTATTACCCTCCTGAACCCACCGATTCGATATTCTGCTAACAGTCATTGGATCTCGATCAACACAAGCAGCAATGTCGCGATAAGATAAACCGCAATCATGATAGGCTACAATCCGACCTTTATCAAAGTCAGAAACGTGATGGTACACATTTCTCCTCCTTACACGAGGCATCACAATAACGTTTCACCAGGCAACGCCGGTCAACTGCTGTTTGTGTATGAGAAATCGGTCGGAAACTTTCCTCGTGTCAGCACGTTGTAGGCTTCGCCGCCGGCTCCAACCTTGTGTGAATGCTCTGAAAAGCTAGTAATTTGCATATTACAACATCTTCTTCCTGTCGGTTAAATTTCGCGTCTGTAGCACGTCATGTTCGTGGTGTAGCAATTTTAATGGCCAGTAGTGTAGGAGGTGTCCCACGACTTTTGTCACCTCAGTGTTATGCGCAACGCACACCAGATAATTAACGAAATAAAATTTTTGAAACGCTCTTTCTTTTCAAATTACGTCATCTTTCCGCCGTTGAGTGTGATGTTGTATACTTCGGTACGCGATAGCAGTTCGGGCAGTTCGTCAACAAAACGCTGCTTCTCAGGACACCTGGCACCTACTCAACTCGCGCAACACACAGCGGCACCGTGACGAAGTGATTCCCGGACACGTCAGTGACTGCAGAGCGAGTTAAAAGCAGACAACTCGTCAGCAGACCAACTGCCGAAATTGCGATCGTGTACCGAAAAATAAATCTTTTATTTGTTGTAGTCCTTCTTATTTACCGGGCTTGTTAAGAAGAAGTTGGAGAGAAATCCCACATTATGCAAGACACGGTAGGTTAGTTTAGTGTTACCCAATCATGTTTCGGCACTTTCTTTGCTATCTTCGGTGGGACTTTTATTTATTTTCGTTTTGCAAGCAACTTTTGTAAGTTAACACTCTGTGCTGAGTTTCCGGCCTAACTTTATTTACATGTACAAAGGAGCAATTATTAGGCGTCATATATTACGTTAGTTTACGTATCACCGTCAGTGGAAAAAAGTTTCGAGACTGGAGTAATAAAAAACAGAGAAAAGTTAAGATCGTGGTTTTAGTGCTTCAGCTATTCTGCATAGTCTTCTCCCGCTTGATCATAACGTACAGCAGTTTGGTACAACCATTTGGAACCGTTAGAAAAGTCCTTCCTTTGGATGTTTCTCAAACCACGCGTTACATTGGCTCGAATGTCGGGTATGTCGTCAAAAGTTTCGCCTTCAGTCGGAATTTTTGCTCTTTGTCCTGGTGCGGTACATTTCTATTAACATCAACTTTCAACCCCACTGACGACTTTTTTCGGAAAATAATTCTCCGCATTTTTTATTTCAAGCAAGTCACGGCAGACCTTCACACCTCACTGTTTTTATTAGAATGTGAACGTGTGCGGGACAAACTCTGCTTTTCTCGTCTTCGGTTTTTACTTTTTGAAGTATGTCTCGAGCAGTTGATCTAGAGATATTGCTCCCTTGCGATTCGTGCAACAACTAACGTAAAATCTGACGCCTAATAATCGGTCCTTCGCATATGTAAATAACTATAAGGCAAAAATCCATATATCCACCATAATATGCTCACATTGGTAATAGCTGTCGGAAAGAAGATAAGTAAAGACGCAGCTCAGATAGCGCAGAAACTGCTGCAACATATTTGAATAAAACGAAACTAATCAGACAGTGTCCTGCATACGGTGGAATTCATCTCCAATTACAGTACGTGTATCCGAGTTGCGATCAAAAAGTAAGAGGGACTTCTTAATTTTGCCTACTTTATGCATTCGCTTTTCAACTTCTTTTATCTTGTTGGTACACATGTTGACGATTTCCTGGTGTAGGTTTGCGTTTTCAGCTGTAAAGCGTGCTCGGCGAATTTTTAGTTTCGAAAAAAAAATGCGTCAATGTTTTTTCATTAAATTTTGCTTGAAAAATGGAATAAAGTGCAGCTCCGCATGTGAAATGTTACTGTGGCTTTTGGCGAATCTACTATGAGTAAGAGAACAGTTTACGAGTGGTATAAACGTTACAAAGAGGGTCGAGAAGACTTTGAAGACAACCGCCCTGGATGCCCTAACACATCAGTTACTGACATGTGGAAGAAGCACAAAAAATGGTTCTGGAAAATCGCCGGATAATCATCGCTAATGGTGTCGGCAGATCGTTTGTCTCATTCCAAGCAATTTTTTCGGATGTTTTGGGCATGAAACGGGTACCAGCGAAGTTTGCTCCAAAATCGTTGAATTTCGACCAAAAAGGACATCTCTCAGGAACAGCTGAATGAAGTCAACAACCACCTAGAACTTGTTTAGAAGGCTGTAACAGGGGTAGAACGGGTATGACGTCGTAACCAGGGGCCAGTCGCAGTCCCCCCAATGGAAACTTTCTGAAGAGCCGAGAGCGAAAAAAGTTCAAGTTCGACTACATTTACAGTGTCAATAAAATTCATCATAAAGATTTTTTTTTTATTCTGAAGAAAACCACTTTTGGCATTTCATTATGACATCTTTAGGCAACTGCACGTCTTCGAATGAAGCAATTGTATAACAACTGAATTCACAACATCCAGTCATTTACGGCACTATACGGTAAAGTTCGTTTATTTGGATAGAAGCGCATGCTGCCCGAAGACGGCATAATGAAATGCCGAAACTGGTTGCCTTTAGAATACAATAAAATAATATCTTAAAGTAGGTGGTTGTCGGTGAATTTTATTGACATTGACAATTACTTAACCAGCCGATATCCCCTGGCCTTGATGGACCAACAGAGAGTTCGACTACACGTGGAGGTTCTCATCACAGTTTTCTTCAGTTACAGTGGGACAGTGCTCCACGAGATTCCGCTTTATGGTCAATAAGGAATACTCTTTGAAAGTTGGGCGCCGTTTGCGCGAAGCAGTCCGAAGAAGACGTGGCAGAACCGCTCGCGTAAATTTCATCACGACAGCACTCCCGCTCACACCTCAATGCTGATTCGTGATTTTTTGGCAAAACACAAAACCGGTATGTTGCCTCAGCCACCGCATCCCCCGGACATGACCCCGTGCGATTTCTTTCTATTCCGGAGGGGCTGAACAGAACAATGAAAGCACGTCGTTTCGCCACCATTGATCAGATAGTAACTGAATCGCTGAAGAAGCTGAACATCATAAGGAAAAGTGAGTCCTCGAAGTGCTTCCAAAGATTGGAAATAGCGCTGGCGCGAGTGTATTATCTGACGGGGACTACTTTCGAGAGTACAAAGTTGATGTTGATGAGTAAATAAATACTCTGAAGAAAAAAAAAAACTCCAGATACTTTTTGATGACACCTCGTGTATACAGGGTGGTCCATTGATCGTGACCGGGCCCAATATCACACGAAATAAGCGTCAAACGAAAAAACTACAAAGAACGAAACTCGTCTCGCTTGAAAGGGGAAACCAGATGGCGCCATGGTTGGCCCGCTAGGTGGCGCTACCATAGGTCAAACGGATATCAACTGCGTTTTTTTAAATAAGAACCCCCATTTTTATTACATGTTCGTGTAGTACGTAAAGAAATATGAATGTTTTAGCTAGACCACTTTTTTCGCTTTGTGGTAGACGGCGCTGTAATAGTCACGGTATGGCTCACAATATTAGACGAACAGTAGGTAAGAGGTAGGTTTTTAAATTAAAATACAGAACGTAGGTATGTTCGAACATTTTATTTCGGTTCTTCCAATGTAATACGTGTACCTCAGTGAACTTATGATTTCTGAGAAAGCATTCTGTTACAGCGTGATTACCTACAAATACCACGTTAATGCAATAAATGCTCAAAAAGATTCCCGTCAACCTCAATGCGTTTGGCAATACGCGTAACGACATTCCTCTCAACAGCGAGTAATTCGCCTTCCGTAATGTTCGCACATGCATTCACAGTGCACTGACGCATGTTGTGAGGCGTTGTCGGTGGATCACAATCAAATATCCTTCAACTTTCCCCACAGAAAGAAATCCGGGGACGTGAGATCCGGTGAACGTGCGGGCCATGGTATGGTGCTTCGACGACCAATCCACCTGTCATGAAATATGCTATTCAATACCGCTTCAACCGCACGCGAGCTATGTGCCGGAAATCCATCATGTTGGAAGTACATTGCCATTCTGTCATGCAGTGAAACATCTTGTAGTAACATCGGTACACCATTACGTAGGAAATCAGCATACATTGCACCATTTAGATTGCCATCGATAAAATGGGGGCCAATTATCCTTCCTCCCATAATGCCGCACCATACATTATCACGCCAAGGTCGCTGATGTTCCACTTGTAGCAGCCATCGTGGATTTTCCGTTGCCCAATAGTGCAGATTATGCCGGTTTCTGTTGGTGAATGACGCATCGTCGCTAAATAGAACGCGTGTAAAAAATCTGTCATGCGTGCCGTAATTTCTCTTGTGCCCAGTGGCAGAACTGTACACGACGTTCAAAGTCGTCGCCATGCAATTCCTGGTGCATAGAAATATGGTAAAGATGCAATTGATGTTCATGTAGCATTCTCAACACCGACGTTTTTGAGATTCCCGATTCTCGCCCAATTTGTGTGCTACTGATGTGCGGATTAGCCGCGGCAGCAGCTAAGACACCTACTTGGGCATCATCGTTTGTTGCAGGTCGTGGTTGACGTTTCACATGTGGCTGAACACTTCTTGTTTCCTTAAATAACGTAACTATCCGGCGAACGTTCCGGACACTTGGATGATGTCGTCCAGGATACCGAGCAGAATACATAGCACCCGCCCGTTGGGCATTTTGATCACAATAGCCATACGTCAACACGATATCGATCTTTTCCACAATTGGTAAACGGTCCATTTTAATACGGGTAATGTATCACGATGCAAATACCGTCCGGACTGGCGGAATGTTACGTGATACCACGTACTTTTACGTTTGTGACTATTACAGCACCATCTATCACAAAGCGAAAAAAGTGGTCCAACTAAAACATTCATATTTCTTTGCGTGCTACACGAATATGTAATAAAAAAATGGGGATTCTTATTTAAAAAAACGCAGTTGATATTCGTTTCACCTATGGCAGCGCCATCTAGCGGGCCAACCATAGCGCCATCTGGTTTCCCCGTTCAAGCTAGATGAGTTTCGTTCTTTGTAGTTTTTTCGTTTGATGCTTATCTCGTGAGATATTTGGCCCGGTCACTATCAATGGACCATCCTGTTTATATATAATGCCGGACACATTTCCCGCTAGGTGTCCCTGCTGGTGGGAGAATCCCGTCGGATAGGTACTCTGTGTAAGGCCATGTGTAGAAGGAGAGGGGGGGAGGAGAGGTGACGAGCAGTTTTAATTAAGAGTCAGGTAAACACGGCGAAGAGCGCGCCTGGGAAACCCGCCACGCACGCCCGCTTCGCAACTGCCAGGGCCGCGAGCTGCAATATGGCACGGTGGGGAACGCCCGTCCACAGGGTCCCGGGTTCGCGTCCAGAAGTGCTCTGCGCCAACTAACTAGCAGCATCCAGCAAACGTCCACCCCATATATATACAGACAATGAATAAGTACATCGAGGTGCGGTTTTCGACAAGTTATAGCGGACAAAATGGAGAATTTCCTGACTTTCGCAAGTAATTTTTGTTTGTAGTCGCTGAATTAAGACACCGATTTCTGTTTCTTTTTTCAATAGAACTCTGTTTCTTCCTGTGGCAGCTGAAGAAGGTTATTAGAGAACTACAATGACACAACATGTACGGGACTTAATCAGATATTGTAACGACAACAGAGCCGCAGACTACCGTCCTGCCGTCTGGAGATGATGTTCCACAAGTGTCTCCCCTGTAATGCCAAATGCAAGCAAACACGTAAGTGAAGTACGGTTCTTGTGTTTATCTGTGGGCTTGAAACCAATAAAATAATCAATTCCCTGCTGACCGGGTTCAGCTGGAAGCGGGACTCACCGCTGAAGACAGTCCTACTCCACAACCCTTCGTCACAGATTCAATTCTGCCAGTACCTCGTCTCCTACCTTCTTCACAGAAGCTCTCGTGCGAACCTTGCAGAACTGGCACTCCTGGAAGAAAGGAAATTGCGAAGACACGGCTTAGCCACAGCCTAGGGGGTATTTCCAGAATGAGATTTCCACTGTGCAGCGGAGTGTGCGCTGATATGAAACTTCCTGGCAGATTATACTGTGTGCCCGACCGAGACATAGTTCTGCAAGGTTCGCAGGAGAGCTTCTGTAAAGTTTGGAAGGTAGGAGACCAGGTACTGGCAGAAGAACCGGGATAGGCAAAGGTCCCGAGTTCGAGTCTCGGTCCGGTACACAGTTTTAATCTGCCAGGAAGTTTCATATCAGCGCACACTCCGCTGCAGAGTGAAAATCTCATTCTGAATTCTACACCAGTCAGATTACACGCCGAACGCCCTGCACAGCGGTGCGGTACCAACCTGAGTGTCGCCCGGCGTACGGCCCGACAACCAGGAATAATGGTCTGGGATGGCCTTTCTGTTCATAGAGGACTCCTTTGGTTGTCATCCGCGGCAGTATTTACAGCGCAGCGACATGTCCACCATATTTCATGCCTGATTTTGTTGCTCTTTGTATCAAGCCGTTTTGGGCTTATATTTCAGCAAGATAACGCACGTCCGCACGCGGCGAGAGCTTCTACTGCTTCATAAACTCTGCGTTGGCCCGCAAGGTCGCCGGATCTCCCCCAAGTTAAGAACTTTTGGAACATAGTGGACAGGATCCTCCATCCATCTGGGGATTTTTACGATCTGACGCGCCAATTGGACAGAATTTGACACGACGTCCCTCAGGAGAACATCCAACAGGTCTACGAATCACGGCGATGCTAGGTAACTGCTTTCGTCAGGGCCAGAGGCGGACAACATGCTATTGGCTCACTGGATTTGTGAAATGAAGCCGTTTCTCTTGAATAAATCATCCAATTTTCTGAAACTGTTATCGTTTCTTTCTCCGTAAAGGTATATAATACCTACCGACGTCAGTCCGATTCAGATAATTCCTTCATGGTGTGTGTCTCCCTTTCTGCCCCCCCTCCCTCACCCTGTCTGTCTGTCTGTCTGTCTGTCTTCGTACTCTCTCCTCTCGCCCACTCTCTCTCTCTCTCTCTCTCTCTCTCTCTCTCTCTCTCTCTCTTCTCGCTGTTGTCTTGAATTGTAACTCATTAGCATGCTTCTGCCTTCTGCCGAGCCTCAACTACTATGTATGGTTCTGAGCACTATGGGACTTAACGTCTGAGGTCATCGGTCCCCTGGAACTTTACTTAAACCTAACTAACCTAAGGACATCTCGCACATCCATGCCAGAGACAGGATTCGAACCTGCGACCGTAGCGGTCCCGCGGTTCCAGACTGTAGCGCCTACAAACGCTCGGCCACGCCGGCCGGCCAACTGCTATGTGTGTCACGTGTGCTGAACACAGAGGACACCAGACGAAAAATTAATCACCGCTTAGTAAACGTGACGCGGGTACAATGTGGCAGCACTTCTAGCCCAATAACGGCCAGAAATTGGTGGGGAAGCAAGTCTACAAGTTGGTTCATTGAAGCCTCTCATTAACGATATAACACGGAGCTACGGAACTGCGGGGGCCTTGGCTTGCTACGTTCAACCCGCTGTCCAAACAGGCCCAGACATCACGTAACACTTCCGGGCTGAGATGCCGTGGTCCGCACGTAAGACTCTCCACTGACGTTCCGCCTTCAACAGCGGAAGGCATCCTCCGAGGACAATCGACGAACTGCAACGAGAGCACGATTGAGGGCCGTATATATAAGCCATCCAGAGGGCGCCGCTGTCAATCACGTGACGTCGGCTGTGCTATGATCTGTGACATTGCCAACTTTCTCAATTGAAATTAATCGATTGTCACGCTGTTGCCGCAATGTTGATGTCCCTATCTTATCCAGCTCAATGCCTTCATCTTTTCTATTAAAATTATTGCAGTGTTTGGCAATCTCATTGGCCCCTCTGTACATTCGCGCATAATGATGCGACGTCTTTGCTGTGACGGTCATCTCACTAAACTTTATTTCATGATCAGCTTCCTGAAACACATGTTCCGTTACAGCCGATGTATCAATATGTCCGACTCGGCAGTTCCTTTTATCCAGACGGGTGTTCACGCTTCTTTTTCTTTTGTGCCTATATAGACATTTCCACAACTACACGGAATTTTATAAACACCTGGTGTAGCTAGAGGATGTCGTTTATATTTTGCGGATCTTCCCTACACTGCAACAGCGTGACAATTGATTAATTTCAATTGAGAAAGTTGGCAATGTCACAGATCATAGCACAGCCGACGTCACGTGATTGACAGCGGCGCTCTCTGGATGGCTTATATATACGGCCCTCAATCGTGCTCCCGTTGCAGTTCGTCGATTGTCCTCGCAGGATGCCTTCCGAGGTCGAAGGCGAAACGTCAGGGGAGAGTTTTATGTATGGACCACGGCATATCAGCCCGGAACTGTTAAGTGATGTCTGAGCCTGTTTGGACAGCGGGTTGAACGTAGCAAGCCAAGGCCCCCGCAGTTCCGTAGCTCTGTGTTATATCGTTAATGAGAGGCTTCAATGAACAAACTTGTAGACTTGTTTCCCCACCAATTTCTTGCCGTTATTGGGCTAGAGGTGCTGCCACACTGTACCCGCGTCACGTTCACTAAGCGGTGATTAATTTTTCGTCTGGTGTCCTCTGTGTCTCTGTGTTCAGCACACGTGACATACATAGCAGTTGAGGCTCTGCAGAAACATGCTAATGAGTCACAATTCAAGAATTCAAGACAACAGCAACAGAGAGAGAGAGAGAAACAGAGAGATTGGGCGGGGGGAGGGAGTACGAAGAGAGACAGATAGAGAGAGAAGAGAGACATTGGGGAGGGGGGGGGGGAAGGGAGAGACGCATCATGAAGGAATTATCTGAATCGGAATGACATCGGTAGGTATGATATACTTTTACGGAGAAACAAACGATAACAATTTCAGAAAAATTGGATGATCTCAGCCCGGAAGTGTTAAATGATAAATACACCTGCCGTGAAAGCCTTTATCCCAGACAGTTTGTTTGGCATAAAGCCCAGGTGATTGAGCTGGCCATTTGAGGTGCAGTGGGACGTATTGTGTGTGTGTGTGTGTGTGTGTGTGTGTGTGTGTGTGTGTGTGTGTGTGTGTGGCCAGCCCTATCATCACAGCCCTTGACATCTTCGAAACGGGAGCGTCCACAGCGTACGCGTTATGAAAATGGAAAACGACGGGCAACGACTATTACCGATAACGTTGAAATACACATCTCGGTTTGCGTTCACTGTGACCTCACCGAATGCACCTAGGTCGCGGTATGGAAAACACCCGCAAAACATTGATGAACCGCCTGCAACCTTAACTGCGCCGTCCACACACTGCCAGTTAAAAGCATCATTGAGGAATCGAGGTGCCCGACCTGTGCCATCGTTTGGAAAGAGTCGAAACGGTGACAGCCCTCCCAGTCAGCCGCTGCACGGCTTCTGCCTTGTTCGGCTCGTCGAAGACGTGCAGATATGTGCCGCGCTGGGCGTTGGCCTTTTCGAGTTACTTGGTGGTGGTGGTGGTTAGTGTTTAACGTCTCGTCGACAATGAGGTCATTAGAGACGGAGCGCAAGCTCAGTTAGGGAAGGATTGGGAAGGAAATCGGCCGTGCCCTTTCAAAGGAACCATCCTGGCATTTGCCTGAAACGATTTAGGGAAATCACGGAAAACCTAAATCAGGATGGCCGGAGACGGGATTGAACCGTCGTCCTCCCGAATGCGAGTCCAGTGTGCTAACCACTGCGCCACCTCGCTCGCTTTTCGAGTTACTTCGTTCCAGATATCTACCGCCTGCAGTTCGTCTTGCAGCGTTCGTCCAGTAACTGGTTGAGATGTGCCTTCATTGACTGACAGCACAAATCCCACCACTGACGATCGGTAGCGCTTGTTTCCGTTAACTGTCGATTAGGATCTTTTTACAACTGTTCTCACCCCCTGTTACATTAAGGTGGTCCTTATTTCACGGAATTTCGTATTTCTTCACCCACGGCTGCCAGTTTTCTTCCTTTTGTTTTAAGAGCGATTTTAGGACATTTGTTGAAACTGAAGACGAGGAAGCTGTGCCGCAATGGACGAGAACTTGCTCGTTGACTGTTCGATTTGTATGTATTTCCTATTCGAATAAACAATAGTTCTCGACATATGAAGGGTGAATCACCTAAAACTTGCACCTCAGATATTGCGAAAATGTAAAGCGCTATTGATGGGCGGGCAACGGCCTTGCCGCAGTGGATACATCGGTTCCCGTGAGATCACCGAAGTTAAGCGCTGTCGGGCGTGGTCGGCACTTGAATGGGTGACCATCCAGGCCGCCGTGCGCTGTTGCCATTTTTCGGGGTGCACTCAGCCCCGTGATGCCAATTGAGGAGCTACTCGACCGAATAATAGCGGCTTCGGTCAAGAATACCATCATAAGGACCGGGAGAGCGGTGTGCTGACCCCACGCCCCTACTATCCGCATCCTCCACTGAGGATGACACGGCGGTCGGATGGTCCCGGTAGGCCACTCGTGGTCTGAAGACGGAGTGACGAAGTGCTATTGATGGGTAGTTTTCAGAGAATGGATTTGTAGTCAGGCTCTCGTATTGTTAGCCAATAAACAGTTTGTAATAATACTTAAAAAGTGTACTTCTTTGTGCAAACACTTTCCTAAATGGAAGAATGTCTATTAACATAAACAAACTAAAAGAAGCGCAAATTACAATGTCAGAGGTGTTTGTTGCAGGATTCTAGTGTGAGTCGTTTCCGTGATATCGTATTTTGAAAAGTTTCCACAAATGCACCTGTTTCTATCATTCAGCCTACGTATTTGCTAAGTGCGATGTTGTTATGTTCGCTTACAGTGTGCTGGTGAGTTCCCTGAGTGCGCTGCGGTCTGCCAGCCAGTCAGTGTGTGACGGTCTAAGCAGTAGGTCGTGTGGTATTTGCCAATGTAGAAAAAGCCAACACGCTCATTGTGTACTGAAGGTACAGGAACAAAGCAGTTCGTTCTTGTACGGTCTGTGTGGCAAGATATCCCAATAGACGTCAACCACCTCCGCAGTATTGTACCAGCCTCGTGAAGGTCGTGGTGTGACACCTACACAACGTGACAGAAGGAAACAAGTTGAAGCGCCCTGCTAAAACAGCGGGCAGGACAGGTAGTTTAAGATGTGGAAAGGGGCCAAAATAAGCGGCTGTCAGGTACACTCCAACTTACAACCTTTTATTTCATCAAACATCACAAGAGCCAAGAAATTAAAAAAAAAACACATCTTTAGTTTTGGAACTTAATTAACGGCTGAATGCGCCGTACAATCTCATGCCTTAAGGGCAAGACCACTTTAATTTAAAAACGGCTGTAAGCCAATAACTTAAAGCTCAACGAAAATCAGAAATTTAAAAGGCAAAGCCTTATCTTAAAACAGTTCCTTAATTAAGCTGAAGACCCAAAGAATCTGACACATTAAGAGCAAACAACTTAAATTGAAAATCGGCTGAAGGCCCAACGCTTAAGACTCAATAACATTAATTTTAATGCCAAAGGCTTTACGTAACACAGTTCTTAAATTAGGCTGAAGGTCCAAACCATCTGACGCCTTAAGGGCAAAACAACGTTAATCTAGAAATCGGCTAGAAGCCATACAAGTACAAACAACAAGAAAAGGCAGTACACCCAAGGGCGATCGGAAGTTCTGAGGGTCAGCCTAGAATTCAAGCACTAACACTCGCTTAGGCAAGACAGGCAGTCGGCCAACCATTCTCGATCTGACAACAACCCAACCGATAGACAGTCAATGGACCCACCGAGAAGATAACTTCTGACCCGAGCACACAACAGGGTGTTCAGTGGAACAACGTAGAAGGTATTGGCGCCCTCAACCAATTATACATTGAGCTGTCAAACTACACACTGTGCTGGACAGCGACAACACGATGAGGAAAATAAACTGCCTGAAAGTAACGTCAACGGCCAGGGCAGCTAACCAGAACGTTAACGGCCACAAGGAAGAAACTCCACAGTGAAACTCCACCAGAGGGTGGCTAGAATTTTCCAACTTGAAAACCTCGTTGTTGGTCTCGGGAATATCCCAACAGCTGACAACGAACTCCAGACGACACAATGTGAACAATCTTGAGTTGCTGGTAGATTAAATCAAGACTGAACTTTCGTGTCCAGGGTCTGTGAGCTACGGACCTCGTAGCAATGGGAACAGCCCCACACACTCTCACACGCATAGAGACCGCCAGCAGCCCCGGCCAAACTACGCCCCGCCGAGACTTCCTCGCTGCTCCACGCCAACCGACCGACTGCTGAGGCCCGGAAACGGTGAAAGGACCAAATATACGTCGGCCGATGAGACGCCCAACCAACGGTCGTCCCGCTCCAATCTCCCTCCGTCGGACAGTTCATGTGCGTCGCCAGCGGTCCGCGAGCACTGGCTGTCGGCGCCTCACCGGCGCTCCGTCCCCCGACTTCACTGCTGCTGCGTCCCGACTGCACTGCTGGCCCGTCTCCAACTGACTGCCAGACGGGCCGGAAATACTATCGGTCGCTCCAGAGATCGTACGACAGTGCACTTATCGATACGCGCTGCTGCTGCCGCTCACGGGCAAGTAAGGCAGGAGGTTATTGATGCCAGTAAATGGAATAAGAAAACGAGGCGGCAGTACCGTAATAGAAGATGACAATAAATGAGATAAACGCGAGTCGTGCACGGGAGAACTACTTAAACCTAACTAACCTAAGGACATCACACACATCCATGCCCGAAGCAGGATTCGAACCTGCGACCGTAGCAGTCACGCGGTTCCAGACTGAAGCGCCTAGAACCGCTCGGCCACCGCGGCTGGCCATGTCTCCATCAAGAGCCGCATGACAACCATTATGTGAATCGAGTTAACTTCTGTGCGTGGGTATTAAGACAGGATAACCCAGATGTGCGAAGCATCTTGTTTAATGATGAAGCCACATTTACAAATCGTGGCTAGTTAATCCACCGAAACATGCACTGTTGATCTGTTGACAATCCCTGCCGGCTTCATCAGGTGGAATGTCCGCACCCACAGAGCGTAAACGCGTGGTGTGGGACAGTCAACCGTCAGCTGATAGTCCCGGTTTTCGTAGACGGCTCACTCAACGCGCACAAGTATGGCTGCCTCCTAACAGACCATCTTCCACGGATGGGAGAAGACGTTCCTCTGCAACTAGGGTGAGGCTGTGGTAACAACGTGGTGCCTGTGCAGTCCATAGTTGACGACGTACTACAGAATGTCTTCACAAATTGTTTGCAAACCGTCGGATTGGAAGCAAAGGACCTGTACCTCTGTACGTTGGCCAGCCCGTTCAACGGATTTGATATATGTAGATTTTTTCCGTGCGGAATGTCAAATACGCTGTCTACAAGGACATACGAACTACACCCGATGACCTGCAACGGCGTATTACCGCAGCCTGCTTGGACATCTCCACTGAAATGGCAGCAGGCGTCCAGCCGGCCGTCATTTTGGACACAACCTGTGAGGGTCAGATATTGTTGGTCACAATCCACATAAGTGTATGCACTTGTGTTGTTATTTGGTGTGTACTACTTCAGGTTTTGTTAGAACTGCCGATGTGGCGAGTTTTCGAAATACGGTACCTCGTAAACGACGCGTACTAGAGTCCGCGACGAACACCAATGACTTTCTAATTTACGTTACTTTTAGTGTGTTAAAGTCAAAAAAGTGCATATTTTCACAAAAAATACACGTTTATTACTACAATGTGTTGATTGGCTAACAAAATGGTTCAAATGGCTGTGAGCACTATGGGACTTAACTTCTAAGGTCATCAGTCCCCTAGAACTTAGAACTACTTAAACCTAACTAACCTAAGGACATCACACACATCCATGCCCGATGCAGGATTCGAACCTGCGACCGTAGCGGTCGCGCGGTTCCGGACTGTAGCGGCTAGAACCGCTCGGCTACTCCGGCCGGCCATTCGCTACCAATACGGGCATCTGAATATCAATGCACTCTGTGAAAGCCGCACACCAATAGCACTTTCGATTTGCGCAATATTTGCGTACAAGTTTCAGGTGGTTCAGTCCGTATAGACATTTTTTCAAATATGCTCAAATACATTAAAGTGTCACAGAACATACAGAATGTGTGAATGCAGATAAATCAATACAAGTTACAGCACAGTTATCTTTTCAGAGTTTCTTCCTTTTCTTTCATTTTTTTTGTACAGTCACGGTGTTGCATGTTTCACACATCGAAAAGTCAATACTTTGTGTTCCTCATATACTGTTAAAAGTCCATTGGAATCTCACGTCAGCTTCTCCCCTCTTTCCGCCGTACCGTATGTCACCTTGAGATTTTTCGTAGCCTCTTCCACACCAATGTGTAAAGTGTTCCAGTTCCAAGAAGAGGAAACCCTATTTAAGAAATCTAAATGTGTGCTTAACTTCTGAGACACGTCCAAACTCTTGATTGAAATGGTCTCATCGCGACGCTGCACAGGGAAAATTTCATTCTGCAAACATCCCCGACTGTGGCTGACATACTCCTCCGCAATATGTTTTGTTCTCGAAGTGCTAGCCCCACAACTTTCGCAGGAGAGCTTGGAAGGTAGGAGACGAGGTACTGGCGGAAGTAAAGCTGTGAGGGCGGGCCGTGGGTCGTGCTGCCCGACAGAGCCAAAGGTTCCGAGTTCGAGACACGGTCGGGCACGCAGTTTTAATCTGCCAGGAAGTTTCACATTACCGGAAACTCCCTCCACTGCAGAGTGAGAATTCTACGCTGGAGTATGATAGCAGTCAATCAGCCGCATAAGCAGTAATAAACAACACGCAATGACATGACGCAACTTCTCGGCCATTGCGGTGTGGGTTCCTCGCCTTCAACTAAATACATCTTAAAATTCATCTTAAAACTAAAGAACAAAACATGTGCCTTTGCATAAAGAACCACGAATTCGAAATAATGACGACGAGCCTTGCGATACGTGGCTCCAAGTGTTACGCCGCTCCTTGTAGACAGACTGGACAGTGAGCGTTGATACAGCAGCAAACCGGCCACTTCATTCACGGTACAGACACGGGCACGTCCCAACACGGTGGCTCCTATCTGGCGATCTGTCTCGTCTACGACCACGTGTTCACCTTCGCTACTCCAAAACACATCTTTTCTACTGAACAATTGGTCATACCTCTTAACGTATCGATTATAGGGGCCATGTTTACTCGGCGTTTTCGTCTTGTTTAGTCCACACCACCGCCTCCTTGGAGCTCGCTGTCGGCTCTTGCTCGAGCAGCTTAACTTCACGCCACCTACCACTTTCCCGACACGCGTGAACGCTTCTCCACCTTGGCTTCGTGCGGCGTCCCTTTCTTCATCTTCGCCTTCATTCACTTCCAAAGGACACTTCTCCAGCCTTTCTCTATCGCCTACAGTTTCACGACCTTCGCACGAAACTTCGCGACAGTACCTCTGTGTACACTGATGGCTCTCGGACTGACAGTGGGGTCGGCTGTGCCTTCGTCATTGGCAGCGACGTTTCTCTATATCGGCTTCCGGACCACTGCTCAGTATTTACAGCATAGCTCCTCGCCCTGTATCAGGCCTCGCAGTACATCTGGGGACACGGGCTTTTCAGTTGCGTCATCTGCTCCGACTCAGTGTGTCCTTCGGAGCCTCTCTGCGCTGTACACCGCCCTTCCTTCAGGAAAACTGCCACTTGCTCACGCTTGGTGGAGCCAGAGTGATGTTTCTGTGGGTCCCTGGTCACGTCGGTCTGCCAGGAAACGAGGCTGCTGACGCTGCTACCAAGGCTGCAGCCCTCGTACCTCAGCCTGCGAGTTCCTATATTCCCTCCGATGATCTCTGTGTTGCCGTCTGTCTAGAGGTGGTGTCCCTTTGGCATCGCCATTGGTCCTCCCTTCACGGGAACAAGCTCCGGATTATAAGGCCTGTCCCAGCGGCTTGGACGACTTCCTCTGGGCCCTTCCGACGGGAGGAGGACATTTTAACTACTGTACGTTGGGTATTGGGTAGAGTCTTTTCATCCATCGCCATTTGTTAAGTGGTGCTCTCGCACCACTTTGTACACATTGTCCCCAACCTTTGACGGTCCGCCATTTCCTCACGGTATGCCCTTTCTTTTAACCTTTTACGTTCCCGCTTGGGTTTTCCGTCTGAGTTGTCGGGCGCTTTAGCGAACGACGCGCGGGCCGTCGACAGCGTTTTATTTTTCATCCGCCAAAGGAATAGGACGAAGGCCATTTAATTTTTAGTTCAGGACCTCCGTTTCTCTATGGCGTATTTTATAGACCTTTCTCCACGTCACTGTTTTTAGCTGTCTTCTATTCCGACGATTGGGCTTAACGCTTAGTCGTTCTTAACGCCTCTCTGTGTCTTCGTGTTCTACAGTTCTGACATGGGCGCCTATGACCCTAGTTGTTATTGCGCCCTGAAAAAAAAAACCGCCTCTCAAAATATGCAGCACTTTTTTTCTCTTTTTGACACTGTGTATAGTTGGGACTGGTTTTCGCGCAACACCTTATCGTGCATTCCAACAAATAGCACTCCACAGTTGTATATACAGGGTGTTTCAAAAATGACCGGTATATTTGAAACGGCAATAAAAACTAAACGAGCAGCGATAGAAATACACCGTTTGTTGCAATATGCTTGGGACAACAGTACATTTTCAGGCAGACAAACTTTCGAAATTACAGTAGTTACAATTTTCAACAACAGATGGCGCTGCGGTCTGGGAAACTCTATAGTACGATATTTTCCACATATCCACCATGCGTAGCAATAATATGGCGTAGTCTCTGAATGAAATTACCCGAAACTTTTGACAACGTGTCTGGCGGAATGGCTTCACATGCAGATGAGATGTACTGCTTCAGCTGTTCAATTGTTTCTGGATTCTGGCGGTACACCTGGTCTTTCAAGTGTCCCCACAGAAAGAAGTCACAGGGGTTCATGTCTGGCGAATAGGGAGGCCAATCCACGCCGCCTCCTGTATGTTTCGGATGGCCCAAAGCAATCACACGATCATGGAAATATTCATTCAGGAAATTAAAGACGTCGGCCGTGCGATGTGGCCGGGCACCATCTTGCATAAACCACGAGGTGTTCGCAGTGTCGTCTAAGGCAGTTTGTACCGCCACAAATTCACGAAGAATGTCCAGATAGCGTGATGCAGTAATCGTTTCGGATCTGAAAAATGGGCCAATGATTCCTTTGGAAGAAATGGCGGCCCAGACCAGTACTTTTTGAGGATGCAGGGACGATGGGACTGCAACATGGGGCTTTTCGGTTCCCCATATGCGCCAGTTCTGTTTATTGACGAAGCCGTCCAGGTAAAAATAAGCTTCGTCAGTAAACCAAATGCTGCCCACATGCATATCGCCGTCATCAATCCTGTGCACTATATCGTTAGCGAATGTCTCTCGTGCAGCAATGGTAGCGGCACTGAGGGGTTGCCGCGTTTGAATTTTGTATGGATAGAGGTGTAAACTCTGGCGCATGAGACGATACGTGGATGTTGGCGTCATTTGGACTGCAGCTGCAACACGGCGAACGGAAACCCGAGGCCGCTGTTGGATCACCTGCTGCACTAGCTGCGCGTTGCCCTCTGTGGTTGCCATACGCGGACGCCCTACCTTTCCAGCACGTTCATCCGTCACTTTCCCAGTCCGTTGAAATTTTTCAAACAGATCCTTTATTGTATCGCTTTTCGGTCCTTTGGTTACATTAAACCTCCGTTGAAAACTTCGTCTTGTTGCAACAACACTGTGTTCTAGGCGGTGGAATTTCAACACCAGAAAAATCCTCTGTTCTAAGGAATAAACCATGTTGTCTACAGCACACTTGCACGTTGTGAACAGCACACGCTTACAGCAGAAAGACGACGTACAGAATGGCGCACCCACAGACTGCGTTGTCTTCTATATCTTTCACATCACTTGCAGCGCCATCTGTTGTTGAAAATTGTAACTACTGTAATTTCGAAAGTTTGTCCGCCTGAAAATGTACTATTGTCCCAAGCATATTGCAACAAACGGTGTAATTCTATCGCTGCTCGTTTAGTTTTTATTGTCGTTTCAAATATACCGGTCATTTTTGAAACACCCTGTATATATAAAAGTAAAAGTCCTGACTGACTCATCATCCGCCGGCCCAAACCGCTAAGGACAAAAACTTGAAGATTGGAGAGGGTGTGGTTATTCTACTGCAGACATCGTTAAAGAAGGGATTGTCCGAAATTCCACTCCTAAGGGGGTGCAATAGGGGTGAAAGGCTTTTTGAAAGTATAACGCTATTAAGGGAATTTTGAAGCTAGAACAACGAAAAATGGTGTTTGGTTTCTCAGTCAAAGTAAAAAACAATACGTATTTCAACCTTTTTGAAAATCAACCACTAAGAGGCTATATTAGCGGGTGAATTTTTTTTAAATAATTCGTTTGTGAAAGAACTGCCAAAGTATTTTTAATACTTCATCTATGAAAACTGCTATCTGACTTCTCATTTACAAATAAAAAGGATGTATTTCAGTGTTTTTGAAAATCCAAACCCCAAAGGGAGTGAAACATAGGATGAAAAGTTTTATGAAATTATTTCATTGTGAAAACATTTTCGAAGCTAGATCTATGAAAATTTGTATTTAGATTCTCTGTTATAAATTAAAAAATTACGTGTTTCACTGGGGTGAAGTAAGGAATGAAAATTTTTAAAAAAATAATTCGCTGTGTTAAAAAAAATTGAAATTACATATATGAAAATTGTTGTTTGACTTCTCAAGAAATATGTGTTAGGGAATGAAAGCTTCTGTGGAAATATCAACGTAAGAACGCAAAAGGTGTGATTAACAAAAACCTTTGGCTGCACGTACTAGAATCGCTTTTTGGTCAGAGGTACATTCGGAAAAGACCATGCTTCTACGGCGTTAATTAGAGTGAAAAGTTTAGGTGTTTTACTTTGAGAACATAAAAAATCGATTAAAGAAAAAAGACGTCTGTGTGTGTGTGTGTGTGTGTGTGTGTGTGTGTGTGTGTGTGGGTGGGTGTGTGTCACATCTTCTCCTAAAGCACTCGACTAATTTCAACCGATCTTGGTACCCATATCTGTTAGTGCCAGGCAACTCTTATTGTAGTTCAGGAGATATGACGCCATGAACAATAAGGTGCGTGAAAAACTACCGGCATCATGAAAGATGTTTAAATTTATTACTTCTGTGCTACTAAGAATGTTGTTGTTGTTGTTGTTGTGGTCTTCAGTCCTGAGAATGGTTTGATGCAGCACTCCATGCTACTCTATCCTGTGCTAGCTTCTTCATCTCCCAGTACCTACTGAAATTTACATCCTTCTGAATCTGCTTAGTGTATTCATCTCTTGGTCTCCCTTTACGATTTTTACCCTCCATGCTGCCCTCCAATGCTAAATTTGTGATCCCCTGATGCCTCAGAACATGTCCTACCAACCGGTCCCTTCTTCTTGTCATTCACAATAAATCTTCACAATAAATATTCACAATATTCACAATAAATCTTGCAGACGGTATCTATATATGCTGCCGAAAGTAACTGCAGAAATATAATGTTGTACGAGACATAGTTCAAGATATGCGACGTAATAATCACTGAGATGCATGAAAAAAATACCGCACCATGCATGATGCTTTAATACATTTATTCTTTACTACTAAGACACGGTCGACTCAACTAACGTAAATCCTTCACATGTGTAGGGCTTTTGACATTTTTCAAATGCGAAGCGTAAACGGTTGTAGGCCAAATCAGCAGCCGTTTGTAGAGCTATGAATAGGCGTTGCCATAGAGACGTTTACAAAATGGCGTTGTAGACACGAGAGGCAGCTGTAGACCAACTTACACATGTGTACATTATTAGTGTCTCTTTGAATGACTGTTTCATCATTTCAAACGTGTTATCATCGACACGTGAAAACTAGATTTTTCAATATTACACGACAAACACTGTTCATATTTTACTCTAGTTTCTAATAGCAAATTGGCACAACCGATACCAGGGCAATTCCGGCTTCAGCTAGTAATAGATAAATTCAATGAAGCTCCAAAAAAATGCTAGGCATGCGTATTCAAACACAAAGATATGTAAACAGACAGAATACGGCGCTGCGGTCGGCAACGCCTATATAAGACAACAAGCGTCTGGCGCAGTTGTTAGATTGGTTACTGCTCCCACAATACCAGGTTATCAAGATTTAAGTCAGTTTGAACGTGGTATTATAGTCGGTGCACGAGCGATGGGACACAGCATCTCCGAGGTAGCGATGAAGTGAGGCTTTTCCCCTACGACCGTGTCACGAGTGTACCGTGAATATCAGGAATCCGGTAAAACATCAAATCTCCGACATCGCTGCGGCCGGGAAAAGATCCTGCGAGAACGGGACCAACGACGGCTGAAGAGAGTCGATCAACGTGACAGAAGTGCAACCCTCCAGCAAACTGCTGCAGATTTCAATGTTGGACCATCAACAAGATTCAGTGTGCGAATCATTCAACATCATCGATTAGGGCTTTCGGAGCCGAAGGCCCACTCTTGTACCCTTGATGACTACATGACACAAAGCTTTACGCCTCTCCTGGGCCTGTCAGCATCTACATTGGACTGTTGATGACTGGAAACATGTTGCCTAGTCGGACGAGTCTCGTTTCAAATGTATCGAGCGGATGGACGTATACGGGTATCGAGACAACCTTATGAATCCATGGAATCTGCATGTCAGCAAGGGACTGTTCAAACTTATGGAGGCTCTGTGATGGTGTGGGGCGTGTGCAGTTGGCGTGATATGGGACACCTGATACCTCTAGATACGACTCTGACAGCATCCTGTCTGATCACGTCCATCCATTCATGTACGTTGTGCATACCGATGGACTTGGGCAATTTCAGCAGGACAATGCGACACCCCTCACGTCTAGTGTTGCTACAGTGTGGCTCGAGGAAGACTCTTCTGAGTTTAAACACTTCCGCTGCCCACCATGGGATGCCTTACAACGTGCTGCAATGAAGAGATCTCCATCCCATGGTACCCTTACTGATTTATGGACAGCTCTGCAGGATTCATGGTGTCAGTTCCCTCCAACACTACTTCAGACATTAGTCGAGTCCGTGCCACGTCGTGTTGCGCCACTTGTGTGTGATCATGGGGGCGCTACACGATTTTAGACAGGTGTACTAGTTTCTTCGGCTCTTCAGTGTATATGGTCTACCAATTTCATCTCCGTACCAATATGCTTTGATGCAGATTTACTTCTTTGTTTTTTGCTAGAGTTCGTCTTCATTTCAGCGCAAATATCGTACATCATCAGAGGCCCGCCTTACACAGTCCAATATATCCCTGACAAATAAATTGTACAGTTGCTGTGGGGGCTACAGGTGAAACTGGAGATGGCGGCAGACTCTGGCAGTCGTATCGTTAGCGTGTTTCTGCCCAGCCCCAGCCACACATGTTGGGGACGTGTGGGGTGGGCTGCTGAGATACGGCCAGACCGCCTCCACGTGAGTCCGCTTCCAGCTGAATTCCGTCTCGCCGATCTGTCTGCAGCCTAATTGGCCGCCGGCCATTATCGGTTTTCACGGCGCGTCTGCTAATGCGCGCCCGAGAGCTCCGCCAAACTGAAACTGAAACTGAAGCACGGGGAGCGCATTACCACCGCTGTAGCGTCCTCGCAGTCAGAATGTGCATCCAGCTCTGCAAGCAAAAAAAAGAAGTAGTACATTTTTGAAAAAGCACCTCGCATCATGCGATTGGCGGCCAGGTAGTTACCACAGCACGTCCCGCTAGCTGCTCAGCCGCCAGTCGGTACTGTGATTCCGTCCAGCTGTTATCAGTAAACCACCTGGCTAGGGACGGCGGTCAGCGCTGAAACAACGGGTTTTCGTCTCCCACTTAATGTGACTGTTAAAACCGCTCACAATAACCGGACTCTAAAATAATTGGTTTTCGGTGTTTTCTACTCATACTTCAAGTAATACACGTAGACACCGAACAAATATTGAAAAATTCTAAGACCCACAGACTTTTGTGTTACATGTTTTAAGAAACGTAAAATCAAAATTCTACGTTTCTTGAAACATATAACGCGAATTCGGCAAGCAGTAAAGGAAACAAAAGAAAAAATTGGAAGTAGGAATTAAAATCCATGGAGAAGAAATAAAAACTTTGAGGTTTGCCGATGACGTTGTAATTATGTCAGTGACAGCAAAGGACCTGGAAGTGCAGTTGAACGGAATGGAGGGTGTCTTGAAAGGAGGATACAAAATGAACATCAAGATAAGCAAGACAAGGGTAATGGAATGCAGTCGAGTGATGCTGTGGGAATTAGATTAGGAAATGAGACACTTAAAGTAGTAGATGATTTTTGGTATTTGGGGAGCAAAGTAACTGATGATGGCCAAAGTACAGAGGATATAAAATGTAGACTGGCAATGGGAGGGAAAGCGTTTCTGAAGAAGAGAAATTTGTTAACATCGAGTATAGATTTAAGTGTGAGGAAGTCGTTTCTGAAAGTATTTGTATGGAGTGTAGCCATGTATGGAAGTGAAACATGGACGATAAATAGTTTAGACAAGAAGAGAACAGAAGCTTTCGAAATGTGGTGCTACAGAAGACTGCTGAAGATTAGATGGGTAGATCACGTAACTAATGAGGAGGTACTGACTAAAATTGGGAAGAAAAGGAATCTGTGGCACAAATCGGTTGGTAGGACATGTTCTGAGCTATCAAGGGATCACCAATTTAGTATTGGAGGGCAGCGTGTAGGGTAAAAATCGTAGAGGGAGACCAAGAGATGAACACACTAAGCAGATTCAGAACGATGTAGGTTGCAGTAGGTACTGGGAGATGAAAAAGCTTGCACAGGATAGGGTAGCATGGAGAGCTGCATCAAACCAGTCTGTGGACTGAAGACCACAACAACAACAGAATCAAAATGTCGAATAAAACAAGCAATTACAAGAAAACTTTACCCGTCGTCTCTGCTTTTCTCGAAAACTCATCGGAAGTTGAATACTACAAAAACTAACCAACATTCTCCTATTTATTCGAATTTTTTTAAAACTTTCGTCAAAAATCGTGTTGTAATCGAGGATCATAGCACTATTTAGGAATTAAGAATAGTCAGTGCTAAAGGGTGAAAAATGAGGTTGGAGAATATTTTTGTGCTTGAAGTGTCAATTTCCTAGTGCTACAAACAGATAAAGGCACAGTGTGTAGACAGAGGCAGCACATCAGCAGCTTTCTATTTTTATTGTAAGAGTATGAATCAGTTGTTAAGTTTTCAGTTTATTATTGTTGACACAATTTCCTTTCTCTTCTATTATGTCACGGAAGCGGCAGACAAATAAAAAGCGTTTGTGTAATATTTGTAGCGTTCTTTTTCTCTTGTTATTTCTAATGAAAAACTCGTCTAGTAGTCAAATATATTTATTTGCGTTTTTGAATGCCGCTGGTTTTAAATTAAATTGCTCTTTAAAATAATTCAAATTAGGCAAAATATGTATAACATTTTCCGGGAAAAGTTGCATGTCAATAGCTAAAATTTCAATAACGAATTAATTCACTGACAAGAATCTATTGTCCAGTCTCTTGAAGCATGTGGAGCATTGTACTTCATTGCTACCCAACTTCGGAGAATACTTCCAGACTAGAGATTGTGCCATTCTGCGATATGACCGATGTGCGGCAATGGCAGCGAGAAACTTCTGTGTAGACCAGGTGCGGGCATGTCTTGAAAACAGCGCATGCCCGCAGTTTGTATAATAGGCTACACCACACCACACTGCAATAGGTACATTAGATTCGTAGCAACGTATTAATTATTTGTTTTAAACTGTCGGCGTTGGTATTTTAATAACGATGATTGATTTTCCAATTTTCTATAACACCCCAATATTTCAAAGCAAGAGAATAAAAACTATTCTTTGTTTCGGAAATTGATTTACCGGTTTTTCACCCTGTTGTCAGTAAATATTAAAAAACCTGTTATAACCGAATAAAACAAAACAAAAAACAATAGTTATTCACAAGTAAAATACGAGTATCTGTTTTAACTTGTAGGTTTTCCCCATACCTACACAGAACTAGTGATTCTTCACAGAATTGGATTCGCAGTAATTATACAGTTTGAAACTTCCGATCGCTTCACAATCTAGTTAATGTGTTAAATGTTTGAGGGTAAGCATGTAAACGACGACGAGTTTAGAAAAAGGTTAGGAAATACGTTTAAATTCTGTTGGAAGTCACCAAGTGCTCCCATTCTCAAACTCTGGATGAGTGTAGCCTGTATAATTTTAACGACAAGCTACGTTTTCACGCATCACATCGTCTCAACCGTGTGCCACACAATCATCTAATGTTGCATGGAACATCAAGTGTTACGTGGGTACACTGTCTGCAAAACGTGTTGCTAGTACAGTTAGTAGAAAAGAAATAAAAGATCAAAAAGCCATACCTGATGCTGAAGTTTTACGGTAAGAATATCGAAAATTTACTAATCGATAAAATTTTCCTCTCGCTATCTTCAGTTGGCTTAGCTGTTAAACGTTTGATGTAAGGAAGTGGATTACGAAAGCATTTTAAATTGTTAAGTTTGGTCAGTAAGTGCATGAAGTATTGAAAACGAAAGTCTTCTTGCCCCTGGGAGCCGTTAGATAAGCACCTTGTAAATGGGACCATGTCCCGTGTTAGCCGTTCACAGAAGACGCTCTCCACAGCTGGGGGAAAAAAAAAAAAAAAACCGAAATGCTCTGACTGGTTCCTATCCTACTTCTATCTCACCCCGGCGTCGTAATTCAACATCTTCGTGCCTATCTTGCAAACTGGTGTACAGTCTATAACGAAGGTACATACTACGGGTTTTTTGAGTCGACAATTTTTTGACTGGTTTGACGCGGCCCGCTAAGAATTCCCCAACTGTGCCAACCTCTTCATCTCACAGTAGCACTTGCAATCTACGTCCTCTATTATTTGCTAGACGTATTCCAATCTCTTTCTTCCCCTACAGTGTTTACCCTCTATATCTCCCTCTAGTACCACGGAAGTCATCCCCTGATGTCTTAACACATGTCTTACCATTTACGTTCCTTCACAGTGTTTTCCACATATTCCTTTCCTCTCCGATTTTGCGCAGAACCTCCTCATTCCTTACCTTATAAATCCACCTAATTTTCAACTGTAGCAGCACATATCAAATGCTTCGATTCTCTTCTCGTTTACTAGTATCAAAGTTAGGCCTTAGTTCTGACGAAGAAATTTCTGAGAATGTACGTTCGGAACATAGAATTGTGTAGTAGTGAACATGGATTGTGGCCAATGCTAGTCTGCCTTTTATGTCCTACTTGCTCTGTCCATCATGGATTATTTTACTGCCTATGCAGCAGAATTCTTTAACTTCATTACTTCGTGACCTCCGATCCTGGTATTAAGTTTCTCACTATTCTCATTTCTGCTGTCTCTCATTACTTTCATTTTTCTTCGATTTACTCTCAGTGTCTGTACTCACTGGACTGTTCATTCCATTCAGGAGATCATATAACTCTTCTCCGCTTTCCCTCAGGATAGTGATGCCATCATCGAATACATCATTGATATCCTTACAACACGAATTTAAATTACACTCGTGAACCTTTCTTTTACGTCCATCATTGCTTCTTCAAGTTACAGATTGCACAGTAGAGGCGAAAGACTACATCCCTATCTTAATCCGAGCACTTCGGTCTTGATCTTCCACTCCTATTAGTACCTCTTGGCTCTTCTACGTATTGTATATTATCCGTCTCTCCGTAGAGCTTACCCCTGTTTTTCTCAGTATTCTTAACATCTCGCACCGTCTGACACTGTCGAACGCTTTTTCCAGATCGACAAATCCCATCAACGTGTCTTGAGTTTCCTTTAGTCGTGCTTTCATTATCAACCGCGACGGCAGAACTGCCTCTCTGGTGCCTTTAGCTTTCCTAAAGCCAAACGTTTAACGCATGTTTAATTTCCTTTTACATTCTTTTGCGTATTATTCTTGTCTGCAACTTGGATACATGAGATCTTAAGCTGACTGTGAGATAATTCTCACACTTGTCATCTCTTGCAGTCTTCGGGATTGTGTGAATGATACACTCCTGGAAATGGAAAAAAGAACACATTGACACCGGTGTGTCAGACTCACCATACTTGCTCCGGACACTGCGAGAGGGCTGTACAAGCAATGATCACACGCACGGCACAGCGGACACACCAGGAACCGCGGTGTTGGCCGTCGAATGGCGCTAGCTGCGCAGCATTTGTGCACCGCCGCCGTCAGTGTCAGCCAGTTTGCCGTGGCATACGGAGCTCCATCGCAGTCTTTAACACTGGTAGCATGCCGCGACAGCGTGGACGTGAACCGTATGTGCAGTTGACGGACTTTGAGCGAGGGCGTATAGTGGGCATGCGGGAGGCCGGGTGGACGTACCGCCGAATTGCTCAACACGTGGGGCGTAAGGTCTCCACAGTACATCGATGTTGTCGCCAGTGGTCGGCGGAAGGTGCACGTGCCCGTCGACCTGGGACCGGACCGCAGCGACGCACGGATGCACGCCAAGACCGTAGGATCCTACGCAGTGCCGTAGGGGACCGCACCGCCACTTCCCAGCAAATTAGGGACACTGTTGCTCCTGGGGTATCGGCGAGGACCATTCGCAACCGTCTCCATGAAGCTGGCCTACGGTCCCGCACACCGTTAGGCCGTCTTCCGCTCACGCCCCAACATCGCGCAGCCCGCCTCCAGTGGTGTCGCTACAGGCGTGAATGGAGGGACGAATGGAGACGTGTCGTCTTCAGCGATGAGAGTCGCTTCTGCCTTGGTGCCAATGATGGTCGTATGCGTGTTTGGCGCCGTGCAGGTGAGCGCCACAATCAGGACTGCATACGACCGAGGCACACAGGGCCAACACCCGGCATCATGGTGTGGGGAGCGATCTCCTACACTGGCCGTACACCACTGGTGATCGTCGAGGGGACACTGAATAGTGCACGGTACATCCAAACCGTCATCGAACCCATCGTTCTACCATTCCTAGACCGGCAAGGGACCTTGCTGTTCCAACAGGACAATGCACGTCCGCATGTATCCCGTGCCACCCAACGTGCTCTAGAAGGTGTAAGTCAACTATCCTGGCCAGCAAGATCTCCGGATCTGTCCCCCATTGAGCATGTTTGGGACTGGATGAAGCGTCGTCTCACGCGGTCTGCACGTCCAGCACGAACGCTGGTCCAACTGAGGCGCCAGGTGGAAATGGCATGGCAAGCCGTTCCACAGGACTACATCCAGCATCTCTACGATCGTCTCCATGGGAGAATAGCAGCCTGCATTGCTGCGAAAGGTGGATATACACTGTACTAGTGCCGACATTGTGCATGCTCTGTTGCCTGTGTCTATGTGCCTGTGGTTCAGTCAGTGTGATCATGTGATGTATCTGACCCCAGGAATGTGTCAATAAAGTTTCCCCTTCCTGGGACAATGAATTCACGGTGTTCTTATTTCAATTTCCAGGAGTGTATTTTTCCGCAAGTGAGATGCTATGTCAGCCGGCTCATACATTCTGTACACCAACGTGAATAGACGTTTTGTTGCCACTTCCCCCAATGATTTTAGAAATGCTGATGGAATGTTATCTATCCCTTCTGCCTTATTTGAACAACTCCTCCAAAGCTCTTTTAAATTCCGATTGTAATACCGGGTCCCCTATCTCTTGTAAATCGACTCCTGTTTCATCTTCTATCACATCAGACAAATCTTCCCCCTCATAGAGGCTTTCAGTGCATTCTTTCCACCTATTTGCTATCTCCTCTGAATTTAACAGTGGAATTCCCATTGCACTCTTAATGTTATCACCCTTGCTTTTAATAACGTAACCCATGGTTGTTTTTACTTTCCTGTATTCTGAGTCAGTCCTTCCGACAATCGTTTCTTTATCGATGTATTCACATTTTTCCTGCAACCATTTCGTCTTTAGGTCCTGCACTTGCTATTTATTTCATTTCTCAGCATCTTTTATTTCTGTATTACTGAATTTCCCTGAACGTTTTTGTACTTCCTTCTTTCATAGATCAATGAAGTATGCCTTCTATTACCCATAGTTTCCTCGCAGTTACCTTCTTTGCACCTATGTTTTTCTTTCCAACTTCTGTGATGGCCCTTTTTAGAGCTGTTCATTCCTCTTCAACTCAACTGCCTACTGAGCTATTCCTTATCGCAAAATCTATAGCCTAGGAGAACTTCAAGCCTACTTCTTCATTCCGAACCCCACTTCATTGGGTATTGATCCTCCCTGATTAATCTCTCAAACCTCAGCCTACTTTTCATCACTGCTACATTGTGATCTGAGTTTGTATCTGTTCCTAGGTTCGCCTTACAATCCAGTATCTGATTTTGGGATCTCTGGCTGGCTATATTGTAATCTAAACTGAAATCTTGCCGTATCTCCCGGCCTTTTCCAAGTATACCTCCTCCTCTTGTGATTCCTGAACAAAATATTCCCTAGTACTAGCCGAAGTTAATTGCAGAATTCAGTCTTTCTCCTCTCTCATTCCTGACACTAAGCTCACACTCTCTTGTAACCTTTTCTTCTGCTCCTTTCCCTACAATCACATTCCAGTCGCCCATGACAGATTTTCGTCTCCCTTTACTACTGAATTACCCGTTCAGTATCCTCATATACTTTTTCTATCTCTTCACCTTCAGCTTGCGACGTCGGTATGTATATCTGACCTGTCATTGTCGGTGTCGATTTGCTGTCGATTCTGATGAGAAGAGCCATATCACTGAACTGGACCACCCCCCACCCCCCCAATAAAGTGCAACCTTAAAACATGGGCAATGCGTTATGGATGCCTCGCAGTCGTCAAAGAGGCTTCTCATCTAGGTGTGTCATAAACTAAAACTTACTTGAAGTGGATACTATGCTTTAACCGTCGGAATAACAAGGGCGAGAGAGAGAGAGAGAGAGAGAGAGAGAGAGAGAGAGAGAGAGAGAGAGTGGCAGGTTCAGAAGGATGTAAGTTGCACGAGTTACTCAAAGGTGAAGAGGCTGGCACAGGATAGAGTAGCGTGGACAGCTGCATCAAAGCAGTCTCTGAGCACCACAACAGTAAGATCACTGAGTGAATGGATGGATAATTTACAACCGATTGCTGATCTTACGTAAGATGGCGGGTTTTGCGGCGCCTTGAGTCACCAGGCGGCTGTACCTGGGAGCTGCCGCTGACAGGTGAGCCGTAAATCCCTCCGTATCAAGTGCGCGCGGACTGCCCCACTATCGTGATGGAAGACTCTTCCATCACGGCGGATTACGCGGCTGACAGGTGACGAACTACCTGCAATAACAGCGCGGCGTCACCTGCGAAACCCCGTTCACCGCCGCACCGACACCACTACTGCTGTTTACCGGCTGTATCGCGATAGCACGTGTTCTAGTGCATACTAGGGCCTCTAGAAAGTGTCGAGAAACGGGTCACTGTTCGCACTGGGCGTCATAAATCCATGCAGTCAGATCGGAAGAGAAGTCATCAGTCCGGTCTTAACGCTCCGAGGGACGCATCACCCCATCCACAGTGTCACATGCCCTCACTCCACGAGTCACTGTCAGTCAGTGATGGCCAACTTTACGCCACCACCTCTCCTTCCCTTTCCGGCCAAATACCACAGCTACACTTACATCTATGTACACAAGCCACGTGTGTGGTGTGTGGTGGAGGACACTTGTGGCGGCACTCTCCGTTCCTTCCACCAATGGCGCGTGGGACCGATGCCTGTCCATAAGCCTCCGTATTAACTCCTCGTCGTGATCATTTTGCGAGGCGTGTGTGGGAGGAAGTGCTGTGCTACCCGACGCTTCCCCGAATTTCTCCAGTAAACCTCTCCGTGACGCACAACGCCTCTCTTGCAGCGTTTGCCACCGGAGTCTGTTGATCGTGTACAAAACGCTCCCACGTCGAATCAGCGATCTCGTGACGAAACGCGCCGCTCTTCGTTGGATCTTCTCCATCCCTTCCATCAGTCCTGCCTGGTAAGGATCCCATATATACGAACAGTACTCCAGAATCGGTCGAACAAGCGTCTTATAAGCAACTTCCTTCGTGGATGAGATACATTTCCTTAAGAGTCTTCCTATGAACCTGAGTCGGCGATCTGCTTTTTGTACTATTTGTTTGACCTGACCGGTCCACTCGAGGTCGCTCTGCATAGTTACTCTTGATATTTTACGCTAGATACTTTTCCCAGCCGTTTTTCGTCAATAACATAGTTGCACAGTAGTGGCTTTTTTGTACTATGCATGCGCAATAAGTTACATTTATTTTCATTCAGGGTCAACTGCCAGAGCCTCCACTATTCGTCAATCCTCTACAGGCGATGGTGCAAATCGGTACTGTCTTCTGGTATTGCTTCTTTGTTATAGGCAATAGCACCGCCTGAGAGTAGGTTCACAAAAAGACTCCAACGTTATCAGCACAGCATTAATATAAACTGTAAGTAGTAGCGGTGTTATAACAGCCGACCCTTGTGGCTGTGCGGTTCTAGGCGCTTCAGTCCGGAACCGCGCGATTGCTACGGTCGCAGGTTCGAATCCTGCCTCGGGCATGGATGTATGTGATGTCTTTAGATTAGTTAGGTTTTCGTAGTCCAAATCTAGGGGACTGACGACCTCAGATGTTAAGTCCCATAGTACTCAGAGCCATCTGAACCATTTGGTCTTACAACACTCGCTTGAAGTACTTCACAAAGTACCTTGAAATTCGTCGATTTTATTGATTTCTGTATTTTAGAAGCCAGCACCCGTGCGCTAAGGGTAACGTATTTCACTAGTAATCAAAACGTCCTGAGCTCTGGGTTGTAACTTCAGCACTGCTAAAGTTTAGCATAAAACCATCAGCAATGGCGGCCGAAGACTTCCGGCATCGGAATTCAACCTCGTTCTGCCAACGGCCTTGCCGTAGATGGCGGAGGCGCGGACAGAGCTTCCGGGCACACTCCTGCCCTTGGCGTAGGAAACTGCCGCAGGAAGGGGCAGTGATCAGCGGCGTGCGGATGTGGAAGGCAATGGAAACCACTGCACTGCGGTAGTCTTCAGTACGAAGACTGGTCTGACGCAGTTCTCCGTGCTACTCTATCCCGTGCAGGCCTCTTCATTTCCGAGTAACTACTTTAGCCTATATACTTCTCAATCTGCGTACTGTAGCCATCTTTTGGCCACCCTCTACGATTTTTACCCCTCACGCTGGCCACCGACATAACAAATAAATACACTCGTGTTCAGAAAAAAAAGAAACAGAATACCTTGAGCCACTATAGATAGGACGTTCATATTCACAGGAGATGTACAGTAATACGTTCTGGAGAAATGATCAGCATTTGAACCACGCCGGCCAGCTGTTACAAGGTCGACATCGATGTTGCAGCGCAACACCATACCGGTAAAGTTGACTGCGGCTCGCGATGTCGCGACAAACCGAAGGTAATGGATCAGTGTGAGTTGAGGAGACGTGCAGGATGCCTCATAAACGTATGCGCGAACCGTACCGTCAAATCAGTGAGTTTCAAAGAAGGTGCATTATGAAACTTCCTGGCAGATTAAAACTGTGTGCCGGACCGAGACTTGAACTCGGTGCATTATTGTCGTGAGAGAATGTGATGCATCCATCCCGGAAACTACTGCTTTATGGAACAAAGTGTTTCGGCAGTGCAACGGGTGTGTGCAGAATGGTTCAGGGAACACGACGAGATGGGTCAGGTCGGACCCCCCCCCCCCCCCCCCCCCAAAGAAGATCGACACCTCTTGCGAATGGCATTTCAGGACAGATTTGCGTCCCGCTCGGCTCTGGCGCAACAGTGGAACAAATTGTACACTACCATGTGCAACAGTCCGTCGCCGTTTATTACGGCACGGGTTACATGCGCGTCCTCCACTTCTCCGCCTACCTTTAACGAGTGTGTAGAAACATGCTAGACGACGTCACTGGGGACAGGAATGGCATGAGATAGTATTTTCGGTCGAGTCCAGGTTCTGCTTGTTTGGATATGAAGGCCGCATTTTGGTTCTTCACAGGGGGGAGCGGAATCAGAGCGACTGCACTCGTACAGGGCATACAGCGCCAACTCCAGGTCTCATGGTGTACGGTGCTATTCAGTACAACCACAAACCACAGACAGTGTGCTCAGGCACTGTGAGTTACGTCAATGACATCTTGCGACCCGTAGCCACACCCTTTCTGCACAATACCCCACACACCATTTTTCAGCAAGGCAATGCACAACTACATGTTGCTGCGCGAACACGTGCCATCTTGGTGTCATAGAATGTCAGACTTTCGCCCTGGTTAGATCACCAGACCTACCGCCAGTCGAAAATGTATGGGGTCTGTTGCAGCGCTGTGTTCCAGTGGCAACTACCACAGATGTAGTTTGAATCACATGAATGCAGCATGGATGGCTATACTATAGGACGCCACTCGCGCATTGTACGTGTTGATGCCACGACACATGGAATACGTCATCAGGTCACACAGCTGACCCTGTGCCTACTAGGCAAGAGTTGACGTGCTGAAACGACGTCACTGATATGCTAATCAATTCTGCAGAACATACTAATGTACATGCCGACTGAATATGAACGTCCTATCTCTAGTCGTGCAAAGTGTTCTGTTTTTTTCTGAACATGAGTGTATAAAGTCAACATAAAACTGTTTGCTTCACATTTTCTTTACAATGTTTTCTCATCCACGGCACTTCACTGAAAACGGCCTGATTGTGGTATTTATCTTAACAGAATACAAATGTTATTACACTACTGGCCATTAAAATCGCTACACCACGAAGATGACGTGCTACAGACGCGAAATTTTACCGACAGGAAGAAGATGCTGTGATATGCAAATGATTAACTTTTCAGAGCATTCACACAAAGTTGGCGCCGGTGGCGACACCTACAACGTGCTGATATGAGGAAAGTCTCCAACCGATTTATCATACTCAAACAGCAGCTGACCAGCGTTCCCTGGTGAAACGTTGTTGTCATGCCTCGTGTAAGGAGGAGAAATGCTTACCACCACGTTTCCGACTTTGATAAAGGTCGGATTGTAGCTTATCGCGATTGCGGTTTATCGTATCGCGACATTGCTGCTCGCGTTGGTCGAGATCCAATGACTGTTAGCAGCATATCGAATCGGTGGGTTCAGGAGGGTAATACGGATCGCCGTGCCGGAACCCAACGGCCTCGTATCACTAGCAGTCGAGAGGACAAGCATCTCACCCGCACGGCTGTAACGGATCGTGCAGCCACGTCTCGATCCCTGAGTCAACAGATGGGGACGTTTGCAAGACAACAACCATCTGCACGAACAGTTCGACGACGTTTGCAGCAGCACGGACTATCAGCTCGGAGACCACGGCTGCGGTTACCCTTGACGCTGCATCACAGAGACAGGAGCGCCTGCGATGGTGTACTCAACGACGAACCTGGGTGCACGAATGGCAAAACATTCTTTCGGATGAATCCAGGTTCTGTTCACAGTATCACGATGGTCGCATACGTGTTTGTCGACATCGCGGTGAATGGAAATTGGAAGCGTGTATTCGTCATCGCCATACTGGCGTGTCATCCGGCGTGATGGCATGGGGTGCCATAGATTACACGTCTCGATCTCCTGTTGTTGGCATTGACGGCACTTTGAACAGTGGACGTTACATTTCAGATGCGTTACGACCCGTGGCTCTACCCTTCATCCGATCCCTGCGAAACCCTACATCTCAGCAGGATAATGCACGACCGCATGTTGCATATCCTGTACGGGCCTTTCTGGATACAGAAAATGTTCGACTGCTGCCCTGGCCAGCACATTCTCCAGATATCTCACCAACTGAAAATGTCTGGTCAATGGTGGCCGAGCAACTGGCTCGTCACAGTACGCCAGTCACTACTCTTGATGAACTGTGGTATCGTGTTGAACCTGCATGGGCAGCTGTACCTGTGTACACGCCATCCAACCTCTGTTTGACTCAATGCCCAGGCGTATCAAAGCCGTTATTACGGCCAGAGGTGGTTGTTCTGGGTATTGATTTCTCAGGATCTATGCACCCAAATTGAGTGAAAATGTCAGTTCTAGTGTAATATATTTGTCCAATGAATGTCCGTTTATCATCTGGATTTCTTCTTGGTGTAGCAATGTTAATGGCCAGTATTGTTGTTGTTGTTTTGGTCTTCAGTCCTGAGACTGGTTTGATGCAGGTCTCCATGCTACTCTATCCTGTGCAAGCTTCTTCATCTGCCAGTACCTACTGCAACCTACATCCTTTTGAATCTGCTTGGTATATTCATCTCTTGGTCTCCCTCTACGATTTTTACCCTCCACGCTGCCCTGCAATACTAAATTGGTGATCCCTTGATGCCTCAGAACATGTCCTACCAACCGATCCCTTCTCCTAGTCAAGGTGTGCCACAAACTTTTCTCCCCTATCCTATTCAACACCTCCTCGTTAGTTATGTGATCTGCCCATTTAATCTTCAGCATTCTTCTGTAGCACCACATTTCGAAATCTTCTATTCTCTTCTTGTCCAAGCTATTTATTGTCCATGTTTCACTTCCATACATGGCTACACTCCATACAAATACTTTCAGAAACGACTTCCTGACACTTAAATCTATACTCGATGTTAACAAATTTCTCTTCTTCAGAAACGCTTTCCTTGCCATTGCCAGTCTACATTTTCTATCCTCTGTACTTCGACCATTATCAGTTATTTTGCTCCCCAAATGGCAAAACTCCTTTACTACTTTAAGTGTCTCATTTCCTAATCTAATACCCTCAACATCACCCGACTTAATTCGACTACATTCCATTATCCTCATTTTGCTTTTGTTGATGTTCATCTTATATCCTCCCTTCAAGACACCATCCATTCTGTTCAACTGCTCTTCCAAGTCCTTTGCTGTCTCTGACAGAATTACAATGTCATCGGCGAACCCCAAAGTTTTTATTTCTTGTCCATGGATTTGAATACCTACTCCGAATTTTTCTTTTGTTTCCTTCACTGCTTGCTCACTATACAGATTGAATAACATCGGGGAGAGGCTACAACCCTGTCTCACTCCCTTCCCAGCCACTGCTTCCCTTTCATGCCCCTCAACTCTTATAACTGCCATTTGGTTTCGATACAAATTGTAAATAGCCTTTCGCTCCCTATATTTTACCCCTGCCACCTTCAGAATTTGAAAGAGAGTATTCCAGTCAACATTGTCAAAAGCTTTCTCTAAGTCTACAAATGGCTAGTAGTGTAGAAAAATTCTACTGACTTTGCAATACTTCCGGTTTATGTAAAACCTTGGCCGGCGATGTCACCGGACCCCTCCCCATCTGTGAACGTTTGGAGCATTATGGACAGCGTCTGCCAACGAGCTCTCCATTTTGACGATGTGACGCGCCAGTTGGACAATTTTTGGTACGATATGCCTCAGGAGGACATCCAAGCCGAATACCTGCTTGCGTAAGGAACAGAGGTGGACCATCGCGTTACTGACTTGCTCAACTCTTGAATAAATCACCTAGTTTTTTCTGAATTACCAATCATTCGTTTGCTTGTACATGTACACGACATGTGCCGATTTCCGTCGCATTGGCATAACTCCTTCGCGGTGCGCCGCTTTTTTCTCTTTTAGAGCGTATTTCAGTGATGACAGGCTCCTATAGCGGAAGTTTCGTAGCCCCGGCGCAGCAGAATCCTGCAGGGAGTCGAGTGCGCGCTTATAGCAGGGGAGGTCGTGCTCGCCGATGCCGCGACCACACGACCACCGCACGACCACGCCCCTAGGCGACCCCTGGTGACGCGGCCGGCTGACATTTCTGGCGTGCTCCCTCGCTATATCCGGCCCGGCGACGAATTTGTTGCCGCTTCCGTTCACGTGACCGGGTTGCCCAGGTCGCGCACGGTGACGTCACGCGGAACGTCGGACAAGTCGGCTCCCGTGAATGGAGCGGCGTGCGTGGGCGCCGGCGCGGCTTCTGCATCTTCCGATACCAGCAGCAGGCCGCGAACAACTGGCCCCGGTGGGACTTCTCTGTTGCGTGTCGCTTATCTGATGGGTTCCACCTGCAACAGAAATTTGCTTTTCACTATTTCGTACAATTACTGAACGAATTCAAAAATTTAAGGTGCTCTCATAATTTACTGACGAATAAATACAGGGTGTTTTACAATTCATGATACACACTTGTAGAAGTTGTAGCGGCAACTTAGTAGATAAAGGTTTACATAGGAATCCATGTCCGGAAACGTCATCCAACGGCACTATAGATCGCAAAAGCTATATATTGCCAGCGCCCGTGAGTGTATGCACATACTGGGTGACTGCTTGATGTTACAAACTTTCTAAGATGATGGAGAAGGATTAACGTATCAATTTGACGTAAGGGTGCCTATACCGGCAACCATCCAGTCGAAAGCTGCAGGCGAAAACCGTTCGAATCCTGCCTCGGGCATGGATGTGTGTGATGTCCTTAGGTTTAAGTAGTTCTAAGTTCTAGGGGACTGATGACCTCAACTGTTAAGTCCCATAGTGCTCAGAGCCATTTGAACCATTTTTTTTGTAAGGTGGGCACCTGTCACAAGTGTTAGTGCGGAGTGAAAACAAGAAAAAATGTCCATCCCACGTGGGCTCTAAAATGCATACCCCTAAGAGCTATGAGCACTTGTTCGTCTAGGTCGCTACCGTACAATTCTAATAACAACAGTGCCGGTATATGTGTTCCACTGTCAGAGGTATTATTATTTACTTATTTATTTATTGCTCATGTAGCCCAACCACACAATGGCCTCAAGGCCCTCTCTCAGTTGGTCTCCCCACGTGTCCTACCAGGCTGCACGCTGCACCCGGTCCCTCAGTGACCTTCGTGTATTGAGTGGTACCTCTTGGGGAGCTGACCAGACTGTCCTTCTCCGCCGCTACCGATCTTTTGTCCGCTCCAAGTTGGACTACGGATGCATTGTCTACTCCTCTGCACGGCCGTCTGTCTTACGCCGTCTAAATACAATCCACCCTTTGGGGATCCGTCTCGCCACTGGTGCCTTCCGTACTAGTCCAGCTGAGAGTCTCTACGCGGAATCCGGTGAACTACCACTGTCATACTGGCGCGACATCCTACTCAGTAGGTATGCGTGTCGGCTTTCTTCCATGCCAGGCCACGCAACCTTTGACCCTTTTTTATGACATTCTTGACCGCCAGTACGAGATGTACGTTTCTTCTCTGCGGCCTCCCGGCGTCCTCTTTCGTCACCTGCTTCGGCAGCTGCAGTTCACACTTCCTGCCACTTTCCGAATGGGGGAGAGCCCTTCACCACTTTGGCTCCAGGCACAGGTTTGTGTTCATTTTGACCTCAGTTCGTTCCCGAAAGATTCGACTCCCGAGCTGACCTATCGCTGCAAATTTCTCGAACTTCGCCCACAACATGCCGATTGCATATTTTTGTGATCTGCTCTGACTCCCTCAGTGCCCTTCAGAGTCTGGATGATCCAGATCCCGTCCACCCTATCGTTCGATGCGTCCAGGACTGGCTCCGACCATTGGTGCTCCCTTCATGGGAACAAACTCAGAGAAGTCAAACCTCTCCCAACAGCCTGGTCGACTTTCTCCCGGCCGTCTCGCTGTGCGGAAGTAATGTTAGCTCGGTTGTGAATAGGGCACTGGAGCTTTAGTCTCCGCCACTTGTTGAGTGGCGACCCTGCACCCAGCTGTCCTTTCTGTAGCCAACCATTAACAGTCAGGCGTTTCCTGATCCTCTGTCCCTATTTTAGTCACTTACGTCTCACGGTCAGGCTGCCGCCCGCTTTGCCGGACATTTCAGCGGATGACGTGCGAGCTGTAGTTAAAAAGCAGTAATATCACAAAAGAGATCTGATTTCTACCTGGTGACTCCGGTGTCTTGTCGACGTCTTTTCCGTAACGTCTTGACGTTTAAGATTTGTTTTTTCTTTCTTTCTGTATTGGACCTCGAAACGGTTTTTTACCCTCACAGTCCCAGCATTCTATGGTTCTATACTGGGCGCTTACGACCTTAGATGTTTCGCGCCCTAAACCCCACCAAAAAAACAAAAAACAAAAAAAACAAAAAAACAACTCAAGGCCCCCTCGTACATCTGACCACGAACTACACATACCAAAGATTTCACAAAGAAGTTCACAGTGACAACACTCATAAAATATTAACAATGATAAAAGTAATAATAATATATAGTTGACACTTGTAATAATAATAATAACAATAATAATAAGAAGAAGAATAGTAATAATAGTAATAAAGATGATGATAATAATAGTAAACCGAAGGAATTATACAAATTATTTTATTGCATTTGAGTCTATGATTAGTGTTATCAGGAGTGAAAAGAATATATATCATATATCAAGGAGAAAATGAAAATAGTGACAGTAGAAGATAGGAAACAATAAAATACAACAAATAGAGAACGTTGAAGACGTGAGGGGGGGGGGGGGGGGAGGGAGAGAGAGTTGTGGGATAGAGGGATCTGCGAGACTAAGCTGCGGAGTGTGGGACAGATGGCTATTGTGATAGAAGATAGGCCATTTGCCGTGTTTTGAGGCTTCGAACGGATTTGTTTTCCCTGTTATTTTGTGGAATATTGTCCATAGTCGAGTTCCTGACACGGAGAGTGATTTAGAGAATGCGGCAGTGTTACGTGCTGGTACAGAGAGAACTTTACTGTATTGAGAAGGAGTGTTTCTGCCGTGTTGCTCACTCAGTAGTGTAAAATTTTACGATAAATAAGAGGGAGTGCAGTAATCGAGAACGCGACGCGGAAAGCACGGCGCCTGACAGCCTCTAAGCTAATTGGCACGTAGCCATGATAATTGTTTGTGGTATGACGAGAAAGCCAATGCCACGAATGTTTCGTGCAAAACCATTCGTCGCCAGTTCCAACCTGCTGAGCTTTCGTATGAAAATCCTTGGAGAATAGCGTCACCATAGTCGAGTACAGGGCGTATTAGAATAGTTTTCGCCTACAACTTTCGGCTCGTTCGTTTCCGGTGCAGGGACCCTTACCTCAAAGTTATACATTTATCCTTCTCCATCATCCTTCAAAGTTTGTAACATCATCAGGGAATGTTTCTGTACATTCATACATTCACAGGCGCCAGAGCGTATAACTTTGACGCTCTTATAGTCATAGGATGACGTTTCCGGACATGGGTTCCTATATAACATTTAAGAAATGTGTAACATGAATTGTGAAAAGTCCTTTATAATCTCTGTGTTAAAGGTTTCACACAGTAAGACGCGTATTACAGTAGGAAAGTTTGCATGTGTCTCGAGACAGTTTAACTCGTGCAGCGCAAACTACGCAGACGACTATATTCACCAAGTGACAGTAGCGCACACTCCGCTGCAGAGTGAAAATCTCATTCTGGAAACATCCCCCAGGCTGTGGCTAAGCCATGTCTCCGCAATATCCTTCCTTTCAGGAGTGCTAGTTCTGCAGGGTTCGCAGGAGAGCTTCTGTGATGTTTGGAAGGTAGGAGACGAGGTACTGGCAGAACTAAAGCTGTGAGGACGCGGCGTGAGTCGTGCTTGGGTAGCTCAGTTGGTAGAGCACTAGCCCGCGAAAGGCAAAGGTCCCGAGTTCGAGTCTCGGTCCGGCACACAGTTTTAATCTGCCAGGAAGTTTTCGTATCAGCGCACAATCCGCTGCAGAGTGAAAATCTCGTTCTATATTCACCCAGTGTTTGACAATGAGAGCAGTCAGAGACTTGCAAGAAACTTTGCAAATAATTACAAACCTTTACGAAAGTTTTTCTGGCTTAGATACTTAGCATCGAACACTTAGCACATTAACTCATTTGAAGAGCACTCAAATGTTCGTAGCTGTTTCGCACATGGGGGTTCGGTTCTTCTTTAAAGACCCAGAGGTCTGCGCTTTACCAGTAATTTCCTAAAGTGACTGCAGAGCATCTTTGAGCCCACGCACCTATAGACACTGTCCGTCGAGAACATAAAGGGAATATTTGTGGACGAGCTGCTACACTGAAACCATTTGTGACGACAACCAACGCAAAGAAACGTAAAATATGGTGTCAGGAACATAAATCCTGGGCGGCTGATCAGTGGAAACACGTCATGTGGACCGACGAGTCAACGTTTTCGTTATTTCCCACATCGGGCCGGGTCTACGTCTGAAGAACGCCAAAAGAAGGCTACAGTCATGACTGTTTGATACCAACGGTTAAGCGTGGAGGTGGAAGTGTGATGGTGTGGGCAGCCGGTCCCATCACTACTCTCAAAGGCCGCGTTACAGCCAAAGATTATGTCAACATTTCACGTGACCCTGTGAACCCATGCTTCAAATGTTGTTCCCCAAGAATGATGCGATATTTCAGGACTATAACGCACCAATTCACACAGCCAGAACAGTACAGGCGTGGTATGAGGAGCATGAAACTCAACTGCAGCGTCTTCCAAGTCGAGCACGGTTCGCAGGCTTGAACATTATCGAACAGTTGTGGGCGGTATTGGAGCGCAGAGTCTGGAGCACTACAGGACTTAGAAGAGGTTCAGATCGAAGAGAGGCACAACATTCCACTGGAGACTATACAATCATTATATGCCAGTATTCTAAGAAGAATCGCAACTGTATTACAGGAAATGGGGGTCCAACCCCTTGTTTTGTGTTTCCAGAAAGTGATTACCTTCCCTGTTCAACTACAGACATTCATCAAGCTCACACATCTGAAGTTACAGAAACGCAAGATCAAATACCAGAGATGTTGTCAAGACGTAAAACACATGAACAATTACAAACTGACGATCAAGCCTCTGTCTCGTCTAACTTTCAGGTTACCAGCCCTGAAATGGTGTTAGCTATTCCAAAGGTGGATAAAAAAACCAAAAGGAAACCATCTAACGGGCGTGGAAAACCCGTTGTTTTAACCGAATCTCCTTATAGGAGTGAACTATCTGAAGAAATTAAACGAAAAGGAGTCCCGAAACGTGCTGCGTGTAAACGAAAACTCTTCTCAAAGACGTTTAATAAATCTGGGATACCAACAAAAGGACATAATGACAACGGAAAAGTGACGAACGTTACTGTTGTCTTAACCACCCCTTAATGCTCAAGGGATAATAAACTGAGGTCGAATGACAACGAGGAACAGAGTGAAGAATGTTTGTACTGCTACGACTTCTCTGAAGGAGGCTGGACACGGTGTATTAGCTGCGGACGCTGGGCCAACGACACTCGTGCAGGGATAGAAAAGTGATGACGAAGCTGTCCACACTTGTGTACAATGTGAAAGTAAGAGGCCTAAATAAAACGTAATACCTGATTCTACAATTCGCAGAACCATGTTTCGAAACCTTATCGTCACATGATTTCGTTATTCCAGTCCTTATTTAAGCTTTAGAGATGAATTATTGCTAGTTCCCCATCTTACCCCGCATATGGGGCAAGACGGGGAATTGGTAATTTATGTTTCAAATCTAGATATTTCTAACTAAATGTAACAAGTTTGCAGGTTTCTTTTCATGCTATTGTAATTCAACCCTTTTGTAAGGGTTTAAAGTTATCTTCCCCATCTTGCCCCACCTTCCCCTAAATACAGTCCGAAGACTGGTTGGATGCAGCTCTCTATACTACTCTATCCTGTGCGAACCTGTTCATCTCCGAATACCTACCGCAACCCACATCCTTCAGAATCTGTTTACTGTATTTCTTTCTTGGTCTCCCTCAACAATTTTTATGCCCACTCCTCCCTCCAGTATTAAACTAATGATCCCCTGACCTTTCAGAACGTATCCTGTCAACTGATCCCTTCTTCTTGTCAGGTTGTGCAACAGAATTCTTTTCCCTTCAGTTCTTCATTTTGCTTTTGTTTCTTTTACTACTTGATCAATGTATAGATTGAATAATCCGGGATAGGCTACTACCCTGTCTCACTCCCTTCTCAACCACTGCTTCCTCTCGCGTCCGTCGGCCGTCGTAATTTAATTTATTATTTATTGGTAATGTTTATTGTTGTCGACTTACGTGGTGGGCCTTAATCAAAATATTTCATTCCATTTTGATTTACAATTAAATGCTTTTGTGAAGTTCTCCTTGTTAACAATATTAATCTTAAATTATTTGATACGTTAATGAATGTCAGACTCGCTGAATCTTAAAACATGAGCATATAAGTTGAACAATGGAATAAACTTTTCTATTTAATTTCCTCGGCTAGTCAGTTCACTTTAAAGCAAAAAATCTTTAGTTATTAATTACAATTGCGGCTCACACACGCGCGAGAGTATTTATTCTTACCTCCGTTAACCATTGCATTGTAGTCGGAGTCCTGGCACTGGCTCTCGGCTGTTGTACTGAAAATAAGAATCTTAAAGCTACGTATTTTCTGCAGCGTCGGGCGGCTGTGGAGAAAAATGTGTGTTATGTTAATAGCGGGCGAGTTATCGCCACGTAATGGCGTCGTTGGCTGCATCGGCCGCTGCGATTGTTGCACTGTAAGTTACTCGAATGCAGGTTAATTCAAGGAAGGCGGACATGAAATCGGCATCTTCCCTTACAAATTAAAAGTGCACAACAATATTAAATCAATATATTATCTGCTCAATTAGTACAAATATGCTTACATTTGCCAGAACTCGCAAGATGTCCGTCTACACGCAACCAAGACAAGAGAAGAAGTGAAGACGACAAAAAAATTAAGAAAAGAGCGTATCTTGTCGTCTCTTTAGATCATTTTGTTGTATTTCTTTACCCTCGAAACTTACACAGAGAAATTATTATAACACGGATACATGACAAAAATGTATATTATTCAGTTTTTAAATGTATCTTCTTTATAAATACTGTTTTAAGTCTTTTTTATTATTTCGCTGGGGACGCTATATTCCCTTTCATGCCCCTAGACTTATGACTGCTGTCTGGTTTCTATACAAGTTCTAAATAGCCTTTCGCTCCCTGTATTTTACCCCTGCTACCTTCAGAAATTCAAACAGAGTATTCCAGTCAACATCGTAAAAAGTTTTCTCCAAGTCTGCAAATGCTGTAAACTCAGAGTTACCTTCATGTGACTTCTCCTCTAAAGTAAGTCGTAGGGTTAGTATCGCTTCGCGTCTTGCTATATTTCTCCAGAATCTAAACTCATCTACCCCGAGGTCGGCTTTTACCAATTTTTCCGTTCTCTTGTGAAGAATTCGTGATAGGATTTTGCAACCAGTACTTATTATAGTGACAGTTCGGTAATCTTCGCTCCTGTCAGCACCTGCTTTCTTTGGAATTGCAGTTGTCAAATTCTTCAAGCGTGAGCGTATTTCGCCAGTCTCACTCTTCTTGCCCACCAGATGGAAGAGTTTTGTTATGGTTGGGACTCCAAAGGCTATCAGTAATTCTGACGGAATGTCGTCTACCCCCGTGGCCTTGCTTCGACTCAGTGCTCTGTCAAATTCTTCTCGCAGCATCATACCTTCCATCTCTATTTGCGTCCTCTTCCATTTCTGTAATACTGCTTTGAAGTTCATCTCCCTTGTATAGACCCTGTTATGTACTGTTTCCACCTTATCATCTGACCTACACAACCACGACTTACGGCACCTTTACTTCCGCCAGTACTTCGTCTCTTTCGAGTCTCGGTCCGGCACACAGTTTCAAGTCAGCGCACACTCCGCTGCAGAGCGAAAATCTCATTCTGGAAACATCCCCCAGGCTGTGGCTAAGCCATTTCTCTACGCGATATCCTTTCTTCCAGGACTGCTAGTTCTGCAAGGTTCGCAGGAGAGCTTCTATAAAGTTTGGAAGGTAGGGGACGAGGTACTGGCGGAAGTGAGGCTGTGAGAAGCGGTAGTGAGACGTGGTTGGATAGCTTAGCTGGTAGAGCACTTTCCCGCGAAAGACAAAGGTCCCGAGTTCGAGTATCGGTCCTCCACACAGTTTTAATCTGCCATATCAGCGCACACTCCGCTGCAGAGTGAAAATTTCAGTTGCTTGTCTTTTCTCCAAAGGCTTCTTCAATTTACCTGCACACGGTATCTATCTTTCTGCAAGTGAAATATACTTCTAAATCTTTACATTTCTCCTCTAGCCATTCCTGCTTAGCTATTTCGCACTTACTGTCAATCTCATTTGTTAAACATTAGTATTCCTTTCACCTACTTCATTTCCTGCTTTTCTAAATTTTCTCTTTCATCACTTAAATTCAATATCTCCTATGTTATACAAGGATTTCTACTAGGCCTAGCCTTTTTACCTATTTGATTCTCTGCTACCTTCACTATTTCGTCCCTTGAAACTACCCATCCGTTTTCTACTGTGTTCCTTTCCCCTGTTCTACTCATCTGTTGCCTAATGCTGCTTCTGCAACTTTCAACAACCTCTGTCTCTTTCTATTTATCCACGTCCCATCTACTTGATTTCCTACATTTTTGCAGTTTCTTCAGCTTTAATCTACAGTTCATAAACAATACATTTTGCTCAGCCAGTATCTTCCCTTGGAAATGTCTTACAATTAAAATTCTGTTTCCGAAATCTCTGCCGTGCCGTTATATAATGATCAACCTGAAACCTTCCGGTATCTCCAGGTCTCTTCCACGTATACATCCTTCTTTCATGAATCTTAAACCAATTACAAAAAAACATATTTTGTTTAACCGATACGTAAAATTTCGAAGATACGGAGAGACACATATTTTAGCAATTACTTTCACTTGTACAAATTTAGATGATACTTAAGAACGACATATAGAAGAATAATATACGTCTGTGTCGTCGTGTTATACTCTGCAGTTATTATTTTTTCGGCATCAGACGTTTCGGTAACTTGGTGGAAGACCACAGATATGGCCCTTTCGTAATAATATCATCCGTTCTTATAGCTTTGAAAAGTTTTTCTCATAAATACCCAAGTTCTTCTGACAATTATAGGCGCAGAACAGGCCATTGTTTCAGGATAAATTATTTTCGCTTGTGGAACAAAAATTCGCAGTTGTTGATTCAGAGATGACGGTCATTCAGTGACTATATATCGATGTCAGACAGAATCTTTGAATATATTTGCATTAAATAGATTTAATATCTTCACTTCGACAGAAATCCAATGATTTCAGCTTCAGGAATGTGAATTATTTAATACTCTTGGTACAAAAAATTCCCTGACATTCTTTTTCCAATAAACCTTCTCCCATCGTAGTTTATTGGCTGTAATATCAGTACCTACCGCCCACGTCCGTCGTCAACCGACTTCTTCAAAACAACCACGCGTCTGCAGTGCGTTGAATTACGTGGCTCAGTTACAATGTACACCGCGACTTCTTTCTACCAAAATACCCAGAAAATATCTCCGAAAAACCTCCGAAATCTTGCCAGTGCAGTTAGCGTTCCGTGTGTATGATATGAGACTGACATAAATAAGTAAGTACTTTTATTCAAGTGTCATTTATTTCACGACAAATTTGTTGATTTCACACTTCACCTTAACCAAACACAATTATGCAAGTCAAAGCTCTCATTAATCGCAGTTATTTTATGAAAAATCCCTATTTCAATTGTGCCTCACTATAAACGATGAGAACAGAATATTCTATTGTGATGCACGTGTGGCTCTTCGTGTAACAACGGGCACGTGGCAATAAAACGAATGCGAATTTTAACAATGTTAAAACGCGAGAATAGTTGCGCTTTTCACGGACTGATTGCGCTGTAACAGCTCCGTGGTTATTTACACAGGTTTTCCGGCCACTGGAAATAGAATGTAATGCACGCTGCCCGTTTAAATCCACTGTGGATGGCAAAAAAAAGGAACACTCTTTTCGCACAGTCAGAGACCAGATGGACGAATTGTGAAACTGTGTCGCACAAGAAAACCAACTACTAATTCACGTGTAACGTGAATATGCACGACCAAAGCCATAAGTGCAGATACATTATCGATATTGTTGAAAGTTCTTAACCTGGTACTGTTTCAGTTTGAGTTTGAGCACAATTTTGTGAAAATGCCCTGAGACATCACTCTCGTGAGCATTTTCTCTTACAGCTTTCCAGAGCGTTCGCAACTCCTCTAGTCTACCGTTGACATCTCTTTCGTTTTCGGTAAGAACAGACACTCTCATAGGATTTATTCGCCTGGAAGAAGCGCTGGTAACGTAACGTGGTGCAAGATATTCGAAGTTATCAGAAAAGTAGGTTTAACCTATAAGGGAAGAAAGCTAGTATGCAATATGTACAAAAACCAAGAGGGAATGATAAGAATGGAGCATGAACAACAGAATGTTCGGATGAGAAAGGGTCTAGGACACACGACTATGTGCAGCCATTCATCGGTACTGTTCATTCCGCATGTCGAAGAAGCAGTGATGAAAGTAAAAGAAGGTATCAGGAGTGGGATTAAGGTTTAGTGTGATGGATATCAGCGATAAGATTCGCTGGTGACATTGTTATCCTCGGTGGAAGAGAAGAAGAATTACAGGACGTTTTGAATGAGCAGACGAAGTGAAGAAATTCTTCTCCTTGGAAGTAAAATAATACACGACGGATGAAGCGAGGAGGGTGCGTAATTCGCTAAGAGAAGTGCAGCGGAAGTAGAAGGAAAGACTGGCTTCCATCTGAGCGAGAATGTACGTCTGCAGCACAGCACTGGATGGAAGTGAAACACTGGCTGTGGAAGTAACGGAAAAGAGCTGAAGCGTTTGGGATGTGGTGTAATAGAAGGGAGCTGGGAGTCAGAGGGACTCATAAGAGATGAGAAAGTTCTCAGCAGAATCGGCGGCGAAAGGAACACATCGAAAACATTCACAAGAAGAAGGGACTCCATGATAGAACGTGTGTCGGGATAGCTTCCATGGCATGAAAATACTACTCTGGCGCGAAGATCCCGCTTTGACATGAAGATATCACTCCCAGAAGAAGATGCTACACTCACAACAAACCACTTGAGTGCGAGGCTGCAAAAGGCTGATGATGTTTACGGCGTTCGACGCCCCACGTATTGCCTACGATGCATCCACAACATTCGCTGCTAATGGCAGCAGGGGGCGAGCGCAGCAAGAGGCTACGAAGCGTTGTTGAACTGCTCAGCTGACAAGCGACACACAACAGTGCTGCAACGCAAGTGGTGCTGATACAAAGGAGAGCAATGACGACGGTAAACGAAGCGAACATTGCGTTATATCTACAACGACAGTTTCCGAAGTTGACATCCCGTCAGAAAGGAACCCAAGCAGTTTCGCAGAGTGAGAAACAAATGCAAGCTGAAATATTGGCGTCCCTACAAGGCGAGTCAGTGGAATGTGTGGGGTCGTATACGCTCGACTGTGCGGACAATGTACGTCAGGGTCACAGTGATGACAAAAGATACGTGGTTAACAAGTGAAAGTGATATTCGAACAGGCGTCGAGCCACGCAGTTCAACGTCCTTGTAGGACAGGGAGCCACAAATCCCGTCTCCAGTGAAACACAGTAAAGGACAGTCGTTGTCAAACGGGCGGGTACCAAACATAATTACGTACATCGAAAATCACCCGCAGCATTGTAAAGAGAAATGAACAATTCGCGGTGGTATGACCGTGTAGCGCATAAGAAAAATAAGAAGTAGGATATTCAAGGAAGGAAAACGCGCACTTGTTACAAAAATGGCTCACTGCGTGTTTGCGTGTTTTCGTCACGCTCGACACAGTTGACAGGCTGCACACGACGGTGACCTGCTACGGTAGCCACGTCAAATTGCGAGCGACGTATGTTACAGTGATGTCAAGGAAATGGTGGATGGTTGCATAACTTCAGTGCTACAGAACTGGAGGACGTAAGGTAACGGAAGTTCAAACAAAATGTCAGCTTTACTATGAACAGGAAAGCGTATGACAGGAACCCTAGGAATTACAGATACCAAGAGAGATGTATCAGGATCAACTAACATCAATCTCTTTTCGCATTCGTATACAGTTATGCTGACTGATAATATTTATGGTAAATTGTCTTTGAAGTTATGTTTACAGTGCTGCGAGATGTTAGAGGTGTTCTGCCCCCTACGATTTTTTCTCGTGTAGGTGATTTTGCAAGGCTGGTATGGAATATTTACGTCACAGAAAGCAGGAGTGAGGAAGATAGCAGCAAGAGAACTAGAAACACGGTATGATCACTGCTTTTGGCATAGCTGGTCAGAATAAATTGTTAGGTATCAAAATCGTACCCCTTTAGAGCAAACTATCCCCCCTGGAAAGGGGCATTCCAATGCATAACACCTGGACCACCAGACAAATTCAGCCTCTGGATGTTTCTTTCTACTGTGCCTATAAAACATATTACCACACTGTCTGCAGGTGCGACTTAAAGGATTGCCAGTTTCATGGTAAGCTCCACGACAGACTCTTTCACATTCGGTCGCATGCCGTCACACTCCATCAGTTCTCATCACCCCATCTCACCAGTACCACTCTATATGCATTCTTGGATAGTGGATACCTACCTGAACGGTATGGGGTCCCAATGAGTTCGCCATCGATCTTGATGGTGCGAACCTTTGTGATCACACTGTGGGGTGCCGATTATCCTTTCGTGTTCTTGATGTAAGTTAATTGTTTGGTTTGAACATTTTTTGAATGTTGGCGATGTCCATTTTATGAAGTGCAATGCATCCTTCGCATAGAGGGTTGATCCTTTGTACCTCCTGGACACTCGTTTTCTGTCGGCCTTCTGGTGCACATATTGAGTCATTGGCAGCTAATATTCTTCCTGTCATAATTGTTAACACAAAATTTTCAAATGAGCCTTACTAAAAACTCACGACATCGCACTCAAGGAGTTCCTTGCCAGATGGAGATACTACTCTGGGATGTAGATGTTGGTCTGGGATAAAGATGCCACTCTGGCATGTAGATGTTGGTCTGGGACGAAGATGGTACTCTGTGATGTTGGTCTGGGACATAGATGCTACTCTGGGAACCCACTGTCCGAGCAATGTCTCAAAGCATCATGTAATCACAGCCTTCCTATGAGAGCTTTGTTTCCCACACAATGCCGAAGAAATTGCTGTTTTCCTCAAGTAACTTTCAAACTATTTCAGCGCACCTTATAAAAATTGTAGCTATCATATTGTCGTCAGTCTGCTACACCGCATTGTTTGAATATGGCCATGGAATATTACTCTTCTTTCATCTGTAGTTTACATGTTTGTAGCCATCAGTGCCACTCTTCCAGTTAAATGCTTTTACTATTGTTTATTACTTAATGTTGTTGTTGTGGTGGTCTTCTGTCCAGAGTCTGGTTTGATGCAGCTCTCCATGATACTCTATCCTGTGCAAGCTTCTTCATCTCCTAGTACCTACTGTAGCCTACATCCTTCTGAATCTCCTAACTGTATTCCTCTCTTGGTCTCCCTCTACGATTTTTACCTTTCAAGCTGCCCTCCAGTACTAAATTGGTGATCCCTTGATGCCCCAGATCGGGTCCTACCTACCGATCCCTTTCTCTAGTCAAGTTGTGCCACAAATTTCTCTTCTCCCAATTGTATTCAGTACCTCCTCATTCGTTATGTGATCTACCCACCTTATCTTCAGCATTATTCTGTAGCACCATATTTCGAAAGCTTCTCTTCTTGTCTAAACTATTTATCACTTCAGTACATGGCTACACTCCATACAAATACTTTCAGAAAAGACTCCCTGACACTTAAATGTATACTCGATATTAACAAATTTCTCTTCTTCAGAAACGTTTTTTTTTCTTTTCTTTTCTTTTTTTTTTTTTTTTTTTTTTGCCATTGCCAGTCTACATTTTGCATCCTCTCTACTTCGACCATCATCAGTTATTTTGCTCCCCAAGTGCCTCATTTCCTAATCTGATTCCCTCAACATCATCTGATTTAATTAGTCTACATTCTATTATCCTCCTTCGGTTTTGACTCGCATTCGGGAGGACGACGGTTCAATCCTGCGTCCGGCCATCCTGATTTAGGTTTTCCGTGATTTCCCTAAATCACTCCAGGCAAATGCCGGGATGGTTCCTCTGAAAGGGCACGGCCGACTTCCTTCCCCATCCTTCCCTAATCCGATGAGACCGATGACCACACTGTCTGGTCTCCTTCCCCAAAACAACCAACCAACCATCCTTTGGTTTTGTTGATGTTCATCTTATATTCTCCTTTCATTACGTCTTAATACATTATTATTGTTACTTATTATTACCTGCCGACCTCGGTGGACGAGCGGTTCTATTCACTTCAGTCTGGACCCGCGAGACCATTACGGTCGCAGGTTCGAATCCTACCTTGGGCATGGATGTGTGTGATGTCCTTAGGTTAGTTAGTTTTAAGTAGTTCTAAGGGACTGATGACCTCAGATGTTAAGTCCCATCGTGCTTAGAGCCATCCCTCTGCATGGCTGGGTCCGAGCCAGTGTCTCTGGCATGTCGTCCGTCCGAAATAAATCAGTGAGTGCGGAACGCACCAGCAGTGCAGTCGCGACGGGGCAGCAGCCGTTACTTATTATTACCTGCCGACCTCGGTGGACGAGCGGTTCTATTCACTTCAGTCTGGACCCGCGAGACCATTACGGTCGCAGGTTCGAATCCTACCTTGGGCATGGATGTGTGTGATGTCCTTAGGTTAGTTAGTTTTAAGTAGTTCTAAGGGACTGATGACCTCAGATGTTAAGTCCCATCGTGCTTAGAGCCATCCCTCTGCATGGCTGGGTCCGAGCCAGTGTCTCTGGCATGTCGTCCGTCCGAAATAAATCAGTGAGTGCGGAACGCACCAGCAGTGCAGTCGCGACGGGGCAGCAGCCGCGGACGGAGCAGCAGTCCAGTCGGTCGGTTGGCGTGGAGCAGAAAGCATGTGGGGTCGGGTTGGATCCGCCGCTGGTGTGCACGCGCGGTTGAAGTGTGAGGTGCTACTTGCGAGTGCTACGAAGTTCGTCGCCCACCGATCTTGGACGTAAAAGCTGAGTCCTCACTTATCTTACTATCGAGCCTGAACTGTTTACATTTCTTCGTTTGATCCTGGTTGTCGCTTTTGGAACATTCCCGCGAGCAACTACGTGTGTGTATTTAAGTCGGCTAAGACTGCAGCTGTCTTCCTGTGGAATTTAACTTAATTTATTCCCTTTTATTGAAGTTCACCAGCGGTATCTTCTGCCTTGTGTCAGTTGAAGTTCCGGTTGCCTGCCTTGGTCGTTGATGTAATTTTAGGCAGTGTATTTTCCTCGTCCAGCGCGGCGTGTGTAGTGGCGTAGCAAGACAGCCACGCCACTCGGAGGTAGCCGAAAGGCACGCGTTAAGCTCACGCAGATTCGCGTGAGGTCTGGAACATTACAAGGAAATTAGAACTTAGAAAATGGACGCAGTTGCAGTAATACTTAACTTTAATCCACATTTGTAGAACATCGCTCTTGATGATACATGCTTCACATAATAAACATCAATTGAATACGGCGCCTTGCTAGGTCGTAGCCAATGTAGCTGAAGGCTATACTAACTATCGTCTCGGCAAATGAGAGTGTATTTATCAGTGAACCGTTCCTTGCAAAGTCGGCTGTACAACTGGGGCGAGTGCTAGTACGTCTCTCTAGACCTGCCGTGTGGTGGCGCTCGGTCTACTATCACTGACAGTGGCGACACGCGGGTCCGGCGTATACTACTGGACCGCGGCCGATTTAAAGGCTACCACCTAGCAAGTGTGATGTCTGGCGGTGACACCACAGCGTGTAGTTAGACAGCTGAGGTGTTGTTAGTCGTTGTGGGCGCCAGAATTCTGTGTGTCGTTGTATTGAAATCTTGTGGTCGTTTTGCTCCTTGCGTGGGGCGGAACTGATTTGGTTGATTGGTCGGTCGGCTGCCTGTCGGTTGGGTTGCCTCCAGATTAAGAAGTTGTTGGACAGGATGCCTGTCTCACCTAAAGGGCGTTAGTGTTACAATCCCAGTCCGACCATTGGAAACTTCTGAGCGCCATTCCTTGTGTGTGATGTAGGAATTTCCCTGTGGATTTTAGTTATTTGGTTGATATGTGGTCTTCAGCCGATTATTAACCTGAAACTTCCTGTCAGATTAAAACTGTATGCCGGAGCGAGACTATAACTGGGGACCTTTGCCTTTCGCGGGCAAGTGCTCTCTTTCTGGAAACATCCCCCACGCTGTGGCTATGCCATGTCTCCATAATATCCTTTCTTTCACGAGTGCTAGTTCTGCTAGGTTCGCAGGAGAGCTTTTGTAAAATTTGGAATGTAGGAGGGGAGGAACTGGCACAAGTAAAGCTGTGAGGACGGGGCGTGAGTCGTGCTTGGGTAGCTCAGTTGGTAGAGCACTTGCCCGCGAAAGGCAAAGGTCCCGAGTTCGAGTCTTGGTCTAGCACACAGTTTTAATCTGCCAGGAAGTTTCACATCAGCGCACACTCCGCTGCAGAGTGAAAATCTCATTCTGGATTATTAATACCTCTTAAATTAATGTGCTCGTCTTGCCCGTAAGGCATGAGATTGTTATTCTTTTTTCATATGAAATGTGTTAAGTAAGGCTTTCTACCTTTTGATTCAAACTCGTCTTATTGCTTAATATGCGACCTCCGCATGGAGAGCTGCATCAAACCAGTCTCAGGACTGAAGACCACAACAACAAAAACAACATGCGACCTCCATCCTAGTTACGTTAAAATTAAATTGCTAAGGCCTTCAGCCGATTAGATTGAAGATTTAGAAAATGTGCTTGGGTGAAACCCCCGGAAGAATCATGTATTTCAATTTTGCTTAGACCGTGTGTCTTGGATTTTGAATGTGGCCTTCAGCCGATCTAAAGCTAATCATAGGAGGTCGATTTAAGTTTTGTAATATTGTGTGTTGATAAATAAAGTTTGTATGTTGAGTGCAACTGCCAGGAACTCATTTTCGCCCCTTCCCACAACCTAATCCGCTCTGTCATACTAGCCCAGGCATTTCAGTATGATTACAGCATTGCAGAACAATCACTGGAAGCATGAAATGTGTCGCAGTTACGAATACGAACAGCTATCAGCTGCGACGACAGTGCAGGTATGTGCTGCATCGGGACTCGAACTCGGATGTCCCGCTTTACGCAAAGCGGTCGCATTAACCGCTTTGCCTGTCAGCGCACGACTCACGACCGGAGCCGATCTTCCCTGCGTCGTTATCAATGTGTCACAACCTACACTCGAACGCACATTACACTGATGCAATGAAAGTCACGGTACGGAGGTGTGCGTAGTATCGCGTACACTTGGAATACAAGGGCAGTGCATTGGCAGATATATCGTTTTTACTCAGATGATTCATCTGAAAACCTATCCGGCATTATCACGCCCTCTCGTCAGGAATTAACAGACTCTGAACGCGGAATACTATTTGGGGCTGCATGCATGGGACATTCCATTTCGGAATCCGCCAGCGAATTCAATATTCCGAAACCCACAGTGTCAAGAGCGTGCTGAGAATACGAAATTTCGGGCATTACCTGACGGCCTTCACTCACTAACAGAGAGCAGTGGCCTTCGCGTAGAGTTCTCAGCAGACCAGCAACACTGCGTGAAATAACCGCAAAAATCAGTCTGTGACGTACGACAAACGTATCTGTTAGGGCAGTGCGGCGAAATTTGACGTTAAAGGTCTGTGGCAGCAGACGACCGACGCGAGTCCCTTTGCTAGCAATACGACATCGCCTGCAGCGCCTCTCGTGGCCTCGTGACCACATCGGTTGAACCCTAGATGACTGGAAAACCGTGGCCTGGTCAAATGAGTCCCGATTTCAGTTGGTAAGAGCTGATGATAGGGTTAAAGTGTGGCACAGACCCCACGAAGCCATGGGCCCACTGTGCTTGCTGCATGATGATGTGGGCTGTGTTTACATGCAATGGATTGGGTGCTCTGGTCGAACTGAACCAATCATTGATTGGAAATGCTTAAGTTCGGCTACTTGGAGAACATCTGCAACCATTCACGGACTTCATGTTTCCGAACAATGATGGAATTTTTATGGGTGACAATGCGCCACATCTCTTGCTCACAGTTGTTCGCGATTGGTTTGAAGAACATTCTGGACAGTCGGAGCGAGTGATCTGGCCACCCATCGACCATTTACGGGACATAATGCAGAGCTTTGTTGGTGCACAAAATCCTCCATCGGCGACACTTCCGCAATTGTGCACGGCTACAGTGACAGCAAGGCTCAGTGTTTCTGCAGAATACTTCCAACCACTTGTGGAGTCCGTGCCACGTCGAACTGCTGCACTAAACTGGACAAGACGTGGTCCGATTCGATATTAGGAGGTGTCCCATGACTTTGTCACCTCAGGGGATGTAATACCCGTATTGGTGAGTTCAAATGGTTCAAATGGCTCTGAACACCATGGGACTTAACATCTGAAGCCATGTCCCCTATAACTTAGAACTACTTAAACATAACTAACCTAAGGACATCACACACATCCGTGCCCGAGGCAGGATTCGAACCTGCGACTGTAGCGGTCGCGCGGTTCCACACTGAAGCGCCTAGAACCGCTCGGCCACCCCGGCCGGAGTATTGGGGGGGGGGGGGGGGGGGGGAGAGACACTTCAATTGATAGTGCCGGCGGATAAATACGACACTCCAGTGCCAGTGTCGTTAAGAAGGATGGAATCTTCCTCCGGACACACATGTATGTCCGAAGGAAGAACGATGCACCATACTTCTTAACAACACAGGCACTGCAAGATCGTAGCTATCATGTTCGTGGAAGCAGTTATTTGCATAAAATATCAAAGAGTACGCGTACGCAGTGACTTGAAATGAAACGATCACATAAAACTAATCACAGGTAGGGCAGAGGCCAGACCGACATTCACTGGAAGAATCCTCCTGAAATAGCGTCCATCCCCGACGGATGCAGCTCAGAAAATACTCATTCCAGCAATAATTGAATGTTGCTCGTCGGTCTGGGATCCATACCAGATGGGATTGATGGAGGAAATAGAGGAGATCCTAAGAAGAGCAACACGTTACGCCTCAGTTTCTTTTAGCCAGCACGAAAGCGTCACAGAGACGCTCTGCAAAACCCCTGTGGCAGGTCCCACGAGAGAGGCGTTCTGCATTACGGTGTGGTTTGCTGTTAAAGTTCTGCGAGCGTGCGAACCTAGAATAATACACAAGCTTCCTATTACGTATTTGTCAGGAAAAGAGCAGGAAAGTAAAAGTAGAAAGATTCTAGCTAATGCTAAGGCCTACCAAAAATCGTTTGCCGCTGACTATTCACAACTGGAACACGAAAATAGAAAAAGTCACAGTGAGCTACAATGTACCCTCCACCATACAATGGAAGTAGGATTGTTCGTTATAGATGTAAATGTAAATGTAGATCTAGAAGTCGAGGTGCGTTCAGTAATTGAGACTCCCGCTAAACTCGTTGGGCAGAACAGGTAACTAGGATTGTGGAAAGGGCCAAATAAGGTTGGCGTCAGTTTCACCTTCTAATTGTAATTTATTGTAATTTAATAACACATTCACAACCAAAGCGGCACATAGCCGAACCTTTATCAAATGCAACTGTTTCAAGGCTGAAGGCCTCCAAACATGAAATCTTAAAAATCAACAAGATAAAAATGCAATTAAAATAGCAAATAAAATAATTAAAAAACATATATGACAGCTAGGTGGAAAGCCTCAAGGCAAAGTAGGTAGAACAAACATATGCAAGGTGCAATACAAATGGCTGAAGGCCACAATTAATTTCAAAATTTTAAAATATATCACCATAATCTTTTAAAGGCAGAAGGCCGCATTGTTTAAGTTTGAAAGATAGCCTAATTTTAAGAATAAGATTGCAACGCTGAAAGCCCACAATTGATTTTCCAAAACTTTTAAAAACATGTAACCATAAGCCTTAAATTTTAAGTAGCTGAAAACAGATAATTAAATACCGGTTAAAAGACAATAAAGACAACGGCACTCAGAAGCCACCAGGGAGGTCGGTCTGCCCTCGTTCACTTAGGTGAGACAGGGGGTGAGCTCAACTCCACTTGATCCGTCGGAACCCAACCAGGGGACAGCCACGGATCGATCAACACAACGACTTGCTTGCCATCAATCAGTACACGACAACTCAAACACAACAGGTTATGAAGATTATAATCCACAATGATGTATGTATTAGCTGTCAAAATTACACACCATGTTGGGCAGCGACAACAGGTGAGGAAAGGACGCTGCCTGAAATTACGTTAGTGGCCAGGGCAGGTAACCGGAACACTAACGGCCACAAGGCAGAAAATTCCGCTGGTACACTTGAATTTGAAATACGGTAATATAGTTAACTTCACCCAAAAAGAACACTGCCTGAATTTACGTCAGTGGCCAGGGCAGGTAACCAGAACACTAACAGTTACAAGGCAGAAAATTCCTCTGGTGCACTCGAATTGTAATCAACCGATATAGTTAATTGCACCGCATGGCGGCTAACTTTCAGCAATAGAAACACTCGGTGTTGCTCACAGGAAAACCTACCCAACAGCGAACAACCGAACCGAACCACCACATCATGAATGGACGTGGCTTGGGTAGTTGAAACCACCACTCAACTTTGACGTCCTGGGTCGGTGAACCACGAAGCTCGTAGCGATCGGACAGCTCCACACACGCTCCGACACTGCGCAGGGACCGCCAGCGGACCCAGCCGACTGCACCGCGCGGAGGTAACTTGCCTGGTCCGCAGAAACCGAGCGACTCCTCTCAGAATGCCGACAACATCTAAAATAGTCGTCAGTGGACATAATGTCAACTACAGACACAACCTGACAAACACTAGCATAAAGACCTGAACGAAACCCAACAGTAACTAAGCACGCACGGAAGTGGATGCGCGCGCGCACGCACACACACACACACACACACACACACACACACACACACACAGCCGACTCATGATCGATCAGCGAGCCAAAACGCGTCGTCCGGTAGGACGGCCGACCGACGGTCCACCAAGGCGGTGGCCCGGCTCAAGTGACGCGTGGCGGCAATGGTCGGGTGACCCATGGCGACGCAGACCTCACAGCTGCTCTAATCCAACTGCACCAGTGCCGCATCGCAACTCCCCGATTGGGAGGTCCGGAGCGTGCTCCAGACGCGTTCCAGCTGACTGGCAGACTCGAACTCGCTATCCGATCTGACCACGCTTACGATAGACAACGACCGGGAAGTAATACCAGTCGAGCAAAGATACTACGAGAGGGGACGTATCGATACGCGCTGCTAGCGTCGGTCAGGGTCAGGGAAAGCAGCAACTCAGTGACAGTAGCAATTTTAAATTAACTTAGTGAGGTGGAAAAGACATGAAGGCAGGAACACGAGCCACGCACGGCTCATTAATAAATGCGACACATTTTTTCTCGACCGATTTCGATTGAAGAAATGCGGAATTTCGTTGTGGGATGTACCCGCTTCAGTCCCTGTGGTGTAGTGAACTTCCGGTAGGTGCCGGCGCTATACTTCAAAATAGCGTCTCTAAAGGAGGTGTGTTCCAAACAGAGAGCCGAGTTTATTTTCGCCGTAAGCGAGAACATCGCCATATTCATAGGCGCTTGCGGGAAGTCTGTCGAGACCTGGCAGTGAACAAAAGCACGGCGAGTCGTTGGCTGAGGCGTCTGTCATCGTCGCAACAAGGTCGGCCTCGCTCGTGCCGGCCTGCAGTGTTGGAACGTGAGCACACTCTCACTGGAAGTGACTTACGAATCACAAACAGACTCGTCGCTGCTCAGCCGAACGTCTCTGTCGGCAATGCCGACACACTCGTGCCCCAGTCGAGGTACCCAGGAGTGTGTGCCCTCTGGGGTCCTCGCCGCCTGACAGAAGATGACAAGGAGCTACGGAGGACCGTACTTACGGAATTACTTCCGCGTTACGAGACTGAGCGTGACAATTTTTTGTCGACAATCGTTACAGGCGGTAAAACATGGATCCGTCACTTCGAACCGGAAATAAAACGTCAATCCGTGGAGTGGCATCAGAGCAACACTCCTAAAAAAAAAATTCAAATACGCAACCCCCGCCGGTAAAGTCATGGCGACGGTCTTCGAGGATTGTGAAGGGTTGTTCTCTTTGATGTCCTCCCTCGTGATGCAACGATCTACTCTTAAGTGTATTGCCCTAAGAAAACTAAAGAAACGACTTCGGCGTTCTCATCACCACAAAGTGGAAACGAATTTCTCCTTCTCCGTGACAAGTCAAAGCCTCGCACAGGTCTGTACACGCAAGCAGATCTCACAAAACTTCACTGGACTGCTCTCCCTCATCCACTCTACAGCCCCGATCTCGCTCCTTTCGACTCCCACCTGTTTGGCCCAATGAAGGATGCACTCAGTGGATGATGTGGAGGTTACTGATGCAGCGAGACATTGGCTCCGACGTGGGCCGGCAGAGACGGTAACGCACTAGCATAGAAGCCCTACCACAAATGTGGCGTACGACCGTCGCATTCAAGGGAGATTATGTCGGGGAACAGGTCTTTGTATCCAAAAGAGTGGAGGAATAAAATGGTGTTTTGAAATCCTAAATACACTACTGGCCATTAAAATTGCTACACAACGAAGATGACGAGCTACAGACGCGAAATTTAACCGACAGGAAGAACATGCTGTGATATTCAAATGATGCTTTTCACAGCATGCACACAAGGTTGGCGCCGGTGGCGACACCTACAACGTGCTGACATGAGGAAAGTTTCCAACCGATTTCTCATACACAAACAGCAGTTGACCGGCGTTGCCTCGTGAAACGCTGTTGTGATGCCTTGTGTAAGGAGGGGAAATGCGTACCATCACGTTTCCGACTTTGATAAAGGTCGGATTGTAGCCTATCGCGATTGCGGATTATCGTACCGCGACATTGCTGCTCGCGTTGGTTGATCCAATGACTGTTACCAGAATGTGGAATCGGTGGGTTCAGGAGGGTAATACGGAACGCCGTGCTGGATCCCAACGGCCTCGTATCACCAGCAGTCGAGATGACAGGCATCTTATTCGCATGGCTGTAACGGACCGTGCAGCCAAGTCTCGATCCCTGATTCAACATATGGGGACGTTCGCATGACAACAACCATGTGCACGAACAGTTCGACGACTTTCGCAGCAGCGTGGACTATTAGCTCGGAGACCGTGGCTGCGGTTACCTTGACGCTGTATCACAGACAGGAGCGCCTGCGGCGGTGTGCTCAACCACGAACCTGGGTGCACGAATGGCAAAACGTCATTTTTCCGGATGAATCCAGGTTCTGTTTACAGCATCATGATGGTCGCATCCGTGTTTGGCTACATCGCGGTGAAAGCACATTGGAAGCGTTTATTCGTCGTCGCCATACTGGCGTATCACCCGGCATGATGGTATGAGGTGCCATCGGTTACACGTCTCGGTCACCTCTTGTTCGCACTGACGGCGCTTTGAACAGTGGACGTTACATTTCAGATGTGTTACGACCCCGTGGCTCTACCCTTCATTCGATCTCTGCGAAACCCTACATTTCAGCAGGATAATGCACGACCGCATGTTGCCGGTCCTGTACGGGCCTTTCTGGATACAGAAAATGTTCGACTGCTGCCCTGGCCAGCACATTCTCCAGATATCTCACCAATTGAAAACGTCTTGTCAACATTGGCGGAGCAACTGGCTCGTCACAATACGCCAGTCACTACTCTTGATGAACTGTGGTATCGTGTTGAAGCTGCATGGGCAGCTGTACCTGTACACGCCATCCAAGTTCTGTTTGACTCAATGCCCAGGCGCATCAAGACCGTTATTACGGCGAGAGGTGGTTGTTCTGGGTACTGATTTCTCAGGATCTACGCACCCAAATTGCGTGAAAATGTAATGACATGTCAGTTCTAGTACAATGTATTTGTCTAATGAATACCCGTTTATCATCTGCATTTCTTCTTGGTGTAGCAATTTTAATGACCTGTATTGTAAAACCAACCCGCTTTCAGAAAAAAGTGTTGCAGTACCTATTGAAAGCCCCTGGTACTTGCCTGATTACCGAATTTGCTTCGTGGCTGCTACTTTTGGTTAAACCAGCTGTTGACCGCAGGCTGAAGGACCATCCGAGTGGCGTCGCGTAAATTTGCACCTCGTTGCAAATGCCCGGTGCCCTACCTGGAGCACCCCCGCAGAAAAAACATCACATCGACGTGGCGGCGATAACAGAATTTATCCCCTGGGCGCCAAAACAAAATATTTGCGCGCGCCGTCCGGCTGTGACGCGAGCGCGTTACATTTTTATTGCCCTCGCCCGCGCGCAGATAATGGCGGCGGCGGCGGCGGGTCGCGCGCGTTTGTTTGAGGGCCGGCCAGCTAATAGCGGCGGGCGGCCGCTTCAAGTGCTGACCGGCCGGCCGGCCGGGGTCTTTTTAGCGCAACAAAACGCGCGGCGCGAGATAAAACCGCGCGCAATGATTGACACCTGCGCGTCGCCTCGCTTCGAGTTAAACGCAATTAGCGGCAGCGCTCGCCCACAGGATGCGTCACAGTCCCGCAGGTGTCACAAACATTTTGCGCGTCTCTTTTCCCGAGTCGCTCTGGTAAATACTTCGTCAGTAATTGCTGTCCTCAAGCCGTCCTCGCACGGGACGTCCTAGCTAAGGTGGGCAGTTTACGGATTAAGCGACGTGCTACAAAAGGTTGAACCACTAAGAGACAAAAACGCTCTCGTCACAAGTAGATCTTGGGAAACACCGTATTGTAATTTCAGCCGAAACCTATATTTGGTAGGTTTTATATTCTTTCGTCTCGTACAATTTATGAATATACGAAGAGTGCCGGCCGAAGTGGCCGTGCGGTTAACGGCGCTGCAGTCTGGAACCGCAAGACCGCTACGGTCGCAGGTTCGAATCCTGCCTCGGGCATGGATGTTTGTGATGTCCTTAGGTTAGTTAGGTTTAACTAGTTCTAAGTTCTAGGGGACTAATAACCTCAGCAGTTGAGTCCCATAGTGCTCAGAGCCATTTGAACCATTATACGAAGAGTGGCTAGAAAATTGTATTGTGACGCATGTCACTTTGTGGAATGGAGTTCCACGCCTGTTGCACTTGGTGGGTCAATACAGGGGAGGTTAATGCTGGCTGTGGATGAGGCTGCAGTTGTCGTCCGATGATGTGCTGGATTGGAGACAGATCTGGTGATCGAGCGGGCCAAGACAACATGTCCACATTCTGTACAGCATAGTGGCTAAAATTCTCCTGGGTATTATGCCGCGTCATTGCTAAAAACTAATAACGTCAATAAATTAAAACCGACGTTTCGGTCGAATTGCAACGGCCCTCCTCAGGGCACGACTGGTTTTGCATGGGGATAGGTGCTTCTATTTATTACAGACTATCGATGTCTGACGTCAGTGTTGTAAAACTTCTAATTGGCCCTCTGATATGATTGGCTAGTCATGACGTGAAGGAAGATGGAAGGAAAGAGGCTATTCGTGGATGTCCATGTCGTCAACGATTGGTAGCTGTCCGCCAATCAGCGTTCGGCTTCTGGTCGGCAGGTTTTCCTCCCGGTGTGCGCGGAACTGGACTGACAGTGTCTCTACAGCAGTTTGTGCAGATAGGTCCGTGTCCCGTGTAGCTTCTGCCCCGCAATCGCTCGCAACTGTCAGTCCACTTCCGCGCACACCAGGAGGAAAACTTGCCGACCTAGAAGCCGAACGCTGATTGGCGGACAGCTACCAACCGCTGACGACACGGACATCCACGAATAGCCTCTTTCCTTCTATCTTCCCTTCCGTCATGACTAGCCAATCATGTCAGAGGGCCAGTTAAAAGTTTTACAACTGTGATGTCACACATCGATAGTTTGTAATAAACAGAAGCACCTATCCCCATGCAAAACCAGTCGTGCCTTGAGGAAGGCCGTTGCAATTCGGCCGAAACGTCGGTTTTAGTTTATTATTTTTGTTAGTTTTTAGCAATGACGCAGCGTAATACTCAGAAGAATTTTAACCACTATGACACCGGCCGCGGAAGCCTACGTTCTTATACCCGTACAGCATGTTACGTTGCAACGGCGGTATGTGGGCGAGCGTTATGCTGTTGAAAAACACCTCCTGATCACCAGACTCATGTACAGATTTGCAGTCAGGGTGCGTGGGACAACCACCTCTGTCGTACGAAACCGCATTCCAGGCTACAACTCCAGTGTGTCCAGCACGCAGACACGTTGGTCGCAGGTCCTCAACTGGCCACCGTCTAACCAAGACACGGCCATCACTGGCACTTGCAACCTACACTATCTGATCAAAGGTATCCGGACACCTGTCTGGAAATGACTTACAAGTTCGTGGCGCCCTCTATCGGTGTTGGCCCACCCTTAGCCTTGCTCACAGCTTCCACTCTCGCAGTCGTGCGTTCAATCAGGTCCTGGAACGTTTCTTGGGGAATGGCAGCCCATTCTTCACGGAGTGCGGCACTGAGGAGAGGCATCGATGTCGGTCGGTGAGGTCTGGCACGACGTCGTCGTTCCGAAACATCCCAAAGGTGTTCTACGGGATTCAGGTCAGGACTCTGTGTAGGCCAGTCCATTATAGGGGTGTCATTGTCGCGTAACCACTTCGCCACAGGCCGTGCATTATGAACAAGTGCTCGATCGTGTTCAAAGATGCAATCGCCATCACCGAATGATTCTTCAACAGTGGGAAGCAAGAAGGTGCTTAAAATATCAATGTAGGCCTCTGCTGTGATAGTGCCGCGGAAAACAACAAGGGGTGCAGGCCCCCTCAATGAAAAACACGACCACGCCGTAACACCACCGCCTCCGAATTTTGCTGTTGGCACTACACACGCTGGAAGATAACGTTCACCGGGCATTCGCTATACCCACACCCTGCCATCATGTCACCACGTTGTGTACCGTGATTCGTCACTCCACACTGTTCAATCGTCCAATGTTTACGCTCCTTACACAAAGCGAGGCGTCGTTTGGCATTTACTGGCGTGATATGTGGCTTATGAGCAACCGCTCGACCATGAAATCCAAGTTTTCTCACCTCCCTCCTAATTGTCATAGTACTTGCAGTCGATCCTGATGCAGTTTGGAATTCCTGTGTGATGGTCTGGATAGATGTCTGCCTGTTACACATTACGACCCTCTTCAGTTGTCGGCGGTGCCTGTCAGTCGACAGACGAGGTCGGCCTGTACGCTTTTGTGCTGTACGTGTCCCTTCACGTTTGCACCTCACTATCACTTCGGAAACAGTGGACCTAGGACCTAGGGACATTTAGGAGTGTGGAAATCTCGCGTACGGACGTATGACACAAGTGAGCCAATCACCTGACTACGTTCGAAGTTCGTGAGTTCCGTGGAGGGCCCCATTCTGCTCTCTCACGACACCTGATGACTACTGAGATCGCTAATATGGAGTATATAAGAAGGGTAGAAGGACGGATCCTCAAAATTACAGACCTATATCCTTAACATCGGTTTCTTGCAGGATCCTCGAACATATTCTCAGTTCGAATATAATGAATTTCCTTGAGACAGAGAAGTTGCTGTCCATGCATCAGCACGGCTTTAGAAAGCATCGCTCCTGCGAAACGCAACTCGGCCTTTTTTCACATGATATCTTGCGAACCATGGATGAAGGGTATCAGACGGATACCATATTCCTTGACTTCCGGAAAGCGTTTGACTCGGTGCCCCACTGCAGACTCCTAACTAAGGTACGAGCATATGGGATTGGTTCCCAAATATGTGAGTGGCTCGAAAACCTCTTAAGTAATAGAACCCTGTACGTTGTCCTCAATGGTGAGTGTTCATCGGAGGTGCGGGTATCATCCGGAGTGCCCCAGGGAAGTGTGGTAGGTCCGCTGTTGTTTTCTATCTACATAAATGATCTTTTGGATAGGGTGGATAGCAATGTGCGGCTGTTTGCTGATGATGCTGTGGTGTACGGGAAGGTGTCGTCGTTGAGTGACTGTAGGAGGATACGAGATGACTTGGACAGGATTTGTGATTGGTGTTAAGAATGGCAGCTAACTCTAAATATAGATAAATGTAAACTAATGCAAATGAATAGGAAAAAGAATCCTGTAATGTTTGAATGCTCCATTAGTAGTGTAGCGCTTGACCCAGTCACGTCGATTAAATATTTGGGCGTAACATTGCAGAGCGATATGAAGTGGGACAAGCATGTAATGGCAGTTGTGGGGAAGGCGGATAGTCGTCTTCGGTTCATTGGTAGAATTTTGGGAAAATGTGGTTCATCTGTAAAGGAGACCGCTTATAAAACACTAATACGACCTATTCTTCAGTACTGCTGGAGCCTTTGGGATCCTTATTAGGTCGGATTGAGGGAAGACATAGAAGCAATTCAGAGGCGGGCTGCTAGATTTGTTACTGGTAGGTTTGATCATCACGCGAGTGCTACGGAAATGCTTCAGGAACTCGGGTGGGAGTCTCTAGAGGAAAGGAGGCGTTCTTTTCGTGAATCACTACTGAGGAAATTTAGAGAACCAGCAATTGAGGCTGACTGCAGTACAATTTTACTGCCGCCAACTTACATTTCGCGGAAAGACCACAAAGATAAGATAAGAGAGATTAGGGCTCGTACAGAGGCATACAGGCAGTCATTCTTCCCTCGTTCTGTTTGGGAGTGGAACAGAGAGAGAAGATGCTAGTTGTGGTACGAGGTACCCTCCGCCACGCACCGTATGGTGGATTGCGGAGTATGTATGTAGATGTAGATGTAGATGTAGATGTAGATGTAGATGTAGAGTACCTGACAGTAGGTGGCAGTACAATGCACCTAATATGAAAAACGTATGTTTTGGGGGTGTCCGGATACTTTTGATCACATAGTGTACGTCCTCAATTATTTGCTGGATGTTTTCCTCTACAGCTTTTGCCCTCTACAGCTACCTCTACTACCATGGGAGCCATTCCCTGGTGTCTTAACAGAGGTTCTACCATCCTCTCCCTTCTTCTTGCCAGTGTCTTCCATACATTCTTTTCCTATCCTATTCTCCATAGAACGTCATCATTCCTTCCATATCAGCCCACCTGATTTTCAACATTCGTCTTTAAGAACACATCTAAAATGCTTCGATTCTCTTCTTTTCCGGCTTTCCGACGGTTCCTGTTTCCCTACCATACAATGCTGTGCTATGTTTGATACACTTCACTCGCCCAGGAATGCCTTTTTTGCCAGTGCTAGTCTGCTTTTAACGTTCTCCTTACTCCGTACCTTAAGGTTATTTTGCTGCCTAGGTAGAAGAATTCCTTAACTTCAACTACTTCGTGATCACCAAATCTAATATTAAGTTTCTCAGTATTCTTATTTCCGCTACCTGTAATTACTTTCGTCTTTCTTCGATATACTCTCAATCCATATTATGTACTCATTAGACTGTTCATTCCATTCAGCAGATCATGTAAATCTTCTCCACTTTCACTCAGGATAGCAATGTCATCAGCGAATCTTACCACTGATATCCTTTCACCTAGAATTTTAGTTCTACTCCTGAACCTTTCCTTTATTTCCATCATTGCTTCTTTGATGTATAGATTGAACATTTCGGGCGAAAAACTACATCCACTCTTAATGTTCCCTCTTGTTCTTGTACATATTATATATTACCCGTCTTTTCCTATGGTTTACCCCTGTGCCTCTTAGAATTTCGAACATGTTGCATGATTTGGCACTGTCGAATAACGCCTTTTCTAGATCGAGAAATGCTATGAACGCATCCTGATTTTTTTTTCAGTCTTCCTGCCATTATCAACCGCAACATCTGCACTGCCTCACTGGTTCGTTTATCTTTTACGAAAGCCAACATGTAACAGATCTTAATTTTTTTTGTTTCATTTTTCTCAGTACTATTTCTGTCAGCAGCTTAAACGTATGGGTTGTTAATCCGATAACTGTCGCAGTTACATGCCCTTGCTCTCGTCGGGATTGTGTGGACGATAATTCTACGCGAGTCCGGTGCTATAAGATGGATTTTTTTATAAATAACTTTTCTGCTAGCAGTCACGATTTTATTTCATTCGTATTTTAGACAACGCGTTTCGAGGAATGATTCCCATTAGCAAGTGCGTTATTCTCTGTGTAGTACTCCATTTTCTCGTCATTCTTTTGATGTGTGTGGTTCTGAATTTTTCTGTTGACTTTACTGCGATACATAAAAAAACACGCAATTTTTAGTTGCTTGTCGATTGTTACACATAATTAGTGATGAAATTTGGAAGAACTTGTACTGACAGATTCTTGTGATCCATTGGTGCAGAATCTCACACATGTTCAACATCAGATACAATTTTCTGTGTGTTCTGTGTGCAGTATACGTCGAGAATAACAAAGTTACGTAAACAAACAGGTACAAAGATTTTTTTAGATGTGGCCAACGGACGTAATACTATAGGTCTTCCACAGAGTGTGATATACCCTGATGCTGCTTGCCACTTGCCCCAGTGATTACAGAAATTCCATCGGAATGTTATTTGTGCCTCCCGTTTTATTCGATAGCACTTCTTCTAAAGCTCTGTCCAGTTCTAATGCTGGATACCCTACGTTTTCTTCTTGTTCTGTTACGTCATCAACCAACTCCTTCCTCTCGCAGAAGCCTTGAGTATACTAGAAGTAATAGTGGACCAAAAACTGAACCCTGCGGAACGTCTTGTCTGAGCGCCGGCAGGGCCAGACACTAGAGAGGTACCGGCCGTCCTCTCGCGCCGCCTGCTGCACAACTTGGCGGTGCTCTGCTGCACTGGTGGGCGGACGTCAGAGACGCGGCAGTAAATTCTGCGGGCTGGTCCGGAGTGGTGGCTCCCGGCGCCTCGCAATCTGCAGATGGCCGTGTAGAGTGTAAGTGTAGGGAGCTCTCGCCACCTGCCCGCTCCGCGCTGGTGACGCCTCCGCCAAGTTTTGGCGACGCAGACCTCCAGCTGGGAGGAGGAGGAGGAGGAGGGGAAGCGGGAGGTTGGGAGGTTCCGCTTCTGGCCGGCTATCAACAAGTGGACGGCGTCCGGGCAGCGCCGCCGTCAGTGGCAGATCTGCGGCTGGAGTACACTTAGGCCCTCAAGGAAGTGGGTCGAGCGTCCTTCCCAGACTGCTGTTTGTGTTGAGCCGGACCCGGACCCATTAATGTCAGTTCCACTGCACATCTCCACAAGCACGACGCTCCTCGAAAGCCATGAATCAACGTACAGAAATAGAACTGATATCTCTTGATATCAGTACCAGACTAGCCTTCGTTATCGAAAGTACTCTTATCCGAGTTATCACGAGAAATTAGTGAGGGAATTGAGGATTTCTTGGTAGCGAGGACGCAACATGTTATCTTGGTTGGAGAGTCATCGAAAGACGCAGAAGTAGCTTCAGGTGTGTCGCAAGGAACAGCGTTGGGACCAGTTTCTTCTTATTAACGTTCTGGTGGACAATATCAGTCGTAACTTTTGGCAGACAAAGCAATCATCTATTATGAATTACCATCTGAAGCTTTGGGAATGATTTTCTGGCTACTGCTAGTCTACATTTTACAAACTCTCTTCTTCTCTTAGTTGCGTTATTGCCCTAATAGGGAAATTGGTCTGTTACTTTTCGTGCTTTATTTCCTAATCTAATTCCGTGCATGGTCTGACTTCATTCGACTATGAAACTTCCTGGCAGATTAAAACTGTGTGCCCGACCGAGACTCGAACTCGGTTCCATTGTCCCTGTTGTACCTTTCCCAAAGTTCAACTATCAATTCCGCTTATCTGCTCTCCCAAGTCTTGCTGTCTTCGACAGAATTACGATGTCATCAGCAACACATGAAGCCTTTATTCCTTCTCCCTGAACTTTAATTCCTTTCCCTTTCTCCTTGGTTTCCTTTACTGCTTGCTCAGTGAACAGACTGAATAACATTGGGGATAGGCTACCAACCTGTGTCACAGCCTTCTCACCCACTGCTTCCTTTTCATGTCCTTACACTCTCATAACTGCAGTCTGGTTTCTATACAAGTTTTAAATAACCTTCCCCTTCGTTTAAAGACTTGTATAGGGTTCAAAATTTTGCAAACTTCACATGTAAAATACTGATTTCTACACAACAATTGCTACATCCATAAATCAAAAGAACGATCAGATCATCATTATATATACTGTGTGTGTGTGAATACATCAAAGTGTTTCAAAACTTGATACCTGCGTATTGTACTGACGTACTTTCTTCCTTTAATATCCATTGACCAAGGAGACACAGTAATCAAGTTCATCACATATAAATTTGTTGAGTATTACTGATGTAGCATTACATTAAAAGAAACATTCAAAGTCAATCTAATTAATTGGTTTATAGTCGAGTGTCTCATACTATTCATCTAAAATCAACATTTTTCATCACATCACTTATATTTGCTCTGTCCACTGCACTATTCCCCTTCAATGTATTTTTATAGAACTCCCTGGCGTATTTCAATGGACTTCGTCAGCTTTTCTGTATCTCGACTCTTTTATTTATCCACTTGTTTCATCGTTTTCATTTTTGGGTTGTATCCACGGGTAGCGTCTTTGATTCATAATCAAAACGTATTCGGTCCCGGGTTAGATCCCCGCCACTGCCTAAATTTTGATAAATAATCAGCATTGGCGGCCGAAGACTTCCGGCATAAGAAGTCAGACTCATTCTGCCAACGGCCTTGTCAAAGAGGGCGGAGGAGCGGATAGAGGTTCAGGGCACTCTCTTGTCCTAGGGGTGGGAAATTGCCCCTAAAGGCGGAGGAATCAGCAATGATCAACGACATGAAGATGCAGAAGGCAATGGAAACCACTGCATTAAAGACACGTAACGTGTATCCACAGGACATGTGGCCTGTAATTAAAGAAGAGTCATGATGATCTCTCCACTGGCAAAAGATTCCGGAATAGTCCCCCATTCGGATCTCCGAGAGGGGACTGCCAAGGGGGAGGTTACCATGAGAAAAAGATTGAATAATCTACGAAAGGATAACGTTCTCCGAGTAGGGGCGTGGAATGTCAGAAGCTTGAACTTGGTAGGGAAACTAGAAAATCTGAAAAGGGAAATGCAAAGGCTCAATATAGATGTAGTAGGGGTCAGTGAAGTGAAGTGGAAGGAAGAAAAGGATTTCTGGTCGGATGAGTATCGGGTAATATCAACAGCAGCAGAAAATGGTATAACAGGTGTAGGATTCGTTATGAATAGGAAGGTAGGGCAGAGGGTGTGTTACTGTGAACAGTTCAGTGACCGGGTTGTTCTAATCAGAATCGACAGCAGACCAACACCGACAACGATAGTTCAGGTATACATGCGGACGTCGCAAGCTGAAGATGAACAGATAGAGAAAGTGTATGAGGATATTGAAAGGGTAGTGCAGTGTGTAAAGGGGGACGAAAATCTAATAGTCATGGGCGACTGGAATGCAGTTGTAGGGGAAGGAGAAGAAAAAAAGGTTACAGGAGAATATGGGCTTGGGACTAGGAATGAAAGAGGAGAAAGACTAATTGAGTTCTGTAACACGTTCCAGCTAGTAATAGCGAGTACCCTGTTCAAGAATCACAAGAGGAGGAGGTATACTTGGAAAAAGCCGGGATATACCGGAAGATTTCAATTAGATTACATCATGGTCAGACAGAGATTCCGAAATCAGATACTGGAGTGTAAGGCGTACCCAGGAGCAGATATAGACTCAGATCACAATATAGTAGTGATGAAAAGTAGGCTGAAGTTCAAGACATTAGTCAGGAAGAATCAATACGCAAAGAAGTGGGATACGGAAGTACTAAGGAATGACGAGATACGTTTGAAGTTCTCTAACGCTATAGATACAGCAATAAGGAATAGCGCAGTAGGCAGTACAGTTGAAGAGGAATGGACATCTCTAAAAAGGGCCATCACAGAAGTTGGGAAGGAAAACATAGGTACAGAGAAGGTAGCTGCGAAGAAACCATGGGTAACAGAAGAAATACTTCAGTTGATTGATGAAAGGAGGAAGTACAAACACGTTCCGGAAAAATCAGGAATACAGAAATACAAGTCGCTGAGGAATGAATTAAACAGGAAGTGCAGGGAAGCTAAGACGAAATGGCTGCAGGAAAAATGTGAAGACATCGAAAAAGATATGATTGTCGGAAGGACAGACTCAGCATACAGGAAAGTCAAAACAACCTTTGGTGACATTAAAAGCAACGGTGGTAACATTAAGAGTGCAACGGGAATTCCACTGTTAAATGCAGAGGAGAGAGCAGATAGGCGGAAAGAATACATTGAAAGCCTCTATGAGGGTTAAGATTTGTCTGATGTGATAGAAGAAGAAACAGGAGTCGATTTAGAAGAGATAGGGGATCCAGTATTAGAATCGGAATTTAAAAGAGCTTTGGAGGACTTACGGTCAAATAAGGCAGAAGGGATAAATAACATTCCATCAGAATTTCTAAAATCATTGGGGGAAGTGGCAACAAAACGACTATTCACGTTGGTGTGTAGAATATATGAGTCTGGCGATATACCATCTGACTTTCGGAAAAGCATCATCCACACAATTCCGAAGACGGCAAGAGCTGACAAGTGCGAGAATTATCGCACAATCAGCTTAACAGCTCATGCATCGAAGCTGCTTACAAGAATAATATACAGAAGAATGGAAAAGAAAATTGAGAATGCGCTAGGTGACGATCAGTTTGGCTTTAGGAAAAGTAAAGGGACGAGAGAGGCAACTCTGACGTTACGGCTAATAATGGAACCAAGGCTAAAGAAAAATCAAGACACTTTCATAGGATTTGTCGACCTGGAAAAAGCGTTCGACAATATAAAATGGTGCAAGCTGTTCGAGATTCTGAAAAAAGTAGGGGTAAGCTATAGGGAGAGACGGGTCATATACAATATGTACAACAACCAAGAGGGAATAATAAGAGTGGACGATCAAGAACGAAGTGCTCGTATTAAGAAGGGTGTAAGACAAGGCTGTAGCCTTTCGCCCCTACTCTTCAATCCGTACATCGAGGAAGCAATGATGGAAATGAAAGAAAGGTTCAGGAGTGGAAGTAAAATACAAGGTGAAAGGATATCAATGATACGATTCGCTGATGACATTGCTATCCTGAGTGAAAGTGAAGAAGAATTAAATGATCTGCTGAACGGAATGAACAGTCTAATGAGTACACAGCATGGTTTGAGAGTAAATCGGAGAAAGACGAAGGTAATGAGAAGTAGTAGAAATGACAACAGCGAGAAACTTAACATCAGGATTGATGGTCACGAAGTCAATGAAGTTAACGAATTCTGCTACCTAGGCAGTAAAATAACCAATGACGGACGGAGCAAGGAGGACATCAAAAGCAGACTCGCTATGGCAAAAAAGGCATTTCTGGCCAAGAGAAGTCTATTAATAACAAATACCGGCCTTAATTTGAGGAAGAAATTTCTGAGGATGTACGTCTGGAGTGCAGCATTGTATGGTAGTGAAACATGGACTGTGGGAAAACCGGAACAGAAGAGAATCGAAGCATTTGAAATGTGGTGCTACGGACGAATGTTGAAAATTAGGTGGACTGATAAGGCAAGGAATGAGGAGGTTCTACGCAGAATCGGAGAGGAAAGGAATATGTGGAAAACACTGATAAGGAGGAGGGACAGGATGATAGCACATCTGCTGATACATGAGGGAATGACTTCCATGGTACTAGAGGGAGCTGTAGAGGGCAAAAACTGTAGAGGAAGACAGAGATTGGAATACGTCGAGCAAATAATTGAGGACGTAGGTTGCAAGTGCTACTCTGAGATGAAGAGGTTAGCACAGTAGACTGATGACCAAAAAAAAACCACTTGTCTGAATGATTTCTGTCCTTTCTTGTGGCTCTCTACTTCAGTTGACTCCCCACAATGTATAGACGGTGAATCATATATCAGAAAAAATATTTCGTGCAAAGGGTCCCACACTGGGCTGAAAACATAAATAAATTAGTTTTCCTCATACTCCTCTGTCGCTAAATGGCAATGCAATTGACTGTTATAAGATCGAGAAATGTGAAGCAGCGCACTGACATAGACCAAGGAGAAGGATAGGCAACACTGCAGAACATGCGAGTATTGCAAGTAGTCAACACCACCGATCTGAAGGCGGAGCCTGCTGCGTCGAGCGGCGGTCTGCGTGACGATGTGAGCAATGGCAGCGTCCACGTCTGTCTCTTTCCGTTTGCGCCAGCCGGTATTATTTATCGTTGGTAGGTGGCACAGGGAAATGAAAGTGAAGATGAACTGCATTACTTTTTTTATTTGCTTTTTGTGTCCAGGATTTAGTATAAAGAAACGAGTACAAAGTAGGACTACTCAGTTACGTCTCAATTATTATAAACGAATACAATTGTACAAATTTAAACTGACATAGAAACACGTGACCATAAGATGCAGTGGCGTTTCATATTGTTCGAAATGACGGGCACGGTGTGCGTGTGTGGCAAAGTTCAACTCTTTGTAGAAAGGACTGCTGAAAACAATCCGTGATGTCTGTATGCCTTCGCGTAATGTCACAGGCATGTTGTATTCTGTGTTGTAGGTTGTTGACATCAACAATCCCTCCTTCATAAATCACAGGTTTCAGAAGGCCCCTCAAAAATAAATCTAGTGGATTAAGGTCTGGCGATATATGTGGCCGTGATACAGGGACTCCAGAAATTGACACCGCACCGCTGTTGATACCCGCGTACCACCGTGCTGTGAGAATTTTCTTGTGCCCATTCGTGCCAATTATACGAATTCACTCCATCACCCTTCATGAAACGGGCTCTGTCGGTGAACATAAATGTTCGTAAAAAGTGATGGTTTAACCTGTGACGCCGTACGATGAATCTGCAGAAGTCTAGCCTCCCGGCGACAACGCTTGTACCTTCTGCTTGCGGAAGGGATGGTAATGTTTCTGTGCAGTTCTAGCGTCACAGTAGATTGTGATATTCTGGTCGCTGTGGCGAGAGACCTGGTGCTCATCCTTCGGTCCTCCGCAACAGTTCGTAGCAAATTCTCTGCGCCATGCGCACAGTACTTCGAAGGTCAGCCCCGACCACTAAACCCTTGAGGCGCCGCCCACGCAGCATACTCGCCCAAGCGCCTATACTTAGGGTAAAATGTTTTTGCGGATGGAAGGCGGCAGTTAGGAAACTTCTCGTGATACAGATGTCTTGCAACGTCAGCTCTTCCAACGCCAAGCACAAAGGTGAGGTAGATGTCGGTATAGTCATAATTTTCCAACCTTGCCTCATTGGTAACACTGCGACGCGTCCTTTAGCAGCTGCGGGCGCGGCGAGTATCGGCTAGAGCGAACAGCGCACTGCTGTTGTAAACACGTCACGCCTGCCACAGTTTTCCTCCGCTAAGACAAGGACTCCCTGACATGAGGCAGTCCACCACCGGCAACGTGTGGTTCATAAGTTCAGAAAGGGTTCCACGTACACTACGATGGGATGTGTTGTTTCTCGTATCTTGCAAACGTTGACAGATACAAACCAGGTTACTGACGTGTCATGTGATGCATCTGTGGCTGAATAAACGTATCGCGATCCCGGGCTTCCTCGGTTTCCTCGTTAAATGGCTAACCGTTTTCGAAAAGAACAAAATCAGAAACGGCCCATCACATGTTTCACATAGCAGGATGTGGTCCTCGGAATATTTTTCCTCATTTACAAATCCCCGTATACGTATAAGAGAGGAAATTTAGACTTTAAAACACTACTAGACGTTTGCTCGAGATTATACACATTCCAGTCATGTGACCGCATGATGGTTTTCGAGGATTCCACGATACTGCTTAGGTAAAATAATTCTTTCTTTGTCTCTGTACGGACTTTGAAAATGGCGTTATTAAATGCAAAAGACTATTTATCCTACAAAAATTAGACGCAGAAAGCGAGATTTGCTGTATCAGTTTCATGGCAGAATGCGAGTTTGCAATAACAGAGGAGATTTGATAGCTTCCAACCGTAGAAGCAATACGTTTTTTTAAAAAAGAAAAAACTGTTTTCTAAATAATAAAAGGTGCCTATTTCAAATTTTATGTGCCGGAAAAGTCTCATCGTGACAATTTTTGCAGAAATCGAATTTTGAAAAACAGTCCCCAAGTATTAGTGGTCAGCAAGGTGGTGATGACCGTCGGACACCTTACTCGGTGTGAAGAATGACGACAGTAGCGCAGGGATGCAGGGATACCCTCTCTGAAAGCAGTTGGCGGTTAGGACCAGCACAGATAATCCAAGACAGACAGCTCTGGAGAGTTGCGTCACAACTCGCCAGATAGACGTAGCTCTTGTGTAAAGGGCCGCTTATGGTGGGAACAGAAAACAGTCTGCTGTTTTCTCATTATAACGTAGGATTTGAAAAGGACCAAGCAGGGCCGGTCGCCCTCACCTTCGTCGGCGACCTGGAGAAGGGGAAACGCAGCGTCCCTGTCGATCGCAGAGCAGCTCGTGTAGAGCCGCCAGCCGCTGTCTGCGCAGCACGTTATTAGCAAGCGTCTCTGCCCGTAGCTGGTCTCGACCTTGTAGGCGCCTCATTGATTTGATCTTTGCAACTTGTTCTGTCCGATGGTTGATAACCTGTGAGCTCGATATTCAACACTAGTGCAGACCTTCGTCTCGATTTCAGCGCTTAATATTCCTTTTAAGTTACCTTGTAGATCTGGAATGCAGGATATGTCTCAACTGGGCGAGTACGCGGCGTTGAACTGACATGTACTTACTCTAGTCTTCTATTATACCATATTCTCTGTCCATTTCTTCCTCCAACCTCTCGCTGTCCATCTGCTCCTCCCCGCCTGCCTTTGCATCCCACCTCTTTCCTTTCTCTATCCATCTCCTCCTCCTCGCCGGCCGTTGTGGCCGAGCGTTTCTAGGCGCTTCAGTCCGTGCGACTGCTACGGTCGCAGATTCGAATCCTGCCTCGGGCATGGATCTGTGTGATGTCATTAGGTTAGTTAGGTTTAAGTAGTTCTAAGTTCTAGGGGACTGATGACCCTAGATGTTAAGTCCCATAGTGCTCAGAGTCATTTGAACCATTTTCTCCTCCTCCTCCTCCTCCTCCTCCTCCTCCCCTTCCTCCTTGCTGTCTGCCCATCTCCTCGTCCTCCCTCCACTCTCTAAGTTATCACGCTCTCCCAACAGGAAGCTGGTCTTTCTTGCCCCTATTCTGACTACACAACTGGCCATTAAAATTGCTACACCAGGAAGAAACGTAGATGATAAACGGATATTCATTTGACAAATATACTAGAACCGACATGTCATTACATTTTCACGCAATTTGGGTACATAGATCCTGAGAAATCAGTACCCAGAACAACCACCTCTGGCGGTAATAACGGCCTTAATACGCCTGGGCATTGACTCAAACAGAACTTGGATGGCGTGTACAGGTAAAGCTGCCCATGCAGCTTCAACACGATACCACAGTTCATCAAGAGTAGTGACTGGCGTCTTGTGACGAGCCAGTTGCTCGGCCACCATTGACCAGACGTTTTCAATTGGTGAGAGATCTGGAGAATTTGCTGACCAGGGCAGCAGTCGAACATTTTCTGTATCCAGAATGGCCCGTACCGGACCTGCAACATGCGGTCAAGCATTATCCTGCTGAAATGTAGGGTTTCGCAGGGATCGAATGAAGGGTAGAGCCACGGGTCGTAACACATCTCAAATGTAACGTCCACTGTTCAAAGTGCCGTCAATGCGAACAAGAAGTGACCGAGACGTGTAACCTAAGGCACCCCATACCATCACGCCGGGTGATACGCCAGTATGGCGATGACGAATACACGTTTCCAATGTGCGTTCACCGCGACTTCGCCAAACACGGATGCGACCATCAAGATGCTGTAAACAGAACCAGGATTCATCCGAAAAAATGACGTTTTGCCATTCGTGCACCCAGGTTCGTCCTTGAGTACACCATCGCAGGCGCTCCTGTCTGTGATGCAGCGTCAAGGGTAACCGCAGCCATGATCTCCGAGCTGATAGTCCATGCTGCTGCAAACGTCGTCGAACTGTTCGTGGAGATGGTTGTTGCCTTGCAAACGTCCCCATTTGTTGACTCAGGGATCGAGACGTGGTTGCATGATCCGTTACAGCCGTGCGGATAAGATGCCTGTCATCTCGACTGCTAGTGATACGAGGCCGTTGCGATCTAGCACGGCGTTCCGTATTACCCTTCTGAACCCACCGATTCCATATTCTGCTAACAGTCATTGGATCTCGACCAACGCGAGCAGCAATGTCGCGATACGATAAACCGCATTCATTCGCGATAGGCTACAATCCGACCTTTATCAAAGTCGGAAACGTGATGGTACGCATTGCTCCTCCTTACACGAGGCATGACATCAACGTTTCACCAGGCAACGCCGGTCAACTGCTGTTTGTGTATGAGAAATCGGTTGGAAGCTTTCCTCATGTCACCACCTTGTAGGTGTCGCCACCGGCGCCAACCTTGTGTGAATGCTCTGAAAAGCTAATCATTTGCATATCACAGCATCTTCTTCCTGTCGGTTAAATTTCGCGTCTGTAGCACGTCATCTTCATGGTGTAGCAATTTTAATGGCCAGTTGTGTAATATCAGTAGCAAATTTAATTGAAGTCGTTCCATAGGTTTAGGTTGAGCTCTTCCCACGTATGCACAAGGAAAATATATTTCACATATATTTAACATATTTCACACATAATTGTACACATATTTCACCTGTATGCCTAGCGGATTTAGCCCTGCAGTTTCATTTTCACGCAGCCTCGTGGTTGTCACGTCATATCTTGTGACCTACGTGTCGTACAGTAATATAATTTTGCGGGTACATGCAGTGGTATATCTGCCTACTGTTTGCGAAAAGTGTTGAGAATAGAGGTAGCAATGAAGGAGTAACAGTTAATGAATTTAAACGTCTCGCATGATGCGGTAGTGTGTCACGCATTTCAGTGTTTGTGAGGTCATATCTGCTGACCTAAGCGTCCTGCATTGATGTAATTTTTCTGGTACATTAAGTGGCGTACGTGAGTACCGTCTGCGAAATGCGTGGCGAATACAGTTAGTACTAAATAAGTAATAGAACGTCATGCCTGATTCGGCAGTTTTATTGCATGAACGACGAAGAGGTAACAAGCGATAAACTGTATTCCTTTCATAATTTCATTGGAGTTGTCTACGAGAAAAAGTTTCGTAATTATTTGAAATTGTGTGTAAAGTTTGTAACAAATCACTAAGTGTTGTCGTTCTCTAATAATAGATGAATATTGCCACTTTTCGCTTCGTTAGGTGCACTACTTTTTCACCCCTTTCCCTTTGATAGGTACGCGTTCGTATCCCCATTGTGACTCTGTTCAGACAATGATACGTGTAAAAAGTTTGGATGAAATTGGTACAGGGTTACAGGAGGAGATGTGTAACATATATATATATATATATATACCATTTTATAATACAGTGAGGTGACAAAAGTCATGGGATAGTGACATGCACTTATACAGATGGCGGTAGCATACGTTACAGAAGGTATAAAACGGCAGTGCGTTGGCGGAGCTGTCCTTTGTACTTTGGTGATTCAAGTGAAAAAGTTTGCGAGGTGATTATGGCCGCACGCTGGGAATTAACAGGCTTTAAACGCGGAATAGTATTTCGACGTTGACGCATTGGACATTTCGGAAATCGTTAGGGTACGCAGTACACAGAGCAACAGTATCAAGAATGTGCAGAGAATAGCAAATTTCAGGCATTACGTCTCGACACGGACAACACAGTGGCCGACGGTCATTACGTAACGACCGAGAGCAGCGGCGTTGCGTTATCTGTGCTAACAGGCAAGCAGTACTGTATGAAACAGCCGTAACAATCAGTACGACGAACGTATTCGTTGGGACAGCTCGGCAAAATTTCACATTAGTGGGCTACGGCGCCAGTGCCTTTACTAACACCAAGACATCGACTGCAGCGCCTCTCCTGGGCTCATGGCCATGTTGGTTGGACCCTAGGCGACTGGGAAACCGCGGCCTGGTCAGATGAGCACGGGTTTCTGTTTGCAGGAGCTGATGGCAGGGATCTTGTCTCGCACAGACGCCACGAAGCCCTGGACCCAAGTTGTCAACGAGGCACTGTGCAAGCTGGTGGTGGCTCTGTAGTGGTGTGGGCTGTGTTTACATGTAATGGACAGGGCTCTCTGGTCCAACTGAACCGATCATTGACTGTAAATGGTTATGTTCGGCTACTCTGCAGTCATTCGTAGACTTCATGTTCCCAAACAACGATGGAATTTTTATGAATCGCAATGCGGCATATCAGCAGGCGACAGTTGTTCGTGATTAGTCTGAAAAACATTCTGGACAATTGTAGCGAATGATTTGGCAACCCAGATGGCTCTACACGAATCCCTTCGAATATTTATGTGACATAATCGAAAGGTCAGTTCGTGCACAAAACACTGCACTGGCAACTTTTCCGCAGTTGTGGACGGCTACAGAGGCACCGTGGCTGAATATTTGTCCAGGGCTCTTCCAGGGACCTGTTGAGTCGATGCCACGTCGAATTGCTGGACTGCACCGCGCAAAAGAAGTTCCGACACGATGTTAGGAGGTACGCCGTGGCTTTTGTCTTCTCAGCGTACGTATGGATTATTTGAGCTGTTTGCGTTGTTGCACTTCTGATACCGCCATTCCTGTTGACCTACATCCCGACGAGTAGCTTCGATTGAATACTGTCCAAACTGAGTGCGGGAGGGGGGCGATTCAGGTGCTTCGGAGAGCGCACGGTACGGCATGTGCATCACTGGGCGCCGTTTCTCAGCCGAGCGGTGGGCGGGCGACGTGTAACGCCACAGTTGCAACTTTGGTTCGCTTAAGCACACACGGGCGCTCGCAAATTGCTCCCGCCGTGTTTGCTCCGTTCGTGCTGGTCGTACAAACCCCCGTCCAGCGCCGACGCCCAGGTGAATGAGGGTGCTGGCCCTCATTTGATTAATAACCGCCCGCCCCCATCTCCGAGAAGCGTAACACGCCGCTCTTCTACCGCCATCGAATCAATCACCAAATGTTTTCCCACTGCGGCGAGGTATACCGTTAAGGAGAGTTTCGTGGAAAAATATGGCGCTTTGTTTTTCTCTGAGCCCGTCTTACAGACTCGACCTGTGCTGCGATGGATATTTTCCTGTTCGTCAAAATCAACATAACACACTTCTGGTCATTAAAATTGCAGTAAGTAAGTGATATAAACATTACAGCGAAACCGCGAAAAGTTGAGAGTGGTGACGGTTATAGAGTCATTCAAAGCAAGTCTACGGTCGGTACGCGTAAATTCCCAGATCGTGCAATAGTAGTTGGAGGCGACTTTAACCTATCGAACACATAAAAGTGGGATTTCTCTCGATTCATTATAGGCGGTACAGCAGGCAGTCGTGCGAAGTGATTTTGAACACTTTTTTTCCGAAAACTGCCTTGACCAATTAGTTCGGTAACCCACACCGAATGGAAATATCTTGCACCTTGTAGCTACAAGTACACCGAAACTTAACTACAGCGTCAGTGTAGAGAGGGGATTACTGATAATGTTGTCATCATCGCGACTGTGGTGACGAAAGTTAATAAATCAGTCCAGATGGCTGCTAGAGAGACAGAGAGAGCAGATAAACAGTTGTTAGCTGGTCACTTAGACAGTCAATTACTATCACTTAGTTGTAGTATGATGGACACAGAGGAATATTACAGCCAAAGTTGAAACGGATTGTACACCGCGCCCTAAGCGGGTACGTGCCCAGCAAGCGGATTAAGGTTCAAATGGCTCTGAGCACTATGGGACTCAACTGCTGAGGTCATTAGTCCCCTAGAACTTAGAACTAGTTAAACCTAACTAACCTAAGGACATCACAAACATCCATGCCCGAGGCAGGATTCGAACCTGCGACCGTAGCGGTCTTGCCGTTCCAGACTGCAGCGCCTTTAACCGCACGGCCACTTCGGCCGGCTGCGGATTAAGGACTGGAGAGACCGACCATGTGCAACTTTTCTACAAAAAAAGGGCTGTTTATGAAAAAACTGAATACATTCATTATTCTGTAGCTGAGCAAAACTTATTGATGGTTGGCGCTGTGTTTGTGCATGTGAAAAGTGTCGTGAAATAAAACATTAAACTTTATGAAATGGACATCTGAAAAAAGAAAACGAATCTAATTAAATGGCAGAAGAAACTAATTGTGTGCCCAGTGACAACTATGTAATTAAAACTCAGTTCCGACGTACATTATGAGCGTTGCGTGATATGAAGCGCAGTGTTTGACTAGGAATATTCCCAAAAATAAAATGCAACCTTACTGGGAAGAAAATTGCTGTTTGAAATTATCAGTACTGCTCACTGACAGTTAATCTGCTTGCCATCACGACATCTGAAGACCCCCACTAAACTCTTAGTGCTCACGAATACAAGGTAAGACCTGCCCTGAAATGAAAGTGATTTATCTCTTGCTCGTCCGCAGCTCGTGGTCGTGCGGTAGCGTTCTCACTTCCCACGCCCGGGTTCCCGGGTTCGATTCCCGGCGGGGTCAGGGATTTTCTCTGCCTCGTGATGGCTGGGTGTTGTGTGCTGTCCTTAGGTTAGTTAGGTTTAAGTAGTTCTAAGTTCTAGGGGACTGATGACCGTAGATGTTAAGTCCCATAGTGCTCAGAGACATTTGAACCACTTTTATCTCTTGCTCAGCATGCTGTTTTTGAGTCTAGAGTACTGACGTTCTCGAAAGCAAACATAAAACAGCAGATACAGCAGCTAAACATAAATAATCTACTCTAATTCTAATTCATCAGAAACACTCTGTGACTTCGTGTGGTGTAAGGTGCAATGCACGATCCACAAAGTCTTCGCAATTTCTCATGAATCATGGAAGTAAGTTTCGCTCCAAAGAAAATCATTCTCGAGGAATCAAGCTTTGATTATTGGGAAGAAGACAGCACAACATAAGAATGCTCTAACAATTCCAAAATTCCCTCCTTACAAAAATTAGACATATCTTTCAAATGCTTCTAAAATGTTCTCCATCAGTACAAAGACTAATGAAAAATTATAAATGAGTTTTTATCTCCATAATAAGATATTAAAGATAGTTCCTGGTAGATTTTCTCTGAAAAACTCAACTGCTCGCTGCTATGCGTCACATAAGAATGCCCCAGCGGTGCGCAACTGACTGACTAGCAAGTCAACCACAGACGAAACTAAACACAGAGTCAAGCACCTTATTCACTGCTCGTGCTGTGCGCTCATTCATCTTTGTCACAGTACGGTGAAAGTGAATTATTTGCTATAGCAGAAAACATAGAAAACATATTAGAACCTTACACTTGGTTTAATAACGAAATTCGGAGGATGTTGGGGAAACCGCATGTAAGCAGGGTCTAACGCTTCCATATTGTCATTCGTTGACCAGTCTGGTGTGGCAGTTCAATATAACAAACCGAAAGCCGGTTTTAAGCTCCGCGTTTAAGAAATCGTTCACTTAGGAGACACGTACAAACACACAAATTGCTGGACCATCGAACAGACTCCCGTATGGAGGACATAGTAATAGCCATCTCTCGTGTAGAGAAACGACCGGAAGGGTTGCAGACAGATAAGTCTCCAGGTCCGGACGGAATTGCAATTCGGTTTTACAAAGAGTACTCTACTGCACTGGTTCCTTACTTGCTTGCATTTATCACTTATCTCTCGCCAAGCGCAAAGTCCCAAGAGACTGAAAAGAGCTGTGCGTAAGAAGGATGAAAGAATGGGCCCGCAAAAATCAGAGACCAGTATCCTCAACATCGGTTTGCTCCAAAATTCTAGAACATGTTCAGAGCTCGAATATAATAAATTTCGTAGAGACCGAAAAGTTTATAAAATTATAAAGAATGTAGCAACCAGTCCCGGAAACACAATTTTATTTATCTTGTTGCAAATCGATTTCGACCGAGATCAGTCGTCATCGGTGCATATCAGTCGATATCGATTTGCAACAAGATAAATAAAATTGTGTTTCCGCGACTGGTTGCACCATTCTTTATAATTTTATATTCCACGGTCGCTGCACAGAAAGGGAACCTTATGGAGCCCAACATTCGAACGGTTTATTTCTGCGAATCAGCACAGTTTTAGAAAGCATTGTTCCTGTGAAACTCAGCTCCCCCTTTTCTTATATCATCTCCTGCCAATTAAGGCTGAAGAGGAAGAGGCATATTCCACATTTCTAGATTTCCGATAAGCATTTGACGCGGTACCCGACTGCAGACTGTTAACGAAGGCACGAGCATACAGAATAGATTTGAAGATATGTGAGTGGCTCGAAAATTTCTTAAGTAATAGAACCCAGTATGTTGTCCTCGACGGAGGGTATTCATAACAGGCAAGGGTATCGTCAGGAGTGGCCGAGAGATGTATGATGCGACCGCTATTATTTTCTCTACACATAAGTGATCTGGCTGATAGGGCGGGAAGCAGTCTGTGGTTCTTTGTTGATGATGCCGTGGTGCACGCTAAGGTATCGAAGTTGAGGGAGTGTAGGAAGATATAAGGCGACTTGGACAGAATTTCCAATTGGCGTGATGAGTGGCAGCTAGCTGTCAATGGAAAAAATATAAGTTGATTCGGATGAGCAGGGTAAAGAAACCCATAATCATTTAAATATGTCAGGCTAACGTGAGAAATCGATGTAAAATGGAACGAGCAGCCGAAGATTAAGGAACGGTAGTGGATTGTCGACTTTGGTTTAATGGGGAAAATTTGGAAAACTGTGGTTCATCTGCAAGGAAGACAGCATATGGGACCCTAGTGTGGTCCGTTGTTGAGTAATACTCGAGCGTTTGTGATCAGTCCCAGGGTGCCTATTTTGTATCTTTCCGCCATTGCGCCGATCGTTTCGGTACTCAAGAGCACCGAACGGTCTAGTACTCGAATTAGAGCCTCTGCGTTATTCAGTATCCATTTCGGAAGCGATACCGTTCGGGTCTAGAGAACCGAAGCGCTGTTGTCGGTTTGCGTCGCGCAAGCCAATCAAAAGCAAGCGGCCGCAGATCCGCGCATGCGCACTGCAGCGTGCCCAGCGCCACGAACACAAAGCGGCTAGCAGACGACACATGAGCGCTATTCATCCAAGTACCGAAAATTGCGTTTACGTTGCCATAGCGCATGACGCCGCATTCCATCGAGCTGACGTGCCGGCCTTCATCGCCCTTGCCTCCTTAACAGTATCAGGCGCAGTATGTCCATTTACATGATTCTCAGCTGAAATGCATAGACATTTTTACCGTTTCCCTGACCGCATGTTTCCATGCATGCATAATAACGATAGCGTATTTGACTGGATTCTGCAGATTGTCGTAAATGCCACATTATGTCATCTTATTCTCATTCACACTGATATCGTGTTTTGGATTTTACGTTTCGGAAAATGAGTTAGGAATAGTGTGTAGTACCACATTGTACTAATACATCTATAAAAACACCCGAAAAATTGATTCTGAGAGTTTCAGAGAGTAAGAAGATAAACAGAATGTGGTTATAACTCGCTCCTAGAGATCTAAATGATTAAGTAGCCCACTTTTCATTATGATACGTCAACGATTTGAGTCTTAAAAACAAAACTGAAAAAAACGCATTTTTGAGAGCTCCTGCAGTTCGTCGAAGTTTGTAACATGCATCTCATGAATGAAAATTTTTCGTATATGGTGTTACAGTCTAAAAATATTACGGCAGAGATCTTTCATCTCTGTCTACTGTTGTTGAGGATTCGATCGCAGAGAAGTACTTGTGACAAGCAAGATTATGAAGGTGACCGCTGCTAGTTACATTCCCAGTAATTCATGTTGTGCTCTTAGATTCCTGTCTAACCGCATACTCGGAAATCGCTACATACTCGGAAAAAATGGTGAATTATTTCTGACAAGAAAAAATGTAAAGGTCACTGTCGGTTGTTTCACTCACAGCAATGTTATCCCCAGCAATTTCATATTTCGTTTTTTAAACACGCAGAAATCCTCAGAACTGAGGAAGTGCGCTCTTACATGTAAGTAATAACGAATATTGCAGAAAAATCTTAACTTTCACGAATAACAATGTCTCAGAACATGTTGCGTACAGGGTGTTACAAAAAGGTACGGCCAAACTTTCAGGAAACATTGCTCACACACAAAGAAAGAAAATATGTTACGTGGACATGTGTCCGAAAATGGTTACTTTCCATGTTAGAGCTCATTTTATTACTTCTCTTCAAATCACATTAATCATGGAATGGAAACACACAGCAACAGAACGTACCAGCGTGACTTCAAACACTTTGTTACAGGAAATGTTCAAAATGTCCTCCGTTAGAGAGGATACATGCATCCACCCTCCGTCGCAAGGAATCCCTGATGCGCTGATGCAGCCCTGGAGAATGGCGTATTGTATCACAGCCGTCCACAATACGAGCACGAAGAGTCTCTACATTTGGTACAGGGGTTGCGTAGACAAGAGCTTTCAAATGCCCCCATAAATGAAAGTCAAGAGGGTTGAGGTCAGGAGAGTGTGGAGGCCATGGAATTGGTCCGCCTCTACCAATCCGTCGGTCACCGAATTTGTTGTTGAGAAGCGTACGAACACTTCGACTGAAATGTGCAGGAGCTCCATCGTGCATGAACCACATGTTGTGTCGTACTTGTAAAGGCGCATGTTCTAGCAGCACAGGTAGAGTATCCCGTATGAAATTATGGCGGTGAATCGAGGAAGTACAGTACATACTGACGAAACTAAAATTAGCTCTAACATGGAAATTAACCGTTACCGGACACATGTCCACATAATATCTTTTCTTTATTTGTGTGTGAGGAATGTTTCCTGAAAGTTTGGTCGTACCTTTTTGTAACACCCTGTATATGAAGAGGGAAAAAATCTTTCACCCACCTATGCGCGAACACGTGTCTCTTTGTAACGCACTCCCACACACTAACCACTTTGCCACGCCAAACAACAGTAGCACAGAGCTCAATTCTTGTACTATTGTGGAGAGGAACGTAGGCTGACTTCGTTGCCAAACGGTGCTGCGTAAGTCATAAATGCGTGATAGTTTGGAAGGTTTCCAATATCAGGCTTCACATAATTGCTTTGCATTCTATCTTGAAAGTTGTAAACATGTTTCGATAGTTACTAACTAAACCATTTGTGGGGAAAAGTACTCAAAGTCTCTAGTAACGTCAGTTCACACTCATGTAATATACGAAGCAGAGCCTATGTCTTGACATTTAATTATCGTTAACCTCTTATTTGCATAAAAATAACACGTATTTTGAGAGAATAATCACCGAAAACTTTTTTTTGATAGACTCATTCACCGTAACAACCTAACCTAACCATCTTTCTAACAAAGGAAAATAGTCTATTATGAACTCAGTTTCCACGGATGCGTCCTCTGGTGATTCTTTAGTAACACAATCACTAAATCCAAAGCTAATCCTCTAAATACGTATAAAATAACAAATTGTAGGTGTATATAAACCACAGCTGACCGATCGACAGGGCCACACTGAAATCCAAAATCTCTCGGTACAATTGTCGTGACTGAGATTCATTGGAAGAATCCTAAGGAAATGCAATCCGAAAACAAAGGAAGTAGGTTACAGTACGCTAGTTCGCCCACTACTTGAATACTGCTCAGCAGTGTGGGATCCGTACCAGGTGGGGTTGATAGAGGAGATAGAGAAGATCCAACGGAGAGCAGCGCGCTTCGTTACAGGGCCATTTAGTAATCCCGAAAGCGTTACGGAGATGGTAGATAAACTCCAGTGGAAGACTCTGGAGGAGAGACGCTCAGTAGCTCGGTACTGGAATAGAAGGGATAACCGATAGAGGTACTCAAGGTACCCTCCGCCACACACCGTCAGGTGGCTTGCGGAGTATGGGTGTAGATGTAGATGTATAATCGGTGGGAGGACCGTTCGGTAACAGGTCTCAGAAGCTAACTGAATAGGATATTTCGATGTTGTTGTTGTTGTTGTTGTTGTTGTTATGGTCTTTAGTCCTGAGACTGGTTTGATGCAGCTCTCCATGCTGATCTATCCTGTGCAAGCTCCTTCATCTTCCAGTACCTAGTGCAATCTACATCCTTCTGAATCTGCTTAGTGTATTCATCTCTTGGTCTCCCTCTACGATTTTTACCCTCCACGCTGCCCTCCAATGCTAAATTGGTGATCCCTTGATGCCTCAGGACATGTCCTACCAACCGATCCCTTCTTCTAGTCAAGTTGTGCCACAAACTTCTCTTCTCCCCAATCCTATTCAATACCTCCTCATTAGCTATATGATCTACCCACCTAATCTTCAACATTCTTCTGCAGCACCACATTTCGAAATCTTCTATTCTCTTCTTGTCCAAACTATTTATTGTCCATGTTTCACTTCCATACATGGCTACACTCCATACAAATACTTTCAGAAACGACTTCCTGACACTTAAATCTATACTCGATGTTAACAAACTTCTCTTCTTCAGAAACGCTTTCCTTGCCATTGCCAGTGTACATTTTATATCCTCTCTACTTCGACCATCACCAGTTATTTTGCTCCCCAAATATCAAAACTCCTTTACTACTTTAAGTGTCTCATTTCCTAATCTAATTCCCTCAGCATCACCCGATTTAATTCGATTACATTCCATTATCCTCGCTTTGCTTTTGTTGATGTTCATCTTATACCCTCCTTTCAAGACACTGTCCATTCCGTTCAACTGCTCTTCCAAGTCCTTTGCTGTCTCGATAAAAAACCGAAAATGACGTCACTACCGAGACTAACCTACTACAACGATCGGTATGAACGATACAGAATAGGGCCCCAGGTCGTATTGAAGGAAGACATCGAATCAATTCAGAGCTGGGCTGCTCCGTTACCGCTAGATACGATCAACTCGCGAGTATTACGGAAATGCTTCGGGAACTCAAATGGGAATCCCTGGAGTGGAGCCGACGTTCTTTTCGAGAAATAGCATTGAAAAAATTTTGAGAGCTGGCGTTTGAAGATGCATACAGAACGATTCCACTGCGGCCAACGCACCACATTTCGGCTAAAGACAAGGAAGGTATTACAAGAGAAAGTAGGATTCGCATGGAGGCGTATGGACAGTCCTATTCCGTCAGTCTGTTCCCTCACTCTGTTCCCTCACTCTGTTCCCTCACTCTGTTTCTGAGTAGGAAGTCACACCAGCAGCCAAGAAAGGGAATATGACTGATTCACTAAATTACAGATCCATAAATTGCAGCAGCATTTTGGAACATATACTGTGTTCGAACATTATGAATTACCTCGAAGAAAACCATTTATTGACAACCGCCCACACGGATTCAAAAAATTCCGTTGCTGTGAAACACAACTAGCTCTCTTTTCCCACGAAGTAATAAGTGCTATCGACAAGGAAATTGATTTCATTTTTTTGGATTTCCAGAAGGCATTTGACACCTATTGAATGTAACTGGCTTTATGGTTTACTGTCAGAAAGTCAGACTTCGTAATAATTGACAGAAAGCCGTTCAGTAAAACAGATGTAAATTATAGGCCCTCTGCAGTTCCTTATAAACGATGTAGGAGACAATCTGAGCAACCCTCTCAGGTTGCTCTCAGATGATGCTGTCATTTACCGCATTCTAAAGTCACCAGATGATAGAACAAATCGAAAAATCGTTTAGACAAGAAATCTGTACGGTGCAAAAAGTGACAACTGGCTCTAAACAATGTATAGTCTGAAGTCTAAACGCAAGTGTTACGCAGATGCTTTGGGAATTCTAGCGTGAAACCGTGGAGGGGAGGCGACGTTCTTATCGAGACACACTATTGAGAAATTTTAGAGAACCTGCATTTGAAGCTGACTGCCGAGTGATTCTGCTGCCGCCAACATACATTGCGCCTAAGGACCACGAAGACAAACTACGAGAAATTATGGCTCATGTAGAGGCATATACAGGGTGGTCCATTGATAGTGACCGGGCCAAATATCTCACGAAATAAGCGTCAAACGAAAAAACTACAAAGAACGAAACTTGTCTAGCTTGAAGGGGAAAACCAGATGGCGCTATGGTTGACCCGCTAGATGGCGCTACCATAGGTCAAACGGATATCAACTGCGTTTTTTTTAAATAGGAACCCCCATTTTTGCTACATATTCGTGTAGTATGGTAAGAAACATGAATGTTTTAGTTGGACCACTTCTTTCGCACTGTGATAGATGGCGCTGTAATAATCACAAACATATGGCTCACAATTTTAGACGAACAGTTGGTAACAGGTAGGATTTTTATATTAAAATACAGAACGTAGGAACGTTTGAACATATTATTTCGGTTATTCCAATGTGATACATGTACCTTTGTCAACTTAACATTTCTGAAAATGCATGCTGTTAGAGCGTGATTACCTCTAAATACCACGTTAATGCAATAATTACTCAAAATGATGTCCGTCAACCTCAATGCATTTGGCAATACGTGTAACGACATTCCTCTCAACAGCGAGTAGTTCGCCTTCCGTAATGTTCGCACATGCATTGACAATGCGCTGACGCATGTTGTCAGGCGTTGTCGGTGGATCACGATAGCAAATATCCTCCAACATTCTCCACAGAAAGAAATCCGGGGACGTCAGATCCCGTGAACGTGCGGGCCACGGTATGGTGCTTCGACGACTAATCCACCATACATGAAATACGAGTATGCTATTCAGTACCGCTTCAACCGCATGCGTTCTATGTGCCGGACATCCATCATGTAGGAAGAACATCGCCATTCTGTCATGCAGTGAAACATCTTGTAGTAACATGGGTAGAATATTACGTAGGAAATCAGCATACATTGCACCATTTAGATTGCCACCGATAAAATGGGGGCCAATTATCCTTCCTCCCATAATGCCGCACCATACATTAACCCGCCAAGGTCGCTGATGTTCCACTTGTCGCAGCTATCGTGGATTTTCCGTTGCCCAAGAGTGCATATTATGCCGGTTTACGTTACCGCCGTTGGTGAATGACGCTTCGTCGCTAAATAGAACGCGTGCAAAAAATCTGTCATGGTACTGTAATTTCTCTTGTGCCAAGTGGCAGAACTGTACACGACGTTAAAAGTCGTCGCCATGCAATTCCTGGCGCATAGGAATATGGTACGGATTCAATCGATGTAGATGTAGCATTCTCAACACCGACGTTTTTGAGATTCCCGATTCTCGCGCAGTTTGTTGGTGGTTGGTGGTTGTTCTGGGGAAGAAGACCAGACAGCGAGGTCATCGGTCTCATCGGATTAGGGAACGACAGGGAAGGAAGTCGGTCGTGCCCTTTGAAAGGAACCATCCCGGCATTTGCCTGGAGCGATTTAGGGAAATCACGGAAAACCTAAATCAGGATGGCCGGACGCGGGATTGAACCGTCGTCCTCCCGAATACGAGTCCAGTGTCTAACCACTGCGCCACATCGCTCGGTGCGCAGTTTGTCTGCTACTGATGTGCGAATTAGCCACGACAGCAGCTAAAACACCTACTTGGGCATCATCATTTGTTGCAGGTCGTGGTTGACGTTTCACATGTGACTGAACACTTCGTGTTTCCTTAAATAACGTAACTATCCGGCTAACGGTCCGAACTATTGGATGAGCAGCATACATAGCACACTACCGTTGGGCATTTTGGTCACAGTAGCCATACATCAACATGATATCGACCTTTTCCTCAATTGGTAAACAGTCCATTTTAACACGGGTAATGTATCACGAAGCAAATACCGTCCGCACTGGCGGAATGTTGCGTGATATTACGTAGTTATACGTTTGTGACTATTACAGTGCCATCTACCACAAAGCGAAAAAAGTGGTCCAAGTAAAACATTCATATTTATTTATGCACTACACGAATATGTAATAAAAAATGGGGGTTGCTATTTAAAAAAAAACGCAGTTGATATCCATTTGACCTATGGCAGCGCCATTTAGCGGGCCAACCATAGCGTCATCTGGTTTCCCCGTCTGTTGTGTACATAGTTCCGCGCGTACACAACTTTCCCACTAGAGCGCGCCCCGCTAAGCACAACAGTGCAGGCGCAGCGCTCGTCCATCTCCGCACTACGAGATGGCGCTGCCTTAGAGACGGACCAAATTCTGCTTCCGCCGATCCGCGTATTAATATGTAACGCAGCCAACGAGATTGCTGCTATCGTAGAACCTTTTCTCCTCGCGGATCACACTCGCGCAGTGATACATGAACGCGCGAGGTATTATAACGAGTGTACAGACCTCCGATTAGTCAGTCTGCATTTGTCAGCAACAGTCTGTACAAGTTCTACATTTGTCTGTACCACTCTATAGTCAAGTTTCAGTCTGCGCCTAATAAGATTACCATATTCCTGTACATAGCCATGAAGAGAAATGTATAGACACCTTTGTCAGGTATCAGAGATATATGTGAGAATAAGATAAACGTACCAATACCAAAGGAACTTCAGATTGTCAATTGGAAGTAACATCCAGAACCAAGTTAAGTAATTTTTATGCTTGTTATTATTTTAATAAATGTGTGTGAAAATTTATCAAGTTCTTTTTAAAGTTGGTCACCGTCAATCTGCTACTCTAAGCGTGCAAGTGGCATTTCTATCGTCTGACCTAACGGCAGAAGATAAACACGCCACGATAAGACCACGAAACACATTGCTGACACTCGCCTTCTTCGTTAGAGCGACAAGTCAAATAATCTGATGGTGTGTGTAATGAAGGCCTTACAGTACGCACACCACACCCTTCAAGCTAGACGAGTTTCGTTCTTTGTAGTTTTTTCGTTTGAAGCTTAGTTCGTGGGATATTTGGCCCGGTCACGGTCAGTGGACCACCCTGTACATAGTAGTTTTTTCGTCCGCTGTTTGGAGTGGAACAGGAAAGGAAACGACTAATAGTGGTAGAGGGTACCCTCGGCCACGCACCGTACAGTGGCTCGCGGAGTGAGTAAGTGAGACGCAAAGTAACGCCGTCTACTGTGTCTTCCGTTTACGTGAAGACGGCACGCGCGGGACTGCGTTTCGTTTGCCTGCCACAGGAGGCGCGCAGGCAGGGCGAGCGGGTCCCGAGTCTCCCTGTCAATGCGGACCGCGCCACGAGCCTTCTCGGCCAGTGCCGTTCCGACACTGAAACAAACATCACGAGTGAAACTGCGAACTGTATCAACGCGACAGTGGGAAGGCCGAATTATGCCACTCCAGAATGAGTCTTTATTTACTCGTACGATTCGTATTTGCGTAAGTACACTGTTCGTATTGTAGGGATATCTGAAGACTAGTTTCCATGCGTTCGCATTCCGATTGGTGATGCGATTAACAAATTACTGAATAAATTTCGCGAAACGGGAAGTGCTCGTAACGAAAAGCGTAAACGACGGCGTACCGTGGTCACAGCAGCTCATCTCGGTGACACTCCCCGCCGCCTACAAGTGGTCCCCTAAAAAGTCTCTCAGACGTCTTTCACAGTAAACGCAAATTTCTTGCACCTCTGTAGAAAGATCTGCTAAGGTACTTGGGCTAAACCCCTGTAAAGTAACAGCAGGGAAAGAACTCAAACGTGATGATCCTGCGCACAGGGTTGGGTATTGCGAATGGGTTTCTAAACAAGTGCGCGACCGTGACATGGATCCGTACTTCATTCTGTTTTAAAACGGGGCTCGGTTTCATTTACACTTGTAAGTAGGCTGTTTAGGTTTTTATGTTGGTAACGCCACGTAGCGCTCTGTAAGAAAATCACTGACTGCGCTGTGTGAAGCCTGTGGCTGGTTTGCATTGTTGGAATATTTGCTATTGTAGTGTTGGGCAGTTGGATGTGAACAGCGCGTAGCGTTGGGCAGTTGGAGGTGAGCCGTCAGCAGTGGTGAATGTGGGGAGAGAGATGGCTGAATTTTAAGAGCGGATGCTCTGGACGTGTGTCCGCCAGAAAGAGAAAATTTGTAATACTGGATATCATGAACTCCTGGAAATGGAAAAAAGAACACATTGACACCGGTGTGTCAGACCCACCATACTTGGTCCGGACACTGCGAGAGGGCTGTACAAGCAATGATCACACGCACGGCACAGCGGACACACCAGGAACCGCGGTGCTGGCCGTCGAATGGCGCTAGCTGCGCAGCATTTGTGCACCGCCGCCGTCAGTGTCAGCCAGTTTGCCGTGGCATACGGAGCTCCATCGCAGTCTTTAACACTGGTAGCATGCCGCGACAGCGTGGACGTGAACCGTATGTGCAGTTGACGGACTTTGAGCGAGGGCGTATAGTGGGCATGCGGGAGGCCGGGTGGACGTACCGCCGAATTGCTCAACACGTGGGGCATGAGGTCTCCACAGTACATCGATGTTGTCGCCAGTGGTCGGCGGAAGGTGCACGTGCCCGTCGACCTGGGACCGGACCGCAGCGACGCACGGATGCACGCCAAGACCGTAGGATCCTACGCAGTGCCGTAGGGGACCGCACCGCCACTTCCCAGCAAATTAGGGACACTGTTGCTCCTGGGGTATCGGCGAGGATCATTCGCAACCGTCTCCATGAAGCTGGGCTACGGTCCCGCACACCGTTAGGCCGTCTTCCGCTCACGCCCCAACATCGTGCAGCCCGCCTCCAGTGGTGTCGCGACAGGCGTGAATGGAGGGACGAATGGAGACGTGTCGTCTTCAGCGATGAGAGTCGCTTCTGCCTTCGTGCCAATGATGGTCGTATCGTGTTTGGCGCCGTGCAGGTGAGCGCCACAATCAGGACTGCATACGACCGAGGCACACAGGGCCAACACCCGGCATCATGGTGTGGGGAGCGATCTCCTACACTGGCCCTGGCCGTACACCACTGGTGATCGTCGAGGGGACACTGAATAGTGCACGGTACATCCAAACCGTCATCGAACCCATCGTTCCACCATTCCTAGACCGGCAAGGGAACTTGCTGTTCCAACAGGACAATGCACGTCCGCATGTATCCCGTGCCACCCAACGTGCTCTAGAAGGTGTAAGTCAACTACCCTGGCCAGCAAGATCTCCGGATCTGTCCCCCATTGAGCATGTTTGGGACTGGATGACACGCGGTCTGCACGTCCAGCACGAACGCTGGTCCAGCTGAGGCGCCAGGTGGAAATGGCATGGCAAGCCGTTCCAGAGGACTACATCCAGCATCTCTACGATCGTCTCCATGGGAGAATAGCAGCCTGCATTGCTGCGAAAGGTGGATATACACTGTACTAGTGCCGACATCGTGCATGCTCTGTTGCCTGTGTCTATGTGCCTGTGGTTCTGTCAGTGTGATCATGTGATGTATCTGACCCCAGGAATGTGTCAATAAAGTTTCCCCTTCCTGGGACAATGAATTCACGGTGTTCTTATTTCAATTTCCAGGAGTGTATATATATTATGACTTTTGAACGCTATTAAGGTTTGTTCTCTATCAAAATCTTTCGTTTGCTAACTATGCCTATCAGTAGTTAGTACCTTCAATAGTTAGAATCTTTTATTTAGCTGGCAGTATTGGCGCACGCTGTATTCCAGTAGTTTCAATAACGAAGATTTTTGTAAGTTACTCATGAAAGGTTATTGTTAGTCAGGGCCATTCTTTTGTAGGGATTATCGAAAGTCAGATCGCGTTGCGCTAAAGAAATATTGTGTGTCAGTTTAGTGATTATCAGAATAAGTCAAGAGAGAAATGTTTGAGTACGTTCAGTTTTGCTCAGCTGTTTGAAAATCAAATAACGTAAGAGGTTTATCAGCACAGTAATTCATAAATTTTTCACACAGGTATCACAATTCCCAAAACTGCCTACACTGGAGCGCCGATTGCCGTATTCTGCTTCATGACGAACCCCTTCACGATCAGGAAACAGAAATGTGACGTACAGCTGGTGATGGCAGAATAATAGGCCCAATTTTTTTAAAGATACATTTTTAATGAAATGGGTGAAAGAGAACGATGCTTCTCGTTTTTTCAACAGGATTCGGCAAGGGCTAATACGGCCAGTCTTTCTTTGTACGAAGTTCACGACGTCTTCCTGGACAGAGTCTTTACCAACAATATCTGACCCAGTCTGCTTGGCTTTCCCGGCGAAGCGTTGTCATCTTGGAAAACCGGATTTTTTTTTTCTGCAGACTACCCGATTTTCCAAGACAACAATATTTGGCCCACTCAAGAGTAGCAATTTAACGTTGTGCGATATCTATTTGTGCGCAGTAATGAAGGATAAAGTGTACACAATCAATCCGCACACGTTACAGGAACTCAAGTATGATGTCTGGGAGTCAATTCGACTTTTATCATAGAGAATTACATTGTACGATGAATAGTTTGCGTAGATGTCAGAAATGCGTGGAAAAGAATGGAAAACAGTTCCAGCATCTCCTTGCATAACATGGGTGAGAAATAAATTTATTTTCAGATATCTTAAACTTATTGCTGCGGCATCTGATTTCCCGAGCAACGGGGCGCTCACTGCCCGCCGTCTACTGGGGCGTGCGTCTGGTCGTCAAATATATGGAGCACTCTCTACATTCCGTGTGTAAGGAAAGAACACACATCGGATTTCTCATACAGAGATGGCATCGGAATGCTGTTCACTTTTTTGGACGGGAGTCGTGTTATGTCTCGTGTAAGTAGGAACGGGTTCTGCCAGCAGGTACCGGACCTCTACAGAGCTATCTGTGTGGGCTGTCTACGCTGTAGTTTGACAATCTGCGATATGCCTGCACGCGTCGGTCTCCTGAGAACGTGGACTCGATGGGTTCAGCAGTCCCATGCGACTAGCGCCTGACAGTACACACACATTTTCTTGTCAGTGAAGGATCACACAGCCATGTCATCTACCCTGCGTCTTAAAGTGGACGCTGTTCGCAGCAACACAAGGACAGTGGGTTAGGGATATGCAACACGCGCCAGCCACTGCAACAGCGGAATTCACTTTGTACTTGAGGTCGGTCACGACAGTACCGGCAACGTGCAGTCTTCAAACTGGCCTTCACACTTCGTAGATGCTATTAAAATCACTGGAAATGGTAACCAGAGGTGGTCGTTTTCTGTTGCCAATGCCACACCACCATTCCGTCTGCTGGGTTTGTGTGACGATGTCTAGTGTAATCTGGCGACGTTCGTACCGCCACAAGAGCATCATGTAAAAGACGCTCAGTTTTCGTTCCCACATTGGATTAATGTCCAATTCATCTTCCATCCACGCCAAGTGTTCTGAGGTGTTGCGGCAAATGTCTTAAGTCCTCTATTTAATTGAAAATACGCATTAATAATGCGTTTGTTGAATTGAAAATGTGCGAGTCGCTAATACACACTCTTGCTTAGTGCAGCATGTTCCCAACGCTATACGAATTTAATTTTTGTTGGTACACCTTCAGCACATTTTTTTTCGTAATCGCTCTTCTGAGTAGTTTGATGCGGCCCGCCACGAATTTCTCTCCTGTGACAACCCCTTCATCTCAATTATTTTTGGATGTATTCCAACATCTGCCTTCCTCTACAGTTTTTGCCCTTTACACCTTCCTCTAGTACCATGGAAGCTACTTCCTGGTGTCTTAACGGATATCCTGTCATCCGGTCCCTTCTTCTTGTCAGTGTTGTCCATATACTCCTGTCCTCGCCGATTCGTGGAAAACCACCTCCTTCCTTATCTTATCAGTCCGCTTAATTTTCAACATGCGTCAGTAACACCACGCCTCGAACACATCTACTCTCTTCTGTTCCGGTTCTCCGATAGTCCATGTCTCCCTACCATACAATGCTGGGCTCCAGACGTACATTCTCAGAAATTTCTTCCTCAAGGCCTATGATTGATACTAGTAGACTTCTCCTGACCAGGAATGTCCTTTTTGCCATTGCTAGTTTGCTTTTGATGTCCTCCTAGCTCCGACCGTCATGGGTTATTTTGCTGCCTAGGTAGCAGAATTCCTTCACTTCGCCAACTTCGTATCACAGACTTTGGCGTTTAGTTTATCGCTCATCTCATTTCTGATACTCCTCATTACTATCTTCTTCGGTTTACTCTAAATCCACAATGTATGCTCGTTAGACTACTTACTCCATTGAAACTTTTAATCCTATCCTTGAACATTTCCTTTAGTTTCGCCATTGCTCCTCCCATATAATAGACTGAGCAGTAGTGCCAAAATACTGTATCCGCGTCTCACACCCTTCTTAATCCGAGTTCGTTGTTGGTGTTGCAACGTTACTGCTACCTCTCGGTTGTAATACATCTTAAAGTATATTATCCAGCTTTACGTATAACTTACACCGATTTTTTCTGAGACTTCCGTACATTTTGCGCCATTTCACACTGTCGAATGCTTCGTCGAAAAGTCCTGTGAAGGTCACTCATCTAACGCATTTGAACGACAAAAATAAAATAAAGCTGTTTGAAAGGTATAGGTTATTGTTAGTCAGGGCCATTCTTTTGTAGGGATTTTTGAAAGTCAGATTACGTTGCGCTAAAAATATTGTGTGTCAGCTTATCAGCACAGTAATTCATTAATTTCTCTAAGGGGACGTTTCATATGTCGACCCTTAGCCGAGGATACCTCACTGGAATCTTACGATTTTTCTTGTAGTTTGTGTAATTAGTGTAGCTATTGTTTATTTCTAGCGCGTAATTGTCGAGAGAATTTCCTTTGTAGTTGTAGTTTTTCGTTGCTGTACAGTAAAACAGTTGTGGCTTGCATGTAGATTTGCACCAAGTATTTCGCAGCTGCGCTTGCAATTAACTAGATATTACTTTCAGTGCTATGTTAATGTGTTCTCATTTTTGCTCTTCAGATTGTGCTTTTCTTGTTATCGTGTGAAATACGTGATAATTATGGCGTGTGAAAAACATAACACTAGGCTCCAAAGTAAATTGAGAAATGATAGTGACGACGAGCGTAGCTTATCAGCACCACTGTGTAATGAATTAACTAATGTTCAACATGGCCGGCCGGAGTGGCCGAGCGGTTCTAGGCGCTACATTCTGGATCCACGCGACCGCTACGGTCGCAGGTTCGAATCCTGCCTCGGGCATGGATGTGTGTGATGTCCTTAGGTTAGTTAGGTTTAAGTAGTTCTAAGTTCTAGGGGACTGATGACCTCAGCAGTTAAGTCCCATAGTGCTCAGAGCCATTTTGAATGTTCAACATTGTAATTTGGTAATTGTGCGTAGGGAAATGGAGCGGGCGGCAAATAATGGTGTAGACAGTGTAACAATTAGTGAACAGCGAAGCATTATCGATCGATCGGTCGACAACAGCTCGCCTCAGGAATCCGAAATGACAGGACATAATCTTGCAAATACTGTAGATTCAGGTTTTGCGTCCTCACCGTTTTCTTAAATAAGTCAAGACACATTTTCTGCTTTTCAAAATGCGAATATTGCCGGTTCAAATGCACTGCCGAATAGCACTGAGGAACATGTTTCAGACACCAGGACATTGTTATTATAATTAATGCAACAAATGGGACAAAAGCTTCAAAAGTTAGACACAATGGAACAAAATCTTCAAAAGTTAGACCCGATGGAACAAAGTCAGAGACAAACACAGCAACAGCTTCAAAAGTTAGAATCTTTTATTTAGCTGGCAGTACTGGCGCTCGCTGTATTGCAGTAGTTCTGGTAACGAAGATTTTTGTGACATAAATGATTCATGAAAGGTATAGGTTATTGTTAGTCAGGGCCATTCATTTGTAGGGATTTTTGAAAGTCAGATTACGTTGCGCTAAAAATATCGTGTGTCAGCTTATCAGCACAGTAATTCATTAATTTTTCTAAGGCGACGTTTCATGTTCTGGTAAGCAGGGCTACAACATGATTTTGTCCCGAACACCCAATCAGTCAAATGCAAACACAACACAACACAACACAACACAACTGACGCCCGACGTGAATCTGAAAGAGTTCTTTTGCAGTGCAGACCCTACAACAAAAATCGCCAAATGTCGCCAGCGCTTCTGACTCCGACTGCACAATGTCTGTCCACGTGGTAGGGGCTGTGTGGCAGTGCAAACATTGTTCCATTCACAGATCGCAGGGCAGAGCAGAGCAGACGTAATGGAAACGCCCACACACACACACTCACACACACACACACACACACACACACACACACAGATTGCCAGCTCGTCATTAGCGACAGACAAGAAGTGCATAGCGTGGTCCCTCCCCCCCCCCCCCCCTCCCTCGTCACGGCTCTGTCCACTCCACAAAAACCGCGAAGTGGGTGTGCCGAGACGTGTCCTCAGGCCCTCTGCTGTTGACTTAGCGCCGCGCACAGGAGTCCGGACACAGTGCTGGACGTCACTTCTCGCAGCAATTCTCGTATAATGGTGCGCGTGTGAATAATAATCCACACCGTACATCTTTCTCTGAGTTTCTTAGAAGTAGATACCTTAGGGGTTGCGAAGCAACTCAAATCGCTTGATACGGGCAAGTCTTCACGTCCACATTGTATACCAATTAGGTTCCTTTCAGATTACGCTGATACAATAGCTCCCTACTTAGCACTCATATACAACCGCTCGCTCACCGATAGATCTGTACCTACAGATTGGAAAATCGCGCAGGTCGCACCAGTGTTTAAGAAAATTAGTAGGAGTAATCCATCGAACTACAGACCTATATCATTGACGTCTGTTTGAAGCAGGGTTTTGGAGCATGTACTGTATTCAAACATTATGAATCACCTCGAAGGGAACGATCTATTAATACGTAATCAGCATGTTTTCAGAAAACATCGTTCTTGTGCAACGCAGCTAGCTCTTTATTCGCACGAAGTAGTGGCCGCTATCGACAGGGGATCTCAAGTTGATTCCGTATTTCTAGATATCCGGAAAGCTTTTGACACCGTTCCTCACAAGCGACTTCTAATCAAGCTGCGGGCCTACGGGGTATCGTCTCAGTTGTGCGACTGGATTCGTGATTTCCTGTCAGGAAGGTCGCAGTTCGTAGTAATAGACGGCAAAAAATGGCTCTGAGCACTATGCGACTTAACTTCTGAGGTCATCAATCGCCCACAACTTAGAACTAATTAAACCTAACTAACCTAAGGACATCACACACATCCATGCCCAAGGCAGGACTCGAACCTGCAACCGTTGCGGTCGCTCGGCTCCAGACTGTAGCGCCTAGAACCGCACGGCCACTCAGGCCGGCAATAGACGGCAAATCATCGAGTAAAACTGAAGTGATATCAGGTGTTCCCCAGGGAAGCGTCCTGGGACCTCTGCTGTTCCTCATCTATATAAATGACCTGGGTGACAATCTGAGCAGTTCTCTTAGGTTGTTCGCAGATGATGCTGTAATTTACCGTCTAGTAAGGTCATCCGAAGACCAGTATCAGTTGCAAAGCGATTTAGAAAAGATTGCTGTATGGTGTGGCAGGTGACAGTTGACGCTAAATAACGAAAAGTGTGAGGTGATCCACATGAGTTCCAAAAGAAATCCGTTGGAATTAGATTACTCGATAAATAGTACAATTCTCAAGGCTGTCAATTCAACTAAGTACCTGGGTGTTAAAATTACGAACAACTTCAGTTGGAAAGACCACATAGATAATATTGTGGGGAAGGCGAGCCAAAGGTTGCGTTTCATTGGCAGGACACTTAGAAGCTGCAACAAGTCCACTAAAGAGACAGCTTACACTACACTCGTTCGTCCTCTGTTAGAATATTGCTGCGCGGTGCGGGATCCTCACCAGGTGGGATTGACGGAGGACATCGAAAGGGTGCAAAAAATGGCAGCTCGTTTTGTATTATCACGTAATAGGGGAGAGAGTGTGGCAGATATGATACGCAAGTTGGGATGGAAGTCATTAAAGCAAAGACGTTTTTCGTCGCGGCGAGGTCTATTTACGAAATTTCAGTCACCAAGTTTCTCTTCCGAATGCGAAAATATTTTGTTGAGCCCAACCTACATAGGTAGGAATGATCATCAAAATAAAATAAGAGAAATCAGAGCTCGAACAGAAAGCTTTAGCTGTTCGTTTTTCCAGCGCGCTGTTCGGGAGTGCAATGGTAGAGAGATAGTGTGATTGTGGTTCGATGAACCCTCTGCCAAGCACTTAAATGTGAATTGCAGAGTAATCATGTAGATGTAGAAACGCTGCATTAAGCTTCAGTACAGCATATTATGTCCACAGTAGCTCGGCCGGTTGGCCGTGCGGTCTAACGCACGGCCTTCCGGGCGGGAAGGAGCGCCTGGTTCCCCGGCACGAATCTACCCGGCGGATTTGTGTCGAGGTCCGCTGAACCGGCCAGTCTGTGGATGGTTTTTAGGCGGTTTTCCATCTGCCTCGGCGAATGCGGGCTGGTTCCCCTTATTCCGCCTGTTACACTATGTCGGCGATTGCTGCGCAAACAAGTTCTCCACGTACGCGTACACCACCATTACTCTACCACTCGTCTGGTGTGAGACGTTCCCTGGGGGGGTACACCGGGGGCCGAACCGCACAATAGCCCTGGGTTCGCTGTGGGGCGGCGGAGGGGTGAAGTGGACTGCGGTAGTCGTTATGGGGTTGTGGACCACTGCGGCTGCGGCGGGGACGGAGCCTCTCCGTCGTTTCTAGGCCCCCGGTTAATATACAATACATACAATGTCTGCAGTACGACCTCTGTTTCTTTTAGTTTAAAGTAACTTATTTCATGGACTACATACACAGAAATCTACACTACGATATGTGTAAAGACAAGTCGTTCTTTAACGTTGCTACCGAAAGTCTGTAACAGTTCTTGCCCAACTGACTTCAGAGTAGAGTTTTACACGATACTCTAATAAAAGTTCGGACGGACATAGGCTAACGATGGAGACAAGTTTACCTCAAATATTCACACGATGCTCTAATAAACGTTCGGAAAGATATAGCCATACTTCTTTTAAATATATATGGTATGTAAATATGTATGCCATATAAATGGGGAATGTTTTATAGGAATATCGAAAAGTTCTTGACAGATTTACTTCAAATTTTCAGAGAGTACTGTAATAAATGTTCATATCGCCACAGGCTAGAGAGAGAGAGAGAGAGAGAGAGAGAGAGAGAGAGAGAGAGAGAGAAAACCTTGTCAGCAAAAGTCTCGCTAAATTCTTCTTCAATGTACTTCATATTTGTAGACTCTGATAAATACTCTGACGGATAGGCTGTATATTTTTTTAGACATCAATGTACAGATTTTCTGTTAAGACTGACTACAGGAAGAGAAATGTGGTGTAGTGTGCTGCAGTGCTGCTGTGTTCTGAGTACGTGTCGCTTCATTTTCTTCCTGGCAGTCAGTTTTAACTGCAATAACAGCGGATTTAAACCATTAGGCAAATTACTTCTTTCTTAAATATTATTCCTCCTTATACAGGGTGAGTCACTAACTATTGCCACCAAGAATAACTCCGAAAGTATGATAGGAGCTGAAAAATGTTGCATGGAACAACGGGAGCCATAATATGACGTTTGTTTCTTGTTGCTAGGTGGGATCGCGCTTCAGAGATATTAAGTTCAACTTTGTTTTTTTTTTATTTTTTTTAATGAGATGCTATATTTTCTGGTATCGGCTATCGAGACGAGTCCACTGATGTGCAACAGTAAGATCTTTGAAGCTCAACGAAGGTCACACAGGTGGCATGTTCGTCCATTTACAGAAAATGCTGCATTGGTATCAGTGCAGTGCTGCAATCTTCGTATCATGGATTGAGTGGTATTCCCTATCACTTCGGCACTTATCGAAGCACCTGCTCTGACAATTCTCTCTCGCATATCTTCAGGTGTAGTTGAACGTCTTTATAAACAGTGTCATTTAGAATCCCCACAAGAAAAAATCTAGAGGCGTCAAGTCTGGCGAACGAGCCGGCAACGACACATGTTCTCTGCGTCCAATCTAACAATTTGGAAATTGTTTCTGCAACTCATTTCTAGCCATCAGCGAAAAATATGCCAGACACCCATCGTGTTCCTTGTTCGTAATGGTATTTCTTCCAATAAGAGACCTAATGTTTCTTGCAGGAATGTGCTGTACTTCCTGCCATTAAGATTTACTTTTATGAAATAGGGGCCCAGAATCCCACACCATACGTTCACCGACCACGGTTTCTGATGTACAACTTGTCGCAGCCAACATAGATTTTCAGTTGCCCAATAATGCATGATATGCAAATTAACGTTTCTATGGTTCGTGAATGTAGCCTCGTCAGTAAATAAAGTTAAATTAATAAATGTTTCATCCCTCTGAATCTTACGTTGAGCCCATCGGCAGAATTCAATGCGACGCATACAATCCGTACCAGTTAATTCTTGGTGGAGACTTATATGGTAAGGATGATATATATGGCGATGCAGAACACGAACTACTCTGGCTCATGCCAGATTCCCTTGCGATTTGACGCGATCTAACACAAGGATCTCGAACCACAGTGGCAAGACTAGCAATTTCCGTTTCGTCGTTAGTAACTCTCCTTTGCCGGATATGTTTCCGATGCGTTAAAAATGCAGTTGTTGTTTATCATATACATATTTTAATGTACGACGTGTAGGGTGAGTACGTTCCGGATATCTTTCAGCGTATAAGTCTCTAGCTCTCACCGAATTTCGTTGGCATTCTCCGTTAATGAGTAGCATATCGACTTGTTGTTCGAAGGAATACATCATTCACATCCGCTTGATTCGACGATACTAGTCTTACCGTTCCTATTAGTGTTGTATCGCGAAACCGTCGAATGGTGTTTACTGTTGTGACTTGGCAAGACAGCCAAGCCACTATGAGAGGAAGCCGAAAGGCACGCGTTTAAGCTCACGCAGGCTGGGGTGAGGTCTGGAACAGCTAAAGGAGTTGAGTCTAGTAAAAAAAGTACGTAGCTTCTGGAATACTTAACTTTAATCCATAATTGGTGAACATCGGTCTGACGGCACATGCATCACAAGATAAATAGCAAATGATAATGGCGCCTTGCTAGGTCGTAGCAAATGACGTAGCTGAAGGCTATGCTAACTGTCGTCTCGGCAAATGAGAGCGTAATTGTCAGTGAACCATCGCTAGCAAAGTCGGCTGTACAACTGGGGCGAGTGCTAGGAAGTCTCTCTAGACCTGCCGTGTGGCGGCGCTCGGTCTGCAATCACTGATACTGGCGACACGCGGGTCCGACGTATACTAACGGACCGCGGCCGATTTAAAGGCTACCACCTAGCAAGTGTGGTGTCTGGCGGTGACACCACATTTACATATCAATAGCGCGTTAGATGGATACGCCGTATTCGACGAGTATTTACTATTTGCTCGATATACGAGAGAGAATTGTCAGAGCATGTGCTTCGACGTGCCGATGTGATAAGGAATACCACTCAGTCCATGATAAGAAGATAGCAGCACTGCATTGATACTAATGGTCATCACTTCGAACACCTTCAGTAAATGGACGTTCATGCCACCTGTGTGACATTCGTTGAGCTTCAAAGACCTTACTGTTACACATCATTGGATTCGTCTCGATAGCCGCTATCATAAAATAAGTACCAAACTATAGTATCCCATTTAAAAAAAAAACAAAGTTGACCTTCATACCTCTGACGCGACCCGACCTAGTAACAAAAAAGCAACGACATATCATGGCCCCCGTTGTCACATGCAACATTTGTCCCGCAAGCTTTTCAGCTATTATCATACTTTCGGAGTTATTCTTTGTGCCAATAGTGACTCACCCTGTATATCATATTGAACAAAAATTCTATAAGTGGTGTTTTGTTTTCCTCCAAACAGTTGGTTATAATAGAAAACGGTAAAGTTTTATTTGCCGCTTATAGGCTTATGATTAGGATACTACGACAAGTTTTCAGTAAATAATGCACACTTTTTTTTCGAAAAAAGGCTGGTTTCATTCAGGATTCGAGTTGACCATATTGTTACACACTCTCTCGGCTACAACACGGTCTCCGTTCAGTGCGACGCCCTTACGCCACCTCACTGGGAGGGCCAGTATTCCCACTCTACTGGCCGATGTTTTAGCCAACTTCTTGCTGAATCAATAACCTCCCCATCATCCACGTACTGCTTCCCATGGAGAGCGCCTTTCATTGGGTCACGCAGATGGTCGTTCGTTGCTCTCTAAGGTGAGTGAGCCAACAGGCGCACACCTTTGAGTAGCCCGGCTGGTGGACGAGTGTATCAGCACTCTCTACGCAGACGTCCAGTTGTGCAGTGAGGTGTTTGATTGTGATCCGTCGATCACCTCACGTTCCATCACTGCAGGAGTGTGCGGTGGGTTAGCACGTGGGAGACTGGACAGGTTTGCGCCACCTTGTTGCGAGGATGACAGATGCCTCTCCCAACGACTCACCGTGCATTTGTTCACTCCTTGGTCTTCGTAGACGATCTGCAAGCGGCTTTGAATATCTGCTATGCTCTGGCTTTCCGCCAATACAATCTCAGTGACAGCTCTCTGCTTGGGACGCACTTCCGTTACAGAGGCCATTTTGAAGAATATGAGGTGTGGCTAGAAAAAAACCGGACTAGTACTGGTGAAACAATAAAACGAATGCAATAAGCTGAAAGTCGCGTGGCCTGTCACGTGACTCTCGCTCCGCCTACTGCTCGAGTTTCATCTGCCTCCTGCACTCAGTCTGCCCGTGGCGTCTGTTTTAAGTAGTTGACGTTTTGTCTGTGCGTCGGAAAATGTTGAGTGTACAGAAAGAACAGCGTGTTAACATCAAATTTTGTTTCAAACTAGGAAAATCTGCAAGTGAAACGTTTGTAATGTTACAACAAGTGTACGGCGATGACTGTTTATCGCGAACACAAGTGTTTGAGTGGTTTAAACGATTTAAAGATGGCCGCGAAGACACCAGTGATGACACTCGCACTGGCAGACCATTGTCAGCAAAAACTGATGCAAACATTGAAAAAATCGGTAAACTTGTTCGACAAGATCGCCGTTTAACAATCAGAGCAGTGTCTGAGTTAACAGGAGTTGACAAGGAAAGTGTTACGCAGATTCTTCATGAAAGTTTCAACATGAACAAAGTGTGTTCAAAAATGGTTCCAAAGTGTCTCACAATTGAACAGAAGGAACGCCGAAGAATGATTTGTTCTGACATCCTGGAAAACATTGAAAGTGATCCCACCTTCTTACAAAATGTTATTACTTGCGATTAATCGTGGTTTTTTACTTACGATCCCGAAACTAAACGCCAATCGATGCATTGGAAAGCTCCTGGTTCTCCACGACAAAAAAAAGCACGAATGTCAAAATCGAAATTCAAGGCAATGATGATTGTTTTTTTTGACATCAAGGGGATTGTGCACATTGATTGGGTACCAGAGGGACAAACAGTGAATCAGCATTACTACATTAGCGTCCTGGCTACCCTACGTGAGCGAGTACGGAGAAAACGGAACGATTTGTGGAGAAAAAAGTCATGGATCCTTCACCAAGACAATGCCCCAGCTCACAGTGCGTTGTCAGTGAAGACGTTTTTGGCAAAACACAACATTCCCATCTTAGATCATCCACCCTACTCACCTGATTTGGCCCCCTGTGACTTTTTTCTTTTCCCTAAAGTCAAGTCAGCTTTGAAAGGAACTAGATTTGAGACTGTTGAAGCAGTAAAAGAAAAAGCGACGGAAGTAATGTATGGACTTACCGAAAATGATCTGCAGCATTGCTATGAACAGTGGAAAATTAGTATGGAGCGGTGTAGAGACCGAGGAGGAGAGTACATTGAAGGAGATAACATGAAATTGTAAATAATTGTAAATAAATGTTTTTTCCAGCATCAGTCCGGTTTTTTTCTGGCCGCACCTCGTAGGTATAGCGTCGCCACATGTCGGAACGTCGTGAAAGTATAGCCGCTGAAGTGGGAATATTCCACAATGTCTTACAACAAATTCCTCACTTTTTCAAGCGAAAATGTCCGAGAAAACAATGTATTGAATTACTTATTGATCTCATCTCGTACTTGAGAAAAGTGGTCTATCTCGATAAAACAGTTATTATTTATGAGATTTTCATTGAAATATGAGTGCACAATTTCTCAATACAGCCAACTTCCCCGTTGTCATTGTTTACGGGGGTCGTTCAATAAGTAATGCCCAACAATTCTTTTCTCTGGTCATATTTATTGTTAAGAGCCAGAATCAGGTGACAATATAGATCAACATGTCTTGTCCATGTCCTATCTTTCTACGTAGTCGCCGTCTTGTTCTATGGCTGTACGCCGACGTTGTGGATGAGCGTATGTTCCCTGGTGGTAAAAGCTGTTGGCCCGTTGGCGTAGCCATGTTTTCACTGCATGACTGACACTCTCGTCATCTTGAAAGTGTGTGCGCCGTAGAGAAGCGGGCCAAAGAGACGGAAGTCCGAGGGTGCCAACTCTGGCCTGTAGAATGGAAGAGGTGATGATGTCCAACCCAACTTGGCGATGTGTTCCCGGGTTCTCAGACTTGTGTGTGGCCGTGCATTATCGTGTTGGAGCAAGATTTCTACTGGATTCTTGTAAACGGTTTTTGAGTTTGTTCAGAGTCCCTGAATTCATTGTTGACCCTCTTCGCGTCACATCCGCGAGACGCCATCATAATCCCAAAAGACTGTCACCACGACTATTCCGGTAGAGGGAGTTGTCTTGAATTTCCTCTTTCTTCATGAATGAGGATGATGCCACTCCATTGACTGCCTGTTTGTTTCCAGCGCGAAGTGGTGCACACAACTTTCGTCCCCCGTAACGATCCGTGACAGACAGGCCTCTCCGTCGGTCTCGAAACGCTCCAACAAGTCAGATCAGATGGTCTTTCTTTGAATCTTGTGGTCCTCTGTGAGCACCTCTTTGAATGTCCGAGCGTCTCGATTTTGCAGACGCACTTTCAATGCTGACCGACAACTGTAGAGTCAAGTGTCGAGTTGTGATGCGCCGGTCGACACGAATAATCGCATCCGCACGATTCATCATGTCCGGAGCAGAGGCTGGGACAGGACGTCCAGAGAGTGGCTGATCGTGGAGCTCTGTTTCCGCATTTCCTGAGGCGGAAACTTTCTTTACCCATCGCCCAACTGGACTCCTATCAACTGCAGCATCGCCATACACGGCACACAAACGTTTAAGGATGTTCACCATTTTTAAACTCAATAGCAGTACGCTGCTTCTAACGAGAGTCGTATGTAGACGCCATTTTGACGACGTACTACGGCTCTGCCGTCTGCCAGAATGGTTTCAAACTTCACCGGCGCACAGAACAAACATCAAAAGTGAAGCACCAACAAGGACGTTTGTCTGTGAGCATTAATGGCTTTTTTAAAAAGTAGGACATTACTTATTGAACGACCTTCGTACGTACGACGTCTTCGTTTATGTCCTCGTTGATCCATTTCGCCTAGCCACCAAGAGCTGTTGCATGGCGATAGATTCACGGATCCAGTTATATGGCTCCTTCCGTGTATAGCGATTTTACGACTATGACGTGTGGGGCCTGAAGATGGCATCAATGTAATGCCAAAACTGGTAGCACATAGCAGTTCATAAAATAAAATAGATTTCTACAATACATACGACTGTTGGTAAATTATTGCATCAAGATCTTCGCTTATGGTACAAGTTGATTAAAAGGAGGGATCGATTGATAGGAAACGTCGTGGGGCATAAGGGAGAGCTGCATCAAAGCAGTCTTCGGACTGAAGAGCATGACGACAAACACCATAGCCAGCCAGGTACTGAGCGTGGTCAGCAGAAAGGGTACAGCGCTTGCAACAGAGCTGCGTAGGTCCAGGGGAGCGCTTGTCTCACGTGCTGCGGCGTTTATTACATTACGGCGGAGTGAGCGGCGGAGGGTGACTTATGCACTCGGGGAGCTGCGCGTGACGGACGGCACGGCACGCAAACAGCGGACACGCCCTTGTGTGTGTGTGTGTGTGTGTGTGTGTGTGTGTGTGTGTGTGGGCAGCACTCAGCTCCGGAGAGACACAGATCAGAGGGCGAGCATGTGGCGCCGTCTTAATGGCGCGGCGTCCCGGCCAGTGCAGGGGGGGACCGCGGGCATTAGCTGGCCGCAAGAAGCCGGCGTGTCGCGTCCGCGTGTGTGCGGGCACAGAGTCCGGCGGCCATTAGCGCTTCTTGCGCCTGCGACGTGTGTGCCGCGTGTCGCCCCCGCCACCCACCCACTCAGCGCGCCCACGCCTGCTCGAGTCCTCCCCAGCGTCGCCTCCCCTCCACCCCAGACACGTTCCTCATATCTGCCGGCGTACGTTTCTCTTAACGAAAATGTGTGGGCCCTCGCTCCGTCCACTCTGTGTGGGCCCTCGCTCCGTCCACTCGCTTTCCACCAGTGCGTCCGCAAGTGCTCCAGTCTCCCTCAGCTAAATTCACTGGCACGCTGACACCTCCACTCGCAATACAGCTCAAACGACTTTCACGACACGCTCCAAGCGGCGATGAACTTTTCTGAAGTACGAAAAACACGTCTCAAATTTTGTCAGTCTTTTTTTGTTATACTTCTTCTATTCGGGGTCTGTTGTTGTTGTGGTTTTCAGTAGACAGACTGGTTTGAGGCAGCTCTCCATGCTACTCTATCCTGTGCGAGCCTCTTCATCTCCGAATAAGTTCTGAACCTACATCCCTCTTCATCTCCGAATAACTACTGCAACCTACACCCTTCTGAATCTGTTTAGTGTATTCATCTCTTGTAAGAAACAGCAAAGGCCCCGTAACACTTCCCGTCAATTACTAACAACTGTGACCTCTCTGAAAGGAAATCACGAATCGAGTCACATAACTGAGACGATAATCGATAAGTACGCGATTTCACTACGAGCCTCTTGTGTGGTACAGTGTCAGAAGCCTTTTAGAAATCTAGAAACACGGAATCAGTTTGAAATCCCAAGTCAACAGAACTGAACAGTTCGTGTGCATAAAAAGACCGTTTTCTTCGAGGCACTTAATAATATTCGAACACAATTTATGTTCCAAAATCCTGCTGCATATCGACGTTAATGATATGGGCCTTTAATTTAGTGGATTACTCCTACTACCTTTATTGAATATTACTTTGATCTGTGCAACTTTCCAGTCTTTGAGTGTTGATCCTTTGTCGAGTAAGCGGTTGTATATGATCGCTAAGCAGAGAGGTAATGCATCAGCATACTCCGAAAGAAACCTCACTGGTATACAGTCTTGACCGGAGGACTTGGCTTTATTGATTTTAAGTTGCTTCACTACTCCCGGAACATCTACTTCTAAGTTACTCACTCGTAGTCTGGAATATTTTCTTCGTCTTCTTTTGTGAAGGCATTTCGGAAGGCTGTGTCTAGTAACTCTGCTTTGGCAGCACTGGAGCAGTATCTCCATTGTTATCGCGCAGAGAAGCCATCGATTGTTACTTGCCGCTAACATACTTCACATACAACCAGAATCTCTTTGGATTTTCTGCCAGGTTTCGAAACGAAGTTTCTTGTGGAAACTATCACAAGCATCTCACATTGAAGTCCGCGCTAAATTTCGAGCTTCTGTAAAAGATTACCAATGTTGAAGATTCTACATTCGTTTAAATTTGGCATGCCTTTTTCGTTGTTTCTGCAACAGTGTTCCGATCCGTTTTGTATACCAAGGGGGCGATCAGTTCCGTCTTCGTGTCTTACCTACCACACAAAAGCACCGTGGTGTCATCTTTCAACAGGACAATGCTTGTCCTCACCTGCCACCCGTCCCTGGGAACTGTCTGCGTGGTGTTGAGGTACTCCAGTGGCCAGCGGCATGCCCAGATCCGTGTCTGATGGAGCACGTGTGGGACCAGGCTGACTGTCAAATCCGTCCCAGGGCTAGGGGCCAGGTCGTCCAGTACCAGATACAACAACTGTGGCGCTGGTTGCCTCAGGAGAGGATACAACGGTTCCGTGACACCCTTCCTGTCCGAAGCAGCACAAGCATTCTTGCAGCTCTATACTCACACTGCCAGAGTTCTTTGTAAATCTGGATCGTTTTGAAATCACTGAAATAACATCTTATTCGCTCTTCGCCAGTGAAGATTCATTTCGTTTCCTCCTGCGGTTCTGGGAGCTTCTCTTTTACTGTCAGGCAGTGTAGAGACAAAATCGTTCCAATAAATATGTGTCTGCAAAGAATCTTTTTCCAAGATTGATGCGATTAGATGGTTACAAGCCGGCACTATCTTTAATATGAAGCATCGTCCCAGTTAATAGAAATGTATTTGAAATGTAAACTTTTCAATCAAGTTCCCAGTTAACTGGACTTAGATTTCATCCTTGAACCTACCTCAACAGGAAATAAAATTTATTGTACACGCGTAACAATTAAAAGATGTGTTCGACATGTGATACACAGATCTGGATGGATTCGTGCACTAGTCTCTGGAGTTACGAATTCTTTCAGACACCCCCAGATCATCTCGTAAATCTTGAAAATACCATACATTTCACTCTTGCACTTCTTGAATGATAGTGCTGTTACATTTATGAGATGGCACCAGACAGGAAAATCCGAAAGATAAAGGTCAGGTGATGCTGCAAGCGAAAGTACAGGCCTCAGCTCCATCTTTCCGTCTTGGAACCATATTGGTGCATCACACATCATCTTACGCCAGTAGAAAAACATGCCGGTGTCCCGTGATGAGTGCAACACATCCCCCTGAGCGTAGGTCGTGAGTGAAATTGGACCCCAATCACATGGGAACTTTATCGAGACGTTTACACTTCAATGAGACCAACATTTCATAGTAAAATCAGTGATGGCTTGTAACTACGCATACACACGCAGGATGCTGCTAGGTATCGTTTAAAAGCACTACAGTACTGTACTACATGTACCCATACTGTAAATATGAAAGCGTTATTGCAGTTAGTGTTCCGCTTACATTTTTCAGAGATGAGCGTCACTTCTACCATCTTTGCGCTGCCGTACATGGTAGTAGTACTCAGAAGCACCTTCAACTGGAGACGGTTGACTGTGTGACACGATTGCCACATACCACTAGGCGGTGTTGTTTCACTTTGTCCCGCTATTTTGTGGTTACTTTATTGCAAGCCCTGCGCATGTTTGTGTGGGAGGAAAGACTTGTGTATTTCTCGGTGGGAAGTTGACCTCCTGGTGTGTTCTCAAGGTGTTCAGTGGGTCTCATTAGGAGGGGTCACCATCCAAAGAGACAGTTTTCGCGGAAGTGGGGACGTGGGCCTCCCTGTGCTTTTCTTGGCTAGAGCCGGCCCCGGGACCGCTTTGCAGCCATGGCGGTTCCCACAGAACAACTGAGCGTGACGTCTTCGTGTTTTCCATATGGAAATGAAAGGACGATGGACGGGATACAGTGGCGCCGCCGGAGAAAGTCGGTTTCTGTCACTCGAGTCGAATGAGCGCTCGGTGTGAAGAGGCTGGCGAGTCGTTGGGACATTGCCAAAGCCCATGAACAAATAAGAACCAAAAATGCCTCTGAGCACTATGGGACTTCTTCTGTGGTCATCAGTCCCCTAGAACTTAGAACTACTTAAACCTAACTAACCTAAGGACATCACACACGTCCATGCCCGAGGCAGGATTCGAACCTGCGACCTCAGCGGTCGCGCGGTTCCAGACTGTAGCGCCTAGAACTTCTGCTGTGTTCCCCTGTTTTCTTGTGAAATAAGCGGTATTCTGGTTCACCACATTCGCAACAGCACTCACAAGGGGAAGGCACCAGACACGGCCAATCGATTCGGCTCAGATTTGGCAGGTCACTTGTGTACAACCTAAAACGAAGGAATCTAAGATATTTTGGGTCAACGCCCCTATGACGAGCAATCGACTCAAGATTGGAGGGATCGATAGATAATTGTAAATAGAGCATTTTTCATCATCAGGTACTGGGTCCGCAAACGCAAACTTTTTCAGAAATCAAGGAAAGAAACTTCTACAACTGCTGCTTATGTACTCACACGGTAAACGCTTTTCGCCGACGGCGCCGATAGCGCAACGGCCAAGGTAACTGGCTGGGACTCGGAGAACCCGGGTTCGAACCTCGAAGAAATCTAGCGGATGTTATTCTTTTCGTTTGTATTTTTCCATGGGTCAATTAATAGGGATAGGAGAGTTAATAACGTAAGTAAATCAATAAGTAATGATAATAATAAGGTAGACAAACTAATTTCCCAAACGCCGTAAGTTAGTAAAGCATTAAACTTTTAAGCCTTGTCACATGAAAACAACTCCGAGTGCTGCGAATTCCTCACGAGGGATCACAGATAGACAACCGCGCGTCGCTTGTTTACAGCGAGGCACGGGACAGAATGCACGCGGGGAGAGTTGTGTAGTCCCGGTTGCCTCTTCGTCATATCATAGTTGTGAGTCTGGAAGAGTAAAGGTGTCCAGCTCGAGCCTTATAGAAGTTGTGGTGTCACCGCCAGACACCACACTTGCTAGGTGGTAGCTTTAAATCGGCCGCGGTCCATTAGTACATGTCGGACCCGCGTGTCGCCACTGTCAGGATCGCAGACCGAGCGCCACCACAAGGCAGGTCTCGAGATACGGAACAGCACTCGCCCCAGTTGTACGGACGACATTGCTAGCGACTACACGGACGAAGCATCGCTCATTAGCCGAGCAGATAGTTAGAATAGCCTTCAGCTAAGTCCCTGGCTACGACCTAGCAAGGCGCCATTAGCCTTACATAGCAATTGATAATTATCGTCTAAAGCATGTCTCAACAAGAACGATGTATACAACAAGGATGGATTAAAGTTAAGTATTCCAGAAGCTACGTACTTTTCTTTATAACATTCATTACTTCTCCTGTTTCAGACCTCAATCGCCTGCTTGCTTAATGGCCGCCTCCCTTAAAAAATGTGCGTAGTGTTGGCAAACTGTCAACACTACAGAAGTCAATCGGAAAGAGTTGTTTTCCGTTATTAGGCTGCCGCGAACCTCGCGGATACATGTACTGATTTTTCCATCGTTAATGCGCCAAATGAAATACGTTTTGTGAATGAATACAGTGTTCTTCCGTAAGTAACATATGACGAGCACTATATGTAGTTTGTAGTAATTAGCCAGTCTGTTCATGCCGTAGTAACTACCTATTGTTTCTTGTGTCGTATCTTTCATGTGCATAATCTGAATAATGGAGGATGTACACCCTTCGTCTAGCGCTGTAATATATAGTTGGCAGCCTGTCACAGACGATGGCAAGCGGGAAGTTACCGACGTTGTGTTTTGGTTTGTAAAAGTGTTACGAGACAGATGCATTATCAATGCACTACTGGAAGCAGCCAGGTCTGTTCTCGGCGTTCCACGTTCATTGGAGCGGCTATCGTTGAGCGAGTTTTGGAGCTGACGAAATAGTTGATACTGAAGTACTATACCATGAAGACGAAGCAGAAGGCGATTCACTGGAAGATATCCCGACTAGTGATTCGCAAAATGGTCATAATTTTGGAAATCTCCACGTCACTGGGAATATGTGCTTCATCTATTCCAGATGTGTATTACGAAACGGTTTTTCTAAACGATTGAACTATGGCTCTATACCCCTTGAAGTAAAAGTAAAGGCGGTAGCGCTAGCCAGGAATCATCCAAATTGGAACTTACAAACAATGCAAAAGAATGGAGCAACAACAGCCCTGAAAACGAAGAAGGACTTGAAATTGTGGGAAAGCGATATCGTTAAAGAGGGAATAGATACGACAAATACCAGGCGATAAATAAGTGGACATACGACCGATTTGTCGAATCTCGTTGTAACGAGAATGCAACAGCGAGAATACTTCGGGAGTGGGCTGCAGGTGCAGCGCTTCAGTATACGGCCAACAAGGATTTTACGTTTGCTGCATCATTATCTTGGACAAGAAATTTCAAATCGGAGTATGAAATTCGTCAACGGCACTTCACTAAATACGTCTTTCATAAGGAGGTACAAAATATAGAAGATATACAGAAAGAGGCGGCTCTTTTCAGCACGCAAACGGCGTCACTTATGGCCGGTTTTAATCGTGATTACGTGATCAACACCGATCAAACAGGAAGGGAGTATCGGGTGAACATTAGACGCACGTTAACGCATAAGGGAGAAAAACGAACCCTTGTCGCATTTCGTACACGGCGCAATATACCATCACAGCCTCTGGAAAAGTGTTGCCTAGGGTTTTCCTGTGTTTACAAGAAACGAATGCTACATTTGGTTCTCAGGTAATAGAAGAGGTCAATCGTTTATCCGACTCGTTGAAAAATGTTTACATTACCTGCTCCAAATCCGGGGAACTGACGAATGCGATTTACAGAACATTTCTTGAGAATGTTTTAAAACCATACGTTTCTGATAACAAGTTTTGTCTAATATTGGATTCCTGGAGTGGACAAATTAATACTGCAATATATGACACATTGTTTATAGATGGCGAGGATCAGCCGACGTGCACAGTAAAAGTAATACCGCCAACCTGTGTGCCAGCCGTATGATGTTTATTTCTATCGCCAGGTAAAAAACTTTATTTCCATGCCTCAGAATTGCAGTGTGCTTCTGTGCTTCTGGAAGCCCAGCGGGAAATGCACAACCGCACGGATGCAATAACTACTCATAGCATAATTCGTAACTAACTTTCAGCACCGATTTTTCAGGCAATGATATCATATGCGTGGTACGCATCAAGATTAATTACCGAAAAAGATATATTTTAAAATGTAAACCAAGTTTGTTTTCCGCCGACTCTTCGGAAGGAACAGTGTAGCTGTTTAAAGATTGCATTCATTAGATGTTCTTGGTGCCGTGAGCATATTTGTTTCGAATGTTTATATGACAAGTACCATCCATCTAGTTGTTCGAAGAAATGTAAGGACACGTAACAGTGACTGGAAGAGCCATTGTAAAGTGACCTGGAGAAATATTTTAGTTGTTTACTATCCCAAGAAGTTTGAGAAATTTGTTTTCCTACCTTATTATTATCATTACTTATTGATTTACTTACCTTATTAACCCTCCTATCACTATCAATTGAGATATGGAAAAATACAAACGAAAAGAAGAACAGCCGCCAGGTTTTTTCGAGTTTCGAACCAGTGTTCTCCGATTCCCAGCCAGTTACCTTGGCCGCTGCGCTATCGGTGCTGTCAGCGAAAAGCGTTTACCGTGTGGATACAGAAGCGGCAGTTGGAAAAGTTTCTTACCTCGATTTCTGGAAAAGTATGCGTTTTCGGACCCCATATCTGATGATGAACAATGCTCTATTTACAATTATGTATCGATCCCTCCAATTTTGAGTCGATTGCTCGTCATAACCTTTAGGGGTGATTTTCTCAAAAACGCGGGGGTTGACCCAAAATATCTCAGATTTCTTCGTTTTAGGTTGTACACAAGCGACCTGCCTAATTTGAGCCGAATCGGTTGGCGGTGTCTGAGGCCTTCCACTTGTCAGTTGTACCTTCCATATGGGGCTTTTATAAAATTCGGAATTGAGAATGAAGAAAAAAGTATGTGGACTATTCGTCCCCAAGCGGCCATCTGGTGCTGATTGGTGCTACGTAGCTGTTTTCTGGGGAAATGCAAGTGTCGGATTTGTGGTACCAAAATCCATTCTGAGTAACTTGAAACTTACTTGTTCGGCCAAGCAACCTGTTGTTGATTATAATTTTTGGTCTCTTTTGCCTCGTTGACTTTTAATTCGTGAGGTGCCCATATGTGCTGCATTTCCTCCATATAGTCTTCCGAGTAATTTTCTACCCCGTGACAGTACCGTCATTTTCCTATGGAGATTTTAGAGAATTTTGCTGTCTGCCAGTAGTATGTGAACTGTGTGCATCATAAAGTGGAAGTAGAAAACTGTGGTACTCCGATATGATTTAGATTCTAAGTTTCCAAAATTTCCACAATTTGTCTATGATTGTGTGAACCACAAACAACACATATAATCTGTTGTGCACCTAAGTTGTTGTCGTCTCTGTGACGGTGTTTTCGTTGTGTGCTTCGGTACGGCGTCACTGGAAGCTACGAGTGTTCATCTATTATACACAGATGGCGATGCTGGCTAGAGCCATGACGGTTAATACAATTTATGAGTTGTCACACATGTCATTAGACATTCATTATGCACCTAACAATGGTCTGTTGCCGGCCGAAGTGGCCGTGCGGTTAAAGGCGCTGCAGTCTGGAACCGCGAGACCGCTACGGTCGCAGGTTCGAATCCTACCTCGGGCATGGATGTGTGTGATGTCCTTAGGTTAGTTAGGTTTAACTAGTTCTAAGTTCTAGGGGACTAATGACCTCAGCAGTTGAGTCCCATAGTGCTCAGAACCATTTGATTTTTTTGTCCATGCAGCTGGTGTTGACGCTGTGCCGTTTGCCTTGTGTTTCAGGGTCGTGCCTGAGCTACGGACACTCCTGCTGGGGAGGTGAGTAGAGGGAGCCGCCAGCTCTGCAGCTGCTTCTGCGATACGCGACAGGATGTGCCCTCAGTGGTGAAGTAGTGACTACATGTTGTGCGCGAGGTATTTTTGCCACCTGTGAACGATAACATCCCGTTGTGAAAATGACACGGGCACAAATTTCCTTTCCCGGCCTGAGTGGCCGAGCGGTTCTAGACTCTACAGTCTGGAACCGCGCGACCGCTGTGGTTGCAGGTTCGAATCCTGCCTCGGGCATGGATGTGTGTGATATCCTTAGGTTAGTTAGGTTTAAGTAGTTCTAAGTTCTAGGCGACTGATGACCACAGAAGTTAAGTCCCATAGCACCCAGAGCCATATGAACCATTTGAACAAATTTCCATTATTTTCGTCGGTACTGATTCATTAACTATGATTTACCTAGAATGAAATTTTAACTCTACAGCGCAGTGTGCGCTGTATGAAACTTCCTGACAGATTAAAACCGTGTGCCGGACCGACACTCGAACTCGGGACCTTTGCCTTTCGCGGGCAAGTACTCTACCACTTGCCCGCGAAAGGCAAAGGTCCCTAGTTCTAGTCTCCGTCCGGCACACAGTTTTAATCTGCCAGCAAGTTTCAAATCAGCGCACACTCCGCTGTAGAGTGAAAATCTCATTCTGGAAACCTCCCCCAAGCTGTGGCTAAGCCATGTCTCTGCAATATCCTATCTTTCAGGAGTGCTAGTTCTGCAAGGTTCGCAGGAGAGCTTCTGTAAAGTTTGGAAGGTACGAGGCGAGGTACTGGCAGAAGTAAAGCTGTGAGGACGGGGCGTGAGTCGTGCTTGGGTCGCTCAGTTGGTAGAGCAGTTGCCCGCGAAAGGCAAAGGTCCCGAGTTCGAGTCTCGGTCCGGCACACAGTTTTAATCTGCCAGAAAGTTTCATATCAGCGCACACTCCGCTGCAGAGTGAAAATCTCATTCTGGAAACATCCCCCAGGTTGTGGCTTAGCCATGTCTCCGCAATATCCTTTCTTTCAGGAGTGCTAGTTCTGCAAGGTTCGCACGAGAGCTTCTGTAAAGTTTGGAAGGTACAAGGCGAGGTACTGGCAGAAGTAAAGCTGTGAGGACGGGGCGTGAGTCGTGCTTGGGTCGCTCAGTTGGTAGAGCAGTTGCCCGCGAAAGGCAAAGGTCCCGAGTTCGAGTCTCGATCCGGCACACAGTTTTAATCTGCCAGCAAGTTTCATATCAGCGCACACTCCGCTGCAGAGTGAAAATCTCATTCTGGAAACATCCCCCAAGCTGTGGCTAAGCCATGTCTCTGCAATATCCTATCTTGCCCGCGAAAGGCAAAGGTCCAGAGTTCGAGTCTCGATCCGGCACACAGTTTTAATCTGCCAGGAAGTTTCATGATTTACCTCATAATTTGAAAACATCTGGTTTATTGGAGTGTATGCGGTAATGGTCAACCAGAGGCCATACTGTAAAACGTCCATGGATGGACTTTTGCTCACTAAAATTTGTCGAATCGGCGACTGATTTATTTGCTTATTTGACGCACTGCGTTTTAGGTTTCGTCATGGATTCTTTGGGCGACGTTTGCTTTAACGAATTTTCCGACGTTTCGACACCACCAGTGTCTGGTATTGTCAAAGGCTCACTCATCATTGTCAGCTCCTTATAAGGAAGGTGCTTAATACGTATTTTAGAGCAAATTTTACTTCAAACCTTCTTGGATATCTAGACAATGATACACGTTGATGGCAATTGTTTTTAAAACCGTACAACGCTGTGTTATGTACCGTTACATCTTCGTGCTTTCCACTGTTAAGTTCCTCTTCTTTCTAGAGAATACGGAAAAATGATGGGAGGACATAGCATGAGTTAGAAAATCTTTGTCGTTTATCGAAAACTTCCCGACAGAAAGCGCTATGTGACAGCGAGTGTTGTCCTCATGCAGGTATCAATGCGTTTAGAAAACCATTCACGCAGGATGAAGTATCCTGGACATAGAACACTTACGCGAGATATGCACGACCATGTTGTCCATCCTCTATACTTAAGAACACAATAGTTCAGTGCAAGTGGTCTTTGATGACCGTCACAAGCAAGAAACAAAGTTTGTAACTAGTTTCTAACACCTATAAACACTACTGGCCACTAAAATTGCTGCACGAAGAAGAAATGCAGATTATAAACGGGTATTAATTGGACAAATATATTATACTAGAACTGACATGTGATTACATTTTCACGCAATTCGGGTGCATAGATCCTGAGAAATTAGTACCCAGAACAACCACCTTTGGCCGTAATAACGGCCTTGATACGCCTGGGCATTGCGTCAAAACAGAGCATGGATGGCGTGTACAGGTATAGCTGCCCATGCAGCTTCAACACGACACCACTGTTCATCAAGAGTAGTGACTTGCGTATTGAGGCGAGCCAGTTGCTCGCCCACCATTGACCAGACGTTTTCAGTTGGTGAGAGATCTGGAGAATGTGCTGGCCAGGGCAGCAGTCGAATATTTTCTGTATCCAGAAAGGCCCGTACAGGACCTGCAACATGCGGTCGTGCATTATCCTGCTGAAATGTAGGATTTCGCAGGGATCGAATGAAGGGTAGAGCCACGGTTCCTCGTTGAGTACACCATCGCAGGCGCTCCTGTCTGTGATGCAGCGTCAAGGGTAACCGCAGCCATGGTCTCCGAGCTGATAGTCCATGCTGCTGCCAACGTCGTCAAACTGTTCGTGCAGATGGTTATTGTCTTGTAAACGCCCCCACCTGTTGCTTCAGGGATCGAGACTTGGCTGCACGATCCGTTACAGCCATGCGGATAAGATACCTGTCATCTCGACTGCTAGTGATACGAGGCCGTTGGGATCCAGCACGGCGTTCCGTATTACCCTCCTGAACCCACCGGTTCTGCTGACAGTCATTGGATCCCGACCATCGCGACCAGCAATATCGCGATACGATAAACCGCAATCGCGATAGGCTACAATCCGACCTTTATCAAAGTCAAAAAAACGTAATGGTACGCATTTCTCCTCCTTACACGTGGCATCACAACAACGTTTCACCAGGCAACGCCGGTCAACTGCTGTTTGTGTCTGAGAAATCGGTTGGTAACTTTCCTCATGTCAGCACGTTGTAGGTGTCGCCACCGGCGCCAGCCTTGTGTGAATGCTCTGAAAAGCTAATCATTGCATATCACAGCATCTTCTTCCTGTCGGTTAAATTTCGCGTCTGTAGCACGCCATCTTCGTGGTGTAGCAATTTTAATGGCCAGTAGTGTAAGTTCACAAGTAAAGGCAAGCACTTGAGAAGGTTTTCACTGAGGAAACAACACAATGAAAGCTTCACACCCAGACTTCGTTCTCCAGTAGTTTGACTATTAAATGCTTATATCCTAACTCTCCTTGAACAGAGCACACTGGAAAAGACTAACGCTTAAATCACGGTCTGTACGAGTTCGCAGTTTCAACAGTGTTGCCAGATGAGTCTGACACAGTGCCAAGAGACCCGCGAGCAGACTCCTTCTCGTGGTTGATTGCGTCGTAACTGCCGTGATCAGTGTGGGCGCGCACTAAATACCAGCACGTCGGAGGTACACTTCCTCCTGAATGGCTGCACTTGTCATTGGCGGATGCAGCAAAAGGTTCGCGGAAGTGTGACCTGTCTTGCTGACTTGCACGCCCTCTGCGCTTTTTTTCCGGCGTACGCAAAGGCCCCCTGCAGGTCGCGCTGCCAAATGCGGAACCGGAACTTCGTGTTGTCGCAGGGGCTGAGCTGTCAACCAGCCGGACGGCAGTGGTTGCAGGGTGGCGTCAGCGCCCGACGGCATCTGCGACACGCCACAGCAGAATCGTACAGAGCTACCGTCGTTTGACTGTCGTACGGACTCCCACACGGACAGCATAGAAATAGGCATCCCTGTCGATGAGTTGCTACCGAAAGAGTGGGATACAAATAAGTCGGCAGGTCGTGAAAACTGAATTCGATTCTACAGAGAGAACTCTCCAGCACCGTCCTTTTCTTAGTCTGCTTACATCACGAATTCCTCGCCGAACATAAAGTGCTAAGCAATTGTAAAAAAACGCAGGTGACTCCTGCATACAGAGTGGTCCATTGATAGTGACCGGGCCAAATATCTCACGAAATATGCATCAGACGAAAAAACTACAAAGAACGAAACTCCTCTAGCTTGAAGGGGGAAACCAGATGGCGCTATGGTTGGCCTGGTAGATGGCGCTGCCATAGGTCAAACGGGTATCAACTGCGTTTTTTTTTTAAATAGAAAAAGCCATTTTATTACATATTCGTGTAGTACGTAAAGAAACGTGAATGTTTTAGTTGGACCACTTTTCGCTTTTTGTATCACGTAACATTCCGCCAGTGCGGACGGTATTTGCTTCGTGTTAAAATGGACCGTTTACCAATTGCGGAAAAGGTCGAAATCGTGTTGATGCGTGGCTATTGTGATCAAAATGCCCAACGGGCGTGTATTACGTATGCTGCTCGGTATCCTGGACGACATCATCCAAGTGTCCGGACCGTTCACCGGATAGTAACGTTATTTATGGAAACAGGAAGTGTTCAGGCACATGTGAAACGTCAACCACGACCTGCAACAAATGAGGATGCCCGAGTAGGTGTTTTAGCTGCTGTCGCGGCTAATCCGCACATCAGTAGCAGACAAATTGAGGGAGAATCGGGAATCTCAAAAACGTCGGTGTTGAGAATACTACATTAACATTGATTGCACCCGTACCATATTTCTATGCACCAGGAATTTCGTGGCGACGACTTTGAACGTCGTGTACAGTTCTGCCACTGGGCACAAGAGAAATTAGGGACGATGACAGATTTTTCGCACGCGTTGTATTTAGCGACGAAGCGTCATTGACCAACAGCGGTAACGTAAACCGGCATAATATGCACTATTGGGCAACGGAAATTCCACGATGGCTGCGACAAGTGGAACATCAGCGACCTTGGCGGGTTAATGTATTGTGCGCCATTATGAGAGGAAGGATAATTGGGCCCCCAGCTTATCGATCGCAATCTAAATGGTGCAATGTATGCTGATTTCCTACGTATTGTTCTACCGATGTTACTACAAGATGTTTCACTGCATGACAGAATGGCGATGTACTTCCAACATGATGGATGTCCGACACATAGCTCTGGCGTGCGGTTTGAAGTGTTGGCAGAAGATCCAACACTGTGTTGCTAGAGGAGGCCGAAATGCACGCGTTTAATTACACGCTGACTGGCGCGAGGCCTGGAACAGTTAAGGGAATTAATAGTAGCAAATAAAGTACGTAGTTGATATAATACTTAACTTTAATCCACAATTGGTGTACTTCGCTCTTGACGGTACATGTTATAATCTCAATATCAAATGCTATGGCGCCTTGCTAGGTCGTAGTAAATGACGTAGCTGAAGGCTATGCTAACTATCGTCTCGGCAAATGAGAGCGTAGTTGTCAGTGTAGCATCGATAGCAAAGTCGGCTGTACAACTGGGGCGAGTGCTAGTACGTCTCTCTAGACCAGCCGTGTGGCGGCGCTCGGTCTGCAATCACTTACAGTGGCGACACGCGGGTCCAGCGTATACTAATGGACGCGGCCGATTTAAAGGCTACCACCTAGCAAGTGTGGTGTCTGGCGGTGACACCACACGGTTGAAGCGGTACTGAATAGCATATTTCGTGACAGGTGGATTGGTCGTCGAAGCACCGTACCATGGCCCGCACATTCACTGGATCTGATGTCCCCGGATTTCTTTCTGTGGGGAAAGTTGAAGGATATTTGCTATCGTGATCCATCGACAACGACTGACAACATGCGTCAACGCATTGTCAGTGCATGTGCGAACATTACGGAAGGCGAACTACTCGCTGTTGATAGGAATGTCGTTACACTATAGCCAAATGCATTGAGGTTGACGGACATCATTTTGAGCATTTATTGCATTAGTGTGGTATTTACAGGTAATCACGCTGTAACAGCATGCGTTCTCAGAATTGATAAGTTCACAAAGGTACATGTTTCACATCGGAACAACCGAAATAAAATCTTCAAACGTACCTACGTTCTGTATTTTAATTTATAAAACCTACCTGTTACCAACTGTTCTTCTAAAATTGTGAGCCATATGTTTGTGATTATTACAGCACCATCTATCACAAAGCGAAAAAAGTGGTCCAACTCAAACATTCATATTTCTTTACATACTATACGAATATGTAATAAAAAATGGGGGTTCCTATTTAAAAAAAAACAAACGCAGTTGATATCCGTTTGACCTATGGCAGCGCCATCTAGCAGGCCAACCATAGCGCTATCTGGTTTCCTCCTTCGAGCTAGGCAAGTTTCGTTCTTTGTAGTTTTTCTATTTGACGCTTATTTCGTGATATATTTGGCCCGATCATGATCAATGGACCACTCTGTATAAAAGGTTAATATGAAGGACCCGCAAAGTTGCAGAGCAGGAGCCTTAGAATTTGTTTGCTACAGAATCCTTGAGAATATTCTAACGGTCACAATTAGACAAAAATGCTTACGTCCACAAATCACCAACGTCTTGGGAATCATCGCTCGAGCGAGACCCAGCTTGCCCTTTTCTCGCATGATATACTGCGAACTATGGAAGGAGGGGAAAGAGCCAGATTCCATATTTCTAGACTTCCGGAAAGCGTTGGACACGGTGCCATACTTCAGGCTTTTATCCGAAGGAACGGGCGTGTGAAACGGATTCCGAGACATGTGAATGGTTCGAAGACTTGTTAAGTTATAGATCCCAGAATGGAGTCCGCGGCGGCGAGTGTTCTCAACAGACAAGGGTATCGTCAGGAGTGCACCGGGGAAGCGTGTGTTTTCTATGTACAAATGATACGACGGACAGGGTGGCAGCTGTCCGCTTCTGTCTGACTGTAGGACGATTCCAGATTACTTGGGCAAAATTTGTATTTGCTCTCATGATGGGACCTTGCTCTAAATGTAGTGAAATGTAACTTAATGCGGGTGAGAAGGAAAAACGATCCTGTAATGTTCGAATACAGCATTAATGGTGCCCTGTTTGACATAATGACGTCGACTAAATATGTAAGGAGTAATGCTGCAAACCGATATGAAGTAGAACGAGCACGTAACATCGGTAGTAGGGCAGGCGAATGCTCGAATTTGCCTTGCTGGGACAATATTAGGGAGGTCTGGTTCATGCATAAGAGACCGCGTATAGGACACTAGTGCGACCCTCTCTTGACTTTGCTCGAATAGTGCTGGAGTGTTTGTCGCCCGCACCATCTTGGATTAAGGGAAGTCGTGGAAGCAATTTACAGTCACGCAGCTAGATTTGTTACCGGCAGGTTCGAACAACACGGGAATATTACAGAAGTGCTTTTGTGAGCTCAAAAGGGACTGCCGGAGGGAAAATGACGTTCTTTTTGAGAAACACTATTTAGAAAATTTGGAGGACGTGCTTTTCCAGCTGACTGAAGAACGATTCTACTGCTGCCGGCTTAGATTCCGCGTGGGAACCGGTAAAACAATATAAGAGAAATTATGGCTCTTCAGAGGAACGTAGACTGTAGACAGTATTCTGCGCCGTGCAGAATATGTATCTAGATATACATGTAGATGATCATGATGCTGTGGCTCGTGCAATCGTTTCAATAGAAGAAGGTAACTGTTTCTCCTCGAGTCCGCTACGATTGCGAATAAAATATTTACACGCTACTCCTTTCGTCCACGCTAAACAAACCAACATTGTTTTCATGTTGATTCTTAGCTGTTTTCGTCCTGGAAGTCACGGTGATGAAACAGTCTTGCACAAGCTGCATTTTTGCTCTTATTTCGGTTTCTGATTCGCCCACCCATTTACTGTTGCTCATCTCCCTAACAGCAATCAGCACTTGTGGTTGGCTCGTTCTTTAATGTCCAGGAATTTGCAACTGGAGGAAACTTCGTGAGCCAACATCGCTGAAAAAACATTTTACTGGGTGACCGGCTTCGACAGAGGTATGTGTTCATCATCCGATCTTGTGCTCTTGAATTTTTAAAGAACGGGAAAGTTAGTGAACGCGTGGAAGTGCCTTGTACTGAAATAACCACTCCCAGCTGACTGTCGTTTCCCAGTTTGTCCAGTAATTTCTTTGAGAAAGGGACATTGTGTAGTAGAGGTGTCCAAATGGATAATTTTATCACGCCTCCGGCTCTAGGAAAGGAGTTCTTCGCAATTTTAGGGCCCTCTCCACTGTCCTCTAGTGTATGGAAACCTATAAATATTGCTTTTTTGTGAACTTCAGTCTCGCCACAAGAAATCGGTGATTTCAAATAAATGCCGCTGACAAAGAGGACTTTCTATTAAAAAAAGAGCCGTTATGAAAAAATTTCCCTCAGTAAGCTGTATCTTCATGGAGCCAAGAGCTGTTGCCGTTGTTGTTGCGATCTTCAGTGCAGAGACTGGATTGATGCAGCTCTCCAAGCTACTCTATCCTCTTCATCTCCGACTAGCTAATGCAGTCTACGTTCTCATCAATCTGTTTATTGTAGGCATTGGCCTGATTCTACAATTTGTAATACCCTTATGCCCCTCCATTACCAAACCGACTTTATATTGGTGTCTGACGATAAGTCATGTCTACCTATCTAGCTGTGCCATGGCCAACTCATACAAACACGTGGCTGTAACCTCTTTTAGGGATGTGAAATGGTAAAATCACACAGGTTCAGTCGTGGGCAAAGCAGGTGGCACGCTCCGGTTCATTCATAGAATACCAGGGAGAGGCGGTGCCCACTCATGCAGCCCATTTTAGACTACTGATAAAATGCTTTGTACCCATATCAAATCGAACTAATCGGGGATACTGAACATCTACAGGGGAGAGCAACATGACAGCGTCACAGAGACGTCGAAACAACTGAACTGGACGACGCAAAGTATCCTAACAAAGTTTAGTTACGAAGTTTCATGAACCAGCTTTCGATGAAGGATAGTACAGCCCTCTACATATCGCACCCATAGTCATTGTGAGGACAAGATTAGGTTAATTGCAGCAGACACAGAGGCACTTAAACATTCCTCACGTACTCCATACGTGAAGTGAACGGGAAAAATCCCTAATAACTGGTACAATGCCACTTTACAGTGGTTTGCAGCGGACAGAAGTAGATGTAGATTAGGCTCTTCTTCTCGATTCGATTTAGTGCCTCTTCGTTCGTTTTCAGCTCTGCCCGTCTAATCTTCAGCAGTCCTCTGTAGCACCCCATTTCAAAAGCTTCTACTCTCTAGAGATGGGTAGTTCGCGAACGAACGGCTGCAAAGGAACGGTTCACCAAGGTGAACGAAAGGACCAAGGAACGAATTCCAAGGAACGATCGGTTCATAGTTCACTTCGGTCGCGGCGGTCTACTTATAGTTCCCGGGAACGAGGAACGATCGGTTCATAGTTCACTAGTTCACTTCGATCGCAGCGGTCACTTCGGCAGTTCTCGTTCCAGCCTCGGTGGCGTGCTCGTCTCAGTCTCGGTCTCCCTCGGCCGCACTCGTCGTTCTTCGCACGACCACCTGTCTCAGTTCCACTGCCGACTGCTCCTAGTTTGTTCAGTATCCAGTTGTTCGTTTCGTTCACTGCGCTCGCCCATTTTACGTGTGTTTCAAACTGTTCTTGCACTTGTTTCTGGCTATTCAGTGTCCACGACCGGTAATCAAAAAGTATTTTATAGTTACGTAAATTACATAAAAATCACGTTGTATGTAATAGGTACGTCTTTTCAGGTAACAAAAGGACATATCAGCTCACTTCATTATATCGATGAACAGCAGAAGACATACGGTCGCAGGTTCGAATCCTGCCTCGGGCATGGATGTGTGTGATGTCCTTAGGTTAGTTAGGTTTAAGTAGTTCTAAGTTCTAGGGGACTGATGACCTTAGAAGTTAAGTCCCATAGTGCTCAGAGCCATTTGAACCATTTGAACATACTTATAATAAGGCAAGTTCTTTTGTTATTCATATAGTTTTTGGTTTCATCGACTTGATTTAGCAGCTAACATTCAATAATTTGCTTAATTTTTAGTGTAAGAAAATTCATATAAAACGATTTTCGTTTATCTTTCATATACAAAACATTACATTTAGGAAGGCTCTAATTATTTTTAAGTTTGGTTGTTTCCAATTTGCATTACCTGCTAGTTTAGTTTCTTTGAAAAAAAAAAGAATGAGGGTTGTGGGTCATTTTGGCTCAGTAGGAAAAGTGGTGCCTCTCCATTTGAAAAGACATAGATTGCCATAAAATCATATTTGCTTATTACCTCAAAAACATTTGTTCAGAAGGAGCTTTCAAACCAAAAACTTTATTGCTGCGAACTTAATTATTATTGCTGCATTAACGTTAATAATGCAACATAAACCTAATTTTTACGAAGCGTGTGACTCAAGTATGAGAAAACCACATTTTATTTTACGCTTTCATAAAGTCTCTACTTCGCCTACGAACTCAGAGACCACGTGAAGTATATATAAGAGATAAACGATTATTGTTTACAACGTAGCATAGCTATGTAGTGGAAGTCGAAACGAAGAATTTTATACAAGACACTTGTGGTCTATGAAGTTGGGAAACAGCCACCAAGAGGTTTACAAGACTACATGAGCTATAGCCCATGCGCGTCGCGTGAGATTTTCATGTTCTCTTCTCCAGCTCTCTACACATCGTCATCGATTGTTTCGCAATTGTTGCTTGCATTAGCTTGTTATTTCTTCTCTGCCTAACTATTACATGTTTGTCTGTTTGTTTTATCTGCTCGTAACGGGCAACACATTGTCCGTAATTGGCGAGCAGTTTGTACTCGTGGCCGGTTTTCCGTGCGCCACCCTGTATTATTTCCCTGCGATCAGCAACACAAGGCTACGGTAGGCTAAACGAGAGGTTCTGCGGAATCACAGAACTTATTTCTAAAAGTGTGTAAGAATTCTTTAATGAATAAAAACTGTATACTCCAGGGGGGAGGCAAGTGCCCCCTCTTGGTGCCCTCCATCCTTCAGTCACCTACACTACTAGTTTTCAGTTTTTCATAAGAACCATATACCAAGCACAAATGAACGGTGAACGAGTAAAAATGAACGGTTCCCAAAAACGAACGATCAGCAGTGAACTAGTTCCCAAGGATTAACGAGTTTGCCCATCTCTACTACTCTCTTTTGCTCTCCACTGATCATTGTCCATGTTCCATGAGAAAATAAGACTTGCGGCAAAAGAAGAGATGACACAAAAAACGTAAATACACAGCAACACACTGTTGCCTTAGGCTCCATCGTTGTGACTGGTGTAGGAATCAGGTGTGAAGTGCCGCTTCATCTGTGCAACGACAACCGCTGTGCCGTGCCGTTGGCCCAGCGTTCGACAGGTGGTCTCTTGAGATAACCAAGTACTGCACGCCAACTGATATGCCCATGGCCTTGGCTGGAAGTTGAATCCAAAACTTTCCTCCGCTATTCTGCACATCACTGTTTGGCTGGAGGGAGAACTGTTCCACGGCCACAATGGTCACCCCTTTGCATATTTTTAGACTAATCTTATATGTGCCATCGTGTGAAAGAAACTGCGGACGACAACTACTACAAGCATATCGAGGACCAAGGGAACTATTTATTCCCTTCACTATGATACACACTTCACAGACCTCTTCTTAATCTTGTTTATTAACTGCATATTATTTCGAAGCGCTCAATGGTTTCATCATGAGAAAAACGTGTTGACCATCCACATACTGTGCACCTCCACAGTGTGTTACTTCATAATCATGAAGCGTTATGCAATATGCCTCCACCTTGACTGGCAACTCCAGACTTGTTATTACATTCATATGGCAGTGCTCCCCACATAGTGCTGCCATCATTCTCCCGTATTCTCAATTCTCTCAACACTCTTTGAGCAATAAATTACGCGGTAGTTGAACTGCAGACGTAATTATGATGAAATCAAGGGCGGATACCAGCTATCCACTGGGCAGTCATTTCTCCACCACTGTCCGCTCCAGGGACTGTCACAGACAGTTCACCCTCTCGCACAAGACCTCATAAGCCTTATAATCTAGCATGTGCCACACTGAGGTCACAAAATCATGGGATAGCGATATGCACATACACATACGGCAGTAGTATCGTGTACACAAGGTTGTTGTTGTTGTTGTTGTTGTTGTTGTGGTCTTCAGTCCTAAGACTGGTTTGATGCAGCTCTCCATGTTACTCTGTCCTGTGAGAGCTGCTTCATCTCCCAGTACGTACTGCAGCCTACATCCTTCTGAATCTGCTTAGTGTATTCATCTCTTGGTCTCCCTCTGCGATTTTTACCCTGCACGCTGCCCTCCAGTACTAAATTCGTGATCCCTTGATGCCTCAGAACATGTCCTACCAACCGATCCCTTCTTCTAGTCGTGCCACAAACTCTTCTCCCCAATTCTATTCAATACCTCCTCATTTGTTATGTGACTTACCCGTCTAATCTTCAGCATTCCTCTGTAGCACCACATTTCGAAAGCTTCTATTCTCTTCTTGTCTAAACTATTTATCGTCCATGTTTCACTGCCATACATGGCAACACTCCATACAAATACTCTCAGAAACGACTTCCTGACACTGAAATTTATACACGATCGTAACAAATTTCTCTTCTTCAGAAACGCTTTCCTTGCCATTGCCAGTCTACATTTTATATCCTCTCTACTTCGACCGTCATCAGTTATTTTGCTCCCCAAATAGCAAAACTCCTTTACTACTTTAAGTGTCTCATTCCCTAATCTAATTCCGTCAGCATCAGTCGAGTTAACGCGACTACATTCAATTATCCTCGTTTTGCTGTTGTTGATGTTCATCTTATTACATTTTCTAACCTACCTGCCCGATTAAGGGATCTGACATTTCACTCTCCGATCTGTAGAACGCCAGTTTTCTTTCTCCCGATAACGACGTCCTTTTGAGTAGTCCCCTCCCGGAGATCCGAATGGGAGACTTTTTTACCCAAGAGGACGCCATCATCATTTAACCATACAGTAAAGCAGCATGCCCTCGGGGAGAAAATTACGGCCGTAGTTTCCCCTTGCTTTCAGCCGTCCGCAGTACCAGCACAGCAAGGCCGTTTTGATTATGGTTACAAGGCCAGATCAGTCAATCATCCAGACTGTTGCCCCTGCACCTACTGAAAAGGCTGCTGCCCCTCTTCAGGAACCACACGTTTGTCTGGCCACTCAACAGATACCCCTCCGTGTAAAAGGGTAATGCATTGGCGGAGCTGTCATTTATACTCAGGTGATTCATCAGCAAAGGTGTCCGACGAAATTACGGCCGCACGACGGGAATGGTAGCTGGACCTGGAGCATGAGACATTCCGAGATTCACAGCGCCAAGAGTGTGCCGAGGATACCAAGTTTCAGGTGACTGCCTCTCACCACGGACAACGCAGTGGCCGACGCCTTTCACTTAACGACCGTGAGCAGCAGCGTTTGCGTAGGACAGGCAAGTGATACTGTGTGAAATAACCGTAATAAATCAATGTGAGACGAATGTATCGGTTAGGACAAGCTACTCCTGGACTCATAACCATAGCACTTGGACCTTAGACGTGACCTGGAAAACCGTGACCTGGTCAGGTGAGTCCGACTTCACTTGATAAGAGCTGATGATAGGTTTCCAGAGTGGCGCGGACCCCATGAAGCTCTGGTCCCAAGTTATAAACAAGGCAAAGTGCAACCTGGTGCTATCTCCAAACAGTGTGTTCTGTGTTCACATGGCCGGCCGCGGTGGTCTAGCGGTTCTAGGCGCGCAGTCCGGAACCGCGCGACTGCTACGGTCGCAGGTTCGAATCCTTCCTCGGGCATGGATGTTTGTGATGTCCTTAGGTTAGTTAGGTTTAAGTAGTTCTAAGTTCTAGGGGACTGATGGCCACAGTAGTTAAGTCCCATAGTGCTCAGAGCCATTTGAACCATTTTGTGTTCACATGGAAGGGACTAGGTCTTCTGTTCTTACTGAACCGTTCATTGCCCATAAATTGTTGTGTTCGGATACTTGGAGACCATGTGCACATTCATTGACTTTTATGTTCCCAAACAATGACGTCATGTCACTGGGCTACAATTGTTGGTTGAAGAACATCCTCGACAATTCGATCGAATGATTGACCACCTAGATCGCTGGACGTGAGTCCCCTCGAACCTCTACGGGACGTAATCGAGAGGCCAGTTCGGGCACAACATGCTGCACTGACACAACTTCCGCAATTCTGAACGGCTGCAGGCAGCGTGGTTCAGTATATCTGCAAAGTACTTTCAACGACCTGTTGAGTCCATCCCACGTCGTGTTGCAGCGCTATGCCAGGTAAAAGGAGGTACTACACAATATTATGCAGGCGTCCCATGACTTTTGTCACCTCAGAGTACGTATTTAGCTTCTTCGCGTCTTTCGTGTCTGATCTTGTCATACATTCTGCAAAAAGCTTGCCGGCTCCGAGCTCTGACGCCTTCAGCGTTCTCCAGTCTGTAGGCTGGTAGCACCTACGCAAGGTGTTGCAGGCTGAGAACCCCGCGCACATCTCGCCCACGCATACGAGAGCAGTCGTTCCCCGAGGAAAGGGGATTTCCCTCTGCGGTGACGCATCGAGCGTTCCAGCAATCCTATTGGCTGGCTCCCATGCGGCCCGCTGCTGTGCGCGTTGAGTGCGCTGTGCTCGGCATATGTCACGCCACTGCTGCCAACCTAAACTGATAGTCTTCTGCAGAACATTTCGTTCGTGACACTTTGCGCTTATCAAAGATTCCATCACCTCCATCCCCACCTCCCTCGATTTTAAAAGTCATTAGTACTCTTAGCTGGTTTTTATGCAGCCTACCTCAAAACCTTGTCCTGTACTAACCTCTCCATCTCATAGTAGGACTTGCACTCAGTCCTTGCTACCTGTATTCCAATCTCTGCGTTCCTCTACAGTTTTTACCCTCTACAGTTCAGTCTAGTACCATGTAAGTTGTTCCCTGAAGTCTTAACAGATGTCCTACCACCCTGTTCCTTCTTCTTGTCACAGCTTTCCACACACTGGTTTCCTCGCCAATTGAGCAGATACACTTCTCGTTTCTTGTCCCCATCAGTCTACTTAATTTTGAACATACTTCTACAGGAACATGCCTCAAACACTTCTATTCTCTTCGTTTCCGATTACTCACAGTCTGCTACTCAACTGCAATACGATGCTGTGCGCCAAAAGTTCATTCTCGTACATTTCAAATTATTACTGTCAATATTTGATACCAGTGGACTTCTCTTAGGCAGGAATTCTCTCTTTGCTTCTACTAGTATGCTTTTCATGTCCCCTCTGCTTCGTCCATCATGCGTTTTTTTTTTTTCCTTCCAAGATAGCACAATACCTTCATTTCATCAACTTCATAGGTCCCAGTTTTCTTGTTAATTTTATCGCATATCCCATTTCAATTTACTCCTCATCACTATCGCCTTTCTTCGATTTACTATCAGTCCACAGTGTGTGACCGATGGACTGCTTATTCAACAGGCGCTGTGATCGTTTGTCTTTCTGCTTTTTAGACCTTATATTCAACACGGCCTCTGATAGTTTGTTACTTTCATTCAGGAAAGCATTTCCATCAGTGAATCTTACCACTGACTTTCTTTCACTCTGATTTTAATCAAACTACAGAACCTTTCATTTATTTATGACATTGCTTCTTCGATTTATATGGTTCAAATGGCTCTGAGTACTATGGGACTTAGCTTCTGGGGTCATCACTTCCCTAGAACTTAGAACTACTTAAACCTAACTAACCTAAGGACATCACACACATCCATTCCTGAGGCAGGATCCGATTTATAGTAAGGACTGAAGACGACATTTAGTTCTTGGCTTACACTCTCCGATTTTTATTCTTGGTTGCTACTGTCCTCCTGTGTATCATTACTCATATTTTGCAGTGACTGCATGGTACTACAGTCTGATATCGCTTTGTGCCACTTTATCGACGTGGGTGAACATTTGTGACGCATTTTGCTTATAGCAAAAATTCCTTCATGTCCTATTAGTATAATGCTCCTTTTTTTCAATTTTATGTACTTTTCACTGCAGAGCTCTAATATTTTGTATGGCGCAACATGTTAAATATGCACTTCGTGTAACCAGAGACGTCTGTAACACGTGGATGTCGAACTCTGCTCCCTGAATGTGGAACTTGATAGTACTTCGGCGTGTCAGCGTATTCCTGTAGTGTGCAACGTCCGCCATGTTGCAAGCTACAATCGCTGTGTACGTAATTAAGGATCATTAGATCAGGACCTGAGGAAGATAACCTTCATATCAGCACAGCACTATAGCACTTCATTAGAAGATGCCCACATAAGCATTAATAAGTCGCTCCTTCATCATATCAACTACGAAATTTCATAGTCTTGTCTGCGGTTCTGTTCCTACAAATACGCTACTGGCCATTAAAATTGCTACACCAAGAAGAAATGCAGATGATAAACGGGTATTCATTGGACAAATATATTATACTAGAACTGACATGTGAGCACATTTTCATGCACTTTGGGTGCATAGATCCTGAGAAATCACTACCCAGAACAGCCACCTCTGGCCGTAATAACGGCCTTGACACGCCTGGGCTTTGAGTCAGAGCTTGGATGGCGTGTACAGGTACAGCTGCCCGTGCAGCTTCAACACGATAACACAGTTCATCAAGAGTAGTGACTGACGTATTGTGACGAGCCAGTTGCTCGGCCACCATTGACCAGACGTTTTCAGTTGGTGAGAGATCTCGAGAATCTGCTGGCCGGGGCAGCAGTCGAACATTTTCTGTATCCAGATAGGCCCGCACAGGACCTGCAACATACGGTCGTGCATTATCCTGCTGAAATGTAGAGTTTCGCAGGGATCTAATGAAGGGTAGAGTCACGGGTCGTAACACATCTGAAATGTAACGTCCACTGTTCAAAGTGCCGTCAGTGCGAACAAGAGGTGATCGAGACGTGTAACCAATGGCACCCCATACCATCACGCCGGCTGATACGCCAGTACGGTGATGAGGAATACACGCTTCCAATGTGCGTTCACCGCGATGTCGCCAAACACATCACTATGCTGTAAACAGAACCAGGATTCATCTGAAAAAATGACGTTTTGCCATTCGTGCACTCAGGTTTGTCGTTGAGTACACCATCGCAGGCGCTCCTGTCTGTGATGCAGCGTCAAGGGTAACCGCAGCCATGGTCTCCGAGCTGAAACTCCATGCTGCTGCAAACGTCGTCGAACTGTTCGTGCAGATGGTTGTTGTCTTCCAAACGTCCCCATCTCTTGACTCAGGGATCGAGACGTGGCTGCACGATCCGCTACAGCCATGCGGATAAGATGCCTGTCATCTCGACTGCTAGTGATACGAGGCCGTTGGAATCCAGCACGGCGTTCCGTATTACCCTCCTGAACCCACCGGTTCTGCTGACAGTCATTGGATCCCGACCATCGCGACCAGCAATATCGCGATACGATAAACCGCAATCGCGATAGGCTACAATCCGACCTTTGTCAAAGTCGCAATCGTGATGGTACGCATTTCTCCTTACACGAGGCATCACAACAACGGTTCACCAGGCAATGCCAGTCAGCTGCTGTTTGTGTATGAGAAATCGGTTGGAAATTTTCCTCATGTCAGCACGTTGTAGGTGTCGCCACCGGCGCCTTGTGTGAATGCTCTGAAAAGCTAATCATTTGCATATCACAGCATCTTCTACCTGTCGGTTAAATTTCGCTTCTGTAGCACGTCATCTTCGTGGTGTAGCAAATTTAATGGCCAGTAGTGTAGTAACTGAAAATTTGGTGCTTAAGAAAGACTTTAATTGGTTTGTTGTATATGAACTGAATAAATCCCGCATGATACAAACAGTGCTACTCCCAAAAATCCACAACTACGACACCATACACAGATGTACCTTCGTTGCGAAAACACGCCCGCGCATCTACATGTGCATCATACTCCGTAAGCCGCCTAACATTGTGTGGTAATGTGAACTTCTGGTACCACAAACTCATCCCACTCTCCCGTTCCACTCGCAAATGGTGCGTGGGAAATATTATTGTCAGTAAGCCTCTGCATTAACTCTGACTTCTCGAATTATCTCCTCGTGGTCACATCGCGAGACGTGTGTGTGATAATATGTTGTCCGACGTTTCATACAACGTACTCTCTGGGTATCTCAGTAGTAATACTCTCCGTGATGCACAACGCTTTTGTTGAGCATTGTCGTAACGCTCTCGCGCCGACTAACCGATCCCGTTTTATCCTCTCTCTCTCTCTCTCTCTCTCTCTCTCTCTCTCTCTCTCTCTCTCTCCCCTATGAGTCCCAGCTGGTAAGGACCCCGGAATCATCAACAATACTGAGTTATCGCTCGAACAAGCGCAATGTAAGCCACTTTTTTCGTGGATGAGTTGCATCTCGTTAAGATTCCCTCTATGGATCTCATTCCGGCATTAGCTTTTCCCACTATCTGTTTTGTGTGGTCATTCCACTTAAGATCGCTTCCCACAGATACCCCGTGATATTTTGCGGTGGTTACTGTTTGCAGTAATTTGTCATCAGTTGTGTAATTGTACTGTAGGGGATTTCTTGTCCTATGTATGCGCAATATATTGCATTTGTTTACGTTCAGGATCAACTGCCAGAGCCTGCACCATTCATCAACCCTCTGCACATCGATAGTGTCTTCCGGCGTTGCTGGTTCCTTATAAACAATCGCATGATCTGCGAACAGTCGTAAAGATCATCCGACACTTTCTACTAGAGCATTTCTATGCACTGTAAACATGAACAGTGCTATCACACTGCCATGGGGTGCTCTGAAACTTACATTTACATCTGTCGATTTTGTACCATTAACAGCGACGTGTTGAGTACTGTCTGCAAGGAAATCTCGTATCCAATCGCAAATTTCGCCAGCTACTTGGTAAGCTCTAAGCACGATAATTTTATTAAGAAATGAATATTTCACCTACGGTCTAGAAAAACACATCGCCGCATTTACAGTATGTGTGTCTTGGCGTCAATTGTGTACATAAATTGGTAGACAAGGCTTAACCTCAGATCAAAAGAATGTAAAAATATATTCTACTTTACCTACAGAAGTAAATGTCACTGCATGTTTTTGTGTCAGGCTACACTTAGTGGCTACTTGGGTATTTCACTCGTAGTATTTTTTGCAATAGTAGTGGCGTATTTGAACAACCATCCGTCAACTTTCTTGAAGAGGCATCTGCATAGTTCACACTTCATTTTAGGAAATGACATAAAAGTTACTTACAGGTTGATTGATGTATACTGATGGGGCAAAACTTTATGATCATTAACCATCGCGACACTGAATGCCGCGTGTGGTATTGTGGGAAGCTGGCGTGGCAAGGAAATTATTAGGTTGGTACATACGTTCGTAGGGCTTTTTTATGCTGGTGCTCCGGTTTCTGTGGAGTCCATTCACCGATTTTCATTTTTTATTTGTAGTTCACTGCTGCTGTTGGAGTTTACGCATTGTCATTTGTTTACCTAAAGACAATGACTGAAGCTGTGGACCCTCTAAAATGGAGTGTCAAGTTGAGAAATTGGCACATTTCCGAATATTCTTCTGTTTGAGTTAAGTTCTTTTAAAGAGGATCGTTTTGACATTAGTGACTCTCCACTTTCAAGAAGACCTTTGGGATTTGATGAAGATCATTTATACGCATTGGTTCACAATGATCCATGCCAGTGTACTCGAGAACTGGCAAATGCGATGAACTGTCATCAGTCGATTGTAGGGCAACATCTGCATGCTGTGGGGAAGGTTGAGAAATCGGGTGTATGGGTACCACACGCTCTAAGCCAAAATTACAAAAATCAGCGGGTGGCCTACGCGCATCTCGTCTTCCTCGTCATCAATACCGACCATTAGTATCCTCTAGTGATGTGAAAATTACCGAACTATCAGTTTAATAAGTCACAGCTGCAAAATATTAGCGCGAATTCTTTACAGACGAATGGAAAAACTGGCAGAAGCCGACCTCGGGGAAGATCAGTTTGGATTCCCTAGAAATGTTGGAACACGTGAGGCAATACTGACCTTACGACTTATCTTAGAAGAAAGATTAAGGAAAGGCAAACCTACGTTTCTAGCATTTGTAGACTTAGAGAAAGCTTTTGACAATGTTGACTAGAATACTCTCTTTCAAATTCTGAAGGTGGCAGGGGTAAAATACAGGGAGCGAAAGGCTATTTACAATTTTTACATAAACCAGATGGCAGTTATAAGAGTAGAGGGGCACGAAAGGGAAGCAGTGGCTGGGAAGGGAGTGAGACAGGGTTGTATCCTCTCCCCGATGCTATTCATTCTGTATATTGAGCAAGCAGTAAAGGAAACAAAAGAAAAGTTCGGAGTAGGAATTAAAATGCATGGAGAAGAAATAAAAATTTTGAGGTTCGCCGATGACATTGTAATTCTGTCAGAGACAGCAAAGGACTTGGGAGAGCAGTTGAACGGAATGGACACTGTCTTGAAAGGAGGATATAAGATGAACATCAACAAAAGCAAAACGAGAATAATGGAATGTAGTCGAATTAAATCGGGTGATGCTGAGGTAATTAGATTAGAAAATGAGACACTTAAAGTAGTAAAGGAGTTTTGCTAGTAACCTGATGTTGTCAGTCGGCCGATTAGTCGCCGTCCCTTTTTTGTGTGGTTAAAAGCTGCCGGCGGTGATTGCTCTCGTGTGGAAGGAGTCCAAACCTCTCCGAGTGTTTAAGGAATTAAAATGCACGTTGGCCTGCTCTCTTCCCTTAGCTGGCCGTCCTAGCACATCGACGGCAAACGTAAGGCGCGTGCTTGGCCGCTTAGCAGGTGCCCCGGCCTGCCGTGCCCTGGTGTAACCACAGCCGCACCTTTCAGCGGCTGCCCGCCGGCCGCCGCCGAAGACTTTTGGCCGTCGAGCGACTCGTTGACCGATGAAAAGCCGTAGCAGCGGCAGCAGCGGCTACAGAATCCTCTGCGCGCGGCCTTTAGACGCTCCCCGCGGCTTTCACACCTTTTCAGCCGCTCCACCACTGCCGCCACCTTTAAACTTTACACCCAACACCCTCCTTCGCTTGTCGCGTCTGACGCCTCTCATCTCGCACTGACTGCCAAACTTACTTACTCTGAGGCGGGATCTTTTCGTGAATCCATGTGAAACAAACTGTGCTTTCTTCTTCTGTTCGTTAATTCAGATCGGCGTCATTTATCCTCATCTTTATCCTTTCCCGCTCTCATGCTTTGCAATTGCCATTGCTCCTCTGTCTGCGGTGGTTTTGTCCTGCTTCTAATTCTATCCTGGGAAGCTACGGCAGCCTCAGTTTTTTATGTGAGTCACCCTCTTGTGAATCTCACTTTCCTGTGATCCCATTCCTTTCACATCCCCTTTTATTTGTTGGATCCAGCGTTTCCCAAGAAACTGCTGTTGTGTCTACGTTCCCTGCTGCTTTCTGACCAAGTCAGACATCCTGCCTATCTGGGCACACAGTTCTATATTTGCTCGTCTTCTCCATTGACCATCTCCTGTTCTTCAAAGTCCCAATATATTCCAAAGAATCGTTTGTTACGCTACTTCTAGCCTCTTAAGTATTCAAGCGTAAGTTATCTATTTTTTTTATACATAGTTTATTGTAAGGCCTTAGCGAATCCTGGCACGGTAAGACTGTTGTGAGATAACTGTTTTTTTTCTCATGCCTTCTGACAGATTCTCGCACGATAAACTAGTTGTAACTTATCTGTTCTTGCGTTGTGATTAAAAAAGTTACTAGAATGAATTTTGAGTCTGGAGCGGAGTGTGCACCGATATGCATCTTCCTTTGCCACGGCACTGCATTTTGCGGAACACAGTTACTTAAAGCTTAAAGTAGGATGTGTTTAGCATCGTTGCTTTTCCTTGCACTGCATGCAAGCTAGGTATTCTTTAGCTGGTTTGCTGCTGCGCTGCATTCCAACTCTCACCACTTTCGAGGAGTGCCGAGTTTCCGTTGCCACAAGGTAAGTCAAGAAAGTTTGTTTGGGCCAGTTTAACATCACTGTTAGGTCACAGTAAGATCATTTGCAGTCAAGCATTATGAAGTGTTCCTCTCTCGGAATACATCCACACGATAACAAGTAGATGTAATAGAATTTTGTTTATTTAAACGAGTAAACTTCGAACACAGACAGTCTGCCGTTTCTGTTGCAGCGCAACGAAAGAACATAAATGTTCTCCAGAAATTTTTCTTACTAGTTTGAAAGGATCACAGGACGTGGGAGCGCAGCCGTACGGGTGGCGAAGGCGACGTCCTACCCGAGGCGGTGTCCGAACGGTGATGGTACATCAGTCGTCAGCTGGCGAAGGCCGAACTGGCTCTGGCCGGTTGCGCACTGACAAAATATTCGCGCGGCGGAAAGTTACAATTTTCCTATTGGCTACCGAAGTTGCGGCGGATGCAGTAGCAGGTGCGTGTTCGTTGCGAGCCTTGCTGGCGCCTTGTGCGCCGTCTGGGGACTGTGCCGGATGCAGCAGCAAGCCAGCCTGAACGCAGGGGTCCAGCTTACGATAACCCGCTCCTCGCAGATGCGTTGCGGGTTGGCGGCATCTAAGGCGAAACACAGAGACGCACCACAGTGCATTACAAGTTGCTGTCGGGATCAGTTCAGTTAAAGTTTAGTTCATATGTCACTTCTTTTGTCGGGCATTCTTTTTATTCCTACACTGCCGTGTTACGTGTTCACGCGTGTGTCCTATAACTTTCGGAATTCTACTTAGTTTTGATACTTAAATTTACTGGGCATTTTAATAAAAGGATTTTGAACATTTACTCTTTCGAAGTTTCGTTTGTAGTTTTATGCAGGTTTTTTTTTTACTCTGCTAGTTTTGTGTGCCGAAACTGCAAGACATATACTGTGACGTCACGCACTGTAGCACTGTTCTCTGGGTTCCACAACACAGAATTTCAAATTACAGCTTCTTTAATACACAGTTTTAGATTATCCACTTACTTTTAGCAAAGGTTAACTGCAATACAGTTACATAATTTCAGACGGATTTTGCTATGGAGTTTACGTAAGCATACCACTTGAAGTTGTTCAGTTGAAAGAACGTTCACATTACAACAAACACACACACACACGCGAACATTAAAAATGGGAGACCCCGACACTAAACAAAAAAACGCAAAATAATTCCAGTATTTACATAAGAATTTTGTGTGATGTTTACATGTATGTTGTTGTTCATCTCTTGCACTGTTTGTCTTTTTGGGTGGTTCAATTTTCTCATTTCGAGAGTTGAAGGGCGATCTGTTTCATAGCGAAAAACCATTCAACAGGCAAGATTTAAGACAACCGGTTTCAACAGACTATGCTGTCATCGTCAGGTCTTAAAAATCTTTTGTTGTAAAACGTTGATTTTACTCTGACCTCACGCACAAGATGTCAAGTGGACAAAAACAGAACATTTTAAAAGGTTTGTCATCGCTAAAATGTTTAACAACATCACATAGCTTGTGCAACAGGCTATGTGCACATACATATTGCTCACGGTTGCTTGTTGCGCCATACAACCACGGTACACAATAGCATAACTGTTTACGTGTGCTGGACGTATGGTTTTTGGGGTTATAAGATAGTGTTCCTCCTTCGGCGCGTAGAAATCCATACATTCACACTGTTGTTTGAGAAATCAACGATGAATCGAGGTTCCGTGTTACCCCAGATGGCCTTCATCGACGAGTGTGGAAGAGGTCCCGTGCTTACAATGTCTTGGGGGGACAGGCGAGACGGCTGCTAGTGACGGAGGCAGCTGTGGCTGCGGTACGTCACCGACATGCTGCGTCCTGAAGTCTCATCTCTCATGCGACATGATTGGGGTGCCATTTTCACGAGGACAACGCTGGTCCACGCGTCGCAGGTTTCTCTACGAAGTTTCCAAGCAATGCTGAGGTACTCTTGTGGGCAGCAAGATCCCCCTGTTGTGTCACGGACAGAACACGTGTGGAACCAGCTCACACGTCAACCGCATACCAGTGACGGAGACCAGGCTATCAGGGGCGAGTTGCCACAGTTGCGGCGAACTTCTTCAGGCGAGGTTACAGCGACTTTGTGACAGCGTCCGCGACCGAATCAGTGCAAACATCCCGCCAAGAGGGAGTGCAGTGTCGTGCTGATACGTGGACTGATACTGCCAACTTCTTTGTAAGTTTCAGTCGATTTTGTACTCACTGAAACAACATCTCGTACCAATACGCTCTCAAATCAGCAAGTTTTATTAAGTTGGTGGAGAAGCTCGTAGCGTTTTCCCCTAAGCTAAATAAACACAACAGATACACGTGACTGAAACTTTAGTCATCAATTACGTATTCTGATTTGATGAGTTTAAACGATCTTCATCAAATCCCGTAGGTCTTCCGCAACGTGGACAGCCACTAATGTCAACACTAGCCTCCTTAAATCGACGAAACCATTTTCATGCCATGCTCTGTCCAATGGCATTATTCCACACACGGGATAAATGTTTCTGGCTGCCTCCGATCCTCTACTGAGCTCAAACGGAAGGATATCTCGCAAACTTTCAGATTTCTCCACTTGGCACACCATTTTCTAGCGTCCACAGCTCCACTTACTACACTACTGGCCATTGAAATTGCTACACCAAGAAGAAATGCGGGTGATAAACGGGTATTCATCGGACAAATATATTACATTTTCACGCAATTTCGGTGCATAGATAATGAAAAATCAGTACCCAGAACAACCACCTCTGGCCGTAATAACGGCCATGATACGCCTCGGTATTGAGTCAAACAGAGTTTGGATGGCGTGTACTGGTACAGCTGCCCATGCAGCTTCAACACTATACCACAGTTCATCAAGAGTAGTGACTGCCGCATTCTGACGAGCCAGTTGATCGGTCACCATTGACCAGACGTATTCAATTGATGAGAGATCTGGAGAATGTGCTGGCCTGGGCAGCAGTCGAACATTTTCTGTATTCAGAAAGGCCAGTACAGGACCTGCAACATGCGGTCGTGCATTATCCTGCTGAAATGTAGGATTTCGCAGGGATCGAATGAAGGGTAGAGCCACGGGTCGTAACACATCTGAAATGTAACGTCCACTGTACAAAGTACCGTCTGTGCGAACAAGAGGTGACCGAGACGTGTAACCGATGGCACCCCATACCATCATGCCGGGTGATACGCCAGTATGGCGATGACGAATACACGCTCCCAATGTGCGTTCACCGCGATGTCGCCAAACACGGATGCAATCATCATGATGCTGTAAACATAACCTGGATTCATCCGAAAAAATGACGTTTTGCCAATCGTGCACCCAGGTTCGTCGTTGAATACACCATCGCAGGCGCTCCTGTCTCTGATGCAGCGTCAAGGATAATCGCAGCCACGGTCTCCGAACTGATAGTCCATGCTGCTGCAAACGTCTTCGAACTGTTCGTGGATATGGTTGTTGTCTTGCAAACGTCCCCATCTGTTGACCCAGGTATCGAGACGTGGCTGCACGATCCGTTACAGCCACGCGGATAAGATGCCTGTCATCTCGACTGGTAGTGATACGAGGCCGTTGGGATCCAGCACGGCGTTCCGTATTACCCTCCTGAACCCACCCATTCCATATTCTGCCATCAGTCATTCGATCTCGACCAACGCGAGCACCAATGTCGCGATACGATAAACCGCATTCGCGATAGGCTACAATCCGACTTTTATCAAAGTCGGAAACGTGATGGTACGCATTTCTCCTCCTCACACGAGGCATCACAACAACGTTTCACCAGGCAACGCCGGTCAACTGCTGTTTGCGTATGAGAAATCGTTTGGAAACTTTCCTCATGTCAGCACGTTGCATGTGTCGCCACCGGCGCCAACCTCTTGTGAATGCTCTGAAAAGCTAAACATTTGCATATCACAGCATCTTCTTCCTGTCGGATAAATTTCGCGTCTGTAGCACGTCATCTTCGTGGTGTCGCAATTTTAATGGCAGGTAGTGTATCTCCAAGTGACAATATGTAAACTCAAAAGCAATGACAATCGATAAAGCAACCGGAATACCAGTATGAAAAACTGAAACGCTGCGAAGTTATGCACCAACCTTATATTTCGTTTCCTCTTGCTCTTCTCGGTGTTTGACTGCTTTCGTTAGGCGGTGCATTTCAGCAGCAGGGACGACACGTTTTCTTGGCGTAGCAGAGGGCGTGAATGAGGTGAGGTGAGGTGATGGTTCATATGGCTCTAAGCAGTATGGGAGTTAACATCTGAGGTCATCAGTTCCCTAAAGTTAGAACTACCCAAACTTAACTAAGGACAGATCCATGCCCGAGGCAAGATTCGAACCTGCGACCATAGCAGCAGCGCGGTTCCGAACTGAAGCGCCTAGAACATTTCGGGCAAGGTATGGTGAGTGGGGACCGAACTGCCGTCCCCGAGTTTGATGTGGGCAGCGCGTGACAGCTGGCCAGTGAGGGCGGATTTGTCGTCCTGCAACGACCTAAGCGCCATCTTGCCGTAACCGGTGAACGGCTAAACGATGTCAGTCGCCGCGTTTTCAAGGCGCGTTACTCGGTCCACAAAACTGCGGGAATTCAGCCACAATTGAACTTCTTTTCTGCTGATGTTTAACCTGTAAAGCGCTGAGCCACCTTCTGAGCGAGCCGTAAACACTGACGCTCTTCTTCTTTTATATGCTGCGCAACGACGGACCGCGTAGATCAGTTACTTGGAGGAATCGTTCTTCCAAAGACGTTTCATCATCCTGTCTTCCCAGTAGTGACGCTAAAACTTTTTTTAGTTCATTTTATTCTCTCCCCCTTGAGAGGGAAGAACGGGATATTGTTCCCATTTCCCGCCATTCTGTTACAAACGTTTGTTCGATACTTATCACAGTTTTATTTCAGACCCTAATATGTCTGCATGGAAGAGTGTTTAGACCACGTAAAATCTGACCGTGCCTACTCGCCATCACCGATTTCGTACAAATTTCTGATGTAAGCACGCGCGTGGGCGTGTGCGTGCGTAGCACTTCCGTCACGGTTCGAGCGAGGAATGAGCCATCTTTGTTAATGTACTAGGTTGGTGCATAAGTTCGTAGCGGTTTTCCATAAGTTCAGCAGATATACCTAACGGAGACTACAGCCATCAATAGCATATTGTCCTTCAGCATTTACAACACTCTGCCAATGCTGGGGTCAGATTTTAGATTCCGCGACTGTTGAAATCACGTGGTTTTGAGGCGAGGAAGTCGTCGAGCCATATTCGGAGAGTATTTTCAGCCGGAAAGGAAGTTTCTCGAAGACTGTTCGATAGGGAACAGGAAAGGTGTGCGCAATCACTTCCCGACGCAAATCCTGTATGATGTTTTCCATCAGTGTAGCAGAATGCGGGCGGGCGTTATCGTGGTGTTGCATCACTTCACGCAGTCTTCCTGGTCGTCGTTGTTCTTGGACTGTGTCTGCGAGACGTCTCAGCTGTTGACACAAAATGTCAGCAGTGATGGTTACACCTCGGGGAAGCAATCCGTAGCGCGCCACACCGCCGCTGCTGCTCCACCTGGCGCACAACATTATCTTTTCTGGACGCACACAGATCTTTGTATGAGGAGTTGCAGCTTCGTCTGGGCACAAACATTCCTTTCTTTTCCTTCCGTTAGCGTAAATACACCATTTCTCGTCGCCAGTAACCATACAGGGCAGGTACGGTCAGTGTTGTTCACGAGCCAACTGATAACGAGCAAGCAGAGAAGCACACACGGCCACCCGCTGATTTTTGTGATTTTGCTCAGAGAATGCGATACACATCACCCGTCTTTTGAATCCTCCCCACTGCATGCAAATGTTGCATGGTGGTTGAATGATCACAGTTCATCATATCTGCCAGTTCTCGAGTACAGGGACGTGGCTCATTGTCCATTAATGTGTTTAAACGATCTTCATAAAACCCCGAAGGTCTTCCTGAACTTGGAGAGTCACTAATTTCAAAATGATCCTCCATAAAACGAAAAAACTATTATCTTACCTTACTCAGCCCAATGGAATTATCCCCAGACACTTTGAAAAAGTTTATGGCTGCCTTTCCCGCTACCACCCCTCTACTGAACTCAAACAGAAGGAAATGTCGTAAATGTTCCGATTTCTCCACCTGGCACTCAATTTTCTAGCTTACACAGCTCCAGTTAGTATCTCCAAATGACGAAATGACAATATTTAAACTCAAACAGCAACAATGAACTATAAATAAAGAGTGACAATTGATAAATAAACCCATAGCAACAGGCATATCAACATTCAAAACAAAATCGCTGCGAACTTATGCACCAATCTAATACATTAACATGTTGTTGTTGTGGTCTTCAGTCCTGAGACTGGTTTGATGCAGCTCTCCATGGTACTCTACCCTGTGCAAGCCTCTTCATCTCCCAGTACCTACTGCAGCCTACATCCTTCTGAATTTGCTTAGTGTATTCATCTCTTGGTCTCCCTCTACGATTTTTACCCTCCACGCTGCCCTCCAGTACTACATTGGTGATCCCTTGATGCCTCAGAACATGTCCTACCAACCGATCCCTTCTTCTAGTCAACACTCCTCCCCAGTTCTATTCAATACCTCCTCATTAGTTATGTGATCTACCCATCTAATCTTCAGCATTCTTCTGTAGCACCACATTTCGAAAGCTTCTATTCTCTTCTTGTCTAAATTATTTATCGTCCATGTTTCACTTCCATACATGGCTACACTCCATACAAATACTTTCAGAAACGACTTCCTGCCACTTAAATCAATACTCGATGTTAACAGATTTCTCTTCTTCAGAAACGCTTTCCTTGCCATTGCCAGTCTAAAATTTATATCCTCTCTACTTCGACCATCATCAGTTATTTTGCTCCCCAAATAGCAAAACTCATTTACTACTTTAAGCGTCTCATTTCCTAATCTAATTACCTCAGCATCACCCGATTTAATTCGACTACATTCCATTATTCTCGTTTTGCTTTTGTTGATGTTCATCTTATACCCTGCTTTCAAGACACTGTCCATTCCGTTCAACTGCTCTCCCAAGTCCTTTGCTGTATCTGACAGAATTACAATGTCATCGGCGAACCTCAAAGTTTTTATTTCTTCTCCATGGATATCAATACCTACTCCAAATTTTTCTTTTGTTTCGTTTATTGCTTGCTCAATATACAGATTGCATAACATCGGGGAGAGGCTACAAGCCTGTCTCACTCCCTTCCCAACCACTGCTTTCCCTTCATACCCCTCGACTCTTATAACTCCGCATCTGCTTTCTGTACAAATTGTAAATAGCCTTTCGCTCCCTATATTTTACCCCTACCACCTTCAGAATTTGAAACAGAGTATTCGAGTCAACATTGTCAAAAGCTTTCTCTAAGTCTACAAATGCTAGAAACGTAGGTTTGCCTTTTCTTAATCTAGCTTCTAAGATAAGCCGTAGGGTCAGTATTGCTTCACGTCTTCAAACATTTCTACGGAATCAAAACTGATATTTCCCGAGGTGGGCTTCTCCCAGTTTTTCTGTCATTAATATAGATGGCTCATTACTCGCCCAGCCCGCCCCAAGAAACGCTATTTTTTTTCAAACCCTTGGCCAGCTCGCACTGCAACTTCTGTTGTCACTTTCATATCTGGCCAAGCCCTGGATGTACCATAAATTTGTACGAAAGCGGTGGGGACGACCAGACGTGTTTCGCTTGTTAGATAATAAACGCTGGAATCATTTACCATAAGAAAGTTGAAGGAAATACGTCAAAAGCCAACTGCTAAGCTGCCGTAGTTACGAATCAGTAAACAAACGTATGCTGGTTAAAAGCTAATAAAACTGAATCGCGCTGTTATTGTGAATAACTGGGTATACACAAAATAAACTTCCGTAATTACAGCAGATACAAATAAATAGAAGTAAATGAAGTTTATATCGAGGTAGCGTCATACAGTTAGTGTGGGTATTCACAAACGTTTGGGGAGAGGTTACACACACGCAGTGTTCCATATTGCGATCAGTTAATACACGCTTTTCACAATTATTGTGAAAATGTTAATACACGTTTAATCTACGGTCTAGTCACGTTAATGTGACCACCGCCTGTGTTCGACGTCAAAGCGTAACGTGCAATAGTCACTCACAGGTGGCAGCACTAGCAGTGGAGGGTATATAAATCGTGTAGTGGGGACCCAAAAAACAGTGCAGATGTTGTGGTAACGCGGAAACGGCGCGATTTATCTGACGTGGAGAACGGCATGACCATTAGCTTTCGGCCCAAGGGTGGAAGCATTTGCGAAACGGCTAAGTCTGTTCACCGGCCTGAGTAGCCAAGCGGTTCTAGGCGCTACAGTCGGGATCCGCGCGGCAGCTACGGTCGCAGGTTCGAATCCTGCCTCGGGCATGGATGTGTGTGATGTCCTTAGGTTAGTTAGGTTTAAGCAGTTCTGAGCTCTAGGGGACCGATGACCTCAGCAGTTAAGTCCCATAGTGCTTAGAGCCATTTGAACCATTTTTGTAAGCTGATCCGTGCTGCCGTGATAAAAGTATACCGGGTATGGAAAAATGGCGCTATGCGAAAGCGATGCCAAGGCAACTGTGGCGCATCGCGGCCCATAGACGTCATCGACAGCTGTGGAGACGTGAGCTGGCCAACAGGGGTACGACTGGCCGCCCTGATGAACCGAGGGAGGACCAGCAGTGGCTGCTCAGCATCTGTTCAGCGAAAGATGCTGCGTATGGGCTTGTGCAGCAGGTGCCGGGTTCGTCCACCCACGACGACTGCTGCCCATCGGCGACGAAGGCCGGAATTTGCACGCCACTATCGCAACTCGACGTCCGCCGATTGGCGGCAGGTGGGGTTTACAAATGTATCATGTTGTATGCTCCATGCGAGAGGTAGCCTTTCGCATGAACGGCGTGAAAAGACTGAAAGCAAATGATTCCAAGAAGGAAGGAGCATTACAGTCTGGGGAATGTTTTCGCGGTATTCCCTGGGTGATCTCGTCATTCTACAGGGCGCAGTGGATCAACACAAGTACAGATCTATCCTCGCGAACCACACTCGTTCCTACAATCGGTTTCTTTCTCCTCGGCACGACGGCATCTACCAGCAGGACAACGCAACGGGTCACACAGCTCGCAGTGAACGTGCGAGGTTCGGATAGCACCAGGGTGAATTTACCGTACTGCCCTGGCCGCCAAACACCCCGGATTTAAACCTAATCGAGAATCTGTGGGACTGTCTCTATCGCCACGGATCCTCAACCGAGAAACCTGGCGCAGCCGGCCACAGCCGTCGCTGTACAAAATCCACCTCTACGTCAGAGCGGTGACCATAGCATAGATATTGTCCGTGACCGAAAAACACTGTATCAAACAAAACGAATCAGTATTAGTAACTGTAGCATTCCTTTCATTCCTGTTACTACTACTACACTACTGGCCATTAAAATTGCTACACCACGAAGATGACGTGCTTGAGACGCGAAATTTAACCGACAGGAAGAAGATGCTGTGATACGCAAATGATTAGCTTTTCACAGCATTCACACAAGGTTGGCGCCGGTGGCGACACCTACAACGTGCTCACATGAGAAAAGTTTCCAACCGATTTCTCATACACAAACAGCCGCTGACCGGCGTTGCCTGGTGAAACGTTGTCGTGATGCCTCGTGTAAGGAGGAGAAATGCGTACCATCACGTTTCCGACTTTGATAAAGGTCGGATTGCAGACTATCGCGATTGCGGTTTATCGTATCGCGACATTGCTGCTCGCGTTGGTCGAGATCCAATGTCTGTTAGTAGAATATGGAATCGGTGGGTTCAGGAGGGTAATATGGAACGCCGTGCTGGATCCCAACGGCCTCGTATCACTAGCAGTCGAGATGACAGGCATCTTATCCGCATGGCTGTAACGGATCGTGCAGCCACGTCTCGATCCCTGAGTGAACATATGGGGACGTTTGCAAGACAACCACCATCTGCACGAACAGTTCGGCGACGTTTGCAGCTGCACGGACTGTCAGCTCGGAGACTATGGCTGCGGTTACCCTTGACCCTGCATCACAGACAGGAGCGCCTGCGATGGTGTACTCGACGGCGAACCTGGGTGCACGAATGGCAAAACGTCATTTTTTCGGATGAATCCAGGTTCTGTTTACAGTATCATGATGGTCGCATCCGTGTTTCGCGACATCGCGGTGGACGCACATTGGAAGCGTGTATTCGTCATCGCCATACTGGCGTATCACCCTGCGTGATGGTATCGGGTGCCATTTGCTTACACGTCTCGGTCACCTCTTGTTCGCATTGACGGCACTTTGAACAACAGACGTTACATTACAGATGTGTTACGACCCGTGGCTCTACCCTTCATTCGATCCCTGCGAAACCCTTCATTTCAGCAGGATAATGCACGACCGTATGTTGCAGGTCCTTTACGGGCCTTTCTTGATCCGGAAAATGTTCGACTGCTGCCCTAGCCAGCACATTCTCCAGATGTCTCACCAACTGAAAACGTCTGGTCAGTGGTGGCCGAGCAACTGGCTCGTCACAATACGCCAGTCACTACTCTTGATGAACTGCGGTATCGTGTCGAAGCTGCATGGCCAGCTGTACCTGTACACGCAATCCAAGCTCTGTTTGACTCAATGCCCAGGCGTGTCAACGGCCAGAGGTGGTTGTTCTGGGTACTAATTTCTCAGGATCTATGCACCCAAATTGCGTGAAAATGTAATAACATGTATAATATATTTGTCCATTGAATACCCGTTTATCATCTGCATTCCTTCTTGTTGTAGCAATTTTAATGGACAATAGTGTACTTCTTCGTCAGGACTGTTAGTCTACAGAAAATAGGCTACCTATATGCAGATCTCGTATAGTATCAGCCTTGCACTTCTTTTCGGAACGTTCGTAAGAGTGTAGATATTTCCATTATGTAGATAAATTGTGATGCACAGGCCTTCAAAGCGTAAAAGTCCCGGCGAGACGTAATACGAGCGATTAAAAAAAAATAGCGATGAGGAGAGCAAACTGGCCTTATTCTCTTCGAAGGAGCAATCCCAGCATTCCGCTTACGCGGCTCAGAGAAACCAAGGGGGAGAAAGAGAGCCAGATATTGGGGGTGGAGATCTGCAGGAGAGCAATGACATTAATTTTGTTAGTAAATTATGACTGAAGGCGAAATCTGTCTTCGTTTATCCGTCTATCCCTAACAATAAAATCCGGTGTGGAAAAAGAAGTCCCTCAACTGCAGGGCTACAAAGACATTTACCGGAAATCAAAATACAATATTCTTTGAGAGAACTATCGGCCCACAGTTGAGATAAAGTGTATACAGAAACCAATGTAACTGTGAAATTCTGTAAACCCTCATCATATTTAAGCTTAACATTAAACAAGACGCTTACAAAAGACCTATGTCTCGCAGAAACAAATGGATAACAGCAGATATTACGAAGTTAAGAATCTCAGTTCCATTAAATGAGATCTTAAATTTCTATCATAGGTACCAAAAATATTTAATGGAAGGTCCGTTACAGGTTCATTGAGTCAGCGACAAAGCATCACGGAGATTCTCTGCCAACTCTAGTGGCACACGCTGCAAGAGAGGCGTTCTGGACCACGGTGTGGTCTACTCTTAAGGTTCCCTATGCTGGTCTATTCCTAGAGGAATAGACCAGCATACAGTGAGGCGACAAAAAGTCGTGGAATAGCGACTCGCACGTTCACAGGCGGCGACAACATCGCGTACACGAGATATAAAGTGGCGGTGCATTGGCGGAGCTATCATTTGTACTCGGGTGATGAACATGAAAAGGTCTCCGACGTGAATATGTCTGCACGACGGGAATTAACAGATTTCGAAGACATAATAGTAGTTGGAGCTAGACGCATGCGACATTCCATTTCGGAAATCGTTCTGTTATTCAGTGCGGAGAATACCAAATTTCAGGTATTACCTCTCACCACGTAGAACGCACTCAACGATCGAGAGGAGCTGCGTTTGCGTAGTCAGTGCTAACACTAAGTGAAATAACCACAAAAATCAATGTCTCACGTATCCGTCAGGACAATGCGGAGCAACTTGGCGTTAATGGGCTGTGGCAGCAGACGACCGACGCGACTGCCTCTGCAAAAACGGCACGACGTCGCCTGTAGCGCCTCTCTTGGGCTCGTCACCGTATCGGCTGGACGCTAGACCACTGGGAAACCCTCACCTGATCAGATGAGTCCTGATTTCTGTTGGTAAGAGATGATGGTAGGGTTAGAGTGTTGCAGAGACCCACGAAGCCATTGGTCCAAGTTATCAACAAGGCACCGTGCAAGCTGGTGGTGGCTCCACAGTGGTGTGGGCTGTGTTTACGTGGAACGGACTGCGTCCTCTGGTCCAGCTGAAACGATCGTCGGGATTGAGATGGCTATTTCCAGTTACTTGGAGACCATTCCCTGCCATTCGTGGACTTCATGTTTCCGCACAATTATGGATGAAATTTCGCCATGTCACCATGCCACAGTTGTTCGTGATTGGTTTGAAGGACATTCTGGAAAATTCGATCAAAGTGATTCGTGATTGGTTTGAAGAACATTCTGGAAAATCCGAACGAATGATTCGGCCACCCTCGGAACATTTATGTGTCGTAATGGAGGGGTCAGTTCGTGCACAAAGCCCTGCACCTGCCTATAGAGGCAGCATAGATCATTATTTCCGTAGGTGACTTTCAACGAGTTGCCGAGTCCTCGCCTCGTCGAGTTGCAAAATGGGGTCCGACACCGTGATGGGAGGCCCCCCCACACTGGAAAGCTCTTCGTGGTGGCTAGAACTCTCCGGAATACCCCTGAATGCTGCCAGAAAATTAAATTTCTTTTCTTTCGTGAACTTTAATGTCTCATCAGTTCTCTTTAAACTCCCTCGGACTTGCTCGTGGGTAATATCGCGTAATAACGGCGACTGGTATGGCGCCGTTAGAAAGCCAGGAGCCTTGCCTGTATTAACATCGTGCGGAAACCTGCAGCGGGCGTTACTTTCAATATGGATTCATTAGCTCTCCCGGTCTTGCAAAGAAAAAAAAGCAGTCGTTAGTGTTAACACACAGGAGGGGCTGTTTCCGTGCTCCAGAAATTCACTCAGTACTGTCTCTGCTTATTATGCGAGAATACTCTAATCACATTACTTAGAGTATTCTGAAACCTTTATGAGGAACTCTCCCTAATTTTTTTCTGTTATCACAACTCACATGAAACACAATAATAATGTTTTATTTACTTTTCATACTTTCACCATAAAGGTCTCTTTCATTTGCAAACTCACGCGGAACACTGATTATTTTCACAGAATACTAAACAAATATGAACACTGACGTCGCTCTTTTGCTGCACTGAGTCAAAGAAGTGCGCAGTATCGACACCAGTGAGACACCCCGCTTAACCCTCAGGACAGGACTGGCAGTTTAAATTGTGGAAAGGGGCCAAAATAAGGGGCTGTCAGTTATACTCAAACACACAACATTATTATTTCGTCAAACATTACGAGAGCCCAAAAAAAATTTTCTTTTTTAAACACACAGCGTTAATCTTTGGGACTTAATTACCAGCTGAAAGCCACTTTAATTCAAAAAGGCCTGAAGGCCAATAATATCAAATGCAATTTAAAAGGCAAAGCCTTATCTTAAAATAGTTCTTTAGGTAGGCTGAAAGCCTGTCAAACAACACATTGTGCAGAACAACAACAACACGATGAGGAAACTGCACTGCCTGAAATTTACGTCTACGTTCAGGGCAGGTAACCGGAACGTTAACGGCCAGAAGGCAGAAGATTCCGCTGGTGCACTTCAATTCAAATAATCAAATACAGTGAAACTCCACTGGAGGGTGGCTAGAATTTTCCAACTTGAAAACACACGTTTCTGCTCGCTGGAATATCCCAACAGCTGACAACGAACTCCAAACGGCACAATGTGAACAGTTTTTACTTGCTGGTAGATTAAATCAAAACTCAACTTTCGTCTCCAGGGTCGGTGAGCCACGGACCTCGTAGCAATGGGAACAGCACCACACACTCCGGCATCGTGTAGAGACTGCCAGAGGGCCCGGCCAAACTACGTGCCGCAGAGACTTCGTCGCTTCTCCACTTCAACCGACCGACTGCCCAGGCCCGGAAACGGTGAAAGGACCAAATATACGTCGGCCGATGAGACGCCCAACCAACTGTCATCCCGCTCCAATCTCCCTCCGTCGGACAGTTGATGTGTGTCGCCAGCGGTCGGCGAGCACTGGCTGTCGGCGCATCACTGGCGCTCCGTCCCCCGACTTCACTGCTGCTGCGTCCCGACTGCACTGCTGGTCCGTCCCGAACTGACTGACTGACAGATACACAACGACCCGGAAATACTATCGGTCGCTCCAGAGATCGTACGACAGTGCGCTTATCGATACGTACTGCTGCTGCCGCTCGCCGGCAAATAAGGCAGGAAGTTAGTGACGCCAGTAAATGGAATAACAAAACGAGGCGGCACTACCGTAATAGAAGATGACAAACAATAAATGGGATAAAGGCGAGCCGTGCACGGCTCAACCAGCGTCTATCAGACCGTCTGATTTTTAGCGGTATATAACCGTTCACCATATTCTGACTATTTCCTGTTTCTTATTTTTGTAAAAAATGCTACAGCAGGTTACAGCATAATTTTTTTGTTCAAATTCAGGTCATTTGTTGACGTTCATTGAAGGAAAACGGTGGTGGTGCATATCAACTGCGACCCCAGTCGCCTGTTGACAGCAAGGCAATGAAGAAACAAGTACTTCATGTAGCGTAATGATGTTATGCGACCACATACAAATGAATTATCCGTATCTATTAATACAAGCAGAGAAATGCTCTTATTGGAACACAAAAACGTCGAATATCTTTCTAGGGTACCAGTTATCTCATTCTACCTCTCTTAGCGCCTTTTGAATTTTCGCAAAAAGTTTGGCATGCGAACATATTTCCACTGTTTCTAATATGTGGCTCGCGACTCACACTCACAAGCTGCCCTAAACGTAACTTGCTCCCATCCATCAGCCCATCGCTGTAATTCGATCATACCCATCCACTCCCAGCTTCCCCTTCTCACTCACTCATTCAGTCCACCTCATTGTCAAATGGTTCAAATGGCTCTGAGCACTATGGGACTCAACTGCTGTGGTCATAAGTCCCCTAGAACTTAGAACTACTTAAACCTAACTAACCTAAGGACAGCACACAACACCCAGCCATCACGAGGCAGAGAAAATCCCTGACCCCGCCGGGAATCGAACCCGGGAACCCGGGCGTGGGAAGCGAGAACGCTACCGCACGACCACGAGATGCGGGCCCACCTCATTGTCATTACCTCTTTGTGTCCCTCTGTCTGTGACTCTATCTTGTGTTACTGCCACAGTGCCCTCCGTTCTGTCCTACTACCACAATCGCCTCTCCCTGTCACTGCCTCCCCTTCCCCTCTCCTACTGCTACTGTCTCATTCCTTCCTTCCCACTGCTGCTGGCTCTTCTCACTATCGCTGTCTTTCTTTTCCTCTTTGTCATTATAATATACTCTGTCTCTCATTTTTCCTGGCTCTCATCCACTTCAATTTCCACTTTCTCTTTCTCTTTATTCCTCCCTCTCTCTCACTGTCTCCTCCACTCTTTCCCTAGCACTGTTCCGCCACTGTCAACTATGTTCCACTGCCACTCTCTCCCTCTCTTTTTCTCACACTGCCATTGTCTTTCGCTGTTTCTATAACATAACCATGGTCTACTGTCTTCCAATACTTTTCCCTCTCTCTTCCACTATCACCGTCTTCTTCTCTTGTCGACATTTTGCGAAATGTACGTTGGCGGCAGTAGAATCATCATCTTCTCAACTTCAAAAGTCGCTCCTCTAAATTTTCTCAACCGTATTCCTCGAAAAGAACTGCAGGGACTCCCATTTGAGTTCACGAAGCATCTCCGTAACCCTTACGTGTTGTTGGAACCTATCAGTAACAAATCTAGCATCCCGCTTCTGAACTGCTTCGATATCTTCCTTCAATCCGAGCCAGTGCAGATCCCAAACACTCGAGCAGTGTTCGAGAACAGATCGCACTAGATGAGCTATACTTACCCAAAATTCTCCCAATAAAACAAAGTCGAACATTCGCGTTCCGTATCACAATCCTCTCATGCTCGTTCCATTTCATATCGCTTTGCAACGTAACTCACAGATACTTAAACGACGTGACTGTGTCAAGCAGTGCGCTACTAATGCTGTATCTGAACACTGCAGGTTTGTTTCTCCTACTCATCTGCATTAAGCAACATTTTTCGCTATTTAGAACTAGTACCCATTCATCACACCAACTAGAAATTTTGTCTAACTCATCTTGCATCCTCCTACAATGACTCCACTTCAACACCTTTCCACACACCACAGTATCATCAGCAAACAGCCGCAGATTGCTACACGCCCTCCAATCATCGCTTCTTAATTCGGAAAACACACAAACTTGATACTTGTCGAATACAGCGCCATCTACCACGAATGGAAAACAATGGTTTGAGTAAACGGTACGTAGATTTTGTCGTTGAGTCCGAACATGCATAAAAAATGGGAGGCGGGGGAGGGGGGGGGGGGGTTCGATTTGGAAACACAAACGTCACGCACGCAGGAGAGGTGATTAGAAAGTGGGCACTTGTAGCATAGATAATGTCCCCTTTACTGATTTTAATTTCCCACCTAGGACGTTTTTTCTTACGATGTGTCGCTTTCGAAATATCTACCTCTCTCAAGTTAAAACAACCATGTACATATACGCAATTTATATAAACAATGAATCGCCAAAGAAATTGGTATAGGCACGCATATTGAAATACAGAGATATGTAAACAGGCAGCATCCGACGCTGCGGTCGACAACAACTACACTCCTGGAAATTGAAATAAGAACACCGTGAATTCATTGTCCCAGGAAGGGGAAACTTTATTGACACATTCCTGGGGTCAGATACATCACATGATCACACTGACAGACCCACAGGCACATAGACACAGGCAACAGAGCATGCACAATGTCGGCACTAGTACAGTGTATATCCACCTTTCGCAGCAATGCAGGCTGCTATTCTCCCATGGAGACGATCGTAGAGATGCTGGATGTAGTCCTGTGGAATGGCTTGCCATGCCATTTCCACCTGGCGCCTCAGTTGGACCAGCGTTCGTGCTGGACGTGCAGACCGCGTGAGACGACGCTTCATCCAGTCCCAAACATGCTCAATGGGGGACAGATCCGGAGATCTTGCTGGCCAGGGTAGTTGACTTACACCTTCTAGAGCACGTTGGGTGGCATGGGATACATGCGGACGTGCATTGTCCTGTTGGAACAGCAAGTTCCCTTGCCGGTCTAGGAATGGTAGAACGATGGGTTCGATGACGGTTTGGATGTACCGTGCACTATTCAGTGTCCCCTCGACGATCACCAGTGGTGTACGGCCAGTGTAGGAGATCGCTCCCCACACCATGATGCCGGGTGTTGGCCCTGTGTGCCTCGGTCGTATGCAGTCCTGATTGTGGCGCTCACCTGCACGGCGCCAAACACGCATACGACCATCATTGGCACCAAGGCAGAAGCGACTCTCATCGCTGAAGACGACACGTCTCCATTCGTCCCTCCATTCACGCCTGTAGCGACACCACTGGAGGCGGGCTGTACGATGTTGGGGCGTGAGCGGAAGACGGCCTAACGGTGTGCGGGACCGTAGCCCAGCTTCATGGAGACGGTTGCGAATGGTCCTCGCCGATACCCCAGGAGCAACAGTGTCCCTAATTTGCTGGGAAGTGGCGGTGCAGTCCCCTACGGCACTGCGTAGGATCCTACGGTCTTGGCGTGCATCCGTGCGTCGCTGCGGTCCGGTCCCAGGTCGACGGGCATGTGCACCTTCCACCGACCACTGGCGACAACATCGATGTACTGTGGAGACCTCACGCCCCACGTGTTGAGCAATTCGGCGGTACGTCCACCCGGCCTCCCGTATGCCCACTATACGCCCTCGCTCAAAGTCCGTCAACTGCACATACGGCTCACGTCCACGCTGTCGCGGCATGCTACCACTGCTAAAGACTGCGATGGAGCTCCGTATGCCACGGCAAACTGGCTGACACGGACGGCGGCGGTGCACAAATGCTGCGCAGCTAGCGCCATTTGACGGCCAACACCGCGGTTCCTGGTGTGTCCGCTGTGCCGTGCGTGTGATCATTGCTTGTACAGCCCTCTCGCAGTGTCCGGAGCAAGTATGGTGGGTCTGACACACCGGTGTCAATGTGTTCTTTTTTCCATTTCCAGGAGTGTATATAGGACAACAAGTGTCTGGCGGAATTGTTAGATCCGTTACTGCTGCTACAACGGCGCGCGAGCGATGTGACACGGCATCTCCGAGGTAGCGACGAAGTTGTGATTTTCGCGTACGACCCCTTCGATAAAACATCAAATCTCCGACATCGCTGAGGCCGGAAATAGATCCTGCAACAACGGGATCAACAACGACTGAAGAGAGTCGTTCATCGCGACAGAAGTTCATCCCTTACTCAAATGCTGCAGATTTCAACGATGGGCCATCAAATGTTCAAAAGTGAGTCAATTCCTAAGGGACCAAACGACTAAGCTCATCGGCCCCTACACTTACACACTGCTTAAACTGACTTAAACTAATTTATGCTAAGAACAACAAACACATCCATGCCCGAGGGAGGACTCGAACCTCTGGCGGGAGGGCCCGCGCAGTCCGTGACATGGCGCCTCAAACCGCGCGGCCACTCCGCGCGGCCGGTGGGCCATCGACAAGTGTCAGCGAGCGAACCATTCAACCAAACATAATCGATATGGGCTTTCGGAGCCGAAAGCCCACTCATGTGCCCTTGATGACTGCACGACAGAAAGCTTTACGCCTCGCCTGGTCTCGTCAATACCGACATTGGACAGTTGATGACTGGAAACGTGTTGCCTGGTCGGACGAAGCTCGTTTCAAATTGTTTCGACCGGATGGACGTGTATGGGTATGGAGACAACCTCATGATTCCACGCACCCTGTCTGTCAGCAGAGGACTGTTCAAGCTGCTGGAGGCTCTGTAATGGTGTGGGTCGTGTGCAGTTGGAGTGATATGGGACCCCTGATATGTCTAGATACGTCTCTGATAGGTGACACGTACGTACGCATCCTGTCTGATCACCTGCATCCATTCGTGAATGGATGCAGGTGCTTTCCGACGGACTTGGGCAATTCCTGCAGGAAAACACGACACCCCACACGTCCAGAATTGCTACAGAGTAGCTCCAGGAAGACTCTTCTGAGTTTAAACATTTCCGCTGGCGCCAAACTCCCCAGACATGAACATTATTGAGCATATCTGGAATGCCATGGAAAGTGCTGTTCAGAAGATGTCTCCACCCCTCGTACTCTTACAGATTTATGGACAGCTCTGCATAAGATACATAAAGCGTAACTGAAGATACACACTACGTAAACAGAAAGCTTTTATGTACTGTAGCTCGACTCAGCTTTAATCCCGCATGCTTCCGACATCATCTAGACCGCGTTCATGCTGTTGCACCGCCGCTTTTTGAGTGTGGAACGGCAGAAGATGTAGAACCACATGCTCCTGGGATGCGACGAACCAAGTCAGCGATCCGCAGTACTGATTCGGCTCTGTGGAGTTAAAATTTCCTCTTCCAACATTTGTGTCAACTCTCTCTCTCTCTGTGCAGAAAACTTAAGTGTGTGGTATACATACGTGCCATCAGGTGAATTACTATTAAATTTAAATAGAAGAAACTGTAAATTTGAATTTGGCTGTTGGTTTACACAAGTTAACTGTAACTGACTCTTATAGAACCTATGCAGCCATATCGATACTACTTCTGTAGCAGTCGACGTGCACCCAATCTGTTAGCTGTGCAGAAGCTATCGATCACTCAGTGCCTCCATGTGAGTGTGCGATTCCTGAAGGAACTTGTGGAGATCCCTTCCTCGCCAAATTTAGGTCCTTATCTAGATTAGAGACGGTAACAAGACGTGCTACGAGTGATAAGTTTTTTCTCCAGTGTGCTTACGTTCCCAACTGAACCGATTTCATGACGAATGCTGAAGAAATTACCTCTGTATTTTTTTGGCGACTTCGTTTCAGGGCTCTGCACAAACATTTGTTCCTCTCCCTAATTAATCGGCAGTTGATTTAACGACAGCTAACCAGGTATCGGTTCGTCTATCTCCTAAAATGATGCGCGGAATGACGCGGGCGTTTCGTAAGCCGGAAATATTCTCTGCCGGTAGCGAGGATCGATTCAGCAGGTGGGGACCAGCCTGGCTGGCTTTTTCATCCTCGCTGGAACGCTATGCTATGCTAATGTATTCAAAAGACGTCTGCGGTGCGGCTGACAGAATACCCGCTGCAAGCTGTGGTATTTTGATAGTTTTTGTGCCGGGCAGCGGTGGAAAATTTCAGCCAAAAACCTGCCTTACTGGCAGGAGGGATGACTGTGCTGCAAAAAATATCTTGTGTCTTCAGATGCAGCAGCTCCTGAGCTAAGAACGTAGCCGAATATCGAAGAGATCCATGCTTGTTTTCAAAGTGCTGTTGATATTTTTGACATGCACGTCCTACATCTGAAAATGAAATAGTAACAATTTTAAGTTTTTCTCTCACATAATTCGGCGGTTATCTGAGTAACAGGGGACCGTTCTGTTTCGAACACAGCACCAGCGTTGTAGATATGCAGAGGTGTCCCACAAGGTTCAGTTGGAGGACCCTACCTTTGTTTCTGCATCTCCACTTTCTAGCATTGTTTTTTCGTATGACGCCAGCATGTAGCTAAGAACATATTCTTCTCTGGAAAGAATGACATTTCATACATGATGGCGATGTAACTGATTTTTTAAAATACATTTTAAGCTTGCTTTACTGTCCGGAACAATCTCTATGAATAAAAGGCAATGTACCGACTCACTGACTCACTCAATGACTCCAGTCCAAACCACTATGGCCAGAAACTTGAAATTTGCAGAGGGTGTAGATTTTATTCTGTAGGGGTCGTTGAATGAGGGATTTTTCGAAAAAAATGGTTTAAATGGCTCTAAGCACTATGGGACTTAACATCTGAGGTCATCAGTCCCCTAGACTTAGAACTACTTAAACCTAGCTAGCCTAAGGACATCACACACATCGATGCCCCAGGCAGGATTAGAACCTGCGACTGTAGCAGCAGTGCTGTTCCGGACTCAAGCGCCTAGAACCGCTCAACCACAGCGGCCGACGTATTTTTCAAAATTCCACCTCTAAGGTGATGAAATAGGGGATGAAATGTTTTTGAAAATATGTCACTATTAAGGCAATGATGAAGCCAGACGTCCCTACGAAAATTGGTATTTCGTTTCTCGGTCACAAATAAAGAAATATGTGTTTCAGCATTTTTGGAGATCTAACATTTATGGTGGTAACATCGCGAGTCAAACTTTTTTTTTAAATAAATGATTATGAAAGAACTACTAAAGTATTTTTAATGGTACAGCTATGAATACTGGTATCTGAAATCTCCCTTAGATACGTGTCCCAGAGTTTTGGAAACTCATCTCCTAAGGAGACGAAGTAGGGTGGTCAAAATTTTTAAGACAATATTTCGTTATATTAAAAAAAATTTTAAAGCTCAATCTTTGAAAACTGGTATTTCAGTTCTCGGTTGGATATAAAGAAGTATATGTTGGGGGATGAAAGTTTCTATGGAAATATCAGCCCAAGAACGCAAAAGGTACGATTGACAAAAACGGTGGCCAACTACCAGAATCACTGTTTGGTCGGAAGTACACTCGGAAAAGACTGTGCATGTACGGCCTCAATTAGCATAAAAGGTTTGAAAGGTGTTGCAGTTTGTAAACAGCATAAAAATTTGATTATAGGAAAGCAAAACAAAAGCCTGTCTAGATCATACAGTCTACATAAGCGAAGCACAAGGCTCTAATATTGTCGCATACAATTTGAATAAGACATTGGGAGTTTCGCTGTCATCAGCCGTCTTCAGGTCATATGAATTAATATTTCACTCCCAAGGACAATGAGAGAAAACCACATGGTCATATTCATATCTCTACGTGTACCCTACAGGCTATGTTACGTTGTGTGTGGCAGAGGGTACTTAACGTACCACTGTTTAACCCCCCCACCACCCTGCACCCGCCTTTCTTGTTCCAGTCGCGACTGGTTCACGGGAAGAACAGCTGCTGGTAACCCTCCGTGTGTATCCGTGTGGATCTTTCTCATTTTACGTTCACATTGTTTTCTGGACATGCAGGTAAGAGGAAGCAACATGTTGCCTCATTTTCTAGGAGCGTAGGCTCTCGGAGCTTTGACAGTAGCCACACCGACATGCAAAACACATCTTTTGCTCCGCCTGCTACTAGGCTCGGCGTCTCCGTGACTCTCTAAGTGAACCTGTAACAAAATGCATTGCTCTCCTTTGGATCTCCCTTGCATTCCCTCCATCAGTCGTATCTGGTACGGACCCAAGTCCGACGAGTGGTATTCAAGTAAGTGACGGCGGTCGGCACTGCGGTGCCCGTCGTGAGAGGCAGTGCCTGACATTTGGTGTTCTCGGCACACTCTTGACACTGTAGATTTCGGATTGTTGATTTCCCTAACCATTTCCGAAATAGAATGTCCCCATGCGCCTAGCTCCAACTACCATTCCGCGTTCAAAGGCTCTTAATTGCCGTCTTGCAGCCATAATCACTTCGCAAATCTTTTCTGATGAATCACCTGAGCAGAGATGACAGCTCCCCCAATGCACTGCCCTTTTATACCTTGTGTACGCGATACAACCGTCATCTGTATCGTGCATATCGCTATCCCAGGACTTAAGTCACTTCAGTGCGCTAAGGAAAAGGAAGCCACTATTGTACAATTACGTGATGAGGAACTGCTGGAAACGGTGGCTATCGTAAAATAACGAGGAGTTACTGTGCACATCGACCTTAGCGGAATGAAAACAAATAGTATGAAGAGCAGATGCCAGACTGAGATTCATAGGAAGAATTTTAGGGAACCATAACTCATCCACGAAAGGTGTGGGTTATAAGGCACTTGTTCGCACGATTCTTGAGTATTGTTCAAATATCCGGTATCCTTAAAAGCCAGAAACGATAGAAGAGAGAGAGAAGATCCAACGAAGAGCTGCAAGTTCCATCACGGAATTGTTACCAAAAATGGTTCGAATGGCTCTGAGCACTATGGGACTTAACATCTGAGGTCATCAGTCCCCTAGAACGTAGAACTACTTAAACCCAACTAACCTAAGGACATTACACACATCCATGCCCGAGGCAGATTTCGAACCTGCAACTGTAGCGGTCGCGCGGTTCCAGATTGAAACGCCTAGAACCGCTCGGCCACACCGGACGACTGAGACGTTTGAAGTTCGTCCACTAATGCTCAACATTTTCGGTCCTGGAGATGAGATTTTCACGTTGGCCCTTGAAGTAGTCTGAAATCTGATTTTTTTAAAGAGTTCCGTGCCTCAATCGATAAAGACGGAACCCTTATACGAGGATCACTTTGTTATTCATATTTCTGCATGTCTGGGTCCCTTTGGCTATGAGAACCATCCTTCTCAGCAGGAGGGAGAACTATCGTGGTAAAATTTATGTCACTTAAGTGTACAGTCTCTTGGAAGACTTATTTGAATAGTGCTACAACTCCATTTTTGTTCATTGAGAGATACAGAGTCCTAAAGTTAAACGAGCGCTGAAAAATCTGCTATTGAGATACCAGAAATATTCAAGCATATGGCTTCTTGCTAGAGATGAACCTTTCTGTTTGTTTCGATCATTAATTTCAGAAGCATTATAGGGAGAAAAGTGGAGGTAATGGACTTGTATCACATTGTAATAAGCCCTTCATATGTATACATAACTAAGTTTGTGCGGAACTATCAGTAGGCAAGTCCCATTCACACCTGGCCAGTTTTGTTTTTTGTAGGTCTTTCTAAGCAGAAATACCTTCGTACATATCTTTAGACTCATATTTACAGCCTTATTCAATGATGCAGTAAAGACCCTGTGTTGACTGATTCCCTGTTCAACCCTGCGTCGGAAATTTCGGGCTTCTTAATGATCAGGAGTTCTAAATATTCAAGTAACGAGACATAACTATCCTTACATCTTTAATGATTTATACCCTGCATACCTCTCCGAACAGAGTGACTGATGCGTCTAACTGCCATGAGGAGGAACCGGCTTCAGTCTCCAGTAGCGGCAGAGATTTTTGTTACGGTGGAAGGAGTGGACCGAGGACACAGTCAAAGAACGACTCGCGAGTTGCCGCAGAGAAATGTAGCGGCTGGCTCCCAGCTCTGTGCCTCACCACACAGCCCTCCATACCGCAGCCAAACGACGCCATACGGCAGAGGATGACACGGCGGTCGGTCGGTCGATCACGTGGTTCTCTGCACATGATCGTAGGTTTTCGAGTTTTAGTTAATACCGTGTACGGTTTACGTTTATTTGCGGTCTGGACGAGTACCTAAGTTGTAGCTGTGTAGTGTTTCGCTGTGGACGCTCACAACTTGAAAAGCAGGATGGAATAGCGAACGCTCAGATGTGCTGGGGACCTCCGTGTCGATAGGAAGGACTGCTTCTTCGGCACCGTGCGGTGCCGTCGCCTTTAATTACGAGAGACAAATTATGCGTCTGAGACCGCAAGGATAGGAAGCGGATAACAACGACAATTAGTTATAACTCCAGGTGGGGAGGAAGCAGGGTGCGATGGGGCAATGCCAGGGGTACAAAAGAGGGAGACTGATAAAGCAGGGCATGGGAGAGAGAGGTAGAGAGAGAGAGAGAGAGAGAGAGAGAGAGAGAGAGAGAGAGAGAGAAAGGGGGAAGAGGTGGATGAGGGAGGGAAAGAGACATTAATATCTGCAACGGTGGCGGATGTAACGAGGGTAAAACGTACTTTTTGAGAGGAGACGTTGGTTCCAGGGTCTTCATATTCATCATGTATCGGAATTAGAGAGAAACAACACGAGTGTAGAGAAACTGGCTGTTAACTTTGTCATACTAAGTGCTAAGGAGCTATCTATAAGTTGTTGTTCTTGTTGTTGTAGTCTTCAGTCCAGAGACTGGTTTGATGCAGCTCTCCATGCTACTCTATCCTGTGCAAGCTTCTTCATCTCCCAGTACCTACTGCAACCTACATCCTTCTGAATCTGCTTAGTGTATTCATCTCTTGGTCTCCCTCTACGATTTTTACCCTCCACGGTGCCCTCCAATGCTAAATTTGTGATCCCTTGATGCCTCAAAACATGTCCTACCAACCGATCCCTTCTTCTAGTCAAGTTGTGCCACAAACTTCTCTTCTCCCCAATCCTACTCAATACCTCCTCATTAATTACGTGATCTACCCACCTTATCTTCAGCATTCTTCTGTAGCACCACATTTCGAAAGCTTCTATTCTCTTCTTGTCCAAACTAGTTATCGTCCATATTTCACTTCCATACATGGCTACACTCCATACAAATACTTTCAGAAACGACTTCCTGACACTTAAATCTATACTCGATGTTAACAAATTTCTCTTCTTCAGAAACGCTTTCCTTGCCATTGCCAGTCTACATTTTATATCCTCTCTACTTCGACCACCATCAGTTATTTTACTCCCCAAATAGCAAAACTCCTTTACTACTTTAAGTGTCTCATTTCCTAATATAATTCCCTCAGCATCAGCCGACTTAATTTGACTACATTCCATTATCCTCGTTTTGCTTCTGTTGATGTTCATCTTATATCCTCCTTTCAAGACACTGTCCATTCCGTTCAACTGCTCTTCCAAGTCCTTTGCTGTCTCTGACAGAATTACAATGTCATCGGCGAACCTCAAAGTTTTTATTTCTTCTCCATGGATTTTAATACTTACTCCGAACTTTTCTTTTGTTTCCTTTACTGCTTGCTCAATATACAGATTGAATAACATCGGGGAGAGGCTACAACCCTGTCTCACTCCTTTCCCAACCACTGCTTCCCTTTCATGCCCCTCGACTCTTATAACTACCATCTGGTTTCTGTACAAATTGTAAATAGCCTTTCGCTCCCTGCATTTTACCCCTGCCACCTTCATAATTTGAAAGAGAGTATTCCAGTTAACATTGTCAAAAGCTTTCTCTAAGTCTACAAATGCTAGAAACGTAGGTTTGCCTTTTCTTAACCTTTCTTCTAAGATAAGTCATAAGGTTAGTATTGCCTCACGTGTTCCAACATTTCTACGGAATCCAAACTGATCTTCCCCGAGGTCCGCTTCTACCAGTTTTTCCATTCGTCTGTAAAGAATTCGCGTTAGTATTTTGCAGCTGTGACTTATTAAACTGATAGTTCGGTAATTTTCACATCTGTCAACACCTGCTTTCTTTGGGATTGGAATTATTATATGCTTCTTGAAGTCTGAGGGTATTTCGCCTGTCTCATACATCATGCTCACCAGATGGTAGAGTTTTGTCATGACTGGCTCTCCCGAGGCCATCAGTAGTTCTAATGGAATGTTGTCCACTCCGGAGGCCTTGTTTCGACTCAGGTCTTTCAGTGCTCTGTCAAACTCTTCACGCAGTATCTTATCTCCCATTTCGTCTTCATCTACATCCTCTTCCATTTCCATAATATTGTCCTCAAGTGCATCGCCCTTGTATAGACCCTCTATATACTCCTTCCACCTTTCTGCCTTCCCTTCTTTGCTTAGAACTGGGTTGCCATCTGAGCTCTTGATATTCATAAAAGTGGTTCTCTTCTCTACAAAGGTCTCTTTAATTTTCCTGTAGGCAGTATCTATCTTACCTCTAGTGAGACAAGCCTCTACATCCTTACATTTGTCCTCTAACCGTCCCTGCTTAGCCATTTTGCACTTCCTGTCGATATCATTTTTGAGACGTTTGTATTCCTTTTTGCCTACTTGATTTACTGCATTTTTATATTTTCTCCTTTCATCAGTTAAATTCAATATTTCTTCTGTTACCCAAGGATTTCTATTAGCTCTCGTCTTTTTACCTACTTGATCGTCTGCTGCCTTCACTACTTCATCCCTCAGAGCTACCCATTCTTCTTCTACTGTATTTCTTTCCCCCATTCCTGTAAATTGTTCCCTTATGCTCTCCCTGAAACTCTCTACAACCTCTGGTTCTTTCAGTTTATCCAGGTCCCATCTCCTTAAATTCCCACCTTTTTGCAGTTTCTTCAGTTTCAATCTGCAGTTCATAACCAATAGATTGTGGTCAGAATCCACATCTGCCCCAGGAAATGTCTTACAATTTAAAACCTGGTTCCTAAATCTCTGTCTTACCATTATATAATCTATCTGATACCTTTTAGTATCTCCAGGGTTCTTCCATGTATACAACCTTCTTTCATGATTCTTGAACCAAGTGTTAGCTATGATTAAGTTATGCTCTGTGCAAAATTGTACAAGGCGGCTTTCTCTTTCATTCCTTCCCCCCCAATCCATATTCACCTACTATGTTTCCTTCTCTCCCTTTTCCTACTGACGAATTCCAGTCACCCATGACTATTAAATTTTCGTCTCCCTTCACTACCTGAATAATTTCTTTTATCTCGTCATACATTTCATCTATTTCTTCATCATCTGCAGAGTATCTATAAGTATTCGACTTGAATAAAGACAACTTGTTGGCAAAGATCACATTTGTGAAACCTTTATTTACGATGAGCGGTTTCAGAAAACAGGGTTACCATCATCTGATCAGTGAATAGTGTACATTAAGAAAACCAGTCTACATGTCATTAATATAGCACATAGATTGAATTATTGTTACATATACCTCTGTACAGATTTATACATGTGGCCAGTTTTCTCTTTAAAAGTACTCCATGCTTTAATTAGCTGTAAAATTGATATAAATACATTGGCATGTCAAACTTAAAGCCAGTATGTACAATATGTTCGAAGTTGAAACCAGTATTTATCTAATGTCTCGCCAAGCCTATCTGTCCCACATTACAGAACACGCAGTAGGTACATCACTGGTGTAAAAGCGCCGTTAAACGGACAAACAGCGAAGTCACTATACAACAGTCGACATTCACAGCCGATGAAGGTCGCTTGTGTGTTCATGTCATCGTCAACTGCAAATGTAAATATGTAAATTTAATAAAAATGTCATAACTGGTATACAATTATAATTTTTTAGTTGGTTGGTTGATTCGGGGAAGCGGACCAAACAGCGAAGTCATCGGTCCCATTGGATTAGGGAAGGACTGGGAAGGAAGTCGGCCATGCCCTCTCAAAGGCGGCATTATACTGAATGTCTATTGAGGTATCAGTGAGACACGCGAGTTGACTTCTTACTGTATCTGATGCTTTACAGGAAGACAGAGAACCGTCTCCTCTGACCTTACTTGCATCTGCGTTAAAGGATAACAGAGAGTGGACGGGGTGATCGATTGAGATGGAGCTGTAACGAGGTACGATTTAATGGTTGACTGATGATGCATTCTAGAGAAGGAGAAGTTGCAGCAGGTCAATTTTTCCACTGTTCTGTCAGGATTCATCAGTCGTGTGACATAGCCTGCGTTCTACTCGTATACAGCCAGGTGTTCTGTGTGTGGTTTAAAGCACTGTCTGCTTGCGATCGTTAACGGTAAACCTGTCGGTCATCAGAGCACTTCCATCTCATGTGTGATGAAACGTGACACATTCCTCTAAACGAACTTTGATTTATGCGATGTACTCCATCCCCCTATCGCATCTTGGTCGAGCATCTTGTCGAGACTTCAGCCACGTCATAACTAAGTTAGCTATAGGTGCTTGTGAGGCACTGCAATCCCTGTGTACACATTTGCCTGACAGGTGTGCTGTTTACAGAGTTAGTGACGGAATGACGTAATTTTCACATGACGGATGCTGCTGGTATGCGTTTATCTGTTTTCTTGTAAGAGGCATTCGCCATTACTAACGATCATTTTATACAGGGCTGACGCAGGCATGGTATAATTTCCGAACGGTGATCGGATGTGAACAGTGAGCACTATACATCTCCGGAAAGCTATATTGTGCTCGTATCACACAGAGCCAATGTTTTAAGAAAGTAGTTTTTTCGTTTTACTGTTTGATAGCACAGTTTATCGTAGAGAAACCGGGAAGAAGGATGTATGCCCTGCGCTTGAAATATATTTCTTACATTGGAATATTAACAGCGCTACATTCCATATGACTGATAGGTCGGAAACTCAACCGATTCAACATTATAGCCTGTTTTTAGTGCGGAACGCTGTAGCCTCAGTAGTGCATGTGTTTGTGTTCTCTCTTACCAATAGCTTCCAGGTACTGATCCTAGACTCTAGATAGCGTAGTTGATTTACATAAAAATGCGTCGAACTCCATACACATAAAAATCATTCGTTTCTTGTTCTTCTTAACAATCTGCTATTACATCATGACACTTTGAAATCAGTCACTATACATCGATGAGGAGTGCTAAGCTCCTCGACACGGATGCATCTCGAGAAATGTCATTTACTTGGATGGGTGAGGACTCGGAAAGCTCCATTCATGCACGAGACGTGGAATGTAGCGGTCTATTTCTGGTCCGCTGGTGATTAAATCCGTAACGGTGCTGCAGGGTGGGTTGGTCAATGACAGTGTTATGGGGGTCTTTCACTCTCTAATTTTACCTTAATACTGCGAGAATATCACTCCCATCCGCATAGAGATAGATCTTAAATTATGCATGTTAGAAATACATAGATTGCTGTCTGGTATACTTTGATGGTGTATGTGCTCGAGAATTAACACTGAATGGACGTACTGCGCAGTCATCTATCTACATTCACGATGATACTCGCAAAGTAGAGAAGGGGCGGTTTAGCTATGAAACCGAAATTGGAAAACATGCTCTCTCATCATTGCCCGGTGCTGCAATTACTGTAAAATTGCTAAAATCGTTCGCGCTATCGACTGTGATGCTTATTATCACAGTACATCGACAGTGTCTTTTGCAGCCCTTCCGTCCACTGGTACACTGTTGGTTACCACATAATGATTGACTGATATCGCTTGTTTGAGTTGGAGAAAGAGTTTTGGTCCAGGGACAACAGCTTCTGGGGATGGATAGCACCGAAACAGTGATCGCGTACATGACTGCAATATGAGGAATTCGTCGAAACGGAACGCAGAGCCATCAGCTATTCTGTCACTGTGACAGATGAGTTTAAATTTAGAGGTCGTCAATCACTTTCGGACAGCAGTTTGGAAACTCTCCCTCAACGTAACCAAACTCTTCCAGTTTCCTTATGTTGTAACAGAAAGTGTTAACGTCAGTTTAGAACCTGGCACGGATCTCTAAGTCATGGCGGAAAAACAAAATGTATGGCAGTGTACAAAGCGTCTTACATCAGAAAAAAAACAATGTTTCCAACAACGACACAGGGTCTTCGACTTATTGTAGAGTTTGTGGACTACGGAACCGTACACGTGATGAAACTTTGTGCAGTGGATCAGTAACTGTATATGTAATAGGATCGTCACATGTGCGCGATGATGACATGCAGATGGTATTTGTTTTCGATGTATGGGAGGAGAGAAACGCGGTAAGAATCTTATCTAGTTCTCTATCGCATCAAGTTAGTTGAGCTTTTATAGTTCGTAATTTTTCTTTGATGGGTGGTATAGAATAACGAAGATAGCATGTTGGGGAGACAGATGTGAATGGACGTGGCTCTGTAGTACTTGTGTGTAGTTTAGGGGTGCACCACAGCGCAGTAGCAAAAATCCTCACCCTTCTCTCAGTTCCCGTTACCATTGAATGGTCAAAACACAGTCCTGTCGCATCTTAGCCTGTTTCTACACGGTATGCGGAAGGTGGTAGATATAGTTTCGACTTTTACTCAATTCCGACTTACATGAGTGATCACATGTGCAAAGCCGCAGGGATGGTAGCGCAGAGTCTGAGAGTGCTGTTGCAGGATGCACAGGGAGTCCCTAAAACACGGCTGGAATTTTACTGTAGCAGACACGTTAGAGAGAGGTGACTCGTTTGAAGATATCAGAGTGCCACAAATATGATTCAGTAGTGACAGTAATCATTAGAGGACTTCTCCATAGGATCCAATGCAGGTACGTGATTGAATGGAAAGATTTGATTCCAAGTCGTAGACATAATTATATTTTACTACAAAAATACAGCGACCAGCCACCTTTTTTATGCGTTTTATTTATGCCAATATGCATTTCGGGTTTGCACCCATCTTCAGCTGGCAAATTACATGTATCTTCAGTTTCTACAGTGGTAAAACATCGACAGCAGTTTGGATGCTGCAGCTGGCCTGTGCAAAAGCAACGATTCCAATCATTTACTTCAATTTCGCGAGTTTAAAGTTACGCACTATCAGTTGTTCATTTTACTTACTTTCTCCTCTCCTTGTTTCTTCTTTTTTGTAACAGCACAAACACTTTTTGTCACGTGTTTTACACAGGCGCACTGCGTTATCCGCCATGTTGTCGACTGACACTTTTGTTTACATACAAGCAGTTTATCTATGGACAGAGTTATATTTTACGAAAGTTTTGAGGTCCTAGCTAAGCTACTGTTTACTAAACATTGACTTGAATGATAGAAGTATTCTAAGTACGATGTATACTAAGTTTGTTTTGGTTACTTAGGCAGTATTGAAGATAATAAACTAACATAACACATTTGTACAAAGCAGTAATTCATACATCTACAAATAACAAAGATAGAATTAAGATTTTTATGTTGTATATTAATACATGCATTTGTTGGGTTTATATTAGATTATGTTATTTCTTGATTGTGCTTAGTAAGTGCTTTGATGAGTAGAGTATGGAAGTTTTTCAGAAATATTCGGTTTGGTAACTCTGTTTGGTCGTTAAGTATGTCTGAAGGGGACACATGTTTATGTGAATAAATTTCGATTTCTTCTAGGAGGTTCATTCTTTTTCCTTTGTTGGCTAGGTGGAGAACTTGTAGTAAAATGAACAATTGATAGTGCGTAACTTTAAACTCGCGAAATTGAAGTAAATAATTGGAATCGTTGCTTTTGCACGGGCCACCTGCAGCATCTAAACTGCTGTCGATGTTTTACCACTGTAGAAACTGAAGATACATGTAATTTGCCAGGTGAAGATGGGTGCAAACCCGAAATGCATATTGGCATAAATAAAACGCAAAAAAAAGTGGCTAGTCGCTGTATTTTTATAGTAAAATATCATTATGCACGGCCACGGAGCTCAACAGTCCAAATAAAATGGACAAATACAAATACATAATTTCTAGCAGATAGCGTAACACTAGACATCTGAAAAACTAGTGTACATTTCTTATAACATCAATCAGAGCACCATCTACTAATACTATTTGCGATCCTTCTCAATCAGTCATCGCCTATAACTCAGTGGATATAGCGCAGGACCTCTGACATAGTATCGAACAGAATACGTTACAAATACTGAAGAAATATCTAGTGGTGACGGCGTGAGGGGGTTGCAAATAGCGGTTTCATACCACGTTCCTTAGTCGAATCACTTTCAAAATTGAACGATTTTATGACGAGGCTGCATCGTGGGTTACATGTAACCGAACTGCCAGTCTGATAAAATACGCTCCTATGATCACCATCTCGCTATTTGTCTGGAAAAACCACGTGATTCGTAGCTAATGCTGTTCGTGGATTTATAAAGTCGGCATAGCTTTTAACATGGATACTTGTGTGCACACGTAGAACCAAGACTGCTTGTGATAGTAACATACAGTAGTTGTTGGGACCGGGCTTTTTAACATCTGACAGTTTGTAACACGATTAAACCTCTTTTTCTAAGACACGGTGTTAGCACTCGCAAGAAAAACTTATGAGACATAACCACTCATCGTTGATTTTCAGCCAGTGTTAATTTATATCGCCAGCGATCAGTTATTGTCGAAGTATTATACTTAGTAGTAGGGTGTGTATGATAGCTTCACCTTGAGCATCAGGCTTATAGGTTATATGTTTGTGTTCCGACATGTTCAAAGGAAATGACAATGTCCATTCGTAAGGAAGGTACGGATTTGACAAGTACTGTGATAGCAAAGGGAAGAGTATGTCTAGTCATAAGAATGGTACTAGTATTTCCATTTCCAGAGCCACAGCTGGCAACACGATGCATTTCCAATACTTCGCTCATTGTCGAATGTTGTTCAGCTGAGACCGCGATCGTAACATTTAGTTGTAAATTCAGGGATAAAATATATATGTGACCGATTTCTTAGAATGATGATTCTACCTGTGCGTGCTTGGTGTGAGAGGCTGGTGACCGGTGTGGGGATGATTCGCATCTCCTGTTAACGCTAGGATCTAGGACCCGTCTGAATGGAGAAACCTGTTGGATTGTAGGAATGTAGACGTCTTAACTGCGTTCGAATAGCGAATAGCGAACTAATAGTTAGTATGTGTTGGACAGCTTTGGTGATCACGTGGAAATCCGAGAAGAGTGAATATGGATGTGTGTTTGTGCTGGACACTTATTCCCTCCCGGAAATTGGTCGGTTAGCTGTTTCTGCACATTTCACGCCTTTATTTGGTTGAGAGAACTTCGATTGTCGTGTGTGCATCTAGCAGGTGGAAGACATGTTTGCTGGTTCTCTAGATATGAGAAACACATTAGTTGACTTTGTAAATTATAGGCATGATTTGGAATCTGTTACATCATAGTATGTATTCGTGAGTGGAAATATCAGTTTCGATATGTGTTTCGAGTTCTCACATAAAGGTCTTCACAGACTGGATAAGTTTCTAGTAAATCAGTGGTCTACAGCGCACTCCATGTTGCTGAAGTTTTGCGTTTGTAGAGAAATAATTTCCAGTCTACGTCTTTGGAATTATGTTGTGCGAGCGATCGGTAGGATACTGCTGAGTGCTTGATATCGAGAAGTACAGCGAAAATGGAAATATATTCTGGCAAACCACTCAAAAATACATGTGTTCTTCAATCCCGGAGTCTGGAGATGGGTGTAGAAAAGCAAGCAAGGAAGCAGGTCTGGACCAGAAACAGTGACGCGTTTGTGTCGAGGGAACCGAGCACGAATTTATTGAACAGCTCTGAGAGTGATTTCGGTCCGCTGAGGGTGCTCTGGTGACACCTTGGGAGTTGATAGCCGCAAACCTCGCAGGGAAATATCTAGTGATGCGAGGATTATATACAGTGCTCTCTGTCTTTGCGGTATATGTAAGAACGATTTAAAAGGGGTTATTTTGTATGGTGCAAGATAAGAATTGTGTGTTTACTACTTCGACTTTGTACATGGTGATATATTGATGGGTTGGAGGTTGGTTTCACGCTCTAATACACAAGTTCCTGTTCTCAGTGGGTGATCAGTGTAATTGAGTAAGAGTCTTTCCGAATTTGACGATATGTAGGGCATTTTGCAAGGTTAATTGTCGGTGCAATGTCGCGATCTGTGTAAAATAGATTTTTTGTCTTGTCTGCAGAAAGAAAAAAAAGGTGAACAGTGCTTCCACACCGGCGGCATCAGTAATTCGGAGGGTAAATTCGATAAGGGCCAATCATCATGCTCGATTCATTCACAAGACATCCTTTGTACTGGGATATAGGAGCGTTTACAAACTGAGAAAGCAGGTGTTCAAAGACATGGAAGCAGACCCTCGATCTCTGGTGGGGATGTCGTCACTAATACACTAGTGTATTAGGACATCTCCAGACCAGTAGCTGTAGGTTATCGAAAATTCACGCCATTTTTCTCTTCTGTAGGATAATTGTTCTGATTTCCCCCAGTCTGTGCTTAGACAGTGGTCCATTTCCAAACAACAAGAAATCTTTTATGATTAACGGTGTTTTAGCGTGCTTGCAGAGACATGAGAAAGGCTATTAGCTGTGAGAACGTTTGTATGTACGTGGAAAGCAGGAAGGGAACACATGATGTCCCATTAGGATTGCTTGGGAGAAAGCAGTCGATGTTAGGCCTGTGACATCGGTATACACAGGGTTCCGCACCTGTGGGCTAGGCACAGCTTGAATGTCTCGTTAGCATCGCGAGGAAGACAAAGCAGCCTGTGCTATTCTGGAAAGCGTTGAGACAATTCCTTCAGCGCTGGACCACAGGTAGAGAGAGGTGAAGACATGGCGCTTATTTACATAGAGATGTGACGTCAGTATCCATAGGTATTGTGTGAGCAACAGTAAACGCACACGCGTGCAGCCCAGAGGATGACTTGGCGTTTATTCTGATAGACATGTGACGTCAGTATAGCACTCGAAGAAGTCTAACTGTAGACACGGGTTTCACATGCCGCCTGCAGTGGCGTGAGAGTGATGACTCACGCTGGCTTGCTTCCAGTGGTGGCTTGCGACTGGTTGGTTCTTCAAAGTGCGTTGGAGCCTCCGATACATTGACGATAGTTCGAAAGCGTTTTTATGTACGATGAGTGTTTGTGCACTGGATTATTTCTGGTGGTTTAACCGCTGTGTGCATTAGACATGCATTATGGTTTGAGGATTTATTAGGTGTTTTGGTGTTTGTAGCATTATTTTGTGAACAGGTGTGCAGTGCATGATTTCGAAAGTTGACGATTAGTAAGCGTGTTTGGAGGATCTTTTAGATGGAGGTGATGCACGCGCAGCCTTGGAGCATCTGCACTCTGCAAAAAGGGTTTCACTCCTGTCTGGTCACATCAGCAGCGGTTCCCAGGTGATCACGTATTTTGAAAGGAATTTCTCAGGTGTCAAGTATGAAAGTGGTGCCGCCACCCCATGCTTCTGGGCCCCTGTGCGTCATTTCACGGGGGGTGCTGCTGCATCCCGACTTCTGGGAGCATGTGTGCTAGCCTCATGTGTGGTCCAGTGGACAGGTGGGGTGGCAGGCAGTGCCTGCGCACATTGTTTAGGAGTATTTTACAGATCAGTGGGCTGTGTGGCATGTCCCCAACCATGTAAGAGCATGTGTTTTCTGTCAGTGTGATAAATATTCTATCTCTCAAAATCCATCTCTAAATAAATTGTTCCAAAATAAATAAAGTACACATCTTCCTTACTCTCTCCAGCAACCCAGCGCAGGCAGAGTCATTTTCGCACCAATTTCCCCCTCCAGATCACCATCTTGGATTACATCATGGAACAGACAACAGCACCCTCTCGTGGTGGTACTGTGTACTAGACCAGTTGGACTCTGGACCTCATTGCAAACATACAGGATGGTGGTAGTGCCTCAAATTGTTTAAATAAAGACTAGTGGATGATTTTGACAGTTGAAAATTAGCAAGCATGTTTGCAGAGTCTTTTAGATGGATTTTGATTATTTATGAGTTGTTGGGCTGTATTATTTATGAGTAGTTTCCAGATCTGTAGGCTGTGTGGCATGTCAGAGCATATGTTTTGTATCACTGTGATAAATATACTCCATCCCTAAATAAATTGTTCCAAAATAAATAAAGTACACTCCTTCCTTTCTCCAGCAGTCATTTTCCCACCAATCCCTCGGAGGAGGTGGCGGTTGGATGCCTTAGGTTAGTGGAGGTGACCTTTCTTTCCCGCTATTTTCTTAGGTTAGTCTCTACTAACCAAAGAAAATGGTTGGAAAGACCTTTCTTTCCCACCAAAATTCAAACTTGGCGCCAGTTCCTAGGATGAGGTGGCGGTCAGATGGCTTAGGTTAGAGGATGTAGCCCAAGTGACCGATCTTCCCATGATTTTCTTAGGTTAGTAGAGATAACTCTGGTGTGATGCATTATCCTGTTGGAATTTGAACTTCCCATCATTTATTCTGGGGGTGAGGAGAGGAGGGGGTTAGGTTAGTGGAGGTTGCCCAATGGACCTATCTTCCCGCCAAAATCCGCCATCTTGGATGCCGTCACAGCCGCCATCTTTGATGACATGATGCACTGTTGCCATGTCTACATGCCATCATCTTGGACACATCTGACAACAATGCAGAGTGCGCCAGAAATGGCTTTACCCCAATACATGTACACACATGCATATACATTGAAGTACTGAAGAAACTGGTATAGGAATGAGTATTCAAATACAGAGAAGGGAGAATAGGGCGCTGCCATCAGCAATGCCTATATAAGACAACAAGTGTGTTGTGCAGTTGTCAGATCGGTTACCGCTGCTACAATGGCAGGTTATCAAGATTTAAGTAAGTTTGAATGTTTTGTCGTAGTCGGCGCATGAGCAATGGGGCACAGCATCTCTGAGGTAGCGATGATGTAGGCATTTACCCATACGACCATTTCACGAGTGTACCTTCAATATCAGGAATTCGGTAAAACATCAAATCTCTGAAATCCTGCAAGAACAGGAATAATGACGACTGACATCCAGAACTGCCACAGATATCAATGCTGGGCCATCAACAACTGTCGGCGTGCAAACCATTCAATGAAACATTATCGATATGGCCTTTCCAAGCCCACTCATGTGTCCTTGATGACTGCATGACGCCAAGCTTTATGCCTCGCCGGAGCCCATCAATGCCGACAATGGACTGCTGATGACTGGAATCATGTTGCCTGGTGGGAGGAGTTTCGTTTCAAATTGTGTCGAGCGGATGGACGAGTAGGGTTGTGGGGACAGCCTCATGAACCCGTGGACCCTGCATGTCAGCAGGGACCTGTTCAAGCTGGTGGCGGCTCTGTGATGGTGTGGGGCGTCTGCGGATCGAGTGATATGGGACCCCTGATACATCTAGATACGACTGTGACAGGGGACAGATACGTAAGCATCCTGTCTGATCACCTGCATCCATTCATGTCCATTCCAGCAGTACAATGCGACAGCCGACACATCCAGAATTGCTACAGAGAGGCAACATTATTCAGCACATCTGAGATGCCTTGTAACGTGCTGTTCAGAAGAGATCTCCACCTCCTCACACTCTTACGGATTTATGGACATCCCTGCAGGATTCATGGTGTCAGTTACCTCCAGCACTACTTCAGACATTAGCCGAGTTCATACCGAGTCGTCTTGCGGCACTTCTGCGTGCTCGGGGGGACCATACACGATCTTAGACAGGTGTACCAGCGTGTTTGTCTCTTCAGTGTATATTTTACACACGTCATTTCATGACAAACAAAATACGTTTCCTCACAACGTCATGTGACGATGTGAACATCGTACGAGTCCCTCCTACAGGGCTCTGTGTGCAGAGAAGTAAGTGGTGTGGGACTTGGCCCACAAGTATGGGGGAGTTAATGTCAGTTCATTTCAGCTGAGTGGTCGGAACGAAGCCCGCCACGGTCGGGTGGTCAGCGTGGCTAATCGAACTCCCCCTCCCCCCTCACCATACCCCTGCCCCCACCCCTCAACTCCTCCCGATCGACCGCGGCTGTCCCTGCCAGTAACGACTTGGTTGCGTGCGACAAGGTGGCGCCACAGGTTGATCTTCTGGCGTGCCTCCTTACACGAGTGACCAAAATTCCGAAGTACCACAGTGGGCGTCTGGCTTTCGTGTGGAATCAGTCGCGCGACGTGCCGTCGTTCGGCTGAAATCGGTCACGTGACGTCCCTCGGTCGCTGTGTGGTCCGATCTCTATCACAAAATCTATAACGAATTTTAAGAAAAGCTGGATGATCGCGAAGAACCGATACTACGGTTTTTTTTAAACCCGTTTATTTTATTCCCCATTACGCGTTTTGGTCTCTGCCCATCTTCAGATGACATGATAAAAATACAGTAACAAATATGAAGTTACATAGTGTACATAAAAGATACGTGTCTTAAGTAAGCAATTTAGCTGTGACACATTTGCACAACAGTTATTTTTGACAGGTATACATACATACATACCATTTTACGTACGTGTTAAATATAACATTGATAAGTAGCTTATTAAACTCAACATTGATAAGTACGTCAGGAAAATCATGAAGTAAAAAAAATAGCAGCAGCAACTATTGTAGATACGATGACCTGAGATGTACAAAACTTATTGTGGATTGATAAACGGCCTCTTCTGCCTGCTAGGTAGAGAATCTATCAAGAGACTATAGCGGCCCTGCTCTAGGACATCACTTCATCGTTATCGCTAATTACATATTTCTCCATAATAAAAGTTAGTGTTAAAAATGAAACGTGGAATAAAATATGTACTTATAATATTAATAGCTACTCATGCCAAACTACCAGCCAAATTTACGATCTTTGTCCTGGCCATCAAATTTATGAAAGCGTTGTTGAGGATGTCGCGGTGGCCCGAGATGTTAAGTCGCATAGTGCTCAGAGCCATTTGAACTATCTTCGCGTTTGTAACTCACTCTGTCTTGTTCGCGTAACAGAAATATGTTCTGCAACATTCCGCATTATTTATGTATAAGTGCATGATCTTTCAATAATGAGTTTATTTTCGATTTTGCTACTTCAGTCTTATTAAAAAACGAAAGGTGAAGTTGGTGTGTGGGAAGCAAGAGCAATGACATTTGTATGCTTTCTTGTCACAAACATTAAATGGTTTTTCTCATTTTCGTGTGTCTGGTTAGGCAAGAGTCTAAGATTACAGCTTAAATCATATTTCTGGTGTTGTAGTCACAAATATTTAGCTGTAATCGAATCCTCAACATCCGCCACATCCAGACGGTCCGCACGACTGGACCAGCCGGCTAAACGGAGGCGCGCAGTGGCGCCACTTTGAGACTCTGCCAGGCGCTGATGACGCAGTCTCACTCGAGTACGCCGCATCCCCGTCACCTTCCCAGCGACCTCCCAACATCTGGCACTGTTCACGCTCGTTATATCCCCTGCCAGGTGCGACGAACACACTGCTAAGGCACGACTAGAGCGCCTCTACGCATGTGCACTTCCCGCCTAAGACTGGCATAAATAGGGGGCTCTGGTCCTGCCTTCGCAGGTCCTTCGTCGCACCTGAAGATGTCGGCCAGTTGCGCTGATGAAATATTGTGGAGTTTTCACTATTGCATCCGACGTCTCGCCTGAGAACCATACATACAGCTATGCCTTTATTTATCGATTGTTGTTTCTTACTTGTAGCTCACTATCGGTATTTGAGTTTACATGTTATCTTTTTCTCATTTGAAGCTGAGTGGAGCTGTGGACTCGAGGAAATGGAGTGGGAAGTGGATAAATCAGACCATTTCCAACGTATTCTTCTGTTTGAGTTCAGTAGAGCGGTGACAGCAGCGTACGCGGCGAGAAGCGTTTGCGCCGTCTATGGAGATGATGCCACGGCAAGAAATTGGTTTTTCCGTTTTAATGAGGATCGTTTTGATATTAGTGACTGACTCTCCACGTTTACGAAGAGTTTCAGGGTTTAGTGTCATCCTTTAAACGCTTTAATCCACGATAATCCCCACCAGTGTACTCGAGAACTCCCAAATGTCACGAACTATGATCATTTCACCATGGTGCTTCATTTGCATGCAGTGCGTAAGATTCAAAAATCGGGTTTATGGGTACCGCATGCTTTAAGCCAAAATCATAAAAATCAGCGGGTGGCCGTTTGTGAATCTCTGCCTGCTCGTCATCAATGGGCTCGAAACACACCGATCCTGTCCTGTATACCGGCGACGAGAAATGGCGTCTTTATGCTAACAGATCGAAAGGAAAGGAATGGTTGGGTCCAATTTGTGGTAAGTTCCTATGGGACCAAACTGCTGAGGTCATCGGTCCCTAAGTTTACACACTATTTAATCTGTCTTAAACTAACTTACGTTAAGGACAACACACACACACCGATGCCCGAGGGAGGACTTGAACCTGCGACGGGGGACGCGCGCGAGCCGTGGCAAGACACCTAAGACCACGCGGCTACTCCGCGAGGCCGTTTGAGCCCAAAAAAAGCAGCAACTCGCCGTACAAAGAGCTGCGCGCATCCGCAAAACATAATGTTATGCATCTGGTGAAACAGCGACGGCGTGGTGTAATGTGAACTGCTTCCCTGAGGTGAGGAGCAGCCATCACTGCTGATATTTCTTGTTAAATACTTAGACGTCTTACAGACGCAGTGCAATAAGAGCGACCAGGAAGACTGCGTGAAGTGATGCTACTTTAGGATAACGCCCGCCCGCATTCTGCTACACTGACAAAAAGGCGCTATACCCACAAAATTCACCTCGGATGTTCACCCTGCCCCCTCTCTATCGACCGACCTTCAAGGAACTCGTTTTGCACCTGAAAATACTCTGCGATCATGGCTCGATTTGTTCTTCGCCTCAAAACCACGTGATTCCTACAGCTGCGGAGTCGGAAAATTACCGCAGCGTTGGTAGACTCTTGAAAATAATGAAGGAGAATATATTATCGATGACTGAAGTCTCCATTACGCAAATTTGTCGTGTTAACTTATGGAGAAAGGCTGCGAACTTGTGCACCGCGTGCGTTCACTTTTAACGCACTGCGTTAGCCGGCCGCGGTGGCTGAGCAGTTCTAGGCCCTTCACTCCGGAACCACGCGGCTGCTACGGTCGCAGGTTCTAATTCTGCCTCGGGCATGGATGTGTGTGACGGCTAACGGTTCAAATGGCTCTGAGCACTATGGGACTTAACTTCTGAGGTCATCAGTCCCCTATAACTTAGAACTACTTAAACCTAACTAACCTAAGGACATCATACACATGGATTCGAACCTGCGGCCGTAGCGGTCCTGCGGTTCCAGACCGTAGCTTCTAGTGTGTGTGAAGTCCTTAGTTTAATTAGGTTAAGTAGATCTAAGTCTAGGGGACTGATCACCTCATATGTTAAGTCCCATAGTGCTTAGAGCCATTTGAACTATTTTGCAGTGCGTTACACAAAAAATGTATGCTGTTTCCGCTAACGCACAGTTAAAACACAGCACACACGTTACACATCGCCAACCATGGCCAGTTTCCGAGTACGAGCACTACTAGAGCAGAGACTTTTGGCCGGTTTCATCGGAAGAAACGCCTTCCAGCGGCGTGTTTGGTCAACATTACAATTTCAAAACGGCGACCCGCGCTGCGGGAAAAACATGCTCTCTGTTGCGCTGGCAGCAACGGACGGAGGTTGCGAAGCGGGGGAGGACAGAGTGGGGCGTCAGAGAGGAATCGGATGCCGCAGTTGTGCGGCATCCGGGGAAGGGTGCGTCGGACGCCCGGCCGAAAATAACAGCCGACTCGCCTGTACCGAGTCAAGCGGCCAAACACGTGCGCTGGCTCCGCGTGGTATGCAGATATCTTGTATTTCCCGCGATCTACAATTATGTCGAGATGTACAGCTACACTCAGCAAACCAGTGCGGTGCGCCACAGAGGGTGCTTCCCACCGCACCACATAGCACATTGGGTCGAACTAGGGGGAGATTAGATTTTAGATAGGCACCTCCTCATAGTCGGTATCAGAAATTACTAATCACATGTTCGGTATTTTTTATTTCATTTTCCGCGATGTATCTGGCGTTTTTAGAAACCCATATCTTGTAGACTCGAGAGGCTGAATAAGGACAGAAAATGGGCAACACCCACATCTGTAGCATTCTAACTGGCGTCACACAAGAATGCAGTTTCTCACCATTACATTTCATATTAGTCATACATTCCAAAAATGTTCCTATCGGAGCACAAAAAAATGCGAATATATTCCCGTTTGTTTTAAAAGACTTTGGCTGAAAAGTACAGTGCCCACTGTCTCATTTTACCTTCTTCAGCACCTTCAAAAATTATACCAAACATTTAGGCATCCGAATAGATTCACGCGTTTTTTTTTTTAATGCATCTCATCTCAACCTCCCACAAGCTCACACACAAACTAGTCCGTCGCTGTAATTCGCTCATTCCCATCCACTCCTAGGTGCTCTTTCTCACTCACTCATTCAGCCCAACACACTGTCATCATATCTCTGTATCTCTCTGTCACTGCCTCCTGTGTCACAGCCACAGTGCCCTTCATTCTGCCCCCTGTCACTGTCTCCCTCTCGCTCTCTCTCACCGCTACTCTCTGATTCCTTCCTTCTTTCCTAATACTGTTGTCTCACTGTCACTATCTCTTCCTTCTTCGTTGTTATTGCCCCCAGGGGGCTCACTGTTCTTTCGTCTTTTCGTGCGTGGTGCACACGTGGCCCCGTGCTACTGTGGCCCGTTCTTCATCCTCTGGCTGCTTTTCCTTCACCCTGCCCCCTCCCTCCCCATCCTCGCTCCTTCCCCGTTGCCACCTCCTTCCCCTATGTGTGTTCTCGTTTATGTCGACCTGGCTATCAACCTCGTTTCCTGTATTGGTTACTGTTTTGTTCCTTTTGCCTGTTCTTTCATCCTCTTTGGTGTTTAGGTCAAAATTTCCTGTTTTTAGTGTGAGCCATATGGGGAACAACTCCCTCCCTCGCATCTATGGTGTGAATTCCTCTTCCCTCTTCCTTCTCCTCTCCCTTCCCAACCGCAACCCCGTCCCACCCCGCTAGTCACCAGCACGTCAAGCCAGTCTGTGTGGTGGGGCTGTTATGGCTGAGCCCCCTGACAAAACAGGGATCACACTACTAATACCTGAGCTGTTCCTTCTTCATGTATATCAAGGAGTGGCTGTCTTCTAGGAGCATTGGCCCTTGCTGTGGCTGGGGAGATCCCCTGGTCAGAGTGGGTGATAACAGGGCGGATGCTTGGCGCATGAAGCGTATCCAGCTGCAAATATCTGGCCCTTCTCAAACGGCTGCTTCTTCAAATGACGAATGAAATGCTTCATATAACCTTGCAATCATTCCTTTCTTGGCTACACCTTGGCAGGGCCAAGCTTGGGATAAAACCCTGTCCCTATTACCTCATCTGTATTAGGACGGATGGGGACACACTCACTGCCACAAAGCCATTGTTTTCCGCTGAAAATATTGAGGACAAGTTTGGTGAAGTGGAGTCTCGTAGTAAGATGCGACCAGGCTCCCTGTTGATCAAAGCTTCTTCTGCCACCCAGTCTGCAGCTTTTCGTGCCTGTCATCTTCTTGGCAATGTCCCAGTGTCTGTCACTCCTCGCCAATCTCTGAATATGGTCCAGGGAGTCATTTTTCATAGGGATCTCATCCTGCAAACTGATGAGGAACTCCAGGCTAATCTGGAGCGGCGTCATGTTGATTTTGTTCGACATGTGCAGAAGGGTCGCCTTCATTCTGGCTTTCTAGGGGGATACCCTCCATGAGAAGGTCAAGGTTATGTTCTACAGATCTGACGTGAAGCTGTACATCCCTCCACCTATGCAGTGCTTTCAGTGATGGCTCTTTGGGCATATGTCTTCCGGCTGTACGGCAGACCCTTTGTGCGGTGACTGTGGCCACCCACTCCATGAGGGAGGCCCCTGTGTTCCTCCACATGTGTGTGTCAATTCTGCTGACTGCCACTCCCCTCGCTCGCCGGTTTGCCAGGCTTGCAAGAGAGAAAAGAAGATCCAAGAATACACGTCCCTGGATCGGACGTCTTAGGCTGAAGCTCACCAAAAGTATGAGAGACTCCATCCAGTGCCACTATCTTCAACCTTTTGTTACATCCTTTCCCCATCCTATCTCTTCCTTACCCCAGTCCCATCCCACCCTCCCATTCCCCTACCATGCACTTCCCACAACCTCCCATCAGGGAGCCGCTCCCCCTCGCCAGTCAGAGAAGTGCCCCCCTACTTTGGCATCTGCCAGTCATCGAGCTCCCTCCCAGGATCCCTCTCCCCAGGATCTCTCAGGCCAGAAAACAATTACCACCACTCGGCCACAAGGCGCATCATCTGTGTGCCCCAACATTGCCTGCTCTCTTTCGGTTCCAGATCTTCCAGAAGCCTGTACTCACCCTGTGCCCTGCCCTCCTCCACCTCAGATACAGAAGAAGAAGAAGCAACGTAAATCCCAAGACATGGCGCCCCCAGTTCCCCCGGAGGTGCCATCTCCCCCCTCACAATCTGAAATTCTGAATCTGACGTCTTATTTATGGATGTCACCCCATCCTTGTCAGTGGCAACTACTGACCAAGTGACCTGACCTCCTTCTCAGCTTCTTCATTCTACCATGGCCTCAAGCCACATGATCACTCAATGAAATTGTAACGGATACTATCGTCACCTACTGGAAATCCAACGTCTTGTCTCCTCTTACTCCGTGTTCTGTCTCGTTCTTCAAGAAACGCATTTCCGTGATGATCACTCTCCAACTTTTCGTGGTTATCAGGCATTTTGTCGGAACTGTGCTGGCCCTGGGTAGTATCTTGTGAGGTCTGCACTTTGGTTCACTCCAATGTCATTAGTGACTGGGTTCCCCTTGGAAGTGATAGTGGTCCGAGTGCAAACAACTCCGGCAGTCACCATTTGCAATGTCTATCTCCCTCCAGGTAGGCCACTTACTTACATTGCTCTGTCTACCTTAATCCAGAAACTCCCGCCCCCATATGTCCTCCTTGGGGACTTAAATGCCCACCATCCACTGTCACTACAATGGGTAGGGGTTTCCTAACTGACCAACTTATCACGGACCTCGATTTTTGTTTGCTCAATGATGGTTCTCCTACCCATTTCAGTGCCGCTCTTGGCACCTTCTCTGCTATCAATGTCACGATCTCCTCCACTGCCCTCGCGACTTCCCTACATTAGTCACCCCATGATGACCTTTGCGACAGTGACCACTTTCCGGTGATTCTATCGTTCGCTTGTTGCTGCCAGGCAGACGGGCTCCCACACTGGGCATTCCACAGGGCCAATTGGCATTTATATACGTCTGCTGTCTCCTTTGACACCCTCCTCTCGAATTCCGTTGATGTAATCATGCAAGGGATCTCTGCCACTATTCTTCAATCTGCTGACACTGCTGTCCCCCTATCCACAGGTCCCCCTCGTTGTCAGCTGGTACCGTGATGGACCAAGGATGTCGCAGTTGCTGTCCAGGACCGCCGACAGGCGCTGCAGCGATTTAAGAGACACCCTTCAGAGACCAACCTCCTCACATTTAAGCTTCTTCATGCTAAGGCTCTTTACATTATTAAGCGGAGTAAAAAGTAATGCTGGGAGCGCTATGTTTCCTCCCTGGGGACGTATGCCTATTCATCACAGGTTTGATCAATGCTCCATAGCCTTCTTGGCTGCCAGCGACCGTCAAGTGTCAATGGTCTGAACCTCCAAATTATTCTGTGCACTGATCCATTGGTCCTCACAGACACACTTTGCGATGACATCGCCGTCCTCTTCCTACCCTACGACCTTTCTCCAGCTGAAACACAGAGTTGAACAGACCCCTACTGTTTCATCCTGCACCAAGTTGAACCCTATAATCCCCCTTTGCTGAGTGGGAATTGGTGCAGGCTCTTAGCTCTTCACGAGAGACAGCCCCAGGCCGGGATTCCGTCCAACACTTGGACGTTCCCCAGAGGCAAAAGCTCCTCAGGTCTTCAACCACATTTGGCTCACAGGGGCTTTTCCGTCACAATGGCGAACAGTATAGTCTTTAGGTGGCGAATTTGGGGCAGCCATGTCACCTTGTTATCAAAAATAAAGCCCAAGAAATAGGACTGTGCAACAACATCGAGGAGCCTGGGAAAAACCCAACGTCTCTCGACAGCTACGCCCAGTTAACCTTACGAATGTACTTTGTAAACTGCTCAGATTATGTTGGGTACTCGAATCTTGGGGCCTTTTGTCCCTGTTTCAGTGTGGCTTCCAGGCAGGGCGAACACCAAATGACCATCCAACAGGCTTTTACTCACCGCTGGCACCTTGTCGCGGTCTTCTTTGACCCACATAAGGCGTATGACATGGCTTGGTGCCATCACATTTTAGTTACTCTCCATGACTGGGCTTCCGTGGTCCCTTTCCGATTTTTATCCACGAGTTTTTTTTGTATTACTGGCTCTTCTGGGTTCGAGTTGGCACTTCACTCAGCTCCCATCAGATTCAGGAGAACGGTATCTCACAGAGTTCTGTACTAAGTGTCACACACTTCCTGATTGCGACCTTTGTTGGGACTCTGGTTACCCCGTCGTTCTACGTCGATGATTTTTGCACCTGTTGCAGCTCCCACTCGGTAGCGTCTGCTGATCGCCAGCTCCAGGGCGCCATCCGACGGGCCTCTGCGTGGGCCACCGCCCATGGCTTCCAGTTTTCTCCCTCCAAAACGCGGGTTATGCATTTTTGTCGTCGACCCACAGTACACACTGATCCAGAACTTTATTTAGGCAAACAGCTCCTCTACGTTGTAACACAGTTCCGTTTCTTGGGCCTTATTTTTGATAACAAGCTGACATGGCTGCCCCACATTCGCCACTTAAAGACTGCATGCATGCAGAAGCTTAATGCTCTCCGCCTCCTGGCTCACACATCTTGGGATGCAGGCCATTCCACTCTTCTCCATCTTTACCATGCTTTGGTCTTGTCCAGACTCGAATATGGTAGTCAGGTTTATGGCTCAGCAGCTCCTTCCACTTTGAAACTCCTTGAGCCTGTCCATTATTGCGGGGTGCATCTGGCTATCGGTGCATTTCGCACTAGTCCTGTTGATATTCTCCTCACAGAAGCAGGGATACACATCCGACGGAGCCAAGTCCTTTTTTCTTATGCAGTCACCATTCGCCAATTCCCTGACCATCCTGTGTAGCCTGCGCTCTTCGCCAGTGAGGGATGTCTCCCTCCTAACACCTGCCCATGGGTGGGATTGCCGGTTGGCATGTGTCTCGCTTCCCTCTGTCAGGATCTCCATATCCACTCACTGGACTGCACCCTGTGTCTTTCCTCCCATATCTCCCCTCCCTCCCCCCTCTTGGATGGTGACTAGACCACCGATTATGACTGGTGTATTCTAGGGTCCTAAGGTTTCTGTTGCTCCTATGGTTTTCCAGCATCTTGTCTGTGCCATTCTTGCAGAGTTCCAGGGTGCCACCATCTTTTACATTGATGGTTCTAAGACTATTGATAAGGTGGGATACGCTTTCATGTCTCCTACTGGCTTCAAACACGATTTATTGCGGGCATCATGTAGTGTGTACACAGGAGAGCTTCTAGCCTTTCACAGGGCCCTCCTTTTAGTTTCTCAGGCCTCACTCCACACTGTTTTAATCTGTTCAGACTCCATGAGCAGCCTGCAGGCTATCGACTGATGCTACTCGCGTCACCCTTTGGTCGCTGCTATCCATGACCTTCTCTCTACCCTTGAGCGTGCCGCCTGTTCAGTCGTCTTTCTCTGGGTCCCAAGTCATATGGGCATCCGAGGAAATGAATTGGTTGACTGGCTAGAGAAGCAGATACTTACCCCCCATTTCCTTTCATGATTCCAGCTGCGGATGTGCGGATCTACGTCAAATCTCTCTTTGTCCAACAGTGAAATGCCATCTAGAGCGCCACTGCTTACAGTAATAAACTCCACTCAATCAATGAGTCTAATGCAGTTGGCACTCTTCCTTCCGATCCTCTCGGAAGGGGTCCACTGTTTTATGCCGTTTACGCATTGGTCATACTCGGCTCACCCATTTTTTCCTCCTATGTAATGACCCACCTCCACAATGTGGTTCTGTAGCTGGACTGACGATATCTCATGTATTGGTGGAATGCCCCCTTACTTCGGTCCATTGTGTTAGGTATAGTATTCCCGATTTCCTAAATTTAATATTAGCAGGCGAACCACGCTTGGTTGAACTGGTCCTCGGTTTCCTCTGTGAAAGAAGTTTTTATTTCCAGATATAAGGTTTTCCTTTAGCCTTGGAGCAGACCAGGTTGGTTGTGGTTCGAACTTCTTGTACAGTCTTCTCGGCGTGTGACCCCATGACCGCCCCCCTTTTTTCCAGTTTTTAGATTTGGTCTCACCTTTTATGTCTTTACTGTGTGTGTTTAATGTTCATTATTTTACAATTTGACTTCACGGACTGGATCCGCCCACTTTTAGCAGAGCCTCTTTCATCTGTAATTCAGTTCAGAATCGTGAGACTGATGACCTCGCCGTTTGGTTCCATAACCCCTCTCAATTAATCAATCGTTATCATTGTCATATACTCTCTCTCTTATTATCACTGGCTGTCACGCACTTCCACTTTCTCTTTATCCCTCGCCCATGGTACAGTCTTCATCACTCTTTCCCCAGCACTGTTCTGTCACTGTCAGCTATGTTCCACTGCCACTGTGTCCCTGTCTTGCTCTCAAGCTGTCATTGTTTGCTTCGCTCTTTCTGTACCAGAACCACTCTTTACCACGCACCAATATTTATTTTACAGTGAACACATTGTGTTGCGGGGCGACCACTTTGTTGTAGAAATAATTCAAAAGTCTGTTTGCTACTGCCACTCTCTTCTTCTCCCCCCCCCCTCTCTCTCTCTCTCTCTCTCCATAGAAATGCACGATATGTTCACATGCCAAAAGTTGTGAGGAAAATTTTTCAGTCAGACATTGAATAAACAGGAACATATTCGGTTTCTTCTTCTTCTTCTTTTTTTTTTTTTTTTTTTTTTTTTTTTTTTTTTTTTTTTTTGCTCCGATTGTAGCATTTTTCTGCTGGTTCGCTTCCTCTCCCTGCTCCAGCAGGGTATGTAATTCTTCTTCTTCTTTGTCTGCAAGCTGTGTAACTGAGGCGGGATGTTGGAACCAGCCCAGTATTCAACTAGTGGGACGTGGAAAACCGCCTAAAAACCACGTTGAGGCTGGCCGGCACACTGGCCCATGTCGCCTACCCAAGACCAGGAAGCAGCGCATTAGCACTCTCGGCTAAGATGGCGGGTCAGCAGGGTATGTAATTCATATGAAAAAAAATGTGTTTGTCAGTAGAATTTAGATAGTTCACTTACGTGAAACTAATTACGTGAAACTAATTTGACTCGTCAGACCGGATTCTGCGCGCAAAGCAATTTTGTTTGTGCTTCATTATTACAACATGGGGCTCCCAAATGACAACCGAGACACTTTACAGCATATTTTTCCGTGCTACGACACATTCTAAAATACGTTTTCACCTTACACCGGATTTTACGTGAGTATTTTACGTGTACAAGTAGGCTAACTTTGAACCTCTGCGTCTCGGAAACGAATGAATATATAAAGGAAATTTTCAAGGCTATTCGAGATCGGGATCTTACAGATACATTGTAAAAAGTTCAGCCATTTGCTGCGCATTGCCGTCTTGCAGTTCTTGGCTGGGTTTGGTCCGACGGTGACAGCGAAAATATAGTAAAAACCCTTTGTGTGTGGTTTTCCGGGGAAACGCCGCCTCCATACGACCGATTAATCCCACCTTAGAACACTTCAAATGCAAAAAGAGACATCCGATTTGCTCCGTTTGCTTACGCCGGATGAAGTTTATAATATTCATAATTTGACCCTGTGGTGTAGAATAGTGACACTAAGACGATCCTGCTGTTGGATATACAAATGGTGCATAGCCCAAGGGTGACCCAAAACATTTGAGCCTTTACCACCAATGGAACCCATCCATGAGCACCGGAGAATCCCGTTTTTTTGCGCGGCATTTTGGAAAATATTAGGAACGCAGCCTATAGCATGCATACCAATACGGGGTACTGAAAATCATATTTTTGTTGTCCCTCGATGCCGTCAGACGGGCAGCCTGCAGCTGGATTCGTGCAGCATGAACCATGAACAGGACCACCATTTACTGCCTTCGCGACCAATACTTGGGAAGGTCGAAGAACTTCTTTGCCAAAAGTCAACTCTCATATTAGGAAGATCACGTGAAAGCGTCGCATCATTCTTTATTAAGACAATGCTACCTGTCAATACATAGCATGAAACAACTCATCGTTTTAAGAACGAGAACATAGAATTAGTACCGTGTTACGCATGTTCACTTGATTAGTGCCTAATGACTTTTTGGTTCCGTTGTGCCATACAAAATACGAGTGATTATCGAATTTCACAATCCAAACTACTGTTGACTTGTTAACTGGTTCTTCCAGCTGTTCTTGGCAGAACAGCATTATAATAAATGGCTGTATTCTACAGGATCCTGTAGAACATAAGCAATATAGTGCTTTTCACTGCTAACTTGTTCCAAAACTGTGTTTTAGCGGTACCGACATCAAAGTGAAGAAAATGTTTCGTATATTGAGTCAAAAATAAGCAAAATATCGTAAATTTTAGGCGTGAAACGAAAAAAAACGTGTTAGACGGACAAATGTCTTCCTTCCATTGGGTTTGGTTATATGTTTGAACGAAGCCAAAACTAGACTACCTAGAAATTACACACGGGATTTTGGGAGTAAACGAAGAGTGAACAATAGACAAATGGGATATCAAACTGACCATTAGATCTGATTTGGAAAAAGGTTTAATTGCTTGAAAGTATGCAAGGTAATTAAGAAAAATTTAATTGATTCGACGGAAAACTTTTGCCCGAATTTTCGTATTAAAACGAAGAGTAGGAAATGGACAAATGGGGCATCAAACTGAGGAGCGAGAGGTATAGTTTTCCAAAAGAGAGATTTAATTGCTTGAAAGTAATGAGGATAGTTAAGATACACTTAATTAGTGACTTGAGGGGGAATTGTAATATTGCACGAACAACTGCTCAAAAAGTGCATCTTTTTAGGGACTAGATATGTTGCACATAAAAAGTACATTGTTGTTATAGTTAACTGTCAAAATGTCATCCTTCGAATCAAGTTCCAAACTGAGTATATTTCGAGGACAGAAGGCACTAAGAAAGCATATATCATCAAAGTGTATCGATTTTGTCTACAAAGAGTTGCATTAATTTTTAAAAATACTTCAAATCGGGTATTAAATTATGGACATTTCGAGAACAACGAACACTAAGAAGACAACTGAGAAGTCGAAAAGTTTATCTTTTCATAGTTTTGTTTCCGAATAAAAATTGAAAATTTAAAAAAAACTGTAAAACGTTTTGTGAAGTCATTTGTCTAAAAGTAAGAAATTAAATGGATTAGAGAAACATTTGACTCGACCTTAGCTGATGCTGGAAGTCACCCACAGCAAATGAAATGCTGACTGAGAATTTATAGCTAAGTGGGTTTAATTTGGAATCGTAGTATTTTAAAGAGTGTTAGAGAATATTTTTGTGAAATAATATGTACTGCAACGGTCACTCGTTACTAATATTTTATATGCACGACACGTTTCGGCAGCATGCTGCCACCATCGGATGCATTTACAGTTACTTTTACGTTGTATTTAGTATGAAGCAAGGTTAGTTTCTTTGCTGCGTGTGCCACTGAGATTATGTATCGAAAAAGACGCCTGTATAGGAAGATAAATATGATATAGTGAGCGCATTATGTGGCAAACATGATTAGCTCAGTTTGTTAGTGCATTTATTTACATTTGTGTTTGTAATTTCGTTGTCTTTCACATAGAACACCGTAACAAGTACATCACAACTTTACAGTTCCACCATCATTTGTTTGCATCAATCTAAAAACTGTTTAGAACTGAGATAAACTAGTTGCTATTGCTGAAACATTAATGTACAGTGAAGATGAAACATTTCTATCTAGATATATTTATACCATAGCAAATAGTAGTTGACTAATTGATAAAGACAATTTTTTGCAATGAAATAGGCTTTCAACTTTGGAGAAGTTTTTAACGAAAATAATATTGTTACTTTCAAGTGTACAATTTAGTACTGTGTGTCCACGTACTGTTCCATGAATATTTCCAAGTCTTCATACAAGGTCATTTGGTGTCCCTTGTCCTTCTAATGTAATACATGATCATGCACGATATCAGGGAATGGATGACCTGTGTTCTTTATGTTGATAGCTATGCTGATTTATATAATTTTTAGTATGTAGTGTAATAAATCAACAATAGCCACCCACATGAAAAAACACTGACCACACGTTCCATGATATTGTGTTTGATCTTGATGTATTACACAAAGTGGACGAGGGACACCAAATGGACTTGTACGAAGAATTGGAAATATTCATATGGCACAGTACATATGGCACAGTACACGGAGACGTTGCTAAATGATAAACTCGAAAGTAATAATATTAACCTTGTTAAAAATTTCTCCAATGTTGAATGCCTGTTACATTGGGAAAAATAAAGAAAAGAAAAGAAAAGAAAAGAAAAATTGTCTTTACCAATTACTCACCTACTATTTGTCATGTCATAAATACATCTAAATATAAATATTTCATTCTCACTGTGTACTACTGTTTTAGCAATAGAAAGTAGTTTATCTCAGCTTCTAAAACTCTTTAGATTTATGTAAACACATAATTGTGAAAGTATTAAGTTGTGATGTACTTGTTATTGTGCTCTATATGACAGACAACGAAATTACCAAAAAAATGCTTGATTTTAGTGGCGTAACTGCACTGGCAGACACAGCAAAGGAAACTAACCTAACTACATATTAATTACAATGTGAAAATGACTGTAAGTATATGTAAGGGTGGCAGCATATTGCCTAAACGGGTATCTAATAAAATATTAGTACCAAGTGACCGTTGCAGTATATATTACTTCATAAAAATCTTACAATACGGTCGTAACCCTCAAGTAGCATCCATATAATATGGATAAATTTAAGTAGGGGATATTTGTCTGATGGGTTGTGTAGACCATGCAGTCTGCTGTTTTGTGGCCTTGAGGTACTGTTGCTGTGCGAAGTCAAGCAGTAAAAATTTTACTGTTGAGACGTTATTGCTGTACCAGATTTCGAACATCATTCGAAGGTGCGTCTAATATCTTACATCTTGCTTGTGGACAAATAATTTGCCTAAACATCTGATAGTTTTTTTTCAGTTCTTGTACAAACTTCAGAGGCAGCTATGCTACGGAACGAGGAAACGTGCGGCAGTGCAGCTGTTTGTAGGTTTACCTCGTCCGACAATTCCGTCGTCTGTCGTAGTATATCACTCAGCGCACTATATGAGGGAGGGAGGGAGCTGATGTTATTGCAGTTATCACGGGGTCTCGTAGATAGCGGCGGCGATTAACATGGGCTCTGCACACGCGTGGATATTCCCGGTAGTGCTAAGCTCACGTATATCTTACAGTACGCACCTGTTACTACGGGGGTCGTCAAATGACTTTTAATAAAAACAACGAATGGGAAGCTTCCTTTTTGGTACAAACAGTTTTATTGTTTCTCAAAGCATTCTACTTTGAAGTTAACGCAGTTATTCATGCGTTCGAAACAATTCTGGATCCATTACTTCCACCCCGATATTGTTGCCTCGCACATACGGTTTTGGAAGGATTCAGTAGGTCCGCAAGCCGCAAAGTTTTCTTTCATCATTAGGCGATGAGACACGTGAATACGGACGAGGAGACGCTAATTACGCGTTTTCCTCTGTCAAGTGATCAACTCCTTGACGCTGTGTGTGTCAGCGGTGTGGGTGACATCGAGTAAACACTCAGCACTTCCTTGGGTCGTCTAAAGTAGTGGTCGCGACATGTCCAGTCTATCCAAAAAAAACAAGCAGCCATTTCCTCGGAAGCCCTTCGCGTTTTCGTCGGTTTCCGTTCACCTTGGATCAACAAACTCGTTATAAAATGAAACCTACGCCATCTGACTGTATAGATCGTTTATTCTACTGTACAGTCATGATAGCAGCCTTCGGCCATTTTCAAGTATCATAATGTTGGGCATGATCAGACTTCTATAAACGAAGTAATCGTCGAAAGATGTTAAACTTGGTTGCACAACGCAGGTGTCACAGCATAAAAACGAGAATACCGCAGTTGGCGGAAATAAACCACACATGTGTGACGTGCATTGAAAGCGTGGATAATGGGGTCCGCACATGTAACGACTTGTTTCGGTTACCGTTATATGGCCCAGTTATTCTGTGTATGTCACACATGTTTGTTTTATTTCTGCCAGACACTTCGTCGATGTTATTGTCGTCTTCAGTCCAAAGGCTGGTTTGATGCAGCTCTCCATGCTACTCTATCCCGTGCAAGCCTCTTCATCTCCGAGCAACTACTGCAACCTACATTCTTCTGAATCTGCTTACTGTATCCATTCCTTGGTTTCCCTCTACGATTTTTACCCTCCACGCTGCCCTCCAGTACTAAATTCGTGGTCCCTTGATGCCTCAGAACATGTCCTACCAACCAATCCATTCTTTTAGTCAGGTTGTGCCATAAAATCCTCTTCCCCCCAGTACTATTCAGTACCTCCTCTTTAGTTATGTGATCTACCCATCTAATCTTCAGCACTCTTCTGTAGCACCACATTTCGAAAGCTTCTATTCTCTTCTTGTCCAAACTATTTATCGTCCATGTTTCACTTCCATACATGGCTACACTCCATACAAATACTTTCAGAAACGACTTCCTGACACTTAAATCTATACTCGATGATAACAAATTTCTCTTGTTCAGAAACGCTTTCCTTGCCATTGCCAGTCTACATTTTATATCCTCTCTACTTCGACCATCATCAGTTATTTTGCTCCCCAAATAACAAAACTCCTTTACTACTTTAAGTGTCTCATTTCCTGTCTTTGGATATGTTCTCTTATTATGTTATTACACCGGTATTATGTAACCAACTTTAATATATTTCGACGATTACTTCGTTTATAGTCTGATCATGTCCAACATTACGGTACTTGAAAATGGGCAAAGCATGCTATCATCACTGTACAACAGAATGAACGATCTGTGCCGTGAAGTGGCGAAACTTCCATTCAAAAAGTATTACATGTCTGTGGCACCAAAATTTGGTAAATTTATCAACAAAATAGTTGATTTCTGCTTATTTTTGCGGCTCTTACGAATATATCCAAGTTTTGTCTCTTGCAACGGTGCCATATACGGTTTTCGTGTTTGCTCACTATAAAGTGTCGAGCATTTCTTACCCCCAGCTTAGTAGAGCCATGTTTGACCTTCGGTCAAATTGTAGTGTGTACATCGGGAACCTATATATTCATGTTATATACATCGTATGATTTTACGAGTACACAGACGTATCTGCAACCAAAGTCCAGAGCACGCGGTATCACTTGGTGTGCAGTCCTCAGATCACCGTCTGGCGCTCTAATTGGCCGCTCCTCTGCAGTCGCAGTCAGCAGATGAATGGAGAGCCCACATCTTCAAGCTCTAACCACCCAACCCTCCCTTGACCCATACTGATGCGATCCATCTTCGACTGCGTTTAATGCGCTAGTTGGAATCCCACAACCTTTTTTGTTGGATCTTGAACCAGGTGAGCGTTGTTGGGCAGATGTTCATCCTAGCGTTGTTGCAATTTGGAGGCGACGTCAGAACAACTGAGGCCTTCCGAATGAGTCCAGGATGGTCCTAACGTTGTCAGATGACTTCCAGATGGTTCCTGTGGGGCATCGTGCGAGGAAGAGTTCTTATGAGGTGCGATTCTGCTGAGCAAGTTTACCCAGACTGCTTTCCTCCTTAGATCTTGTAAATCTTCCTGGCGGTCAACTAACAACCGTCCCTGAAGACTGCGGTTACTGCAGTCGGTCGAACAACGGTTTAATACCGGGTAATTTTTCCAACAAGGTGCTGTTACACAGGAACAAGTACGCAAGAAAATATTCACGTCAATCCTCATGTACTCCAATCGTCGATACCCCTAAGAACGCCTCTTATCCCTCGCTAAGTCAGATGCCTGTTCTCTTGAATCACGTTGTATGCACCATCCATCTTTTTCGGAGGAAGAAACTAAACTCTGCAGACCAATTGCAAACATGCTCTTCTGAAGACATTTCTTGTCAAGTTACGTCTTTACGTAAATGGTAAGACGTCATCCTTCGAAATGCTGCACATGAAGTTTCTATTTCTTCACAAAAGTCTTTCTTTAACAACTTCGTAAACAAAGTACCACCAACTGTCCCTCTTTTCTGTTAAGAATAGTAAACAAATTACGAGGGGGCTCATAAATAATGAAAGCAGCTTCGTTTTATTCAGGCTTTCAGTTCAAGTTATTATTCCCCACTCTTTTGGCTACGAAACCCTATTTTTGAACATAATCTCCGTTGAGTGCGACGGCCCTACGTCACCTTACTGTGGGGGGGGGGGGGGGGGGGGGGGCTGTATGCGCGCACGTCACCACCCTTACTGGTCGACGTCGGAACGATCGTTTTGCTGCACGAATAACCTCCCTATCTTATCCACGTACTGCTTCGCGCGGAGTGCATCCAACATTGAGCCAAACGAGTGGAAGTCGGAAGATGTGAGGTCCAGTTTGTAGGGCGGAGGAGGAGGAACAGTCCAGAGAAGTCTTGTGAGCCGCTCCTGCGTGCTCAAACTTGCGTGAGGCGTCGTGTTCCCGTGGTGGAGGAGGAATACGTTTGCGTTTATGTGACGAGGAACACGCTGAATTCGTTTCTTGAGTTTTCTGAACGCAGCACAGTACTCCTCAGAGGTGATCGCAGCACCGTGAGGGAGGCCATCGAACAGGGTAACCCCCTGAGAGCCCCATAAGACCGCCGCCGGCTTAGTGTGCGGCTGCGAACTTTTTCTTCGGAGGAGAGGTAAACTGGCGCCACTGGATGGATTGCTGTTTTGTTTCTGGTTCAAAGTGATGAGCCCCTGTTTCATCGGCTGTAACGATGGCCGACAAAAAATTGTCACAATCAGCCTCGTAACGCGCAAATTCCGCGCAGGTGTTCCGTCGTTGCTCTTCATAGTCTTTTGTTGCGTGGCGAGGTAGCCAGTGCGTACACAACTTTGAGGACCCCATCTGGTGGACGAGTGTGTCAGCGCTACCAACAGAGAGGTCCAGTTGTGCACCGAGGTGTCTCATTGTGGTCCGTCCACCAACTCGAATGAGAGTGTCCGCACGTTACAGCACTGCGGGAGTCTCAGCTGTGTGCGTTCGGCCGGCACGCGGGACGTGGGACACGTTTGCGCGACCTTGTTGCAATGATGACACACGTCTCGCCCAAAGACTCACCGTATCTTTAGAATCATATATTAATAGCTTCAGCTGCTGACGGGCGTTGATATGTATCAACGGGGACAGGTGAGAATGTGTGCCCCGCTCGGGACTCGAACACGGGATCTCCTGCTTACATGGCAGACGCTCTATCCATCTGAGCCACCGAGAGCACAGATGATAGTGCGACTGTAGGGAGTATCTCGCGCACACCTCCCGCGAGACCCACATTCTCACCTAATATGTCCACACACTACGTTCGTAGTGTCCCTACCCAGCGCACTCATTACTCGCGGAAGACATTCTCACCCGTAAGAGTTCGGGTAATATGTGTGCATCCGCACAGAAGAAGGAGGCCGTGGCCGGTATTGCCAGAACTATATACGTATACGAATATGGCGTCTGTTCTTTCGGACATGTCCCAAAGAAGACACACCATATCCATATATCACCGTATCTTTGTTCACAGCCAGGTCGCCGTAGATTTTCTCCAAGCGCCTATGAGTACCTGCGATGCTGAGGTTTTCCGCCAAAAGAAACTCAGTGAGAGCTATCTCTGTGGAATGTGCATCCATAAAAACACCATTTTGCGAGTCACGTGTAGCGCCACCACCTAATGGAACTTCATGAAACTGTAGAGATTGAAGCGGGAATGTTCCACAATGTCCCGCAACAAAGTTCGCATTTTTTCAACCGAAATCTCTGGAAAACAACACCGTAAAACGCTTGTTTTAGAAATTGAAACAGAATGTTATTCCTTATCGTGGTTGCTGAGACGAACGGCTGTTGTCGCGCTGCGTTCTGGAAAGCGACACCTGACCCCATTCCTTATCTTTCTAAAAGGATTCTTCGAACAATGCCGTGTTTGGTGGGTGGGTATGCTCGTGTAGTTGGGGGGACGCCGATGCTGCGTTGGCTACCTGAGGCTGGAACTCGTTCCCGGACCAGCAAGTTTACAACTCTGCTCCCGCCTTCCGAGAAAACTCTTACTTTTCGTCAGCCAGCTGATAAGTTCTCAGTTCTGCAGTCAATCAAAATAGTTCAAATGGCTCTGAGCACTATGGGACTTAACTTCCCGAGGCAGGATTCGAACCTGCGACCGTAGCGGTCGCGCTGTTCCAGACTTAAGCGCCTAGAACCGCTCGGAGTTCTGCAGTCCCTTCACCGTAATAAAAGAGAAGCACAGGCTGTGGCGATACTGGATATGGTCTGCAATTACAAGACAGCGTAAAAGAATGACTACATGGATCAAGGGCATGAGCATATAATATTCTGAAGTATATTTCGTCACAGTTTAACACAAAATCTGCCACATAAAAATTTCTTTTAATAATTCATAAAATGTAGTTCTGCGAAAATTGCCTAAATCTGTATCTTCGTTCACAGCAACAAGCACTTTATCACTTGTCGGCAATTCGTTAAGAAAAAAAAATCGTGTATTTTTATTCGTAGCGCATTTCTAACGAAGTCATCAACACTTTGTGCACTTTGTCGAAGCTTCTGTCTTGATTTTTTTGTTTGTTGGGAGACGTGAAAGACTGTGTGGCCTCGTACTTGCTTATCACACAGTACTCTGAAGAAAGACTGCACCACGTGCAGATGCTGCCGTTGTCAACAGAATGTCTCGATCACTGGCCGGTCTTATGCCATTATGGACCACGTGTTTCTCTGAAGAACTTAATGATTCCTTCTGTGACTGGTTCATGGGTCGACTCAAATTGACATGTCGACCACGCTCGCTTTATCCGTGGCGGATGACGTGGTAGGTTTCGTCGTACGTGAAACTAAAGACGAAAAGAAAATTCGCCACGTATGAGAACCGCTCACTGAGAGTTCCGTACAAACTTTACTGTGTACATAGACTGTTCATCCACTCCTCGGGATAGAGGATATCTAGGATTATCGATATTGCTTCTGGTACGATATTGGACCCAGGAATTGCTGGACTTCCGAAAATGTTTTAATTTCAAGCCGGATAAGAAATAATATAATTTTTTTCGGATAGTGTGATTACAAGATAACATTTTATGATTGTTCTCCTTTAGTTCTACTGTGAAACGCTTCTTCTACCCAAATTTCATGATTATACGTTAGAGGTTATTATACGTCAGCGGTAACTACGATATAGGTTTCGAAAAGGGAGATTGTGTGTGTCAAATACGTGGCATAAATGGCCGTATCTTTTGATTACAGTGACTTAAATGTTTATTATACCACCAACCGACCACTGAGCTCCGTATGCGAGATAAATTTCAGCTTGATACTTCTACGTGTTTCCGCGATAAAGCAGTCTCAACAGACGGAGGGGCAGGCAGACAGTCTAATAAGAAATGAAAAAAAAGAACATTGTGTGATATAATTACAAATTAACAACTTTCGGATTTTCTTTCCTACGCCTACAGTGGGAAACTGCTTCTTGGCAAATTTCGTAATACTAGGTCAACAGGAAGTGCGCCACACGTTTTGGTGAGTGAGTTTGCGAGTGTCAAAATATGTGACATAAATGCGTAAGGAGCTTCGCTTTCATCAATTGCCAACGGAACGTAGACCTTGATATCTGACAAAAGTTCAGTTTAATACGTCTACCCGTTCCTGTCAGACAGACTGACAACAAACTGATCCTACAAGGTTTTTGCAGACTGAGGCACGGAAGCCAAAAAAAAACAAGAATAAACCACGCGATGCTATTCGATGGGCACGGAAACAATGAATGCTGAACGTGATTACAAACACAGATACTTATGCTGATAATCGACACTGGTCTTTCAGACGTGTTTTAAGGTGAAATTTACAGTCGTATTCTGAAACCACAGGTGTACGACGACACACAGTAACGAGGTCATACAGGGCGTCCCGCATAAAACCGATACGCATCTCTAGTGAAGTGAAGTGGCAATACTGTCTCGAAAGTTGGCTACACTGTCTTGTATCGCAAAACTGAGTGCAGCTGTGTGTCGGTGCGTCAGTTGTTGTGGGTAACTCGTATTGATGAGCTGTTACAGAAATGGGGCAGTTTCATTAGCCAGCGAATTGATATTGTGGATAGACAAGCTCTATCGATGATCGTAAAAAAATGTTTCGAGCGAAGTATTCTGGTAGGAAACTCCCCACGACTAGCCCAAATCTAGCTATGCACAAGAAATGGAAATCTGTTCAGATTGTGGCCAGGAATGGATGAGTGCCAGTGAGGACCCGTGAAACTAAGGACAGAATTCTCGTTGACATCACGGGAGGTCCCCACAAGTCGGTAATGACATTATCGCCGCATACATTCCATCATTGTGTACTAAAAGATATGAAGTTAATAGTCTATCGTTTGACAGTAGTGCAAGAGTTGAAATCTGAGAATCAGGAGAAAAAAAGAGTTCATTTTTGTAACTGGCTGTTAACATCGACTGATAACGGTTCCTCGGACCCCTTGCTTTGTTTTATGTCAGATGAGGCCTGGTTTCGTTTTTCACGTTACATAAAATCCAAGAATTGTAGATCTACTCGCACTACAACCCATACATTCTGCATGAAGAACATCTCCGCTCAGAGAAGGTAGCTCTCTGATGTGCGTTGTCCGGCATGTGCATTATTGGCCCCATATTTTTCAGTTACACCTTCAACACTGCCAGATGTCCAGAGGTCACTGACTCTCTTTATGCGCAGTTGACAGATGCAGAGAAGCTGTACGCTGTACTCTAACAAGATGGAGCAGCCGCTCTCACTCCCAACCAAAGTGTGGCCCACTTCACCAACGTGTTCTCTAAACACAGACTTCTGTCTCCCAGCGTCCCCAGACTTAACATCGTGTGATTTTTATTTGTGGGGCACAGTAAAATGTAAAGCGCATGCTGACAATTCTCACACAATAGACGATCTTAAACGAAACACTACCACAGAAATCAACGACGTCACGCCTGCAGAATTACGTTTTGCTGGTAACGTTATCACACGAACTGCCTGGGTGCTCGTGGTCACCACTTCCAGCATCTGTTATAAACAGGCAGCTACACGATTTTTAACGTTACTATTACGTGCAGGTAGATCTGCAGCGGATAGGCACTTGGTGCAGGGAGTGGCAACTGACCCTTAACATAGACAAGTGTAATGTATTGCGAATACATAGAAAGAAGGATCCTTTATTGTATGATTATATGATAGCGGAACAAACACTGGTAGCAGTTACTTCTGTAAAATATCTGGGAGTATGCGTACGGAACGATTTGAAGTGGAATGATCATATAAAATTAATTGTTGGTAAGGCGGGTACCAGGTTGAGTTAATTGGGAGAGTCCTTAGAAAATGTAGTCCATCAACAAAGGAGGTGGCTTACAAAACACTCGTTCGACCTATACTTGAGTATTGCTCATCAGTGTGGGATCCGTACCAGGTCGGGTTGACGGAGGAGATAGAGAAGATCCAAAGAAGAGCGGCGCGTTTCGTCACAGGGTTATCTGGTAAGCGTGACAGCGTTACGGAGATGTTTAACAAACTCAAGTGGCAGACTCTGCAAGAGAGGCGCTCTGCATCGCGGTGTAGCTTGCTGTTCAGCTTTCGAGAGGGTGCGTTTCTGGATGAGGTATCGAATATATTGCTTCCCCCTACTTATACCTCCCGAGGAGATCACGAATGTAAAATTAGAGAGATTCGAGCGCGCACGGAGGCTTTCCGGCAGTCGTTCTTCCCGCGAACCATACGCGACTGGAACAGAAAAGGGAGATAATGACGGTGGCACGTAAATGGCCCTCCGCCACACACCGTTGGGTGGCTTGCGGAGTATAAATGTAGATGTAGATGTAGATGTGTTCTTTTTTAGTTAATTGTTAGCTGAATCTCGGGAGCGAGGCGTACCGGTTTCGTGTGGGGACACACCGCACCTGCAGCGGACGGAGCCACACTGCACGGCCGTCACGCACCTCGATGTATTTGGAAGCCGTCCCTCGTTTCGGTGAATGGGGAACAGAGGCCGCCTGTAGAACGTAAAGACGCGCCAGCCGGCACGTTCGGTCGCTCTGTTACTGTAGGGTGCCCACGCAGCGGACTGCCGACAGGGCCACTTGTGTCCCGGGAAGGACACGTGCAGCCATTTGTCTGGCTGGCAGAGCGACCGCCGTTGGCCGTCGTGTGCTGCTGCTGCTGCTGGGAGCTACCAGCTGGACGCCGGGCCGTCAATTTGTATCCCAGCGTCACACGCACACACGTACAGATGTGCGCCGCGACGCTCTGGCGGCAATCGCGCGGCGCTTCCGGCGTCGCAACGGCTCCATTTCCCGCTCCCCGCCGGCCGGACAGGCAATCAGGGCTGCCAACCCATCGGGCGATGACGCAGGCGGCGCGGGGGTTCCCCTGCTCGCGGGGGACTCGCCCGTCCCCGTTGCAGCGTCCGCCAGACACTTGTTACTCTCACTCACCTACCCACTCACTCACTCACTCTTGTTGTTGGCAGCCGTCTTCAGAAGAGCGGTACACTGTGGCACAGGTGACATCACTCTTCCGATTCATTTCATGCTGCCTTTCATCTTTTCCTGTCTTCAGCTAATCTTCTCTCCTCTTAACCCGAAACATATCTTAAATGAGCATAACTATATACATATGGCTTAATAAAAATCATAATATTTTCGAACTCCACATTAGCTGGTAGTAGTTACGATATTTATGAGCATAAACGAAAGAGTGTAGAAAATGTAAACGACGGTAATAATCAAATGAACTGAAAATCTTAAGTTCCAGAACTTTTGCACAATCGACAAACTTCTTACCACTGCATTCCAAGCAAACTGACTGACCACATTTGGTGCACTTATACGCTGTTTTCCTTCTCTTCGATGCGGGATACGTCGTGCGCGTCTTCCACTTTTTTCCTTTCTGTCGTCATCGAATAATTCTGCTATATTTGAGATCTGGTAGGCGTTTGCATCGAAATTCGATTTTTGCTTCTAGTCCAGGCATTCCTCCTTTCAAAATGTTGCGCTGAGATGTATCTCTTGCTCTAACGGGCTCTCAATGTTCCAAATTCAAACTGCATCTTCGAATAAAGCATTTTCTTCTCTAGTATCACTCTCTCTTTCGTGGTGAGCATCAGCTACCACAAAATGAGAATCAGCATCAAAATCATCAAAGATGACATCGTAATTCCCATTTTCCTCTTCACCTGTATCTCGTAACTTCTCCTGCAGCCAAGCTTTAAAACTTAGATAAACTGCACACATCTTATTCCTTTTAGAAAGTCGCTCCATGCTATAGCTGAAAAATTACACAAATTCATACATATAATAAAATGTTATAAAATAGGAAAACGGGAAAAAGTTGAAATCAAAATATGCCGTAATTAGAAACATGTGGTCTGTTGGACTTACGTAATTATTACACGTAATGTGAAACATGGGGTCAGGTGGGCACCCAATTTCGCGCTCATTCGTAAATAATATACTTCATTGCCAGACTAACAAGCTGATTGTTGAATGTTGCTTCACACACAGCAAGTATTGGAGCGAAGATACTCAAAAAGGGAGACTGTGGTTTTTATCAGTGCTACCACATTCAATGTTTACAATGAATGATGTGTCCGAGAGACAGATGTTTCGATTTAAAGGTTGAACATCATATACAGTCTATTTTTCTGTTGCTTACATTAAACTATGTGATCAAAACTATCGGATCACGCCAGTGTAATGCTGAAATGAAATGAAATGACCGTGTGGCATTGTTGGCTGGCAGGCCCCATCCGGAGAGTTAAGGCGACAGAAAGTACAGGAACTGAGAGCTGCGTGGTCGGCCACGCTTGGGGCGTGCTGCCAGAGGCCGCTGCCGCCGCGCCGCCACTGCCTTCGTGGACTCGAGGCTGTAGGACACCGCTTTGATGACTCCATGCTTTGAGTCGCCAGTGAGGCGGCAGATTGGTAAGCAGACGTCCATTAAATTCGACTGGTGTGATTGTATTTTCTGATACAAAATAAAAAAATTAATCACGAGTTATATCGTTATGCATTCCCAATATTATACTGTTAAATCATTTACATGGGAAATAAGCATAAACCTACAATGACAGGAATTATACCGCACTCTGTTATACACAGGACGCACGAATATCACATTAGACTACTTCGTAATTAGTTTTCGTATTAGTATACGGTTTAATATTATATATACAAAAGTACAAGGCTTAAAAACTAATGGTACAATTCTCGTGGCAAAATATGGTATGCAGTTTTCAGAACAATTGTAAGACATCAGGTAACAGACAAACCTGTCACAAACGCAGTTTATCAGGAAACGCTAATAAGTATTTATCTGCATCGTTGTGTGACACATTTATCTGAAATTATTCTACTAGCTAGGATTCTGTACATACAAACATCAAAAAAAGTTTTGCATCACCTCGCTTCCGAGAGTATCGCAACCTGCAAAGAAAATTGGAATAGAGATCAACATAAACATCATTCCCGCCCTTTTTATTGCTCATGAAAACCACACATTGCACGTTGTACCACCACACAACGAGACCTTCAGAGATGGCGGTCCAGACTGCTAAACACGCCCGTACCTCAAATATCCAGCAACACGTCCTCTTGCATTGATGCATGCCTGTATTCGTCGTGGCATACTATCCACAAGTTCATCAAGGCACTGTTGGTCCAGATTGTCCCTCCTCAACGGCGATTCGGCGTAGATCCCTCAGATTGATTGGTTGATCACATTATCCATAAACAGCCCTTTTCAATCTATCCCAGGCATGTTCGATAGGGTTCATGTCTGGAGAACATGCTGGCCACTCTAGTCAAGCGATGTCGTTATCCTGAAGGAACTCAATCACAAGATGGGCACGATGGGGGCGCGAATTGTCATCCATGAAGACGAATGCCTCGCCAACATGCTGCCAATATGGTTGCACTATCGATCGGAGGATGGCATTCACGTATCGTACAGCCGTTACGGCGCCTTCCACGACCACCAGCGGCGTACGTTGACCCCACATAATTCCACCCCAAAACAGCAGGAAACCTCCACCTTGTTGCAATCACTGAACAGTGTGTCAAAGGCCTTCAGCCTGACCGGGTTGCCTCCAAACACGTCTCCGACGATTGTCTGGTTGAAGGCGTAAATGGAAATGCCGTCCGGCTAAGGCCTCCCGTCGGATAGACCTTTCGCCTGGTGCAAGTCTTCCGAGTTGACGCCACGGCGGCGACTTGAGTGTCGATGGGTATGAAATGATGATGATAAGGACAACACAACACCAATTCTCTGAGCGGGGAAAATCTCCGATCCAGCCGGGAATCGAACCCTGGCCGTTAGGGTTGAAGGCATATGCGACACTCATCGTTGAAGAGAACGCAATGCCAATCCATTCGACATGTTGTTGGGCCCATCTGTACCGCGCTGCACGTCGGGAATGAAATTGCGCATCATGCACTCTATTGCGTACAACTTGAGTCGTAACTCGACGTCCTGTGGCTGCACGAAAAGCATTATTCAACATGGTGGCGTTGCTGTCAGGGTTCCTCAGAGCCGCAAATCTTAGGTAGCGGTCATCCACTGCAGTAGTAGCCCTTGGGCGGTCTAAGGGAGGCATCTCATCGACATTTCGTGTCTTTCTGTATCTCCTCCATGTCCGAGCAACACGCTTTGGTTCACTCCGAGACGCCTGGACACTTTCCTCGTTGAGAGCCCTTCCTGGCACAAAGTAACAATGTAGACGCGATCAAACAGCGGTATTGACCGTCTATGCATGGTTGAACTATAGAAAAGCCGTGTACCTCCTTTCTCGTGGAATGGCTGGAAGTGATCGGCTGTCGGACCCCCTCCGTCTAATAGGCACTGCTCATGCATGGTTGTTTACGTCTTTGGGCCGGTTTAGTGACATCTCTGAACAGTCAGTGTCTGTGACACAGCATCCACAGTCAACGTCTATCTTCAGGAGTTCTGGGAACCGGGGTGATCTAAAACTTTTTGATGAGTGTGATTATGGTTCGTGCGCTCTCTAGACAAGGGGTGTGGCAACGAACGTTTTGGGTAGCATTTCTACACACACAAAATTAAAAAGACACTTTACGCGTATATAGTCGCAGCTGCTGTGAACTAACAGACAGGAAACATAAAGCTGTACGACGTGATTCCTTCAATAACTACGTTTCAAATCAGTAATGGTAGGCCTACCTATATAATGATGCAAGCAAACACTTATTACTCGTCCTTAAGCTTTTATTTGGACTTCCGGGTGTGTGCGCTGATAAGTATCGGGGGAGGACATATACGTAGGTGAATTTGGAAATGATCATGAAACAGCGTTACTCTACAAATCCGAGACTTTACGGGGAATTGCTGGTGCAGAAGAGTAAGCCTGTCTTCAGCACTAGTAACCATGCTGCTTGTAGCTCTGTAATACATTTAGGAAGCCAGGCCCCTATTGATAAGTACTTACCATCAGGTCGAGTTGCTCCGATTTCCCAAAAGATTTGATATTTCGGGAAATGCTGGATGCAATCTTCTGTGTTCTTTGTAACTACCAGGCTTTCCCTCAGAATTTTTTTACGCATATCGTCCTCTGTCCTTCCTTAGAAGGAAAAGAAGAAAATAATTCATAATTATCAGATTTGCAGCCGGCCTATAGGTATTATACCAATGGAAAAGAACACGGGAGCTCTTTGAAATGCATGCTATAGTCCGGTCCATGGACGATGGCGGTTCGCGCAGATGGAGACAAGGTCGGGGACTGCATTGTTGCCAGTTCCAAGCGACAGTTGCGGTAGGCTCATACACATGCTTTGCGCCTGGTGAAAGCATTTACTGCGCAGATTGTGTCTGTCTCTTGCTTGTGTAGAATTTGTCGCTCACCACCACCATCAACCATGACAGTTCGCAGTAAATGGAACAAACATCTACTACATAACCCGCCTACGACAGCGTATAATGCTCACACTGCATACATCACTCCTAGCAGAGCGCTCAGAACACTACTGACAGCTCATTGGCTGTTGGAGAATGCGTGACGTAGGTGCGCCGGACAAGCCTAAACCCGACCGCCATCGTTCGTGACTCCAACTATAGTCAGCGCAACCCAGCGGCCCAGTGTAACAGCTGGCTGCGTTCTGCGCTAAAGCCGGTATTACACGACGATCCGCCGCGAACGGTACTGGTCTATCGCGACAGCCATCTAGCGGTAGAACGGGTGAAACTACGAAAATTAGCAGACACGTTACCTGCACGCAGGAATAGAGAGCATTTCTAAACTGCCGTCAATCCATGCATGCGCAGTAGGCAGTGCTAATTGGCGCATGCACAGAAGGGTGTACCACGGTGCTTTCTGCTTTGGTTATTGTTAGGCGTCTAGTGGCTAATTTCAGACGTTGGTGTTGGGGGGATTTTTCGCGTTGGGGATCTTCTGCATTTTTTTCAGTAAACAGGTTTCACAAATGCAGAAATGGTTCAAATGGCTCTGAGCACTATGGGACTCAACTGCTGAGGTCATTAGTCCCCTAGAACTTAGAACTAGTTAAACCTAACTAACCTAAGGACATCACAAACATCCATGCCCGAGGCAGGATTCGAACCTGCGACCGTAGCGGTCTTGCGGTTCCAGACTGCAGCGCCTTTAGCCGCACGGCCACTTCGGCCGGCAAATGCAGAAAAGAAACTTTTTTTTGCAGTAGTCTCTTATATACTAGCTATTTGTGAAAGGATTTTTTTCTATTGATAGCTTCATATTCTAGAAATGAAATGGAGCAGAGAGGAATTAAGCGTCTGAAATCAGGCATACAGCGAGGAAAGGTGTATGTATGACCCACTGTATCATAATAAGGTAGTCGGAAATCGTTTCTCTCTGAGGAATATGCATATAACGTTATACGGTGATTTTCGATTTGTATCGTAATGCCTTAGTTTACGAAAGTTCAGGTTTGATTTAATTGCACCTCTTACTTGATTTCAACATGCCAGAAAAGAGAAACTGGCAGTGAAAGGGAGAAATCCCTTGCAGTTTGCCCCAGTGCGACAGACGAGGACTGCAAAATTCTGAGTTGAAAGGGTACAGTACTGCCCGACATTGAAAATAGGTACAACATTCTTCGTTATTCTTGTCAGAACAACATATTTTTTGTAATAATAACTCAATTTCACTTAATGCACCGAAGCCGGATACCAGTGTAGGAAAGAATGACAATTTATTTATTTAATTGATCACATGTGCACTCCCACAAAATAAATCCCTACATCCAATTTGGTCAGATATGCGAAATGAATGAATGTATGGTCGTCTGCTAACCGCAGATAGTGAATGTGCAGTATTTGATCATCTTTGAGACGGTCCTTTGGTCACCTTTGGTGGAACCAAAGAGATGAAATTTACCTGCGCTTTGAGCGCCTGAAATGTGGCTGACCAATACGGTAACATGGTGCGCCCCCCCCCCCCCCCCTCGACGGAGGTGCGAGCTGACCTGAAGAGCGGCCATGTTTTCAGCATTCTGGCGCTGGATCTTGTGTTGGTAAGACCTGTCTTAGGTGTGCTCCGTAAAGACAAAAGAGTGGAGACATGGTATGCATGTGAAATACTTAAGAGTAGTTTGGAACAATAATTTCTCTATTTCAGAAACTTTTGTGGGGAGAATTAAATGTCAGGCAGGTAATATTAAGGGGATCGTAGTGATCTTCGGAAGTGAGCAACGGTCACAATGAAACCACGTGTAGCAATAAGTTGAAATACTTGTGAGTGCTAGTACTAAGTTGAAATACTGGCGTGTGTACTATAAGTTGGAAATATTTAAGAAATGGCATGTGCAGGACTTGAAATTAGAGACGAGCACTTCCACGTGGTAAGTACTGTGTGAGTCTCAATCTGTGTATGAGACGAAGGATAAGGAGAAGTGCTCGTCCATGGTATCAGTTGAGGACTCGCGTGTGTGATGAATATGTTCTTAATATTACTTTGCGTGTTATGTTTCCATGTGATGCTTGATTCAAACTATAATACTCTGACAGAGAAGCAAGGTGAGTCAGCCGTCTATGCAGCAACGCCACTTGGCTTGCATTGCACAGGAAGACGTGCATATATCCTCCAGAGTTCGTAGCAGGAAAGAAAAGTGTAACATGTCAGGCAAATCCAACACCTTCCATGAAAACCCTGACATGATAAGCAAATCCAGTAGTATGTCACATAGCTCCGAATAAATCGTGACATTAAATTAACCAAAGTAATACGAGTAACGAGTGAGCAAATGTAATACCACAGGCTAACACAAGAATGCCTAAATGCATGTCATACCTTCCCACCGTGAGACAGACTCAGTTCCGAGGGGAGAAACGAGAACAGAAGCCGAGAGCAGAACCGTGTTAAGCTGGAAGGCCCTACGACAAGGGACGGACACCCACGTCGCCAGCTAACCGCTAGGACCACCCCCCAGCCCATGTTAAAAGCTATAGCCCTCCAGAAGAACAGTATAGATCTTACGATAACACAAAAAGGGCCACCCCAACCGCAAGTTTTAGCGTGAGACTTTTTCGCGTCTCTGTTACGTCAGGACCACCCCCCAGCCAATGTTAAAAGATACAGCCCTCCAGAAGAACAGTATAGATCTTATGATAACGCTGAAAGGACCACACCAGCTGCAAGTTTTAGCGTGAGACTTTTTCGCGTCTCTGTTACGTTGCAAACTTTAAAAACATTGCCCCACCACGAAAAGTATAACGTTTCTCATTGAATAGACAGAATTCTTGTAGGCGGAGCTTAAGGTTAACACTGAGTCCCTGATTGGTCAGATAAAAACACAGCCAGATAGTTTTTTTAAACCAACTTCGGTAAATTGTAGTAAGGAGAAGTTAGGTGAGAGTTGCTTCCGAGACGGCGAGGTGTGTGGAGCTGCGCCGCCCTGACGCTGCCTAACCAACGACAAGGTAATGAATGCACGCGATGCCGCATTTTTGAGCGCATAAGGCGTCACTCAGAACTGCAGAAGTCTCATCTGTTACATCCCCGTTTTGCGTAATAGTAGTGTCGATCATCAATTAAAGCTCATGGTGTTCACATTTGCTACGTAAGTTAAAATCTGAAACGCGATGATTTTTCTATTATATAGTTATTGAGAAGCCACATCAGCCACTGTAATTTATGACAAGTTAGATAAGTAATTAAAGATAATTGAGGATCGCTGTAGACCATTTTGATAGTTTTCTCTTTTGTGAAACTTAATTTAAACCTAGATTATAGATGTGATATGGCATAGGTCATCCTTCGATCCATTGTAGAACTTGGAAACCCATTCAGGGAATATTCGTTCACATTTTTGTTGAACGCAGTGGATTTTTACCATCCCGTATTAAAACATTTCCTTTTATCAATAGTGCAATTTATATACAACGTTTTGTGAGTAGAATAAAATTTCCAATGGTAAACTTAACTGTTTTTTCGACGTTATTTTACCAGATAACTAAAAATAGGAAAGCCTTGAACCCCCTCCACTAAATTTAGTTAGTGTTAAGATTCTGTTACAGGGAGTGCAGTGGAGCCGACGCTGAAATCACTAAGTACTTGGTTATATCATCGCTAGTCTCACTGACCTCTTCTGAACTCTACATGTCATGTGTGGTCTCGCGTCTCCTTACCAGCAACAGGTCCCAGGTTCAAACTAGTCAATTCCCTAAAAAACACGCTCAGAGCGTTGTTGCGCGAAAGTGGTAGGGAGACACGATATTGAACAAACAGACACCACGCAGAATGTTAGAAAAGTTACGAAGTGGGGCAGTGTCGTGTGAAACTGGGATAAATACTAATTGAAGTGGGAAAGCTGAAAGTGATGTGATTATAACATTATGACTATTCTTTGTGTTGTATGTTGCCAGTGTGATGAATTTATGAAATTTAAGTATGTGTGGATGGCATGGGAGCGTAACAAGGTAGTTTCAGAGGTAGTGGGTTATGCGTGTTCCTTTTGTACCGCTCGGTCTGGAGGAAATTTTCGTGATGATGGGTGTGAGAGTCGAAGTGTGAGATATAGCAAAAGATCCACCATCCTATCCAGAAAGTGCACAGTAGCGTTAAATAATTACGAGACCATAAGATAGAGAATCACCAATGTAAAGCCATGCCCACTGGGCGGAATTTCTCATGTGTTATTGTTGTAGGTTATAGAATTTGTGTGTTTTGGTTATAGAATTTATCGGAATAAATAAGATAGTGAAAAGAAAAAGATTGGTGGCCTTTTCCTTCGAATAGTATGTTGTCATGATATCCAGAATTTATAATGTGTGCGCCATTCATATTCAGTGCGATGGCTACGTGTTGATCAAAGCCGTTAAATAAGAAGGAAAATGTGGTATTGCCAGTGCATAGTGAACAATCAGAGTTGTGTAAATTACTAATAGTCACATGTGCGTTTCCGTTTCCGTTGCGTAATATTCAAACAGGAGAATAACTTGTAACTTAATTGTGAGTACTAGAGGTCATGTTATTCGATAAATAAGAATGAGTCCACTCGCTTGGCAGACCACTCATTTTGCAGGCCTGACTGCTTGATGCCGCAGTATGAGCAGGGCATGTGGGTGCCTCTCAGAGTATAGTCCAAACTTGGAAAAATAACGTAAGATCACCTAAGTATTGGTCATTTAATGTGTTGCAAATTGCAGTGCATACATCCACAACAACTTTTGAAATGGTGGGCTGTGCTATTCTGTTGCTAAAAGCTATACTCTTAAAAGATTCCCCATTCGCCAGGAAACGTAATGTTACAACCAGCCAGCAACATAACAGGGCGGTCAGCGGTATTTTATTAGTGATCTAGGCCGGTATGATCACAAAACATAACCATATAATTCTTACTCTCTTGAAGGTGAGATAGCCTTCCTGTGTCACACTTGCTGTTTCCATCTTCTATCGTAGACAGCAGCTTCTCGAAACAGGCCATGTCCATCCTAACGAAGTTCCGAAATTCTTGCGGATCTTCGGGCCTCAGTTCTTTCATTTCCCTGCCTTCCACCCTTCTTGTCAGCCAGGGTCGAACCCAACAACGTTTGACTTTTCGTTTTCGTCGCCGTTCTGCCCTAATCCGAAGATTTACTGTCACTGCCAGGGCAATAGCTCCAAAAACAAGTGGATCCTCCATGTGCAATATGCTGTATAAATGTAAATTTCGATATACATATACCCGTGGCTCATGGTGTGGGTTCCTGTAGTCATGTCCTAGTTCATGAACCACGGGCAACGTATGAGTGGCCAAGTAAGTGGTCCCGACAGTCGGGATACCAGATATGAAAGTAGCTAGGATGATTGTAGGTACTAGTAGATGGGAACAATGGCAGGAGGGTGTCCACAATGAGGAAATCAAAGAAAAACTGGGAATGAACTCTATAGATGTAGCAGTCAGGGCGAACAGGCTTAGATGGTGGGGTCATGTTACACGCATGGGAGAAGCAAGGTTACCCAAGAGACTCATGGATTCAGCAGTAGAGGGTAGGAGGAGTCGGGGCAGACCGAGGAGAAGGTACCTGGATTCGGTTAAGAATGATTTTTCCCGACACGGCGACTCACGCGGTTACGTCTGTCGCGCAAACGGGCGCGTCACGGCTCGACAGCTGGCTCTGCAGCTATCGGCGTCCATTAGAAGTGCGTGTGCAAAGACTGAGACTATGTGATGTTGAAAAGTGTCGAGTTCAAGTACAAAGAAACGCCCTTTCGCCTGGACTGCTGGAGGCCACAGGAGGGGCCTGTCTGTCACCGACCGTTACGTATGAGGAAACCAGGTGGCATCGTTTTGGGCCGAAAAACAGAGGCGGCAGAAGGGCAGCGTGAAGCCTGCGGCACCGCAGCGGGGACCTCCTGGGGCACTGTACCTCGCAGGCCACTTCCCGCGGAGCAATTTCCGCCGAGTACGGAGGCTGGCTGTGTTTACTTTACGCACGCGATGGGAGCGTCGCAGAATACGCACCACGGCGTTCCGCACTCGAAGCAAACATAATGGCAGCCTTCAGTTTACCGTCGCACGACGCACAGTATCTGGTGTTAATAGTAGTAGTTTGAGGGAAAGCATGGGAGAATCGTACGCGCGAGACGGCCACTGAGCCTGTGCTGAAGGTTGCGGTCTGATAAAAGTGCTGCCGCCACATACCAGAGGCATCTGTAGGTCGCGGACCCGGTCTCTCTAAAGGTGCCTCTGATTCTTTATGCAACTCTAGCGCGCCTGTTTACCATACGGCTGCTATTTCGATGCAAAAAAGGCAGCGTAAATTTGCCAGCTAGTGCGGAAGTTGTGTTTAAGGTGCTCTGCTGGCTGTGCTAGGGGAGAAAGGCAGAGAGAACCGAGAAGAAGGAGAAAAAGTGGGGTGAGGGGGGGGGGGGGGGCTGGGGAAGGCAGAGGGGAAACAGAGAGAGTGAGAGAGAGAGAGAGAGAGTGAGAGAGAGAGAGAGAGAGAGAGAGAGAGAGAGAGAGAGAGAGAGCGAGATAGAGGGAAGAGGGGGGGGGGGGGGGGCGGGGGGAGGAAGGAAGCTCATAATGTAACAGGGCTACTGTGAGATGGAAAGACTACGTGTTAGTAATTCAGAGCTGTACCATATTAGACCGAGGTGACACACGTCATGGGACGGCGGTATGCAAACGTAGTATCGCGTACACAACATGTACTATAAGCCCACTGCGATGGTGGAGCTGTCATCTGCACTCAGGTGATTCGTCTGAAAAGCCTACCGGCTTGATCATCGACGCGCGACGGAAATTCGCCCACTTTGAACGCGGAATGGCAGTTGGAGCTGGACGCATGGGACATCCCATTTCGCAGACTGTTACTCAATTCAGTACTGCGAGATCCACAGTGTCAAGAGTGTGCCCAGGCATCAGGCATCAACCCCCACCATCTACAACACAGTGACCCACGGCCTTCACTTAACGACTGAGAGCAGCGGAGTTCGCGTAGAGTCGTCAGTGCTAACAGACAAGCAACACTGCGTGAAATAACCGCAGAAACGGGCTCCGCGGAGCGTCCCATTCTGCTCTCTCTCTCGATGTCTAATGAGTACTGAGGCCGCTGATATGGAGTACCTGGCAGTAAGTCTCAGCACAATGGATCTAATATGAAAAGTGTATTTTTTTGAGGGAGTCCGGATACTTTTGATCACATAGTGTATATATATGTTTGTACATATTACCTTTGCGTTTGACATGACGAAGTGTAATTATCTTCGTAATAGTGGTAAGTACGCGGTTTGTACCACTAATTGATAATGTGTTGTAAAAAGTTCAGAAGCACAAGATCCGATGATGATTACATAGCTCTGTCGAAACCGGTCATCCTATGCAATGTTCATTTTTTTCGAAATTGGGTTATGAACTTTCCCCAGAACAAACATTACAAAAATGGTTCAAATGGCTCTGAGCACTATGGGACTTAACATCTATGGACATCAGTCCCCTAGAACATGGAACTACTTAAACCTAACTAACCTAAGGACATCACAAACACCCATGCCCGAGGCGGGATTCGAACCTGCGATCGCAGCAGTCGCGCGGTTCCAGACTATAGCGCCTAGAACCCCTCGGCCACCCCGGCCGGCTAAACATTACAGTTTCATTTACTCTGAGGTGACCAAAGGCAACGGACAGAAATATGCACATACATACAGATGGCGGCAGTATGGCGTACACACGATGTGAAAAGCTGGTGCTTTGGCGGCGCTGTCATTTGTAGTCTGGTGATTCATGTGAGGAAGTTTCCGACGTGATTATGGCCGCACGACGGGGATTAACAAAGTTTGAACGCGGAATGATAGTTGGAGCTAGATGCACGGTACATTCAGTTTCGGAAATCGTTAGGGAATTCAGTATTCGGAATCCAACGTGTCAAGAGTGTGCCCAGGATAACAAATTTCAGGAATTACCTCTCACCACGGACTATGCAGTGCCCGACAGACTTCGCATAACGATCGAGAGCAGCGGCGTCTGCGTACAGTTGGCGGTACTAATAGGCAGCCAGCACTGCGTGAAACAACCGCAGAAATCGGTGTGGGACATACGAGGAACGTATCCGTCAGGACAGAGCGGTAGAATTTGACGTTAATGGTCTATGGCAGCAGACGACCGACGCGAGTGCCTTCGGTAACACCATGACATCGCCTGCAGCGCCTCTCCTTTGCCTCGTGAGCCTATTAGTAGAACCCTAAAAGACTGGAAGACCGTGGCCTGGTCATACGAGTCCAGATTTCAGCTGGTAAGAGCCGACGGCAGGGTTCGAGTGTGTCGCTGACCCCACGAAGCCGCAGACGCAAGTTGTCGACAAGGCACTGTGCAACCTGGAGGTCGCTCCATAATGGTGTGGGCTGTGTTCACATGGGATGGTCTGCGTTCTGTGTTCCGACTGAAGCGATCATTGGGTGGAAATGGTTATTTTTGGCTTCTCGGAGACCATTTCCATCCATTTGTGGAGTTCAAACTGCGATGGAGCATTTGTGTTTGACAGTACACCGCGATTGCTTTGAAAAACATTCTGAACAGTTCTAGAGGATGCTTTGGCCATCCACATCGCCCGACATGAATCCCATCGAACATTTACGGGGCATAACCTAGAGGTCAGTTCGCGCATACAACTCCTTCACCGGCAAAACCATCGCAATTACGGACGGCCCAGTATTCCAGCAGGGGACTTCCAACGACCTGTCGAGTCCACGGCACGTCCCGCTGCTGCGCTACTCCGGCCAAAAGGACCTCCGACACGATATTAGGGTAGTGTGACGCGATAGTGTCCCGTGACTTTTGTCACCTCAGTTTGCAATATTGTCCCCACCTAATTCGGTTCAAATCTCACCCGCGACCTACAGCAAGAAGAAATGTAGATGATAAACGGTTATTCATTGGACAAATATATTATACTAGAACTGACAGTACCCACAACAACCACCTCTGGCCGTAATAACGGCCTCGATACGCCTGGACACTGAGTCAAACAGAGCTTGGATTGCGTGTACAGGTACAGCTGCCCATGCAGCTTCAACACGATACCACAGTTCATGAAGAGTAGTGATTGCCGTATTGTGACGAGCCAGTTGCTCGGCCACCATTGACCAGACGTTTTCAATTGGTGAGAGATCTGGAGAGTGTACTGGCCAGGGCAGCAGTCCAACATTTTCTGCATCCGGAAAGGCCCGTACAGGACCTGCAACATGCGGTCGTGCATTATCCTGCTGAAATGTAGGGTTTCGCAGGGATCGAATCGTGTAACCAATGGCAACCCATACCATCACGCCGGGTGATACGCGAGTATGGCGATGACGAATACACGCTTCCAATGTGCGTTCACCGCGATGTCGCCAAACACAGATGCGACCATCATGATGCTGTAAGCAGAACCTGGATTCATCCGAAAAAATGACGTTTTACCATTCGTGGACCCAGATTCGGCGTCGAGCACACCATCGCAGGTGCTCCTGTCTGTGATGCAGCGTCAAGGGCAACCGCAGCCAGGGTCTCCGAGCTGATAGTCCATGCTGCTCCAAACGTCGTCGAACTGTGCGACCAGATCATTGTTGTCTTGCAAACGTCCCCATCTGTTGACCCAGGGATCGAGACGTGGCTGCACGATCCGTTACAGCCATGCGGAAAAGATGCTTGTCATCTCGACTGCTAGGCCGTTGGGATCCAGCACGGCGTTCCGTATTACCCTCCTGAACCCACCGATTCCATATTCTGCTAACAGTCATTGGATCTCGACCAACGCGAGTAGCTATGTCGCGATACGATAAACCGCAATCGCGATAGGCTACAATCCGACCTTTACCAAAGTCGGAAACGTGATGGTACGCATTTCTGCTCCTTACGTGAGGCATCACAACAACGTTTCACCAGGTGTCGCGTCCCACGCGTGGGTATTGCGAGGGATTGAGCGACACGGTTCGTGGATGGGATTTAGCCGGTTGACCTTAGTGAGAGGAGACTTTTTGATCTGGCTAAGATGTAGAAATCCCTGGTGTGAAGGTACAAGGCTAGGAAGCGGTTAGAATTAAAGTCTTGCTAACTTGCAGTTTATTCCGAATGAATACAGCTCACCCTAACTGCGCGGTGATTGCATTCACAGGAAGGCCAAGTCTAATACAGAGACGGTGACTGACTCCTCCGTTCCGACTGCCTACTAGAAGCTCAGCAATATTTCGCAGCACCCTACGTTAGAGTCCCGCGGCTACGCCCTAACGCTCTTCAGCGACTGTCTCCGGCTGCCTGCCTACAGCCCGTTCCTCAGCCCAAGTCGGCTGCTGCTATCACTCTCTAACTACTCGACCCGACAAGACAAGCCGCTCAGAGCTGCGTGCTCTCGGGTTTTGTTAGCGTTTCCCCTTGGACCCCGCCAGCGCTTGGCATGACGTAGCGTCGAAGGCAACTTGTCCTTATTTGGTATCGTTAAAGCGTTGTTGTTGCTATTGTTCTTCAGAGGCTGAGTGGAGGGATAGAGGCGCCTCTCCCTATATGGTCACGCACTGCGTCCTGAGCCCTTCATTGGCTCCTCATGACGTAGCGCTGTCCCCACCAAGGGCCCTCTTTCTTTCTCTCTCCACTCCCAGACCTCTCTCTCTAGCCAGGAATGCTTTCTGTTGATACTCCTTAATTGGTTGCTTATCACGAGTCCCTACACAGACCTTCGTTTGTATCTGCTGGCTGTTTGCTTCCTTATCAAGCGCCGCTGCCAAACAGTTTGATTGCCGCCTCGGCTGACCCTTCGGCCACGCCTGGCGTCCAGCGCTACGACTTTAACTTCTTCCTACGTACTAGTCTCAAGGTACTGCAATTAGACTTGGCTTGTTCCTGCGGTTACAACACAGGCAACGCCCGTCAACTGCTGTTTGTGTGTGAGAAATCGGTTGGAAACTTTCCTCATGTCAGCACGTTGTAGGTGTCGCCACCGGCGCCAACCTTGTGTGAATGCTCTGAAAAGCTAATCATTTGCATGTCACAGCATCTTCTTCGTGTCGGTTAAATTTCGCGTCTGTAGCACGTCATCTTCGTGGTGTAGCAATTTTAATGGCCAGTAGTGTATCTGTAGGGGGCCTCCAACGGCCTCTCGAGTCCACGCCACGTCCCGCTGCTGCGCTACGCCGGGAAAAAGGAGCTCCGGCTCGATCGATATTAGGAGGTGTCCCGTGACTTTTCTCACCTCAGTTTGCAGTATAGTCCCCAACTAATTCGGTTCAAATCTCACCCGCGACCTGTCTTAACAAAACATACAGTACAGTTTCAGCACGTCGTACGTCACTGCTTGCTATACGCAGGTACCGGTTGGAGGAAGTGGTCCGTGTGTCGTTTCCGCATTTGAAGGCAACACTGCAATCATCTCGGCAGTCACTCACGAATTCTTTCAAACACGTTACCAGTGTTATTAACACATTCTATTGCGCAGAAAGCAAGCCCAACGGCGCTTGACTTCGGTGATCTGATGCGAACCGGTGTTACCACTGCGGCAAGGCTATTGGCAAAATCTGGAGGAAGATTCTCAGACTATTAAGTCCAGCTGCTTCCGTTCTTCGTCTAATTGCCAATCATAGAAACAAACTAATCAGTCTATTAATAAAACATTCTCGGGTTTCAAGCCGCGTCCAGTGGCTTACTGCCTACGAGCTTTCGGCAGAGATCTCCTCTGCCATTGTCAAGTGGATGACTGTCGTGTGGTTGTCATTGCCGCGCCGTCGCTCGTGACGTCACTGGTGCTCGGTCCCGCACCATATATGGTAATGTTTTGGCCGCGCTTCGGTAATGTTTCGACTAATCAATCTTACATCTTTTGCGTATTTCTACTCAATAAGCCTTATGGAGTAATTTTACGGATTAACTGACCACTTAGAAAAAAAGGTATTTATTGCACAAAAGCGAGCATTAAGAATAATATTTTGTGTTCACCAGCGGACCAAATCATGTACGTACCTCTCCGAGGAGGTAGGCATTTTAACTGCGCCGTCTCAGTACATATATTCGCCAGTGAAATCCGTCATAAATAACACATCACAATATAATAAGGACAGTGATGGCCATACCTTCGACACTAGAAAAATGACCTTTATCACCCACTGTTCAAGCTGTATTGGCTCAGAAAGGAAGGCAAAAAAAAAAAAGATTGGATCATTTGCCTGATACCATAAAATATCTGACAGGTAGCAAAGCAATTTTTTAATTAAACTTAAAATCATTTCTTCCGGACAGCTCCTTCTATTCTGTTGACGAATCTCTGCTTACAAACTGATAGACAGTAAAAAAAGCATGTGTAGTTGTATGAGTAGGATTAGAATAAGAATGTGTTCATTAATGTTAACACTAATCACATGTACATATGGTGTTCCATATCATTTAGATACTACGGAACATGTAACTAACTAGCACCACAGGAACATCTCGTGAAATTTGACGAGATGAAAACACAGTTCTGTTCCGTAATTCAGAACAAAATTTAGTTGTCAGTTGAGCAGATATTTATACATCGCTTTACTGGTTCCAACAAATTAGTCATCTTCAGAAGCTTAGAGGTGTTGTAAATCCTTAATCCTAAGATACACATTTACGTAAAGTATAAGAAGTGTATTTGTGCTTTCATTATTATACAGTCGCGGTAAAAGTGCACTTACAGTGTGCCCACCTCTCCCGTTTCGTGCTGCAGTTGGATGGTGATGGGAAGTGGACGCGATGAATAGCGTGTGTGACGGTGGTCCGTAGCCACGCACAGTGTTCGTTCGTAATATCCCATGGTTCTTGAATAAAATTATCTATAACTAAGTCGCACCGTCGGAATTTTCTGCAGAATCGTAAATAAGACGTACAACTATGTTACTGCAGGGCTATGCTAGCCGCCGGTCTATTATGGGAGCCGTATTTTCGTGATGAGATTGGTTGGAATCGCCAAATCGAGGCAAATTTTTTGCTTTTTTTGCATTATTTTACTTTTACCTTATTTTCAAGGTATTTTACTTTTGCAATATTTTGTTTTCGCGTTATTTTATTTCCGCAGTATTATATTTTCGCTTTGTTTGTACTTGTATGGTATTATTAGTGTCGCATTATTCTACTATCGCTTATTTAGCTTACTCATTCTTTCTTTTGGCGGTACGTCACTTTAGCGTTATTTTACCTTCCCATTGTTGCTGTTGGTGGCCTTTTATTTTCGCGTTGTCTTATTTTCACCAAAATACGTTTTTAGGTTTTTTCTTTGACGTTAATTACCTTTAGCGTTATTTTATTTGTACAGTATGTTGTTTTCGCATTACATCGTTTTCACGGTCGTTATTTTCGCAAGAGTAAAATAAAGCGAAAATAAAATACTCCGAAAATAAAGTAACGCGAAAATAATATATGGCGAACATAAAACAGGGCGATAAGAAAATAAAGCGAAAGTATAATACCATAAAAATAAAGTAACGCATTAATACACTTTGCCATTGCTTCTTTGTTAGGCCTTTTCGAGGATATGAAGTAAAGCGAGAATATTATGATGCAAAACTGAAACATGCCAAAAATAAAATACTGTCATAATAAAATAACGCGACAAGTGAAACGTCCCCTTTGAACAATTATACATGACTGTGCTTAAACTGACACACAATATTTTTAGCGCAACGCAATCTGACTTTCAAAATTCCCTACAAAAGAATGGCCCTGACTAACATTAAACTATACCTTTCACAAATCACTTACCTCACAAAAATCTTCGCTGCTCAAGCTACTGCAATACAGCGAGCGCCACTACTGCCAGCTAAATAAAAGATTCAAACTATGGAAGGCACTAACTACTGATAGGGATAGTTAGCAAATGAAAGATATTAATAGAGAACAAACAATGTATTTACCTTGATATCATCATATATAAATATAGCAGTTCATGACAAATTTCAAAACTCCGCCCTCTCTCTCCCCACATCCACCACTGCTGGCGGCTCACCTCCAACTGTGCAACGCTACGCGCTGTTCACATCCAGCTGCCTAACACTACAATGGCGAGTATTACAACAATGCAAAGCAGCCACAGACTGCACACAGCACAGCCAGTGATTTTCATACAGAGGTGGCGTTACCAATAAAAAACCTAAACAGCCTACTTACATAGAGAAAACATAAACAGCCTACTTACATAGAGAAAACATAAACAGCCTACTTACATAGCCCCCATGCTCCCCACAAAAAATTTTTTTACAAATGGTGTTGGGCAGTGGCCAATACAGATTTGAAAAAATTTTTCATAATTGCAATAACAAAGATATCAAATGCACACACTTATTGATACAATGTTGGTCAAAAGCTAAAAATTTCTCACAGTCCATAAAGACAGTCCTAATCGTACATAACAGGAGAATAGCAGTGTTTTTCTCAAAGTCTGAGCAGTAAAAGAAAATGCACACAGAAGTAGTGGATTTCCATGCAGTCTTGAAGAAGTAGTGTTGTCCTTCCAATGGAAAGACAGTGCTGACTCGACATGCAGACAGGTAATGGGCCACAACAGAGTAAACCCACAGCAGAGTCAGTCGACGTTTTGAAGAATATTGGTGGTTAGGTCATCACAGAGCAGACCCACTGTAGTCCTGGTAGAGATTACGGTATTGGTGGGCCACCAGAGGTGCAGACCCACTGCAGTCCTTGTAGAAAGTGTGGACAGGCCCACTGTAGTCCTGGTAGAGATGACCAGCAACCATTTGATGTGATTGTGCAGGTGCACAAACACCAGTGAAGAGTCTTGCAGTTAATATAGCAAGTCCATAACCACCACTTGTGCACTCACAAAGTTTTTGGAATTGTCCTTAGAACCAGCAATGCTGTTATCCAGTCCCTTGCTGAATCATTAACACACGTGCAAACACTATCAGTCCCTACTTCTCACATATTGTCCATATACTATGACCAACAGAAACGTGTGCAGTGAAATGTAACTTACAAGTTAATAATAAGATGAACTGGTGTCAATTACAATTTTATAACACGAGAATACAATTACAAAGGTACAAAATACATCATTAAAAACATAACAATACAGACAACATTTGTAGTAAAACAGGCGTTACAAAAGAATAGAAATAGACATATACGTCAGTGTTACAGGAATTATGACATGAGTACATACATAAAAGATCAGAATAACTTTCGAAACATCAACTTCACACATGAGCATTAACACAAAACAGAATAAATAATGTCTAAACATCTTTACAAAGAAAATAACACATTATTAATGCCAATTGTATTTGAGGATAACAGTATTCCTCATCATAGTGAATGTAACTTAGTATTAGAAGAGAAAATTCTATGAAACTACACAGAGACAGGAAGAAAACAAATACACAAGGGTACACACACACATAGTGGGATAACACCAATAGGAAAGGACAGGGTTCGTTTTCAGTGTAACATTTGGTACTGCAGTCCAACCCAAAACTTCATATATCTTTCCTCTTATTTCATCCTTTGTTTCCACCAAAAAAAATTCTAACTAAGCATGCTTTCTGTGTTTATATGTTCACACATTTCTTACCTCATTTTTATTTTCCATTATCTTACCTCATCATTTATTTCCAAGAAAATCCTACCTAAAATACTTTTTTTTTTGGCCAAACCATTTTCTTATAGCGTCTAAATGCATTTCTTCCAATTCATCATAGTTAGTTTCTTATATAGTCTACCCCTCTTAAGCTAACTTAAATCTACTGAGCTCAGATGCTAAACTAAGGGACGAGGCAATGCAGCAGCACAAAATAAGTAACACAAACAGCAATGATAAAAAATACAAAAGGCAAAGCAAGCAGCATAAATTACAACTGATATAATGCAATGAGCAGCAAAAATAAAAATAAATCAATAGTAAAACTAGCTTAACAGAGTAATACAAAGTGAAATTTAGTAGCACTATGCCTGGCAAATAGCAGCAGAAATAACTTATATCTAAACATGACATAGCTCAAGCAGAAAAGATATTACAGTAAAAACAACAATGCAGATAAGGGAAGTGTATATTCACATCTTAATGTCTATGTAATTAAAGTGGTGCACCACAAATTATTCTACAAAAGAAATTACCAAGTACTTGAAAAGAAAATTATAGATGCAGTTACTGGTATTAGTCCCTTCTTATTGTTCTCTCCATTCCAAGAGCTCCTTTTTCGAAGAATGTGGATCAGAAAATAATTATTTAATAAATCTGTTGACAGAAAGTGTTCACATTAGCAAATGCATTTAATTTTATTTTATGAAACCAATGCTGCAACACAGCTGGAAAACAGATGTCAAATGAAATAAGCAATTACGCAAACCAAAGCATAAAAACATCATTCAATAGCTATGTGGCATTTCGTAAGTCAGTAGCTCTCAATTCTCGTAGAAAGACACTTGTTATTATCAGGTTTGCAGATGTAAGAATATTTCCGAGGATAATGGCCTCCCCTTTTTTTTTTGTTCTACCTGTGCCGCTGAAAAGGGCTCGCAATAATGGCTTTTTCTCCAGGCGTCTGACACAGCTGGGTGCCCGCGACGCATTACGTGCAGGTGGTCACTTAACTTTCGTACGGAAATATTTACGACAGCAGTTTCTGCTACCGTGGCAGTCTCATATAAAAATATTTCACAGGTCAAGAATTAGCGTTGCAAATCTGTAGAAACAAAATCCTATAAATATAAGTGTCCAAAAAAATTTTCGCCGGCATTGTGATACAGTCACGCATTTACACACACATTTCATAACTCTTAAAGTACGATTCTCGGTTTCCAACATCCTTTTTCACAAGTCAGCGTCCCTAACCACTATTCATTACTCCTTACCTTATTCGTCGACACTTCTTCAATATTGCATCATAACAGATAAGTATCATAATCAAATAACTCATATAGCATCAGCCTATTAATCATAAACATACCTCAGCAGCATAATACACATCGTCGTCGTAAAAATAACATCATAACACCTCAGTCAAATCTCAAAATCGTCATAGCTTTCTGCAATAATTTCAAAACCTAAAAAAAATTCTCTGCTCATTTCATTAGTGTCATCTACCTCAAACGTACTTTAAAATCATGCTCCCTTACCAAATACGTCATTCAAAGCTCTCATAGTATCACAATGATTCCGAAAAATATGAACAGTTTACAAAGTACAGACAAAATACAGTTTCATAAGTGAGAAGTTACCCAACTGTGTAATTACGTAAACATCTGTCACTGATGTAATAAAAAAAATGTATCTCTCAGTTACATGATCAGATAGCTGTGTAATTTGTGTGTTAGAGAAATATGGTACCGATGTGTAAAGTTGTATAAGCAAATACCATATAAGCTAGGGCTCCTTGTGCTTGCCAAACACATGGTACACAAAGTAAGCATGTACCCCCCTGAGGATTAATGTAATTATACCCTCAGGTGTTACAGAGTACAGCAATGGAATGAAATGTATCACGGAAAACTTTCTTTGTAATTCTAAAATCTTTAAAAATAAATGTTTTAAGTACAAAATTAATGACTCAAATACGTGTACTGTAGCGCTAAATGTGCCTTTTGCTGTAAGATAATCTCTGTGGAAGTGCCGTAGTTATTGTCCTCCGAAAGCTAAGTTCTGCAGAAGTCAATGTACTTACCTCATAATACACAAAAGTCAAATGCTTTGCGTATAAATGTCTTAGTTATTACGCTTATTGCCGTGATGAAGAAAGTACTGTACTGTAACGTATTGTTGTGCTACGGAAAAGGCAGTCTCATTGTAGCTATACTACAAAAGTTACTACTAAAACCTGTTTTTCTTTCCAGAAGAATTCAGAAAACTGTGCAGATATAAAACAGATACACCGCAAAAGCAACATTGTAAATTGTCACTCATTAGTAGCGTCGTGATAACATCGTGTAGCTGTCACATAAACTAACCACTGTGTCCTCTGGTATCTCACAGAAAGTATTTTAAACCCAGAATGTATTTTCAAGTAAACCAAAATGTTGCATTAAAATCTTATTAGCAGTACTGGTAAATGTTCAAAGTATGTAAGCCTTATAGTCGTTCCATAATCGTGCAACTAACAAGCAAGAATGTACACACACAATAACACTGTGACGTCTGTTCACTATAACAATGCATTCGTAATTTCTGTTTCAATAAGTTCTTTTGGTTCTTGACTGGATATTTAACTTCAAACATTGTTGCATGTTGACAGATTCTAAGTCTGACAAGCATACTAGTAATGTAAAGTGAAAAGTTTTATGGCAATGACAAAGTTAAAAAGTAGATTATCTTTCAATAAACGGTTTTACATGTGAAATGTGGTGTAAACCTTTACTCTTCCTAGTACGCAGAGTTCAACTTCAAAGCAATTATCATGTGGTATACATCGGTAAAGAATGCTAAAATTTTTCTCAAGGCTAGCGTCTTATGTTATTTTTCTCGGAGCCAGCGGGCGCACGCGGCTGCCTGCTGTGCGAGTCATTGTCTGTCTCTGTGTTGGCGCGCGCCGTTATTGGGATTTGGAGACCTAACTTCTACAAATTCACCGTGACGAGAGGGCCCAGCTCTGTTTGAATCCCGCCAGTTCTGATGCAATTCAGGTCTGTCGTTACGATCACATCGTCTGTCGTCATGTCGGTAGTTCCTGTAGTTTCTTTCTTGTCGGTTAAGTGGTGGAGAATTCTGCGCGCTGGACCGTTGCGTCTAAAGTTATTCTGTCTCCCGTAATAATAATTATTTTGGTTCCCATATTGTCTGTTTCTCTGATTGTCTCTGTGATAGTCATTACCACGGAGAGGTGATCTTTCCCTGTAATTATTACTACTCTGCCAACGGTTGTCATACGGGTGGTGTCTGTTTCGGTCACGATTTGTGTTGTGAGAATAGCCTTGTCGCGTCCAGTTATTATTTCTTTCATCGCGGAATTGCGACTGATGTGATCTGTAATTGTTGTGCTCCTGCGTTCCGCGATTGTCAGTGTCACTTTCCAGTTCTTGTAACAGTCCCTGAAAAGCTTCAATGTCGTCTTTGCAACGTCCTGCTAAAATAATATGCCGTAAATGTTCAGGTAATTTGATTAAGCAAATGCGGATGAGTTCTGAGGGGCTGTATGGGTTTGACAGGTACTGATTCTTGTGCAACATGTCTTCAAAATATTTCACAAGACTGGAGAATTCAAATTGTTCGAAATTTTTCATCATTATGATACCATGTTTTACTCGATCTTGTGTGGCTTGAGACCAATATGCTGAGAGGAAGGCATGGTAAAATTCTCCTTCACTGTGGCAATCGTGAATTACCGATCGCATTCTTACAGCTGGTTCATTCTCCAAGTAGCCACACATAAATTCTAATCTGTGTTCTAACGACCAGTTGGGAGGAAAACAATGAGAGAATTGATGGAGCCACGCTTGTGGATGAATGTCGTTGGCAGAATTCTTAAACGTTTTGAATTTACGTGTAGTAATGAACAGCTTATAGTCAAAATCATCATGTCGGCGAGTCGCATGTCGGTCATTGTTACGTCGCTTCGGCGGTTCCAACTCAAAATTCGGTGCACATTGCCGATTTCTTTCATAACTTCCGAAATGCCCTATGTTATTATTTTGTGGCTGTTCCGTATTTCTATGTCCCTCTTCCCTTATTGGGGCGCGAGTGTCCTCTGAAATACGTAATTCTTGTATTACCTGTGTTAGCTGATCTTGTACTTCCCGGATTTCTCTTTGGTGTTGCGTATCAATTTGATTCAGATTTTGTTTCAGTTTCCTAATTTGTTCGCTCTCTTCTGTGTTATTAAAGACTACCGGTTTTGTGTCATTCAGATTATCATCTACCTTCGTAGATAAATTAGTGAACTGATCCAAAAGTTTGGCTACTTTCTCCGATAGTGTACTTATTTCCTCAGTATGTTTTTCTGAACCAAGTTTCAGAGTATCTACTGTGTCCTTAAAGTTTTCCTGAGTTTTTGCAAGTTGCGTAACCGAATCGGTAGATGCAACTGAGTCAAATTTAGCTTGCAAGGTCTCATGATTTTCATGAACAATAATTTGCAGTTCTTTTATGGCTGCTTCGTGATTCTGTAATGCATTTTCATGCCGCGAAAAATAGGTTGAAAATGCTCACAAATTTGAGTTTTTACGTCATTACAGACTTTTTGACATTTCGATTCAATGTGATGTAACTCAGTAGTTAAATCTTCACGCGTTTGTTCAAGAGTTTGTTCCAATGTGTCTAACTTTTGAAGCTGTTGCTGCGTTTGTCTCTGATTTTGTTCCATTGTGTCTAACTGTTGCTGTGTTTGTCTCTGGTGTTGTTCCATTGTGTCTAACTTTTCAAGCTTTTGTCCCATTTGTTGCATTAATTGTAATAACAATGCACTGGTGTCTGAAACATGTTCCTCAGTGCTTTTCGGCAGTGAAGTTGCACCGGCAACATTCACATTTTGACAAGTGGAAAATGTGTCTTGACTCATTTGAGAAAACGGTGAGAACCCAAAACCTGAGTCTGCAGTATTTGCAATATTGTGTTCTGTCATTCCCGATTCCTGAGGCGAGCTGTTTCCGACCAATCGATCGATAACGCTTCCCTGTTCACTACCTGTTTCACTGTCTACACCATTGTTTGCCGCCCGCTCCATTTCCCTATGTGCAATTACCAAATTACTACTTTGAACATTAGTTAATTCATTACTCTGCGGCGCTAACACACTGCTTTCGTCTGCACTGTCATTTCTCAGTTTACTTTGGAGCCTAGTATTACGTTTTTCACACGCCATAACTGTCACAATATTTCACACGATAACACAGAAAAGCACAATTTGAAGAGCAAAATAAAATAACATAGCAATGGAAATAATGTCTACTTAATTGCCAGCGCAGCTGCGAAATACTTGGTGCAAATCTACATGCATGCCACAACTGTTTTACTGTACAACAATGAAAAACTACAACTACAAAGGAAATTCTCTCTATGATTACGCGCTACCAATAAACAAAATCTACACTAATTACACAAACTACAAGAAAAATCAGAAGATTCCAGTGAGGTATCCTAGGCTAAGGGTCGACATATGAAACGTCCCCTTTGAACAATTTATATATGACTGTGCTTAAACTGACACACAATATTTTTAGCGCAACGCAATCTGACTTTCAAAATTCCCTACAAAAGAATGGCCCTGACTAACATTAAGCTATACCTTTCACAAATCACTTACCTCACAAAAATCTTCGCTGCTCAAGCTACTGCAATACAGCGAGCGCCACTACTGCCAGCTAAATAAAAGATTCAAACTATGGAAGGCACTAACTACTGATAGGGATAGTTAGCAAATGAAAGATATTAATAGAGAACAAACAATGTATTTACCTTGATATCATCATATATAAATATAGCAGTTCATGACAAATTTCAAAACTCCGCCCTCTCTCTCCCCACATCCACCACTGCTGGCGGCTCACCTCCAACTGTGCAACGCTACGCGCTGTTCACATCCAGCTGCCTAACACTACAATGGCGAGTATTACAACAATGCAAAGCAGCCACAGACTGCACACAGCACAGCCAGTGATTTTCATACAGAGGTGGCGTTACCAATAAAAAACCTAAACAGCCTACTTACATAGAGAAAACATAAACAGCCTACTTACATAGAGAAAACATAAACAGCCTACTTACACAAGTAACACCGCGAAAATTAAATACTGCCGTAATAAAATAGCGTGGAAATAAAATACCGCTAAAATAAGGTAACGCGGAAGTAAAGTAATTGGAAGGTTATATAATGTGAAAGAGAAACTAAATAAATGGATATCTAAAAATGCGAAAACAAAATACCGTGAAAATAAAACACTCCTAATTAAACTAACGCGAAAAGAAGATAACGTGCAAATATTATAACAGGACAATAAATTAACGTGGAATTAAAGAAAGACGAAAATAAAATAATACACAAGTAAAATAAGTGATACGAAAGTAAAATAATGTGAAAAGAAGATAACAAGAATAGAAAATAACATGAATAGAAACCTAGTGATGGTTAAATAACACCAAAATAAAGTTATGGGATAACTTAATGGCGGAAAAGTGAAATAAATCAAAAATAAAATACCGTCCCAATAATATAAAGCGAAAATAAAATATGGCGAAAATAAATTAATGCAAAAGTAAAATAATATAAAGGAAACATAGCGCAAAATGAAGTGTAAAATAAAGCAAAAGTTAAAATGTCAAAAATACAAGTATAACACCTCGAAAATAAAATCCCCCTAAATGAAAGTGACGTGAAGGCAAAATACTGCGGAAATATAGCACTGGGAACATAAAGTAGCGTGTGAATCTATCTATACAAGTTAAAAGTATGTAACGCCGTCGTAGGACGGTAGAGGATCCACCACCACAATATGTGCCGCCTGTCAACGATCATCGACAATGGGGAATTTTCGAGTAGATGATTTATACGCCCCGTGGTTTTATTTTTCTGGCAGCCTCTACACGCATAGCTTAGTACTTTGTTGCACATCGTTCTTCTGGTTTGGCACACGAGCTTCACTGAAAATCTCACACTTCAATTAACGGTGTTCTGTTAATGCATAGAAACTGTGACGCTAAATTGTTTGGGAATATATGGACAAATGGTTTCAGGTGATATGCCACACAACATTCTTAACTCACTAGGAAGAGTAAACAGCTTAAACTTCAGTGAAGAGCAGTAACTGGACTTTAGATCTTGAAGTTCTTCACTTTCTCTTGTAAGATAGCTATTCCATCAAAGTCCATCGCCTTTAATTGTTCCAGCCTAGACAGATGCACAGTCGCTACATTTACTGTGCCACGTGCATGACGAAAATCAACTGTGACCTGAGAAATATACTACCGGCGATGGATTTGCGGTGGTGAATACTTCTCATTCATCTGTTCGAATGCATAAGTTAATGGGGCATGATCTGTGTAGACAGGAAAGTCCTTCCGTCAAGTGGAAATTTGAAATACTTTATCACAAAATAAATACCGACAAGTTCTCTTTCTTAAGGGGAGGTTTACTATCTTTGGCCCGAAAAATCATGTTCTTTGAGAATATTTTTCTCGGGATGTGTTATAGTATCAATGTCAAATTAGGTCAAAATGTTTATTGATATTTCCTCTACAAACTGGAATTATTTCGACCGCAAATGTCGAAAAGCAAAGGCGGAAGGGCCGTCAGAACGAAACAAAATTTCGATGTAGACCTCCACGCGCGGTATGTCACAGGTCAGCCGGCTCGTCTGAAATCGAAATTAAGTTGACGTTAGCGAAGTATATAAGATTCTTTAGAAGTTGTACCTCGTTAAGGTATTTTGACCATAGGAAACAAAATGATGGCCATTTGAAAAAAATAGGGTTTTTTTCATCGATTTATCGACTTCGTCGGCCAAGTAAAAATATTTATAGTAGATGGATCGGAATAAAACTGGTACAATTCCTAGACAATTTAGTTAGCTTCGTCGGAAAAAAAGAATCATGCCAATCGGTTTAGTGCATTTGAAATTACCATACCGCGCGATAAAAAAAAGTCATTTCGAGAAAAACGCGTTTGAAGTTTTGACTACATATAAATGCAATATTATGCAACTTACGTTCAGTCTTCTATTCCGGGTCCATAAACTATTCCTTCCTCTTCCTCATAGAGGGCGTTCTGCTCGATCTGGGCCATCCTGCGCTGCTCCAGAGCCGCTCGTACGGCCGGTGACAAGCGGTGTTCGGCCGCTTGAATCCGGTGGTCGTCCGAATGCTTGGCGAACTGAGTCCCAGGGTGACGTCCATCGTTGTCATGGTCTTCAGAATTGCTGACTACACTTCGTTGAAGCTGCTCACTGCCAGGAAAGTCGCAATCTCCACAGTCTTCTCACCAGAATGCAGATGCTTGGGGGCTAACTTCCAAACACATGCGTTCAGACTTTCATTTGAATTTTGTGTGTTTCCTCCCAAGCACCGGTACAATAACTCGTCCTCCGAAAGAGAAAAAACTAGTGCGTGAAAAAGGCGCATTTCAGGGAGGTGCATTTTTTGTTCAACCGCGAATAACAAATATTTCAGTTCCGTATTCGGAAAAACCGTTTCAGGGGTGGATTCTAAATACTTTTATGGATCCAAAAATGCAATTTAAAGAAATCGATATTTTGAACCAAAAGACAGTAAACCTCCCTTTAAGTCGAGTACTTCTTCTGAGCAAGGGAAACCACCTTTCATAGCAAACACATATGCTTCAAATTTCAAACTGTTTCTATTGTACAGCTACTCTTGCGGCGAAGTTTGATCCATGCACAAACACTGCCAGTTATTATTATTGTTGTTGTTGTTTATCTGTGGCCTTCTTGCTCTTGTTGTTGTTGTTGTTGTTGTTGTTGGTGGTGGTGGTGGTGGTGGTGGTGGTGGTGGTGGTGGTGGGTGGTGGGTGGTGGGTGGCATGATCCAGACATATATGATTTGTTGCAAATTATAAATCAGAGTAGTTGTTCACAAAACACCAAGCACAGCGGCAAACCAGCTGTCGCGTGGTATCGCAGTGGGCAGCAAAAAGTGACGTGGCGCATTTCCTACTCCGCGCCACAGTCACGTATTCGTGACTAAGTCACTTTTAGCCGATAGAGGGTCACTGGAACCGTCCGTGTCCAAAGCAGAGGGAGAACATAGTCATGGAGTTCTCCCTCCGCATAGTCATGAACTTTCTGTGGTACATACCAAGGGACAGCTGTTAGTATACGTAGCTGCATAAGCTTCTCCCCTTCTCTGGTACGACAAGTTCATGCTCCACGCGAGGGGAGGCTGGTAGTGCAGCCTGGGCCAGATTTTCCTCGTATTTTTCAAATTGCTCTATTCTTCCCGTTATCCAGTCGATGATCCTTTTGTCATTTTTCGTACTTTCCTTCAGAGAGAGATTTAGAAGAACTTGCGTTTGTGCATCGTATTTTCTATGACGGCGATAGGAGTTGAGCGTGCCAAGAAATTATCCCAGTTAGTTCGCAGGATCAGGACGAGGTATCTTCATAGTGGCTGTTACTGTCTCCTACTTAGGTGCTTCTAGAGTAATGATTTACCTGCAAAAACTTATTTTCTGAGTGGCAAACATACATTACCCAAGATACTCAAAGAGCACCTATCATGACGTTCGTAAAGCGTGGTTAGATGTTCCGACTGTTCTTCTTCCGAATTAGATGCAATTAGAACGTCGTCTATAACAGACAAAATGGTAATCTAATCCTCGCAGTACCTCATTAAGAGATCTTTGAGAAATGCGAGAGGTGTTCCGTAACCCAGCCTCGTGATGACTGGGTGTTGTGTGCTGTCCTTAGGTTAGTTAGGTTTAAGTAGTTCTAAGTTCTAGGGGACTGACCATAGATGTGAAGTCCCATAGTGCTCAGAGCCATTTGAACCATTTGTTTCGTAACCCAAAAGGCATGAAATCAAATTCATAAGGACCAAATGGCAAGACAGTTGCCGACTTTTGTTTATTTTCTTCCGCAAGTGGAATCTAATAGTAAGCTTTTAAGAGGCATATATAGGAAAGTACTTTCTTGCCGTAGAGGATTGAGCTGACATCGTCTATTGGTGACGCTGGGTAGCGACTGGCAGGGTGCTGTCACTTAGACGCGGACTCTCTCCACAAACACGCCAGTGGCCGTCTGGTTTTGCAACCATGTCTTGAGCACTGGTCCACTGAAAAAAGTTTAAAGTGTACTGGAATTCTCGCTTTATATTCATAAATTTAGCTTTTGATTTTACTGTAATTTAGAATCTACAGCAGACTAGAACATTTCCCTTATTCGATCTGACTTCAGAGTCAATTTATTAACAACTTCTTCAAAAATGGTTGACGTACTTTCAATATTGCTGGGAAATTCGTCTAACCATAAAGTTTTAAGAATCTCTTCGGTCACATTTCTCCCTTTCATTCTTGACAACAGGTGTGTGGTGGGTTTTACACTGCTCAACTTCAGTCAACTGATTAATCTTATTATCTGTAGCTCTTAGCTTCCCTGGAACTCTGTAAAGAGTCTGTCTTTAGCTAAGGAATATTTATTTTGCTCAGAACTGTCAAGCAAATTCCAGATATTCACAACTCATCGTGGCTCTAGATATCTTAACATAAACAATTAAGTCTCGTTTTGTCGGCGGTATGAAATTGTGCCTCAGCTTGGCAGAACCAAACACCGGGTTCTTCAAGGAAAATAGTGGTACTTTCACACTTACCTTGTCCCTGCAGCTTTTTCTGGAGCTGCAGAATATTCGTCTTTCATTTTTCTATCGTACGTTTTTGATCACGACAGGATCACCACTTGAAGAACCTCGTTTCTTGTGTTTAACCATATTTTAGTAAAAAATTTAGTTACACCAAACACTGATTTTGACTGCAACACTTTTCATTTCACAACTCAGTTCAACGCTAACAACCTTTGCTCTTAAAAAACAAAATGTAATTGTGAGAACGGCCAAAAGTTTCACACAATTGTGCAAATATATACACGTAAAACCGATCAACATACCATTATGAAATGCTTAACAAATTAATTTACTGTTTAGTCCCTTTTTACATTTTTATATATCCCAACAGCGACCCGTATTTAATTCTGATTCGCTGTATACCCTTACATCTGTTAATGTGGAGGCTATTTTCTGGTTGGTCAGAAAGTAATTTATAATTGATTCCCATCCTATCTCTGTCCATATCATTCTGTGTATCGGTATACATCCAACAGCACGTGTACCTAATATGTTCCAAAACTCCGCGCATATAAACGGGACTTCCCGCTGCTCATACCTCGGGTGCTATTCGTGATAAAAAGTTAGGGTCGAGTGTTTTGAACAGCCCTTGGTCTAGAGACCATTTCTGTTCGCAACAGCAGGATGGTCTTAGTGACACTACCCTACAGTACAAGGTCAAAGTATCAATATTACACACTTCCTCCTGCAAAGGCAAATGGAGCAAATCAGTTCTTTCTTTTTGCATTTGATGTGCTCTTCGGTGGAACTGATGAGATTTATGGAGGCACCATTAGTTCATGAGCGATTCGTCGGAGAAACCCCAAAAGGGTTTTATTACTATATTTTCGCCATCACAGACGGACCAAAACCCAGCCGAGGATTCAAGATGACTATCCACAGCAAATGGCAGAAATTTTTACGATATATTCCTAAGATTCCGATCGCGATCAACCTGGAAAATTTTCTTGATATCTTTATCCATTTTCGAGGTACAGACGTTCCAACTTACCTTACTTGTACAAGTTTAATACGGACGTAAAATTCGATTTGAGGCGAAAACGTAGTTCATAAAGTGACGTAGCACGGAGAAGTGTGCTGTAAAATATCTCCGTTATCATCGGGGAACCCCATGTTATAATACTGAAGCACATACTAATTTTTTTCTAATATCCGATCTGAGTTGTAAAATTAGTTTTGCCTTACCTCAATTTCACATAAGTAAACCATCTATATTTCATTGAGCAATAGATTTCTTTTCATATGAGTTACATGCCCTGCCGCAGCCGGGAAAAAAAGGGAACCAGCGGACCAGATGACAAAAAATGCGAATATGTCCCTGTTTATTTAATAGACGGAATGAAGAGTGGGGTACCAGCTTTCTCATTCTACCTTCCTCAGCACCTTCAAAAATTTTCATGAAAATTTTTGGGATGCGAATAGATTAGCGCTTTTTAATGCTGAGAGATAACAAGAATGTGGCATTGGCAAAGAGACGGAAAAGTAATAAACACTGGAAGATAGTAGACTGTGGTTGTGGTATAGAAAGAGCTAAGGAGACAATGGCAGTTCGAGAGAAAGAGAGGGACACAGTGGAAGTGGAACATAGCTGACAGTGACAGAATAATGCTAGCAAAAGAGTGAAAATGGGCGAGGAATAAAGAGAAGGAGAAAGTGGAAGTGGGTGAGAGCCAGTGATAATGAGAGACAGAGTACATGACAATGACAACGAGAAACAGAGAGATAGTGAGAGTGATAAGAGACAGCAGCAGTAGGAAGGATGGATTGAGGCAGTAGCAGTAAGAGAGAGTAAGAGGGAGACAGTGACAGGGAGAGGAGATTGTGGCAGGAGGAGAGAACGAAGGGCACTGTGGCTGTGACACAGGAGGCAGTGACAGACAGAGGGATACAGAGAGGTAATGACGGTGAGTGGGGCTGAATGAGTGAGTGAGGAAGGGCGGCTGGGAATGGGGGGGGGGCGCGAGCGACGGACAGTGATAGTCCACTGGGAGTGAGTGAGCGAGTTGTAGTTAGGGAGATCGTGGGACTTTGATGTGAGCAGCGAGTTAAAAAAAAAAGCCTAAATTTTTGGGGAAATTTTTCAACGTGCTCATAGAGGTATCCCATTTTTCATTTATAGTCTTTGAAATGAACAGAAAATTATTCGCATTTTTTGTGCTGGCATAGGACACTTTTCTGACTGGTAATATACTCTCGCAAGGTGACGGATCAGGACTTTGGTTGGCCACTGGGAAGTTGCAGGCAAACCGACAGAACCCAACACAGGTTTCAGGAAATACGTTATTGAGATAGTCTCTAACGGCGATAGCATAGTGGGCTGGCGCTCCATCCTACTGCAACCACACGTGACCTAGCAGTCACAGATCTTGCAGTTGTGGAATCACTTAATATGCAATGTGATACTCAGCACCGTCAAAGAAATATGGTCCTACCAAGTGGGTTGCAGACGTTGCAGCCCAGATTATGACTTGTGGTGGTTTGGGCCCTTTTTCACTCGTCCGAGATAAGCACTTTATCCTTTGAAGGAAGAGTTTTAAAAACACAGAGCATTCGTCCACAAGCTCGATGGCGTTTATGCGTATCATTATCAAATAGTTGAAATGGCTCTAAGCACAATGGGACTTAACATCTGATGTCATCAGTACCCTAGACTTAGAACTACTTAAACCTAACTAACCGCCGGCCGGTGTGGCCGAGCGGTTCTAGGCGCTTCAGTCTGGAACCGCGCGACCGCTACGGTCGCAGATTCGAATCCTGCCTCGGGCATGGAGGTGTGTGATGTCCTTAGGTTAGTTAGGTTTAAGTAGTTCTAAGTTCTAGGGGACTGATGACCTCAGATGTTAAGTCCCACAGTGCTCAGAGCCATTTCAACCTAACTAAACTAAGAACATCACACACATCCATGCCCGAGGCAGGATTCGAACCTGCAACCGTAGCAGCAGTGCGGCTCCGGAGTGAAGCGCCTAGAACCTCTTGGTCACAGCGGTCGGCTATCATTATCACTCAGTTCCTTTACTAATGAACATTTAAATGCCTGCAGCCTCCACACACGTTTCCGGCCGTGTTGGTGCTCGACCTGCGCAGGGGGTTATCTTTTAAGCAAACAGTCCCAAAGAGCTTTTTCTCCCGGCATGAACTAGTTATTTTTGATGAGGAAACTTTCTGAAACTTTACAGAGAAATCGTGCAGAGAGTCTGACATTGATTTTCCAGCATGTGGTCGTTCGTGAGTCCACGTGATCATTGCCTTCAGTTCCTACCCCTGATTTGGATGTAAGGTATATCTGCACCTACAACAATTAGAAGTAATAATTCATTGACATCTCTGTAATACGTAGGTGGTAAGGGAGGTCGTGATCACCCTGCAGGTTAACTGGAGCCGTGGCAGCGACGGCGCCTGGAACTGGGGACTGGAAAGAACTTCCGGTTAAAAACGGTACCGATATTTTACTTCAGAATTGTACCGCAGAATGGCACCGAGCCTAGGATGGAAATACTTTTACCAAGTGACGTAGCAATGGAGCACAACCCCTCATTTCCTTTAATAGAATAAAGATTGGTCTGCCGTTTGGATGAAATAATGAAAGAGGAACGAGATTGTGGGAACAGTAATAAATTAAAAACTTGACACTTCATTCATAATATACAATAAAAATAGAAAGTAGTTGGTCTGCTGCCAGTTTCTACATAATACGCCTTTATCTGCTTGTATCTTGAAAACGGACAGATTAACACGAAAAATAGTTTTTCAGTGTGAGTTCTCGTCATTTAGCACTGACTATTCGTAATCCCCAAACAGAGGGATAACATCCGATTACAAAGTCATTTTTGAGTACGAGTTTCAAAAACTTAGAAACAGTAGGAGAATATTGGTGAATTTTTTTTTTTTTTTTTTTTTTTTTTTTTTTTTTTTTGTAGTAGTGAAAGTTATCACTTTTCGAGAAAAGCGGCAGACGGCGGGCGGACTAAGTCCTCTTTTGTTTGCCTATTTAATTTTATATTTTGATTCTACGTATCTTTAGACAGAGAGAGTTAAAATTTTCAATCTTTGCTCGATTTCTACGTTTATTACAGGAAATAATAGGAACATAAAACCGGAAATCGGTTATTTCAGGAACAGGTTATTTTGAGCAGTTTTAAGAGTCGGACTAAACTGACGTGGAAAAGAAATGATATAGCCGGAAACCGGTAGTTTTAGCGATAACCGCCATCGCTACGTGGAACTGAAACTCCGACTGCCTCTAGCAGGGACACACTCCCTGCAGGTCAGCCGTGGAGCGCGGCTTACGTCCCGGTGCGCAGCCACGCTAAGCTCGGTGCTACCTGCTCCACGCGATGTTCGACGTCAGGCTGAGCCCGGCACTGCTGGCTGCACTGCATGCCGCAGATCTCTAAAACTTGCCGGCGGACTCGCTACGCCTGGCGAGTTCGGCGTTCTGGGTGACTCGCTTTCTTTGAGGGAAGTCTACCCCGCAGGAGTTCCGACTCGCGGTCACAGCACTTCCCTGTGACATTGTCTTCGCCGGTAGAAAAATGCTCCTATCGGAGTACGAAGAAAGCGAATATGTTGCTGTATATTTAATGGACTGATTGAAAAGTGAGGCACTAGCTGCCTCATTCTACTATCCTCAGAATCTTTAAAAATTTTCCCAAAACTTTTGGCATGCCAATTCATTCTCGCTTTTCTTTACACGCAACACACCTCATACTCCCACAATCCCCCCTGACTGGTCCATCGCTATAAGTCGCTCGTACCCATCCATTCCCAATTGCCCTTTCTCAATCATTCAGCCTTTTCCTATATTTAATCGAGCTATGTTACTTGGCAATAACACATCAAGGGACAATTACACTACTGGCCATTAAATTTCTACACCACGAAGATGACGTGCTACAGACGCGAAATTTTACCGACAGGAAGAGGATTCTGTGATATGCAAATGAGTAGCTTTTCGGAGCATTCACACAAGGCTGGCGCCGGTGGCGACACCTACAACGTGCTGACATGAGGGAAGTTTCCAACCGATTTCTCATACACAAACAACAGTTGACCGGCGTTGCTTGGTGAAACGTTGTTGTGATGCCTCGTGTAAGGAGGAGAAATGCGTACCATCACGTTTCCGACTTTGAGAAAGGTCGGATTGTAGCCTATCGCGATTGCGGTTTATCGTATCGCGACATCGCTGCTCGTGTTGGTCGACATCCAATGACTGTTAGCAGAATATGGAATCGGTGGGTTCAGGAGGGTAATACGGAACGCCGTGTTGGATCCCAACGGCCTCATATCACTAGCAGTCAGGATGACAGGCATCTTATCCGCATGGCTCTAACGGATCGTGCAGCCACGTCTCAATCCCTGGGGACGTTTACAAGACAACAACCATCTGCATGAACAGTTCGACGACGTTTGCAGCAGCATGGACTATCAGCTCGGAGACCGTGGCTGCGGTTACCCTTGACGCTGCATCACAGACAGGAGCGCTTGCGACGGTGTACTCAACGACGAACCTGGGTGAACGAATGGCAAAACGTCATTTTTTCGGATGAATCCAGATTCTGTTTACAGCATCATGATGGTCGCATCCGTGTTTGGCGACATCGTGGTGAACGCACATTGAAAGCGTGTATTCGTCATCGCCATACTGGCGTATCACCCAGCGTGATGGTATGGGGTGCCATTCGTTACACGTCTCGCTCCCCTCTTGTTCGCACTGATGGCACTTTGAACAGTGGACGTTACATTTCAGATGTGTTACGACCCGTGGCTCTACCCGTCATTCGATCGCTGCGAAACCCTACATTTCAGCAAGATAATGCACGATCGCGTATTATAGGTCCTGTACGGGCCTCTCTGGATACAGAAAATGTTCGACTGCTGCCCTGGCCAGCACATTCTCGAGATCTCTCACCAATTGAAAACGTCTGGTCAATGGGGGCCGAGCAACTGCCTCTTCACAACACGCCAGTCACTACTCTTGATGAACTGTGGTATGGTGTTGAAGCTGCATGGGCAGCTGTACCTGTACACGCCATCGAAGCTCTGTTTGACTCAATTATTACGGCCAGAGGTGGTTGTTCTGGGCACTGATTTCTCACGATCTATGCACTAAAATTGCGTGAAAATGTAATGACATGTCCTAGTATAATATATTTGTCCGATGAATACCCGTTTATCATCTGCATTTATTCTTGGTGTAGCAATTTTAATGGCCAGTAGTGTACCTCCGCCCTTAAGTTTTACACACCAGTGTACTACGAGCGTTCTTTTTTGCAAACGGATTTGTTGGCGGTTCTCGGAGAAAGTCGGCATTTTTTTCACCACCCAATAGATGGCAGCCTTTTTTCGTGTTCGTACGTCGTGGGGCCGGGTGCCCATCTAAAGGCTGATGACTGGAAACACGGAGCGACGTAGTTGGACCCGCGGACCGCGTCAAAGGCGGTGGCGCGACGGAGCCGCGCTGCAGGAGGCGCGGCGGGGCGGGGCGCTCTGCGCGGCTGCAGCTGCGCCGCGCCCCCACAGCAAGTCGCTCCCTGGGGCGTTTTCACGCCTTGATGGAAACGCGGCCGACCGCCGAAAGGATCTGCGTGTGGTGGCGGGCGGCGGCCTGTGCCAGCAAAATAGACTGGCCGGCAATGCTATCTCTGATCCCACGAAACCGCCCGCCCACAGATGACGAGTGGGCTATCCCATCCACGCCCCCCCCCCCTCCCCACCTCCCCCTCTACTGCGACACATGTGAGGGTGGGCGGACTACGACGTGGGACGACCTCGTACACCCGCTCTTTGAGTCTGCGGAGAGCTGCGGGGGCGGCAAACACGGCGATTGCTCTGCGACGGAATTTTAAATCGCCAAAGCGTGTGGCGAAAAGTTCCCGACTGTGCTTCACACGCTTTACATCGTAACCTCCAGCTGCGCTAAAAGACATCGCTTCTAAGCTGCTGAAGAGGGGAGAGCAAGAGAGAGAGAGAGAGAGAAAGAGAGAGGAGGGGGGAAGGCGAAATCAAAGACCCTAACTCGACCGAGCACAGGCGTGTAAAATCTCAGGCTCTCGTCATGTTGTATTGCTACAAATAGGCACCGCATGCTTGCTAATGTGGCACTGGTACCGGTCGCACACACACACACACACACACACACACAAAATCACAATGTGTGTCTCTCTCTCTCCCTCTCCCTCTCTCTCTCTCTCTCTCTCTCTCTCTCTCTCTCTCTCTCCCTCTCCCTCTCTCCCTCTCCCCCCCCCTCACTCTCTATCTCTCTCCCTCCCTCTCTCTATTTATATATTTATCTATTTATGTATTTGCATTACTTTACTTTTCTTTCTGTTGCGATTCACACAACTATACCCCAACGTCTCAGACGTCGGTCTGTTGTACAGTTTTGTGACTTTTTTTTCTTTTTTATGGAGTGACAACTACTGATATCACCAGTTGTGATAGTACCTAGGACATAAATATGCATATTATAGCACTCAATATATTACTTTGTGATATATTACTTTAAACGAAGATAGATACTCAAGTATTTTGCGGTTTTCCCATCTTTAAGAATTTTATTTACACACATCAAAAAAAGTGTTGCATCACCTCGGTTTCGAGAGTGCCGCAACCTCTACAGAAAATTGTAATAGAGATCAACATAAACATCATTTCCGCTCTATTTGAAACGTCCCCTTAGAAAAATTTTGTGAATCACTGTGCTGATAAACCCCTTACGTTATTTGATTTTCAAACAGCTGAGCAAAACTGAACGTACTGACACATTTCTCTCTTTACTTATTCTGGTCATCAGTAAACTGACACACAGTATTTTTAGCGCAACGCAATCTGACTTTCAATAGTCCCTACAAGAGAATGCCCCTGACAAACAATAACCTATACCTTTCATGAATCACTTACCTCACAAAAATCTTCATTACTCGAACTACTGCAATACAGCGAGCGCCAGTACTGCCAGCTAAATAGAAGATTCTAACTACTGAAGTCACTAACTACTGATAGGCATAGTTAGCAAATGAAAGATTTTGATAAAGAACAAACAATGTATTTACCTTAACAGTGTTCAAAGGTCATTATACAGGGACGGCGGAGTTTTGAGAGCGGCCGTCTCTGTCCCCACATCCACCACTGCTGGCGGTTCACCTCCAACTGCGCAACGCTACTCGCTGTTCACATCCAACTGCCCAACACTACAATAGAGAATATTTCAACAATGCCAACCAGCCACAGACTGCACACAGCACAGTCAGTGATTTATATATAGAGCGCTACGTGGCGTTACCAACATAAAAACCTAAACAGCCTACTTACATATTTATTGCTCATGAAAACCACACATAGCACGGTGTACCACCATACACGAGACCTTCAGAGGTGGTGGTCCATATTTCTGTACACATCGGTACTTCTAATACCCAGTAGCACATCCTGTTTCACTGATTCGTCGTGGCGTACTATCCACAAGTTCAAGGCACTGTTGGTGCAGTTTGTCCCACTGCTCAACGTCGTCCATAAACAGCCCTTTCCACAATCTCTCCCAGGAGTGTTCGATATGGTTCATGTCTGGAGAACATGCTGGCCACACTAGTCGAGCGATGTCTTTATCCTGAAGGAAGTCATCCACAAGATGTGCACGATGGGGGCACGAATTGTCGTCCATGAAGACGAATGCCTCGCCCATACGTTGCCGATAAAGTTGCACTATCGGTCGGAGGACGGCATTCACGTATCGACCAGCCGTTACGCCGCCTTCCATGACCACCAGCGACGTACCTCGGCCCCACATAATGCCCACATATTATTTTTTAGTGCTGCGATTTTTTTGTCAGTGTAGTTTTTTTTAGTAATTTACAATGACACCACCAAACAACTAAAATTATTGTGTCCAAAAGATGGTCCTAATATCTTGGCTGATGAGCTGATGTCTGGAAACATCAGTGACGATGACAGTCTGATTGCTCTCGGGATAAGTATGATATCTGGGTACGAATCGAGGTATGGCTGAAGTTATAACTTGTCTTTCAGCACAGGCGCTCCACCGGTCATCTTTTCAACTTTCCTGTAGGCGACATCCATTTTTCCCATACTCATCCATACTGCTACAACTTTTTACTTCTCCTCTAGCCATTCCTGCTTTGCCACTTCGCACTTCTGTCAACCTCATTTTTTGTATGTCTGTAATCTCTTCCTGCCTGAGGAAGGAATGCAGGACCTGTTAAACAGAATGAGATGTCTAATGAGCAGTGTTCTGTTGTTACACCTGACTGAGTCTCTGGACAGTGCAGCCCTCTCTGGAGGTATCTGTACATGGGGGACAGTGGTCAGTGAGCCACCCGTCCTCGGGCACCTAACGGTACACTCGCCGCCGCGAGGCAGGGATTCGGCAATCGGGCAGTGGTGAACGGGCTGTCGGTCGGCCGGCTGTCCTCAGCTCGTGGCCGCGCCAGCCATGTAAACGGCAAAGATGTATATTCTCCTTGTTGACTTACCTATGAATAGTAAGTGATTATCTCAACTCTCGTGTTTCACTACAATCTGAATGGATTCGAACTATTATATGGTCCTCTTCAGTTCTTGGTCCTCCGGTACATTTATGTTTTTGTCTGCGGACTGCATACAGCATGCATTGGCACTAAACCAATCAACGACAAAAATAATTTGGCATAGCAGAAATGCGATTACTCATAAACTGAACATCAAAATGGTGCTCCACGAAGTAGGTAAAGTAATATCTTGGAATCAAATCTAATGGTTCAAATGGCTCTGAGCACTATGGAACTTAACATCTGAGGTCATCAGTCCCCTAGAACTATGAACTATTTAAACCTGACTAACCTAAGGACATCACACACATCCATGGCCGAGGCAGAACCTGCAACTGTAGCAGCAACGCGGTTCCGAACTGAAGCCCCTAGAACCGCTCGGGCACAGCGGCCGGCTACCTTGGAATCAGAGCGACAAATCACGGCCGAAGCACGCAGAACATAAAATGCAGACGGGCACAGGAGGATGGTGCGTTCCTGGCGAAAGTAAGTCCACTAGTGTCCGACAGTGCCCTTTAATTTGAGGTGGAAATACCTGAACGCGGAGAGCAGAAATACGTGGAAATGAATCATGGATTGCAAGAAAACCAGTGCTATAGAAGGCTGATGACATTCTTGGTGGACTGATAAGAAACTAGGAGGAAAGGAATGTATCTAAAACACTGACAGGAAGAAGGGACAGGTTGTCAGGGCGTGTGTGGACGCATCAGGGAACTGAGCTAGAGGGAAGTGTAGAGGGCAAAAACTGTAGAGGAAGACAGACTGGGATACATCCAGCAAATAACTGAGGACGTAGGTCGCAAGTGCTACTCTGAGATGATGAAGTTGGCACAAGAGAGGAACTCGTGGTGGGCCCCATCAAACCAGTCAGAAGACTGATGACTGAAAAAAGAATATATTTTACCTACAATAAAAAAAGTTGAAATAGAGATGGTTCTCATCACCTTGCTACAATGTAGTTGCTTAGCTTCCGTCATTCTCTCTTGAAACTCTTCCATTCGTGTTTGCATAAAAACGACACTGGGGATTGTGGCTCCACCTTGATCCAAAACACTTTTGTTTTATTTATTTTCTTCCCAAACTAGTTTCAGCTACAATATCGCTATCACCAATGGGTTTTTTCTTTATTCTAAAAGCTGCAAAATTAGTATCCTTACAAACATTACAAGATGTTATTACATGTACACTGCTATTTCCGAATACTGTATTCTGTGAATAGTTTTATAATACCTTATTTACTTTAAGCCACAGCATGGTTTCTTCATTTCTGTGTTTTCTCACCGTTTCTTTGTCCTTCATCATGTCTTTAACCGAAATGAAGTGGGGCGTGCCAGTTTGCAGGATATGTATATATGAATAGTGTTAACGTTAATCAACACATTATCATTTTTAGTCCTACTCGTGCAACTACATTTAATATATTACTGGCTACCAGTTTTTACTCGAAATAGTAATTCATCTATGGAACAGAAGGAGTTCTCCAGAAGAAAGGAATTTAAATTATATTGAAAACTTGCTTCTTTACCTTTAAGGCATTTTATATTATTAGACCAATGATACGACGTTTGTGCTCCTATATATTGAATTCCTTTCTGAGCCAGTGACAGTTTTAACAATGGGTATTACAGAGTCATTTGTCCCTCTAGTGATGCAGGTACGTAGATTAATTTTCTTCTCAAATTAAGCTGGATTATTTGTGACGAACTTCACTGGCGAATGCTTTTACTGTGACTGCACAGTTAAAACAGCTACGTCCTTGAAAAGCTACCTACGCGACGTCCGCTGGTGGACACCACAGATTATTCTTACGGCTCGCTTTTGTGCAATCAGTACTTTCTTTCTAAGTCATGAGTTGCCCCAAAAATTATCCCTTAAGCCATTATTGAGTGGACACGTGCAAAATGTGTCAGCAAGTAGATGCGATTGTTTTCAAGATTACCAATTATGCGAAGAGCAAATATAACTGAACTTAACTGTTTGAGAAGCTCAGTAATACGCTTCTTCCTGTTCAAGTTTTCACGAAAATGTACACCCGAAAGTTTGCAGCGTTGTGCCCTACATACTGACTCCTACTCGTGTGCCACATCAGTTATTACCGTAACTACACTATGTGACCAAAAATATCCGGACACCTGCCTAAAAATGACTTACAAGTTCGTAGCGCGCTCCATCGGTAAAGCTGCAGTATGGTGTTGCGCCCCTCCCCCCCCCCCCCCCTTAGCCTTGATGACAGCTTCCACTCTGGCAGGCATACGTTCAATCAGATGCTGGGAGATTTGTTGGGGAATGGCAGCCCATTCTTCACGGAGTGCTGCACTGAGGGTAGGTATCGATGTGGGTCAGTGAGGCCTGGCACGAAGTCGGCGTTCCAAAACATCCCGCAGGTGTGCTATAGGATTCAGGTCAGGACTCTGTCCAGGCCAGTCCATTACAGGGATGTTATTGTCGTGTAACCACTCCGCCACAAGCCATGCATTATGAACAGGTGCTCGATCGTGTTGAAAGATGCAGTCGCCATCCCCGAATTCCTCTTCATCAGTGGCAAGCAGGAAGGTGTTTAAAACATCAGTGTATCCCTGTGCTGTGATAGTACCACGCTAAACAACAAGGAGTGCAAGCCCCCTCCACGAAAAACTCGACCACACCATTTTACTGTTGGCACTACACATGCTGGCAGATGACGTCCACCGGGCGTTCGCCATACCCACACCCTGCCACCGTATCGCCACATTGTGTACCGTGACTCGTCACTCCACACAACGTTTCTCCACTGTTCAATCGTCCTATTTTTACGTTCCTTACACCGATCGAGGCGTCTTTGGCATTTACCGACTGCGCGATAACAACGGTGAAGTCCAAAATTGTTCAGGCTTTCGTGGCCAGTTGTTGACAAACTGCCTATTTGCTTTTGCCTCCGGGTTCTTCGGCCGACCTTCGTCTGATGATTTTACTGACGTTTCGCCAGCACGAGTGGCTGGCATTGTAAAAGCTTCACTCTCCAGTTCACCACCGGTAATGGAGGGTGAAGCTTTGACAATGCCAGACACTCGTGCTGGCGAAACGTCAGTAAAATCATCAGACGAAGGTCGGCCGAAGAACCCGGAGGCAAAAGCAAATAGGCAGTTTGTCAACGGTGAGGTCATTGATGACAGTGCCACCGAAGCAGAGTTATTAAACACGAGGTTTCGAAACTCCTTCACCAAAGAGGACGAAGTAAATATTTCCGAATTCCAATCAAGAACAACTGCAGTGATGAGAAACATAGAAGTAGATATCCTCGGTGTAGCAAAGCAGCTTAAATCATTTAATAAAGCCAAGGCTTCCGGTCCAGATGGCATACCAGTCAGGTTCCTTTCAGAGTATGCAGCTCCATATTTAGCAATTACATACAACTGCTCGCTCACAGAAAGTTCCGTACCTAAAGACTGGAGGTTTGCTCAAGTCACACCAATACCAAAAAGGGAAATAGGAGTAATCGGCTGAATTACAGGCCCATATCACTAACGTCGATTTCCAGTAGGGTTTTGGATCATATACTGTATTCGAACATTGTGAAGTACCTCGAAGAAAACGATTTACTGACACATAGTCAGCACGGATTCAGAAAATATCGCTCTTGCGGAACGCAACTAGCTCTTTATACTTATGAAATAATGAATTCTATCGACAGAGGACGTCAAATTGATTCCATATTTTGAGATTTCCAGAATGCTTTCTACACCGTTCCTCACGAGTGTCTTCTAACTAAACTGCGTGCCTACGGAGTATCGCCTCAGTTGTGCGACTGGATTCGTGATTTCCAATCACAAAGGTCACAGTTCGTCATAATAGACGGAAAGTCATCGAGTAAAACAGAAGTAATAGCCGGAGTTCCCCAAAGGAAGTGTTATAGGCCCTCCATTGTTCCTGATCTGTATTAACGACATAGGAGACAATCTGAGTAGACGTCATAGATGGTTTGCAGATGATGCTGTCATTTACCGTCTTGTAAAGTCATCAGATGATCAAAACGACTTGGAAAATGATTTAGATAAGATATCTGTATGGTGCGGAAAGTGGCAATTGACCCTGAATAAGGAAAAGTGTGAAGCTATTCACATGAGTACTAAAAAAAACCGCTAAATTTCGATTATGCGATAAGTCACACAAATCTGAAAGCTGTAAATTCAACTAAATACTTAGGGATTACAATTACAAATAATCTAAATTAGAACGAACACATAGATAATATTGTGGGTAGAGCAAACCAAAGACAGCGATTCATTGGCAAAACACTTAGAAGGTGCAACAGGTCTACTAAATAGGCTGGTTGCACTACAGTTGTGCGCCCTATTCTGGAGTATTGCTGTGCGGTGTGGGATCCGTATGACGTGTGACTGAGGGATGATATTAAAAAAGTTCACAGAAGGGCGGCTCGTTTTGTATTATCGCGAAATAGGGGAGATAGTGCGACAGACATGATACGTGAATTGGAGTGGCAACCGTTAAAACAAAGACGTTTTCCGTTGCGACGGGATCTCCTCATGAAATTTCAATCACCAGTTTTCTCCTCCGATTGCGAAAACATTCTGGTGACACCCATCTACATAGGGTAAAATGTTCATCGTAATGAAATAAGAGAAATCAGGGCTCGCACAGAAAAATTTAAGTGCTCGTTTTTCCCGCGCTCCGTTCGAGAGTGGAACGCTAATGACACAGCTTGCAGGTGGTTCGTTGAACCCTCTGCCAGGCACTTTATTGTGAATAGCAGAGTAATCACGTAGATGCAGATGTAGATGTGTGGCTTATGAGCAGCCGACCATGAAATCCAAGTTTCTCACCTCCCGCCTACTTGCAGTGGATCCTGATGCAGTTTGAAATTCCTGTGTGATGGTCGGGTAGATGTCTGCCTATTACACACTACGATCCTCTTCAACTGTCGGCGGTCTCTGTTAGTCAACAGACGAGGTCGGCCTGCCTGTGCGATTTTGTGCTGTATGTGTCAAAATGGCTCTGAGCACTATGGGACTTAACTACTATGGTCATCAGTCCCCTAGAACTTAGAACTACTTAAACCTAACTAACCTAAGGACATTACACACATCCATGCCCGAGGCAGGATTCGAACCTGCGACCGTAGCAGTCGCGCGGTTCCGGACTGCGCGCCTAGAACCGCTAGACCACCGCGGCCGGCGTATGTGTCCCTTCACGTTTCCACTTCACTACCACATCGGAAAGAATGGAGCTAGGGATGTTCAGGAGGGTGCAAATCTCGCGTACAGACGTATGACACACGTGGCACCCAATTTCCTGACCACGTTAGAAGTCCGTGAGTTCCGCGGAGCTCCCCATTCTGCTGTCTCAGGATGTCTAATGACTACTGAGGTCGCTGATATGGAGTAGGTGGCAGCACAATGCACCTAATATGGAAAAGGTTTGTTTTTTGGGGTGTCCGGATACTTTTGATCACATACTGTATTAATATACAGTACTGAATGTGGTGTGTCCGTACGCATTCTCTAATGGAATACTCCGTCCGCCGGAACTTGAAGAACCACAGCAAGGGGTCGGTTGTACAGCCGACGTCTTGCACGCTGGCTGAAGCTAAGGAGCCTCCGAGCGAGCCGAGCCAGCGCAGACATCGCCAAAGGGCGGCCGCACTCGGAAGCTGACTGGTCGAGCGGAAGGCGGAGGGTCGCTGTTATTCTTGCGTCCCTAAGGCCGTCTTCTGAACCTGTGTCCCCTCCTCAAAGGCTAGTGCCACACACACACACACACACACACACACACACACACACACGCACACACACAAGCACACACACACAGGTGCAGGCAGCTGTAATCGACCTTCGGCGTTTTCCTGGCAAGTAGCAGGTAAACGCCGGCCCACGTAGCTCGCTCGTTAAGCATTCCGTTTCGTGAAGCAGCGCATTTAATTAAGTCGTCTGTCCCAAGTCTCCCGTGGCGACGCAAGCCGAGCCGCGTGTGTTGAAAACACCCTATCTACAGGTCGGCAGGTGATGTTCGAAGTGATCGCTGTGTCAAGTTGAAATCTACAGATACCAGTCTTAGAATGCTGGTCCCTATTTTGATCGGAACCGAGGCTCGGTTAGGTTAGGCCTCGGGGCCTGAAGATGGCGTAATGTATCGCCGAAACTGGTAGCCTGATAAAATGACCATTTGAAAATTTCGACGGCTGAAAGCTGTTTGATTTGGCATTTCGTACTGAACAGCCGAGGTCCTGCAATCATCTTCGAAAACATGGACATACTAAGAATGTCAAAACGGATCAACGACGGAACCATTTTTGTTGCTGTGCTCTGCCCCACGGCGTTATCGCCACACACGGCGCAAGTGTTTCTGGCTGCCTCCGCTGCTGTCGCCCCCACTGCGCTCACACAGAAGAAGATGTCGCGAATATTCTGATTTTCCACTTCGCACTCCATTTTCTAGCATCTACAGCTCCACCCACTGTCTACGAATTACAATGATAATATGTAAACTCAAACAGCAACAGTGAACTACGAATAGAAAACGATAATCGATCAATGAACTCATAGCAACCCCTCCCCATCCCACACACACACAGTGGAGCCCTCCACGGGAACGTCTCATACCAGGCGAGTGTAACCACAAATGTTTGCGTGTTAGAGTAATTGTGGTGTAAGAGTACATCGAGACAGTGTTTGCGCAGCAATCGCCGACAGAGTGTAACTGAGGCGGAATGAGGGGAACCAGCCCGCATTCGCCGAGGCAGATGGAAAACCGCCTAAAAACCATCCACAGGCTGCCCAGCACACCTGACCTCACCACTAGTCCGCCTGCATCCCCGCTCAGGAAACAGCGCGTTAGAGCGCGCGGCTAGCCGGGCGCGCAACTGTAGGGTACTCCCCGTTGGTCTACAATCATGAAATCTGGCAAGAAGCAAGATTTCGCAGTACAAGCAGAGCAAAAAATCCGTAAACTGTACATTAGTAATTGTGTCATACAGAAAAGAAAATTGTCATTTGTTATCCGACGTCAAACTATCAAGCTATCAGTAGTTGTGCATTCAGGCTGACCTCATCGACTGTGTAAGCTTGCTACTGAACCACCCTGCGCCTCGTGATGCCAACGCCAACAAGCCTTCAGTCACGGGATGCTCATAACGCTTTCGCTTATCAGTGTACGTAACTCCTTAAGAAATCGATGCAGATTATGAAAAAAGATCACATGTATACATAAACATACATACAGGGTGCGTCAAGAGGAAACGTACAAGCTTTGAGACACGATAGTATTAGTGATTCTGAACAAAAAACTTCATAACGACGTATGTCCTACTGCAATTGGTTTCCGAAATATAACACATTTAATATCACTTTTGTACGTTTTCCTTTAATAACTCGAAAACCGTACGCCGCGCGGGATTACCCGTGCGGTCTCGGGCGCTGCAGTCATTGCGGCTGGTCCCGGCGGAGGTTCGAGTCCTCCCTAGGGCATTGGTGTGTGTGTTTGTCCTTAGGATTATTTACGTTAAGTAGCGTGTAAACTTAGGGACTGATGACCTTAGCAGTTAAGTCCCATAAGATTTCACACACATTTGAACATTTTTTGAAAACCGTACACTCCGACGAAACCGTGTCTCAGTACACAATTAAACTAAATTTGCTACAAAAAATACCCTATTTACTTTTTCTCTTGGACTAGCTGTCTGCGTGGAGAGAGCGCGAGAATACTGAAAAATCTCCAGCGACGCCCGTCCGGTGTACTTTTTGTACGCCAGTTTGAGGTAGTTTTCCGACTTGACAGAACACAAGTGTCCTGTATCAGAATGTTCGTCTCAGCTTCCTCTATATTACTGTGCTCCGTTGTAAACAATGACAATGAATAATATAGGAAATAAGTAGAAACGTACATTAAAAGTATTCTATCTCAGAACCATTCGGAATAGGGAATAAGTCCACATCAAGTTTTTTTTTCAGAATCAGTAATGCTATCACCAGTCAAAACACTACCTTTCCTCCGGACTCACTCTGTATATAATATTACTGATCAAAAGTATCGGGACACCTGGCTATAAATGACTTACAAGTTCGTGGCACCCTCCACAGTATGGTGTTGGCCCGCCCTTAGCCATGATGACAGCTTCCACTCTCGCAGGCATACATTCAATCAGGTGCCGGAAAGTTTCTTGGGCAATGGCAGCCCATTCTTCACGGAGTGCTGCACCGAGGAGAGGCATCGATGTCGGTCGGTGAGGTCTGGCACGAAGTCGGCGTTCCAAATTATCCCAGAGCTATTCTCTAGGATACAGGTCAGGACTCTGTGCAGGCCAGTCCATTAAAGGGATGTTATTGTCCGGTAACCACTCCGCCACAAGCCGTGCATTATGAAAAGGTGCTCGATCGTATTGAAAGAAGCAACCGTCATCCACGAATTGCTCTTCAACAGTGGGAAACAAAAAGATGCTTAAAACATGAATGTAGGCCTGAGATCTGATAGTGCCACGCAAAACAACAAGGAGTGCAAGCCGCCTCCATGAAAAACTCGACCACACCATAACACCACAGCCTCCGAATTTTACTGATGGCACTACACACGCTGGCAGACGACGTTCACCAAGCATTCGCCATACCCACACCCTGACATCGGATCCCCACACTGTGTACCGTGATTCGTCACTCCACACAACGTTTCTCCACTGTTCAGTCGTCCAATGTTTACGCACCTTAACCCCAACCGAGGCGTCGTAGGCATTTGCCAGCGTGATGTGTGGCTTATGAGCAGCCGCTCGACCATGAAATCCAAGTTTTCTCACCTCCCGCCTAACTGTCATAATATTTTCAGTGCATCCTGATGCAGTTTGGAATTCGTGTGTGATGGTCTGCCTATTACACATTACGACCTTCTTCAACTGTCGGCGGTCTCTGTCAGTCGACAGAGGAGGTCGACCTGTACGCTTTTGTGCTGTACGTGTCTCTTCACGTTTCCACTTCACTATCGCATGGAAACAGTGGACCTAGGGATGTTTAGGAGTGTGGAAATCTCGCGTACAGACGTATGACACAAGCGATACCCAATCACCTGACCACGTCCGAAGTCCGTGAGTTCCGCGGAGCGCACCATTCTGTGAGACTTTGGTATGTCGCTGGAGGGAGTTGGACCACATCTGCACACGCAAGTCACATAATTTCCGCAAATTCCAGGGAGTGGGGCGATGAGCTCTGACCCAACGTCAAATCACGAGACGTGTTCGATCGGGTTCAGATCCGGCGAGTTGGGGGGGGTGGGGGCAGCACATTAATTTGAGCTCGCCACTGTGTTCCTCGAACCACTCCGTCATACTTCTAGTCTTGTGACATAGCGCATTATATTGTTGAAAAATGCCACTTCCGTCGGGAAAAATTATCGTCAAAAAGGGGTGCATGTGGTCTGCAACCAGCGTGCGATACTCCTTGGCCGCCATGGTGCCCTGCACGAGCTCCACTGGACCAATGGTTGTCCACGTGAATGTTCCGCAGAGCATAATGGAGCCGCTTCCAGCTGGTACCGTCACGCAGTAGAGGTGTCGAGGAACTGTTCCCTGGAAGATGACGGATTAGCACCCTCCCATCGGGATGATGAAAAAGGTATCGGGATTCATGAGACCGTGCAGCGCTCGGCCACTGCGCAAACGTCCAGAGCCGACGGTCACGTGCCCATTTCAGTTGCAGTTGGCGATGACGTGGCGTTAACATTGGTTCATGCGTGGGTCGTCGGCTGCGGAGGTCCAACGTTAGGAGTATTCGGCGCTCTGTGAGTTCATACACACTTGTGCTCTGCCCAGCATTACAGACTGATGTCAGAGCCGACGCAGTTCGCCGCCTGTCCTGTTTTACCAGACTCACCAGGCTACGACGCCCGACACCTGTAATCAGGGGTGGCCGCCCAGTCATCCCACCTTGGTATTGCCACGTGTTGGAGACACTCACCACAGCACTCCTCGAACACCCGTCAAGTCGTGCAGTTTCCGAAATGCTCGTGCCGAGCATCTGGGCCATCACAATCTGCCCTCGGTCAAACTCAGACATATCGCACGCCTTCCCCATTCTACAGACCGACAACACGCTCACTATACGACATGCACCGTGCCTGCGTCTGACTAGCAGTCTTTCCTCACAAAGGGACGCTGCTATTGCCTGGACGTGTTTATACGAGTATCAATAGTAAAATGGTTCAAGTGGCTCTGAGCACTATACGACTTAACTTCTGAGGTCATCAGTCGCCTAGAGCTTAGAACTACTTAAACCTAACTAACCTAAGGACATCACACAACACCCAGTCACCACGAGGCAAAGAAAATACCTAACCCCGCCGGGAATCGAACCCGGGAACCAGGGCGCGGGAAGCGAGAACGCTACCGCACGACCACGAGCTGCGGACATGTGTGGAAAGAGTTAGTCACCCAGTATTTGAGAGTAACAGCACTTAGAGATTTGTAAGAAACTTTACGCATAATTTCAAACCTTTACGAAACTTTGTCTCGTGAACGACCCGCACAAACTGATGAAAGGAAAAAAGTTACTCAATTTCCCTGTTAATGCAATAAAATTACACCATGAAGCGTGATTTCTTAATTTATTACCTCTTTGCTACTAACTCTGTTCACAACACACTTCGCACGCAGTAGCCACATATACCACAGGATGTACCTGCAAAACTATATCGTTACACAGTGCATAGTTCAGTAGCTATGATGTCATAAACATTATGCTGCGCCAAAATTAAACTCCAGGACGAAATTTTCTAGACATAGAAGTAAATTACGTGTACAAGAACGCGTGAAATACGTTAAATATGTGTGAAATACACTGAAGCGTCAAAGAAACTGGTATAAGCTTGGGTATTCAAATGCAGAGGTATGTAAACAATCAGAACATGGCGCTGCGGTCGGCAACGCCTATGTAACGCAACACGTGTCTGGCATAGTTGTTAGATCGGTTACTGCTACAACAATGCCAGGTTATCAAGATTTAAGTGAGTTTGAACGTGGTGTTCTCGTAGGCGCACGTGCGATGGCACACAGCATCTCCGAGGTACGATGAAGTGGGGATTTTCCCGTACGACCGTACGAGTGTACCGTGGATATCAGGAATCCCGTAAAACATCAGATCTACAATCTGGTCCCTTTAAATCCCCCAAACCAACCAACCATCAAATCTACAACATCGCTGCGGCCGAAAAAAGATCTTGCAAGAACGGGACCAACGACGACTGAAGAGAATCGTTCAACGTGACAGAAGTGCAACCCTTCTGCAAATTGCTGCTGAATTCAATGCTGGGCCGTCAACAAGTATCAGCGCGCGAACTATTCAACGAAACATCATCGATATGGGCTTTCGGACCCGAAGGTCCAGTCGTGTATCCTTGATGACTGCACGACACGAAGCTTTACGCCTCGCTTGGGCTCGTCAACACGGAGATTGGACTGTTGATGACTGGAAACGTGTTGGCTGGTCGGACGAGTCTCGTTTCAAACTGTATCGAGCGGATGGACGTGTACGGGCATGGAGAGAACTTCAAGAATCCGTGGACCCTGCGTGTGAACAAGGGACTGTTCAACAGGTGGGGGCTCTGTAATGGTGTAGGACGTGTGCAGTTGGAGTGATATGAGACCCCTGATACGTCAGGTGACACGTAGGTAAGCGTCCTGTCTGATCACCTGCATCCGTACATGTCCATTGTGCATTCCGACGGACTTGGGCAATTCCAGCAGGACAGTGCGACACCCCACACGTCCAGAATTGCTACAGAGTGGCTCCAGGAACACTCTTCTGAGTTTAAACACTTCCACTGATCACCAGACTCCCGAGACATGAACATTATGGAGCGTATGTGGGATGCCTTTCAACGTGCTGTTCAGAAAAGATCTCACTCCCTTATACTCAAACGGATGGGCAGCCCTGACAGATTCATGGTGTCATTACCCTTCAGCATTACTTCAGACATTAATCGAGTCCATGCCACGTCGTGTTGCGGCGCTTCTCGTGCTCGAGGGTGGCCCTACATGATATTAGGCAGGTTTGCCAGTTTCTTTGATCCTTTAATGTATAGCGGCACGTGTGTACACGAGCTAAGCCACGGGTGAAAAGCTCATCCTAAACCCCTGGAATGATTTCAGTCATATTTTGTACACAATCTGCAAAGAAATGCTCTAAGGGTGAGAACCACCAGCCTCCTATTGGTAGTAGTGTGATAGTGTGAAGAGGTCAGGGAGGAAGCGGAGATGGACAGACAGCGAGGGGGAATCAGATAGGAGGAGGGGGAGACGGACAGTGATACGGGATGGGGAAATGGAAAGAGACAAGTCAGAGGAAGAGATGGGCAGAGAAAGGAAAGAGGTAGAGATAGACAGAGACAGGGAGGAAGAAGAGATAGGAAGAGAGATGAGGACATCAAGAGGCAGAGGGAGAGGAAGAGATGAAGAGAGGGAGCAGGAGATGGACTAATATAAGACTGGAGTAAACGCATATCTAGGCAACGCCAGGTACTCCAGCTAGTGTGTAATAAAATCCGTATCGCTCGCCAGAAGTATTCAAACGGCGCCGAAGAGAACAAATAAATTCGAGAACACGCAATACGCGCCGTCAGGCGGCTGTGAGGCCGTGGAGCTTTCCGTCTCAGGTGTGCTCCATATGCGCGCGAGTTTCCGATACGAGTTGCGCCCGCCCACGCGCGTTTCGTCCCCTGAAAACCCGGAGCCGTGCTGTTCTTAGGCTGCGGAACTTTGCCCGCTCTGCGGGGCGGCGGCGGCGGCGGCGGCATTAATAGCGGAAGGGCCGGCCGATAGCGCCCTCTGTGGCGGTCCTTTGTGTTGCTAAACACTGTTTGGCCGCGCCGACGCAATAATGAAAAATCTCCCACCCCCCGCCTACCTGCCGCCTACGCGTGCCCTCACAGCCAATAGAGCTTTTTTGTGTCGGAAAAGTGAAAGAAAGCTGGCGCCGGTATCTGATGCACGTGCGTTGTTCTCGCTGTCGAGACCCTCCCTATATGCAGTGTTCGCTGCCGCCTGTTACTGGTGCCAGCTGATTTACCTCCTGCCAGACAAAATGCGATGATACGTCTGGGTGGGGGGTCAGAGAAAGTGACGGCATCATCCGGCGGCAAGAGGCACACCTGTATCCGTATCCACTGCCTGACTTGATGTGGGACTCCACACAGCCCCGCAGTGCCGCCTAGTGAACAGAATACCAGCACGTCGAGTGCGTGGCCACATTTGGCACTGGATTGACGACTTCCCAGCAGACAGAACTCAACAAGTCGCTCCTAACGGGACGAAGTCGACACGTGTAATGGTGTTTTCTGGAGTGTTACTTACCAATTTGCGTAGAACAAAATTCACGATTCCGATAGCTCGCCAAGCGTTCTACAGAAAACCCTGATGATACACTACTGACCATTAAAATTGCTACACCAAGAAGAAATGCAGATGATAAAAGAGTATTCATTGGACAAATATATTATACTAGAACTGACATGTCATTACATTTTCACGCAATTTGGGTGCATAGATCCTGAGAAATCAGTACCCAAAACAACCACCTGTGCCCGTAATAACGGCTTTGATACGCCTGGGCATTGAGTCAAACAGAGCTCGGATGGCGTGTACAGGTACAGCTGTCCATGCAGCTTCAACACGATACCACAGTTCTTCAAGAGTAGTGACTGGCGTATTGCGACGAGCCAGTTGGTCGGCCACCATTGACCAGACGTTTTCAATTAGTGAGAGATCAGAAGAATGTGCTGGCCAGGGCAGCAATCGAACATTTTCTGTATCCAGAAAGGCCCATACAGGACCTGCAACATACGGTCGTGCATTATCCAGCCGAAATGTATGGTTTCGCAGGGATGGAATGAAGGGTAGAGCCACGGGTCGTAACACATCTGAAATGTAACGTCCACTGTTCAAAGTGTCGTCAATGCGAACAAGAGGTGACCGAGACGTGTAACCAGTGGCACCCCATACCATCACGCCGGGTGGTACGCCAGTATGGCGATCACGAATACACGCTTCCAATGTGCGTTCACTGCAATGTCGCCAAACACGGATGCGACCATCATGATGCTGTAAACAGAACCTGGATTCATCCGAAAAAATGACGTTTTGCCACTCGTGCACCCAGGTTCGTCATTGAGTATACCATCGCAGGAGCTCCTGTCTGTGATGCAGCGGCAAGGGTAACCGCAGCCACGGTCCCCGAGCTGATAGTCCATGCTGCTGCAAACGTCGTCGAACTGTTCGTGCAGATGGTTGTTGTCTTGCAAACGTCCCCACCTGTTGACTCAGGGACCGAGACGTCGCTGCACGATCCGTTAGAGCCATGCGGATAAGATGCCTGTCATCTCGACTCCTAGTGATACGAGGCCGTTAGGATCCAGCACGGCGTTTCCTATTACCCTCCTGAACTCACCGATTCCATATTTTGCTAACAGTCATTGGATCTCGACAAACGCGAGGAGCAGTGTCGCGATACGATAAACAGCAATCGCGATAGGCTACAATCGGACCTTTCTCAAAGTCGGAAAGGTGATGGTACGCATTTCTCCTCCTTACACGATGCATCACAACAACGTTCCACCAGGCAACGCCGGTCAACTGCTGTTTGTGTATGAGAAATCGGTTGGAAACGTTCCTCATGTCAGCACGTTGTAGGTGTCGCCACCGGCGCCAACCTTGTGTGAATCCTCTGAAAAGCTAGTCATTTGCATATCACAGCATCTTATTCCTGGCGGTTGAATTTCGCGTCTGCAGCACATCTACGTGGTGCAGCAATTTTAATGGCCGGTAGCGTATTTTCTGTGCAGATAATACTTTATGAGATGTTGTTGTTGTTGTGGTCTTCACTCCTGAGACTGGTTCGATGCAGCTCTCCATGCTACTCTATCCTGTGCAATCTTCTTCATCTCCCAGTACTTACTGCAACCTACATCCTTCTGAATCTGCTTAGTGTATTCATCTCTTGGTCTCCCTCTGCGATTTTTACCCTCCACGCTGCCCTCCAATACTAAATTTGTGATCCCTTGATGCCTCAGAACATGTCCTACCAACCGATCCCTTCTTCTAGTCAAGTTGTGCCACAAACTCCTCTTTTCCCCAATCCTATTTAATACCTCCTCATTAGTTACGTGATCTACCCACCTTATCTTCAGCATTCTTCTGTAGCACCACATTCCGAAAGCTTCTATTTTCTTCTTGTCCAAAGTATTTATCGTCCATGTTTCACTTCCATACATGGCTACACTCCATACAAATACTTTCAGAAACGACTTCCTGACACTTAAATCTATACTCGATGTTAACAAATTTCTCTTCTTCAGAAACGATTTCCTTGCCATTGCCGGTCTACATTTTATATCCTCTCTACTTCGACCATCATCAGTTATTTTACTCCCTAAATAGCAAAACTCCTTTACTACTTTCTCATTTCCTAATCTAATTCCCTTAGGATCACCCGATTTAATTTGACTACATTCCATTATCCTCGTTTTGCTTTTGTTGATGTTCATCTTATATCCTCCTTTCAAGACACTGTCCATTCCGTTCAACTGCTCTTCCAAGTCCTTTGCTGTCTCTGACAGAATTACAATGTCATCGGCGAACCTCAAAGTTTTTACTTCTTCTCCATGAATTTTAATACCTACTCCGAATTTTTCTTTTGTTTCCTTTACTGATTGCTCAATATACAGATTGAATAACATCGGGGACAGGCTACAACCTTGTCCCACTCCTTTCCCAACCACTGCTTCCCTTTCATGCCCCTCAACTCTTACAACTGCCATCTGGTTTCTGTATAAATTGTAAATAGCCTTTCGCTCCCTGTATTTTACCCCTGCCACCTTCAAATTTGAAAGAGAGTATTCCAGTCAACATTGTCAAAAGCTTTCTCTAAGTCTACAAATGCTAGAAACGTAGGTTTGCCTTTCCTTAATCTTTCTTCTAAGATAAGTCGTAAGGTTAGTATTGCCTCACGTGTTCCAACATTTCTACGGAATCCAAACTGATCTTCCGCTTCTACCAGTTTTTCCATTCGTCTGTAAAGAATTCGCGTTAGTATTTTGCAGCTGTGACTTATTAAACTGATAGTTCGGTAATTTTCACATCTGTCAACACCTGCTTTCTTTGGGATTGGAATTATTATATTCTTCTTGAAGTCTGAGGGTATTTCGCCTGTCTCATACATCTTGCTCACCAGATGGTAGAGTTTTGTCATGACTGGCTCTCCCAAGGCCATCAGTAGTTCTAATGGAATGTTGTCTACTCCCGGGGCCTTGTTTCGACTCAGGTCTTTCAGTGCTCTGTCAAACTCTTCACGCAGTATCTTATCTCCCATTTCGTTTTCATCTACATCTTCTTCCATTTCCATAATATTGTCCTCAAGTACATCGCCCTTGTATATACTCCTTCCACCTTTCTGCCTTCCCTTCTTTGCTTAGAACTGCGTTGCCATCTGAGCTCTTGATATTCATACAAGTGGTTCTCTTCTCTCCTAAGGTCTCTTTAATTTTCCTGTAGGCAGTATCTATCTTACCCCTAGTGAGACAAGCCTCTACATCCCTACATTTGTCCTCTAGCCATCCCTGCTTAGCCATTTTGCACTTCCTGTCGATCTCATTTTTGAGACGTTTGTATTCCTTTTTGCCTGCTTCATTTACTGCATTTTCATATTTTCTCCTTTCATCAATTAAATTCAATATTTCTTCTGTTACCCAAATATTTCTATTAGCCCTCGTCTTTTTACCTACTTGATCGTCTGCTGCCTTCACTACTTCACCCTCAGAGCTACCCATTCTTCTTCTACTGTATTTCCTTCCTCCATTCCTGTCAATTGTTCCCTTATGCTCTCCCTGAAACTCTCTACAACCTCTGGTTCTTTCAGTTTATCCAGGTCCCATCTCCTTAAATTCCCACCTTTTTGCAGGTTCTTCAGTTTCAATCTGCAGTTCATAACCAACATATTGTGGTCACAATCCACATCTGCCCCTGGAAATGTCTTACAATTTAAAACCTGGTTCCTAAATCTCTGTCTTACCATTATATAATCTATCTGATACTTTTTAGTATCTCCAGGATTCTTCCAGGTATACAACCTTCTTTTATGATTCTTGGCTCTGGCTCTGAGCACTATGGGACTCAACTGCTGTGGTTATCAGTCCCCTAGAACTTAGAACTACTTAAACCTAACTAACCTAAGGACATCACACACATCCATGCCCGAGGCAGGATTCGAACCTGCGACCGTAGCAGTCGCACGGTTCCGGACTGCGCGCCTAGAACCGTGAGACCACCGCGGCCAGCTTATGATTCTTGAACCAGGTGTTAGCTATGATTAAGTTATGCTCTGTGCAAAATTCTACAAGGCGGCTTCCTCTTTCATTTCTTCCCCCCAATCCATATTCACCTACTATATTTCCTTCTCTCCCTTTTCCTACTGACGAATTCCAGTCACCCGTGACTATTAAATTTTCGTCTCCCTTCACTACCTGAATAATTTCTTTTATCTCGTCATACATTTCATCTATTTCTTCATCATCTGCAGAGCTAGTTGGCATATAAACTTGTACTACTGTAGTAGGCATGGGCTTTGTGTCTATCTTCGCCATAATAATGCGTTCACTATGCTGTTTGTAGTAGCTAACCCGCACTGCTATTTTTGTATTCATTATTAAACCTACTCCTGCATTACCCCTATTTGATTTTGTATTTATAACGCTGTAATCACCTGACCAAAAGTCTTGTTCCTCCTGCCACCGAACTTCACTAATTCCCACTATATCTACACTCCTGGAAATGGAAAAAAGAACACATTGACACCGGTGTGTCAGACCCACCATACTTGCTTCGGACACTGCGAAAGGGCTGTACAAGCAATGATCACACGCACGGCACAGCGGACACACCAGGAACCGCGGTGTCGGCCGTCGAATGGCGCTAGCTGCGCAGCATTTGTGCACCGCCGCCGTCAGTGTCAGCCAGTTTGCCGTGGCATACGGAGCTCCATCGCAGTCTTTAACACTGGTAGCATGCCGCGACAGCGTGGACGTGAACCGTATGTGCAGTTGACGGACTTTGAGCGAGGGCGTATAGTGGGCATGCGGGAGGCCGGGTGGACGTACCGCCGAATTGCTCAACACGTGGGGCGTGAGGTCTCCACAGTACATCGATGTTGTCGCCAGTGGTCGGCGGAAGGTGCACGTGCCCGTCGACCTGGGACCGGACCGCAGCGACGCACGGATGCACGCCAAGACCGTAGGATCCTACGCAGTGCCGTAGGGGACCGCACCGCCTTTTCCCAGCAAATTAGGGACACTGTTGCTCCTGGGGTATCGGCGAGGACCATTCGCAACCGTCTCCATGAAGCTGGGCTACGGTCCCGCACACCGTTAGGCCGTCTTCCGCTCACGCCCCAACATCGTGCAGCCCGCCTCCAGTGGTGTCGCGACAGGCGTGAATGGAGGGACGAATGGAGACGTGTGGTCTTCAGCGATGAGAGTCGCTTCTGCCTTGGTGCCAATGATGGTCGCATGCGTGTTTGGCGCCGTGCAGGTGAGCGCCACAATCAGGACTGCATACGACCGAGGCACACAGGGCCAACACCCGGCATCATGGTGTGGGGAGCGATCTCCTACGCTGGCCGTACACCACTGGTGATCGTCGAGGGGACACTGAATAGTGCACGGTACATCCAAACCGTCATCGAACCCATCGTTCTACCATTCCTAGACCGGCAAGGGAACTTGCTGTTCCAACAGGACAATGCACGTCCGCATGTATCCCGTGCCACCCAACGTGCTCTAGAAGGTGTAAGTCAACTACCCTGGCCAGCAAGATCTCCGGATTTGTCCCCCATTGAGCATGTTTGGGACTGGATGAAGCGTCGTCTCACGCGGTCTGCACGTCCAGCACGAACGCTGGTCCAACTGAGGCGCCAGGTGGAAATGGCATGGCAAGCCGTTCCACAGGACTACATCCAGCATCTGTACGATCGTCTCCATGGGAGAATAGCAGCCTGCATTGCTGCGAAAGGTGGATATACACTGTACTAGTGCCGACATTGTGCATGCTCTGTTGCCTGTGTCTATGTGCCTGTGGTTCTGTCAGTGTGATGTATCTGACCCCAGGAATGTGTCAATAAAGTTTCCCCTTCCTGGGACAATGAATTCACGGTGTTCTTATTTCAATTTCCAGGAGTGTAACTTTAACCTATCCATTTCCCTTTTTAAATTTTCTAACCTACCTGCCCGATTAAGGGATCTGACATTCCACGCTCCGATCCGTAGAACGCCAGTTTTCTTTCTCCTGATAACGACGTCCTCTTGAGTAGTCCCCGCCCTGAGATCCGAATGGGGGACTATTTTACCTCCGGAATATTTTACTCAAGAGGACGCCATCATCATTTAATCATACAGTAAAGCTGCATGTCCTCAGGAATGAGATAACTGCAGCAATGACTGGCCTATTTTTGCCGTTTGGCACTGCTGCTGATGGAAAAATGACTGTCCACGTAAAATGTGCAAATGCGTGCACGTAAATACATTGGAACTCGTTGCTAATGAGATAGTAGGAGAGTCATTTACGAAAGCTTACCGACGCAGAGGAAAATTTTGTAACCAACAATTTCGGATAATACTGATAGCAGTTTAGTTTTAAGTTCGTTATACGTCATTACACGTTTTAAAAATGTCGTTAACATTCTTTGTGGAATGCTAACCATCTCGTTTTATCCAATCAAATAGGCATGATCGCTGATACATATCAAACAGATCACGTGAACAATATCTGAAAAATGTGTCATTGTCCGGTTCACAGTTTACCGTCAACCATTACAGACGTGTACTATAAAAGCAACGAAGAGATGTGACCACGGTGAATAATTTATGCAGTCTGCAGTTTGCTGAAATGGTCGCAGATGATATTGTAATGAAGAGAAAACTGAAAATCACTATTCCTTCATTTATTAATCGAGTTTTAAGCGTTTCCGCGTTACTCAACACCTGAATCTGTATAAAAGGAACAAATGGCACGTCAAATAATTACACGAAGACACGTGTAGCAAAATGAATCCATACTATACATGAAGACTAGGAATATCCACAATTTCACAGAAGAGTACCCATCCTTTTTCAGATAAAACCAAGAGGATCGCTCAGTTACATGGCTGACTTGCAACGAACTTAAACAGACTGACGGAATTCGGATTGTGAGTACAGACAGGTGCAAGGGCGTGGCCACTTGCTGGTGGCACACACAGTACGTTCTTCACGCTGACATGACAGAAATCTGACAAGGACAGTACTAGTACTTACGGCATGTATCGGTTAGAAAAAGGCACCGATGATGTGTTGTGGCGTAGTAAGACAGCCACGCAACTCGGAAGTAGCCGAAAGGCGCGCATTACGCTCACGCAGATTGGCGTGAGGTATCGTTCTTGATGAGACATGCTTCATACGATAACTATCAATTGCTATGGCGCCTTGCTAGGTCGTCGCCATGAACTTAGCTGAAGGCTATTCTAACTATCTGCTCGGCCAAGGAGCGAGGCTTCGTCAGTGTAGTCGCTAGCAAAGTCGTCCGTGGCCGGCCGAAGTGGCCGTGCGGTTAAAGGCGCTGCAGTCTGGAACCGCAAGACCGCTACGGTCGCAGGTTCGAATCCTGCCTCGGGCATGGATGTTTGTGATGTCCTTAGGTTAGTTAGGTTTAACTAGTTCTAAGTTCTAGGGGACTAATGACCTCAGCAGTTGAGTCCCATAGTGCTCAGAGCCATTTGAACCAAAGTCGTCCGTACAACTGGGGCGAGTGCCAGTACGTCTCTCGAGACCTGCCGTGTGGTGGCGCTCGGTCTGCGATCACTGACAGTGGCGACACGCGGGTCCGACATGTACTAATGGACCGCGGCCGATTTAAAGCTACCACCTAGCAAGTGTGGTGTCTGGCGGTGACACCACATTCCTCCCCCGCAAATCGGAGAACGGTCGTGTTATAAGGCTTCCGCCCGCCGTGGGGATGACCCCATGTTGACGTATGCGATGAGGTGGGGAGCCTAACAACAGGCGAGGCTGTGCCACCCGCACCCTGCCATTCGGTCCGAGGGGAGCTAGGAAACGCCTGAAAACCTAGTCCAGGGTGCACGCCAACATGCGGTATATGCGCCCATAAAGATACAAGAGGGGCCGAAGTGTCGACCTCCATCGCGTCGGGGTACCCGACGCGCGAAGACGCCATGTGGTCCGGAGCGGGCAAGAGGTCCATGGCGGAGGACAGCTGGTCACGGGAAACGATCGGCGGCGCGTGACCCAGGGAGGCGCTTGGCGGCTGCAGCGAAGCGTCCACTGCGGGCGGCGCCGGCGGGAGAAAAGGCGGCGGCGGCGGCGCGTCGCCATGGGGCAAAATGGAAGGCAGCGTCGGTAACACCTGGGGATGAGGCGAGCCAGTAGATGGGTCCCCAGGGCGCTGACCGGACGGCACCGTTGCTGAAAGCAGACGGGGAGCGGCAGAACCCAGGCGACGACAGAGGCGCAGCTGATTGAGATGCCGACGCACCTCACCAGAGGCCCCCAAAACCAAATACATCGCGCGGCCGAGGCAGCGAAGAATGCGCCTTGCGAGCCAACGCCGTGAACCGCGATAGTTGCGATAGAATACAACGTCGCCTGGAGCAAAAACAGGAGTCTGCCGCTGCACAGGAACCTGATGCGGCGAATACAGCAAAGACATCAAGGTTCGATGAGGACGACCGTGGAGCAACTCAGCCGGCGAGCGACCATCTCGGGGCTGAGAGCGATACGAAGACAAAAAGAGCAACACCGTGTCCTCCCGAGAATGCGACTCTTTCAACTTCAACATCTGTGACTTGAAAGTCCGGACCAATCGTTCAGCGGCACCGTTTGAGTGAGGCGAAAACGACGCAGATATCAGATGTTGAATACCATTGACCTTGCAGAATGACTGAAATTCTGCGGACATGAATTGTGGGCCATTGTCGGAAACAATAGTCTGTGGAAGACCTCCAATGCAAAAGATAGCAGACAACGCTTGGATGGTGGCAGATGACGTCGTGGAAGACATCTGGACAACAAAAGGAAAATTACTGAAAAAATCGACCACAACCAACCATCGAGCATTCCAGAATGGACCAGCAAAATCGATGTGCAAGTGTTGCCAAGGGGAAGTGGCTTTTGGCCATGCAAAAATTTCCGCGGCGGTGCGGATTGTTGTTCGGCACACGCCATGCAAGAAGAGCACATATTCATAATCGCAGCATCGATTCCGAACCAAGTACAGTGATGACGAGCAAGTTGTTTCGTTCGCACTATACCCCAATGTCCTTGGTGGAGAAGCCGTAAGACAGAGGACTGTAACGAACGTGGGACCACGACTCTGGACTGATCATTATCAGAACGCAACAACAAAACACCACGTCGAACAAAAAGTCTCTCTTTGTGAGCAAAAAATCTGCGAACCAACGGATCCTCGATCCGTGACTTTGACAAGGGCCATTGCGTAGCAACAAAACGCCGAACGGGAGCAAGGACAGGGTCAGCAGCTGTGGCTGTAGCTACACGACGAAAATCAATCGGAAACGATTCGACCACGTTATCGGTTTCCGCATCAATGAACAGGCAAGCAAGTTCGGAAGAATCGAATGCTTTATCCTCAGCAACAGGCAAACGGGACAACACATCAGCGTTGCCGTGCTTAGTAGTGGACCGATACAAGATATCATAGCGGTACTGCGAGAGGAAAATTGACCAGTGAATGAATTTCTGCGCTGTACGTGGAGGTACAGGCTTGTTCGGATGAAAAAGCGATGTCAAAGGTTTGTGGTCGGTGATGATAGTAAAGTGACGACCATACAAGAAATCATGAAACTTTGTAACACCAAATACGAGAGCCAAAGCTTCTTTCTCTATCTGCGAATAATTTCTTTGCGCAGACGAGAGCAATTTTGACGCAAAGGTAATAGGGCGATCATGCGATCCACCTTTGTGCGCAAGCACAGCACCGATCCCGAAATCCGATGCATCTACCATCAACAAAAGGGGTTTCTGGGGATCGAATGGCGTAAGGCAAGCATTAGAAAGCAACACCGATTTCAACTGGCGAAAGGCGCGTTCGCATTCCGTCGTCCAGACGAACGGAACACCTTTACGGCGTAAGCGATGAAGCGGAGCTGAAATGGAAGAGGTATGTGGGAGAAAGTTATGATAATAGTTAATTTTACCCAACACACTCTGTAGCTGCTTCAAATTCTGCGGCGAAGGCAAGTCTTGTATGGCACGGAGGTGCTCTGGACTCAGATGTATGCCTTGTGCATTTATGACATGTCCCAGAAATGGTAAGTCACGAGCAAAAAAAAACACATTTGTCCTTCCGCAAGCGAAGACCATTTTGTCGCAAGACCTGAAATAATGTGCACACCCGAATGGCAGTCTCCTGAAGCGATACAAACCAAGATGCGTGTTAACCACCAATACGCGCTGGGATTCATCGTCCACCGGTAGTTGCAAGTACGCATCTGCTAGGTCCAACTTTGAAAAATATTTACCCGGGCACAGTTGGACAAAAAGATCTTCCGGGCGGGGTAAAGGAAAAGTTGCAATCACTAGTTGTGGATTCACTGTGGCCTTGAAGTCCACACAAAGTCTCAGTTTTCCAGAAAGTTTTGGCAAAATTACTAATGGTGAGGCCCAGAGAGAAGCCTGCACACGTTCAATTACACCTTGTGATTCTAAATCGTGTAATGTTCTTGCGACCTCATCACACAATGCGTGGGGAACATTGCGCGCTCTGAAAAATTTCGGTTGCGCGTTTACTTTCAGTTCCAAATGTGCTGCATAGTTCTTAGCGCAACCAAGGCCCGGTGCAAAAATGTCTGCAAATTCGTCACATAGACGAGAAACACTGGCGGAAGGCACAGTCTGGTTCACTGATAGGACCTGATTGACTATTGACAAGTTAAACAACTGAAATAAATCTAAACCAAACAAGTTCACTGCAGTAGAAGAACTAAGAACGTAAAATGACACAAGTTTCGTTTGTCCCTTGTATGTTGCAAGAAGGCTGCACTGTCCTAACACAGGGATATGCTGTCCTGAATAACTAGTGAGGTGAACATTAGCGGCACACAACGGAGGTTTGCCCAGTTGTTTGTATGTGTCGTGATTGATCAATGAAACCGCAGCTCCGGTATCGAGCTGGAATGGTATCACTTTGCCTTCAAAGTCCAAGTCTACAAAAAGTTTATTGTCCTGCTGACGACAAGAGCGACTTTCTCATGCAATTTGAACTGATACCGGTACAGAAGCACTTGCGACCGGACGTGATTTCCGGCGACGTCGACGCACACTATCTGTGGGACGAACACAGTCACTGTTAGAGAAAGTGGCACTGGGCGAAGTGGAATTAACTACATGAATGTCCATGGGCGAAGGTTCACGAGCCTGATTGTCCTTGGTTCGATTCCGGCGCGAAGCAAAGGGCCTGGAATGGTTGTGATTGTCTGATCTGAACTTTTTCTGGCAAACACTTTGAACATGTCCTTTCTTATTACAGTAAAAACAAATAGCTTGGCGTGACGGGCAATTGTCACGCGAATGTCTAGTTGCACACCGCGGGCATGATTTTAGAACTGCATTTGCTCGCTTACGCGGCACACCCGGTTGAGAGCGCAGCGGCAGCTGCGCGGACGGGCGCGAGGGCTGTTTATCGTTCCGTGCAGTGCGCCCGACGGGCCGGTTAATGTGACACACGGCTGGCGAAGTTTCAAATGATTCCTGAGCAAAGTCAAGTGTGTCTTGCCGATCCAATATGTCTATCACTTGTTGAAGGGAGGGATTAACTAGTTTCAAAATCTGTTCACGTATACGAACATCAGAAACGTTCTGTGCAATTGCATCACGCACCATAGTATCTGAATAAGGGAGTCCACATTCACACTCAAAAGCACAATCCCTAGTAAGGCCGTGCAAATGTTGCAACCCACTCCCTATTAGTCTGACCGGCCGTACGTTTTGTACGAAAGAACGTATACCTTTTTGCAACGACATTGACTCTTTGAAATAGGCATCTAATGCCGACAAAATGTCTTCGTAGGACAGAGTCGCTACATCGCGTCGGGGAAACAATTTCACTATCACCCGGTACGTGTGCACGCCGACACAAGACAGTAAGTGAGGCTGCCGCTCATTACCTTGAATCTTGTAGGCGGCGAGATGGAATCCAAATTGGCGGGACCACTCCGTCCAGGTTTCCATCGCTGGGTCAAATGGCCAGAACAGGGGTGCAACAGCATGTTGTGGCTGCGGTAGCGGTGAAGCGGCGGCTGCCGCATCGTTTTGCATTGCACGTTGACCCTGGACGAGCTGTCCAAGGGCATCCAATAACGCCTGCGTCTGCTGAATATGCAAGCGATAAAATTCGGACAGTATCTCTGGAGATTGTGGCGAAGCCATGACACAAGTAAATTAGAGCAATACGAACGCGAAATCCTCTTTTAAGCCTCGTCACCAACTGTTGTGGCGTAGTAAGACAGCCACGCCACTCGGAAGTAGCCGAAAGGCGCGCATTACGCTCACGCAGATTGGCGTGAGGTATCGTTCTTGATGAGACATGCTTCATACGATAACTATCAATTGCTATGGCGCCTTGCTAGGTCGTCGCCATGAACTTAGCTGAAGGCTATTCTAACTATCTGCTCGGCCAAGGAGCGAGGCTTCGTCAGTGTAGTCGCTAGCAAAGTCGTCCGTGCAACTGGGGCGAGTGCCAGTACGTCTCTCGAGACCTGCCGTGTGGTGGCGCTCGGTTTGCGATCACTGACAGTGGCGACACGCGGGTCCAACATGTACTAATGGACCGCGGCCGATTTAAAGCTACCACCTAGCAAGTGTGGTGTCTGGCGGTGACACCACATGATGACTGATATTAGTCGAAATCGATCTGCGACAAGATAAATAAATTATGTTTCCGCGACTGGTTGCTACATTATTTATAATTTTATATTCCACGGTCGCTGCACAGAAAAGGAACCTTATGGAGCCCAATATTCAAAACCTGATTTTAGTTACACCGCTTCGTTTCGTCTCCACATTAACCTGACTGCTACAAAAGCTCAAAATAACCGTTTACTGAAATAACCGATTTTATCTTTTTATTACATGACGTCCGGTAATAAATTTACAGTTCTAACATAGACTGAAAAATTTTAGTGAAGATGGAGGAATAGGATATCACGATCGATATCGGGTTGAGGAAGTAGCACAGACCGCTGCCACTGTGTCCAGCAGAGATGGCGAAGGTGAGAGAGATGGGCTCGGTGACAGGGAGAAGTCACAAGCTGACCACTTACCTGCACCGTCACCTTTGGATATCAGTTTTTTGCCCTGAAGCAAGCACAAAATTAAAGATTCAGTTATTATACCTAGTATGCAGCACGTCGATAAAATAAGAGGTATATCGATCAAATTTACCTTCTCTTCCAAGAAACACTGTGGATGTTTTTCTCCTTAGTTGACGACGCAAGTTTGTTTGTGACTTCAGCCGTTTTTAAACAAATCGCGCACTGTATTTCATTTCTACAACACTTTGCAAAATACACTGACGGAAAAAATCGCAACACCAGGAAGGAGTTGTGCAACATAAAGTTAGTAGGAGTATTCAACATCTAAAAGGTGACGTCTGTTCAAATTTCGCGCCAGTCGCTTAAGAGTGGCGCCTTTAGCGCCGATCTGAGGACTCAAACCAGATTTGAAACGGTCGTGAGCGTTAGATAGGGCGTGATGAGTTGATGTTAGTCAAGAATGTCTTTAAGGCCACAAGGACAACATTATCAATAGCTCACTGATTTTGAACGAACTCGAGCAACAGGGCAACCAGAAGCTGAAGTTCCCTTCTGCGATACTGTGGAAAGAGTTGGCAGGACTGTAGCCACTGTCGCATCGTCATGCACCTGTAGCAGGAATCTGATCTGAGCAGCAGCTGGCACCACAGTGACACAACGAAGTGCTACAAACCGTTTCCTTCAACCACAGCTCCGAGCCAGACGCCCTGTTCCGTGCATTCCACTGACCCCAAACCACGGTCATTTGAGACTTCAGTGGCGTCAAGCGAGAGCTCGTTAGAGAGCAGGAAGGGCGTCTGTTGTGTTTTCTGATGGAAGCTGGTTCTGCCTCGGTGCCAGTGATGGCCGTGTGTTGGTTAGGAGAAGGGCCTGCAACCAATCTGTCTGCGTGCTGGACACACAGGACCTAAACTAGAAGCTATCGTCCGGGTTGCGATTTCATATGACAGCAGGGCCACTGACGCTGTTATCTCACACCCTGACTGCAAATTTATACGTCAATCTGGTCATTCGACCCGCTGTGCTGCCATTCATGAACTGCATTCCAAGGGGTGCTTTCCAACAGGATAACGCTCGTCCACATACCGCTGTTGTAACCCAACATGCTCTACGAAGTGTCGATATGTTGCCTTGGCCAGCTCGATCACCAGATCTGTCTTCAGCCGAGCACATGTGGGACATCACAGGATGACATCTCCAACATCACCAAAAGAAAGGATTAACTGTCCCTGTATTGACGGGGAAAGTGCAACAGACATGGAACACCGTTTCACAAAATGACTTCCGGCACCTGTGCAACACAATGCTTGCATGTTTTCATGTTTGCATGCGACATTCTGACGGTTACGTCGTTTACTAATGTGGCAGCATTTCACATTCGCAACGGTATATCTCGCACTTACATTAGCCTGTTATTTACCTAAATATATCACTTAGACAAGTCCGCCTGCTTAGCTGTGTGGTAACGTGCTTGCTTACCGTGCAGCGGGCCCGGGTTCGATTCCCGGCCGGGTTGCAGATTTTCTCCGCTTGTGGACTGGGTGTTGTGTTGTCCCCATCATCATTTCATTCTCGTCACCGGCGCGCAAGTCGTCCAGTGTGGCGTCGCCTGAAATAATACTTGCACTCGGCGGCCGAACTTCCCCGGATGGGGCCTCCCGGCCACACGCTCATTTCATTTTCACCACATGCACAAATTACTCCAGAAATTTCATTATTCTACATTAATTATTTTCGTTGTTGCGATTTTCATTTCCGTCATTCTACAATATCGGATGGTACCAATGTGCAACACGACCGACGTCTCAGGACGACAGTGACGAACTACTGTTCATACCAGGTGGGGGCAACTGCTGCACGTACACGCGTGCCGTGTAGCAGACCACGCTACGCGGAAACAGGAGCATTGATTCTGAAACGCTGTGCCGATTAACGTGTCATATATTTGTTGCTGCCTTCTAATTGAAGAGGTTGTTATGAAAACAGTAGTCGTCCATATTCGAAGTTTCCGTAATAACTCAATATTTCGGAGCAATCGAAATTTTACGAATAATCGTGGTGCCCTGGTGTTCACGCCACTTCTATCAGTTGCCAGCTGGTTGCGAATATGGACACTCGACATCGGCACAATGTGATCAAAAGTATGCATACACTTGACTGAAAATGACTTAAAAGTTCCTGGCGCCCTCCATCGGTAATGCTCGAATTCAATACGGTGTTGGCCGACCCTTAGCCTTGATGACAGCTTCCACTCTCGCAGGCATTCGTTCAATCAGATTCTGGGAGATTTGTTGGGGAATGGCAGCCCATTCTTCACGGAGTGCTGCACTGAGAAGAGGTATCGATGTGGGTCAGTGAGGTCTGGCACGAAGTCGGCGTTCCTAAACATCCCAAGGGTGTTCTGTAGGATTCAGGTGAGGACCCTCTCCAGGCCAGTCCATTACAGGGATGTTATCGTCGTGTAACCATTCCGCCACAGGCCGTGCATTGTGAACAGGTGATCGATCATGTTGAAAGATGCAATCGCCACACCCGAATTGCTCTTCAACGGTGGGAAACAAGAAGATGCTTAAAACATCAATGTAGGCCCGTGCTGTGATAGTGCAACGCAAAACAACAAGGGGTGCAATCTCCCTCCATGAAAAAACACGACCACACCATAACACCATCCTCTCCGAAGTTTACTGTTGGCACTACACACATTAGCAGATGACGTTCACCGGGCATTCGCCATACCCACACCCTGCCATCTGATCGCCATATTGTGTGCCGTGATTCGTCGCTTCACACAAACTTTTTCCACTGTTCAATCGTCCAATGTTTACGCTCCTTACACCAAGCGAGGCGTCGTTTGGCATTTGCCGGCGTGAAGTGTGGCTCATGAGCAGCCGCTCGAGCATGAAATACAAGTTTTCTCACATCCCGCCTACCTATCATACTACTTGCAGTGGATCCTGATGCAGTTTGGAAACCTGTGTGACGGTAAGGACAGATGTCTGCCTATTACATATTACGACCCTTTTCAACTGTCGGCGATCGCTGTCAGTGAACAGACGAGGTCGGCCTGTACGCTTTTGTGCTGTACGTGTCCCTTCACGTTTCCACTTGATTATCGCATCGGAAACAGTGGACCTAGGGATGTTGAGGAGTGTGGGAATTTCGCGTACAGACGTATGACACAAGGGACACCATCGCCTGACCACAATCGAAGTCTGTGACTTCCGCGGAGCACCCCTTGCTGCTCTCTCACGATGTCTAATGACTACTGGGGTCGCTGGTATGGAGTACCTGGCAGTAAGTGTCAGCACAATGCACCTAATATGAAAAGCGTATTTTTTTGAGCGAGTCCGGATACTTTTGATCACATAGTGTAGATATGTTTATTTTTGTACATATTACCTTTGCGTTTGACATGACGAAGTGTAATTATCTTCGTAGTAGTGGTAAGTAAGTGATTTGTACCACCAATGTTGTAAAAATTCAGTAGCATAAGATCCGGTGATGATTGCATAGGTCTGTCAAAACCGGTTATCCTACGCAACGTTCCTTTTATTGCGATCTTGGCTTATGAACTTTCCTCAGAATAAACATTACTCGTTCGTTTTTAAAAACAGTTTCATTTACTCTGAGGTGACCAAAGTCAAGGGACAGCAATATGCACATATATACAGATGGCGGTTGTATGACGTACACACGATGTGAAAAGCTGGTGCTTTGGCGGCGCTGTCATTTGTAGTCTGGTGATTCATGTGAGGAAGTTTCCCACGTGATTATGGCCGCACGACGAAAATTAACAAAGTTTGAACGCAGAATGATAGTTGGAGCTAGATGCATGGTACATTCAGTTTCGGAAATGGTTAGGGAATTCAGTATTCGGACATCCAACGTGTCAAGAGTATTCCGAGGATAACAAATTTCAGGAATTGCCGCTCACCACGGACTATGCAGTGCCCGACAGCCTTCGCTTAACGATCGAGAGCAGTGGCGTCTGTGTACAGTTGGCGGTACTGACAGGCAGCCAGCACTGCGTGTAACAAATTTTATGGGCAAATTTTAGACAAATTGTAAATCATGCATTGGACAAGTATGTGCCGAAAAAGTGGGTTACGGACGGAAAAGACCCACCGTGCTTTAACAGCGTAATTCGGAGAATGCTCAGGAAGCAACGGCAGTTGCACTCGCAGTACAAGAAAGATCGGGAGAATGAGGACAGGCAAAAGTTAGTAGAGATTCGTGCCGCTGTAAAAATAGCGGTGCGCGAAGCATTCAACCACTACCACCGTCATACCTTAGCAAAAGATCTTGCTGAAAACCCAAGAAAATTCTGGTCTTACGTAAAATCGGTAAGCGGGTCGAAAGCTTCCATCCAGTCACTCACTGATCAGTTTGGCTTGGCAACGGAAGACAGCAAAACGAAAGCTGAAGTTTTAAATTTAGCATTTGAGAAATCTTTCGCGCAGGGGGATCGTACAAACATACCGCCGTTTGAGTCTCGTACAGATTCCCGTATGGAGGACATAGTGATAGACATCCATGGGGCCGTGAAGCAGCTGAATGGGTTGAAAATAAATAAATCGCCAGGGCCTGATGGGATTCCAATTCGGTTTTACAGAGAGTACTCTACTGCATTGGCTCCTTACTTAGCTTGCATTTATCGCGAATCTTTTGCCCAACGTAAAGTCCCGAGAGACTGAAAAAAGGCGCAGGTGACGCCCGTATATAAGAAGGGTAGAAGGGCGGATCCTCAAAATCACAGACCAATATCCTTAGCATCGGTTTGTTGCAGGATTCTCGAACATATTCTCAGTTCCAATATAATGAATTTCCTTGAGACAGACAAGTTGCTGTCCATGCTTCAGCACGGCTTTAGAAAGCATCGCTCCTGCGAAACACAACTCGCCCTTTTTTCACATGATATCTTTATGAAGGGTATCAGACGGACGCCATATTCCTTGACTTCCGGGAAGCATTTGACTCGGTGCTCCACAGAAGACTCCTAACTAAGGTACGAGCATATGGGATTGGTTGCCAAGTATGTGAGTGGCTCGAAGACTTCTTAAGTAATAGAACCCAGTACGTTGTCCTCGATGGTGAGTGTTCATCGGAGGTGAGGGTATCATCTGGAGTGCCCCAGGGAAGTGTGGTAGGACCGCTGTTGTTTTCTATCTACATAAATGATCTTTTGGATAGGGTGGATAGCAATGTGCGGCTGTTTGCTGACGATGCTGTGGCGTACGTGAAGGTGTCGTCGTTGAGTGACTTTAGGAGGATACAAGATGACTTGGACAGGATATGTGATTGGTGTAAACAATGGCAGATAACTCTAAATGTAGATAAATGTAAATTAATGCAGATGAATAGGAAAAAGAATCCCGTAATGTTTGAATACTCCGTTAGTAATGTAGCGCTTGACACAGACACGTCGATTAAATATTTTGTACAGTACAGCGATATGAAGTGGGACAAGCATGTAATGGCAGTTGTGGGGAAGGCGGATAGTCGTCTTCGGTTCATTGGTAGAATTTTGGGAAGATGTGGTTCATCTGTGAAGGAGACCGCTTATAAAACACTAATACGACCTATTCTTGAGTACTACTCGAGCATTTGGGATCCCTATCAGGTCGGATTGGGGGAGGACATAGAAGCAATTCAGAGGCGGGCTGCTAGATTTGTTACTGGTAGGTTTGATCATCACGCGAGTGTTACGGAAATGCGTCAGGAACTCGTCTGGGAGTCTCTAGAGGAAAGGAGGCGTTCTTTTAGTGAATCGCTACTGAGGAAATTTAGAGAACCAGCATTTGAGGCTGACTACAGTACAATTTTACTGCCGTCAACTTACATTTCGCGGAAAGAGCACAAAGATAAGATAAGATAGATTAGGGCTCGTACAGAGGCATATAGGCAGTCATTTTTCCCTCGTTCTGTTTGGGAGTGGAACAGGGAGGGAAGATGCTAGTTGTGGTACGAGGTACCCTCCGCCACGCACTGTATGGTGGATTGCGGAGTATGTATGTAGATGTAGATGTAGAACAACCGCAGAAATCAGTGTGGGACATACGATGAACGTATCCGTTTGGACAGTGACGTGAAACTTGGCGTTAATTGTCTCTGGCAGCAGGCGACCGACGCGACTGTCTTTGCTAACTGCACCACATAGCCTCCAGCGCCTCTCCTGGTCTTATGGTCATATCGGTAGGACCCTACGTAACCTTCGTGACACAGTACTCGTTAAAGCCTGTGCTATGGTAAGTGAGCGGGATTCACCTTATGAGAAAGGATTTTCGCATAGATATCGAATGCGTGTACCCGAATGGTGGCAAATCAGACTTGCATCCACTCAGTAACAACAATGATCCGTCAAGTAAGTTCGAAATGCAATTACATGTCAAGGTGGATCAAAAGCAACCCAGAAAATGCTACCAATGTGATAATAATACGGTCGCCAGCCTAATTAGTCATTAATTTTCTTCCCTGTACAAGTTGGTATATATTCATGCAAAACAACAAGTAGTAACACTGCTTAATAAAGTAGAATTTAGAACCAAAAAATATATTAAACTGATAGTTTCACATTTTGTACTGATCCGGAAAATCATGAATACACAACACTACACTATAATGTTTACTACAAAACTTTATACTGTCTATTAATCTGATTAAAATCGGACATAGGTTAGCCTAGAAATTGTACTTTCGTGCCACACACAAAATGTCAATTTTGATAAAGATAAAACACTGATAAATTTTGACATTTATATTGACTTTAACTTTTGCTGGTCAAAGCAATTTAGAACACTTCATAATTCAAATGAATGAGGGGGAGGGGGGGGGGGGACCTGAAAGTGTTTTGATCGCTGTATTTAAAAAATTTGATTACTGAATTTATTATTCATTCAAGATTTCCAGTATATAAGCTACTACTCTTTTCATCTAATTTACTGCTCATTTAAATGCCTTTAAATCTGTCTCCAAATAATAAACTTCATTACTATGTCAATACTAAAGTTATCTTTCGACGTCGTTAGACCTTCGCTGTTCATTTACTGGTTCATTAACAAAACATTTCTTTAAACACCATTCTAATATGGCTAGTTCTGCAAATAATTATTATTAACACAATTTTTAATTTTCATTTCGGGACACTCGGATTGCACAACGTTTGGAAAGGAGGATAATAAAATAATGGAAAAGTTCTGGTACAATTTAGGTCATTATTGCACCAAACAAACACAGTTCACTCTCTGATCCACACGAATACAGTACTAAAAGTTTCAACCTACTAGTATCGATGCGGCGGTTGGCGGGCGACGAGATGGCGAGGCACAGAGCACACAAACAACCACAGGTATGGCTCTTGACGTATCGGCACTGTAATTGTTCCTAGCGTAGCAATACTTTTCCATTTAGTGCCTATGGAATTTTGCCATGCTGTGTGGGCGTTGGAACGGCATACCCGAGGCTCAGTGAAGCCATGTCTTCCAGGAGAGCCTCCTCGCTCCAGAAGGTGTTGCTCAAACCAGTGCCAAACTCCAACTACTACTGTGTCCGTTGTGCCGTGCAGTGCCCGTGCGCATTTCCCCGCGCTCGCCTGCCATCCACCTTTTACCACTCCTGATAGACCAGGTATTCACCCGAGGTTTTGCATTCTGCATATCCTAACACATTGCCTACGTATGGACCGGACGCACAGTTACAATTTTAAACATCTTACAACAGTCTCAACATTTGTTACATTTCAGTTCTGTCACAATATTACTTGACATTTGACATAAACATAACCATTCACATTGAAACTTATTTACAGTTTTCTTAACATAATGGCATGAAACAAAAAGAAATGAAATCAGAACATCAGTTACACAAGTTTATCGTAAAATCAGATGAAAAGAAATACTTATAGGTACAATAGTACAGAGTCGTTGTTGTTACACCTAAACGACTGGAAAATCGTTGCCTGGTCAGGTAAGTCCCGATTACATTTGGTAAGAGCTGATGGTAGGACGCGAGTGTTGCGTAGACCCCACGAACCCGTGGACCCAAGTTGTCAACAAGGGACTGTGCAAGCTGGTGGTGCCTCCATAAATGGAGTGGTTTGTGTTTACATGAAATGGACTGCATCCCTCTCGTCCAACTGAACCGATCATTGACTGCAAATGGTTACGTTCGGCTACTTGGACACCATTTGCAACCATTCATGAACTTCATGTTTCCGAACCACGTGGGAATTGTTAAGCGCCACGTCACCGGGCAACAGTTGTTCCAGTTTGGTTAAAAGAACATTGTCGACAATTCTAGCGAATGATTTGGCAATCAAGATGGCTCCACATGATCCTGTTGAACATGTATGGGACACAACGGAGAGGTGATTTCGTTCACAAAACCTGGACTGGCAACACTTTCGCAGTCGTGGACGCCTGTAGAGGCAGCACGGCTCGGTATTTCTGCAGGGGACTTGTCGAGTCAATGCAACTGCAAAAGGAGGTCCGACACATTATTAGGTGTCCCGTGTATTTTGTCACCTCAGTTTAAAACACAAAAATTTGAACACTTTTCCTGTGAAAAATTGATATATCCAATTTTTTACGCGATTATTGCTTATCTCACTAGGGGCAAGATAGATACTGCCTACTGGAAAATTAAAGAGACCTTTGGAGGAAAGAGAACCACTTGTATGAATATCAGGAGCTCAGATAGAAACCCAGTTCTAAGCAAAGAAGCGAAAGTAGAAAGGTGGAAGGAGTATATAGAGGGTCTATATAAGGGTGATGTACTTGAGGAGAATATTATGGAAATGGAAGAGGATGTAGATGAAGATGAAATGGGAGATACGATACTACGTGAAGAGTTTGACAGAGCACTGAAAGACCTGAGTCGAAACAAGGCCCCGGGAGTAGACAACATTCCATTAGCACTACTGACGGCCTTGGGAGAGCCAGTCCTGACAAAACTCTACCATCTGGTGAGCAAGATGTATGAGACAGGCGAAATACCCTCAGACTTCAAGAAGAATATAATAATTCCATTCCCAAAGAAATCAGGTGTTGACAGATGTGAAAATCACCGAACTATCAGTTTAATAAGTCACAGTTGCAAAATACTAACGCGAATTCTTTACAGGGGAATGGAAAAACTAGTAGAAGCCGACCTCGGGGAAGATCAGTTTGGATTCCGCAGAAATGTTGGAGCACGTGAGGCAATACTGACTCTACGACTTATCTTAGAAAATAGATTAAGGAAAGGCAAACCTACATTTCTAGCATTTGTAGAATTAGAGAAAGCTTTTGACAGTGTTGAATACTCTCTTTCAAATTCTAAAGGTGGTAGGGGAAAATACAGGGAGCGAAAGGCTATTTACAATTTGTACAGAAATCTGATGGCAGTTATAAGAGTCGAGGGGCATGAAAGGGAAGCAGCGGTTGGAAAGGGAGTGAGACAGGGTTGAAGCCTCTCCCCGATGTTGTTCTTGTTGTTGTGGTCTTCAGTCCTGAGACTGGTTTGATGCAGCTCTCCATGCTACTCTATCCTGTGCAAGCTTCTTCATCTCCCAGTACCTACTGCAACCTACATCCTTCTGAATCTGCATAGTGTATTCATCTCTTGGTCTCCCTCTACGATTTTTACCCTCTATGCTCCCCTCCAATGCTAAATTTGTGATCCCTTTATGCCTCAAAACATGCCCTACCAACCGATCCCTTCTTCTAGTCAAGTTGTGCCACAAACTTCTCTTCTCCACAATCCTATTCAATACCTCCTCATTAGTTACGTGATCTACCCACCTTATCTTCAGCATTCTTCTGTAGCACCACATTTCGAAAGCTTCTATTCTCTTCTTGTCCAAACTAGTTATCGTCCATGATTCACTTCCGTACATGGCTACACTCCATACAAATACTTTCAGAAACGACTTCCTGACACTTAAATCTATACTCGATGTTAACAAATTTCTCTTCTTCAGAAACGATTTCCTTGCCATTGCCAGTCTACATTTTATATCCTCTCTACTTCGACCACCATCAGTTATTTTACTCCCTAAATAGCAAAACTCCTTTCCTACTGTAAGTGTCTCATTTCCTAATATAATTCCCTCAGCATCACCCGATTTAATTTGACTACATTCCATTATCCTCGTTTTGCTTTTGTTGATGTTCATCTTATATCCTCCTTTCAAGACACTGTCCATTCCGTTCAACTGCTCTTCCAAGTCCTTTTCTGTGTCTGACAGAATTACAATGCCATCGGCGAACCTCAAAGTTTTCACTTCTTCTCCATGAATTTTAATACCTACTCCGAATTTTTCTTTTGTTTCCTTTACTGCTTGCTCAATATACAGATTGAATAACATCGGGGAGAGGCTACAACCCTGTCTCACTCCTTTCCCAACCACTGCTTCCCTTTCATGCCCCTCGACTCTTATAACTGCCATCAGATTTCTGTACAAATTGTAAATAGCCTTTCGCTCCCTGTATTTTATACCTGCCACCCTCAGAATTTGAAAGAGAGTATTCCAGTTAACAATGTCAAAAGCTTTCTCTAAGTCTACAAATGCTAGAAACGTAGGTTTGCCTTTTCTTAATCTTTCTTCTAAGATAAGTCGTAAGGTTAGTATTGCCTAACGTGTTCCAACATTTCTACGGAATCCAAACTGATCTTCCCCGAGGTCCGCTTCTACCAGTTTTTCCAATCGTCTGCAAAGAATTCGCGTTAGTATTTTGTAGCTGTGACTTATTGAACTGATAGTTCGGTAATTTTCACATCTGTCAACACCTGCTTTCTTTGGGATTGGAATTATTATATTCTTCTTGAAGTTTGAGGGTATTTCGCGTGTCTCATACATCTTGCTCACCAGGTGGTAGAGTTTTGTCAGGACTGGCTCTCCCAAGGCTGTCAGTAGTTCTAATTGAATGTTGTCTACTCCCGGGGCCTTGTTTCGACTCAGGTCTTTCAGTGCTCTGTCAAACTCTTCACGCAGTATCTTATCTCCCATTTCGTCTTCATCTACATCCTCTTCCATTTCCATAATATTGTCCTCAAGTACATCGCCCTTGTATAAACCCTCTATATACTCCTTCCACCTTTCTGCCTTCCCTTCTTTGCTTAGAACTGGGTTACCATTTGAGCTCTTGATATTCATACAAGTGGTTCTCTTCTATCCAAAGGTCTCTTTAATTTTCCTGTAGGCAGTATCTATCTTACCCCTAGTGAGACAAGCCTCTACATCCTTACATTTCTCCTCCAGCCATCCCTGCTTACCCATTTTGCACTTCCTGTCGATCTCATTTTTGAGACGTTTGTATTCCTTTTTGCCTGCTTCATTTACTGCATTTTTATATTTTCTCCTTTCATCAATTAAATTCAATATTTCTTCTGTTACCCAAGGATTTCTACTAGCCCTCGTCTTTTTACGTATTTGATCCTCTGCTGCCTTTACTACTTCATCCCTCAAAGCTACCCATTCTTCTTCTACCGTATTTCTTTCCCCCATTCCTGTCAATTGTTCCCTTATGTTCTCTCTGAAACTCTCTACAACCTCTAGTTCTTTCAGTTTACCCAGGTCCCATCTCCTTAGATTCCCACCTTTTTGCAGTTTCTTCAGTTTCAATCTGCAGTTCATAACCAATAGATTGTGGTCAGAATCCATATCTGCCCCTGGAAATGTCTTACAGTTTAAAACCTGGTTCCTAAATCTCTGTCTTACCATTATATAATCTATCTGATACCTTTTAGTATCTCCAGGGTTCTTCCATGTATACAACCTTCTATCATGATTCTTGAACCAGGTGTTAGCTATGATTAAGTTATGCTCTGTGCAAAATTCTACAAGGCGGCTTCCTCTTTCATTTCTCCCCCCAATCCATATTCACCTACTATGTTTCCTTCTCTCCCTTTTCCTACTGACGAATTCCAGTCACCCATGACTATTAAATTTTCGTCTCCCTTCACTACCTGAATAACTTCTTTTATCTCGTCATACATTTCATCTATTTCTTCATCATCTGCAGAGCTAGTTGGCATATAAACTGGTACTACTGTAGCAGGCATGGGCTTTGTGTCTATCTTGGCCACAATAATGCGTTCACTATGCTGTTTGTAGTAGCTAACCCGCACTACTATTTTTTTATTCATTATTAAACCTACTCCTGCATTACCCCTATTTGATTTTGTATTTATAACCCTGTAATCACCTGACCAAAAGTCTTGTTCCTCCTGCCACCGAACTTCAATAATTCCCACTATATCTAACTTTAACTTATCCGTTTCCCTTTTTAAATTTTCTAACCTACCTGCCCGATTAAGAGATCTGACATTCCACGCTCCGATCCGTAGAACGCCAGTTTTCTTTCTCCTGATAACGACGTCCTCCTGAGTAGTCCCCGCCCGGCGATCCGAATGGGGGACTATTTTTCCTCCGGAATATTTTACCCAAGAGGACGCCATCATCATTTAACTATACAGTAAAGCTGCATGTCCTCGGGAAAAATTGCGGCTGTAGTTTCCCCTTGCTTTCAGCCGTTCGCAGTACCAGTACAGCAAGGCCGTTTTGGTTAATGTTACAAGGCCAGATCAGTCAATCATCCAGACTGTTGCCCCTGCAACTACTGAAAAGGCTGCTGCCCCTCTTCAGGAACCACATGTTTGTCTGGCCTCTCAACAGATACCCGTCCGTTGTGGTTGCACCTACGGTACGGCCATCTGTATCGCTGAGGCACGCAAGCCTCCCCACCAACGGCAAGGTCCATGGTTCATGGGGGCTCCCCGATGTTATTCGATCTGTATATTGAGCAAGCAGTAAAGGAAACAAAAGAAAAATTCGGAGTAGATATTAAAGTCCACGGAGAAGAAATAAAAACGTTGAGTTTCGCCGATGACATTGTAATTCTGTCAGAGACAGCAAAGGACTTGGAAGAGCTGTTGAACGGAATGGACAGTGTCTTGAAAGGAGGATATAAGATGAACATCAACAAAAGCAAAACGAGGATAATGGAATGTAGTCGAATTAAGTCGGGTGATGCTGAGGGAATTAGATTAGGAAATGAGACACTTAAAGTAGTAAAGGAGTTTTGCTATTTGGGGAGCAAAATAACTGATGATGGTCGAAGTAGAGAGGATATAAAATGTAGACTGGCAGTGGCAAGGAAAGCGTTTCTGAAGAAGAGGAATTTGTTAATATCAAGTATAGATTTAAGTTTCAGGAAGTCGTTTCTGAAAGTATTTGTATGGAGTGTAGCCATGTATGGAAGTGAAACATGGACGATAAATAGTTTGGACAAGAAGAGAATAGAAGCTTTCGAAATGTGGTGATACAGAAGAATGCTGAAGATAAGGTGGGTAGATCACATAACTAGTGAGGAGGTACTGAATAGGATTGGGGAGAAGAGGAGTTTGTGGCACAACTTGACTAGAAGAAGGGATCGGTTGGTAGGACATGTTCTGAGGCATCAAGGGATCACCAATTTGGTATTGGAGGGCAGCGTGGAGGGTAAAAATCGTAGAGGGAGACCAAGAGATGAATACACTAAGCAGATTCTGAAGGATGTAGGCTGCAGTAAGTACTGGGATATGAAGAAGCTTACACAGGATAGAGTAGCATGGAGAGCTGCATCAAACCAGTCTCAGGACTGAAGACAACAACAACAACAACAACATTGGAGAAAAACGAAAAAAATCTGTTACAACCCAGACGAAACAAACAAAGAAAAATACCAGTTATTCAGCACCAAAATACCGGTGTAGGTTTTAACGAGTTGCTTTTTCCCATTCCTAAAGTGCAGGAGAGAGATAGTTGGAGCACTTGCTACAGTGGTGCCAACCTGTTGCAGCGCACGGCAAGCGCAGCGGCGGCGGCGGCGGGGCATCCCCGCGGCTGGGCCTGGTGCCCGACGACGCGCGCTGGACCGTCTCGCGGCTGGTGGCGGCGCCGGCGGCGGCGGCGCTGTGGCAGGTGGCCGCCGGTGACGCGGACGTCGACGACGTGGGGGGCGGCGTCGGCGCCAGGGGCGTGCGCCGGGGGCAGGCGGCTCCCAACCAGCCGCTGCTCGACGAGGGGTGAGTCGCCAGTTGCGTCTCGCTGCGTCTGTGTGTTTGTTAGAGGTGGCAGCCCTGTACAGGGGTACGGCAAACAGAGCGAGGTTTCTCACGAGGTAAGACTCGAAAACGACGTTGGAGACAGAAGCAGTGAGAAATCGAGACAAGCGGGTAACTGTAGTAGCCTATCCCCTATGTTTTGAGTCTCCACATGAAGTAAGCTGTGAAGGGGGTAACATTGCAGAGCGATATGAAGTGTGACAAGCATGTAATGGCAGTTGTGGGGAAGGCGGATAGCCGTCTTCGGTTCATTGGTAGAATTTTGGGAAGATGTGGTTCATCTGTAAAGGACACCACTTATAAAACACTAATACGACCTCGTCTTGAATTCTGCACGAGCGTTTGGGATCCCTATCAGGTCGGATTGAGGGAGGACATAAAAGCATTTCATAGGCGGGCTGCTACATTTGTTACTGGTAGGTTTGATCATCACGCGAGTGTTACGGAGATGCTTCAGGAACTCGGGTGGGAGTCTCTGGAGGAAAGGAGGCATTTGAGGCTGACTGCAGTACAATTTTACTGCCGCCAACTTGCATTTCGCGGAAAGACCACAAAGATAAGAGAGATTAGGGCTCGTACAGAGGCATACAGGCAGTCATTTTTCCCTCAATCTGTTTGGGAGTGTAACAGGGAGAGAAGATGCTAGTTGTGGTACGAGGTACCCTCCGCCACGCACCGTATGGTGGATTGCGGAGTATGTATGTAGATGTAGACGTAGAAGGGAACCAAGAAAGGTAACTAAAAGTCAGCGAGAAGAAATAAGAGCTTTAAGGGGTGTCAGGCACGTTCTAGGAGGTACATTCAAAAAGGAATGCAGGACACTGTTTTCCTCGGATAATTTGTCTTCAGAAAATGCGGAACTTGTTGTGAGACGTCTCGAAATATTCCTCCTCCAGCCCCGAAAGTTCCGTGAAGCTGCGACTGGTGGCGGCCCTATACGTAACCTTCAAAATAGCGTCTATAACGGGAGGAATGTTCCGAGCAGAGTTCTCTTCGGCGGAAAACCAGAGCATTGCAGATATTCATAAGCGCTTGCAGAATGTCTGCGGAGACCTGGCAGTGAACAAAAGCACGGTGAGTCGTTGGGCGAGGCGTCTTGTCATTCTCGTAGATAGGTCACGCAAACATCCCGCATGCCGCACAGCTCTGACTGCGGTGTTGGGACGTGCGGACACTACACTACATCACTGCTCAGCTGGATGCCTCTGTCGGTAGTGCCGACACACTCTTTCATCAGTTGTGGTTCCCAAAGGTATGTGGCCGCTGGGTCCCCCGCCGCTTAGGTGAAGACTACAGAGCAGCGAAGGGCCGTATGTGCTGAATTGCTTGTGCGTTGCGAAGTTCATCGTGACCGTTTTTTCTCGAACGTCGTCACAGGCGATGAAACATTGGTTCGTAACTTCGAACCGGAACAAAAAGTTCAAAGACGCATCTTCACCTGGTAAGGTCATGTTGACGGTCTTGTGGGACTCTCGTGGCCGTTAATGTGCTCGATGTCCTCCTCGTGGCGCAACGATCAACTCTGAAGTGTGATGTGGCGCCACTCCATGGGTTTCGGTTTTTTCAGGTTGGAAGTGATGAACCCATGTTTCAATGCCTGTGACGAGCGAGTCCGACAAAAAGTTGTCACTATCCGCCTCGTAATGCGCAAGCAAATCCGAAGAGATCGTCCTTTGTTGCTCTTAATGATGTGCTGTTAGGCGGCAAGGGAGCCAGGAACACACACCTTTGAGAATACCAGTTGATGGACAGGGCTAGCAACAGAGATGCCCAGTTTTAACCGAAGTGTCTGACTGCAATACTTCGATCACCTCGAATGAGAGTGTCCGCACGTTCCAGTACTGCAGGAGCCACACCTGTGTGCGGCTGGCCAGCGAGAGGGAGAGCGGACAGGTTAGCGCGACATTGTTGCGATAGGGAAACAGGCCTCGCCCGGCGACTCGCCGTGCTTTTGTTCACTGCCAGGTCTCCGTAGACATTCTGCAAGCGTCTACGAATATCTGCGATGCTCTGGCTTTCCGCCAGTAGAAACTCGGTGACAGTTTCCTGCTTGGAACGCACCTCTGTTGCAGACTCCATTTTGAATGCTACATGAAGCGAAGCCACCTATCGGAACTTCATGAAACTATAGGCGCTGAAGCGAAAATATTTCTCCATGTTTCACAACAAATTCCGAATTTCACCGGGAAAAAATATGTTGCGTTACGTATTGAACGGCCCTCGTATTCCGTGTTTTATATTAGTTACGAGACAATTTCGTAAGAAAAGTCGCGTAACACGTTCTTCGTTAATTTCCAATTGTTATTGATCGAGTCTCACTGCCATATTCTCATGTATCGTGTAGCTAGCATTGCCATTGTTTTCTAGAACTTTATTAGTACTTCTTTCCTCACATTTTTATTGACTGTTCTGTATTAATCTTATTAATATGATTGAATCTTTCAATATTTTTCGGTATGTGATTTTCGATTCTGAAAGAGATGGTATTTTCCAAGAAGTTGGATTCATTTACTTTCTTTTTATTTTGTGGTCGTTTGTTATAATTCTACCAACTTGATCTTTAAAATCCATGACATTTTTTGTCTAGATCGATAAGTTACAGGTCTTGGTAGTAATATTTTATTTTCAAATTTCTTTGGGCTCAGCTATAACAGATTGGATATTAGCAAACATTAGCAAACGCAGATGTCATTATATAGTTCCGTTGGTTAAGGTTATGGGTGTGAAACTCTCTTCCATTCAGTCATTGCCTCTACATATTAACAGCGTAGATATTAGTAAATATCAGATACGAACAGCATCCTTGTTATAAGCCTGGATTTGTCATTACTCTAACATTCTCTCTTTGGCAGTGACAACGGCAACTTCGGAGTCTTGTTACATTTGTTGAATTGCTCTGTAGTACGTGGTGCGGCGTGCCTCTCTGTCTAATGCTTCCCAAAACGATACGAGCTCTTTCTAATATTTAAGTGACGTGCGCAGAAAACGATGCACTGCTGACAAGGTTTCCGCGTGTTCCAGGCCGGAGGCGGTGGAGGCGGAAGGCGTCCCGGAGGCGGGCGGGCGGCGGCAGGCGGGGGCGGTGCTGCTCATGTCTGGACAGCCCCCGGCCATCGACCTGCTGCAGCTGCTGGTCAGTACACCGTTGTTTCTGGAGGCGTGCGCAGAACAGAACAGAACGCATACACCAGTGTCACAGGGCAGCCCACCACGTTCTTAGCTTAACGTTACAGGTGCTCAGTAAGGATACCGTTTGCGTTGCTCATCTTGATTGCACATCCGTACACACAGTATTATAAATGTGGGTGTACGTATGTTCCACGTCTCCTCGTAAACCACTGACCCGACTTCAGCTACACTCGATACGCGCCTCACTTTCTCTCTGGAAAGAACCGCTGTGGGGGTAAGGAGGACGTACCTAGAAGTGGTCGTGCGGATATAAAGGTAGTGTAGCCCACAACGCGACAATACCCACACTTTAGCCATCCAGTATTTGAGAATCAGCGCATTTGGTGACTTGAAAACACTTTACTCATAATCTCAAATCTCCACCAAACTTTTTCTCGCTCAAAACCCCTACAAAATGACGAAAGGAAAAAAATTTACCTCTTATACCTTTTCGGTGTTCATGCCGTAAAAATTGACTCGTGGTGTTTTAATTTACTACTTACTTACTACTAACTGTATTCGTGACACATTCTGGAAACAATATTCAGATGTACAACTGAATGTCATTTTATGACACTTATCTCAAGAGAGTTCAGGAAAAAGGACGTCAGAAACATTGAACTGTGTGAAAATGAAACAGCAGGACGGAATGTGCCAGACATACAGGTGAAATATTTGTACAAATGAAAACTAAATATGTTAAATTATGTGTAAAATATATTTGAGATGCGTAATACAAGCAAAGTCACGGGTAAAAAGCTCATCCTATACGCCTGGAACGATTTCAGCCAAATTTGGTACTCACGTTAGCTACAATCTGGAAAGTAATACTGCAGAGCTAAGAGACACCAGCCTTATATTGGGGTGAGCATGATAACATAGAGTGTGGAAGGAGGACGAGGAGATGGACAAACAGCGAGGGGGAAGGAGAAGATAGGCACAGGTAGGAGGAGATGCACAGAGATAGGGTAGGGCGAAATGCAAAGGGAGAGAGAGGAGGAGATGGACGCAGAAAGAGAAGGGGAGGAGATGAGCAGGGAGAAGGGAATAACGAGATGGAGAGGGAGAGGGGGAAGGCGGAGGTGGGCAGAGACAGGAGTAGCACAAGACTGACAAAGATAGGGGCAGGAGGAGATGGACAGCTGGAAAGTAGTAGATTGAGAGAGGGAGAGGAGGAGATGCACACAGAAGGAAAGGGGATGAGATGAACAGGGAGGGAGAGTGAGGAGAAGGTGGACAAAGAGAAGGGGGAAAAAGGAGATGGACAAAAAGAGGGAGGGGTGAAGGTGATGGACAGGGACACGGGAAATGGATAGAGAGAGGAGTGGGATAGGTGGATAAAGAGCGAGGGGATGGGTACAGAGAGGGGGCTGCAGACCATGGTTCAAATGGTTCAAATAGCTCTGAGCACTATGGGACTTAACTGCTGTGGTCATCAGTCCCCTATAACTTAGAACTACTTAAACCTAACTAACCTAAGGACATCACACACGTCCATGCCCGAAGCAGGATTCGAACCTGCGACCGTAGCGGTCTCGCGGTTCCAGACTGTAGCGCCTAGAACCGCTCGGCCACTACGGCCGGCCAGCAGACCATGTCTACAGATAAAATGTAAGAGTACATAAGAAGGACAACATAGCTGACGACCATAACATAATAATAGCAATTTTCTCATATGAGCATTTTTGTGTTAGCATAAGAGCCAACACCGTATTACGAGTGGAGGCCGAAATGCACGCGAGGGAAGAACTATACTGACGTGAGGTCTGGAACATGACAAGGAATGAGAATTCAGAAAGCGGACATAATTAGTTTGATACTTAACTTTAATCGATTAAGGATGAACGTCGCTCTTGACAGTACATGATTCACAATATTATCTGTTCAGAATACATTCTTGAAGATTAGTACTTATAGTAACTGAATAGAGCGCCTTGCTAGGTCGTAGCAAATGACGTAGCTGAAGACTATGCTAAACTGTCGTCTCTGCAATTGTGAGCGTATGTAGACAGTGAACTATTTCTAGCAAAGTCGGCTGTACAACTGGGGCGAGTGCTAGGGAGTCTCTCTAGACTAGACCTGCCCGTGTGGCGGCGCTCGGTCTGCAATCACTGATAGTGGCGACACGCGGGTCCGACGTATACTGACGGACCGCGGCCGATTTAAAAGCTACCACCTAGCAAGTGCGGTGTCTGGCGGTGACACCACAAGCATCAATGTAAAGTGCTTTGTTCGTGCTTGTTCATAAACGAGTGCTACGTCGTTCTTACCAACCCAGACACGAGTTATTCTGCTTCCACAGAACCAGAATTCCATCACTTTGTAAACTTCGTTGTCTCAAATTTTGATGTCAAGTTTATCACCAATATTATTTCTGCTACTGCTCATTATTGTTATTATTATTATTATTATTATCGTATGCATCAATTACAGTAATACACATTTAGCAAAACAAAGAAATATATATAAAAATGAACATGTGAAATTATATACAGTACACAAGTTTTAAAACGGCTCAGACTACGCTCGGATGTTGATGGACTCGATCCAGCGGAGTGCCTCGTGGGATGCTTGATGGAGCTTCTCAATGCCACCAGGGAAGCGTCTGACTGGACATTCATTCACAATGTGGCTCATTGTTTGGGTGTCACCACAGTCACACACACTGTCACTTGAAAAGCCCCACTTGTGCATCTTGTATTTGCACCTACCCTCTGCAGTCCGATATCTGTTTAACTGCACCCACACCTCCCTCAGTTGGTGGTAGGCTGGAAATGGAACTGTTGGATTGTCTACAAGTTCGTGGTTTCGGGTTCTTGTAGCTTGCCATTCACTGCTCATTATTTCCGCTTTTCTATTGTCTGTGCTCAGTAAACAGATCATTCCATTCAAAAGGGCCTATAGTTCTTTCTCAGTTTTCTCTAATAATAGTATTGTCATAAGCGAATCTTATCATTGGCATTTTCTCACTCTGGATTTTAACCTCAGTCATGAACCTTTCTTTTATTTCTGTCATTTTTATCTTTGACAGAGCAGGTTCAACAGTAGTGAGGAAAGCTGCCTCTCAACCTCGCGAACTTTTCACTCTGAGCAGTAGTCTCCCGTCCTTCCATTCTCAAAATCCCGCTTGTGCGGCTAGCGAGTTGGTCCAGGCTCCAGGCCTGATCCTTACACAAGCAGTTAGTAGGCTTGAACTTATTGATGGAGTTGTTGGGTGTCCTCCTGAGGCAGGTTATGCCAAATTATGTCCAGTTGGCGCGTTAGACTGTCGAATTCCTAAGCAGCATGGAGGGCGGTGTACATAATGGTCCTGACGTTCTCAACTGGGAGAAATCATCCAAAGTAGGGTTTGGCGAGCACCAAGACAAGCAGTAGAAACTCTGGCTGTGTGCAGGCGGGTATTATCTTTCTGAAATGCAAGCCCAGAGTGGTTTGCCATGAAAGGCAATGAAATGGGGCGTACAATGTCGTTGATGCACAGTTGTGGTGTAAGGGTGCCGCAGGTGACAACCAAAGGGGTACCATTATAAATGGCAAACCAGCCTGGGCCTACATTTCGGCAAAATAATGCCCTTCTGCACGCGACGAGCGTTTCCACTCCTTCTCTTCGTGCTTCCCAAAACTTACCTTGGCTAGCAACGTCGCCGTATCTCTTCACAATCGTGAACTTTTGGAACATTATCTCATATTTTGACGATAGAACGTTCCAGTTGGACAGTATTTGGCACGATATCCCTCGGGAGAGCATCCAATAAACGTCAGTCAATTCCAAGGTGAATAAGTGCTTGCATAAGGGTCAGAGAAGGACCAACGCGTTGTTGACTGCCTCAATTTGTGAAGTTATTTCTCTTAAATAAATCATCCAATTTTTCTGAAATTGACCAACGCGTTGTTGACTGCCTCAATTTGTGACGTTATCTCTCTTAAATAAATCATCCAATTTTTCTGAAATTGTAATCATTTATTTTTCTGTACATGCACATTACATATACCGGGTACCGTTCCATTCCGATAAATTCTTCGTCTAGCGTGGTTTTTCTTTTTTCCCTTAGAGTGCTTATATAACAGACAAAAAACCTTGAAAAGCTTTCAAATTATGTGTAAAGGTTGTTGCAAGTCGCTAAGTACTCTCAAATACCTCATGAATACAGTGTAGATAATTCACGCGGAATGAGTTACTCTGTCTCAAAACATATACATACTTTTTCTGGCTGTAATAATTGACATACATACATACATACATACATACATACGTTAATACTTGTTCCATAGACCATGAATACGACATTTCATAATGATGTGGAACGTGTTACTTTAACATAAGTTTTCTTTACTCTAAGCAATTTTTTTACAGTTACTACTTCATATTAAAAAATTCATCAGTGAGTAGAAGGAGTTGGCATTCAGAAATTCTTTTAATTTGCTTTTAAATGTTTGTCGGCTATCAGTCAGATTTTTAATGCTATTTGGCAAATGACCAAAGATTTTTGTGGCAGCATAATTCACCTCTTTCTGGGCCAAAGTGAGATTTAATCCAGAGTAGTGAAAATCATCCTTTCTTCTCGTGATGCAGCTATGCACTTCGCTGTTATTTTCGAATTGGGATGGGTTATTAACAACAAATTTCATAAGTGAATATATGTATTGCGAAGGTACTGTGAATATTCCGAGGTCCTTAAATAAATGTCTGCAAGGTGATCTTGGGTGAGCTCCAGCTATTATTATTGCTTTTGTGCAATGAATACTTTCTCTCTTAATGACGAATTGCCCCAAAATATGATGCCATATGAAAGCAGTGAATGAAAATAGACATAGTAGCCTAATTTACTGATATGTTTATCACCAAAATTTGCAATAATCCTAGTAGCATAAGTAGCTGAACCTAACCGTTTCAGCAGATCATTGATGTGTTGCTTCCAGTTCAATTTGTCATGAATGTGCACACCCATAAATTTTGAATATTCTGCCTTAGCAACAGAGTTCTGTTCATAGTCTATATTTATCAATGGTATTATGCTACTGTACAGAATTGTATAAACTGTGTTTTCTCAAAATTTTGGGAGAGTCCATTTGCAGAGAACACTTAATAATTTTCTGAAAGACATTGTTTACAATTTCCTCAGTGATTCTTGCTTGTTGATTACTATACTTGTATCATCAGCGAAAAGAACTAGCTTTGCATCTTCATGAATATAGAGTAGCAAGTCATTAACATATATTTAGAGCAATAAGGGACCCAAGACTGAATCCTGCGGGACACCATTCTTAATACCTCCCCAGTTAGAAGAATCTGTTGATTTTTGCAGACTATCTGTACTGTTACTTTCAACCTTCTGCATTCTTCCAGTTAAATGTGAATTAAATGATGTGTGCACTGTCCCACTCATTCCACAATACTTAAGCTTATCTAGAAGAATTTCATGATTCACACAATCAAAAGTCATGGGAGGTCTCAAAATATCCCAATGAGTGATGTTTAGTTATTCAATGCATTTAATATTCGATCATTATAACCTCTAATGAATTTTATTTTTTATATTCGGCCAATAATAACATCAAAAATTGAAATTAAGTTTTTGTTAGCCCTGAAAGCCATTTGACAGGTAATCTGCAAATGGGGCTCTGCACCACAAACCATGAACCATGGACTTGGTTAGCCATTTAGTAATGTAGATGTTCTGTAACATCTTCTGCAAATGTTTCAAAAACCACAAAATCTGATAACCAACATATGCTTCTAAAAACAGATTTTAAGCCCATTTCTTTTAACGTCATCTTCTTCTTCTTCATCATCTTCGCCTCAAGCGTTGGGTCCTTTTTTTGTATTTCCTGTTATGGTACCCATCCTCAGTCTTCCTTGACTACTTCTCCCAACTGGCTTAAATCTTCTGATTTGGAGAGGTAATTTTTCTGCACTCATTCTTTAGAGGTGTTCAGTCTGGTTTCTCCTATTTTCTTACATTTTACTGAGAATGCTAAAGATATTCAGTTCTTACCTAATTTTCGAATTTCGAAATCTCTTGGCTCTTGTGCATCCCTTTACTACTCTGGAAAACCTCATCTGCGTTGCATCTAGACGACTTTCTTGACGTTTACTTGTAACCCACGATAAAATTTCAATCTTCTTTCTTTCCTCCTTTTTAATTTTTCAGACATCTGTTTATTGTTCCACATATATTCCAAAACTTTGCAAATTTCTTCTCTATGTCTTCGTCATACTCATGTGTGATATCACAACCTAAATAGTTAAAAGTTTGACTTTTTCTATAGTTCTATTGTAGACCACAAAATTCTATCCATAGAGGGTATTTCCCTTTGAAACCCAATGATTTTGTCTTTTTTTTGAAACCGTCAAATGGTACTCTTCTCAAAACGTACTTAATAAATTTAGTCCCCTTTGTAGATCTTCTTCATTATTCTCCAGCAGTGTGGCGTCATCTGCGTATGACATTAATGTTAATCTGAATCCCTCCATTAAAAATTTCCTTCCATTCACAATTGCATCTTCTAAATAAATGCTGAAAAGTGTGGGTGATATGCTGCACTCTTGTCTTAGTCTTTTACTTGTGGCCATAATCTGTGTTAGAGTGCCATTTATATCTAAAATTACAGTCGTGTGTTTGTACAGACTTCTTAAAACGTTTATTAGGCATTCTGGATATCCTCTTTCTCTTGTAATTCTTCAGAGTTTGTTTCTTTCAATATTATCGATTGCCTTAGCGATGTCAATGAACGCTAAATAAGTTTCACCAATACAATTTCTCCGCTTTTCGATTATTTGTTTTATTATAAATACTCTATCTGTTGTCGGTCTGCCACTCTGAAATCCCATTTGTTCTTCGCCTAATAAACTCTAAGCTATCACCTTTAAACACTCGCTTACTATTCTTGCCGCTCCCGTCGGAGGTTCGAGTCCTCCCTCGGGCATGGGTGTGTGTGTTGTTTTTCTCTTTGATTTGACATTGTTATTGTTCATTTCTTTTTGATATGTATGAAAACGTTTATTTAATATTTAAAGCTCTTGTGTGAAGAATTGTTTGACCTGCTGCCAACCCGTCCCTCGTGAGGAATTAAAGTAACAGTAAATAAAAAAGGAAAAACTGTCCAAAATTTTATCCTACTTCGCTCTACATTTTGTTCACAGAGCCAGGGAGCAATGGCGCGCGCAGCGGCCGAGTGACGAACTACGTCTGCTGAGGGGAAGTCCCGCGCCAGCGGAGCCAGTGCTGCCATAATATGAAAAGCCGGAAGGGGAAAAACAAAACGACGGCTTTCAACGTCTCTGCGGCCTCCCAGCGTTCCCCCAGACCTTCCCAACAAACGTCCCAAAAAGTAGGATAAATAGAAAAAAAGTAATGAAACCGAACTACCCTCCCGACACCTCATTACCACGAAGCCACTCTGCAAACCCCTGCAACACAACCCGACCCTGCGTGAATGTATTCTGCAGTATCGGCGCTATCTAGAGATATCTTAACCGTGTTTACTTGTACCTGCGTTACCTTTCTAGTTGTCGCGCTGATGTATCCTTTCGCGTACGTGTGTAAGCAAATAAAATTTGTCTTCTTTTTTCCTGTGCTTATTTCTTTTTTACTGTCCCTTCTCCTTCCTCGGTCCAGGGCGGACGCATTTGTCGACGCCTGTGCCTCCACTGGGATCAAATATGTGCTCTTCCCAGGTAACACATTGTCGACGGAAACCGCGACGCTAGGGAGAGAGTGTGGGTACCCTATTCTCCCACGCACGCGCGGACTGTATAGAGAGCGACGAGAGGAAACCAGTTGTAGCATCTTATTGACGGGCAGAGTACATAAGTCGGCGGCGCTGTGTAAATAAGCAAACAGCTGCGCGGAGGAGGTGTCGGCAGAATAAACTGGAGGTCCTGCCGCCAGCAAAGCAGTGGTGCGGGACGTGGAATTCGGCGTAGTGACACGTCTCCAGTTCCTTTGCCTCCCTGGCGTATTTTTCGACGCCAACACTTCTTTTCAAATCGAAACGTTCCTCTGCAGAGTACCGCTGCTGGTACAGAAAGGAGACGCCACCAATGAGAATCGAACGCATTAAAGTGAACACACTGTGGAGTAGGACGTCAGTTTTGTTGTCTACCCCCTAAGTTATTTCACCTGGTCCTGAGCAAGCTGTAAAGGAAACCGAGGAGAAATTAGAAAGCGAATTAAAGCAGAGAAAACTAAAACTTTTAAAGTTTCACGGTGACAGTCTAGTTCTGTCGGAGATGGCTGAGGACTTAGAAGAGCATTCGAATAGAATGGAAAGTGTCTTGAAGTACATCAACAAACATTCTGCATGGGTACTTAAATGGAGTCACATTAAATCAGGACATGTGAGGGTGCCAGCTTACAAAATGAGGCATTAAACGTACTACTTGAGTTTCGACATTTGGGTAGCAAAATAACTAATGATGACAATAAAGGGTGTTTATAAATTACACTACTGGCCATTAAAATTGCTACACCACGAAGACAACATGCTACAGACGCGAAATTTAACCGACAGGAAGAAGATGCTGTGATATGCAAATGATTAGCTTTTCAGAGCATTCACACAAGGTTGGCGCCGGTGGCGACACCTACAACGTGCTGAGATGAGGAAAGTTTCCAACCGATTTCTCATACACAAGCAGCAGTTGACCTGCGTTGCCTGGTGAAACGTTATTGTGATGCCTCGTGTAAGGAGGAGGAATGCGTATCATCACGTTTCCCACTTTGATAAAGGTCGGATTGTAGCCTATCGCGATTGCGGTTTACCCTATAGCGACATTGCTGCTCGCGTTGGTCGAGATCCAATGACTGTTAGCAGAATATGGAATCGGTGGGTTCAGGAGGGTAATACGGAACGCCGTGCTGGATCCCAACGGCCTCGTATCACTAGCAGTCGAGATGACAGGCATCTTTTCCGCATGGCTGTAACGGATCGTGCAGCCACGTCTCGATCCCTGAGTCAACAGATGGGGACGTTTGCAAGACAGCCACCATCTGTACGAACAGCTCGACGACGTTTGCAGCAGCATGGACTATGAGCTCGGAGACTATCGTTGCGGTTACCCTTGACGCTGCATCACAGGCAGGAGCGCCTGCGATGGTGTACTCAACGACGAACCTGGGTCCACGAATGGTAAAACGTCGTTTTTTCGGATGAATCCAGGTTCTGTTTCCAGCATCATGATGGTCGCATCCGTGTTTGGCGACATTGCGGTGAACGCACATTGGAAGCGTGTATTCGTCATCGCCATACTGGCGTACCACCCGGCGTGATGGTATGGGGTGCCATTGGTTACACGTCTCGGTCACCTCTTGTTCGCATTGACGACACTTTGAATAGTGGACGTTACATTTCAGATGTGTTACGAACCGTGGCTCTACCCTTCATTCGATCCCTGCCAAACCCTACATTTCAGCAGGATAATGCACGACCGCATGTTGCAGGTCCTGTACGGGCCTTTCTGGACACAGGAAATGTTCGACTGCTGCCCTGGCCAACACATTCTCCAGATCTCTCACCAATTGAAAACGTCTGGTCAATGGTGGCCGAGCAACTGCCTCGTCACAATACGCCAGTCATTACTATTGATGAACTGTGGTATCGTGTTGAAGCTGCATGGACAGCTGTACCTTACACGCCATCCAAGATCTGTTTGACTCAATGCCCAGGCGTATTAAGGCCGTTATTACGGCCAGAGGTGGTTGTTCTGAGTACTGATTTCTCAGGATCTATGCACCCATATTGCGTCAAAATGTAATCGCATGTCAGTTCTAGTATAATATATTTGTCCAATGAATACCCGTTTATCATCTGCATTTCTTCTTGGTGTAGCAATTTTAATGGCCAGTAGTGTAGTTACACGAAAGAATCCTTATGAAAACGAATTACAGAAAATTTACAGAAACGTTTGATACACCATTCAGTAGAGTATCTTCGTTTTATTAATTAATTATCAATGGTGCTACCTTCTGTAACGCGACACATTTCCCATCTGCAATTAATTCCCTGGCAAATTTCCTATGAAGCAAGTCTCGGTGTATGGTGGCAACTCCTCCTGTTATGTTGTCGCAGCTCATCGACGTTTCCCAGAGGAGGAGAAACAAACAGAAGTCCATGTGGGCTGAATCAGGTGATTATGGCTGGCAGGATATTGTTCCACCGCGTCCGATGCAAGTCGACACATTCCTGCGTAGGTATGCGGACAACTTCATAAACGATGAGGGGTACCGCGCCATAAGTAACGATTCCTTCGAAGTGGTGGCTTGTCTTGCGATGTTTAGTCCTGATTTGTGTGTCAAGTGTAGCAGCGAATTTTAACTCGTGAAACAACAAACAACCCTGCGCACACTCTGCACTATTGTACGGCTCCGTGGTGATTGTTGGAATAACTCATTCGCGCATGCCACCTGGCGGTAATGTTGGGCGCAGACAGTGTTAGGCGGCAGTAAAACTTGAAGGTATGCTGCATTCAGTACTGTACCAAATATTTCTGTAAGTTATTTACCCTTTTCACTATTAAAGATTCCTTTGGCATAACTTCTGTTATTTGGGGAGCACAATCACTGACGACAATAAATGTATCACAGATATAAAGAGAAGAATGGCCTTGGCAAAGCTAGCTTTCCAAAATAAAAGGAATTTACTAGCAGACAATCGTATAAGCCTAGAAAGTAGGAAAGAGTTTGCCAAAACTTTTGTCTGGAGTGTCTTAACACACGGATGTGAAGCGTGGACTCTGGGAAAGGCAGAGAAAAAGAGACTCGAAGCAATGGAAATGTGGATATGGAGAGGAATGACGAAAACAAGCTGGGTATATAGAAAAACTAATGAATAGGTCTTAAGTGAATGAAAACAGAACGCTGCTAAATTAAATAGGAAGAAGAAAATCAAAAATGATAGGGCACATAATGAGACACAATCAGTTGCTAAAGAATGTATTTGAAGGAAAAGTTTTAGGGAAAAAACCAAGAGGCAGATCAACAGCAACGTATTTTAATAACATCAAAGAAGATATGGTGATAAAATCGTATGAAGAATTGATGAGGATGACAATGGAGAGAGGAACGTGGCTAAATCGTCAAGGCATAGCCTTTAGTTTATGATGATGATGATTGGTATAACTAGTTTATAAACGCATTGTGCACAGAAGAAAAACGTTTCTGAAAATGAGAAATTTGCTAACATCGAATATAAATTTAAGTGTTAGGTAGTCTTCATCTAGAGTGTAGCCTTACAGGGAAGTGAAATATGGACGATAAATTGTTAGACAAGAAGAGAAGCTTTTGGAATGTAATGTTGGAGAAGAATGCTGAAGATAAGATGGATAGATCCGATAAATAGTCACGAGGTGCTGAATCTAACTGCAGAGGAAAGAAATTTATGGCACAAACTGACTCAGAGAGGGACTCGGTTGACAAGGAACGTCCTGAAGAATCAGGAAGTCCACACTTTGGTAACTGAGGGACGTGTAGATGATAAAAATGTACAGTGAGACCTAGGCATGAATACAAATGGAATTAGGGTGCGGTAGTGATGAAGTGCCTTGCAAGGGACAGACCAGCGTAGAGATGTACATCAGATCAGTCTTCAGACTGAAAACAACAGCTACCGCTACGTGACTGTCATACTATACTCTGAGGATCAAATAAATCTGCACAAATTTTCAAGACGAGTACTTCACATCTGGGCTAGAGCACTGCGTCATGTGAACACAAGATTGGTGAAAGCTTGTCAGTCTTTATGTCAGTCTTTCCCTACATAGAGGGTCAACAAACTTACAGGGTGACAATTCTTGAGCTATATGAAAGAAACGTACATTAGTTACAAATTACGGCGTCACACACATTAGTCAACATGCAAACGTCACTACAGATATTCCGATTTAGGTTATGACATGTTCGATATGCCTTCCACCATTGGTGATGACGTGGCGCAGATTAATAGCGAAATTCTGCATGACCCGCTGAAGTGTCAGGACATCGATGCTGTCCATGACCGCCTGAATTCCTATTTTCAGCTCGGCACTGGTTTTGGGGTTATTGCTCTGCAACTTTTCTTAAATGTCGACCCACGAAAAGGAGTCACGTGTTCTTATCATCCGGAGAATATGTCGGCCAATCGAGGCCAATGCCAGTGGCCTCTGAGTACCCCAGAGCCAGAATGCGGTCCCCAAAGTGCTCCTCCAGGACAATAAACACTCTCCTGCATCGTTGGGGCAGGAAACTGTTCTCTTAAATTTAGACCCACAAAAAGGAGTCGCATGTGTTCACATCCTGAGAATATGGTGGCCAATCGAGGCCCATACCAGTGGCCTCTGAGTACCCCAGAGCCAGAATGCGGTCCCAAAAGTACTCCTCCAGGACAATAAACACTCTCCTGCATCGGTGGGGCCGAGCTCCGTCTTGCATAAACCACATCTCGTCGAAATCAGTCACTTTGGATAACCAGGATGAAATCATCTTCCAAAACCTTCACGTTCTGTTCAGAAGTCACCGTGCTATCAAGGAATGTCGCACCCATTATTCCGTGGCTGGACATTGCACACCACACAGTCACCCATTGAGGGTGAAGGAACTTCTCGATCGCGAAATGCGGATTCTCAGTCCCCCAAATGCGCCAATTGTCACGTGAAAATGGCCGACATCAAGAAGGCGCGTGCGCATGCGCCTATTAATTCCCATCATACCCCGGAGCCGACGGTGAAGTTTGAACGTCCTAACGAAAACCGTTCAGAAATTATGACGATTTTATTTCATGTATACAACTGTCACCCTGTAGATCAACGTTTAATCGGCATCCACGATACCTGATTACTTTCTGTTACATTCCCTGAGTTGATGAGGTGGGGAAGTATCCTTGTGAGGCATCAACTGCAGATAGAGAACAGACAGGCCAGTACAAAAAAACTTCAGTATCGGCGAGAAGTGTCGTCAAACAAGAACTGATCAAGTATTTTTTTTAACACGTCCTGTATACCCTGAAATATCTCTACACTGTGTCTCTTTTTAACACCAAGAAATGTATAGTTCTGCAAAGCACTGTGGGATTAGACCGGAAACAGCAGTGCCCAACGACAAAATAACTGAAAAACCTGAGAGCAGACGACGTTTGCTGATATCACCGAACAGCTGACATAAAATATAACGTAAGTAAAATCAACGTCTGTAGCAACGAACTGTTTTTAGATCTACAAAGTAATTCAAATAGTAAATATGTTTTTATTACAGTGAGCTGACGATATTTTATATCAATTAAACGAAACACTGTGAATGAAAAATTACATGCTACTGGTGTAATATTCCACAGTAATTATTCTTTTACAAACCGTTTTTTGACTGTTATGCCATCGTCATAAACAAAGATAAATATGTGTGAACGAGAAGTTTTTGTAGGATCAAGATTTTAAACTATTGCATCTACAGAGTACCTCAGCTGATTTCCAAACATGGCACATGTTAATTTAGATTTAGGAGTAGAACTAGAGTAATTATTTTAGGAAAAGTCCGCTGTAATACTATTCAGCTCAGAAGAGAATATGTGACACATTAAATAATAATCGCATGATAAATTACAGCAATGGTTCTGAGAAGAAAAATAAGTTGAGCAACATATAATAAACTTTGGTGACATGTTCCAAGGGCGTGACTGAACACGATTATCTTTTCCGTAATAGATCCACTATTACAAACACCTAAGATATTACAAGTGAGACTAAACAGGTAAGTGAAACATGATTACACAAGGTAACACTTTAACAGGGCGAGAGTACTACAGCAACTGAGGCAAAGGAAAAACTTTGGCTTGTGAGTGCGAGGTGGAGTTCGCAAAGTGGTGTTGGAAGGAATTACTAGCAGTATCTGCCGTTAGAAGTGGCGAATAAGGGAACTGTGTCTGACCATTCAGTACTACGTTTGGGCGAATTTATTAATTACACTTGTTCAAGGTAGTTTATCTTCCTTCTTTTGTGGATGTGATGCACAGCAATCCATGTTGCGAGTTGTAACTGTGGCCTTCTTTAACTAGGTGGTGTGCGAAAGTAGTCTCTAGCTTATATGGTGTTCCTTCAGCTGGAGGATACTGCGCTGCCAGACTAGCCTATGTAGGATTTGCCACAATTGCGAGGAATGTTGTGTATTCCCTGATGTGCTGTCTTCACCACTGAGCAAAAACTGTCCAATAGTGTTATGTACATAAAATGATATTTTATAGTTCCCAGATTTAAGCTTTCTGGCCATAGCGTGAGACACTTTTCCTAAATATTGAACCGTGCACCATTTATGGGGTCTTTCGAGCACAGGGTAAAGGAGAGGACACCAGGTTCTTTCTTTGTTTTTATGCATTATTCACCAACGCAGGAGCGTAGCCATTGCTTCATACTATTTGTTTGTATTTAGTTTGGAAGTTGTGGCTATAGTCTGTCTAAAGCTAAGAGACGAGGTATTGGCGAAAGTAAAGCTGTGAGGGCTGGTGGCGAAAGTAAAGCTGTGAGGGCTGGTGGCGAGTCGGGCTTTGGTATCTCAGACGGTAGAGCACTTGCCCGCGAAAATCAAAGGTCACGAGTTCGAGTCTCGGCAGGCTCACAGTTTTAATCTGCCAGAAAGTTTCACAGTTTATCTAATCTAAACAGACTGACATCGCACTTTTACTTTAATAATTTACCTCGTTTTAGTCTTCAATCAAACATTTGCAGTTCTCATCTTTGAAAACTCATGATGGATAAAAAAATTACCTTTCTATAATGTTACGAGATAAGCAAATTTAATATAATATTCAAGCAATTATTTTTGTCTGTAAGGCCTGATGCTCCAGTTTAGCTGCCTACGTGCAATGTCAGCGTACACAATTAAAATAATTACTTTCAATAAAACTGTACCTCTGGCCTAAAATGAAATGGAAATTATTACGAGACGCCGTTTTACATTTCCTGGGATTAAATCCTTTCAGTACTTTCAGAATTAAATAGGTATGAAGAAATTTTTATCAATTTTAACAGCAAAGGCGTCGCTTCAACAATGCAATTACAAATGGCCAGGGCAACATTTAATTGTTACGTAATTAAATAAAGGGGACAGGGAAGTTACTTTCTTGCTATTAACAAAAACACATAGTGCATTACCCAGTAGAAATAATTCTTTACAGACCGTAATCTAAACGCGACATCAGAACCAACCTGGCACAGAAGACAAAGAAGAAGAAGGCAAGAGAAGACAATTAAATCTTTTTATATACTACGATACAGAGATAATAGTAATTACAATTCTCTGAGCACGTATAGCGGCTCCATTGTAGTCACATACCGATAAAGTGATTTACATTGCTTTTTTCCAGAAGCGATGCTATATGACGCAACGGCAGAAATCTCTCTGTATAATAATAAATATTGTAGAATATTAGACCCGAGTCGCGTGTTTCCTCATTCATAATGCATAAAATATTCTACCAAGAACCACCGGAACAGTAAATTAATGCAAAACGAAACACGTTTGGTGACAAGCAGCAGATTTCACATAGCTGCGATAACGATTAACCCTTTCATGGTTAACATTCATTTTTCGTATATTTGAAAAATAAAAGGTCAAAAATTGTCATTCTTTGTGATGAATAATACACTTTCACTACCAAAAAAAAAATTTTTGAGGTGACCGGTTTTGAAAATCGGTGAAGGGCACTTGTCCCCCACGAAGCTGAATAGATTCACGCTTTCCTGTGAACCTTGGATTTTCAGAGTTAAATTGTTAATTTTAGAATAATTTGATCAGGATTACAATTATGGAAAAAAGCATAACAAATCAGTAATAAAACACGACAGTGAAAAAACACGAAATATCGCAAGCACGTTTTCGACATATCATCATATGAGGACGGTTTCGATGTAACACACACCAACGTTTTCTACATTCTATGAAGTTTTCTGAGGCGTATACCTGCAACTACATGAAAATTATGTACAAACCAGCAGAATTACTGGGTTATTTACTAACGCTTCAAAACAATGTCTGTGAGTATAATAAAACGCAATTAATTACTTCAGGCAGCTGGGAATGGAGAAGAACGTGCAACTACATAAAAATTACGTACAAAACAGCAGAATTACTGGGTTGTATAGGAATGTTTCAAAACGACGTCTGTGATGTATGACAAACCACAAATAGTTACTTCAGACATTCTTGGAATGGAGAATATGGTGAGTAGATCTGATTTTCATAGAACAAACGCGCTGTGCCGCCTATAGACACACACCGATCCATTTCATCGCTCACACTCCATGGGCCTGGGTGTTTTTCTTTCCAAATTCCGAAAGCATCTCGGTAAGTGCTAACACTAGGCACATATAAGATACAGATGTCCCTGTGCTTAAATGCGCCTATTACTTTAGGGGGAGATACGTATCCCATGAACCACGGAAGTGCTAACAAAAATCTTCTGGTCAATATATTGTGCATGTCCTTCCCTTCATAAAATAACAGTTGGTCAGGGTAAAAATTTGCAGCTATTATTAATGTCTCTTATTTTGAACTGCTCGCATAGGGTATCGCGCAGGGCGCTGACTTTCGAGATACGGAGGTGACCCGTTAGCCAGAGGGAGGTGAATCATAGGGTTGCACACTGGCCAACCTGAGCGTGGTTTTCTGGGGGTTTCCCACGCTCTTTTAGGTAAATGCTGGGCTGGCTCCCAAATTCCACCGCAGAGAGTACGATACACAACGAGGTAAAATGTGATGACACACACACAACAAATTGTGATCAACAGTGGGTCCACACCTTTAATATGATTATTGAAACCAGTCATTCCACATGTCGATTGTAAAATATTTATTGCGGTACCAATTCCGACATTTTTTCATTGTCAATCATTCCAAAATCGAAAAGTATACATTTTTGTTCATTGTGCGTGTAGTTTTTAGAGTTTTGTGTCTCAGTCTGTAACAACGAAACCCCTGTAAGATCACTCTCTTTTACCACCGTCTGTCTGCCTGCATGACTAATAAGAATCCTTTTCCTCAGGAACGGTTAGACATATCAAGCTCAAACTTACGCCACATACTAAGACCTATGGTCCCTTTGCAGTATAATAAAAGTTAGCTTCCAGGTGGAAGCAATTAAAAGATACGGCCATTTATGTCGCAGATTTTGATACTCGAATTGTTATAGTACAGAAGAATGCTGAAGATTAGATGGGTAGATCACATAACTAATGAGGAAGTATTGAATAGGATTGGGGAGAAGAGAAGTTTGTGGCACAACTTGACCAGAAGAAGGGATCGGTTGGTAGGACATGTTCTGAGGCATCAAGGGATCACCAATTTAGTATTGGAGGGCAGCGTGGAGGGTAAAAATCGTAGAGGGAGACCAAGAGAAGAATACACTAAGCAGATTCAGAAGGATGTAGGTTGCAGTAGGTACTGGGAGATGAAAAAGCTTGCACAGGATAGAGTAGCATGGAGAGCTGCATCAAACCAGTCTCAGGACTGAAGACCACAACAACAACAACAACAACATTGTTATAGCGGAGCCAACGTAGCCCCTGAGGGCCGGCAACCCATATAACACCACAGAGGACGAGATTGTCTATGCCTAAAGGCGTAACCAAAAGCACCAGTGTAAACACCGGCTATTTACACACATGATAATGGAAACAGACATTCCGAGCACTACTTCCTGCAGGGGGAGCTCGAGTCATGGCCTGCAGGAAGAATCACTACGCCGAAATCTGATTGGCTGGAGAAGGCTATTTAGGGGCTAGAACGAGGCCTGAAGTACAACAGTTGAAGCCGGATTTCGACCTCGACTTCTGCAACCGTCGAAGATTACGTCTTCGTCTCGGAATCGGACTGTGACTAGTGTGTGAGTGTTACCACGAACCTTTGTGGAAAATAAGAAGTGAACTTTTGGTTTGGTTGCCTCAATTAAGAGACTTTTTTCGTTATTGCTACCTTTCGTTTGTATGTTCAGTGAACCTACATTAAATAAGTTGTGTTGTGAAAAACTGTGAATTGTCAGTCACTACACGAATGGCAAGAAGAAAGCTTTCAATGTATAAATGAAGGGAAAAATTAGAAAACTATTAATTTTTAATTGTATCATACGAAAAAATATTTCTTTTGTCATTTGTTATCCGTCATCGCAGGGTTTCGAAGTACACGTAAAACGAAAAATTAGAAAACTATTAATTTGTAATTTAATCACACGAATAAATATTGCTTATGTCATTTGTTGTCCGTTATCACACTTGAAATTAAAACATTCTTTGAAGTCCCGGACCGATATCTTGCCAGTATCAATGTCGACAAGAGATTCTTGATTCCCAGACTGGATGGACTATCTATATTCACAATTAAGACCGTAAGGAATTTTAAGTGCTCGACTCCTACTCGCCCGTGTCCAGCTTTTAAGGTGGTTGCTGCTGTTGTGCTAGCCACGTGCCTCGTGTTCACACTGTGTGTCAAAGGGCAACTGTACGTTTTATACCAGCATAGTTATTTGGATTCAAATTGCTGGTCTATGTGCGAGGAGTCACTGCTTTGCTTGGGCTCAACAATTTCTTTCTTTTCCTTACGTTAGCGTAAGCATAAAGACACCACTTCTTGACACCAGTAACGATACATGATACGAATGGACGTGTCGTTCACGGGCCACCTGATGACGAGCATGTGGGGATGCGTATGTGGCCACCCGCTGATTTATTCGATTCTGGGTCAGAACATGCAGTACACGTGCACCCAATTCTTGTTCCAGCATGTCACAACTGGACGTTGTAGAGCAGAATTTTAACACCACACGGTAAGTAGGTTCCAACACCACAAGGTAAGTTGTTTTTTTTTTTTTTTTTTTAGTAGTGATTCTCTAGCAGAAAGAGGTTCCTTCTCAATGGTCTGAAGATAACCACACTAGTGGTCTAAACCGGTCACATTAATAAGTAAATCGTGTTCAAGACTGTTTTTAATAGTAAATATTTGTAACTCATTGATCACTGCTACTCCCATAATGTATTCAAAAGTAACAAGGTAAGTACCCTAATGTTGTTAGTTGTTATCTACATCTGCATCTACATACATACTCCGCAATCCACCATACGGTGCGTGGCGGAGGGTACCTCGTACCACAACTAGCATCTTCTCTCCCTGTTCCACTCCCAAACAGAACGAGGCAAAAATGACTGCCTATATGTCTCTGTAAGAGACCTAATCTCTCTTATCTTGGTGGTCTTTCCGCGAAATGTAAGTTAGCGGCAGTAAAATTGTACTGCAGTCAGCCTCAAATGCTGGTTCTCTAAATTTCCTCAGCAGCGATTCACGAAAAGAACGCCTCCTTTCCCCTAGAGACTCCCACCCGAGTTCCTGAAGCATTTCCGTAACACTCGTGTGATGATCAAACCTACCAGTAACAAATATAACAGCCCACCTCTGAATTGCTTCGACGTCCTCTCTCAGTCCGATCTGATAGGGATACCCAACGCTAGAGCAGTACTCAAGAATAGGTCGTATTAGTGTTTTATAAGCGGTCTCCTTTACAGATGAACCACCTCTTCCCAAAGTTCTACCAATGAACCGAAGACGACTATCCGCCTTCCCCACAACTGCCATTACATGCTTGTCTCACATCATATCGCTCTGCAATGTTACGCCCAAATATTTAATCGACGTGACTGTGTCAAGAGCTACACTACCAATGGAGTATTCAAACATTACAGGATTCTTTTTCCTATTCATCTGCATTAATTTACTTTTATCTATATTTAGAGTTAGCTGCCATTCTTTACACCAATCACAAATCCTGTACAAGTCATCTTGTATCCTCCTACAGTCACTCAACGACGACACCTTCTCGTACACCACAGCATCATCAGCAAACATTCATCGGAGGTGAGGGTATCATCTGGAGTGCCCTAGGGAAGTGTGGTAGGTTCGCTGTTGTTTTCTATCTACATAAATGATCTTTTGGATATGGCGGATAGCAATGTCGTGGACATTGTCGCTGTTGTTTTCTATCTACATAAATGATCTTTTGGATATGGCGGATAGCAATGTCGTGGACATTGCTATCCGCCATATCCAAAAGATCATTTATGTAGATAGAAAACAACAGCGAACCTACCACACTTCCCTAGGGCACTCCAGATGATACCCTCACCTCCGATGAATTTACGTAACTGCAGCGTATTTTATTTGGTGTCTGCTTTCAGAGTAGTTAACGATGACAAAATGCCGAAATTACAGTCGCAATAAATATTTTTTAAGAGCCATAGGCGGAATGATTAGATTCAATAACACAAATAGATGGCGTACAACTTGGCTTCCTTACGTTACCTTGAGGACTCTAGCGCCACGAAGGACACCTGGCAGCACAGTTAAATACACTAAAAGCTAAACTCCGTCCGAACAGGCCTCGGAAGGTCCGACGGTACCGACCGGCCGCCGTGTCATCCTCAGACCACAGGCGTCACCGGATGCGGATATGGAGGGGCATGTGGTCAGCACACCGCTCTCCCGGTCGTATGTCAGTTTTCGAGGCCGGAGTCGCTACTTCTCAGTCAAGTAGCCTCACAAGGGCTAAGTGGACCTCACAAGTAGCCTCACAAGGGCTAAGTGGACGTCGCTTGCTAACAGCGCGCAGCAGACCGAACGGTCGCCCATGCAAGTGCGAGCCAAGCCCGACAGCGCTTAACTTCGGTGATCTGACGGGAACCGGTGTTACCACTACGGCAAGGCCGTTGGCAGTTACATACACTGCCCGCCAAAAAAGGTGAAGCACGAAGAGGGGGGAGGCGAAACGAACTATAGGGCTACAGAGCGTATGTAACGATATTTCTGTGATCGCAATGGCTAGGTAAGTTTACAAGGAATTTGGCAGCGTGACGCCACTTATGAGTGTGATGTTGCTCGCTCTCTCTGGCCTGGATGCACGCACTGGGTGTCGTCTAGACGTTGTATCCTCTTCTTGGCACGACTGTTGTAAGTGGTTCCTGATACTCTGCATACTGGCAACGGGACGCAGTTGACATCCGAGCCAGTCCGACACTTGTTCTGTCAGGGGCAGATATGGGGACCTTGCTGGCCGCGGGAGTACCTCAACATGACGCAGACAGTTCGTAGAGACCGAACGTTGTCCTGTTGAAAAATGGCATCACCATACTGTCACACTAGAGGTAACACCTGAGGACGCAGGTTGTATGTGACTTACTGCTGTGCTATCAGGATTCCCTCAGTCGCCTGGAGTGGTAACAGATGCTTTCCCACACCATGACGACCGCCGCGCCTCTCCGACACACTGGAAGGAATGGAACGCCCCTCCGTGTCGCCGCCGTACTTGCCGACGATGGTCGTTCAGGACACTGAGAAACCGCTCTTTGTCACGCTACCACTGCACACTCAGCCGTTTGTGTTGCGGTGTTATCGGCGGGCTGGACATGACACAGCAATTCCCCAGTCCGGCTGCTACTCGTCTCCCACCAATGGTGCGAGATGACACAGGCTGCGTTATGTATTCCCGGACGACGACCGCACATTTCGAGGCGCTACAGTGCGGTTGGTGCACACGGCGATCCCACCTTGTGTTGGCCAGACGTGGTCCACCGCAACCTTGACGGCAAATACGCGTGCCCTCGCGATCCCACGCAGTCCAACGTCGCACCGCGGTCACGTCCGAATGTGCCGCAAAACCCGCGGCAGGCACCTCCGTGTCCATCACAGTGATAACTCAGCAACTGGCCTTGTTAACGCCCTCGAGTACAAAAGTTGGACTCCTAACAGCACCAAACACGAACAGCACTCACGCACTTCTGGAGGCCGTTCTACCTGTCACGGAGAATCGCAGCGGTACTGATTTACATACCCGACGATAGCGCGGCCGAGGTCCACGTTAAATTGAACTCCGACCATGTCTTCGGCGTGGATCACTTTTTTTGCCATTTTCACAAATGTTGCAAGGTGCAGACACCGCACCAGAACAGATAAACGCCAAGGGAAAGAAAATCGCTGTCCCATGTTGCGGTGTCGTGTTGTGTTGGTACATAAGCTCATTGCGATCTTGTTTTGTATTTTGGTATACCTGTTGCTATGCGGGTATTTATCGATTGTTGTTTTTTATTTGTAGTTCACACTTGCTATTTGAGTTTACATATTGTCATTTTGCCATTTGGAGATAGCGAGTGGTGCTGTCGACGCTACAAAACAAAGTGCCAAGTGCAATATTGGGAATATTTCTGACATGTTCTCTCTGAGTTGAATAGAGAGATCATAGTAGTGGAAGCAGCAAAACATTTGCACCGTGTATGGGTGCGTGTGTGTGTGTGTGTGTGTGTGTGTGTGTGTGTGTGTGTGGTCTTCAGTCCTGAGACTGGTTTGATGCAGCTCTCCATGCTACTCTATTCTGTGCAAGCTTCTTCATCTCCCAGTACCTACTGCAACCTACATCCTTCTGAATCTGTTTAGTGTATTCATCTCTTGGTCTCCCTCTACGATTTTTACCCTCCACGTTGCCCTCCACTACCATATCGGTGATCCCTTGATGCCTCAGAATATGCCCTCCCAACCGGCCTCTTCTTCCAGTCAAGTTGTGCCACAAACTCCTCTTCTCCCCAATCCTATTCAGTACCTCCTCATTAGTTATGTGATCTACCCATCTAAGCATTCTTCTGTAGCACCACATTTCGAAAGCTTCTATTCTCTTCTTGTCTAAACTATTTATCGTCCACTTTTCACTTCCATACATGGCTACACTCCATACAAATACTTTCAGAAACGACTTCCTGACACTTAAATCTATACTCGATTACATTAGAACAAATAAGCCCTCGGTCACAAATATTAAGTCAAAATTGACCAGGTTTCGACGCTACTATGAGCGTCGTCTTCAGAATTAAACTAATTGTTCTAAAACATATTAATTCTGAAGACGACGCTCATAGTAGTGTCGAAACCTGGTCAATTTTGACTTAATATTAGTGACCAAGGGCTTATTTATTCTAATATAATTCTGACACGGTCACTGAACTTTAGCAGCTATGTTCAAAGTTTTAACTATGCTCGATGTTAACAAATTTCTCTTCTTCAGAAACGCTTTCCTTGCTAGTCTACATTCTCTCTACTTCGACGATCATCAGTTATTCTGCTTCCCGAATGGCAAAACTCATTTACTACTTTAAGCGTCTCATTTCCCAATCTAATTCCCGCATCATCACCCGATTTAATTCGACTACATTCCATTATCCTCATTTTGCTTTTGTTGATGTTCATCTTACATCCTCCTTTAAGGACACTGTCCATTCCGTTCAGCTGACCTTCCAGCTCCTTTGCTGTCTCTGACAGAATTACAATGTCATCGGCGAACCTCAAAGTTTTTATTTCTTCTCCATGGATTTTAATTCCTACTTAGAATTTTTCTTTTGTTTCCTTTACTGCTTGCTCAATATACAGATTGAATAGCATCGGGGAGAGGCTACAACCCCGTCTCACTCCCTTCCCAGCCACTGCTTCCCTTTCGTGCCCCTCTACTCTTATAACTGCCATCTGGTTTCTGTACAAATTGTAAATAGCCGTTCGCTCCCTGTATTTTACCCCAGCCACCTTTAGAATTTGGAAGAGAGTATTTCAGTCAACATTGTCAAAAGCTTTCTCTAAGTCTACAAATGCTAGAAACGTAGGTTTGCCTTTCCTTAATCTATTTTCTAAGATAAGTCGTGGGGTCAGTATTGCCACACGTGTTCCAACATTTCTACGGAATCCAAACTGATCTTCCCTGAGGTCGGCTTCTACCAGTTTTTCCATTCATCTGTAAAGAATTCGTGATAGTATTTTGCAGTCTTGAGTTGTTAAACTGACAGTTCGGTAATTTTCACACCTGTCAATACTTGCTTTCTTTGGGATTGGAATTATTATATTCTTCTTGAAGTCTGCGGGTATTTCGCCTGTCTCATACATCTTGCTCACCAGGTGGTAGAGTTTTGTCAGGACTGGCTCTCCCAAGGCTGTCAGTAGTTCTAATTGAATGTTGTCTACTCCCGGGTCCTCGTTTCGACTTAGGTCTTTCAGTGCTCTGTCAAACTCTTCATACCACTGAACAGGGCACGGAACAAAATGGTTTTCCCGGTTTAAAGGGGACCGGTTTGGCATTAGGACCATCTTCGGTGTTTGTTGAAGACCGTTTAAACGCATCAATCCACAATGATCCACGCCAGTGTACTCGAGAAGTGGCAAATGTGATGAACTGTGATCATTCCTTCATAATGCGACATTTGCGTGCAATGCGGAAGATACAGGAATCTGGCGTTTGAGTATCACATGTTCCAAAACAAAATCACAAATACCAGTTAGTGGCCGTTTGTGCATCTCTGCTTGCACGTTATCAGTTGGCTCGTGAACAATACAGACCATTCCTATCCTGTAGAGCTACTGGTGGCAAGAAACGGCGTCTTCATGCTAACACAAGGAAAAGAAAGGAATGGTTGAGCCCAAACAACTCAGCAGCTCCCCGTACAAAGACTTGCGCGCATCCACAAAAGACAATGCAATGCATCTGGTGGGGCAGCGACGGTGTGGTGTGCTACGAATTGCTTCCCCGAGGTGTAACCATTGCTGCTGGCTCTTATTGTCAACAACTGAGACGTCTTGCAGACGCAGTCCGAGAACAACGACCAGGAAGACTGCGTGAAGCGATGTTACTCCATGTTAACGCCCGCCCGCATTCTGCTAGACTGACGAAAAACACGATACAGGAGTTTTGTTGAGAAGTCGTTCCGCACCCAACATATTCACCTGATCTTGCACCCTCAGATTTTCACCTTTCCCGCTGTCTATCGAACAACCTTCGAGGAACTTCGCTCTGGGATGAAACTAGTCTCCGAACATGACTCTACCAGTACTTCGCCTCGAAACCACACGATTTCTATAGCGCGGAAGTAGAAAAGTTACTCCAGCGATGGCAGACTGCTGTAAATAGTGGAGCAGAACATGTTAGTAACTAACGTTTATGTTACATTTATCTGCTGTGTTCATTAAACTTACGGGAAAACGCTATGAACTTTGTACTGACCTAATAGAAGCTGGTAACCTTATTATGTGACTCCTGCCGAACGTTGAGACACCTGCTGGTGTGTGGTGACGTCACGAGGGTGACAAGGCGGCGCCTCCAGCAGCAGGTGGCGGCCACGTGTGCCGTCAGGACGCAGCAGTGCGTGCGCACGCACGACCTCACGCATCACGCAAGTCGCCGTGCGTATCTCGTTACGCAGCGCACGAGCGCACCGACGTGAAACGCAAGCTCCACTTCCAGCAGCCACGAACTGCTAGTCAACTGGACACTGGGCCTGGAGTGTTACCTCCACGGCTTGTCCGTACTAGCTCGGACGTTATAGACCGAGCGAGGTGGCGCAGTGGTTCGACACTGGACTCGCATTCGGGAGGACGACGGTTCAATCCCGCGTCCGGCCATCCTGATTTAGGTTTTCCGTGATTTCCCTCAATCACTCCAGGCAAATGCCGGGATGGTTCCTCTGAAAGGGCACGGCCGACTTCCTTCCCCATCCTTCCCTAATCCGATGAGACCGATGACCACGCTGTCTGGTCTCCTTCCCCTAAACCAACCAACCAATCGGACGTTATAGAACTCCCCAACGTATACGAGCCTCTGACAAAGGAAGATCGTGCTGCAGGTGAGCCACCTCTGTTAGCATCGAACGTACCCAGCTGAGTGCACTGCGTGTCACGAAGCGGCGTGCGCCACCTGGTCCTTGTCCGCAGACAGCCCTTTGTAACGCCGAACTGACCACCAGCTGCCACGAGACTGACAACACTGCTAGCAATCTGACAACGCTGTGTTGTTCTCCCTGCATAGGCCGGTGTGTTCATCCCTCCCAGATGCTCGGTCCAAGTGCCAGCTTCGTAAAGCCATCGCGTGATTTTTGAGAGCCCCATCGGTAAAGTTACGCTTTTTGTTTTGTGTCACGAAAACGAAACAGCGAAATTTAGAGCTACTTTATGCCACCAAGTTTTGTGTCAAACTTGGGGAATCCTCGAGTGTGACCTTTGGCAGTTGAAAAGAGGTCTCTGAGGAACATTCATTATCGAGAACACAAACTTAACGCTGGCACAAATCATTTTTGGAAGGCCAAGAAGACGCTGAAGATGAACCTCGCTCAGTGAGACTTTCGACTTCAAAAACCGACGAAAACCTTCGGAAGTGAGCGTGCTCATATGAGATCAGACCGACGTTTAACAGTACGGATGATCAGTCATCTGTTAAACTTACACTTCCACCACACATCAAATTCTGACCGAAGTTTTGCAGATGCGAAAGGTTTGTCCCAAAATGGTGCCAAAAAAACTCACAACTGAGCGGAAGGACAGTCGAAGAAACGTGTGCGTTGATCTTCTCGGGAAGACCGCCAACGACCACGAATGATTCAGCCATGTGATCACAGTGGATGAATCTGGATTTTTGAGAACGTCTTCAGACATGTGCAGTATTTCTTTATTTAAATCATGAATGGTACAGAAGCACACTCTCCAAAAACAGCGATTATGATGAATGAAACTAACGCATACGTAAAACACAATTCCAGAAATTAAAGGAGGAAGTAAATTACGATCTGAAGTACAGTTCACAGTCTCTCTGCCTCTTTATCTCTCTAGTAGCCAAATTAAGATCTAAACTTTCGACCTGTTATTCAAAGAACCGCCCTTGTTATCAGTTAAGAAGCAGGTTGTACAAAACACACAGTTGTAACTGTTTTAAATGCTCGCTCAAATACTATTCAGTTGGTCACGTTTAAGACTCTGGAGATTCATATTTATGATTGCACAGCACGCCATACAAAAGTTATATCCGTCGAAAGAAAGTCACACTTATCACTTAAAAACTGGAACTCATCGATGACTAATCGCTACCGTGTATAAATTAATCTGATTCTCTATGAAACAAATTTAGCACAATCTAGACAAAAGTGATTACACACGAACTCGCCGAGACGAACACGCGAAACCATCTCCCGGTGCTAAAGCGCGCCAAAGCTTTCTTCTTTCATTGGCACGGTAACCAAATAGCTTCATATTTCAGCTCACATAAGCTGGTAATCCCCGCCTATTGAGCAGTGACAGTTCCAAAATCAGTTTACATAAGAACCCAAATTATTCAATTCTGAAAAAGTAAAGAGAATAAAAACAACCAATCTCCACTCGTCTGAAGTGCGAAGTACACATTAGCTACATCGCTGAAGTACCAGGAACGCGCTATTTTAGAATCATCATATTCACTCTGCGAAAAGACAGGTTGGTTGAGACGCTTGAAGAAAATGTACGCCCTCTTCCCCCCCCCCCCCTCACAAACACACACACACACACAATTACACAAAGCAAGGTCCCTGTAGTTAATCGACTCATATGGGAACCTCTTTTACGTTCCAATCAGCATTCAGGCACCCTATTGTGGAAGAACTTAAAATAATAGAAGAGCCCCACAAAATGGTTCAGAATACACAAAAAGGTAAGGTTAGCTTATTTCATCAAAATATTAAAGGATATAGTAAGACAGAGCACACGTTGAAAAACATTGAAACAAAAATATTTTGTAGCGATCAGCATACAGAAGTGTGCGCTTGTGAATTAACACCAAAAAATATTTCGGTTTTAATTGTAACTCTATACAGATCCCACTTGTCAACTTTCCGAGGCATATGGATTCTTTATTATGCTGTCTGTCACACAGGACCAACCACTAAATAGTACGTGGTGCTTTAAATGCAGATTTTATGAGGAATTCTGTAGGAAAAATGGTCTGGAAATCTTATTTGGATCCTACAATTTGCTCTCAGTAATTAACTTTCTGACACACGGGGATAAAGGCAGTAGGATCCTTATGGATAATGTTTCGTTTGACGTACCTCGAAGCAAGAAAATAACTGCATACCCAGTAACAAATGCTCTCTCTGACTATGATGCACAGATACTTAGGATAAATAAGGTAGTGCCTTGTACTTAGATACTCCTCGACAGAAATAAGTCAGAGTAACTAACGTTCCAGGACCAGTCTTTTTAAGAGTCGTTTGCATGACCTGTAATGAAATTTGTAATGAACGATATTCTAGCATAAAATGTAATCTGTCCACGATAAATTCATATCATTTTAAAATAGCGTTCCGGATAAACCATCAAAAATACCATGGATCGCTAAAGTACCCTGTGAAAGAAAAATGGAAATTTATGGGTTTGCAAGAACAAGTAGAGATCCTGCAGTAGTTACATAATACAAAAACTACTCAAAATTACTAAGAAAGGTCATTATTGACTTGTTATTGACTTGTTCAGTTTGTAAAGCTCTTTCTGTTGGATAAATCGTCCAATTCTTCTGAAAATTCAAGAATTTGTTTGTCCGTACATGTACATCACAAGTACCGATTTCCGGCCCATTCGGATATTCCTTCATGGTGCGTCTTCTTCTTTTTCGTTTTTTATCGTGACGTATATAGAAAGAAAAGGGGGACTGCACGTCAGATGAATATCGGGTAATGTGAATAGCAGCAGAAAATGGTATAACTGTAGTAAGATTCAATACGAACAGAAAGCAGGGTTGAGGGTGAGTTACTGTGAGCAGTTCAGTGACACGGCTGTTCTTATCAGAATCGATAGGAAACCAGCGCCAGCAACAATTATTTCATTATAAATGCCGACGTCGTAAGAAACTTAACTCCTCCCCCCCGGTCAGGCCATGAAGGCCCAACAGTACCAACCGGCCGCCGTGTCATCCTCAGTCGTCAGCCCACACGCGGATGTGGAGAGCATGTGGTCTGCACGCCGCTCTCCAGGCTCTCTCAATTCACGAAACCGGCGTCATAAGAAGAATTTAAAATGACAGGGAAAGTACCCACATATAAGGATACTGAATGGCGAATTCAGTATATAAAGGGAGAAATGCACGTAACTCCACAGAATACCATGCAACAATAGCAGCATCTGTTTCATATCAAACAAAACCGAATAAAGAATCGTTTAGTCCATCCAACATTATGGATGCGACAGAACGCAACACGTTTACAACGCACAAAATCAAAGTGTGCAGTACACACGAAATGCGTAATCAGAAGCAAACTGTGATAAATCAGCTTCTGTCGACTACAAAATGGAAACAAACACTGAAGAATGAAAATCAACCACAAAGAAAGCGAGATGAAAGAAAGCGAGATAATGGAGATTGACAAAGTTGCAACGTTCCAAGTGGCCAGGCAGCGAACTAAGTTCGTGTTACCAGAAGTCCTTGTATGATTTTCACCTTCCATGAGTACGAGTGACACATTCTACAAAATCCGCTGGATAGAGGGAAAACAACAATAGATAGTCTACACAGGCCACGCTCGATTTGCTGATTTATATAAACTTCAGTACGTATACCGGTTAAAAACGACTAACTAGCGAAGGACTTCCGACCAATGGCCAAATACTGAAGTGATTGGTTTTTAAATAGAATGTCTTAGGTTTGATGATAATTAACTAAAAATCGGGAGAAACAATGTAGTAATAGGGACGTGGGAGGGGAAGTGCACAAGCGGGGCTCCCCCGCCTAAACCAGGAGAGATGGCAGACATAAGGACACGACAGCATTTCAAATTCCTAAATTCGGTCAATAGTTTTATGAAATGATGAAAACCAAATTTTTGTTGCCCCTGAAGCTGTTAGATAGACATCATATTTATTCATTTAGTAATGAAGATGAACTTGTAACGCCGGAAATGCATATCTTCCTATTTCCATCTACTGCACTGCAAATTTTTTTCCTTATTTTCTTACCTGAAGATATAACATTTCTGTGTCCTTGTATATTGTAATTGTTTTACTATTTATATATATATGCATTTATGCCGATGTATAATTGGTTTGTTTTGTGAATATTATTTGTATTTATACGCTGGGTCTGGCCTAGGGAAAACTATGCTATCGGACGAATACATCGATAGGTCGTGTGGAGAACCAAAGTGATTAGGATCTTTGGTAGCGTTAACTCTGTCGCGTGGAGCGCGGGCAGAGGTACAAGGGGTGGTGCAGTGGAGCAGGTGTGTTGTGTGACGCTCCCGCGAGTTGCCGCGCTTTCGGGGTTGGGCAGCATGTAATTGCGCTCGACTTGCTACGATAGTTTCTGACACGGTGTCGCGGACGGGAAGCATTAGCTGGCGCACATCAAGAGCCCGTTTCGCCTGGTGACCGTGTCGAGAAGAAGGCACGCCAACATCCAGCTTCTGCAACAGCGACGGCCGACAATGAGTGACTGTCGCCACCTCCTCGATCGACGGCTTCAAACCTTCAATCAACCAACAAGGAAGACTGGAAGCACGTAAAGTTTTAGAACTGTATGGCAGACCTCAGTTTTTCAAACTGTTCCATTTTCATAACTAAATTACAGCAACGTAGCATGAACCTTTGTTGCTCATTGTCCCAATTGCATTACCAAGCAGGGTCCCTTCCTTTTCCGGAATGAACCCGAGTGTCGTTGAAATTCAAACGCCAGCATCATTCGATTTCACTGCTTTAATTTCAAAGTTCAGTTAAGGTATTCATAGCTACAATATTTAGATTACACAAGCACAAATTAAGAGTGCGAGTTTTGTTACCGTATTTTAGCTTACCTGTGACTGCAGCTCAGCTTGGTACGTACTAAATTTTACTATTGTTAATTTTCAGAATCATTTAATTCAAGTTCAAAATTAAATCTCTTATTTCTAAATTGCGTAGATTCAAGTAGCTTTTGAAACGATTGTTGAGGTAGTCCAAGACTAACCGTATTTTACTGAATTTCGATGTGCTTCAGAAAGAAAGCTCACTATTAACTTCAGTCACTAAATTAACTTTCGATTTTCCGGTTTTAATCATTCTTTTGCTAAATTAAGTCAGAGTGTAGCGAAATTTATTACTTCTGACAAACTTTCAGTTTTCACACTACACGTGTCAACCTTCAGTTGCCACGCTTCTAGTGCTAATTATAGGTGTAATAACCTTTCTTTTTCAGTTACTATAGTAATTGTCCTTAGGACTGGCGACTGTAATTTCCCCCAAATCTCAAATATCTAATTACCGCTAGTTAATTGTTAACGTAACGGCCGCACATTTACTTTCTCTATTAACTTTACCCCTTTTCAAAATTAATTTTCACCAGTTTTATTTGCATTTTTCCTTTCATTTAGATGTAACCCTTCCCTCCCTCTTTACCGACAGATTAACTTCGGTGACGATTGCTTTTTCCAAATTTCCATTAGGTACACGCGGTTTAATTTTTCACTGTCATTAAGGTCGATAAGTGAGGGGGAGGTTACACGTGGCGACCTGGTGACAGGGCAATCTTCGGATTTGAGGTTGTTCTGGACACGAATTTTGCATTGTGCAAATCTCGTAACAAAGTACTGGTTACGAAATGGTCGATACGTCAGCGAAAATATTACTGTGAGGAATCCTAATTAGATTTGAGATTTGGCATTTATATTGAAAAATTATTAAAATGAGTGAAGGCAACAATTACCAAAGTTTGGTAGACTTGGATACGGAACAATCGGTCGAACAGTGGGAAACGCGCACCGCGGTACCCATTGTTCAGGGGCAGGCGGCTAGCATGAAAGACACGACCGCCGAAACGCAACAAAGAGCAGAAATGGAATTCCAAACTTTAGAAAATGTTTCGGAATCGGAAGTGAAAATCAAATCTGAATCCCTTGATGACGAATACGGGGGGACAATTAAAGAGGAAGCCGCTACGGAAGTAAAACCGGTAGTTTCCGAGAATTTAACTGATTTATTGAATGTTTTGATTAACGAAATCAAGAGTCAATCGTCAGAAATTGAAGCTCAGGTTGCCAAGCAAGAAGCTCAGGCTGCCAAGCAAGAAGCTCAGTCTGAAAAAATTGAACGGAAGCTAGACTATCAGAACAAAGCTAATAATGTTGTTAACAACAATGTTGGAGTTGTTAACACAAAAGTTGATAAAATCAAAGAAGATATTGTTGTGATTAATACCGAAATCGATAATCTTAAACAGGAAATGATAAGCGTTCTGGCGGAAATTGCGAACATAAATACTCGTTTTGATTCCGAAATTAGCAGAATCGAGAAAAGTGTAGGAGAAGCAGTTGCTCCGATCATCGAGAATAAGGTGACGGAACAAATTCAGTTAGTGAAAAAAGAGGATCAACAGAAGGTGGAAACTTTAAAGGCTTTAGTGTCCGAAGTAGATACTAAAGTGAGGGAGCAGGCTAATACCTGCGAAGAGAAAAAGAGGGAAGAGGAAACGCTTGCGACAACCACTTGCCAAGTAATTACGAGAGTGTCGGAATTAGAAAAGAAACTTAACGAAAAACAGAGCTATGTGCCAATCTGTGCACATAGTTCAGAATTGTTGACGAAAGAAGAGCAGATCGACCCCTTGAAGAAAGGCGGTATACACGCGGCGGATTTCATTAAAAATTGTGAAAGAGTTTTACCCAGATCATGGACTAATGAGAGAAAAATTAATGCGGTTATTGATGTGTTTGCTGGTGATGCCAGGCGTTGGGGCTTAAACCTCAACATTACGAACCTGACTTTTGACGAGTTTAAAAATTTGTTTCTGGCTGAATACTGGTCAGAGCAAAAACAGCAAAGTGTCTGGCGCGAATTTGTCGTATCGAGGCCTTTCGAAGCGAATTCGCTCGGCTCGATGAAGGAGTTTTGTGAGGGCTGGATCTGCAAGTTGGAATATTTGCGTGATCGCCGCACGGAATCCGAAATAGTCTGGGAACTCTACAAGAAGCTTCCAGATGATACAAAACGCTACATAGGAAGCAATTACAGCACAATCAATGATTTCCTGGAAAGAGTTGAGGACGAGGACAATTGGCGCAATAATCGCGATAGTGGTAGAGGCCGTGGTAACAACAACGGGTACCACAGCAACCACAACAATGATAACTATGGGAATAATGCATACCGCAATCTTGGCAGCAATAACAATAGTGGTTCGGGCCGTAATGACAATCGGTACAATGCAAATAATAACAGGAATGACGGAAACCATTATCATACTAGCGTGATACGGGCTTCGCAGCATCCGGGGAGCGTATCTGCTGGGACGACACAGGGAAACCATTAGCCGCGCCGGTGAGGGGCCGACCAGGCGTGGAGAAATTTTGGAGGCCCAATAACAGGAGAAAACCCAGGTGTCGTCGTTACGAAAATTCCGTATGGAATATTCAACGGTGGGAGAGTGTGCCAGTGTTAAGAGAAAGGAGTGCGCCCACAAGTAGTAAATCAGCTGTAGACACGGCAGTAGAAAATACATTCACTGTCAGTCAGAACAATTTAAGTAGTGTTCCGGAAAACGAATATAAAGTGGCAGCTGTAACACCCACATCGGAAATGGAGATTGAGTTTAAGAATGATTCGCAATTGTTGAGAGAAGATCAGATGTCGGATAACACGTCCGTCATTGAGCGAGGGGATGCAGAGAGGGATGAGGTCTGGTTAAGGCAGTTCGGTCGCTTATACGACGAACTAAGAGATTACAGGGGCCTGTACGGGAGAAGTGTTTATGGGGAGCGCGGGCAGGATTTGCCGCGTCTCGTCCCACAGGAAGATAGTATTTGTGAAGTGATAGAAAGTTCTGGCCCTAAACGGCAGACTTTACTAGAAATAGTTGATGTTAATGGGGAACATGAGCAAGATTCGTCGTGTTTCGTCCCGAAGGCGTTGGATGTTGAAGTAGTAACGGAAAGTTCTGGCCCTAACCGGCAGACTTTACGGAAAGTTATAGTGGTAGAAGTAGCCGACCCATCCGACGCAAACCTCCAGTTTAAACATTGCGAGAGTATTAAGGAGAAAGATTACGATAATTTTAGTGATAGCCGGACACGATTGGTAGAAAAGCACATAGATTACAGCGTGTATGAGGTTAGAGCTGACGTTATACGGTCAGACAGTAGCAGTGTGGGTTGCGCAGATCTAGAGGAAGTAATTGCAGATACTACTGGGCACATTCCTCCAGGTAGATTGGCAGATGAGATCAATCTGACCAAAGAGGAATCAACGAAGGTGACAATTAGTGAATTGATAGCAAAGCAACACTCACTAGTTGACGAGTTACAGGAAAAGGTTTCGGTATTGGAGGCGAAGCTACAGACTAAGCCTCAGGACAAACGTGTTGAAATTAAAACAGTATGTGAACAGAGGCTGAAAAGGCCGCCAGATAAGCCAGATTTACGATCAAAGCCGGATGGTTTTTTCTGGAATGACCTGGATATAGACGAAGATTTACTGTGGGAAAATAAAGAAACAGTCGAGCACAAGTGTAGACAGATAGTAATGTCTGTTAATATGCACGACCTACAACTAAACGTTTTGATTGACACCGGTGCAGAATTGAGTGTTGTATCTGGGAAAATATTTGAGTTACTGAAAGACAGACCCGGCATCGTAGTTATGCCAGTAACAGGAGTGAAAATTATCGGTGCTACTGGGAAGGCCAGTAAACCGGTCACAAAACAGATTTTTGTCCACTTCGAGATATGTGGGGCACGATTTGAACAAGAGTTTGTCGTCGTGCCAGACTTAACTACAGAAGTAATTATCGGGTTAGATTGGCTATTAAAGTACCGTGCAGTGATTAATTGCGAAAGCAAAACTTCGACATGTACGTCACAAGATAAAACAATAGTAGTTAGTTTTGACGAGGCAGGAGACGGTGTGCATAGGCAATACCAGCCTATACACATTGTTAACTGGCCGGATGGTATTGACGTAGGTATGAATTTGAACTACTGTAATGTGAGGAATCTCGGCATTGACAATAGCGTAGAAAGTGAATTGGAAAGTATTGTAGACGGTGTGTCAAACGTAACACACGAACAAAGACGAGGCCTGCATGAAGTAATAATGAAGAAGAAGAGTGTGTTTTCAGACAAACCGGGACTTGTGGAAGAGATAATCAAATTCCCTCCACGGGTTGACATTAATGTTGGTGTGAAAAAAGATCGTTTGCGAGAAGTAATGAAGCTAAGATCCGATGCTCGCATACGTCGTCCTGACGCTAAAGCGCATTTTGCTAAATTTGCAATCGGAGACTTAGTACTTGTAAAAGCTCATGAGAAATCGAGCGAGATAGACAATGAAATCTCTAAATTTAAGTTTGTTTATAATGGACCATATAAAGTCATTGGTATACATCACACAAACGCTTATTGCTTAGAGTATCCAAGCTCTGGAAAACTATTAGGTATACGGAACAGTGTAGACTTGAAATTGTACCAACCTAGGATTGATTAATACCACAGAATGGGTAATTTGTACAGTATGTAAATATAGAGTGTAAGATTTAAGGATTTGCTCGATTGCCATGCTTTTTCCTGACCAAGAGGATATTAAAGAAGTTGTAATTAATAAGTAATCAATTTTTACTAAATGATTTAAGAGAGACTAATTATTAATCAATTGAATAATCCAAGCTGCTAGTTTAAGTTTTCAGCTGAGACACAGTAGATTAAGGAATGTAAATATGATTTTGTAACTAGCTGTAAGATTTCATAAATATGATTTACTAGTCGTTGCCGATGTACTTAGACGCTGTTTTAAGTTTCAGGCTAGTACTTGGGTGTCATGATGGACAGTGTTGAGTTATCCACTGTGATAGTATTGATGGACTCCTTGAGATTACTCGGGAGTGAGTTTTTCCGAAAGAATTCAGTGAAACGGACGTTCTGGAAATGCCGTTACAAGGGCGAGTGAGATCAAGCGTGCCGCACAGGCGGGCGCAACAATACTGGCGGGGCGGAGTCGCTGTCGGCTCTTGTGCCGCCGTAGGCTCTCCGTGCCGCTCTCGGCATTCTTTGTACTTGCGGGTACGAAAGGCGGAATAGTTTTTCTTCCCGGACAGCTGATGTGAAAGAATTCAGCTGTCAATATTTATGTTTTGTCGATCTGCTGTATATTATTTTCTTGTTTAGCGTTAAGTGGACTCTCATGACGAGAATATTAATTAAGAAAAGGTTATATAAAATGTGTATTCTATGTAATTAATTATTAATTTGCGTATTTTGATATACCTGTTTTTTATGACCATGTACTCTTATTAATTTCGTGGATACTATTGCATTTCTTGATACTATTAGGAATTTTGATTTTTTGGACAGCTAAACCATTTTCTATGTTTTCTATGAATTTTAATATGTTGTCAACCTGTTTTCTTTTGTATAAGATGACAGAGTGGAATAAGATTAGGAGTGTCTCCACTCAATTATTATGGTCTAAAAATTGGTTTATGGTTAATTAGCCTAATGCTAAATTTTCTTGATGTTTTGAGCATATGCATTTCCACTGGTTTTTTTTTTCATTTTGGGACATTTTCTGAATCTGTTTAGGTTACACGAACATCCTCAGACAATGTGGGGCACGTGTAACGCCGGAAATGCATATCCTCCTATTTCCATCTATTGCACTGCAAATTTTTTTCCTTATTTTCTTACCTGAAGATATAACATTTCTGCGTCCTTGTATATTGTAATTGTTTTACTATTTGTATATATATGCATTTATGCCGGTGTATAATTGGTTTGTTTTGTGAATATTATTTGTATTTATACGCTGGGTCTGGCCTAAGGAAAACTATGCTATTGGACGAATACATCGATAGGTCGTGTGGAGAAACAAAGTGTTTAGGATCTTTGGTAGCGTTAACTCTGTCGCGTAGAGCGCGGGCACAGGGGGAGTCTGGCTGGGGTGGTGCAGTGGAGCAGGTGTGTTTTGTGGCGCTCCCGCGAGTTGCCGCGCCTTCGGGGTTGGGCAGCATGTAATTGCGCTCGACTTGCTACGATAGTTTCTGACACGGTGTCGCGGACGGGAAGCATTAGCTGGCGCACATCAAGAGCCCGTTTCGCCTGGTGACCGTGTCGAGAAGAAGGCACGCCAACATCCAGCTTCTGCAACAGCGACGGCCGACAATGAGTGACTGTCGCCACCTCCTCGATCGACGGCTTCAAACCTTCAATCAACCAACAAGGAAGACTGGAAGCACGTAAAGTTTTAGAACTGTATGGCAGACCTCAGTTTTTCAAACTGTTCCATTTTCATAACTAAATTACAGCAACGTAGCATGAACCTTTGTTGCTCATTGTCCCAATTGCATTACCAAGCAGGGTCCCTTCCTTTTCCGGAATGAACCCGAGTGTCGTTGAAATTCAAACGCCAGCATCATTCGATTTCACTGCTTTAATTTCAAAGTTCAGTTAAAGTATTCATAGCTACAATATTTAGATTACACAAGCACAAATTAAGAGTGCGAGTTTTGTTACCGTATTTTAGCTTACCTGTGACTGCAGCTCAGCTTGGTACGTACTAAATTTTACTATTGTTAATTTTCAGAATCATTTAATTCAAGTTCAAAGTTAAATCTCTTATTTCTAAATTGCTTAGATTCAAGTAGCTTTTGAAACGATTGTTGAGGTAGTCCAAGACTAACCGTATTTTACTGAATTTCGATGTGCTTCAGAAAGAAAGCTCACTATTAACTTCAGTCACTAAATTAACTTTCGATTTTCCGGTTTTAATCATTCTTTTGCTAAATTAAGTCAGAGTGTAGCGAAATTTATTACTTCTGACAAACTTTCAGTTTTCACACTACACGTGTCAACCTTCAGTTGCCACGCTTCTAGTGCTAATTATAGGTGTAATAACCTTTCTTTTTCAGTTACTATAGTAATTGTCCTTAGGACTGGCGACTGTAATTTCCCCCAAATCTCAAATATCTAATTACCGCTAGTTAATTGTTAACGTAACGGCCGCACATTTACTTTCTCTATTAACTTTACCCCTTTTCAAAATTAATTTCCACCAGTTTCATTTGCATTTTTCCTTTCATTTAGATGTAACCCTTTCCTCCCTCTTTACCGACAGATTAACTTCGGTGACGATTGCTTTTTCCAAATTTCCATTAGGTACACGCGGTTTAATTGCTCACTGTCATTAAGGTCGGTAAGTGAGGGGGAGGTTACATGAACTGCCTGAACGATGGGTATTAACGTCTAAAACAAAGGGTGTGTCCGGGTACGTACTGTGACCATTGGTGCCTTAATATTTACTCACTTCAGCGTGTCAAATGTTTTTACTCTGCATCTAACAGTTTTCCTGCAATCACGTAATATAATTTACTACCTGTTGTTTTCTGCACGATCTTAACTGCACCACTTCTAACAATAACAGGACTGCACCTGTCTGTGTAGACTGACCATTTTGTGTCCATGCACCCACGCTTTAACACCTGACCTGCTGCGCAAGGGAAAATAAATATTGATAGCTTTCTCTTGGGACATGTACTTGGAGGCACTAACCAACCTAAAAACATACTGTCCTTAATAGCTATAATTAGTAGTCTGCAAATGAAGTAAATATTGCTGTAATGTTGATCAATAGTCTGCCCTCAGTCACAAATAAAAATATCTGCACTTACACTCCTAATATCCGCCGGTCGTTGTGGCCGAGCGGTTGTTGGCCCTTCAGTCTGGAACCGCGTGACCGCTACGGTTGCAGGTTCGAATCCTGCCTCGGGCATGGATGTGTGTGATGTCCTTAGATTAGTTAGTCTAGGGGACTGATGACCTCAGATGCTACGTCCCATAGTGCTCAGACCCACATGAACCATTTGATCTCCTAACGTCCAGTTACACCCTTGTAAAACCGGATGCACTTTTTGCAAATAAAAACGCGGTTTCTATCTTCGTTAATGTGGATTTATAGTCGTTTAGTCGCATGAGTCGTTTAGAAACGCCCTGCAAAACAGCATCGTTGATACCGAAAATAAACACTGGCTCGTGAACGAAATTATGTGCAGAAATGGTAGTCAAAACAGACACGTCAGCGACCTGATACTAAATTGCAAATCAAAAGTGAGTGCTTAAAGCACACGTTAATTAACTGTAAATGCACGTCAGCGCAACGTGTTTGGTAGAACAACGTTTCGACTCACGTAACAATCCTGCTGGTTGGATGAATTAAACTCACCATTTAACATATGGGACCAATGCTAGAGTGCCACATAAAATGGTGTTCAGTTTGCGGAACTAACTACGTGTACACGTTGTAACACTCCCGCGCAAATGGCAATGTCACATTAACCCTGTTCTCTTCTACAATCCCGACCCTACCCTACCCTACCTTTTCCTAAAGTATAGGTCATTAGGATCCATTCGTTGCGCACAGCTTATATCAGATTTAAAAGTCAACAAAATCGTAATCAAACCGTCAAAGTTCCACAGAAGTTTGTCTTTATTAACTGATGACTCATTTCTGACCTTTTTAGTCCATTTTCAAATCATCGACGCAAGACACACAACAAGATACATTATGTGTGAATGCTGACTACATGGCATGTATGTTTGTGTGGCTGAGTGTGACGTGCTGCGCTGTACCCAAAATTATCGCGAGAATGTGTTCAGAGTCGAACGATGATGTGGAAAAGGAAGTCTGTAACTGAAAAAAGTTAGTTGTGCGTAACACACTTACTATTTATTGCTGAGCTTCTTGTTTATTTATTTTATATTACTTATGTACTTATCATGTTGCGTAGGACTATCCGAGCAAAAGCTAGTTGGTCTAGGAACGAGTCAGAACGTACACTACTGGCCATTAAAATTGCTACACCACGAAGGTGACGTGCTAAAGACGCGAAACTTAACCGACAGGAAGAAGATCCTGTGATATGCAAATGATTGGCTTTTCAGAGCATTCACACAAGGTTGGCGCCGTTGACGACACCTACAACGTGCTGACATGAGGAAAGTTTCCAACCGATTTCTCATACACAAACAGCAGCTGACCGGCGTTGCCTGGTGAAACGTTGTTGTGATGCATCGTGTAAGGAGGAGAAATGCGTACCATCACGTTTCCGACTTTGATAAAGGTCGGATTGTGGCCTATCGCGATTGCAGTTTATCGTATCGCGACACTGCTGCTCGCGTTGGTCGAGATCGAATGACTGTTAGCAGAATATGCAATCGATGGGTTCAGGAGGGTGATACGGAACGCCGTGCTGGATCCCAACGGCCTCGTATCACTAGCAGTCGAGATGACAGGCATCTTATCCGCATGGCTGTAACGGATCGTGCAGCCACGTCTCGATCCCTGAGTCAACAGATGGGGACGTTTGCAAGACAACAACCATCTGCACGAACAGTTCGACGATGTTTGCAGCAGCACGGACTATCAGCTCGGAGACCGTGGCTGCGGTTAACCTTGACACTCCATCACAGACAGGAGCACCTGCGATGGTGTACTCAACGACGAACCTGGGTGCACGAAGGGCAAAACGTCATTTTTTTTTGGATGAATCCAGGTTCTGTTTACAGCATCATGATGGTCCCATCCGTGTTTGGCGACATCGCGGTGAACGCACATTGGAAGCGTTGCATTTTTGTTTTGCATGTCGGTATTCTTGTTGTTGTGGGTTTATTTATCCATTGTCAATTTTTATTTGTAGTTTATTGTTGCCATTTGAGTTAACATGTTGATATTTTGTCATTTGGAGATAGTGAATGGAACTGTGAACGCTAGAAAATAGAGTGTCAAGTGGAGAAATCGACACATTCTTCTGTTTGAGTTCAACATATGGCTGACAGCAGAGGAGGCGGCCAGAAAAAATTTGCGCCGCTCATGGAGACAATGCCAGGGGACAGAGCAACGCAGGGAAAGTTTTCTCGTTTTAAGGAGGAACGTTTTGACGTTAGTGACTGTCCACGTTCAGGAAGACCTCTGGGTTTCGATGAAGATCGTTTAAACGCATTAATCCACAACGGTCCAAGTCAGTGTACTCGAGAACAGGCAGATGTGATGAAATGCGATCATTCCACTGCCATGCGACATTTGCACGCGATGAGGAAGGTTAAAAAGTCGGGTGTGTGGGTCCCGCATGCTCTAAGCCAGAATCACACAGATCAGCGGGTGGCCATAAGCGCATCTCTGCCTGCTCGTCATCCAGTGACTCGTGAACAACACCGACCAGTCCGTACCTTCTGTGGGAACAACACGTCCAGCGTGTGACTATTTTGGGCTTGTTGTTTCTACAGGAGCTAGATAATCCACTTAATTTTGGCCCACTACATACGATTCTGGTCGATGGACATGAAAACGGTTGTAGATGGCGGGTTACGTCCGGAGCCTCAAGACGACACCATGAGGTGTCGAAACTGGTAGCACGTGTTAAAAAGAATAAACGACGGGGGATTCAAACACAGCTGCTGGTTCTGTCATCATTGTTCAAGTACCACGTGTCTGGGTGCCATCCCACTTTCCTCCATGGGTTACCAGAGGAGTGTGCATTAGTACTGATTTTTAGGTGGCCAGCAAGCAGATGTTACTGTGGCAGCGTGGTATATTTCAGTCGAATAGTGCTAAGTGACTCGTGTGCTTTTAGTTCTGTAACAGTCAATCTGAAAGTGGTTCGACAGCCATGTCAGAAAGCTGCTACGAAAGCAAAAACAGTTTCACTGAAAATTTAAACGTAGCCAAAGCCTCACTGACCAACAAAAGTAAAAAAATGGTACAATTGGCTCTAAGCACTATCGGATTTAACATCTGAGGTCATCTGTCCCCTAGACTTAGAACTACTTAAACCTAACTAACCTAAGGACATTACACACATCCACTCCCGAGCCAGGATTCGAACCAGCGACCGTAGCAGCAGCGCGGTTCCGGACTGAAGCGCCTGGAACCGCTCGACCACATCGTCCGGCAACAAAAGTTAAACTACGACAAAATGAACTTACGGGAAACCAGGTAAAAAGCATTCAACGACTTCGAAATTAAAATTCTGTCTTCCGACTTGACAGAAAATCCTAAGAAGTTGTGGTCCTACACTAAATCAGTAAACAAATCGAATCCATCTGTCCAGGCGCTCTGTGACCGTAATGGCAGTGAAACAGAGGACGGCCCAGAAAAAAGTCGAAATGCTAAACGTCCTCTTCCTAAACTGTTTCATCGCACGAACGACACAATGACTGATGTCGAAACAAGTGACCATGGGATAGGAAAGCCAATGAAATCGCTCAACAGAGGAAATGTAACCAGACCTGATGGGATACCAGTACGATTCTACACGTAGTCCGGGGAACAGCTTGCCCTTCTGCTGGCAGCAGGCAACCGTAGATCTCTGCAGGGCCAAAGCGTTCCTAATTGTTGGGAAAAAAGCACAGGCATTCCCGTTTTCAAGAAGGGGCGTCAAACAGCCGCGCAAAACTATAGGCCTTTACCTCTGACTTTGGTGTGTTGCAGAGTTTCGGAACACGTTTTTTGCTCGCGTACTATGATATTTCTGGAGGCCGAAAATCTCGTTTGTACGATCCGACACGGGTCCAGAAAACGGCGATCGTGTGAAACACAGCTGGCTTTGCCCGTCCACAAGACCCAGAAAGCAGCAGACGCAGGTGCCCGGGTAAGTGCCGTGCTGCAGAAGGTGTCCGTTAAGTTCGGCACTGCGTCTGATGAACAAAATACGGCGGTACAGAATGGCAGACCAATTGTGTGATTGGTCTGAAGAGTTCCTAACAAACAGAACGCAGCCTGTCGTACTGAGCGGAGAGAAATCTTAAGACCTCAAAGTAACTTCGGGCTTACCTCAGGCAGGTGTTAGAGGACCCTTACTTTTCACGATATACGAGGCGTGCTTTTTAAGTACCGTTTTAAAATTTAAAAAAATGACGTGCTAAGATATCTCAATAATTTTATTTTTACATGAAATCCTGTACCTTAATCTACTTTTCTACATACACTACTGGCCATTAAAATTGCTACACCACGAAGATGACGTGCTAAGGACGCGAAATTTAACCGACAGGAAGAAGATGCCGTGATATGCAAACGATTAGCTTTTCAGAGCATTCACACAAGGTTGGCACCTCTGGCGACACGTACAACGTGCTGACATGAGGGAAGTTTCCAATCGATTTCTCATACACAAACAGCAGTTGACCGGCGTTGCCTGGTGAAACGTTGTTGTGATGCATCGTGTAAGGAGGAGAAATGCGTACCATCACGTTTCCGACTTTGATAAAGGTCGGATTGTAGCCTATCGCGATTGCGGTTTATCGTATCGTGACATTGCTGCTCGCGTTGGTCCAGATCCAATGACTGTTAGCAGAATATGGAATCGGTGGGTTCAGGAGGGTAATACGGAACGCCGTGCTAGATCCCAACGGCCTCGTATCACTAGCAGTCGAGATGACAGGCATCTTATCCGCGTGGCTGTAACGGATCGTGAAGCCATGTCTCGATCCCTGAGTCAACAGATGGGGACGTTTGAAAGAGAACAACCATCTTTACGAACAGTTCGACGACGTTTGCAGCAGCACGGACTGTCATCTCTGAGACCATGGCTGCGGTTACTCTTGACGCTGCATCACAGACAGGAGCGCCTGCGGTGGTGTACTCAGCGACGAACCTGGGTGCACGAATGGCAAAACGTCATTTTTTCGGATGAATCCAGGTTCTGTTTACAGCATCATGATGGTCGCATCCGTGTTTGGCGACATCGCGGTGAACGCACATTGGAAGCGTGTGTTCGTCATCGCCATACTGGCGTATCACCCGGTGTGATGGTATGGGGTGCCATTGCTTACACGTCTTGGTCACCTCTTGTTCACATTGACGGCACTTTGAACAGTGGACGTTACATTTCAGATGTGTTACGACCCGTGGCTCCACCCTTCATTCGATCCCTGCGAAACCCTACATTTCAGCAGGACAATGCACGACCGCATGTTGCAGGTCCTGTGCGGGCCTTTCTGGATACAGAAAATGTTCGACTGCTGCCCTGGCCAGCACACTCTGCAGATCTCTCACCAATTGAAAATGTCTGGTCAATGGTGGCCGAGCAACTGGCTCGTCACAATACGCCAGTTACTACTCTTGATGAACTGTGGTATCGTGTTGAAGCTGCATGGGCAGCTGTACCTGTACACGCTATCCAAGCTCTGTTTGACTCAATGCCTGGGCGTATCAAAGCCGTTATTACGGCCAGAGGTGGTTGTTCTGGGTACTGATTTCTCAGGATCTATGCACCCAAATTGCGTAAAACTGTAATCACATGTCAGTCCTAGTATATTTGTCCAATGAATACCCTTTTATCATCTGCATTTCTTCTTGGTGTAGGAGTTTTAATAGCCAGTAGTGTAATTTCTGTCAATATTGAGGCACTTGTCATAACGTTGTACCGGTTTCTGAATACCCTCCTCATAGAAGTCTGCCGCCTGACTTGTTAACCACTGCATCACCACTGTTTTGACTTCGACATTGTCTTGAAGACGCTGACCGCCCAGGTGTTTCTTTAAGTGCAGGAACAGATGGTAGTTACTGGGCGCAAGATGGAGGCTGTACGGAGGATGATCTAGAGTTTCCCATAAAAAAGATGTGATGAGATCTTTGATCTGATTCGCCACTTGCTGAAGGGCATTGTCTTGCAGCAAAACGATGCTCTTGCTCAACTTCCAGAGAGTGTTGCTTTGATTCTGGTGTGACGTAGGTCACCCGTGTTGCATCGCCGGTAACAATTTGGCTTAAGAAATCATCACTTTCGTTGTGGTGCCGCTCAAGGAAAGTCAATGCCCTGTCTAAACGTTCACTTTTGTGCACATCCATCAACATTTTCGGTACCCAACGTGCACACAGTTTTCGGTAATTCAAGTACTCGGTCACAATGCCAGACAAAATACTACGAGAGACATTAGGAAAGTCATCCCGCAAGGAGGAAATCGCAAAGCGTCTGTTTTCTCCCACCTTATTGTCCACTTCCTGCACCAAAGTTTCATTAACGACCGAAGGACGCCCACTCCATTGTTCATCACGCACATTTGTGCGGCCATCTTTCTTACCACTCACCGAGCGAGGTGGTGCAGTGGCCAGCACACTGGATTCGCATTCGGGAGGACGACGGTTCAATCCCGCGTCCGGCCATCCTGATTTATGTTTTCCCTGATTTCCCTCAATCGCTCCAGGCAAATGCCGCGATGGTTCCTTTGAAAGGGCACGGCCGGCTTCCTTCCCCGTTCTTCCCTAATCCGATGAGACCGATGACCTCGCTGTCTGGTCTCCTCCCTCACACAATACAATGCACTCATCACTCATGATATTTTCTCCGTAAACTGCACAGATCTCACGATGAGTATCGATAGCTTTTAGGCCTTTAACACTAAGAAATTTTATAACAGCCCGTACTTCACAGTCTGCGGGACTCACGATTATCGGACGCATCTTAAACACTCAGTACACAACGTAAACAAAGAAGAATCATACTGCCGTCAGTGCGTAGACTAAGGTACAGGTTTTCATGTAAAAATAAAATTATTGAGATATCTTAGCAAGTCTTTTTTTTAATTTCAAAACGGTACTTACTTAAAAAAACACGCTTCGCATAAGGTGATCACCGACATTTTGCACCGCAAATATTGTGGAAATGGGGAGTACTATGACATGTGCTTTTCACAGGGGCTGGTACTGTTAATCCAGTAAACAAATTTTGCAATAATTCTTAGAAAGTGTACTTTATGTGCAAACATAAACTTTTTTTAAATTTAACACTGCCTATTGACATTAACAGACTAAAAGTAGAGTAAATTAGGATGGCAGTGGCGTTTGTTGCAGCATTTTAGTGCGAGTCGTTTCTGAGATACCGTATTTTGGAAAGTTTTCCACACATACACTTGTTTGTGCCATTCAACCTTTGTAGCTGCTAGATACGATGTCGTTGTGTTTGTTTACGGTGTGCCTGTGTGTTCCTCGAGGGTACAGAGACTTGCTACTCACTTATTGAGTGACTGTCCAAGCAGTAAGTCGTGAGTGGACGATAGGATTTACCTGTGCAGAAAAGGCCGACATGCACACGGTGTAATGTTGATGCATTAAATTGTTCTGAAAGCGGTGCTGATATTCAAGACAATAAAAGCGGGTTAAAAGCTGTGAGCTATCTGGGGAAGTTAACCTTGCATTACTGAGCAACTGTTTCACCAGGTATCCAGTCTAGCTTACTAAATTCCCAACCAGGCTAACATTAATTATAATCTTTTAATAGTCATCTTACGACAATTCTCTTTATATATATATATATATATATATATATATATATATATATATATATATATATAAAGAGAATTTAAATAAAAAGAAATAAATCAGTTTATATTTGGACATTTATTTTAACCTTGATCATTGTTCCGTTAAACTTTCAGCATATAAAACTTGATTCATAACTAAACTGGTGCCTTATTTAGGATTGTGAAAATGTGAGTTTGTAATCTTACAGAACACATCAAATATGGAGCCAAGATTGGGAGACTGCATACAACACTGCATTCATAAAATAACACACGAAGAACGTTGAAACATTGCAAGAGGAAATTTGTAAGTAGGCTGTTTATGTTTTCTTATTGGCAACGTTACGTAGCGCTCAATATGAAAATCACTGGCTGTGCTGTGTGCAGTCTGTGGCTAGTTTGCAGTGTTGTCTGCCATTGTAGTGTTGGGCAGCGGCAGCTGGATGTGAACAGCGCGTAGCGTTGCGCAGTTGGAGGTGAGCCGCCAGCAGTGGTGGATGTGGGGAGAGAGATGGCGGAGTTTTGTAATTTTTCATGAACTGATATATTTATATATGATGATATCAAGCTGGCAGTAGTGGCGCTCGCTGTATTGCAGTAGCTTGAGCAGCGAAGATTTTTGTGAGGTAAGTGATTTGTGAAAGGTATAGTTTAATGTTTGTCAGGGCCATTCTTTAGTAGGGAATTTTGAAAGTCAGATTGCGTTGCGCTAAAAATATTGTGTGTCAGGTTAAGCACAGTCGTGTAGAATTGTTCAAAAGGGACGTTTCATATGTCGACCCTTAGCCTAGGATACCTCACTGGAATCTTCTGATTTTTTTCTTGTAGTTTGTGTAATTAGTGTAGCTATTGTTTATTGCTAGCGCGTAATTGTAGAGAAAATCTCCTTTGTAGTTGCAGTCTTTCATTGTTGTACAGTAAAACAGTTTGGCATGCATGTAGATTTGCACCAAGTATTTCGCAGCTGCAATTAACTAGATATTATTTTCAGTGCTATTTTAATGTGTTCTCTTATTTTTTATCTTCAAATTGTGCTTTTCTTTGTTATCGTGTGAAATACTGTGACAATAATGGCGTGTGAAAAACGTAACACTAGGCTCCAAACTAAACTGAGAAATAATAGTGATGACGAGCGTAGCTTATCAGCGCCGCCGAGTAATGAATTTACTAATGTTCAAAGTAGTAATTTGGTAACTGTGCACAGGGAAATGGAGCGGGCGTCAAACAATGGCGGGGACAGTGAAACAATTAGTGAAGAGGGAAGCATTATCGATCGATCGGTCGGCAATAGCTCGCCTCAGGAAGCCGAAATGACACGACACGATCTCGCAAATACTGTAGATTTAGGTTTTGGATCCTCACCGTTTTCTCAAATAAGTCAAGACACATTTTCTGCTTGTCAAAATGTGAATGTTTCCGGTGTAAATTCACTGCCGAAAAGCACTGAGGAACATGTTTCAGACACCAATGCATTGTTATTACAATTAATACAACAAATGGGACAAACACAGCAAAAGTTAGACACAATGGAACAAAATCTTCACACCACGCTTGAACAAACACGTGAAGATTTAACTACTGAGTTACATAACATTGAATCGAAATGTCAAAAAGTCTGTAATGACGTAAAAACACAAATTTGCGAGCATTTTCAACCTATTTTTTCGCGGCATGAAAATCCATTACAGAATCACGAAGCAGCCATAAAAGAACTGCAAGCCATTGTTCATGAAAATCATGAGACCTTGTGGGCTAAAATTGACTCAGTTGCATCTACCGATTCGGTTACGCAACTTGCAATAACTCAGGAAAACTTAAAGGACACAGTAGATACGATTTCAACACAAATGGACACTCTGAAACTTGGTTCAGAAAAACACACTGAGGAAATGTGTTCACTATCGGAGAAAGTAGCCGAACTTTCGGATCAGGTCACTAACTTATCTACAAAGGTAGATGATGATCTGAATGACACAAGACCTGTAGCCTTCACTGACACTGAAGAGTGCGAACAAATTAGGAAATTCAAACAAAATCAGAATCAGATTAATACGCAACACCAAAGAGAAATCCGGGAAGTACAAGATCAGCTGACACAGTTAATACAAGAATTACGTATTTCAGAGGATACTCGCGCCCCAATACGGGAAGAGGGACTTAGAAATACGGAACAACCACAAAATAATAACACAGGACACTTCGGAAGTTATGAAAGAAATTGGCAAGGTGCACCGAATTTTGAAATGGAACCGCCGAAACGACATAACAATGACCGATATGCGACTCGCCGACATGATGACTTTGACTATAAGCTGTTCATTACTACACGTAAATTCAAAACATTTAAGAATTCTGGGAACGACATTCATCCACAAGCATGGCTCCATCAATTCTCTCATTGTTTTCCTCCCAACTGGTCATTAGAGCACAGATTAGAATTTATGTGTGGCTACTTAGAGAATGAACCAGCTGTAAGAATGCGGTCGGTCATTCAGGATTGCCACAGTGAAGGAGAATTTTACCATGCCTTCCTCTCAGCATATTGGTCTCAAGCCACACAAGACCGGGTAAAACATGGTATCATAATGATGAAACATTTCGAACAATCTGAATTCTCCAGTCTTGTGAAATATTTTGAAGACATGTTGCACAAGAATCAGTACCTGTCAAACCCATACAGCCCCTCAGAACTCATCCGCATTTGCTTAATCAAATTACCTGAACATTTACGACATATTATTTTGGCAGGACGTTGCAAAGACGACATTGAAGCTTTTCAGGGACTGTTACAAGAATTGGAAATTGACACTGACAATCGCGGAATGCGGAAAGAGGAACACAACAATTACAGGTCACATCCGTCGCAATTCCGCGATGAAAGAAGTAATAACTGGACACGACAAGGCTATTCTCACAACACATATCGTGACCAAAACAGACACCACCCGTATGACAAGCGTTGGCAGAGTAGTAATAATTACAGGGAAAGATCACCTCTCCGTGGTAATGACTATCACAGAGACAATAAGAGAAACAGACAATATGGGAACCAGAATAATTATTATCAAGGGAGGCAGAATAAATTCAGGCGCAACAGTTCGACGCACAGTTACGATTCAGGGAGAAATTCTCCACCACGTGACCGACACGAAAGAAACTGTGTAAACTACCGACAAAACGACAGACCTGAATTCCATCAGAACTGGCGAGCTTTAAACAGAGCTGGGCCCTCTCGGCAAGGCGAATTTGTGGAAGTTAGGTCTCCAAATCCCAATAACGACGCGCGCCAACAAAGAGACAATAGGCAATGACTCACACCGCTGGCAGCCACAAAACATACTTATGAAACTGACGACGCAGCTGCCGTAGCTAGTAATTACGTAAAAATGGAAGACATTAGGGACATCTTACTCGAGGAACACGACATAAAACATAACAACATTGCATATCCTGTGATTCACATTACAGTAAATGACATAAAATTTACGGCAGTACTTGACTCTGGCAGTCCCATTTCAGTAATCAGTGAAACAGCCTTTAGCAAATGCAACAAATCGAACTATTGCCCCACACTTCCGTTACGTAAGATTAAATTACAAGGTGCAATCTTTGGAAAAAGTGTAGATGTACGCCAACAAACCAACTTAGAATTCTTTTGTCAAAGCCACAGCTTCTCTATGAGCTTTCTTATTGTTCCATTATTGTCGACGGAAATTATACTGGGAGTAGACTTTTTAAATGAATACAAAGCAATCTTAAGCTTTCACGATGCTGAAATAAGTTTAGAAAAAGAAGGTAAGTCAGTAGCTTTGAAATTTGAAGATTGGCTCTCAAACCATGACGAGGAAATTAATCGGCTTTACCTTCTGTTAGACAACAGTTCGGACTTTTCTACGGAACTAGACACTAACAATCACTCTGCAAGTACTGACAGGGATGATATCGACGGCGCATTTGACACTAATAAGTTAATTCAGAATAAAATTCAAACAATTGAGAATTGTAATGACACTGATAGGCAGGACCTTTTTGAGATTTTACAAGCACATTCCACAGTTTTTACTCATAAAACAGGAACAATCAAGGGATTTCAATACCAATTTCGTGTTCGTGAGCATACTAAATTTTGTGTTAGACCATATGTAATTCCAGCACATTATAGGGACCGTGTTAGAACAGAAATACAATCTATGCTTGACGAGGGCATTATTGAGCCTGCAGTAAGCTCATACAACAATCCATTACATGTTGTTGAGAAGAAAAATGGATCGATCAGGCTTGTCTTAGATTCGAGACAAATCAATACGATCATTATTCCTGAAACCGACAGGCCGCAAACGTTGGAAGAACTTCTTCAAAATTTTAATGGTGTAAAAGTGTTGTCTTCCATTGATCTCAGATCCAGCTTTTATCAGATCGAACTTCATCCAGAATGTAGAAAATACACAGCTTTCCTTTGTTTCGGCGTTTGTTATCAGTTTCGGAAACTTCCCTTTGGTTTGAACATTTCTTCAGCAGCATTCATTCGCGGACTAAATTCCATATTACCTGAGTTCTTAAAACGTCACATCACCTTATATGTGGACGATATTCTGATAGCAGAAGCCTCATGGGAACAACACAATCGCATCCTCAACAGCGTGTTACATATTTTTGCAGAATCTGGAATTACAGTTAACTTGGAAAAGTCTGAATTCGGTAGGACAAAGGTGAAGTTTTTGGGACATATTATTTCTTCTGAAGGCATTCAGCCGGATCCTGAAAAGTTAGAAGCAATCAGAGCCATTCCAGTTCCATCCACAAAAAGACAAGTCCGCAGTTTTCTAGGTCTCGTAAATTTTTACCGTCGTTTTCTGAATATGCAAATTCTTGTTACACCAAAACTTTGTTCTCTCACTGGAAAAAATACTATTTGGAACTGGGACGAACAAGCACAGTTGGAATTCAATTCTTTGAAAGAATCGCTACTTAACGAGCCAATACTAGCTCATCCAGATCTGTCACAAGATTTCTGCCTTAGCACGGATTCTTCTAAAGTCGGTCTTGGTGCCCATTTATTTCAAGAAGCCATAGAAAATGACACTACCGTTCAGAAAACCATTGCTTTTGCTAGCCGAGTGCTAACAAAATCTGAAAAAAATTATTCCGTTACTGAATTAGAAGCTTTAGCTATCGTTTGGGCATTTAACAAATTCCGTTTCTTTCTTTCTGGTAAGCACGTAAAAGTATACAGTGATCATCGTGCATTACAATTTCTTATGTCTTCAAAATTAAATCATGACAGGTTAAAACGTTGGGCATTGTTTCTGCAAGAATTCCGCTTCACAATAGTCTACATTCCCGGCAAGGAGAACATTGTTGCGGACGCACTGTCACGCGCACCGGCTGGGCTTGAGAAAAGTAACACAGAAGGCAACCTCGAGAAAAATTTCAGTATTCTTTACATTCAGAAAGTCGCCTTTGAAAACTTCATCACCACATCTTTAAAGGACATTGCTCATGAACAAGATAAAGATCCGATTTGGAAAGACATCAAGAGCAAATGGCATGAAAAGACACACACACAGATTCGGCATTATTACCTGGTTAGAAACAACATACTCTTCAAACGCTGCACTGTTGATGACAAGCTATGGGTACTTTGCATTCCAGACGATTTTGTTAATAAGCTCATTTGGTACATTCATTTCAGCTACGCACATTTTGGTCCACGAAAATGTTATCATATTCTTCGAACGACTTGTTATTTTAACAATATGGAAAAAAGAATTCGAAGAGTCTTGTCTATTTGTAAACTTTGTCAAAAGGCGAAACCATCTACTGTCTCACATCGTGCTCCGTTGTTTCCTATTATTCCTTCTAAATTAAAAGAATTTGCTGCTGTTGATCTCTTGGGACCGCTTGTCAGAACATCCAATGGATTTTCGTACGTTCTAGTCGCTGTTGAACTTACTTCAAAATTTGTTTCTTTCACACCGTTACGTAAAGCCACTGGACGGTCTGTATCCAACGCCTTTGTTAAAAATTTCTTACGTGAAGTCGGCCACGTTGCTAAAGTCATTTCAGATAACGGACCGCAATTTAGATCTGCTGTTTGGTCACGCATGCTTCGCAACCATAAAATCAAACCTGTTTTTATTTCATTGTACTCACCACATTGTAACCCCTCCGAACGGATTATGAAAGAAATCAATAAGCTTTGCAGGCTTTATTGTCACAGAAAGCATCAGCATTGGGACAGATATTTACACTTATTTCAAAACGTGCTGAATGAAATGCCTCATGATTCCACTGCTTTACCACCTACTCTTGTATTGAAGAATGAAGAACCACCGAACAGAATCAGAGAGCTTGTACCTTTCCCAAATACACGTAAACTTCGACACAAAGACATAATTGATTTGGCTCTTAAAAATATAAAATTTGCAGCAGACAAAAGGAGAAAACTACACGGTAAAGCAAATGCAAAGAAATTGTATATTGGTCAGAAGGTTCTCATTAAAGCTCATTCATTGTCACATAAGAAGAAACACTTGAGTCACAAATTCTTTCTAGTTTACAATGGACCTTACAGAATCCGACGTATACCACATGATAATTGCGTTGAAGTTGAAACTCTGCGTACTAGGAAGAGTAAAGGTTTACACCACATTTCACATGTAAAACCGTTTATTGAAAGATAATCTGCTTTTTAACTTAGTCTTTGTCATAAAATTTTTCGCTTCACATTACTAATATGCTTTGTCAGATTTAGAATCTGTTAACATGTAACAATGTTTGAAGTGAAATATCCAGTCAAGAACCAAGAGAACTTATTTAAACAGAAATGACGAATGCATTGTTATAGTGAACAGACGTCACAGTGTTATTGTGTGTACATTCTTGCTTGTTTGTTGCACGATTATGGAACGACTATAAGGCTTACATACTTAGAACATTTACCAGTACTGCTAATGAGATTTTAATGCAACATTTTGGTTTATTTGAAAATACATTCTGAATTTAAAGTGCTTTCTGAGAGATACCAGATGACACAGAGGTTAGTTTATGTGACAGCTACACGATTTTTATCACGACGCTACTAATGAGTGACAATTTACAATGTTGCTTTTGCGGTGTATCTGTTTTATATCTGCACAGTTTTCTGAATTCTTCTGGAAAGAAAAACATGTTTTAGTAGTAACTTTTGTGGTATAGCAACAATGAGACAGCCTTTTTCGTGGCCCAACATTACGTTACTGTACAGTATTTTCTTCATCACGCCAATAAGCATAATAACTACGACATCTATACGCAAAGCATTTCACTTTTGTTTATCATGTGGTAAGTACATTGACTTCTGCAGAACTTAGCTTTCGGAGGACGATAACTACGACACTTCCACAGAGATTATGTTGCGACAAGATGCACAGTTTAGCGCTACAGTACACGCATTTGAGTGATTAATCTTATACTTAAAACACTTATTTTTAAAGATTTTTTTTTAATTACAAAGAAAGTTTTCCGTGATACATTTCATTCCATTGCGGTAATTTGTAACACCTGGGAGTATAATTACATTAATCCTCAGGGGGGTACTCGCCTACTTTGTGTACCATGTGTGTGGCAACCACAAGGAACCCTAGCTAATATGGTATTTGCTTATACAACTTTACACATCGGTACCATATTTCTCTAACACACAAATTACACAGCTATCTGATCATTTAACTGAGAGATAAACATTTTTTTACTACGTCAGTGACAGATGTTTACGTAATTACACAGCTGGATAACTTCACACTTATGAAACTGTATTTTGTCTGTGCATTGTAAACTGTTCATATTTTTTTGGAACCATTGTGATACTATGTGAGCTTTGAATGATGTATTTGGTAAAGGGATTATGATTTTTAAAGTACTTTTGAGGCAGATGACACTTTTGACATGAGCAGAGAATTTTTTTTAATTATTGGAGGAAGCTACGACGATTTTGAGATTTGACTGAGGTGTTATGATGTTATTTTTACGACGACGATGTGTATTATGCTGCTGAGGTATGTTTATGATTAATAGGCTGAGGCTATATGAGTTATTTGAATATGCTTCATATTTATAATGACGAAATATTGACGAGTGTCGATGGATACGTATATGTGTAATAAGGTAAGGAGTAATGAATAGTGGGTAGGGACTCTTGACTTGTGAAAAAGGATGTTGGAAACCAAGAATCGTACTTTAAGAGTTATGACATGTGTGAATCATGTGTGAATGTATCACAATGCCACTGAACATTTTTTGGACACTTATATTCATAGGATTTTGTTTCTACACATTTGCAAAGTAAATTCTCGACCTGTGAAATTTTGTATATATGACTGTCACTGTAGCGGTAAATATTTCCGTACGACAGTTAAGTGACCACCCGCACGTAATGCGTCGCGGGCACCCAGCTGTGTCAGACGCCTGGAGAAAAAGCCATTATTGCGCGCCCTTTTCAGCGGCACAGGTAGAAAAAAAAAGGGGACGTGGGCACACAGCTGTGTCAAACACCTGGAGAACAAGCCATTAGGGTGTGCCTTTCATCGCTAATGCGACACCCTCGTTACTTGAAAACATATGATTACTCGCACTTTGTGCTAATTACTGAAATGCTTATGAATTGATGGGAAATATTCGTACATCTGCACACCTGATTATGACAAGTGTCTTTCTACGAGAGTTGAGAGAATTTCTACTAACTTATGAAATGTCACATGACTATTGAATGATATTTTTATGCTTTGGTTTGCGTAATTGCTTATTTCATTTGATACCTGGTTTCCAGCTGTGTTGCAGCATTGCTTTTATAAAATGAAATGCATTTGCTAATGTGAACACTTTCTGTCAACAGATCTATTAAATAATTATTTTATGATCCACATTCTTTAAAAAAGGAGCACTTGGAAAGGAAAGAACAATAAGAAGGGACTAATACCAGTAACTGCATCTATAATTTTCTTTTCAAGTACATGGTAATATTTCTTGTTACAATCAGTTGTTGTGGTGCACCACTTTAATTACTTAGACATTAAGATGTGATTATACATTTCCCTTATCTGCATTGTTGTTTTTACTGTAATATTTTTTCTGCTTGAGCTATGTCATGTTTAGATATAAGTTATTGCATTTGCTGTTGCTGTTTGCCAGGCATAGTGCTACTAAATTTCACATTACATTACTCTGCTAAGCCAATTTTACTACTCATTGATTTTTCATGTTGCTGCACATTGGCTCATATTAGTTGTAATTTTGCATTTTATCTGTAAATTAGATTTACTGCTGCTTGCTTTGCACTCTGCATTTTTTTGGTCATTGCTGTTTGTGTTACATGTTTTGTGCTGCTGCATTGCCTCGTCCCTTAGTTTAGCATCTGAGCTCAGTAGATTTAAGTTAGCTTAAGAGGGGGTAGCCTCTAAGAGAATGAGTTGCGATGAATTGGAAGAAATGCATTGAGAAAACAGGTTTAGGTAGGATTTTCTTGGAAATAACTGTTGAGGTAAGAAATGTGTGAACACATAAATACAGGAAGCATGCTTAGATAGAATTTTTTTGGTGGAAACAAAGGATGAAATAAGAGGAAAGATATATGAAGTTTTGGGTTGGACTGCAGTACCACATGTTACACTGAAAACGAACCCTATCCTTTCCCTTTTGTGTTATCCCACTATATGTTTGTGTACCCTTGTGTATTTGTTTTCTTCCTGTCTCTGTGCAGTTTCATAGAATTTTTTCTTCTATTAATATTAAGCTACATTCACTATGATGAGGAATACTGTTATCCTCAAATATAATTGGCATTCATAATATGTTATTTACCTTATAAATATGCTTACACATTATTTATTCTGTTTAAATGCTCATGTGTGAAGTTGATGTTTCAGTAATTATTCGGATCTTCTATGTATGTACTCATGTCATAATTCCTGTAACACTGATGTATATGTCTATATCTATTCTTTTGTAAAGCCTGTACTACAAATGTTATCTGTATTGTTATGTTCTTTAATGATGTATTTTGTACCTTTGTTATTGTATTCTTCTGTTATAAAATTGTAATTGTCACCAGTTCATGATATTATTAACTTGTAAGTTACATTTCACTGCACACGTTTCTGTTGGTCACAGTATATGGACAATATGTGAGAAGTAGGGACTGATAGTGTTTGCACGTGTGTTGGTAATTCAGCAAGGGACTGGATAACAGCATTGCTGGTTCTAAGGACAATTCCAAAAACTTTGTGAGTGCACAAGTGGTGGTTTATGGACTTGCTATATTCTCCGCAAGACTCTTCGAGGGTGATTGTGCACCTGCACAGTCGCAACAGATGGCTGCTGGCCGTCTCTACAAGGACTCCAGTGGGTCTGCACCTCTGGTGGCCCACCAATACCATTATCTCTACAAGGACTCCAGTGGGTCTGCACCTCTGGTGGCCCACCAATACCATTATCTCTACAAGGACTACAGTGGGTCTGCATCTATAATGACCTACCAACGCCATTATTTCTACAAGGACTGCAGTGGGTCTGCACCTCTGGTGGCCCACCAATACCACAATCTCTACCAGGACTCCAGTGGGTCTGCTCTGTGATGACCTACCTACCAATATTCTTCCAAACTTCGAATGACTCTGCTGTGGGTTTGCTCTGTTGTGGCCCATTACCTGTCAGCATGTCGAGAGTCAGCACTGTCTTTCCATTGGAAGGACAACACTACTTCTTCAAGACTGCATGGAAATCCACTACTTCCGTGTGCATTTTCTTTTACTGCTCAGACTTTGAGACAAACACTGCTATTCTCCTGTTATGTACGATTAGGACTGTCTTTAGGGACTGTGAGAAAATTTGAGCTTTTGACCAACGTTGTATCAATAAGTGTGTGCATTTTATATCTTTGTTACTGTAATTGTGAAAAATTTTTGTCAAATCTGTATTGGCCAGTGCCCAACACCATTTGTAAAAAAATTTTTTGTGGGTAGCATGGGGGCTATGTAAGTAGGCTGTTTATGTTTTCTTATTGGCAACGTTACGTAGCGCTCAATATGAAAATCACTGGCTGTGCTGTGTGCAGTCTGTGGCTAGTTTGCATTGTTGTCTGCCATTGTAGTGTTGGGCAGCGGAAGCTGGATGTGAACAGCGCGTAGCGTTGCGCAGTTGGAGGTGAGCCGCCAGCAGTGGTGGATGTGGGGAGAGAGATGGCGGAGTTTTGTAATTTTTCATGAACTGATATATTTATATATGATGATATCAAGCTGGCAGTAGTGGCGCTCGCTGTATTGCAGTAGCTTGAGCAGCGAAGATTTTTGTGAGGTAAGTGATTTGTGAAAGGTATAGTTTAATGTTTGTCAGGGCCATTCTTTAGTAGGGAATTTTGAAAGTCAGATTGCGTTGCGCTAAAAATATTGTGTGTCAGGTTAAGCACAGTCGTGTAGAATTGTTCAAAGGGGACGTTTCAAATTAACCACAACCAACTGATTCAATTTTCACCCAAAGAAGTTACGTCCATAGCGCAATCCTCTCCGTCATGAAATTACCACACACCGGTATACTAAATCTATACAAACTCTGTGAAATCTTCCCGACAAGAATAGCTGAGGGCTACTTTGATGATTACACCACATGCTTCACATGCTCAACTTGGTTTACACAAAGAGTGTAACTCCACAATAATTTTGATAATTAAAATAAATTACATCGAAACGCAATTTACAAAAGAAAAACCTCAAACTGGTTACTATTGTCTTACTATTAACCTGATGGGTCAAGCAATTGTATAAGCACGTGGTAATGGTCTCACAAAGTACACCCCATGTGGGTTGAACATGAAGAAAAGTTGCCATATTGAAAAATATTGTCAAGACGAGACGTTATAATCTCACGCAAATTCGCATTTGCGATTGATGATCTTAGTTAGAGTTACGGATCATCAACACGTGGTTCCACTTTACTCTTAAAGTAGTGACAAAGCAACTACTGGAAGATATTCTGAACTTCACACTTCAATTACACTGTGTTGCAATTTAAGATAACATAAGATATTTTAGATCTAAAACTGAAATGAAGGTGATTAAATTTTCAGTTAGGCTGAGCTTAAGAAACCCATTGTCCTACGGACTTAACAGAGACGCGCTTAGCCGGAGATCTCACCACTTCAGACGCTCGCCACGGATAGACTGGCGTGGGCCCCTACCGAGGGTGCCTCACAGATACAAACGGAAGTGGCCAGAGGGACAGCTTCCTATACCAGCATGACAAGGGACGGACAGGACCATACTAAGAATAGAAACCTCTTTGATTTTAGAAAGTGTAGCTACCTGTTCCGACGTTGGTCCTACTGTTCTCTAGCAGACAAGCTTGTCTACTACCATCAAGCATGCAACTAGAAATACATTTGCTCATTCATCCTTTCACACAGAAGGGAAGGGGGGTGACAGCATCTTATCATATACAGTATATAAAAGGAAGCGGATGTAGGTTCCGTATGAGACTGTGTGACATGAATTACATATAAGCTGTATTTTCAAGTGTAGTAGTGTGACAGATCTTTCTTGAGTATGTGTAAAAGTAACCACGTTCCACTGCTCAGTCTCCTTCCAGATAGAGTCAGAAACACCACAGTAAATTTAGAAGTGGAATGTATGCCATAAATGCCAACAGATTTAAGACATTAACATGAAAAGAATCCAACAAAGACTTTCATGACCCGATGGTACTGTTGTTGATAATTCTTCCGGGTTATATGGCCGAGCAGTCGGCAGGACTCAGCAGGACCAGCCATACCTCTGAGAATGTCCATTGTAGTATTGGACGAAACGTTGTGAATAGAAGAATTCCATGGGCCACGGCCATATAACCCGGAAGAATTATCAACAACAATCCAACAGAGACCTTACAACGGTTTAAGGAGAGTGCAGGAAGAATGCAGTTCGTTCTTGACGTCGTATGCGGCAAAATACCCCAATAGATGTCAATCATCTCGGCAATTATTTATCAGCCTCTTCAAACATTTACGTGGAAGTGGTAGTGCAACACCTAAACAACGTAACAAAATAAACCCAGTTACGACAGAAAAGGGGAAAATTAATGTTGTTGTTGCTGTTGCAGTCGATGCTCACGTTAGTTCCGGCGCAGTCGCACGGGGAAGTGGCATGAGTCAGCCGAGTGACCCACGCGTTCTCCATCGACACAGGTTCCATCCCCGTCACATCTGTCTCCATCAAGAGCGGCGCGGAAACGACTACGAGGACCGTGTTAACTTATGTACACGGGTATTAAGAAAGGACACTCCAGATGTATCATTTATCTCGTTTAGTGGTGAAGCAACATTTACCCATCATGGCCAAGTAATCGGCCGAAACATGCACTGAAAGTCTCCGTTCTCTTGTTCAGGTGGAACGTCAGACAATGAACCACCAGCTCTTAGGCCTGTGTTTCGTAGACAGAACACTGAACAGCACAAATACCGTAGCTTCCTAACAGACCATATTGCGCGGATGCTTCAAGACTCTCTTCTGCAGACTAGGGGGAACTGAGGTACCAACACGAAGGCTGTCTAGCCCATGGTGCACGAGTACTACAACATGTCTTCACGAATTGTTTCCAAAAGGACGTACCAACTACAGCCGATACATACATACATACATTTCGTATGCTTAAGGGCTGTCTGCAGTTCAGTGATTGTACATCTACATCTACATTTATACTCCGCAAGCCACCCAACGGTGTGTGGCGGAGGACACTTTACGTGCCACTGTCATTACCTCCGTTTCCTGTTCCAGTCGCGTATGGTTCGCGGGAAGAACGACTGCCGCAAAGCCTCCATGCGCGCTCGAATCTCTCTAATTTTACATTCGTGATCTCCTCGGGAGGTATAACTAGGGGGAAGCAATATATTCGATACCTCATCCAGAAACGCACTCTCTCGAAACCTGGACAGCAAGCTACACCGCGATGCAGAGCGCCTCTCTTGCAGAGTCTGCCACTTGAGTTTATTAAACATCTCCGTAACGCTATCACGGTTACCAAATAACCCGGTGACGAAACGCGCCGCTCTTCTTTGGATCTTCTCTATCTCCTCCGTCAACCCGACCTGGTACGGATCCCACACTGATGAGCAATACTCAAGTATAGGTCGAACGAGTGTTTTGTAAGCCACCTCCTTTGTTGATGGACTACATTTTCTAAGCACTCTCCCAATGAATCTCAACCTGGTACCCGCCTTACCAACAATTAATTTTATATGATCATTCCACTTCAAATCGTTCCGCACGCATACTCCCAGATATTTTACAGACGTAACTGCTACCAGTGTTTGTTCCGCTATCATATAATCATACTATAAAGGATCCTTCTTTCTATGTATTCGCAATACATTACATTTGTCTGTGTTAAGGGTCAGTTGCCACTCCCTGCACCAAGTGCCTATCCGCTGCAGATCTTCCTGCATTTCGCTACAATTTTCTAATGCTGCAACTTCTCTGTATACTACAGCATCATCCGCGAAAAGCCGCATGGAACTTCCGACACTATCTAGTAAGTCATTTATATATATTGTGAAAAGCAATGGTCCCATAACACTCCCCTGTGGCACGCCAGAGGTTACTTTAACGTCAGAAGACGTCTCTCCATTGAGAACAACATGCTGTGTTCTGTTTGCTAAAAACTCTTCAATCCAGCCACACAGCTGGTATATTCCGTAGGCTCTTACTTTGTTTATCAGGAGAAGAGAATTCCGGATTATGTTGCAGAGATTTCTTGACTTCCGTAAGCTCTCTCTTTACTTGCCGAAGATTTGCTTTATCTGTTGGGACCTTGGAAACTGTGACTAACAGACTGGCGATTGAGTCGCATCAGACTGTAGAGTTTTCTTTGTTGTGGGAAGGATCTTCTCCAAGTTCGTGAATCAGCGTCCATTCTTTTCTACTGGAGTGTGTGAAATCGATGTCCCTAGTTTCTTTATGCCATTTTTCTCTCCTTTGTTCATTCAAGGAATTCATAATGTTAGTACCTGTTTCTTGGTCTCCACTTTCCTTGAGTTGGTTAAACAGCTGGTTGATCTCTTCATTCCAGCCAGGAATGTATTCTTTCCGACATCCTCTGGGTATGCTCTTTTTGGCAGTAGATATTACGATCTTTAAAAACTTTGAGTAGGATTTTGGAAGTTCAGGGATCTGTGTTATTGACTCGTCCAGCAATTTAGAAAATTTATCTGAATCTGCTTTTTGAAAGTTCCAGCGGGATACAGGAGCAGATCGCACTGGGGGAATGTGTAGCGCGTAGGAGATGAGAATGGGGTGCTGTTGGCTTCTGGGAAAGTCATGCAGGACCTTCCTGATGATAGTTCCGCCACTACACTCCGAAGGGTCCACAGTTGACAGGCAGAGGTCAGGTGTGCTCTCTGTACCCCTGCTTCAAGACCTGAATGTGCCTTTTCCCTTTGCATCATAATTGAGCTATAAGTTGTTTGCTTCCATCCATTCTGCCAGACTTCTACCATTTTCATCCTCTTCGGCATAGCCCCGCCCATAACTATGGCTGTTAAGATCGCCTACATATATTGCAGGATGTTCTAGCACTGGGAGTTGTTTGCGCCAAGTGCTATTCGCTGGTTTGTAGATATTTGCTATTTTTATATTTCCGATCTGAATCACCGCTACCATCACGTTTTCTTTGTCTTATTTCTCCTCGAGAATAACTGAGACATACTTTAAGTCGTTGCGGACAAAGCTGGCAACTCCATATTGAGGGTGGTTAATTCGGGACACTAATTTATAGCCTGGGATGCGCCCTCGCTTCCACAGAGCGTTGTCATCTTCACAATGAGTCTGTTGCAGCGCTAAGACGTCCGCCGTATTTTCTCTCAAAATTTTAGACAGTATTTCGCCCTTATTTCTGGACAGTCCCTCAACATTCAGTTGACATATTCTGAGCACGTTTCCAGGCTGGCTCTGAACAGTGCCGTTTGTATAGGGTTTCATATTGTTATAAAATTATAAACAGCCGACCAGTTGCAATGGGTAAAGAAATTCTTTACCTAGGTTTCGACAAATATAAATTTGTCTTCTTCAAAAGCGCTGCAAGATCCATGAGCTACTTTATATTTACGTGACAAACCCTAATTCTAGGGCTATATTTTATTTTTGACACATGGATCTATGCCGACAATTGTAAAAACGGCGATGGTACATTAGTCCTTACTAATGTAAAATTGCTACTTTCTGAAGAAGACAAATTTATATTTGTCGAAACCTAGGTAAAGAATTTCTTTATCCATTGCAACTGGTCGGCTGTTTATAATTTTATTACGTGAAACCGTTGCTGTTGTGCAGCTATGTTTAAAATATTTCATATTGTTGTTAATTTCGTAATCGCTGTTGGAATTATCTTTAAATCGGCTTCTGCGAGAGTTAGCCAAATTGGAAAGTTTCCCAGGGAGCACCGGCAGTGATCGAGACACATGAAGATGCATTGGAAGGCGAAAGAAGTGACAGCTCACGTGGAGGTCTCTCGCTTGCTCCGCGACTACAGCCGATGATGAGCAACGGCGCATTACCGCTATCCGCTCGGACATCTCCGCTGAAACGCAACCACGTGCCGCTGTCGGTGGCCGTTATGAACACTACCTGTGATGGTCAGTTGTCTCGTTACTGCTCGGAATCCACATAACCAGTGTGTGCACTCTTTAGTATGTGCTGCCACAGGTATTGTACAGGACTTTTCAAAATATGGTAATTCCTAAACGACTGCCACTGGAATCCTGCAACAAACACCACTGCCATTCTGCTGTACCCTACTTTTAATGTGTTAGTGTCAATACACAATGTTCCATTTAAAGAAGTGTATGTCTGTACAAAGAATACACTTTGCAAGTACACTACTGGCCATTAAAATTGCTACACCACGAAGGTGACGTGCAACAGACGCGAAATTTAACCGACAGGAAGAAGATGCTATGATATGCAAATGATTAGCTTTTCAGAGCATTCACACAAGGTTGGCGCCGGTGGCGACACCTACAACGTGCTCACATGAGGGAAGTTCCCAACCGATTTCTAATACACAAACAGCAGTTGACCGGCGTTGCCTGGTGAAACGTTGTTGTGATGCCTCGTGTAAGGAGCAGAAAAGCGTACCATCACGTTTCCGACTTTGATAAAGGCGGATTGTAGCCTATCGCGATTGCGGTTTATCGTATCGCGACATTGCTGCTCGCGTTGGTCGAGATCCAATGACTGTATGCAGAATATGGAATCAGTGGGTTCAGGAGGGTAATACGGAACGCCGTGCTAGATCCCAACGGCCTCGTATCACTAGCAGTCGAGATGACAGGCATCTTATCCGCATGGCTGTAACGGATCGTGCAGACACGTCTCGATCACTGAGTCAACAGATGGGGACGTTTGCAAGACAACAACCATCTGCACGAACAGTTCGACGACATTTTCAGCAGCATGGACTATCAGCTCGGAGACCATGGCTACGGTTAACCTTTACGCTGCATCACTGACAGGAGCGCCTGTGATGGTGTACTCAACGACGAACCTGGGTGCACGAATGGGAAGCCGTCATTTTTCCGGATGAGTCCAGGTTCTGTTTGCAGCATCATGATGGTCGCATCCGTGTTTGGCTACATTGTGGTGAACGCACATTGGAAGCGTGTATTCGTCATCGCCAATCGGGCGTATCACCCGGCATGATGATATGGGATGCCATTGGTTACACGTCTCGGTCACTTCTTGTTCGCATTGACGGCACTTTGAACAGTGGACGTTGCATTTCAGATGTGGCTGTACCCTTCATTCGATCCCTGCGAAACCCTACATTTCAGCAGGATAATGCACGACCGCATGTTGCAAGTCCTGTACGGGCCTTTCTGGATACAGAAAATGTTCGACTGCTGGCCTGGCCAGTACATTCTCCAGATCTCTCACCAACTCAAAACGTCTGGTAAATGGTGGCCGAGCAACTAGCTCGTCACAATACGCCAGTCACTACTCTTGATGAACTGTGGCATCGTATTGAAGCTACATGGGCAACTGTACCTGTACACGCCATCCAAGCTCTGTTTGACTCAATGCCCAGGCGTATCAAGGCCGTTATTGCGGCCAGAGGTGGTTGTTCTGGGTACTGATTTCTCAGGATCTATGCACCCAAATTGCGTGAAAATGTAATCACATGTCAGTTCTAGTATAATATATTTGTCCAATGAATACCCGTTTATCATCTGCATTTCTTCTTGGTGTAGCAATTTTAATGGTCAGTAGTGTATTATTACAAGCCGTTGATCGCCTAACAATACCAATCTATTCTGTGGAAACCGCACATCAATAGCCCTTTTCATTTCCGCAATATTTGCGCTCCAAGTTTTAGGTGATTCCCCCCGTGTATAAATGACGTAGAAGATATCGTCGGAAGTTGGACGAGGCTCTTCGCGGATGAAGCGGTTGCGTGCACAGAAGTCGGGACACTAGAAAACTGTAGCGAAGTGCCGCAGGCGATCGACGCCTGGCGCAAGGAGTCCCACGTGACCCTCAACACAAACGCGCGAAACGTATTGCGGACACACAGGTAGAGAGACCCTTTATTGTTTGATTACACAACTGCAGGACAATCACTGGAAGCACTTACTTCCTAGGTGTTTGCGTGTGGAACGCTTTAAAACGCAGACACCACATAAAATTGATCGCTAATAAGGCAGATGCCAGACTGAGATTCATTGGTAGAATCTTCACGAAATGTAGTCCATAAGCAAATAAGGATAATGGAATGTAGTCGAATTAAGTCGGGCGATGCTGAGGGAATTAGATTAGGAAATGAGGCTTTTAAAATAGTAAATGAGTTTTGCTATTTGGGGAGCAAAGTAACTGATGGTGGTCGAAGTAGAGAGGATATAAAATGTAGACAGGCAATGGCAAGGAAAGCGTTTCTGAAGAAGAAAAATTTGTTAACATCGAGTATAGATTTAAATGTCAGGAAGTCGTTTCTGAAAGTATTTGTATGGAGTGTAACCATGTATGGAAATAAAACATGGACGATAAGTAGTTTGGACAAGAAGAGAATAGAAGCCTTTGAAATGTGGTGCTACAGAAGAATGCTGAAGATTAGATGGGTAGATCACGTAACTAATGAGGAAGTATTGAATAGGACTGGGGAGAAGAGGAGTTTGTGGCACAACTTGACTAGAAGAAGGGATCGGCTGGTAGGACATGTTCTGAGACATCAAGGGATCACCAATTTAGTATTGGAGGGCAGCGTGGAGGGTAAAAATTGTAGACGGAGACCAAGAGATGAATACACTAAACAGATTCAGAAGGATGTAGGCTGCAGTACGTATTGGGAGATGAAGAAGCTTGCACAGGATAGGGTAGCATGGAGAGCTGCATCAAGCCAGTCTCAGGACTGAAGACCACAACAGCAAATGAAGTAGCCTACTAAACACTCGTTCGACCAATACTTGACTATTGCTCGTCAGTATGGGATCCGTGTCAGATAAGACTCACACAGGGAATAGGGGAGATCCAGAGAAGGACAACGCGTTTCGTTACAAGTTCATTTAGCAAGCACGAAAGTATGGCAGAGATGCTCAACTAAGTACAGTGGCAGGCGCTGCAAGGGAGGCATTCTGCATCACAATGCTGTCTCTTGTTAAAAAGTTCCGGGAGTGTGCGTTCCTCGAAGAGCCAGCAAATACATAGCGTCTTGCTACCTCGCTAAAAGACCACGAAGGTAAAATTAGAGACATTCGAGCCCACACGGAGAGTTACCGACAATCCTTCTTCCCGCGAACCTTATGCGACTGTAGGGGAAAAGACAGTGGCAACAAAGTATACTCCGCCACACACCGCAAGGTCGTTTGCAGAATATATATGTAGATGTATAAGACTAGTTTTATCGAATACAAATCGTTCATACTTGTTGTTTCTCTTCTGCGAATTGCGTTAGACTTCATTAGAAGTCGGACACCTCAGTCGAAACGTTTTCAACAAACTTGCGCTGACATCATGGGCTGGGCGAACTTCCCTAATTTATTACAGAACTGTTGTTTGCTTAGACATGCGAATGTCTTGAAAAGAGTGTATGAACTCAAGAATGAGTTTCACTCTTACGTTGTTCAACAGAGATTTGACTTTCGAGACGTTCATAGACACTAACTCTGTTATGAAACAGGAATACCAGTGTGAAATTTTTCACAAACTCAGTTCACTAAATGTATACCTTCAAGGTAATGAGAGCAACTACAGGCAGACGCGATTTCTGCCTTCAGAAAGAAGCGGGGCGTGCTAGGGTAATACTTGTAGTTGGGCAAAGCCACTGTGCCAGGGTGGTGTAGTGGTTAGCGCAACGGCATAGGGAGCAGGAGGCCTGCGTTTGAATTCCAGCCTCGGTACCAGTTTCCATTTATCGCTACAATCTGCATATATACTTCAAAAACAATTACTGTGGAGGAAAAAGTAGTATGATTAATATATATATTTCCCCGCTTTTTACCCGGTTTTTAGAATACAATAACTTCCAGTTGACTGAAGAACTGAAGCCTGCGTGTTCTGCATCGTTTATGTGAACTCAGTGTCTATTTTCTGAAGTATTTTTGGGAAGAAGTTAATAAGTTCAACTGGATCAAACATTCTTTCAGTACAAAGCTTCAAATGGCTCTGAGCACTAGGGGACTTAACATCTAAGGTGATCAGTCCCCTAGAATGTAGAACTACTTAAACGTAACTAACCTAAGGACATCACACACATCCATGCCCGAGGCAGGATTCGAATCTGCGACCGTAGCAGTCGCGCGGTTCCGGACTGAAGCGTCTAGAACCGCTCGGCCACTGCAGCCGGCTACAAAGCTTCCATCAACACTTACTGCTGAAGAACAAGAGAAACTTACTGATATTTCTTCAGACTCCACATTGAAATTGAAGTCAGTTTTTTCATCAGTGGTTTCGTTTTGGATCTTGATGAAGCAGCAGTATCCGCAAGTTAGAAACAAGGCTCTGCGAGTTTTTATGCGTTTTGAAACAGCTAAGTTACGTGAGGGAGGTTTTTCATCTTTAGCGGTCGTCAACACGAGATTCATGGACCTCCAACGATTGCGGAGAAAGAGAGGCGAGTTACAAATTCCATTTCTGCGCCGAGATTTGAAGAACCGGAAATGAAGAAGCAAGTTTATCCTTCCCACTGATTTCGTTGCAAGAATAAGAAACATTAAAAGTTGATTAATATGTGCCATGTTGACAGTTAATCGGTACACATGCGACAGCATGCGCACCTAATATGTTCCAAAACGGTGCGCATAAAAACAGAATTTCCTGGTGCTCGTACCTCGAGTTGTGTGGATGATAAAAAGGTGGGTCGGGTGTTTTGGGCATTCCTTGGACTAGGAACCATTTGTACAGCCAACACGAGAATCGTCTTAAGTCACTACTCTACAGTAGAACGTCAAAGTCTCCTTCCGCCGCCGAGCAGTGTCAGCAGTGCGCAAGTAGCAGCATTACTGCATTTACTAGGCAATCTTGTATTTTAATAACCGTTTAAATTTTGTCGATTTGTTTGCGCTCTCTGTAGATTAGTTCAGACGTTCTTTGCAAAACAGTTTTTAGCATGGATAGGGACTGCAACTGCTGTGTTCGGATGCAGGCTGAGTTGGCATCCCTTCGCTCCCAGCTTCAGGCAGTGTTGGCTTCGGTCACACAGCTTGAGGCTGTTGCCAATGGGCATCACTGTGTGGGTCCGGATGGGGGTTTGTCGGGGACGGCCAGCTCGTCCCACGCATCCCCCGATCGGACTACGACCGTGGTTGCCCGGGATACTGCCCGCATTGAGGCTGATCCCTCACCTGTGGTAGAGTGGGAGGTCGTTTCAAGGTGTGGCAGGGGGCGAAAGACATTCCGGAGGGCTGAACGGAAAGCCTCTCCAGTTTGTCTGACGAACCGGTTTCAGGCTCTGTCTCAGGCTGATACTGATCTTCGGCCTGACATGGCTGCTTGTCCTGTTCCAGAGGTTGCCCCTCAGTCTGCAAGATCCGGGCAGTTGCAGAGGGTGGGCTTACTGGTAGTTGGGAGCTCCAACGTCAGGCGCGTAATGGGGCCCCTTAGGGAAATGGCAGCAAGAGAGGGGAAGAAAACCAATGTGCACTCCGTGTGCATACCGGGGGGAGTCATTCCAGATGTGGAAAGGGTCCTTCCGGATGCCATGAAGGGTACAGGGTACACCCATCTGCAGGTGGTCGCTCATGTCGGCACCAATGATGTGTGTCGCTATGGATCGGAGGAAATCCTCTCTGGCTTCCGGCGGCTATCTGATTTGGTGAAGACTGCCAGTCTCGCTAGCGGGATGAAAGCAGAGCTCACCATCTGCAGCATCGTCGGCAGGACTGACTGCGGACCTTTGGTACAGAGCCGAGTGGAGGGTCTGAATCAGAGGCTGAGACGGTTCTGCGACCGTGTGGGCTGCAGATTCCTCGACTTGCGCCATAGGGTGGTGGGGTTTCGGGTTCCACTGGATAGGTCAGGAGTCCACTGCACGCAACAAGCGGCTACACGGGTAGCAGGGGTTGTGTGGCGTGGGATGGGCGGTTTTTTAGGTTAGATGGCCTTGGGCAAGTACAGAAAGGGCAACAGCCTCAACGGGTGCGGGGCAAAGTCAGGACATGCGGGGACCAAGTAGCAATCGGTATTGTAATTGTCAACTGTCGAAGCTGCGTTGGTAAAGTACCGGAACTTCAAGCGCTGATAGAAAGCACCGAAGCTGAAATCGTTATAGGTACAGAAATCTGGCTTAAGCCAGAGATAAATTCTGCCGAAATTTTTACAAAGGTACAGACGGTGTTTAGAAAGGATAGATTGCATGCAACCGGTGGTGGAGTGTTCGTCGCTGTTAGTAGTAGTTTATCCTGTAGTGAAGTAGAAGTGGATAGTTCCTGTGAATTATTATGGGTGGAGGTTACACTAAACAACCGAACTAGGTTAATAATTGGCTCCTTTTACCGACCTCCCGACTCAGCAGCATTAGTGGCAGAACAACTGAGAGAAAATTTGGAATACATTTCACATAAATTTTCTCAGCATGTTATAGTCTTAGGTGGAGATTTCAATTTACCAGATATAGACTGTGACACTCAGATGTTTAGGACGGGTGGTAGGGACAGAGAATCGAGTGACATTATACTGAGTGCACTATCCGAAAATTACCTCGAGCAATTAAACAGAGAACCGACTCGTGGAGATAACATCTTGGACCTACTGATAACAAACAGACCCGAACTTTTCGACTCTGTATGTACAGAACAGGGAATCAGTGATCATAAGGCCGTTGCAGCATCCCTGAATATGGAAGTTAATAGGAATACAAAAAAAGGGAGGAAGGTTTATCTGTTTAGCAAGAGTAATAGAAGGCAGATTTCAGACTACCTAACAGATCAAAACGAAAATTTCTGTTCCGACACTGACAATGTTGAGTGTTTATGGAAAAAGTTCAAGGCAATCGTAAAATGCGTTTTAGACAGGTACGTGCCGAGTAAAACTGTGAGGGACGGGAAAAACCCACCGTGGTACAACAACAAAGTTAGGAAACTACTGCGAAAGCAAAGAGAGCTCCACTCCAAGTTTAAACGCAGCCAAAACCTCTCAGACAAACAGAAGCTAAACGATGTCAAAGTTAGCGTAAGGAGGGCTATGCGTGAAGCGTTCATTGAATTCGAAAGTAAAATTCTATGTACCGACTTGACAGAAAATCCTAGGAAGTTCTGGTCTTACGTTAAATCAGTAAGTGGCTCGAAACAGCATATCCAGACACTACGGGATGATGATGGCATTGAAACAGAGGATGACACGCGTAAAGCTGAAATACTAAACACCTTTTTCCAAAGCTGTTTCACAGAGGAAGACCGCACAGCAGTTCCTTCTCTAAATTCTCGCACAATCGAAAAAATGGCTGACATCGAAATAAGTGTCCAAGGAATAGAAAAGCAACTGGAATCACTCAATAGAGGAAAGTCCACTGGAGCTGACGGGATACCAATTCGATTCTACACAGAGTACGCGAAAGAACTTGCCCCCCTTCTAACAGCCGTGTACCGCAAGTCTCTAGAGGAACGGAGGGTTCCAAATGATTGGAAAAGAGCGCAGATAGTCCCAGTCTTCAAGAAGGGTCGTCGAGCAGATGCGCAAAACTATAGACCTATATCTCTTACGTCGATCTGTTGTAGAATTTTAGAATATGTTTTTTGCTCGCGTAACCTGTCATTTCTGGAAACCCAGAATCTACTATGTAGGAATCAACATGGATTCCGGAAACAGCGATCGTGTGAGACCCAACTCGCCTTATTTGTTCATGAGACCCAGAAAATATTAGATACAGGCTCCCAGGTAGATGCTATTTTTCTTGACTTCCGGAAGGCGTTCGATACAGTTCCGCACTGTCGCCTAATAAACAAAGTAAGAGCCTACGGAATATCAGACCAGGTGTGTGGCTGGATTGAAGAGTTTTTAGCAAACAGAACACAGCATGTTGTTATCAATGGAGAGACGTCTACAGACGTTAAAGTAACCTCTGGCGTGCCACAGGGGAGTGTTATGGGACCATTGCTTTTCACAATATATATAAATGACTTAGTAGATAGTGTCGGAAGTTCCATGCGGCTTTTCGCGGATGATGCTGTAGTATACAGAGAAGTTGCAGCATTAGAAAATTGTAGCGAAATGCAGGAAGATCTGCAGCGGATAGGCACTTGGTGCAGGGAGTGGCAACTGACCCTTAACACAGACAAATGTAATGTATTGCGAATACATAGAAAGAAGGATCCTTTATTGTATGATTATATGATAGCGGAACAAACACTGGTAGCAGTTACGTCTGTAAAATATCTGGGAGTATGCGTGCGGAACGATTTGAAGTGGAATGATCATATAAAATTAATTGTTGGTAAGGCGGGTACCAGGTTGAGATTCATTGGGAGAGTGCTTAGAAAATGTAGTCCATCAACAAAGGAGGTGGCTTACAAAACACTCGTTCGACCTATACTTGAGTATTGCTCATCAGTGTGGGATCCGTACCAGGTCGGGTTGACGGAGGAGATAGAGAAGATCCAAAGAAGAGCGGCGCGTTTCGTCACCGGGTTATTTGGTAACCGTGATAGCGTTACGGAGATGTTTAATAAACTCAAGTGGCAGACTCTGCAAGAGAGGCGCTCTGCATCGCGGTGTAGCTTGCTCGCCAGGTTTCGAGAGGGTGCGTTTCTGGATGAGGTATCGAATATATTGCTTCCCCCTACTTATACCTCCCGAGGAGATCACGAATGTAAAATTAGAGAGATTAGAGCGCGCACGGAGGCTTTCAGACAGTCGTTCTTCCCGCGAACCATACGCGACTGGAACAGGAAAGGGAGGTAATGACAGTGGCACGTAAAGTGCCCTCCGCCACACGCCGTTGGGTGGCTTGCGGAGTATCAGTGTAGATGTAGATGTAGAAAGTATGAATATTACACAATTCTCCTGCTTAGGCAAAAGGAGCAAATCGCCTGGCTCTTTTTCTGTTCGAAGTGGTCTCGGTGGGCTTCATTGAAATTGTGGAAGCACCGCTACTTCGTAGATAGTTCCTCGGGAAACCATAAGAAAAGGAATTTTTTTACTATACTTTCGCCGCCACCAGTGGAGCAAAAGTCAGATGAGAATTCCAGGGTTGCTATGTACAGCTGAAATTTTTACGAAATGTTGCTAAGATACCGATCTCGAAGAACCTTGAGAATTTTCTTGATATCCTTACGCGTTTATCACTCCGACTCACAGAGGTTCAAAGTTACTCTACTTGTAAAATCCAGTGCAAGGCGAAATCGTTGTTTACAAAGTAATGTACTACGGAAAAATATGCCGTAAAGTGTCTTCATTATCATCTTGGAACCCCATGTTCTAGTACTGAAGGGCATGCTGTCTTTTCTTTTCATTTCTTTTTTTTGCCGGTAAACTCCGGTATGAGGTTTAAAATTAGTTTCGCTTCGCTTATTTCAATTTCTCGTTAGTAAAACTATCTAAATTTTACTGACCTATACATATCATATGAGTTACATGCCCTGTTTCAGCAGAGAAAAGATGGGAACTAGGAGAAAAATGCTCTTAAGAGATCACAAACAATGAGAGTATATTCTTGTTTATTTAAAAGATTCTCACTGAAAATCGAGGTATCAACCACCTCATTCTACTTTCCCCAGCGCCTTTAAAACATTTCCTAAAAATTTTCCATGCGAACGTATTTTCGCTTTTTTATGCTGAGAGAGAAGAAGGCAGTGGAAGTGGCAAAGAGATGGATAAGTAATAAACTCTGGAAGATAGTAGTGGTTGTGATGTAGAACGAGCGAAGGAGACAATGGCAGTTTGTGAGAAAGGGAGGGACACAGTGGCAATGAAACATAGCTGACAGTGACAGAACGGTGCTAAGAAAAGAGTTAAGAAGACAGTGCCACGCGCGGGGAATAAAGGGTAAGACAAAGTGGGAATGGGTGAGTGCCACTGGTAATAAGAGACAGAGTGTATGGTAATGACAATGAGGAAGAGAGAGATAGTGAGAGTGAGAAGAGAGAGCAGCAGTAGGAAGGAATGAAGGAGATATTGTCAATAGGAGAGAGAGAAAGAGGAAGGCAGTGGCAGAGAGAGGAGAGGCGAGACTGCAGCAGTAGGAAAGCCAATCTGCATCTGGATCGCACTTCCTTGACCCTTGTAAAGAAATGCGTTTTCAATAAACTACCAAAAATCTTAGCAGTAATCCAAACGCTTTCAAATCGAAACTGGAGAGTTTCCCCATGGGACACTCCTTCTATTTTATCGAGGACTTCCTTGAAAAATTAAGCTGATTCCTGTGTTATATTGTTGACTGCGTTTACATAAGCTTGTGGCTTGTCTTTTTTGGATTCATAAACATCTTATTTTATCTGTTATTACTTTTCTGTTGTAATTTCTTGTACTGACACGTTCCATGACCTTGGAGATTTGCTCCTGAGTTTGGACCTACCAAACTAGACGTGTAAAATAAACAAAAAATAAACGGAGGGGACCGTGCCCGTGGCATAGGAGACAATGACCGACGGACACAGAGAGATAAGGACAATGAGTTGGGCTGAATGAGTGAGTGAGAAAGGGCAGCTGGGAGTGGATGGGTATGAGCAACTTACAATGGCGGAATAGTCGGAGTCAGCGAGTCACAGTTAGCGGAGTTTGTGGGATTGAGAAGTGAGTTGCATGTTAGAAAAGCGCGATTTCATTCGCATGCTAAAATTTTGGGAAAACTTCTAAAGGCACAGAGAAAGGCAGAATGAGTCAGCTGGTTTCCATCACAGTCTTTTAAAGAAACTGAAACATATTCACATTTTTTTGTGCACTGATAAGATCATCTTTACGTTGGTAAAGGAATAACTACTCTCACTCACTTACCTCTCGCTTCGAGTAGGATGCCGTGTGCGACGAAGCCACGCGTAATATTTATGTTCTGAGCAAGGAAGTCACTGACCCAAAAACTTTGGAAACCACTGATTTAGGTGATCCAAGAGCAGTTAATGCAAAACGGTGCACAACAAATTCTTTTCCATATACCATCGAGAAATAGTGAAAAAAATCGAGAACAGGCCATTATTCTTCACCACCGCGATGTCTTGTGTCACAGACCACGTTAACAACCAACTACTCGTATCTGAAAGAGAAAAAACATGGAATTAACGTCTCAGTGCCCGTGGTCACTTCATTTACCGCGTAAATGTGCGTCAACAGCGATTGTCGTCAGTTCTAGAAGCTGTCGAATAGTTCTGAAACCATGTTTTTGAGGTACCAACACCACAGTGTGGAAAATGTTTTCAGGGTTGGTTCGAGTGCGTGAAAGGGTATTCGAATATTTAATGGAAATATTTCGAGAAACAATAAAACGGCTTTTACACATGAAACTTTTCCACTTTTTCTTTTCGTGAAAAACTTGAAAAGTCTTCGCTAGTTTCGATTGCAGTGTCAGGCGCTTTCATTTAATACAGGCTGTCCAAAGTCCGGCAGTGGAATAACGCGCCATTCATTTGTCGTATCAGCGGCTGCCTTCGCTAATCAACTTACCTCGTTTTAATCAAATCTCCTCTATTTTACTCGTGCTTCCCGAGGCTAATGAATTTTTCATGAAAGTGGAATTAAAAGTGTGTATGTAATCAAGGAGAGTAATTGCCTTTATAAGTCTCGGCTCGTATTTCACAAATAAAAAAATAAAAAGAACTCTACAGCGGTGGTAGAGCATACACAGCTTACGAACATTCCCAGTACGTTCGGGTACTGGTTTGATGCAACTCTCCAGGCTGTTCTATTTTGTGCAAGCCGCTCCACATCCGGATAACTCGAGCAACCGACATCGATTTGAAGGCATTTTGGACAAACATCAACCCATCACGTCCAATCTGAAAGGCAACTAACGCTCAAGACCGTTACAGCGCGTGTTGAAAGCAAATTTCATTTGCGTCCTCATAGTGACGCCAGTTACGCCACTCTTAAGCGACTGGCGCGAAATTTGAATAGTTATCATCTTTTAGATGTAGATAAACGCCTGCCATCTTTCGTTTAGGTCGCTCAACTCCTTCTTGATGTTGTGATTTTTTTTCTCAGCCAGCGTATTATATTCCAGGAGGGGAAAACGTTCAAGAATTGTGCAGCAAACCTAAGTGAAGGATATTGGTCTGTAATTTTGCCCGTCCGCGCTTTTACCCTTCTTATACGCAGGAAGGCCTGAGCTTTTTTCCGGTCGCCTGGGACACTGCGCCAGCTTAACACTTCCAAGAGTCACTATAAAGCGAGGAATCTGTATATAAACTTCGTCCCCTTACGTACGTAGGAACCAATAAGACGGGATGAAGATAATTACATCGCACACAGAGGCATGTGAAGTATGGTGGTGAAGGGTGCTCGGATAGCCAAGTGGTCAGTTCTGTTTCAGCCGCGCTAGCGAATGGACGTTTACTGCGGCGCTGCACTTCCGTGTTTACATCGCTGTACTAGTTAATCTCCGCGTTCGTTCATATTACTTGTGATCTGATCGCTCCTTCTGGTCGTGCTGCTGCTAATTGCAATTTCGGCTGCTTAACCGTAATTTCGTCGCTGGATTAATCATGGCTACAAACCTCAGGAAGAATACTTTGGTATTTGCTTTTGACAAGGAATCCCGTCCTGTTCAGCCGACGTCTGTGGAAATAGATGACTGGATCACACAGGTAATTGGTCTCAATTCTGAAACCGTCCATACCTGGCAACTGGATCACGAAAAGTACTGTATTTTTGTCAAGTTAATCAGTGCAGCGACTGTTGATAAAGTGTTACGAAAGTGGAGCTATGAAGTAGATTTTGTGCACAGAAATGGCTATCAAAGTAAGGTTTCCATCTATAGAGCTCTCATTGATTACAAAACGGTTCGTGTCTTGAATCTTCGTATTGAAACTGAAAATAATAAATTAAGGAAGCTCTTTCAAACTACGGGGACGTTAAATCAATTGCAAGTGAAAGACGCTCGCCTCGCTTTAAACTACAATGTTTCACCGGGGTCCGCTGTGTAGAGGTGGAAGTTAAGACAAATATTCCGTCACACATAACTGTCTGTGGGTATAAGGCACGAATTGTTTGCACAGGTCGGGAAGCTACATCTCATATATGTAACGAAACCTGCCACTTAACACAGGAATGTCCGCGGCGAACTGTTGCTCTTAAAAGTAATTTGATACGAAGTCAGAAACTTATCTTAAATGACCTGTTTCCAAAGAATAGCCCGGATCAACTGGTTGAGGATGTTAATGCAGCGGGCCAAGCTATGTCCCCCTTCATGATAAAAGTCAGTTTCCCCCGTTAACAACAAAGGGAAACTCTGTTACCATTACTTGTGAAACTGAAATGCAACCGAAAAAATGACCTCTGGAGACAACTGATAGTTGCTCAGAGGACGAGCTGTCCCGTACAACTCCTTCAGTTAGCAAGCAAAAACAGTGCGATGAGAAGGCAGAGAAACCGGAAGGCAGAATGCGAATGGAAACTGATGAATAGAAAAATAACAAACATACGGTACCAGAAAATGAAGGGAGTGTAGTCAGTATTAATTTGCAAGAAACAAGAGGTGAAGTAGCTGACAGCAAAGATCAGCAGCTATCGGTTACTAAGCAAATTCATGGAGAGGTTGCGTAACTACCGTCTCCATTTGTTTCCTTCCATCAGGAACTAAATGATACTAATGAAGAAAACGGAAGTGGTGGCCAAAATGAAATCACTGTCAACACCGCAGGACAGGCGCCAGCAACAGAAATTGCGAAAGCGTCTGCTGCTGCTCCAGATGAGCCACGAAGTAAAATAAAAACGCAACCAAATGTAAATATAGCTCATAATCTTGGAAGGGAAAATCCGGAAAGGGCGACCCGAGCCCAAATAATGTTCGGTACGAAACGGTCCTACACGAATTACTGGAGGAAAGATCAGAAAGTTTACCAGGAAATCAGTCTGCTAGCGGTACAAGACACAACCTCAGAAATAGAAAAAACCGGGACAGTAACTAATCAGCCGATTGAAGTGTTATTCCATGCCTTCCGAGAAAACAGTTAATAGTTTAACTGAACCCTGAACCACTGGAATCTAGATTAGTTCAACGAAACAACTACATAGTGACAGCGCAATGGCGAAATCTTATTCTGTCACCACTATAAACATAAATAAAATAACATAAATAAAATTATGTCCGGTTTGAAATTATCGGCACTCAAAGAATTTCTGTACGAATCCGCGACTGATACAGCCCTGTTACAAGAAGTTCTAACGTCGGATTATGTCAGTTACATAAATGTGTCTCACGGAACAAATGTTGGAATAGCTGTTTTGGTGAGGGAAGGGATTCCAGTAAGTGAAGTGGAACGACTGGAATTCGAATCCGGAACCTAAATATCTATCATGTGACTATCATCAACTTGTATGCCCCTTCAGGAAGTTCTCACCGAGCTAACAGAACACTTCCTTCAAAGACGGACTGATATACTTGTTAAGGAAAAATCCAAGACAGTTATTATTTGGAGGTGATTTTAATTGTGTTTTAAATCGAAAAGATCAGTTACCTAATTTTAATTTCTGAAGTGAACTAAAACAACTAGTTACTGGCTTAGAATTAAAGGATATATGGGAAGTCAAATACCCCTCCATTGTTGAGTTCACTTATGTCACGGTAACATCTCGTAGCAGGATTGACAGATTATATATTTCTAAAAATTATGAAATTTCCGTGACAGAAGTAGAAACTGTTCCTACGTACTTTTCAGACCATTCAAGTGTCTTAGCTTGCATAAGTCTAACAAGACAGCCAGTTCGCTGATTCAAGAATCAGTGGAATTTTAACATTTCCTTGTTAGTAAATCATGATTTAGAAGACCTGATTAAAGAAGCATGGGCAATATGCCTGCGTGCTATCGACCGGTGGATTAAAATGGCGAAGCCGAAGTTGAGGAAGGTTCTTATTTAATACGGTGCGCAAAGCGCAAGAGAAATGAAATGCGCTATAGAATATTACTATTCGGTTTTGAGAGATCTATATGATCAGATCTCAGCAGGTTCTTCACTTCCGACAGCAGACATCAAAAAAGTCAAAGCCAAGTTACTTAATATCAAGAGAAATCAAATGGAAGGATTCAAAATAAAATCGAAGGCAAAATCGGTGTCAGAAGACGAAACTACTTCCCTGTGTCATTTAGTGAAGCATACGAAAAACGGAAGAAGGACTTTTATTGATGAAATTCGAACGAAAAACGGTACGATTCTCAGAACCCAGCAGGATATCATGGACGAGATTTGTCGCTATTATTGCGAGCTATATTCTGTATATCAAAGTAGTGATGCATCACTGGAAGAGTTTCTTGACATCCTAGCCCCACAGCTGACAGAAGGTGACAATGAAAATTTTCTCGAGGTAGTCAGTGAAGAGGACGTGTATGAGACTTTGCGACTCACCACCGGAAATATCCCCAGGACCGTGTAGTCTGCCAGCCGCTGTGGCCGAGCGGTTCTAGGCGCTTCAGTCCGGAACCGCGCTGCTGCTGCGGTCGCAGGTTCGAATCCTGCCTCGGGCATGGATGTGTGTGATGTCCTTAGGTTAGTTAGATTTAAGTAGTTCTAAGTCTAGGGGACTGTTGGCCTCAGATGCCAAGTCCCATAGTGCTTAGAGCCATTTGAACCATTTGAACCGGATGGTCTGCCAGCACAGTTTTACACCGGTTACTGGCCAATAGTGGGTGTGAGAATCACGGACATTGTAAATGAGGTTCTTCAGAGCAATATGATTCCGGCTGAGTTTAAGGAGAGTAACATTGTTCTTATGCCAAAAAATAATGGAAACAAAGATTTAAATAATCTTGCTGAATTTTGGTTATAAGTTAATAGCTGGAATAGTAAACAAGAGAATTTCACACCTTACAGATAAAATTGTTAGTAAACATCAGAACTGCGCGCAAGGCAGAACCATTTTTCAGAATTCAGGGATATCATTGCAATAACTTCTGTAACAAACATAAAGTGTGCTCTTTTTTAGGTTTTTATAAAGCCTTTGCTGTAGTAAATCATGAATATCTTCTACAGAAGTTGAAGAAAATAGGTTTCAGCGATAGGGTCATACAGTTGATAAAGAGCATAGCAACTGGAATAAATGCAAAAATAGCGGTGAATTGTCAACATTCCAGGCCGATACAAATAAAACGAGGATGACCTCTGTCCATGTCGCTCTTCGTCATTTCCCTGGAACCTTTCCTCAGACATGTCCAGGCTAGATTAAAAGGCTTAACATTATCAGAAAATAAAACAGTTATAAGAGCCTATGTTGACGATATAGGGGTCATTATAAGGGATAATGAGCAACAGTGACTGAACGTACTGTAGAGTATCTGAAGACAATGCAAACAAAAAAAGAAGTAAGATATTAAATCTCAGAGGTTTTGATAATATCAATTTCGAGTGGGCAAAATTAGTCCGACAACATAAAACACTTGAGATCACCCTGACAGCATACCCCATGAAAATGACGGCTCTAAATTGGAAAGTTGCAGCAGATAAAGTGCAAGGAGCCATTATAGAGAATTTAACTCGATATATGAACCAAGTTCAAAGAACAAAGTATTACAGCTCATGCATCCTTGCTAAAGCTTATTATACTGCCCAGCTGTTTCCAATACCGAGAATGCTAGTGAGGAGAATAATGTCGAAAATCACCAACTTTTTGTGGAAAGGTGAAGTGTTCAGAGTACTTACTTCAGTAGCCACTTTAGATCCTAAAAATTGTGGACTAGTTTTGATACAACGGATAAAGCCTCAGCACGTTTTATCAAAAGGCAAGTTACTTTAATAAGAGACTCGCGAGAAAGCATAAGCAGCCAACTTTTCGTGGTCATTAAACCTCGAAGCCTGCTTCCCCCGACTGACGAGCAGAATATCAACAGTCATTTACAGCATGTGAGGGTTTTCTATGTTGAGTTCAGTTATGTAAGTGCCGAAATCAGACAGTCACGACACTTAACATCAAGAGCCATAATGCGGGAACGAAAGACCAGCGAAGGAAGGAACAAAATAGAACGACAGTGTCCAAACATTGATTGAATTGAGATTTGAAAAAACATTAGTTCTAATGTGCTCACGTCTAACATAAAAACGTCATGGTACAAGCCAGTTAACAACATAGCACCAATGAAAGACTGTGCCCAATCGGACTCTCTTAAACAAATTTATGTCAACAGTGCCATCTAGTTGACATAATAATTCATAGATACACTTGCAGCGGTCACATGAATAGTTGGAAGTGGATCCGGGAGCAAACAGCTCTGATTACAAGGACGTCCCCCGAGAGTATATCGCTGTCATTGATACACAGGCGTGAAGCACGCTATTTCCCTGAGGCAAGAAATAACGCTGTGTACTGGTTGCCGGAAAATTTTGTTAATTACGTCATTAACAAACTAGGATCCGACAGCACCATAGAGTTCAAGGCACACATGTTGTGTGAATACCACAAAATTATAAGGTATTCGAATCACAAGAAAAAGTTCCGTAATATGTTAAAAATTATATTTGAAAGAATGGGCATTGGTTAGTATCAAAAAAGAAGACTGCGTTGACAGTGATGTACTGTAGTTACCTTAAGGATATTATTTAAATTTTTACTGTAAATTTTTGGTGTGTGATTTAGCTACTTCAAATGGTTCAAATGGCTCTGAGCACTGTGGGACTTAACATCTATGGTCATCAGTCACATAGAACTTAGAACTACTTAAACCTAATTAACCTAAGGACATCACACAACACCCAGTCATCACGAGGCAGAAAAAATCCCTGACCCCGCCGGGAATCGAACCCGGGAACCCGGGCGTGGGAAGCGAGAACGCTACCGCACGACCACGAGCTGTGGACTTAGCTACTTCAGAAAGTAGTTTTTGAAATTTGATAAGCTACTGTACAGAACTTACTTGACAGTCAGATTGTGTGTCTAATAGTGTCAAAACACAAAACACTAGAGCTGCATTGTTGGTTTATGGTATAAATATGAAACTTGACAGTTTTTTTTATGGAAATGCCTTTATCGATTAGTTAAAACCATAAGATTGTATCTGATATAGTGTAATGTTCAATGGCTGTAAATTGCCCTGTTCATTTTTGCACTGTGACGTGTAAGTCAGTTTCCCAGTGAAAGATCTATTATAAAAGTCTGATCACCTCAGATACAGTCCGGAACCGCGCGACTGCTAAGGTCGCAGGTTCGAATCCTGCCTCGGGTATGGATGTGTGTGATGTCCTTAGGTTAGTTAGGTTTAAGTAGTTCTAAGTTCTAGGGGACTGATGACCACAGTAGTTAAGTCCCATAGTGCTCAGAGCCATTTTGAACGTCAGATAATTAACATTACATTTTTGTACAAAAAAAATAATAAAAAATATCGGGTGATCGAAAAGTCAGTATAAATTTGAAAACTTAATAAACCACGGAATAATGTAGATAGAGGAGTAAAAATTGACACACATGCTTGGAATGACATGAGGTTTTATTAGAACCAAGAAAAAAAAAAATTCACAAAATGTCCGAAAGATGGCTCTGGACAGCAAAACGTCAGTGACTGCACATGACAATCGTGTATAAAAGTAGCTGTAATGAGAGAGATAGAACATTCGAGGGTTGGATTCCCTCATTTCCTCATCGAGGACTCGCACTGCCTGGGCTACTCTCAGGGTGTATCTTCGACGTGGAAGAGCCCCAACCGTGCTTGTCGCGTTGTTGCCCGTCTGCGCGCCGTCACTGCTGCCTGCCGCCGCCGCCGCCGCCGCCGGCGGCGGCGTCGTCTGTTCGCCGCTTGGTCGCCGTCTGTCGGTGCTCGCCGCTTCCTCTTCTGCCGCCGCCACCTGGTCGCCGCATCTTCAGCCGCCGCCGCCGCCGCCGCTGTCGCCGTCTCTCGGTGCTCGCCGCTGCCGCCGTATCTCGGTGTTCGCTGCCGCCTGCGATCATCGACGCCCCAACTACCACCATCATTTACACCTCTCCTTCACCTGCCCCCACTGTAACGTCATGGAGTGCTTCCTCTGGGATTCACCCGTCTCATGCACCCCCCTACTCACAGTCTCCTCCCCATCTATCTCCTCTCCATCGATGTATCCCCACCTGTACGTCACTCCTGCTCCTACCCCTGCTACTGCCCCTGCTACTTCTCCCGCTCCTGCCTCTGTCCCTGCTCCCAACCCCCCTCCCCCTCCTGTCGCCCGCCGAGACGAGTTTCCCCCTCTCCCCCCTGCGACTATCGCTGCTTCCCCTGCCAGAGTCTCCGCCTGCCGCGCCACAGTCGCCGCCACAGAGCGCCCTACCCTCTCATCCGGTGCTACTGCCTCACAGGAGGGCCCTGCCTCCCACCACCTCCCCATCCATCCAGTCCCTCATCCCTCATCCCAGGCAACACCCGCCAAAAAATCTTCCAAACGGCCCAGTGGCGACCTTCCTCCAAAAAGCCACTGCCCGCCCCACCTCCCACTGACCCCGCTATGGATACCACCCCACCTCCCTCCTCTCCAGCCCCCTCCCTGTATACCTTTGTCCTAGCCAACCCTGTTCCGAAATTCCTGGATGCCCGCACCCTCACCCTTGAAATCTGGAAGTACATCCCCAGTGCACCCATCACCCAACTTATCCCTCGCAGAGACTCTGTCCTCATCAAGTCTCCCTCTCCGTCCTTCCATACTGATCTCCTCCGGCGCCTTCCCCGCATCACCTTTGGGCCCCACGCATCCCTCACCCCATTCCTTACATCCTCCTCTCCTCGTCAACCCCAACCGCCTCGTCGTCCGCCGACCCTCACTGCCGTCATCACAAAACTCAGCCCTGTGGTCACGGAGGCTGAGGTGTTGGCGGAACTGAATGCCCACCCCTCCCTGGAAGTCCGCTCTGCCCGCCGTATTTACAACTCCTCTGGCCCTACTTTCCTCATGCGTATCTTTAAAGAGTCCGCCTCCTCCATCGACCACCTCCTCACGCAGGGAGCCCTGATTTTCAACCGCCGCCACCCTGTTGACCCATCCCGTTCCCCTCCTCAATCCTACCGCTGCCAGCGTTGTCTTCTGTACAATGACCATCTCACCCACAACTGCAAGAACCCACCCACCTGCCTCCATTGTAAAGCCTCCCACTTCCTCAAACAGTGTCCCAACCTCGCCTCCCCCCCATCCTGCAACACCTGCAATGAACCTCACCCCACCTATTCCTCCAAATGCAAAGCCAAGCCCCCTCCCACCAACCCTGAACTCACTGTCCCCGTTCGCCCCATTGACCCACCTATCCACCCTAACAATTCCCTCCGCCCTCCCCCTACAGCAGAAGACATCATCCGGTTCCTCACCGTCGCCCTGCAGAACATCCACCCCTTCCAGCGCCCCCACACACTCCAGCAGATTTCCCTCACAGCCCGCTCTGTTTTCCACTTAAACACCTACGCCACATACTCCCACAACCAGGCCAACTTTACCTTCACCCGCCTAGACACCCTCGTTTAAGCCCCTCTCTCCCCTTCCCACACCCTTCCCACACCCAACCCCATGGCTCGTCAACAGTATCGTCTCCTCTACCTCAACATTCGCTCCCTCCCTGCAAACAAATACCTCTTCCTGCATACCCTCTCCCAGCACCAGGTCGACTCCTTCATCCTTAATGAAACCTTCCTCCAACCCCACCATGTGGTCTGCATCTCCCCTTATCTCCTTCACCGCACTGACAATCCCCTTCGCCTAGCTCGAGGCAGGGTCACTATCGACCACCTCAGGCATCTCCCTGTCCGGCCACAACCCCTCCTCAATGACCCAACCGAACACCTTCTCCTCAGCCTCTTTTTTCCCTCCCTCACCGTCACCTGTGCCACTATCTATATTCGCCCCGCAGTTCCTCTCCCCTTTGACTTCATTTCCCATGTTGACCGTACCTTCTCCACCTATGTGATCGCCGCTTACCTCAACATCCACAGCCGTGACCCTGCCACCCTTCGGCGGTGGCATCAGTTCCTTGCCACTCTCCATGGTGACCTTGTTCCTCTCCCACAGCCCACCCGTCCTGAAAGTAACTCCACCCCTGATGTTATCCTCGCTTCCCCCAACCTCCTTGGTCGCATTGCCGTTGATGTCCTCGATCCCGTCGGTAGTGACCATCTCCCTGTCCTTCTCACCATCTCCTCTACCCGTCCTGCCACTGCAGCCACCTGCCCACCTGCCCCTCCAAAATCTGTCCATGACTACCACCGTGCCAATTGGGATGCCTACCGGGAATCCATTGCCTTACAGGTCGAAAGCCACCCCCTCACTTTCCACCACCCCGATGACATCACCCATGCCTCTTCCTTCCTTCAGAAGACCATCACTGACGCTGTGGAGGCTCATGTCCCTACCAAACTCATCCACCCTCACTGCCCTACGCTTCCTCCACAGGCCGTCCTTCTTCTGCGTGAATCCCGCGGGCTCTACCGCTCCTTCCTCCGCACTCGTGACCGGGATACTCTCACCCGCCACCGGCAATTACAGCGGCATATCCGGAACCTCCTTACAGCAAAGAAACGCCGGGGCTGGCGTCAGACATGCACACGCCTCAACTCCACCCTCCCTGTCAACTCCTCCAAGTACTGGTCAGCCTTCCACCGCCTTACTGGTAGCCATCCCACCCCGCATTACCCCATCCTCCATGACGATCGACCCTTTCCTGACAACCTCAGTAAGGCTAACCATTTTGCTTCCCACCTGTCCGAGGTCTTCTCCATTCCTGACGATCCCCATTTTGATTACTCCCTCTTCCCCACTGTCCTTGACCGCACTGACACCTCTGTCCCCCCGCTCGCCCCTAGCTTCCAGTACTTGGATCGGCTACCCCCCTCCGACGTCAACACTCCCATCACCATGCAAGACATCACACTCGTCCTCCGCTCCCTGTGGTCTGCTTGTAACGTTAGCGCTGCTGATGTAAGCTGCGCTGTCGGTGTCGCTGACTGGGAATGTGTACTGGCATTCTCGTAAGCTGCACTGTGTACGGATTGTTGGCTGTAGTGGTTGGATGTCCACAATGGAGGTACTTCCAGCACGATGGAACGCCAGCCCATCTCGACATTGCTGTTAGGAATGTCTAGATATCTCCCTCTGGTGGCACATGAAGCAACTGTTATATGAAACCGTTGTGGAAACAGAAGAAGACCTCATCGCTAGGATTGCCATTGCTGGTCGTACCATTGCGTACACACCAGGAATCTTCATATGGACAGGAAAGTCGATAGTCCGACGATGTACAGCGCGCGTACTGTCCGCTGGTCGCGCGTCCGAGCAGTTCCTATGAATGCCACTGCTGCAGTTAGTATGCTAAACTACCTATTATGAAAATTGTCCTTAGCATCAAAAACATTGCATTTGTCTTGATGTTCTCTGTCTCCTTTATGGATTTGAACGAATAGTTTGGGAACACCTATACGTGGCTACGCCAGTGGGACAACGGTACATCGTTTTGTGCGGAGGGGTCCCTGGTTTGAGAAGTCAAGGCGGCCATTCGAGGGAGTGTGTCCGATGACATATTATTTTTTGCTAAAGCTAGACTGCTAGATTTTGGGTGGTAAGTACGTTTTTACGGATTTTTCGTAGTTTGTATGATATGTGTTTATGTCCATAACTGTGTGTTTCTCGCACGTCCAAATTGGTGGTAATACAATATTTTATTAATTTTTGGGTTGTGTTGCTAGTTGCTCTAATTATGTTGGATTGCGATTGGTAGGTACAGTGGAGTTTCAAAATGGTTCAAATGGCTCTGAGCACTATGGGACTCAACTGCTGTGGTCATAAGTCCCCTAGAACTTAGAACTACTTAAACCTAACTAACCTAAGGACAGCACACAACACCCAGCCATCACGAGGCAGAGAAAATCCCTGACCCCGCCGGGAATCGAACCCGGGAACCCGGGTGTGGGAAGCGAGAACGCTATCGCACGACCACGAGATGCGGGCACAGTGGAGTTTGTTTTATGTAAATTGGTTAGGTTAGGTTTTAGATATTGGTTATATGAGTAAGTTTTGGTTAGCTTTATACATCAAGAGAAGTGTTAGATACTGGGTTTGTCAAATCTTGAGCGGTTTTGTGCTATCGTAGGTTTCGTTTGAGCTATATACTCGAGGTAAAGTGCTTTTTTGAGCTATATAGGAAGCGTGAAATTTCTGATACCTATTTTTTTTTGTAACTATGTTTGAGCGATATAAGTGAAGTGAAATTTCCGATACCAGTTTTGTTTGTTGTTGGCAATTTCCTTTGCTTGATTTTTGCGTTCGTATTTGTTTACCCTGCGAAACCCTGCAATTCCTGTGGTTATCCCATTAGTTTCATGTTATTTCTGCAATTAAATATTTTTCCTATAATTATCGTTCGCGCATATAACGAGTGATGTTACGTCATATTGTTCGACTGCTTTTCGGTAAGTAAGTTCCGATCGTACACGAATGGAAACCACAGTGAAAATCCACTGAAGCTTTGCACAGATGTGTTGGGCAGTGTCTCTAGACTGCCAGTAGATAGCGTAACGTCACTCTTTTCAGTTCTGAGCACACTGTGAGCTCGTAAATATGCCAAGAACAATAGCGTCTACCGCCAAGTATGAGGGCCTGGCGAGAGATTTCCCCTGAGGTCGCGCAGCCCACATAACATCACTGTCACACATTTCCTTCTTCATGACAACTCTCGGCCACACTCCACAGGGGCAATGATGACGTCTGTGCAGCGTTTTCGATGGGAAGTGTGCCTTCCGGACAGCCTAGGAGAGGCGCCTGCCGACGGAAGCAAGAAGCGGACCAAAGCCTTACTTCCGCGAAAACTGCCCACTGCTAGGGGACCTGAATCACTGACCATCTCCTGCCGACCCAGGGACCACACCGGCAGAACTTCTTCCCAGTGAGGAAAACGCAACGCTTTCCTGCTACAAAATGTGATCAGTACACTCAGAATATAATGGACCACGAAGTAGTGTCAAAATGAATCAATATCAGGCAGTAGTATGTGACGGTAATGTCACAATAGGTGGGTAATGATCATATCCAGTGATGAAGGGCACCCCTCCCTTAGTTGGATCACATAGCCACACATGTACTTTGTCTTTAATACTCGTGAGAAAGTTATGGACATGACTTCGACTGTAGTTGCGCTGTCTTTCAACTCTTCTGCATGACTGGAGTTGAAATTTTTGTTAGACTCGGTCGAGGCTGACTCGACCTGGGCAGTAGACGCTGCTCCACACTGAGGCGACTAAAGTCACGGGATAGCGATATTCAGATATGCAGTTGGAGGTAGTATTGCGTGCACCAGGAATAATAGGGCAGTGGAGTGACGGAGCTGTCATTTGTAATCTGGTCATTCATGTTAAAACATTTTAGACGTGACTATGACCGTATGACGGGAATTAACAGACTTTGAATGCGGAATGGTGGTTGGAGCTAGATGCATGGGACATTCCAACTACAAAATTGTTACGGAATTCAATAATCCGAGATCCATAGTGGCAAGAGTGTGCCGAGAATAACAAACTTCAGTCGTTACCTCTCACCACGGACAAAGCAATGGCCGACGGTCTTCACTTGACGACCGAGAGCAGCGGCGTTTGCTTTCAGTTGTCGGTGCTAACAAACAAGCAACACTGGGTGAAATAACCGCAGAAATCAGTGTGCGACGTACGACGAAAGTACCCGTTGGGACAGTGCTGCCAAATTTGACATTAATGGGCTATGGCAGCAGACGACCGACGCGAGTGTCTTTGCTAACACAACGATATCAGCTGCAGCGCCTCTCCTGGGCTCGTGATGATGTCGGTTGGACCCTAGACGACTGGAAGATCGTGGCATAGTCACACGAGTCCCGATTTCAATTGGTAAGACCTGATGGTAGGGTTCGAGAGTGGAGCAGCCCCCACAAAGCTAGGGACCCTAGTCCTCAACAAGGCTCTGTGCAACCTGATGCTGTCTGTTTTTACATAGAATGGAATAGGTCCTCTGTTCCAACTGAAACGATCATTAACACTAAATTACAATGTTCGGCTACTTCCAGACCACTTGCTGCCATTGATGGACTTCATGTTCCCAAACAACGATGGAATTTTTAATGGATGACAATGCTCTATGTCTCTGGGCCAAAATTATTCACTATTCGTTTGAAGAAAAATCTGGACAATTTGAGTAAATTATTTGACGAACCAGATTGCCCAACATGAACCACATCTAATACCTATGGGACATTATCGAGCGGTCATTTCGTGCACGAAATCCTGCACCGGCAACACTTCCGCAATTATGGATGGCTGTAGAGACAGCACGCCTCAGTATTTCATCAGGGGACTTCCGACGACTTGTTGAATCCTTGCTACGTCGGGTTGCTGCACTACGCCGGGAGAGAGATCAGACACGATATTTGGAGTAATCCCATGACTTTTGTCCCCTCAGTGTATATCGTACGTGAATATCGATGGGGCAGATCCCTATTATTCTTAGGAATAGTGGCTGAAAAACAGCAGCGATATCCCCCACGATTTCCTAGCTCCAGAGGATCTGATCATCAATGCGTAACTTAAGCTGGATGTGGCACAGCTGCAGATATTTGACGCCTCTCTTCGTCGCTGTATTCAGGCCGTCATCTATGGTAGAAGCGGTGTGATACAGTATCAAGCTGATGTCTCCTAATGCGGGGTAATTTTTCTCGTGTACACTTGTGTACATCCCGTTTTCATTCCGTTTTTCAGCCTCTGCTTGGAATTATTCGACCCACTGGTCTGAATCGGGCAGCAGGGCAACGCACCGAGTCTAAATCCCCCGGTGCAGCCTAATGAAGCCCCCGCAATTATTACTACCTTTCCTGTCCTGTTTTTTTCGCCGCCTGCGCCGTCCATCTATCAAATGAGCCGCGCCGCCTACCGCAGGAATCCCATCTGGTTATGAGTCGGCGGCCGCGCGGTGCGTGACGCCGGCGCCGTGTGACGTCACGCGACGCTCCGCTCATTACGGCAGCCACCTCGCCGGCCTCCCGCTGGCCACGCCCTTCGGGGGTTCCCCGCGCCGCCTCGACGCACTCGGAATCTGCGACTGCTGTTGGCTGCGCGCGATTGTCAGCGAGTCTTTTAGCGCTCACCGCCGGCGACCATCGGTACGAGATAAGAACCACCTGAATGGCTTGCTCGAGACGACGTCCCTTCTGGGCACCTTCTCTACGCGTGCACGCACACACACACACACACACACACACACACACATAGACACACACACACACACGCAGAGACAGACAGACAGACAGACACAGAGAGAGAGAGAGACAGAGAGTATATACCGAGCGAGGTGGCGCGTCGGTTAGCACACTGGACTCGCATTCGGCAGAACGACGTTTCGAACCCGCGTGCGGTCATCCTGATTTAGGTTTTCCATGATTTCACTAAATCGCTTCAGACAAATGTCGGGATGGTTCCATTGAAAGGACACGGCCTACTTCCTTCCCTATCCTTCCCTAATCCGATGGGACGGATGATCTCGCTGTTTGGTCCTCTCCCCAAATCAACCAACCAACCAACAGAGAATATAAACGAAGATTGCGATACCACCCATCGGCTTTAACCAGTGATGCCAACAAGATGGCGGATACCCGTATTTCCGTCTTAAACGAGGGCTGTTCGGAAATTAAATTCCGATTGGTCGTGAAATGGAAACCTCAGTGGAAACAAGTTTCATTTCCAACTGTTAGTTACACCTTCCAGCTACTTCTCTACATGGTGGCCGTTCCGACTGAGACGGTTGTCGCAGCACTGTATCAAATTTCCTATACTCTCGTCATAGAAGGCAGCCGCCTGTGCTTTCTGCCAATTCCATGCGCTGGTCTGTAGCTCGTTTTCTGTGCCACGATGTTGTCTTCATAGCCAGTGCTTCAGGTGAGGAGAGAGGGGGATCAGAGGGAGCCTGTCCAGGCTGTATGGCGAGTGGTCAAACATTTCACATCGAAAACGCTGCACAGACGTCATCATTGCCCCTGTGGAGTGTGGCCGAGAGTTGTCATGAAGAAGGAAATGTGTGACAGTGATGTTATGTGGGCTGCGCGACCTCAGGGGAAATGTCTCGCCAGGCCCTCATACTTGGCGGTAGACGCTATTGTTCTTGGCATATTTACGAGCTCACAGTGTGCTCAGAACTGAAAAGAGTGACGTTACGCTATCTACTGGCACTCTAGAGACACTGCCCAACGCATCTGTGCAAAGCTTCAGTGGATTTTCACTGTGGTTTCCATTCGTGTTCGATTGGAACTTACTCACCGAATAGCAGTCGAACAATATGACGTAACATCACTCGTTATATGCGCGAACGAAAATTATGGGTAAAATATTTAATTGCAGAAATAACATGAAATTAACGGGACAACCACAGTAATTGCGGGGTTTCGGAGGGTAAACAAATACGAGCGCAAAAATCAACCAAAAGAAATTGTCAACAACAAACAAAACCACAGTAACAAAAACTGGTATCGGAAATTTCGCTTGACATATAGCTCAAAAGGAGTCCAAGAACCCGCACACAGTTACAAAAAAAATAGGTAGCAGAAATTTCACGTTACTATTCAGCTCAAAAAAGCACTCTACCTCCAGCATATAGACAAGAGGAATTTGCGCTAGCAGCGGAGGAGCGATCCTGCATTGGCATTGTCACAATCAAGACTACGCACAATGGAATTAATGTGAAGCAGTACATAATGCAAATTATGAATATTGGCCTTGAATGTGTTGATATTGGAGGTCTATTAATATTTGTATCAGTTAAAGTCACCCAGGATTGTGTACAGACTCATAAATTACCTTGCAGTTTCTTTCAATTACTCTTTCCAATCAGTTTTTTTTTCTTCAATTATTCAAGCAATTATTAATCAGTTTCCACCATTATTCCACAATGTATACATACAGTTAATCATCATACACCCGATCGGACACATCTGGGATGTGGCTGAACATAGTGTCAGAGTTCATCCTCCCCGTGATTTGCGGGAGTTAGGTGACTTCTGTGTAGAAATGGAAATGAGCGTTTGGCGTCATTGGCCAGGAGACCCCTTACGGGGCAGATCCGGCTGTCTTGGTGCAGGTCTTATTACATTCGACGCCACATTGGGCGACCTGCGCGCCGGATGGGTCTGAAATGATGATGAAGGCAACACAACCACTAGTCCCTGAGCGGAGGAAATCTCCGATCCAGCCGGGAATCGAACCCGGGTCTGCAGGACGGCAATCCGTCACGCTGACCACTCAGCTATCGGGGCGGGCGTCACTTCTGTCTAGAGATGTGGTGCCAACTCCCGCCAGCGACCTACCAAGACCATCACTGCTCCCATGCCACGACGCGTCGCCGCTGTTATCCGTGCCAAAGGTTGACGTACCGGCTATTAGTTAGGTGGCCATGGCGTTCTGCTGATCAGTGGATTATTGACGATAACATCTCTGTTACATGCACCTCTTGTGTTTATTAAACTTATTAAAAGACGCTACGAACTTATGACCAGCCCTATACTACTCAGTGCAACCACTGTATTAAAGAGATAGGTAATGAAAATTACATACGAGGGTTGTTTTTTAAGTAAGGGCCGTCCGCGCCTATAGTCCCGTAGTTCGCGCGGACGCCGCAACAAGCCACCGCGCCACTTGCCGGCATCCTTCCCGTTCACACTGATGCAAGTTGCGGCTCTGTAGCTGACGGGTACGCATCGCTGTGCTACTTTATAATGTTTACGATTATTGAATCGCCCGCCGCGTGTGAGATACGGTCAGTGATACGTTTTTTGGCCGCGAGAAGCCTATCAGCTGCAGAAATTCATCGTCAGTTAACAGAAGTTTATGGCTCGAATGCAATGAGTGAAGGTAAAGTGCGTCAATGGGTTAGAGAGTTTAAAAATGGCCGTCAAAACGTCCGTGACGAAGAACGCTCGGGCCGGCCCTCTGTGATCACTGATGATTTGGTGGCTGCAGTCGAAACAAAGATTCGTCAGGACAGAAGATTCACAATTTCCACTCTTTCTTTGCAATTTCCACATGTTTCAAGATCGGTTTTGTACAAAATTGTGTCTGAAAATCTAAACTTTAAGAAACTGTGTTCTCGGTGGGTACCCAGACTCCTTACAGAGGACCACAAAGGGAAGAGATTTGCCACTTCATTGGACTTCTTGATTCGTTACGAGGAAGAAGGGGATGACATGTTGAGTCAAATTGTCACTGGAGACGAAACATGGGTATCCCATATCACTCCCAAAAGCAAGCGACAATCGATGGAATGGCGACACACAACCTCACCCGTCAAGGTCAAAGCCAAACAGACGCTGTCAAAGGGCAAGATTATGGCAACTCTGTTCTGGGACCGGCGCGGTGTTTTGCTAGTGGACTTTATGCCACGAGGAACGACAATCAACTCGGCTTGTGCAACTCTAAAGAAGCTCCGCAGAGCAATTCAAAACAAAAGGCGCGGCATTCTGACAAAAGGAGTTTTGCTCCTGCACGATAACGCTAGGCCTCACACCTCGGGATTTGATTTATTCTTTTGGCTGGGAAGTTTTGGACCATGCACCATACAGCCCCGACCTTGCTCCTAGCGATTTTCACCTTTTCCCGTACCTGAAACACCATCTTGGCGGGCAGCGCTTCAATGACGACGATGAAGTGAAGGCGGCGGTGAACTCTTGGCTGTCGGAACAGGCGGCCGAATTCTTTGAAGAGGGAATTAAAAACTTAGTTGTACGGTATGACAAGTGCTTAAATAAACAAGGCAACTATGTAGAAAAATAGGTAAAAGTGTGTAGAATCAGAAAATAAAAGTTTTTTTACAAAAGTATTTTTATCTTTTTTTAAAAAATAAAAACGGCCCTTACTTAAAAAACAACCCTCGTAGTAACATGAAACACTTGTTGTGATTTCGTCCCAACGTTTTCACGAAAAATCTGCTCCACGGACCCAAACTGCGCAGACAGAAATTGTTGGAGTGACTGGCTAGTGTTGTCGAGCTTTCAGATGTGTACACGAGATCGCTGGCTGTAGAGCAGGTCTGTCCCACACAGAGCCAGCCAGGTGCGCCACCCTGGTAGCCGACAGCAGTTCCCCGAGGATCTGCGAGAATCAGTTAAAAAGCCGCGCGGCCATCGCCTTGTTAACCTAATGGACGCCGCAGCTAGCTGTCTCAAAGCCTGGCGCGTGCAATATTTCTGCCCGTGATGGACTAATAAGCGGATCCCGTGGCGCCGATGTTCACCGCGCGGAATTACTCGGCGCTCGCAATGCGATCCGATCCTCTGCCTCTCGCGTGACGGGCAACGCTATCCACGCTTCTGCCGTCGAAACGACGCCCAGAACTGTGGCCTCGGTCTGTTGCAGAATTTTTGAACGTCTTTTACACTCGCGAGTTATAATGTTTGTGTATATCGAAAAATCCGCTCTGCTGGAATCGACGTGCTTTCCGGAAGCAACGATCGTGTAATGCCCAGTTCGCTCTGCTTCTTGCACGAGACGCGGAAAGCAGTAGACACAGGGGCCCTGGTGCACGCCGTGTTCCTCGACTACCGCAGGTTCCGCACTGCCGACTGTTGAACAAAATACGAGCGCATGGAATATCAGACCACCTATGAGATCGGGTAGACGAGTCTGTAGCAAACAGAACAAGGTTGCCATTCTGAATGGTGAGAAATCTCCAGACGTAAAAGTGACTTCGGGTGTACCCAAAGGGAATGTTATAGGGTCACGGTTTTTCACAAGGCCGGCTGGTGTGGCCGTGCGGTTCTAGACACTTCAGGCCGCGTGACCGCTACGGTCGCAGGCTCGAATCCTGCATCGGGCATGGATGTGTGTGATGTCCTTTGGTTAGTTAGCTTTAAGTAGTTCTAGGTGACATGCCCACAGATGTTAAGACCCATAGTGCTCAGAGCCATTTGTACCATTTTTTTCACAAGGTGGCTATCAATAGGCTAACAACAGTATTTTTTTTATTAAAATGAAATTCCCCAAGCTGTACTTAAGATTTTTTATTTACTTCGCTACTAGTTTCGGCGTTGCGTCAACGCCATCTTCAGGCCCGTACACTTTGATGAAATTAGTTGTGTGTGGCAAATTGTACGGGCCTGATGATGGCGTTGACGCAACGCCGAAACTAGTAGCGAAGTAAATAAAAAATTTTAAGTACAGCTGGGGGAATTTCATTTTAATAAAAAAATTATACCAGCATTGTCCCACCTTCATCCAGTTTAAATATGGATGTACGAAGACCAAAAGATAATGTGGAATCAAATCCTGTGATATTGTTATAAATGCCGATGATACCATCTGGGAGATAGTAGATGTACTGATAATGGTTTCAATGTCGTCCGCCAACAGTGTAACACCATGTATATCTACCCTTTAATAGGGAATGCTCACAGGCAGACGGTTCAGTATGGTGCAGATATGTGAAGCAAGAAGGAACTGCGCTACGGAGATGCACTCGCCCTTCCTAGAGCCAGCTGAGCGAGTTTCAAAGGGATCAAATTGTGGCCTTGCGAGTGGCGGGATGGTCCTCTTGGATAACTGCCACACAAGTTGGTAGTGTTACGATGGTTTTGCAACAACGCTGGTCTCAGTGGTCACGTGAAGATTCTCAAAGGTGTAGATGAGGTTCTAGACCTCCACACAGCACAGGCGCCCATCAGGATCGTATTGTGAAAGCAGTGGCAGATAAAGACGACTTCTGGGCCCAGAAGCGGTAACACTAACTGTTGTTGTGAATCGGTTATTAGCAATGAGACTACGGGCATCACAGCTCTAGCTTGTCTTCCACTCACACCACAGCATCGACGGGCACGGCTTGACGGCTGCCATAGGAGGAACACGTGGAAGATGGATGAAAGCAGATTCTGCCTACAGGCAAATGATGGTCATTTACACGTACGACGTAGACCGTCCCGTGATGTGTGCCCCACCCATACCTTCGACTGGATTGGGCACAGGGCCCGAAGGACTAAGTCCCTCCTGAGGCCCTCTGCTGCCGCTTTATTTCAATCCTTGTCGCGTTTCAAGGCTCTAACGTTGTCTATGCTGACGGTTCGATGGTTGCCAGTCGAGTTGGCTATGCTCTTACTCTAGGGGATCATTCTGAGCAACGCTCATTGCCGGCTGGCTGCAGTGTTTTCACTGCCGAGCTGGTCACCATCTCTCGCGCCCTAGAGTATATCCGCTCCTGCTCAGGTGAGTCCTTCGTTATCTGTTGTGACTCCCTGAGAAGTTTACGAGCTATCGACCAGTGTTTCCCTCGCTCTCCTGGTGATGGCTGTCTATGAGTCCCTCCATACTCTTGCCCGTTGCGGCCACTCTGTGGTCTTTGTGTGGACCCCAGGTCATGTCGGCATCCTCGGTAAAGAACGTGTTGACACACCGGCCAAACGGGCTGTCGGTGCACCAGCTTTGGAGACCGGCCTTTCGGAGAGTGACCTCAGGTCAGTTTTGCGGCAGAAGATACTTTGCACCCGGGGTGATTCACCTAACAAACTTGGAGCCGTCAAGGAGAATACTGGTGTGTGGCGCTGCTCCTTGTATGCCTCCCGCAAGGACTCTGCTGTCCTCTGCCGGCTGCGCATTGGCCACACCTGGACGACCCACAGCTATTTATTGCGCCGCGAGGACCCACCTGTATGTCGCTGCGGGTCAGCTTTGACGGTGGTCCACACCTTGTTGGGCTGCCAGCTCTTAACTCCGCTCAGGCAGGCGTTTGCGCTGCGTGATACGCCACCTCCACTCTTATCAGATGACGTTGCAATGGCAGATTTAGTTTTGAATTTTATTCGCGCAGAGGGTTTTTATCGCTTGATCTGTTTATCCTTTTTTTGTGTTGAGTCTGGCCTTTGACCTACGATTTTGTACTGGATTTTTTAGGTCGTTTCTTGGTGGTTGTCTTTTCCTTTTTTGTTTCTATGGTCGGCCAACCACTGTCACACTCGGTGTGATTTTAATTCCTTTTTTCTGGTCTCTGTCTGTGTCGTCGTCTCTTGTCATCTCCATTGTTTTTTTTATTCCTTGTGGGTGTTTCAAGTTCATGGAAAAGGGACCGATAGCCCTAGTAGTCTGGTCCGTTCAGTCCCACAAACCAACCAACCGTAGAGGGCATTCATCCGAGACTCCCAAGCCTTGTAGTCTGGAGTGCGACAAGCTACACCTTTCTTTTACCTTTGTTATTTCTCAAGGGGACGTTAACCAGCGCTAGCTACATGTGGAGTGTTGTTAGACCCATTCTTTTGTCGTTATTGCAACGGGAAGGTGATGTGTTTTTCCAACAGGATAATCGTCGCCCACACACTGTCGTGAAACTCAGCGTGCTCTGCAAGACGTGCAGAAACTTTCCAGGCCAGAACCATCTCCGGACTTCTCTCCAGTCGAGCACGTGTGGGATACAATGGGACGAGAAGTGACTCTTGCGACTCGTCAACCAACAACTCTTACAGAGGCCTCCACCTTCGTTAATTGGCTTTGGATGGGAATATTTTAATAAATAAAAACCAGATCTTTAATTACCGATATTCACTTTTCCACATAATCACCAGACAATTGGATGCATTTCTGCCAATGGTGAACAAGTTCTCTGAAGCTGTCACGGAAGAAGTCAGCACTCTGTTTCGGCAATCACAGTCTCACATTTCTCTCAACGTCTTTATCAGAAGCATAATGATGTCCCCGCAGATCGTCTTTCAGTATCGGGAACAGATGGAAGTCAGACCGTGCTAAATCTGGACGGTATGCAGGATGCCATACGGGGGTGAGATTCAGTCTCTGAAGCTCTGCTGTGGTGGCACGTGAAGTGTGTGGTTTGGCATTGTTATGCTGCAGGAAAACATTTCCTTTCTGACCCTTGTTAGCCGTCGTTTCAGAGTTCGCAGCGTTGCCATGTAACGCTCTGAATTTATTGCTGTTCCACGATCAAGGAAATCAACATGGATAACGCCATCTGCGTCCCTGAACACTGTGGCCATGATTTTTCCAGCTGAGGGCTGCGTCTTGAATTTCTTTTTCTGGGTCGAGTCTTTGTGTCGTTATTCCATAGACAGACGTTTCGTCTCCGGGCGTAATGGTGTACCCACGTTTCGTCTCCTGTAACAATTGAATGGAGAAAGGCGTCACCTTCATTCTCGTAATGCGAGAGGAGCTCCTGGTAAATTTCAAGTCCACGCGCTTTCATTTCAAGAGTCAACATCCAGGGTACTCATCGTGCACAGATCTTCCGATAGCTAAGCCAAGCAATATTGTGACCCACACATTCTTGTGAAATGCCGACTGAGCTTGCATTTCCTCTCTGAGTGATACAACGATCAGCCGGTCGGAGTGGCCGAGCGGTTCTAGGCGCTACAGTCTGGAACCGCGCGACCACTACGATCGCAGGCTCGAATCCTGCCTCGGGCATGGATGAGTGTGATGTCCTTAGGTTAGTTAGGTTTAATTAGTTCTAAGTTCTAGGGGTCTGATGACTTCAGATGTTAAGTCCCATAGTGCTCAGAGCCATGCCCGAGGCAGGATTCGAACCTGCGACAGTAGCGGTCGCGCGGTTCCAGACTGAAGCGCCTAGAGCCTCTTGGCCACTCCGGCCGGCATTAAATGTTTGGCAGAGTCATATGCTATGAGGCATGAGGTATGGAGAAGGGACTGTTTTAAGTTCCTGAAAGTGTTATCACATGTCAACGTCCATTGTCAGTGGACATTTACCCACAGTGTGTGGTGTAGTGGTTTGGCAATGGTAGCTGCATGGTGAATAAATTTTTGGTGATAATTCAGGAGCCAAAACTTTTCGTACAGCCTCGATGTACTGAGGCATGGGGCAAATGCTGGAAGAACTGATGAAGTGTCGATACTCAACTAGACAAAGAAACAACACTTGTAGTTGTTGCATTTTAGAATGGCCTGTTGGAGGGCTGTGGACAAAGCATTCAAGTTGCTGACCGTGGCCTGGGCATCTTTGTCCATGACGAGAACGCCGAGTCAGATGCTCCTGGTATCACTGAAATATCTCCATAGTGCTGGCTGTACCAAAGGGAAGTCTGTTGTATTGGGACATCTTGAAGGGAATATTGATGACTAGGATATGTCAGGATTCTTCATCCAATGGCAGTTGGAGGTACATGTCTCTCAGCTCAATTTCTACAAACACTTTTCCGCCTGCTAGATGAGCCACGATGTCCTCTACCTTAGGTATCGAGTATGCATCGGTGACTGACTGGGCCTCGACAGCTGTCCTGAAATCTCCACAAATGCGTAAGGCACCATTTTCAACAATGACAATGGGCGTGGCCCATGGGCTGTGGGGGGACTAGAATGAGGAAGAACTCATCTTTTAGGCCCTGTAATGCCCCCTGAAGCCTATCCGTGAGTGCAAAAAGAACATTTCTAGCCTTAAAAAGCTTAGACGTTGTCGATGGAAGGAGGGCTTCAAAGTCTCAACCACCCAAAGAGGGTTGTCAAAATACAAAGGTGGATTTTGAAAAAAAAAAAATCTTTGAAGTACATGTTTGTATCCAGGGAATTGATTATAGCCAAGAAGTTGTGAATTCCTGACTCTTGTGCAATAAAAAGGTCCGTGCCTAAGGCAGTGAGAACCCTCGAGGCATCCGTCGTCAAAACCCTGGCTGTTATCACATGAGATCAGTACTGCACTTGGACCAAAAATTGTTCATTAACTTTTATGAGGACTCTACGATAACGTCCGGTATCAAAGCGTTGCAGACGAAAGGAACTGACGGTATAATATGATACCTAATCGATAATGGTCACAGCGTATCTCGTATCTATGTGTAAGGGGGTGAGTACGTCATTCATTTCGACAGTTAAACGAGAGGCTATCTATAATGTGGGAAAACTGATTGAATATATGATATGTATGGATGCAGATAAGCCGGCCGAAGTGGCCGTGCGGTTCTAGGCGCTGCAGTCTGGAACCGCGAGACCGCTACGGTTGCAGGTTCGAATCCTGCCTCGGGCATGGATGATGTCCTTAGGTTAGTTAGGTTTAAGTAGTTCTAAGTTCTAGGGGACTAATGACCTCAGAAGTTGAGTCCCATATTGTTCAGAGCCATTTGAACCATTTGATGCAGTTTATTCATATTGTCTGAGCCCATGTCTGAGGTATCCATGGGGACGCAGTCCGCGTGGAAGTATCTTATTTATTTAAGCTCGTATTAATAAGTGTGAAGTTGGTATCTGAAAATTGAGTAAAACTTCGTTTTGATATTGAAATATCTAAATTTCAATGCAAGACAACAGAACTAACTGAAAATTTATTTTTGAACAGAAATACGTGGAGCTCACGTCACGTGATGTACCAGCCGGTACATCAAACAATTCGTCTACGAGAAACCAATCAATTTTCAACGAAATTCGAAATTTACATAGGCCATCTTACTGCAAAACAAATCCGTTTATAATGTTGGCCCTGAATATTCTTAATCCTTATCTTTAGTGTTGCAAAGAATCTCTGTACCAGAACTGTTATTGTAATTACGCAGTAAATGAACATAAAAATTAACGCACCTAACTTTCTGATAAAACTGGTTGAAAATTCATTAGGTAGAACTTTGCTGAAATACTTTACTGGTACTAAGCCTGAGAACTGATAATGATATTATTTTCATAAATACACTCTGGTAATCGCTGTGCCTTACACTGGACATGAACTTTGATGCTCATTAAATTTGTTGACACCTCTGCGCACGGAACACTCGTTTGCTCCGCAGCTTGTTGCTGTTAGGAACAATGATGAGATATGCAGTGAAAGACGGCATCTTACCAATTTTCACAAAATGCTTCTCAGTAAACAACTCCCTATATGCGAGTATGCAAACACAGCCATGAAAGTAAATGAAAGTGGGGAACTAATCTTAACGACTGATAAATGAGAAGAAAGACTCCAAGTTCAACTGTGCTTCATTAAGCCATGGCAACAATACATCTTTTCCTGAAGTTCTCACTCCTAGACATGTTAGCAAAACGTTTCTTAATAACTCTGCTGTGTACATTTGCCTCCCTTGACACTTGTTTCAACTGTAAGACAAGGCCGTATACTTCTTTACAAAATTTCTACAGCAAACTTCAACTATACGCAATGTTCTATCAATGAGAAGCTGCACAGTTACATATATAAAAAGCTGGGTTACCTCTAAAGTTGGCTTTTGTCATTCTTCCGTTAACATAATCTCATTTGCTTAACATCTTCCCTCAAAACGTATTATTACAAAATCCTTTTTAAATAATGCAGCAAGTCAGCTTCCATCCTCTTTAAACCAAGTACACTTCCAGACTGTCCAATATACTCTGCTATAACACACTCTGACTTACTCTGACAAAGGAAAGCCAATCTGTCTGACCAACATCTCTGGTCTCGAACTCAGTCTTATAAACAATATGATTATATCGATATTACATAAATTGGGCACATTTATCAAATTCGCAACTTTCACATTTATGGCCGAAATACCCCGAAAATTATCATTGCAAATATGTCAGCCCCCCTTTTCAACTGACCTCTACAAAGCTGACTGGCACATTTCGGCCCTATGTCTGTATTTTCCACCGGAGGTGCACTTTGTTTGCCGGTAATGGTATTACTGTCGCTGATGGCTGCTAAAACACTGAAAGCAGGAAGGAAGCAGTTGGAGATGGCAGCAGGTCGCCGTGTCTTTGTCTGAACTTGGTTAAGCCTGATCGGGCAGGTATCTGTAACTGGGTTTGAGGACGACGTATTGTCTGAGCCGGAAACAGTTGTGAGAACGAGATTTTCACTCTGCAGCGGAGTGTGCGCTGATATGAAACTTACTGGCAGATTAAAACTCTGTGCCGGACCGAGACTCGGGCCGCGAGTTCGAGTCTCGGTCCGGCACACAGTTTTAATCTGCCAGGAAGTTTCAGTTATGAGAAGTCCTGTGTGGCAGCCGAGGACCGAACGCAATCATTCGTGTGGCCTGATGACGGGAAGACACGTCTCTAGAGATGGGGTCGTGAGCTTCAAGAGATCAATTCTAAGACCATCATCTGGAGTATATGCACTAAAACCATATCTTTAACCGAGAAAGAAGTATGTGACTGCTTGCACTCAGGGTTACTGCATTGAAACCGGTAGTCACGAAATAAATCCTGAAGGCGGGCAATCCATTCTCTGTCTGACTGTACTTGGAATTTATGACAAATAAAAAAACTTGTGGCGGGCTGCCTCCACGTGCAAGTGAGAGTCATATTCAAGTAAACTGGTTGTGAGTGAGGAAGTGCTGATGCCACGGTTCGACCTTCCTGTTGAGCGGCTGGAAAGCCGGTGGCCTCGACTTTGGAGCCAGTCTCAGAGAGGCGAGAGGTGGCTGCCAGATACTCGATCAGGAATTGGCGAGTGAGCTGCATCTGTTGGAGTAGCATCGATACCTGGTCAGAGGGACACGCCGGTTCCATTAGGCCGTGCGCACTGTTACAATGAGCGTCCTGTAAGCACTGACTACCTGCGCCGCAGAACACGCGTGAGCCCGACCTGCACACACAACCTCGCCGCCAGCTGATACTTCTGAAGGTGCAGCACAAAAAGTACCCAGGTAGCGATGCAGATAATTTTGAAACTGTCCCACCCACAGCTGAAACAGTTATACATGACTGCTTGACTCGTCATACAGTGAACAACTGTTACTCTGCGGCGTCCTGTAACCTGTGCCACAGCATTCATATTTGCACCAGAAAATGCAACTCAAAAGTTGCAAAATCGGTTGTGAGGGTTTACAGGTGAAGTGAACAAATACGGCTACAGCGGAGCATTGGACGGTTCATTCAGTTTCATTTTAACAGTTTCAGCTCCTGTGTTTCAAAGAAATGTTCACTGTATGAAGTGCCGAGCAATCATACACAGGTGGCGCTAGTTGAACAAGTTTATTTACCAAAGGTTAATAGCATTTCTACTCCGACATCGAGTATAGATTTGTCAGGAAGTCGTTTATGGAAGTATTTGTATGGAGTGTAACCATGTATGGAAGTGAAACATGGACGATAAACAGTTTAGCCAAGAAGACAATAGAAGCTTTCGAAATGTGGTGCTACAGAAGAATGCTGAAGATCAGATGGGTAGATGTCATAAGTAATGAGGAGGTACTGAATAGAATTGGGGAGAAAAATTTGCGGCACAACTTGACTAGAAGAAGGGATCGGTTGCTAGAAGGCATCAAGGGATCACCAATTTAGTATTGGAGGGCAACGTGGAGGGTAAAAATCGGAGACCAAGAGATGAATGCACTAAGCAGATTCAGAAGGATGTAGGTTGCAGTAGGTACTGGGAGATGAACAAGCTTGCACAGGATAGAGTAGCATGGAGAGCTACATCATGCCAGTGACTGGACTGAAGACCACAACAACAACACTCCGACATGTATTGAAATTAAAAATAAATTAAGTCATTTTCTGAAATAGAGCAATAATATTTCTGACGGCTGAAGACCGGTTATATTGTCACTGAGCCTAAGTTCATTAGACGCACGCTTTATAAAAGTCAAAGTCCAGTAGGACGCTCATTATTACAGTACAAACTGAATGAACATAATTTAAGTTCCATAGGGTGCAAAACTATCTAAATCCGGAGTGTAGCCCTTTGAAAGTTAAACAGCAATAAATTTACAAGTCTTCAAGCCTGCCACGCCGACGGGGTGCAAGTCTTCTCCGGCCCAGGAAAAGTGATACAGCAAACTCACCATAGGGCTTGACTTCGTCAATATATAGGGTGGTCGGAAATTTCCCTTACAAACTTGTAGAACTTGTAGAGGGGAGTGAGTACATAACATTTTAAGCAGGAACCCGAGTCCTGAAGCGTCATGCACAGACGTCACAGGGTCTGAAAACTTCAGACACCGGCGCCTGTAAATATACAGTATGCATTACAGGGAGATTCCGTGACGATGCTACAAACTTCCAGTGATGATGGAGAAGGATAAATGTATCAACTTGAGGTAAGGGTCCCTGTAACGGAAACGAATGACTCGAAAGTTACAAGCGAAAACCGTTCTGATACCTCTGACAGTAAGACTGTAGGGCTGCAAACTTTCAGAGGTGGTGGTATGGACCAAGACAAGACAAAACGTCCAGTACACATGGGCTCTAAAATGCATACCGTAAGAGCTATGAGCCCTTGTTCATCTACGCTAGTATAAAACACATCTGTATTGAAAAAGAGCTCATAGCACTCAGGTATGCATTTTACAGCCCATGTTTACTAGATTTTTTTTTGTTTTGGTCTATACCACCTCCTCTGAAAGCTGCATACTATACATTCTTAGCATTAACAGTACCATTACACGTATTTCATTGTCAGAAGTATTCGTTCGTTTCCTGTACAGGAACCCTAACTGCAAATTGATACATCATTCTTGAAAGTCGGTAACATCAGCACAGAATCCCCCCTCTATATACACACATAAAAAAAATGTTATCACCCCGGTTCCCACAACTCCTGAAAATACACGTTGACTGTGGATATTGTGTTCGGACACAGTCCCTTTGACTGTTGAGAGACGTCACTAAATCCTCCCAAAGATATAAACAACCCTGCATGAGCAGCGCCTATTAGACGGAGAGGGTCCGACAGCCGATCACTTCTAGTCACTCCACCAGGAAGGAGGTACACGGCTCGTGTTGCCTGTAGTTTAACCATGCCTAGGCGGTCAATATCGCGGTTCGACCGCGTCCGCATTGTTTCTTAGTGCCAGGAAGGGCTCTCAAAAAGGGAAGTGTCGAGCAGTCTTGCAGTGAACCAGAGCGATATTTTTCGGACGTGGATGAGACACAGAGAGACAGGAACTGTCGTTGACATGCCTCGCTCAGGGCATGACCGCTACCTACCAATTATGGCTCGGAGGAACCCTGACAGCAACGGCAACGTGTTGAATGATGCTTTTCGTGAAGCGACAGGACGTCGTGTTACGACTCAAACTGTGAGCAATAGGCTGCATGATGCGCTACTTCACTCCCGACGACCATGGCGAGGTCCGTCTTTGCAACCACGACATCTTGCAGCGCCGTACAGATGGGTCCAACAACATGCCGAATACACCGCTCAGGATTGGTGTCACGTTCTCTTCACCGACGTGTCGCATATGCCTTCAACCAGACAAACGTAGGGGACGTGTTTGGAGGCATCCCGGTCAGGCTGAGCGGCTTAGACACACTGCCCACCGAGTGGAGCAAGGTGGAGGTACCCTGCTGTTTTAAGGTGGCATTATGTGGGGCCGACGTACCCCGCTGGTGGTCATGGAAGGCGCCCTAACGGCTGTACGATACGCGAATGCCAATCTCCAACCGATAGTGAAACCATATCGGCAGCATATTGGCGAGGCACTGGTCTTCGTGGAGGACCATTCGCGTCCCCATCGTGCACATCTTGTGAATGACTTCCTTCAGGATAACGACATGGCTCGAATAGACAGGCCAGCATGTTCTCCAGACATGAACCCTATCGAACATGCCTGGGATAGATTGAAAAGGGCTCTTTATGGAAGACGTGACCCACTAACCACACTGAGGGATGTACGCTGAACCGCCGTTGAGGAGTTGGACAATCTGGACCAACAGCGCCTTGATGAACTTGTGGATGGTATGCCACGAAGAAGACAGGCATGCATCAATGCAAGAGGACGTGCTACTGGGTATTAGAGGTACCGGTGTGTACAGCAATCTGAACCACTACTTCTGATGGTCTCGTTGTAAGGTGGTACAACGTGCAATATGTGGTTTTCATGGGCAATAAAAAGGACGAAAATGATGTTTATGTTGATATCTATTCCAATTTTGTGTACAGGTTCCGGAGCTCTCGGAACCGAGGTGATGTAAAACTGTTTTTGATGCGTGTACATACAGTTACAGGCGCCAGCGTATGTAACTTTGACGCTCTGTGTCTGTGGATGACGTTTCCGGACATGGGTTCCTAGTCAAAATATTCTTTACCCATCCGCAAGTCCTAGAAGTCTGTAACAGTAATTTCCGAACATCCTGTATAGACAACTGACATTTGTCCCGCTAAAGATACATAAATGCTTCGTTGTAATTTACTACGGAAGTGAGTTTCAAGAAGAAGAAGAAAAAGGGTTCCCTTTTCTTTCAAAGTAATTCCCATAATGGTCAATGTGTCAGGTTAGTACTTATGATAACTTGTTTTTAGTATATGTTTCAGGGGTCTCCAAACATTTTAGCGTGAGGGGCATAGTGTCTCTTCCACTAAGTCACAAGGGCCAGTACCTAGCTATAGTCGGTGTAAGCTTTCTTGAGGCCTGATACCGTAGCACAACTCGGAACTCCTCGGTACAGAAGTTTTATCACTGCTGCCAGTGTTCACGAGCCACCGCGAGTGGCGGTGCTGTAGCGCTTCGTGGTGCACCGCTTATTCCTCGCCCTTGAGCTGTGACCTTCGTACACTTTGCTACAAACAAACAACACTCGTGAAGGTCGTTGTAACGCGCTTTCACGTGCGTCATTAACATCACAGCAAGTGGTCAGAACGTAACGCGAGCTGCATATGCTACCAGCACTGCGGGCTAACTTACCACCGCAACACTACTCGCCACTCGGCGGCAAACAGTGATGATGATGATATTTGGTTTGTGGGGCGCTAAACTGCGCGGTTATCGGCGCCAGGCAAATAATGGTTACCTCGTCGTGCCCTGCGGCCACCATTGGCCCGCCACAAGAAAAGTTGGACATACCACAGTTCATCGCAGCAACATACTCTAATCTCTGTTGATCCATTATGGACTGTGGGACAACGGCTGGCATGTACTTCTTGATGCAATAATTTACGAACAGCCGTATGTATAGTAGAAATTTATTTTATGAACTTTTTATGTGCTACCAGTTTCGGCATTACATTGATGCCATCTTCAGGCCCCACACGTCATAGTCGTAAAGTCGCTATACGCGGAAGGAGCCATGTAACTGGATCGTGAATCAAAAAGCTATGCAACAGCTCTTGGTGGCCAGACGACACAGACTCTGTGTATATCGATTTTACGACTATGACGTGTGGGGCCTGAAGATGGCATCAGTGTAATGCCGAAACTGGTAGCACATAAGAAGTTCATAAAATAAATTTCTACAATACATATGGCTGTTGGTAAATTACTGCATCAAGAAAAACATACTTTAAAGTTGAATTACGTGTAAATTTTCGTTTCATATCTAGACGGTGATCGAGGTACGTATGGCACAGTGGCACAGGTTGGAGAAGGGGGGGGGGGGGGGGGGATGGACCGCACTCCGCTATTTCTGTTGGCACTTGAGGGCAAGTGTTGTGAAGGCATTGCTAATTACGCATATAAAATTTTTTTCGTGATTTTCTTTAGATTTCTATTCTCTTTCTTTTGTTCATATGGGCATTTCTAATTGTGATTACGTGACATTCTACTGTGGTTTTTAAATGTAAAGATGTAATTGTGATTATTTCGTTTGCCAATGGATAAGTACGAGGGCAGTTCAATAAGTAATGCAACACATTTTTTTTCTGAAACAGGGGTTGTTTTATTCAGCATTGAAATACACCAGGTTATTCCCCAATCTTTTAGCTACACAACACTATTTTTCAACGTAATCTCCATTCAATGCTACGGCCTTACGCCACCTTGAAATGAGGGCGCTGCAGTCTGGAACCGCAAGACCGCTACGGTCGCAGGTTCGAATCCTGCCTCGGGCATGGCTGTTTGTGATGTCCTTAGGTTAGTTAGGTTTAACTAGTTCTAAGTTCTAGGGGACTAATGACCTCAGCAGTTGAGTCCCATAGTGCTCAGAGCCATTTGAACAATTTGAAATGAGGGCCTGTATGCCTGCACGGTACCATTCCACTGGTCGATGTCGGAGCCAACGTCGTACTGCATCAATAACTTCTTCATCATCCGCGTAGTGCTTCCCACGGATTGCGTCCTTCATTGGGCCAAACATATGGAAATCTGACAGTGCGAGATCGGGGCTGTAGGGTGCATGAGGAAGAACAGTCCACTGAAGTTTTGTGAGCTCCTCTCGGGTGCGAAGACTTGTGTGAGGTCTTGCGTTGTCATGAAGAAGGAGAAGTTCGTTCAGATTTTTGTGCCTACGAACACGCTGAAGTCGTGTCTTTAATTTCTGAAGAGTAGCACAATACACTTCAGAGTTGATCGTTTGACCATGGGGAAGGACATCGAACAGAATAACCCCTTCAGCGTCCCAGAAGACTGTAACCATGACTTTACTGGCTGAGGGTATGGCTTTAAACTTTTTGTTGGTAGGGGAGTGGGTGTGGCGCCACTCCATTGATTGCCGTTTTGTTTCAGGTTCGAAATGATGAACCCATGTTTCATCGCCTGTAACAATCTTTGACAAGAAATTGTCACCCTCACCCACATGACGAGCAAGCAATTCCGCACAGATGGTTTTCCTTTGCTCTTTATGGTGTTCGGTTAGACAACGAGGGACCCAGCGGGAACAAACCTTTGAATATCCCAACTGGTGAACAATTGTGACAGCACTACCAACAGAGATGTCAAGTTGAGCACTGAGTTGTTTGATGGTGATCCGTCGATCATCTCGAACGAGTGTGTTCGCACGATCCGCCATTGCAGGAGTCACAGCTGTGCACGGCCGGCCCGCACGCGGGAGATCAGACAGTCTTGCTTGATCTTGCGGCGATGATGACACACGCTTTGCCCAACGACTCACCGTGCTTTTGTCCACTGCCAGATCACCGTAGACATTCTGCAAGCGCCTATGAATATCTGAGATGCCCTGGTTTTCCGCCAAAAGAAACTCGATCACTGCCCGTTGTTTGCAACGCACATTCGTTACAGACGCCATTTTAACAGCTCCGTACAGCGCTGCCACCTGTCGGAAGTCAATGAAACTATACGAGACGAAGCGGGAATGTTTGAAAATATTCCACAAGAAATTTCCGGTTTTTTCGACCAAAATTGGCCGAGAAAAAAAATGTGTTGCATTACTTATTGAACTGGCCTTGTGTGTTTCTTGCTTTGTACCTGTGGTAAAGTTTGTAGAGTTCTCTTTTGGAATATTATTAATTGTGGAAAATGCAGTCAATAACATTTATAAAGATTTATGTCATTTACGAGAACGATATAACATCTATAGACAGGGGACAGCGATACTGATATCGATAGTCGAAAGGTTGTTGTGTAGTAGAGGGGATGGTGGACGGTGTGTCTGTGAAGCGCATGCGGAAAAAAAATAGCACTGTGTTTTATGAAAAGTATACGTAATTGTATGGACAGTGATACTGAACTATCAGATTGTTAATTCTCTTTACCACTGCGGTATGTAATGCCATCGCGAGCAAATAAACCGGACTGTGAAAGTGCCGCTAACATTACTTTGTTGTGGCCGACACGAACTGCGAATGAACTTTGCTGGTATTGGTTTTGGGTGGTGGAACTGTTGTATATCACATTTTATCAGGCCATGAAAGTGAAGACTTTAATTAACTGTCCAATATAAATGACTTTCAGTGACGTTGTCGAAGTTTGAAATGCGAGAACAGAGTGGACATTGTTTACGGTGTGCTTCACACACAAGAACAATTCTATGAACTGTGTATTTGTGGCTAAGACTATATGAATGTGACGAAGCGTGTAATTATGGACGATAGCGTCACGGACAGTGCATAAAGTGTAAAAACGAGCGATGTCTACGCCATGTACTTTGAAAGAGAGGACATGTCAACAACGGTCGTACAACGGTCGTATATTGGCGTCTTGTGGTTTGTTTATCACCACGGGGTTAATGATACAGCTGTACCGGAACTTTATTTGCGTTTCGCCGGAGAAGATTAACCAGCGGAACTGCCTGTATCCTGCTCTCATCATTGTAACCCGCAACGCTTCGTATGCAACAAAAAGTTAAGAAATTTCGCCGAACGCTATCCACTGACCCAGAAACTTTCTTTCTCTATGAAAAGTATAAGAATTACAGACTATTTAAATAAATTCTTTGTTTAGTTTATGTTTGCTTTCTGCTACCGAAAATAAAATTACAATCAGTGAATTAAAAGTTGCCTGGTAGTTATTGTTGAAACACCAGTAAATATAAACTTCTTCCTCTCATTAGAACTAATTCTCCTTGCATGTCAAAATTATTGTAGATATTTTATGTAGTTTTATGTATTGTTATGAGACTAGATATATGACAGTGACTAATAAGAGTATTTTGTCGCGAATTATGGCTTCGCACGAAAAATACGGCGACCGCCATAATTGCTTGCGTTCTGACCAATAACGTAAAAGCTGCTATTCCCGTATTGGTGCATTTCCTGACGTGAGCGGGAATTATAAATGTCAGCTGTCAAATCACGTAGGGACTGTTTACCCAGTAATAAAAGTTTTTGATATTGTATTGCTACGAGTCGTAGTATTAACAGACGCCGGTTATACTCAAAAGTGGGTAGATGTATGGTGAAACCCCCCCCCCCCCCCCCAGTGTTCATGCGATTATTAACAGTATTGTGTGTGATTCACGAAATTTTGTCACTTTTTCTAATTCCTTGTAGATATTGTCTTAGATGTCTTTGAAGTTTCAGAGAATATATATACAATTTTGTCGGTTCAGGTTAATTTCTGAGCAGTTTCTCGTGAATATTAGAGTTTCAGTTCATAAACAAAGTGGGATCGTGACCAATTGAGAAGTATAACAAAGAGTGTGGTTTTCCTACTAGAATTTTGGATGACTTCACAGTTCAGATTTTGATAATTATTTTTCCTGTGGGTTGAGGTCATCACAGTGTCCAGGCCATTTCATTGCTGCGGTAATAGACGATGCGCGCCCTGTGCCTTACGTGTTGTTAGGCTGCTTCCGACGTCGCTAATTATATAGTAGTGACGCCTTCCGGAGAGTAGTGACGTTAAGTGCAGTAGTACAGCACCAAGTTATGGATACAGGCAACGTGTGTGGTCGGAAAATCAAAATATAATAGGACTAGTGTGTTTTGGGGCTACAGTTTCTACGCGGAGATACAATGTGTTTAACTGTGAGTATTTAATTCAACTAAAATTGGTTTGTGGAGCGCTAAACAGCGCCAGGCAAATAATGGTTACGTCTTCGTGCCCTGCGGCCACAACTGGGATGGCTCAAGAAAAGTTGGACATACCACAGTTCAGTGCAGTTCTTTACTCAGAACTTTTCTTCTTAATACTGTCAAATGTTATATCTATTATACTGTTAATTATTAAAGAAAGTTGGGGAGACGCGGACCGCTGACATAACACCCGATCAGAACGAGATGACTGTTAACTGGCATCATTTTGATTTGCAGTTTCATCCTCTTTGTGTAGATTTGTGAAAGTAAAGAACAGAAACGGAAGGCAGATAGAGAGTGCAGAAATCTTAAAGGGCAGTGGGGACGTCAGTATTAGCTGACTGAGTCAGGTAATAAGGCAATGTGTGTAATTCGCGATGAAACAATTATCAGTTCTCAGAAAGTGCAATTTAAAACGTCGTTATGATGTTAAACATTCTCAGAGTTCTTCCAAATTTACCGGACGCCAACGGTTGGAAATGCGCGAGTCCTTCAAACACGGTTTGAAATCTCAGCAAACGTTGTTTTAGAAAATAAATGCTCAACAAGAAGAGGCAGCTCACTCGATAGAGAAACATGCAAAACAGTATACTAACGGCGAATCAATAAGGGATTGCGAGGTTGCAGCAGGTCAAAAAAAGTGTCCAGAATACGCTAATTCACTTGAAAACGTCAGTTTGTCAGCGAACGCTGTCGCTCGAAAAGTAAATGATATTGCTGAAAATATCTTAACTCAGTTGGCTGAGAAAATCCGACACTTACAATGGTTATCTTTGGTTCCGGTTGAGTCAGCAGATGTTTCAGATACTGCACAGGTATTAACTTTTGTTGGAGGGATAAACAAAAGTGATGAAGTGTGCGAAGAGCTTCTTGGCGTTCATAAAATTCACGGCATGGAAGAGCTTCTTGACATTCACGGCACGGCCACGAGAGAAGGAATTTTTGCAGAAGTAGGAAACGTTGTTCACAAAAATAATCTTCAGTAGAAAAATTTTGGATGTATAAAAACTGATGGTGACAAGAACACATGCGGAGAAAATAAAGGTGTCTTGCTGTCGTGTCAAAAGCACTAGAAAATGATGATGGATCAAAACTATTAAGCGTAGTCTACATTGTGCGGAATTGTCTAGATACGTCAGTTTTTAAGTCAGTTATGTCAGCATTCAATTAATTATAAATTCACATGCTTTCGATCATTGTCAATTCCACGAGTTTATTGCAGAGAGTGAAGAAAATGACCTACCATATTATACAGCAGTACGCTGGCTTAGCTGTGGAAAAGTTCTGACGCGATGTTTTTGTGCTCCGAACAGCAATCGAAATTTTCTTGAATGAGAGGAACCGACCTCTGGCTTGGTTACAAAACCGTGAGTGGCTTTGGAAATTATCACTTTCCACAGATTTAACGAAACACACGGACAAAGTTAATTTAAAATTACAAAGAGAACACCTGCTACTGCCATATTTGTATACTCATTCAAGGTCTGTTCATAAAAATTGCGGAACATTCGTAATTTCGCGGCAGTGGTGTGCCGGAGCGAAATGCGTGGTTGGCGTCCCTGCACACGCCTGCGTTGAATGTGTAGCTGTCATTGTTGACTGTCTGCTAGTTATTGTTCAGTGCTCTATCGAGTAGAACATTGTATCGCACAGTTTGCGAAGTTCGAGATGGCAGAATTAGAGGAGCAACTCGTCTGCATTAAATTTTGTGTGAAACTCGAGAGAAACCTGTACAGGAACACACCAAATGATGCAGGAAGTCTACAGCGATGAGTGCTTAAACCGCACTCGGTGTTACGAATGGTTTACATGAAAGGACCCATATTAAACATGACCCTCGTTCAGGACGCCCTTCGGCGTCTACCGACGAGGCTCGTGTCAGGAACTTCAACGAAATTGTGCGTGCCAATCGAAGACTGACTGTCCGAGAGACTGCAGGAGAATGCGACATTTCAGCTGTATATCATGTCACGAAATCCTCACTCGGCATCTTGGAATGCCGCCAAGTTCTTCCCACGGCTCATGAGTCAAGACCAGAAGGACTTCCGTCTCCCAACCTTTCAAGAGCTTTTGGATCGCGCAAATGAGAACGAGATTTTCCTTAAGACAATCTTAACTAGCGATGAGACGTGGATCTGCGGTTGTAATGTTGAGATCAACGTTCAGTCTTCAGAATGGGTCGGGAAAGGTTCTCCAAGACCAAAAAAGTTCGTCGGATCAGGTCAAATGTCGAAATCATGCTGATAATTTTCTTTGACTTTGCAGGATTAGTTCATCTTGAATTGGTGCCACAGGGACAAACTGTTAATCGATGGTACTATCGCGACGTGTTGCGACGTCTGTGAGAAAATGTGAGAAGGAAATAAAGGCCTGAGATGTGGCGAGACAATTCGTGGCTCTTGCATCACGATAAAACACCCGCACATTCATCCCTGTTGGTACCTGATTATTGCACAAAAAACGAAATCACTGAGCTGCCTCATCCTCCACACTCTGCAGACCTGGCCCGTGTGGACTTTTTTTTTATTTCTAAAGTTGAAAACTCCGTTGAAAGGATGAAGATTTGTGACGACAGACGAGATGAAAGAAAATTCGCAGACGGCGCTTCGCACGACCCTGCTTCTGGGAGTAGAAACGGCCTTGGGAGTAGTGTATCAGTTGTGGAGAGACCATGCACAATGGTTAGAAAACTTTGTGGACGAAGTTTCGGAATTGTTTGAAGAGACCTCGTATTAAACCCTTTCGACAGAAATGGTTTTGTCAGTCTCAACTGAAGGAAAAATGTTTCACGATTTTCACATTTTAATACTCGATTTCAGTCAAATTTTTCATTTCAAACTTTGAGTGTTTTAAAAGTAAATTTTGAGTGTCGTTTTTCAGATTTTGATGCAGTTGCAAACGATATCAAGATTTTTTTCAAAATCCTTTTAACGCCGATATAGAAACTCTTGCTCCAGAACTTCAAATGCGTACGGCTGATCTGCAATGTGGCGATTTTTATAAAGACAAATATCTAAATGCACCATTGCTGGAATTTTATAAGAGTATTCCACCCACACAGTTTAATCTGTTGCATAAGTTTGGTCGTAGCTTTTTTTCCGCTTTCGGCACCACGTGTCTCTGTGGAAAAAACATTTTCGAAATGGAATACACGGAAAATATTTACGGATCTAAACTAACTGACGAGCATTTGAAGTCGCTGCTGATAATTTCCACTAGTAAACTTGATCCAGAACTGCAAACAATTCTAAGGTTACGGCTATATATATCTCGATAAACATAACTGCAGTGTTAACAGCGTTTGTACTAAACGCCATAAGCTGACACGGCGCGAGGGCTGATGGGAACAACCGTAAAGGTACTTCCCATTTACAGTCGCTCCCGTCAGCCACCGCGCCGAGTGTCAACTTTGCTTGAATATTATGTCACTTTAGTAAGATAAATTTTGAAGAAAGCTCAAATTGTTAATGACAGTTAAAACAGGGTTGCCACAGGTTCTAGAAATCAGGGAATTTCAAACGTGTCAGGGAAATTGGGGAAAAGAACCACTGGAAAAAATCTCGTATTTTGTCTCAGTAGATGAAATGACTTGTTTAGTGAGATGTCATGCATCGTCAGTGGCTGAGTACGTTCGCGGCTTCCCACTCCCCCATTCTTACTGCTTCTCCCCTTCCTACACTTCCCCTCCCCCCAGCTTGCAGTCAGTGCTGCTAGCCTAGCAGCTGCCGGCGAGATGCAGGCAGGCCTGAGGTTTGTTTGGATCTGATTCTGAGAGACTGCTGACACAGCGGTCAAGTCTGCATGAGTCGTGCATTATTGATTGTGTGAATGTGTGTGTGCTCTCGTTTCCTGGAAAAGGCGACGGCCGAAAATTTAGTTGCGGGCGTGTGATTATCTTTCGTATGTGCCTATCTGCGGCTCAGTGTTCGTCTTTATGGCAAGTTGCTACCTGCCCTCATTGATTCTCATCTGTCGGATGGATTGGTCACCGCGACCTCATTTCACTACATGGTGTCTGTGACACGCGAATAGCTGGCCACACGAGTGGATTCCAATGACGGGCCAAAACTGCAGGCCATTTCTGCTGGTACCTCTGACGGATCGGGCCTACCGATCTGAAGCCCATCACTTCCCACTAATGTGCAGCCCCTGCCCGTCAGATTTAGTCTCACTGACTTGCCCGCAGGTCTGTTTGTATGTAGCACAATGCGGTGGATTCTCGTGGTTCATCCGTGGACCCAGGACTACAGGTCAGAGGACACGGGCGATGGATTTCAAAAACTGCGACTGTCTCACTGCAAGTACGTTCCACGGTGTGGCGTTTTATAGACATTTTATTTATTCTAGTACATTTTGGCACTTCGAAAGTAGTCTATATATTAGAAAGTATGGACGATCGATAAGAAGAAGAAAATTGTGGCAGTAACTGGCGGTTTGTACGGTATGTACTCATATATTTCTCGAAAGAAAAGTCACACAATACCTATAAACTAATAGATGTAACATAATGGGTAATAACCGACAGTAATGAAGATAGCAGAACAATCATCTCACTGGCAGTCACCTATATTGTTGGTTTACACAACTCTTACCTACCTTATAAACTTCCTTCAAGAGGCCTGTTTTTGTCTGAGGTTATTCAAAATGGTTCAATTGGCTCTAAGCACTATGGGACTTAACATCTTAGGTCATCAGTCCCCTAGACTTAAAACTATTTAAACCTAACTAACTTAAGGACATGACACACATCCATGCCCGAGGCAGTATTCGAACCTGCGACCGTAGCAGCCGCTTGGTTCCGGACTGAAGCGCCTAGAACCGCTCGGCCACAGCGGCCGGCCTCTGAGGTTATTTCTGAAATCAGTTAAGGTATTTCAAATCTGTCTTGCGATCCCAAGGAAATGTGTATTTTTGTCACCAAAGGTGTTTTGTTTTATTGGAATAAAATAACGTCAATGGTCTTCATGAAACACACTATTTGGCTTGCATTCTCCATCTAAAAACAGTTACAAAAGATGTTGATGTTAGTACTTAAGATTTCTACTCACATTGGGAAACGCCATCTGCTTGCAAGTGTTAGATATTTCTTTGTTTGGCACTACTGTTTCTTGTACTATAGCTGCAAAGACGGACTGTCAACTTATCTCTTTACTTACCCATGAGATCTCAAAATTTGCCAGGGCATAATGCCAAAACTTGTCTGGAAGTCAAGGAATTTCACTTGGGGATACTTTTGGCCACCCTGTAAAATACTGAATTATATATGTCAGTTAATGAAAGGCACACAGCAATGGTGTAATATACGACAGTGTCGTAGAATATTGATTGTGTGTGTTTCATTCATAACGTATAAAATTTTGTACCGAGAACCGACGAGATAGGCAATCAATGTATCTTAACTGGTCATAGAATAAAAACAACTTGTTATTGTACCATTTTGTATAATATATTATCGTTGTATATTTTACTCTGTCAGTGTTATCTGGCGTAACGAGCATGATTCGTCCCTGACTCTTGCGAGTTATTAACACTCGTTAAGGATTTTTTTCTGTAGGAATCCATGCAGATTAGTTCAATGCGTCCCATTCCGAAAAAACAAAACAGATCTATAATGCAATATTTCATTTTTTCTTTGTACAACAGTACACCCTAATGTCTAAAGATATTTGGTTATGCCTATGCTTCGAAATTTGTCGAAAAAGAGACACAGCATTATCGTTAATTAAATTCGTAACGTGCATAGCTACTGCCTTATGAGCATCTTTAATGAATCTGTGTTAGTTAACGACGACAGATCAGAAATGGAATGCATAAACAGATACTGCGAGGGAAACTGTGGGTTACCATGCGCCATTGAAGAAAAGATGTTGCAACATTGTTGCGGAGAATTGGCAACATCATCGCGGAACCCCGAGCAGTGGTACAGCTGACAGCAACTGCGGCGAGTCGCATTGCGGTCACTGCGGCTGACAATACAGTGTTGCCATAGTTTCGACATTGCTGAGTGGTAGTTCATAGAAGACAGTGACTCAGTGGCCACAGAGACCAATCCAGGCTAGACGGTGCTTTTTGAAACGGTTATTGTTGACTGAAAAACGACACTGATTAGATTAGATTAGATTGATCTGTAGTGAGGAGGTCCTCCAGGATGTAGGGCATGTCACAAAAACAATAATACATGACAAATATTTACAACTGAAACAAATAAGCTAATGTACCTTCCACAGGTCCCAAGCGGAATGATCGTCATTTTTTTTTAATGAACACTATATGAAAGAAATTTATTTAGACACACTCATTTACTAAGATCGCATTAATGCACTGAATTTAAAATTAAAAAAAATTTTTTTTTATTTATAAGGTAATAAACATATAATAAAACTACTACAATACTTATTTACAATGAACACATTACTGCACTGAAATGGTGCAGAAGTTAGATTGTACTTATATACAGGGTGTTACAAAAAGGTACAGCCAAACTTTCAGGAAACATTCCTCACACACAAAGAAAGAAAATACGTTATGTGGACATGTGTCTGGAAACACTTAATTTCCATGTTAGAGCTCATTTTAGTTTCGTCAGTATGTACTGTACTTCCTCGATTCACCGCCTTGATTTCATACGGGATACTCTACCTGCGCTGCTAGAACATGTGCCTTTACAAGTACGACACAACATGTGGTTCATGCACGATGGAGCTCCTGCACATTTCAGTCGAAGTGTTCGTACGCTTCTCAACAACGGATTCGGTGACCGATGGATTGGTAGAGGCGGACCAATTCCACGGCCTCCACGTTCTCCTGACCCCAACCCTCTTGCGGACCAATTCCACGGCCTCCACGCTCTCCTGACCCCAACCCTCTTGACTTTCATTTATGGGGGCATTTGAAAGCTCATGTCTACGCAACCCCAGTACCAAATGTAGAGACTCTTCGTGCTCTTATTGTGGACGGCAGTGATACAATAAGCCATCTCCAGGGCTGCATCAGCGCATCAGGAATTCCATGCGACGGAGGGTGGATGCATGTATCCTTGCTAACGGAGAACATTTTGAACATTTCCTGTAACAATGTGTTTGAAGTCACGCTGGTACGTTCTGTTGCTGTGTGTTTCCATTCCATGATTAATGTGATTTGAAGAGAAGTAATAAAATGAGCTCTAACATGGAAAGTAACCATTTCTGGACACATGTCCACATAACATATTTTCTTTCTTTGTGTGTGAGGAATGTTTCCTGAAAGTTTGGCCGTACCTTTTTCTAACACCCTGTATATGCACACACACACTCACACACGCACGCACACACACACACACACACACACACACACACACACACACACACACACACACACACACACAAATCAGTTGGTTCTACTGAGAAATTCATCAATGGAGTACGAGTTGGCCACCAATAAATCCTTTAGGCCTCTCTTAAACTGAATTTCATTGGTTTTTAAGCTTTTTATGGCTGCTGGCAAGTTATTGAAAATGTTTGTTCCTGAATAATGCACATGTTTTTGTACAAGAGTAAGTGACTTTAAATCCTTGTGGAGATTATTCTTATTTCTAGTATTGATTCCATGAATTGAGCTGTGGTTTGAAAGAGTGATATATTTTTAATGACAGATTTCATATTGGGAAGCAGAAGTTAGCATCCCTTGTTCCCTAAACAGGCCTCTGCAGGATGTTCTTGAGTTCACACCACATATAACATATTGCACGTTTTTGTGCCCAGAAAACTTTAGCTTGGCTTGATGAAGTACGCCAAAAGATAATCTCATATGACATTATGGAATGAAAGTAAGCGTAGTATGCCAGCTTTTTCGTTTTTATATCCCCTATGTCTGACACAATTCGCGTTGCAAATAGAGACTTGTTAAGACGCTTCAGCACTTCTGTGATGTTGAAACGTCCCCTTTGAACAATTTATATATGACTGTGCTTAAACTGACACACAATGTTTTTAGCGCAACGCAATCTGACTTTCAAAATTCCCTACTAAAGAATGGCCCTGACTAACATTAAACTATACCTTTCACAAATCACTTACCTTACAAAAATCTTCGCTGCTCAAGCTACTGCAATACAGCGAGCGCCACTACTGCCAGCTAAATAAAAGATTCAAACTATGGAAGGCACTAACTACTGATAGGGATAGTTAGCAAATGAAAGATATTAATAGAGAACGAACAATGTATTTACCTTGATATCATCACAAGTCATAATATATATATCAGTTCATGACAAATTACAAACCTCCGCCATCTCTCTCCCCACATCCACCACTGCTGGCGGCTCACCTCCAACTGCGCAACGCTACGCGCTGTTCACATCCAGCTGCCGCTGCCCAACACTACAATGGCAGACAACAATGCAAACTAGCCACAGACTGCACACAGCACAGCCAATGATTTTCATATTGAGCGCTACGTAATGTTGCCAATAAGAAAATATAAACAGCCTACTTACATAGAGAAAACATAAACAGCCTACTTACATAGAGAAAACATAAACAGCCTACTTACATAGCCCCCATGCTCCCCACAAAAAATTTTACAAAATATTTTTGGGCAGTGGCCAATAATGATTTGATAAAATTTTTCATAATTACAATAACAAAGAAATCAAATGCACACACTTATTGATACAATGTTGGTCAAAAGCTAAAATTGTCTCACAGTCCATAAAGACAGTCCTTATCGTACATAACAGGAGAATAGCAGTGTTTTTCTCAAAGTCTGAGCAGTAAAAGAAAATGCACACAGAAGTAGTGGATTTCCATGCAGTCTTGAAGAAGTAGTGTTGGCCTTCCAGCGGAAAGACAGTGCTGACTCTTGACATGCTGACAGGTAATGGGCCACAACAGAGCAAACCCACAGCAGAGTTCATTCGACATTTTGAAGAATATTGTAGGTAGGTCATCACAGAGCAGACCCACCGTAGTCCTGGTAGAGATTACGATATTGGTGGGCCACCAGAGGTGCAGACCCACTGCAGTCCTTGTAGAGATAATGGTATTGGTGGGCCACCAGAGGTGCAGACCCACTGTAGTCCTTGTAGAGATAATGGTATTGGTGGGTCATCAAAGATGCAGACCCACTGTAGTCCTTGTAGAGATAGCCAGCAGCCATCTGTTGTAACTGTGCAGGTGCACAATCACCATTGAAGAGTCTTGCGGATAATATAGCAAGTCCATAACCACCACTTGTGCACTCACAAAGTTTTTGGAATTGTCCTTAGAACCAGCAATGCTGTTATCCAGTCCCTTGCTGAGTTATTAACACACGTGCAAACACTAACAGTCCCTACTTCTCACATATTGTCCACATACTATGACCAACAGAAACGTGTGCAGTGAAATGTAACTAACAAGTTAATAATGTCATGAACTGGTGACAATTACAATTTTATAACATAAGAATACAATTACAAAGGTACAAAATACATCATTAAAAACATAATAATACAGATAACATTTGTAGTAATAGGGGCTTTACAAAAGAATAGAAATAAACATATACATCAGTGTTACAAAAATAGTGACATAAGTACTTACATAAAATAATGAGAATAGTTTTCGAAACATTAATTTCACACATGAACATTGAAACAGAACAGAATTGTAAACAACTTTACAAAGAAAATAACATATTATTAATGCCAATTATATTTGAGGATAACAGTATTCCTCATCATAGTGAATGTAGCTTAATATTAAAAGAGAAAAAAAATTCTATGAAACTACACAGAGACAGGAAGAAAACAAATACACAAGGGTACACAAACACGTACTGGGATAACACAAAAGGAAAGGACAGGGTTCGTTTTCAGTGTAACATTTGGTACTGCAGTCCATCCCAAAACTTCATTCTATAGATCTTTCGTCTTATTTCAACCTTTGCTTCCACCAAAAAAATCTTATCCAAGCATGCTTTCTGTATTCTGTTCATATTTCTTTCAAAATAATTATTTCTGATTGTACAATACTCATTTAGGCCCAAACCGTTTTCATGTAACTTTCAAAGCATTCTTCCCCTATTCTCCATAGTTCGTTTCTTATATAGTCTACCCCCTCTTACGCTAACTTAAATCTACTGAGCTCAGATATTAAACTAAGGGACGAGGCAATGCAGCAGCACAAAACAATTAATACAAACAGCAATGATAAAAAATGGAAAATTGCAAAGCAAGCTACAGTATAAATTAGCAAAAGACAAATTCAATAACACTATGCCTGGCAAACAGCAGCAACTTATACCTAAACATGACATAGCGCAAGCAGAAAAAATATTACACTAAAATGGCCATGTCTAATACCTATGTCACATCTTAACATTAGAGTGATGCATCACAATTTATTCTACAAAAGAAATTACCAAGTACTTGAAAAGAAAATTATGAATGCAGTTCCTGCGAAGGTAAATGTCGCTTTGTGCTCCCTCATTTTTTTGAAAAAAATTATTATATACTCGATCTGTAGACAGAAAATATTTATATTAGTACATCTATAAAATTTTATTTTAACCAATGCTGCAGTGCAGCTAGAAACTTGATATTAAACAAAATGTGTAAATAAATACATAAAGCAAGCCATATGGCATTTTTCTTAACTAGCAAGGCAATAGCTGTGAAATGTTTCTCATCGTTTCATTAGGCATTTCAGTAAATATCATAAATTACGAGCTCCACAGTATGCTTTCAACAAGGAGATGTCAGTAGCACGGACAATGGCCTTCCCTTTCTTTTTTTTCTACCTGTGCTTCTGACGAGGCACTCACACTAATGGCTTGTTCTCCAGGCGTCTGACACACCTGGGTGCCCACGACGCATTACGTGCAGGTGGTCACTTAACTTTCTTACGGAAATATTTACGACAGCAGTTTCCGCTACAGTGACAGTCTCACATAAAAATATTTCACAGGTCAAGAATTAGCGTTGCAAATCTGTAGAAACAAAAATCTTGTAAATATAACAGCGTCCAAAAAAAATTCGTCAGCATTGTGATACAGTCACACATTTCATAACTCTTAAAGTACGTTTCTTGGTTTCCAACATCCTTTTCATAAATCAGAGTCCTTAAACACTACTCATTATTCCTTACCTCATTATACATATACATATTTGTCGACACTTCTTCAATATTTCATCATGAGAAATACGTAGCATAATAAACATTCCTCAACAACATAATACACATCGTCGTCGTAATAATAACATCATAACACTTCAGTCAAATCTCAAAATCGTCGTAACTTCCTCCAATAATTTCAAAACGTAAAAAAAATTCTCTGCTCATTTCAATAGTGTCAGCTGCCTCAAACGTACTTTAAAATCATGCTCCCTTACCAAATATATCATTCAAAGCTCTCATAGTATCACAATGGTTCCGAAAAAATGTGAACAGTTTACAATGCACAGACAAAATACAGTTTCGTAAGTGTGAAGTTATCCAACGGTGTATTGCGTAAACATGTGTCACTGATGTAGTAAAAAGAATGTTTGTTTCTCTGTCAAATAATCAGATAGCTGTGTAATTCTGTGTTAGAGAAATATGGTACCGATGTGTAAAGTTGTATAAGCAAATACCATATCAGCTAGGGTTCCTTGTGGTTGCCACACACATGGTACACAAAGTAAGCGTGTACCCCCCTGAGGATAAATGTAATTATGCCCTCAGGTGTTACAAATTACAGCAATGGAATGAAATGTATCACGGAAAACTTTCTTTGTAATTAAAAAATCTTTAAAAATAAATGTTTCAAGTACAAAATTAATCACTCAAATACGTGTACTGTAGCGCTAAATGTGCGTCTTGTTGCAACATAATCTGTGTGGAAGTGTCGTAGTTATCGTCCTCCGAAAGCTAAGTTCTGCAGAAGCCAATGTACTTACCTCATGATAAACAAAAGTGAAATGCTTTGCGTATAGATATCATACTTATTACGCTTATTGCCGTGATGAAGAAAGTACTGTGCTGTAACGTATTGTTGTGCTACAGAAAAGGCTGTCTCCTTGTAGCTATACCATAAAAGTTACTACTAAAACATGTTTTTCTTCCTAGAAGAATTCATAAAACTGTGCAGATATAAAACAGATACACTGCAAAAGCAACATTGTAAATTGTCACTCATTAGTAGCGTCGTGATAACATCGTGTAGCTGTCACATAAACTAACCACTGTGTCCTCTGGTATCTCACAGAAAGCACTTTAAACCCAGAATGTATTTTCAAGTAAACCAAAATGTTGTATTAAAATCTCATTAGCAGTACCAGATATGTGTCCTAAGTATGTAACCCTGATAGTCATTACGTAATCGTGCAACTAACAAGCAAGAATGTACAAATACAACACTGTGTCGTCTGTTCACTATAACAATGCATTCGTAATTTCTGTTTTAAAAATGTTCCCTAGATTCTAGACTGGATATTTAACTTCAAACATTGTTGCATGTTAACAGTTTCTTAAGTCTGACAAAGCATACTAAAAATGTGAAGTGAAAAGTTATATGACAAAGACAAAGTTAAAAAGCAGATTATCTTTCAATAAATGGTTTTACATGTGAAATGTGGTGTAAACCTTTACTCTTCCTAATACGCAGAGTTTCAACTTCAACGCAATTATCATGTGGTATACGTCGGATTCTGTATGGTCCATTGTAAACTAGAAAGAATTTGTGACTCAAGTGTTTCTTCTTATGTGACAATGAATGAGCTTTAATGAGAACTTTCTGACCAATATACAATTTCTTTGCATTTGCTTTACCGTTTAGTTTTCTCCGTTTGTCTGCTGCAGATTTTATATTTTTAAGAGCCAAATCAATTATGTCTTTGTGTCGAAGTTTACGTGTATTCGGGAAAGGTACAAGCTCTCTGATTCTGTTCGGTGGTTCTTCATTCTTCAGTACAAGAGTAGGTGGTAAAGCAGTGGAGTCGTGAGGCATTTCATTCAGCACGTTTTGAAATAAGTGTAAATATCTGTCCCAAAGCTGATGCTTTCTGTGACAATAAAGTCTACAAAGCTTATTGATTTCTTTCATAATCCGTTCGGAGGGGTTACAATGTGGTGAGTACAATGAAATAAAAACAGGTTTGATTTTATGGTTGCGAAGCATGCGTGACCAAACAGCAGATCTGAATTGCGGTCCGTTATCTGAAATGACTTTACTAACGTGTCCAACTTCACGTAAGACATTTTTAACAAAGGCGTTGGATACAGACCGTCCAGTGGCTTTACGTAACGGTGTGAAAGAAACAAATTTTGAAGTAAGTTCAACAGCGACTAGAACGTACGAAAATCCATTAGATGTTCTGACAAGCGGTCCCAAGAGATCAACAGCCGCAAATTCTTTTAATTTAGAAGGAATAATAGGAAACAACGGAGCACGATGTGAGACAGTGGATGGTTTCGCCTTTTGACAAAGTTTACAAATAGACAAGACTCTTCGAATTCGCTTTTCCATATTGTTAAAATAACAAGTCGTTCGAAGAATATGATAACATTTTCGTGGGCCAAAATGTGCGTAGCTGAAATGAATGTACCAAATGAGCTTATTAACAAAATCGTCAGGAATGCAAAGTACCCATAGCTTGTCATCAACAGTGCAGCGTTTGAAGAGTATGTTGTTTCTAACCAGGTAATAATGCCAAATCTGTGTGTGTGTCTTTTCATGCCATTTGCTCTTGATGTCTTTCCAAATCGGATCTTTATCTTGTTCATGAGCAATGTCCTTTAAAGATGTGGTGATGAAGTTTTCAAAGGCGACTTTCTGAATGTAAAGAATACTGAAATTTTTCTCGAGGTTGCCTTCTGTGGTACTTTTCTCAAGCCCAGCCGGTGCGCGTGACACTGCGTCCGCAACAATGTTCTCCTTGCCGGGAATGTAGACTATTGTGAAGCGGAATTCTTGCAGAAACAATGCCCAACGTTTTAACCTGTCATGATTTAATTTTGAAGACATAAGAAATTGTAATGCACGATGCTCACTGTACACTTTTACGTGCTTACCAGAAAGAAAGAAACGGAATTTGTTAAATGCCCAAACGATAGCTAAAGCTTCTAATTCAGTAACGGAATAATTTTTTTCAGATTTTGTTAGCACTCGGCTAGCAAAAGCAATGGTTTTCTGAATGGTAGTGTCATTTTCTATGGCTTCTTGAAATAAATGGGCACCAAGACCGACTTTAGAAGAATCCGTGCTAAGGCAGAAATCTTGTGACAGATCTGGATGAGCTAAGATTGGCGCGTGAAGTAACGCTTCTTTCAAAGAATTGAATTCCAACTGTGCTTGTTCGTCCCAGTTCCAAATAGTATTTTTTCCAGTGAGAGAACAAAGTTTTGGTGTAACAAGAATTTGCATATTTAGAAAACGACGGTAAAAATTTACGAGACCTAGAAAACTGCGGACTTGTCTTTTTGTAGATGGACCTGGAATGGCTCTGATTGCTTCTAACCTTTCAGGATCCGGCTGAATGCCTTCAGAAGAAATAATATGTCCCAAAAACTTCACTTTTGTCCTACCGAATTCAGACTTTTCCAAGTTAACTGTAATTCCAGATTCTGCAAAAATATGTAACAAACTGTTGAGAGTGCGATTATGTTGTTCCCATGAAGCTTCTGCTATCAGAATATCGTCCACATATAAGGTGATGTGACGTTTTAAGAACTCAGGTAATATGGAATTTAGCCCGCGAATGAATGCTGCTGAAGAAATGTTCAAACCAAAGGGAAGTTTCCGAAACTGATAACAAACGCCGAAACAAAGGAAAGCTGTGTATTTTCTACATTCTGGATGAAGTTCGATCTGATAAAAGCTGGATCGGAGATCAATGGAAGACAACACTTTTACACCATTAAAATTTTGAAGAAGTTCTTCCAACGTTTGCGGCCTGCCTGTTTCAGGAATAATGATCGTATTGATTTGTCTCGAATCTAAGACAAGCCTGATCGATCCATTTTTCTTCTCAACAACATGTAATGGATTGTTGTATGAGCTTACTGCAGGCTCAATAATGCCCTCGTCGAGCATAGATTGTATTTCTGTTCTAACACGGTCCCTATAATGTGCTGGAATTACATATGGTCTAACACAAAATTTAGTATGCTCACGAACACGAAATTGGTATTGAAATCCCTTGATTGTTCCTGTTTTATGAGTAAAAACTGTGGAATGTGCTTGTAAAATCTCAAAAAGGTCCTGCCTATCAGTGTCATTACAATTCTCAATTGTTTGAATTTTATTCTGAATTAACTCATTAATTTCAAATATGCCATCGATGTCATCCCTGTCAGTTCTTGCAGAGTGATTGTTAGTGTCTAGTTCCGTAGAAAATTCCGAACTGTTGTCTAACAGAACGTAAAGCCGATTAATTTCCTCATCATGGTTTGAGAGCCAGTCTTCAAATTTCAAAGCTATTGACTTACCTTCTTTCTCTAAACTTATTTCAGCATCGTGAAAGTTTAAGATTGCTTTGAATTCATTCAAAAAGTCTACTCCCAATATAATTTCCGTCGACAATAATGGAACAATAAGAAAGTTCGTAGAGAAGCTGTGGCTTTGACAAAAGAATTCTAAGTTGGTTTGTTGGCGTATATCTACACTTTTTCCAAAGATTGCACCTTGTAATTTTATCTTACGTAACGGAAGTGTGGGGCAATCGTTCGATTTGTTGCATTTGCTAAAGGCTGTTTCACTAATTACTGAGATGGGAGTGCCAGAGTCAAGTACTGCCGTAAATTTTACGTCATTTACAGTAATGTGAATCACAGGATATGCAATGTTGTTAAGTTTTACGTCGTGTTCCTCGAGTAAGATGTCCCTAATGTCTTCCATTTTTACGTAATTACTAGCTACGGCAGCTGCGTCATCAGTTTCATAAGTACGTTTTGTTGCTGCCAGCGGTGTGAGTCATTGCCTATTGTCTCTTTGTTGGCGCGCGTCGTTATTGGGATTTGGAGACCTAACTTCTACAAATTCACCGTGACGAGAGGGCCCTGCTCTGTTTGAATCCCGCCAGTTCTGATGCAATTCAGGTCTGTCGTTACGATCATATCGTCTGTCGTCATGTCGGTAGATTCCATAGTTTCTTTCTTGTCGGTCACATGGTGGAGAATTTCTCCCTGAATCGTAACTGCGCGCTGGTCCGTTGCGTCTAAAGTTATTCTGTCTCCCTTGATAGTATTTATTTTGGTTCCCGTATTGTCTGTTTATCTTATTGTCTCTGTGATAGTCATTACCACGGAGAGGTGATCTTTCCCTGTAGTTATTACTACTCTGCCAACGGTTGTCATACGGGTGGTGTCTGTTTTGGTCACGATTTGTGTTGTGAGAATAGCCTTGTCGTGTAAAGTTATTACTTCTTTCATCGCGGAATTGCGACGGATGTGACCTGTAATTGCTGTGTTCCTGGTTTCGCGTTCTGCGATTGTCAGTGTCAATTTCTAATTCTTGTAACAGTCCCTGAAAAGCTTCAATGTCGTCTTTGCAACGTCCTGCTAAAATAATATGTCGTAAATGTTTAGGCATTTTGATTAAGCAAATGCGGATGAGTTCTGAGGGGCTGTATGGGTTTGACAGGTATTGATTCTTGTGCAACATGTCTTCAAAATATTTCACAAGACTGGAAAATTCAGATTGTTCGAAGTGTTTCATCATTATGATGCCATGTTTTACACGGTCTTGTGTAGCTTGAGACCAATATGCTGAGAGGAAGGCATGGTAAAATTCTCCTTCACTGTGGCAATCGTGAATGACCGATCGCATTCTTACAGCTGGTTCATTCTCTAAGTAGCCACACATAAATTCTAATCTGTGCTCCAATGACCAGTTGGGAGGAAAACAATGAGAAAATTGATGGAGCCATGCTTGTGGATGAATGTCGTTGCCAGAATTCTTAAATGTTTTGAATTTACGTGTAGTAATGAACAGCTTATAGTCAAAATCGTCATGTCGGCGAGTCGCATGTCGGTCATTGTTACTTCGTTTCGGCGGTTCCATCTCAAAATCCAATGCGCCTTGCCAATTTCTTTCATAATTTCCGAAGTGTCCTGTGTTATTATTTTGTGGTTGTTCCGTATTTCTATGTCCCTCTTCCCGTATTGGAGCGCGAGTGTCCTCTGAAATACGTAATTCTTGTATTACCTGTGTCAGCTGATCTTGTACTTCCCGGATTTCTCTTTTGTACTGTGTATTGATTTGATTTTGATTCTGTTTGAATTTTCTTATTTGTTCATACTCTTCTGTGTCAGTGAAGGCTACAGGTCTTGTGTCATTCAGATCATCATCTACCTTTGTAGATAAGTTAGTGACCTGATCCGAAAGTTCGGCTACTTTCTCCGATAGTGTACTTATTTCCTCCATGTGTCTTTCTGAACCAATTTTCAGGGTATCTACTGTGTTCTTTAAGTTTTCCTGAGTTCTTGCAAGTTGCGTAACCGAATCGGTAGATGCAACTGAGTCAATTTTAGCTTGCAAGGTCTCATGATTTTCATGAACAATAGTTTGCAGTTCTTTTATGGCTGCTTCGTGCTTCTGTAATACATTTTCATGACGCGAAAAAATAGGTTGGAAATGCTCACAAATTTGTGTTTTTACGTCATTACAGACTTTTTGACATTTCGATTCAATGTGATGTAACTCAGTAGTTAAATCTTTACGCGTTTGTTCAAGAGTTTGTTCCAATGAGTCTAACTTTTGAAGCTGTTGCTGTGTTTGTCTCTGGTGTTGTTCCATTGTGTCTAACTTTTCAAGCTTTTGCTGTGTTTGTCTCTGATTTTGTTCCATTTGTTGCATTAATTGCAATAATAATGTATTAGTGTCTGGAATCTGTTTCTCTACGCTTTTCGGCAGTGCATTTGCACCGGCAACATTCACATTTTGACAAGCAGCAAATGTGTCTTGACTTATTTGAGAAAACGGTGATGACCCAAAACCTGAATCTACAGTATTTGCGAAATTGTGTCCTGTCATTTCGGATTCCTGAGGCGAGCTGTTGCCGACCGATCGATCGATAATGCTTCCCTGTTCACTACCTGTTTCACTGTCTACACCATTGTTTGCCGCCCGCTCCATTTCCCTACGCGCAATTACCAAATTACTACTTTGAACATTAGTTAATTCATTACTCTGCGGCGCTAACACACTGCCTTCGTCTTCACTGTCATTTCTCAGTTTACTTTGGAGCCTAGTATTACGTTTTTCACACGCCATAATTGTCACAATATTTCACACGATAACACAGAAAAGCACAATTTGAAGAGCAAAATAAAATAACATAGCAATGGAAATAATGTCTACTTAATTGCCAGCGCAGCTGCGAAATACTTGGTGCAAATCTACATGCATGCCACAACTGTTTTACTGTACAACAATGAAAGGCTACAACTACAAAGGAGATTCTCTCTACAATTACGCGCTAGCAGTAAACAACATCTACACTAATTACACAAACTACAAGAAAAATCAGAAGATTCCAGTGAGGTATCCTAGGCTAAGGGTCGACATATGAAACGTCCCCTTTGAACAATTTATATATGACTGTGCTTAAACTGACACACAATGTTTTTAGCGCAACGCAATCTGACTTTCAAAATTCCCTACTAAAGAATGGCCCTGACTAACATTAAACTATACCTTTCACAAATCACTTACCTCACAAAAATCTTCGCTGCTCAAGCTACTGCAATACAGCGAGCGCCACTACTGCCAGCTAAATAAAAGATTCAAACTATGGAAGGCACTAACTACTGATAGGGATAGTTAGCAAATGAAAGATATTAATAGAGAACGAACAATGTATTTACCTTGATATCATCACAAGTCATAATATATATATCAGTTCATGACAAATTACAAACCTCCGCCATCTCTCTCCCCACATCCACCACTGCTGGCGGCTCACCTCCAACTGCGCAACGCTACGCGCTGTTCACATCCAGCTGCCGCTGCCCAACACTACAATGGCAGACAACAATGCAAACTAGCCACAGACTGCACACAGCACAGCCAGTGATTTTCATATTGAGCGCTACGTAACGTTGCCAATAAGAAAATATAAACAGCCTACTTACATAGAGAAAACATAAACAGCCTACTTACATAGAGAAAACATAAACAGCCTACTTACAATGTGCTCCTCCCAGTTGAATTTATTATCAAGCTGTAATCCCAAGAATTTAACGCTGTCCACTTCTTCTATCTCCTTGTCGTCGTATGTTAGGCATATACTAGTGGGACACCCCTTAAAAGTTCTGAACTGCATATAGTGTGTTTTTTCAAAGTTTAGTGACAAAGAATTGGCTAAGAACCAGTGATCAGTGTCCACAAATATTTTATTAGGCGATCTTTCTAAGACTACACTTGATTTGCTATTTATTGCAATGTTTGTATCATCGGCAAACAAAACAAACTTGGCATCTGGTAATGTTACTGATGAAAGGTCAATGATATATACAAGAAAAAGTAAGGACCCTAAGATGGAACCTTGTGGAACCCCACATAAAATTAATTCTCAGTTGGATGATGCCTGATAGTTTAATACATGTCTCTTTCCTAATAACACCCTTTGTTTCCTGCCAGAGATATAATATTTGAACCATTTTGCAGCATTTCCTGTTACACTATAATATTCTAATTTACTTAAAAGGGTATTGTGATTTACACAGATCACAAAATATACCAGCTGACTGCAATTTATTGTCGAATGAATTAAGTACATTTTCACTGTAAGTGTAGACAGCCTTCTCAATATCAGAACGCTTTAGAAATCCGAATTGCGACTTTGAAAGCATGTTATTTGTGATAAAGTGGTTATAAAACCGATTGTACATTACCTTTTCTAACATTTTTGAGAATGCTAGAAAAAGTTTACGCGAAACATCGTTCGTTAGGCGAGTCAATTTCTTACATTTTCTTCTACTTGTTATGCGAAATCACTGATTATGGGAGGTGCTATGTAACCGAGGTGCGTCTGAGCCGCCGTTACCACTGGCCGGATTGGTGGGGTGTTCGCGGTAGGGGTGGCGGTTTTCGGTTATACCGCTTTTTTTTTAACACCAGTCTAACCAGGCTGTTAAAACCGTCCAACTTAACAGTTTCTGAAATAACCGATTATCACTGGATTTTTATTCCTATTATTTCCTGTAATGAACGTAGAAATCGAAAAAAGATTGAAAGTATTGCCTCGCCCAGTTTGAAGGTACACAGAATGAAAATATTAAATTAAACAGGCAGATAAAAGAAAACGTAATCCATCTGCCATTTGCTGATTTTGTCGAAAATTGTCAAGTAGCTGAGAATTATAAAAAAATCACTCATATTTTACTATTGATTCCACTTTTTTGAAACTTTACTCAAAATTCACGTTGTAATCGAGGATCATACCACTATTTGGGCATTTCGAATAGTCAGTGCCAAAGGGTGAAAACTGAGAGTGAGTAACTTTATATTTCGTGTTAATTTGTCCGTTTCTAAAGGCTTCAAGCAGATAAGGGCATTTTATGTAGGCACCGGCAGCAGAATATCTGCTCTCTATTTTTATTATAAAGTAGGAAAAAAATGGCAAATGGCTCTGAGCACTATGGGACTTAACAGCTATGGTCATCAGTCCCCTAGAACTTAGAACTACTTAAACCTAACTAACCTAAGGACATCACACAACATCCAGTCATTACGAGGCAGGGAAAATCCCCAACCCCGCCGGGAATCGAACCCGGGAACCCCGGCGCGGGAAGCGAGAACGCTACCGCACGACCACGAGCTGCGGACTATAAAGTAGGAACGAAAAGTTAAATTTTAACTTTTCTCCTTACATAATGTCGCAATTTTGTTGTGGTTCCTCCCGTTTGTAACCCTTAAAGCAAATGGAGCATTGGAGCTCATCGATACCACACTCCTGCGCTAGTATTAGTCTTAGTCGTAGGAAAGGGGAATTTTGTTAAAAATTCGGTAAAGGTGTGGTTGGACGATGAAGTCTGGGGCCACTGGCAGTGTGTGGTAATAGTCGGCAGCCAGTAGGCCAGGCAGGGTAAACATGGCGCGGAGCTGCAGCGGCGTATTGCACGTACGATTTGTTTGGAGTGGAGCAACAGTAAGACAGGGAAGCGCAGCGTTGCTTTAAGTTATTGCGATATATGAGGCGAGGCAGCAGGCCAGAGCTGGGAGTGGCGATGTGTAAGAGACTGACGTATGGGAATTTACCCCTGCCATAGTTTCTGTCTCTCTCTGGCACTTCGTCAGAAGGAGGGGAAAAACAGTATAAATAGTCAGGCACTTTTAGCTTGAGGGGAGGGGTGCCAGGTCAGCCGAGAGTCGGGTCAGACCTGTGCTGGTCTTTGCTTATAAGGGTCTGGCGGTGATTTTGTAAATATTCTGTGTGAACCTGTACTTTGTTTCTATGTACGTGTTCGGGCTTTATTACGCCTCCGGGGACGCAACACCGGGGCGGGACGGTATGGCAGCCGGGTACTTGGAGACGGCACGGTCTCCCTGAAGGAGGGCAGTGACAGCAGTCTGCAGCCGGTCCAGGATGGGCCACATTCCCTCCCCACCTGGCGTACCGGGTCCAGGCGAGGCATGCGCTGTGGGAGGCGTGGCAGAGTTGCAGCCAGCGCCAGGGACACCAGTGGGTGTTGCCATCCGGCAACTTGCGGTACAGCATCCGGGAGGCCGCAGGTTCGAGTCCGGTCCTGTCCCGGGAGGAGCAGTGGCCGAGGCCCACAGGTGACCAATACAACCACCTTTGTTCCACGGTCAGCCAGAGTGGACCAAACGGGGCAGGGGGCGGCGGCGGGAATCAGCGACTGTAACAGTGTCTGAAATCGCAGACAGTAGAGCGGCACCTGTCGCTATGCCTCGGAGGGCGACGACCGGGCGGGCGCGGCTGACTTCCATCGTCGGGCAGCCTCGATGACCGCAGCAGCGGAGTGGTGAGGCGGCCGGCCTCGCGGAACAGCGCACGGGCGGCGCGCTGACATTATACTTGCGTAAAGTAGCTGAACAAAGGAACACTTTCGATTACCGCTGTATCACTCTGCACTGCCCCTTGACGCTATTGAACTTGCTCTCGGCCTCGTAATGAAAAGCGGCACGGTGTGTCCCTGCTTCAGCTCTGCCAACTAGAATCTCGGGTTCGACTATCGACGGTCCTTAACAACACTTCGTAAAATATTTACAGATAAGAGATGGCGGCCATTCTGTAACACAATTGATTTCTGACGATGAAAGCGAGAAACTGCCATTAGACCAGATGCTCAAAAATGGTTCAAATGTCTCTGAGCACTATGGGACTCAACTACTGTGGTCATCAGTCCCCTAGAACTTAGAACTACCTAAACCTAACTAACCTAAGGACATCACACACATCCATGCCCGAGGCAGGATTCGAACCTGCAACCGTAGCAGTCGCACGGTTCCGGACTGCGCGCCTAGAACCGCGAGACCACCGCGGCCGGCAGACCAGATGCGGCAAGCCTTACACGGTGCGCGGGCACGCGTACCATCTAATATGCCACGCGACATGGTAACTGGTAACTGGTACATCATTGTCTCAGCAACGTTGTACTACTTCTTATGCAGTGTTTTTTTTGCTCGTTCCTGTCGGCATTGCTAGTAAAATAGCCCCCATCGGTTTTCCCATTTTTCATAGTAACGCAATATTTCAAAGCAATGGAAGTTATACGAATAAAAATTACTCACTTTCTTTAAAAAAAAAAAAGCTTTATTTAAAAATGAAAAATTTTAATGTTGCCGCTATGGCTAATTGATATTTCGATTTCTTTACCTGATTATTACTGAAACTAAAAAAATAACTGAGACCAAACAAATACCGAAAAATACCGGTTATTCAGAACTAAAACACCGGTATCGGTTTTAACCCGTCGGCTTTTCCCATCCATAGTTCATAGTCTGGAGACTCCCTGATGTAGATGCATGCAAACGCGGACTTGGAAGAAAAAACCCCGGGTGGCCTAGGAAGGCTGAGCTAGAACTTGCTCGAATTGTAATGAAGCACAAGATTCTCGCTTGAAGTTACGATAATTAAAATGACTTTTAACATGTGCATAACATTATGACTTCTCTTAAGTAACATTTTGAGCGGTAAAATTGTCATTGTAGGGTATAAAACAGAACATTTTGTCCTTATTTTGTGTGTAACATACCATTGGAGAACCCATAATATTGTAAGTAGCTAGTGCACAACCCATAAATTATGACTTTCTTTGAATAAAATTTGGCGTAGTAAAATTTACGGTGGTTTAGTAGCTACGTAACATTTAGTAGCTGCATAACACAGAAGGAGAAAGTGCTTCTGCGCGCAGACCGAGTTATATTTGGGAGAGGTCTATAATATATTGAGCTGGCGACAATATTTACAAAGCTCTGCAGTCTTTATATTGCGTGAACCGTCAATGCCGATCTCAGACGGCCAACATCATAGCGCAATACTCAATGCTGCAGGATCAACAGCATAATGGCTGCGAATGGACTGCGAACTATGCTAGAAAAACAAGCGAACGACTACATTTTTGTGAGCAGTGCAGACAGCGACAACTCTGCTCAGTGATCAATCGTGTGGCATCTGTTTTCACTTTGTACACGCCTCCATATTGCAATGCTAACCCATGAATGGCTTCGACAATAACAAAGACCAGTATCCAATAGTCAGGACATCACCGAAAGGAACGAATAAATAATCTGAAGTCAACAGCTGCAAAGTCTAGCTCGCAAAATACTAGCAGAACCTTGGGATCCATATAAGAGCTGAAACACGGTCAACCCAGACACTTTTGTGAAGGAATGTTATTGGAAAGCAAGCTCTCGTAGGCACAATTTATGTACTAATTTTCTACTTAAAACAAAAGAGTATTTATTTTGTGCTAAATCTAAACTAATGTACTTAAGCACGATAAATTCTGTAATTAACATTTTTTTCACCTTTCCTGATCTTAGTAGAGACGTGAAGTGGAACGATGACTCGGGCTGAGTCGTAGGGAAGCCATATGACAGACTTTGTCCGTTGGTGGAATGCTAGGGAGATGCTGTCAGAGTGCACACTCGTGACACCCATTCTAGAATATTGTTCAAGTGTGCGGGACCCACACCAAAAAGGATTAGCAGGGGATACCGAATGTATACAGAGAAGGGCAGCAAGAATAGTCACAGGTTTGGTTGGCCCGCGAGAGTGCCACGGAGTTGTTGTTAGAACTGAACTGGCAGATTCGTGAAGATATGAGGAAACTGTCCAGAGAAAACCTACTAACTCAGTTTCAAGAATTGGATATAAATGGTGAACGTAGGAATACACTACAACCCCCTAGATATCGCTCACACAGGTATCATGAGTACAAAATTAGAATAGGCCTAATTACAGCACTCCCAGAGCTATTTAAACGGGTTTCCCGTGCCCTATACGTGAACGAAAAGGTAAGAAGCCCTAATACGTAGTACAATGAGACATACCCCGTGAAATGTACTTCATACTGGAGAGCGAGGTACAAGTGCAGATGTAGATGTAGATCTTTATTTACTGACGCGTATTAGTGCAACGTTTTTAAAATACACAGTAATAATTCATTGTATAAGTCCGGATAAAATTATTTGGTTTCTTCATTCAGATCGACGCACGATACGCATCTTGATTTTTCACGAGAGTGCGTACGTAATTCCACCACCATCGTGAAGCGTCGGTTATTGAAGTTTAGATTGGTAAAAATTTTATTTAAAATTGATTTTGTTTTATAATCAAATGCCAAGCTGTTACCGTTAAATTACAGTTATTCATTAATTGGCACTAGTCCTGGTTAGTCCTCCAACCAATAGTTAATATACTTTCTGTATCATTTATTTCGGTTTTGCTGATAATGTTTTTAATAATACCCACACTTACTACCTCATTTATTGCAGTTTGCAAAACTGTCACATTGTTATTTTCCGTGCAATAAATGTTACTAATTTTGAAGTGACGGAACTTGGTGTCGGCCATTGTATGGCGTGCAGCACACAACTTGACAGCTGGTAAACACGTGTTTCGTTGTTCGTGACTACCTATTTTTTCAATTTGTTTATATTTACATAATGAGCGGTTTCACATAAGCTAGTGAAATTATTTTAGCTATCAGTGATATCTATAAATGTCGATAGGTAATCAAATTTAATGGCACTGAAGAATAATTTCATAAATTTTTGGGTTTAATGTAGTCAACGTTACTGAACTATTTATCTGTTCGAGATAGAATATATGACCATTTCGTTCAACAGTAGATTAATTTCATTTTATTTCCTATCTTACACCGGAGATTCATGTCACTTTAACAAAAACATTCAGATACCAACGCTGAAAAGAAAACGAGTTCAGATCACCATTTGTAAAAACGATCAATTCTGCTTCTAGATATTTAAAAATTACGTCGATCTAAACCGTTATCACAAAACCCACGAATTTCTTCTAGGATAAAACAGGAAATGGCGGAAGCTGTGCTGTAGCCGGCTCGCTGGGGAGAAATATTGTGAAAAGAAAATAACTCAAAGTAAACGTTTTACGATACATTAATTTTGGAAATAGTAGCACAGATTAATGTTATTAAAGTTGAGGAGGTGTAACCCAGTGTGTTCAAAATAATAAACATTGGTCAGAACTTACGAGTCTCTTCAAATGTTCAAATGTGTGTGAAATCTTATAAAACTTAACTGCTAAGGACATCAGTCCCTAAGCTTACACACTACTTAACCTAAATTATCCTAAGGACAAACACACACACCCATTCCCGACGGAGGACTCCAACCTCCACCGGGACCAGCCGCACAGAGCATGAACGAGTCTCTTCGTTTCGATGCTTCGCTCCTGAAGTGAAGAAGGCCCAGAGAACACCATAATTCTCGAAAGATGTGGAAAGCCATTTACTGTTACAGGTGTACAGAATTCTGATCAAGATCTTACATCATATTGGGCATCCCATACGATTTCTCGCGGGTCTTATATATTCTTACTAACAATAGATGTGTAAATTCACTAATTATAATTGCAGAAGCTATTGCTCATTACAAAAAATCTAATAACAACTGAGATTTATGGAATGTGATACGAAGACGATTACATATCTCCTGTTTTCATGGAAAAATAAGAGAAATGCTACGAATAAACAACGCTGATTACGCTTTTGTTAGTGTCCGTGAAACTAAATTATCCCAAAAATTTCTACCATATTTTCCGTTTCAGATACGAGTACTTTTTTTAGTGTGAACAATATTTCAATACATAACACAGCAGCCCAATAAAAACTTCGTTTACATTGTTTACGTGTTATTTTGTTACCAAATAGCATAGTAAGCTGACAGTGTGATAAACAGAATCGTTACAGGTGTCAAACAATATATTTACAGTATATTTGGTATCTTTTTTGTTCTACATCTACATGGATACTCTGCAAATCATATTTAAGTGCCTGGCAGAGGGTTCATCGAACCACCTTCACAATTCTCTATTATTCCTATCTCGTATAGCGCGCGGTAAAAACGAACACCTACAGTTTTCCGTACGAGCTCTGATTTTCCTTATTTTATCATAGTCATCGTTTCTCCCTATGTAGGTCGGCGTCAACAAAATATTATCGGATTCGGAGGAGGAAGTTGCTGATTCGAATTCCGTGAAAATATTCCTCCGCAACGAAAAACACCTTTGTTTTAATGATGTCCATCCCAAATCCTGCATCATTTCAGTGACACTCTCTCTCCTATTTCGCGATAATACAATACGTGCTGCCCTTCTTTGAATTTTTTCGATATACTCCATCAATCCTATCTGGTAAGGACCCCACACGCTTTCTAAGAGAGGACGGACAAGCGTAGTGTAGGCAGTCTCCTTAGTAGATCTGTTACATTTTCTAAATGTTCTGCCAATAAAACGCAGTCTTTGGTTAGCCTTCCCCACAACATGTTCTATGTATTCCCTCCAATTTAAGTTGTTCGTAATTGTAATTTCTAGGTATTTAGCAGAATTTACGGCCCTTAGATTTGACTGATTTATCAAATGGTTCAAATGGCTCTGAGCACTATGGGACTTAACTTCTTTGGTCATCAGTCCCCTAGAACTTAGAACTACGTAAACCTAACTAACCTACGACATCACACACATCCATGCCCGAGGCAGGATTCGAACCTGCGACCGTAGCGGTCGCGCGGTTCCAGACTGTAGCGCTTAGAACCGCTCGGCCACTTCGGCCGGCGACTGATTTATCGTCTAACCGAAGTTTAACGGATTCCTTTTAGCACTCATGTGGATGAGCTCACACTTTTCGTTATTTAGGGTCAATCGCCAATTTTTGCACCATAGTGATATCTTTTCTAAATCTTTTGCAATTTGTTTTGATCTTCTGATGACTTTAGTAGTATATCAACGACAGCGTCATCCGCAAACAACCTAAAGCATCTGCTCAGATTACCATCTAAATCGTTTATATAGATAAAGAAAAGCAGAGGGCCTATAACACTACTTTGAAGAACGCCAGAAATCACTTCTGTTTTACTCGTCGCCTACCCGTCAATTACTACAACTGTGACCCCTGTGGCAGGAAATCATGAATCCACTCACATAACTGAAAAGATATTCCATAAGCACGCAATTTCACTAAAAGTCATTTGTGTGCTGTATTGTCAAAGGCGTTTCACAAATCTATAAATACGGAATCAATGTGAAATCCGTTGACAATAGCAAACACTTCGTGTGTGTAAAGAACTAGTTGTGTTTCACAAGAACGATGTTTTCTAAACCTGTGTTGACAGTGTGTCAATAGACCGTTTTCTTGGAGGTAATTCATAATGTTCGAAGGCAATATATGTTCCAAGATCCTGCTGCATATCGACATTAATGATACGGGCCTGTGATTTAGTGGATTACTCCTACTATCTTTCTTGAATATTGGTGTGACCTGTGCAACTTTCCAGTCTTTGCGTACCGATCTTTCGTCGAACGAACGGTTGTATATGATTGTTAAGTATGGAGCTTAGGTATGGAGCTAACGCATCAACATACTCTGAAAGTAACCTAGTTGGTACAGTCTGGATCACAAGACTTGCTTTTATTAAGTGATTTAAGTTGCTTCACTACTCCGAGGATATCTACTTCAATGTTACTCATGTTGGCAGCTGTTATTGATTCAAATTTTGGAACATTTACTTCGCCTTCTTTTGTGAAGGCAATTCGGAAGGCTGTGTTTAGTAACTCTGCTTTGGCACCACTGTCTTCGACAGTATCTCCATCGCTATCGCGCAGAGAAGGCATTGATTGTGTCTTGCCGCTAGCATACTTCATATACGACCAGAAGCTCTGCTGACTTTCTGCCAGGTTTCGAGACAAAGTTTCGTTGTGGGAACTATTGTAAGCATCTCGCATTGAAGTCCGCGCTAAATTTCGAGCTTCTGTAAAAGATCGCCAATCTTGGAGATTCTGTCTCTGTTTAAATTTGGCAAATTTTTTTCGTTGTTTCTGCAACAGTTTCTGACCCGTATTGTGTACCAAGGAGAATCAGCTCCGTCGCTTGTTAATTTATCTGATATAAATGTCTCAATTGCTGCCGATACTGTTTCTTAGAATGCAAGCAGCCGGCCGAAGTGGCCGTGCGGTTAAAGGCGCTGCAGTCTGGAACCGCAAGACCGCTACGGTCGCAGGTTCGAATCCTGCCTCGGGCATGGATGTTTGTGATGTCCTTAGGTTAGTTAGGTTTAACTAGTTCTAAGTTCTAGGGGACTAATGACCTCAGCAGTTGAGTCCCATAGTGCTCAGAGCCATTTGAACCATTTTTTTTAGAATGCAAGCCACATTTGGTTTACGTTTATATTGTTAGTTTGGAAGGAGTGGAGATTGTCTCTCAGGAAGGAGTCAACTGAAGTTTTATATGCTTTTTTGAATAGGTATATTTTTCGCTTATTTTTGGAGGATTTGGGGCTTACAATATTCAGTCTCGCTACGACAACCCTGTGTTCACTAATCCCTGTATCCGTTTTGATGCTCGTTATTAACTCAGGATTATTTGTTGCTAAGAGGTCAAGTGTATTTTCACTACCGTTTACAATTCGCCTGGGCTAATGACCTACTACTCGAAATAACATGTATTTTCGCCAACATATCGAGGGTAAATTGAAGTGACCACCAACTGTAATCGTATGAGTCGGGGATGTGTTTTATAAATCAAATTCAAGTTTTCTTTGAACCTTTCAGCACTTGTATCATCTGAATTGGGAGGTCGGTAAAAAGATCCAATTATTATTTTATTCCGGTTGCCAACAATGATCTCTGCCCATAGTAACTCGCCAGAACCATCTACTTCAATTTCGCGACAAGATAAACTACTTCTAACAGCAGCAAACACGCTACCACCAACAACCGTGTTTAACCTATCCTTTCTGAATACCGTTAGGTTCTTCTTTAGCCAGTTTTCAGAGCCTAAAACGATTTGAGCATCAGTGATTTCTATTAGCGTTTGGAGCTCTGGTACTTTCCCAACACAGCTACGACAATTTACAACTGTTATACCAATGGTTCCTGTATCTCCTTGTGTTCGGCCTGCACCCTTTGTGACTGAAGCCCTTTTTGTGTTTTCGGGAGACCTTCTAACCTAAAAAAACGCCCAGTCCACGGCACGCAGCCCCTGCTACCCGTATAGCCGCATCCTGCGTATAGTGGATTTCTGACCTTTTCTGCGGAACCCGAAACCCAACCATCCTTTGGCGCAAATCGAGGAATCTGCAGCCCACACGGTCGCAGAATCCCTCCACTCGGCTCTGTACCAGAGGTCCGCAGTCGGTCCTGTCGACTATGCTGCAAATGGTCAGCTCTGCTTTCATCTCGCAAGCAAGCCTTTACCACTTGTGTTGGCCGCTCGAAGCCAGAGAAAATCTCTTCTGATCCAAAGTGACACACATCATTGGTACCGACGTGAGCCACTACCTGCAGTTGGCTGCACCCTGTGCTCTTCATGTCATCCGGAAGGACCCGTTCCACGTCTGGAACGAAGTGCACATTAGCTGTCCGTAAATGAAAAGCCCTAATTGCCCTATTGACAATACATATTCCTACCAATGGATGGAAATAATAATAGCGAGTTCTTTAACGAGAAACTATTGAAAAAGTGGTCAGAAGACAACAGTTATCATCGTGATTAGTTTCGAAATCATAAGGGAAATGAGGTGTTATGTTCCAAGATGAGGAAGGGATAAGCTTTTGAATGGAATGAAAGAATGCGTTCACTATTTTTCAAATTGAGGAATATTTATCATCCTTCCTGAAATATCGTGCTATTCTTAACAGTGCTGGCAAAACTGTTTTGACGTTTGCTATTTTCTTAACGCATTAATATCTCTGTAATGTATCGTATTTTCACAAGTTATGAAACTACAGATCAATGCTAATACTTTATGATGATTGCATCGCGTTTTTCGGCCACACAAACTGACACAACCGTTGAAAATAATAAGAGGAGTGGCAAAGTACCTCTTTTTCGTACAAAATACAAGCGAAAGGCGCGTTCCGAATTTCGCTTTCATAAGAGCAGTCTCATGTATAATGAAAGTTCCTTTTAGATGACGTCTCCTCCGTATAAAATACTTTACGAAACACTATTTGTAACAGATTTTCATTGCGCGGCAAGAGTAGAAAGCATTAAGTACGTTGAGCACGTGGAACAGTATACCGCGCCCGACATCTACCGACGGCGCCTCACAACAGGGCCTCTGATGCACGGAGGAGCCGCTTGGTGGCAGCACCTTGTGCTAATGGTCTACGAGTTATTTGTAAAATGCTGAGGACATTGCTTGACGCAACGTTTTTTGCTCTCTGATATTATGTACCTTTTTCAAATTCATGAATAAAATAGACATAAGTGCATATGGTCGATTACCATCCCCCGTCGACCTCTCAGGTGGTTTGATGGCCTCTCGTTGTATTGGAATATGGGTACTTCCTTAGGTTTTCGAAGTAGGCTGTTGCTCCTTGTCTTCTGCCTGCCGGAGCGCGGCTCTGTCTTCCTTCACCCACTTCTCCGCGACTTGGTAGACATGCTCCCAGTCGCGGGGGGTGTGTACGCTTCGGCTGTCGTTTGCGGACGCGGTGTTACTCCCCATCACGTTGATACGAAGCTTCAGCGCGGCTGCAAACTTGCTTCCGTTGCGTCCAGCCACATCGTGCGGCTAGTGGCGTAGGCGAGCGACGGTAACGAAGAGAGTCGAGCAGCGGAGTGTGTGTGCGCGCGTGCGTGACGCAAACAAGCAAGTAGCTGTTCTGTCGAATAATACTGTATTAAATATTTGAAACGCACGTAATGTTTAATTTCCGTGCCTCATCATTCACGGTTAATCACGTAGAGATATATATTGTAAAACAGCTCATCCTATGACGCTTAGTTCGACCAACAAAACAGTTAATCCACTGCACGTTGTGCTATTGCGCAAATGTTGAAACACTTCACGCATTTGTTCAGATTTCGTGCTGTTCAGATGTAATTTCCTGAAAACGACGGTTCATGTCCACAGTAACGCCAGATGGGAATGAAGAGGCACGGCGCCTCGGCAGTATTAACTCATCTGGCTTACGAAAAACCACATCAACTGCACGAATCCCCCCTCCCCCTGAATTGCACAAAAAAGTGAGTGTTTGGAGTACAGTGCAACGAAGATGCATCTAGCGTTAAAAGGTTGTTTTTTGGCTTTTCTCATTTAACCAAATATAACATTGTTGATGATAATTTATGGCAATGTTTGCCGACAAGATAAAGAATGCAACCTTTAACACTAGATTGCGCACTCACGGCAGTTCTCCTTGGCCGTTTTTTTGGTACGACTTGGAAAGAGAGAAAAATTAATGAATGATCTCCAATGCGTCGGTTCTCGATTGTGTTCAGGAGACGTACAGATTGATTGCGCGAAAATAGTTTCTCTAATGACCTCTTAACCCGGATTGCTTTCACGCAATCAGACTCTTCAATGAAATTACCTAAGGGACCTATTTGAATAATAAAAATATTGGAAATGAATGCAAAACAGTGAAATTTTGTAAAAAAAAATTGTCAGATCGGAAATTGAACACATTAATGGTCTCCCAAATACAATCGAGACACCGCAATAAAGAGCGAACCTGTAACAAAGTTCATTTAAACATAAACATTATTTGTGGTTAATTTAAAGAAAAGAACAAGCATATATTTTCTGTACAGTGAAGCATCAATATATTCTCAAAGAACAAAGGCGTTAAACTATAAACATTAACAAATTTACAATGAATACAAAACTTACACTTTTATGTTTTTCTCATACGTGGAACAGTCCAACAATCGCTGCTTTTGTATGTGTGATATTTTGTAAAAATTAAATGTCCTGGCGTGCGCGTAAGTATTTTTTATCGTCACAAGGTTTACAAAAGCGTTTTCTTTCTTGATGATAACGTGGTTTTTCACGCTAAATGAAATATAACTTGTAGCGGTGCTACACAACGCGTCTTAACAAGTCTGCGACCAAACATCAGAGGTAATGAAGTACATGTTAACATATCTGCGACCAGAAGTACAACTAACTATAAAGACTCTAGAAATTTTCCTAACAAATGATAAATTGTTCTTTCTTCTGTTTCGCAGCTTTTTGCTATCAAGCGCTGCGGCAATGATTTTAAATATCTGCGCCCAGCGAGTCATAGTGTTTAAAAGTACCTTTTAAACGCTGGCCGCGCGTCTTGGTGTAGGCGCACGTTATAAATAGATTTCGTCTTTACTCTCGCGTTGTCATACTTAGTATCATTACAAACTACAGCTCGGTGGCTATCCTTTTCTCATATGCAAAATGTCTGAAATCCAATAATATCACATTGCTTCCCGTGTGAGGAGCGATGACTCCGTCAGGATCATCGCGACTCACGCGTAGTCGTGATATTATTGTTTTCGTGAAACAAGTTAGTATTACTTGCAAAAATTCTTTACAATAGATTTTACACACTACATCAGGCAAAGTGGTTAACATACAGAGTATCAGGTAAGCATATTCGTACGACTGAAATTGATAGTAATTTGTCCATAGGGTAACTACATGACAATTGAACTGTGCTCTTTCTAATGTATTGTACAAGGATAACAAATGTTCATTTCGCGGTAAAAGATAATGAAATTAAGATAAAGATACACATACATAGATACATTATACATGGCATGATAAATAGTAAAAAATAACAAAGAAATAAATTACTTGACTTCGCAGGAAGTGCACTCGTGGAAAAAATATTTTACAAAAAATTGACATTCTTGTTTTACAATGACATGTTACAGGAATATTTTTGTCGTTGTTTCGTCGAAGATTTCTCGCAGTAAATACGTAGCACTTTACTTATTTGTGGCTTTCATGACCTGCAAAAAATATGTTTCACTACACTTGGGTAGGTATGATTTGCACTGGGAGTGGTAGAACTTCGGGTATAAATAATAGCACTGCACTTGAGTGGGGAAATTGATTACACTTTCACAGTGGAGGAAAAGTAGGGCATCACTTTCACTGTGGAAGTTGGAGTAGTTGTCGGGGTGTGATGTTGCGTTGGAAATACGTCGTGGGTCAGGAACTGGAAGATTGGTTCTGCAACATGTTGAGCCGTATGGTGGCGGTCTCTATTTCACTTGACACATGTCCGTGCTTCCATTTAGGTTTTCGTACATGAAAAATACAGAAAAAAATCTGTATTAGAATGTGCTTACTTACTAATAACTTAGTCTAAAAGAAAATTGGATTAGGTAAGGATAACAATTGTTTATGTACATAAGGTCTCATTCTCTTAGGAATGCTTAGTTCTCATATTTATCTATTTTTCTGGTTTTATTTGGTTCGACACGTTTTCGTCATTACTCGGCCTGGTCAGTAAATTCGGTAGCAATTGTCAAAATCGAGCTTAAGACTCTTCCGATTAGTGTCTTTATAATTTCACAATGTACATCACCTTGCTATATCATATTTTATTTTGAATGGATTTCAAACACATTTGGCATCTGCGCTCGTTGTGCAAAGAAAAATTGATTGTTGAGCGCTCAGCGTACACAGTGTTACGTCCGTTGGTCACAATCACGTGATAGTAACTTGACAGTTCCTCAACGCTAGCAGCAGTATTCTGCGAGAAGCAGAGCGTTTTGTGTGTCGTAGCCGTGGTGTGAGTTTTTACATAGTTTTTCATCGACTCTGGATCACGGAAGCAGCCAGATGCGGCGACTACCGCAGCTGTTTCGAAGAATGTGTCTGTGGAAAGGCGTACAGTACCGTTTGTGGTAAGTACACTTATTCACTTTCACTCTTCGGCTTTCTACATCGTGGTTTCGTGGTACAAGTACTTATAACATTACTTCACACGCGGTATTTCACACGTGTCCTTGGAGTTATCACCTTTTCAGTTCACACGTTATTGTTAATTCGTGTTCACATTTATTTGGTCATCATCTTAAGGTTCACACGCACCACTTTTATACGTGTCCATTAATTACTTGTCTATAGTCGGTTCACACGCAGCAGCATATACGTGTCCATTTATTACTGACTGCATACTACAAAGTACAGTTAACATTTAGTATACATATCATGTCTAAAAATTATTTACAAAGAAATATTTAGTCTCTGTGACTACAAGGCCTGACGAAAAACGTGTCTCTTGTTCGTAGTTTGTGCTTCCAAGGCAATTTAGACACTTTGTTCGAAATCTTGTTATTCTTTTCTTTTTACAATGGTTACTCTTTTCTCAAGTTCAGCTCTTTTATTTTCTATTACGTCGTTAGTTTGAAGACATAGTCAATGTGGCTTCGTTTACGTGATGAACGTGTTCAAACTACCATTAGGGAAATTGGGAAGCTTGGTGTTCCCTGTCGTGCAATTGCACATAACAAATCTTAATTGAACTCGCAATTTGCGGAGAATAAGCATAGCCCGTCGACAACCAATGTGTCACGACTATCCATTCGTATAGCCTGTATGTACCAATCATGCAACCAGCTCGTAAAACTCACTTCTCTACTGGATAAGGTAGGATGGTAAGGATACTGGTTAGAGGAAAACACAAAAGATTTTTATGGAGTGATTAAATTTGAAGACACAGTGTTAATGACGTATGATATGATGAGCTTAACATAAATTATTATCACCTTAGTTTTTCATGACAATTAGTATAATTAAATCGATACAGTAGTTTCAGTGTCGTCTGATACAGCTCTCTAAACAATTTTCTATGCATATCTAAAATTACTTAAACCATGCATTAGCAGTGAACTGTGTCTGTTAACTATCTTCTGTTCCATGTATCGTAAAATTGGTTTTCAAAAAAAAAGATCGTCGTATCTCGAGGACCTGAAATAGATATTTCTAGTACTAAATTAGTTTATTTATAAATGATCTTTGTAAGTATTTCAGCTGCACTGTGCCGTAAAATTGTTATGAGAGTATACGGTTTTCTCCGTATTATAATAAAATAATTGAGTTGCGCACTTCATTCCTGCTACCTGGGTCGTTATTGACTTACTTGATTCTTATATGCTAAGCTGCTGCTTTTTGCCTGCTGCGCTTCATAGGTGGTCTCATAAAATTTGTTGTCACACACTCCTTATGCATAACATAACATTTACCTCATTAGAGTAAGCGACCTTAATCAATTTTTTTTTTAACCTACGAGCAATCATTCTGGTCTGAATGATCATTTTAATTTATTTCATTCAAGAGGAGAGAGCTTTGCTATACTTAAAACTAGTGGTAGCAGGTGGCACTTAGCACGTCCCTACTATAATATTTGTCAGCTCTTTCGGCTGTGGCCGTTCATGGCTCAATTAACTTAAAACTAACTTACATCTAAGGCAAATCTTGCTCTCCTACAATAAATGTGTTTTACTTAAGGTGCTCATATAAATTACTTATCTTGTTGTGGCAGGTCGACAGGGTGTTAGTCCTGTGCACTACTCTTACATACGTTGGTACTTCACACATAGTATGACAACTTATAGTGTGTGTATATTTTATTTTAGCAGCTTAACTTAACAGATATTTTTAATGGTTGACTCGGTATTTCTTCAAGTCTGCGTGATGAAACAATCCTTTTATCGTCCAGATACAGGGTCAGCTAATAGATAGCAACCAATGTGCGGCTTTCTTAAGATAATATATGGTCCTTCATACAAGTGCTGCCACTTGCGATTCTTATGATGAATCGAAGATGGTTGAAGTGGGTCTTTAATAGCACTCGTTCATTTATACGATACGATAAGACTTTGCTAATGCGTTTGTCATGCGTCTTTTTTTCTAAGGTTGGCATGAGTGGTTAAAGATATGAGAGCTTATTGGTTCCGCAGCTTCCCCGTGGAGGCCTAAAGAAGCTGCTAATGGTTTTCCGACTGGGGTGGAGCTGAAATGTCAGTTATTTTTACTTGACTAGTATTTTGCGACCTACCAGATCGAAAATTTGCGTTCGTATCCCATACGACTTGTGCATCACTTGATTGCGTGTTATTTGACATCGCGTTCGGTGCTTGGGTCACCTGTGTGTAAAAAATAGTCGGATTTCCTTGGCTATTATGACCGGCGGTGTCAGGAAAAGCATCCGACGAATTGTCCTGACTATTGTTCCTGAACTGTTGGTTGTGTCGGTGAGAAAATGTCGCATTTTTCGGCTGTGAAAAATTTATTTGCTGAGAGGGAGTGAAGTGACTCGGCTGACTGTACTGTTGTGGTCTGTTATAATTGTTCCATTTCTTTCCCTTGTGACGATTTCCATTATTCGTCTTGTTGTTCTGGTACTGGTTATTACCGTTGTGATCTATCGGTGAATTACCGTATTGTTGCTGTGTGTTTTGATAAATCGGATTGTATCTATTCTGGTGTGGATATTTGTTATATTGTTTTCCATTATGGCGGTTGAAACTGTTATGATTGCCGTAAGGCTGAGAGTTTGGTTGTCCCGTGTTATGTTGGTACGACATTCCATTGACGCAATTTGTTATGTGCTGCTGCGGAGCGGGCGGTTCATTATTATAATTATTCCGCGCGCTCGCACGCACATCCTCATAGATCATATCCAAATTGTCAAGAACAGAAAGAAAGGCTTCTAGGTCTTCTTCACTCACGTTAACTAGTTTTTCTCTTATTGACACAGGAAGTTTTGACTTTAAGATCATGATTACATCTTTGGTTGAAATGGGCGTGTCCCAATACTGAATTTTACGTAGATATTTTTCAAAATAGCGTCTCAAACCTCCTCCTTTGGTGTTGAAAGGTTCGGCGTTGTAAACCTCCTTTCGGAGTCTTTGTTGTATACCTGAACTCCAGAATTTATTCAAAAAATGCTTTTCAAAATTTGCATAGGTGTGACATTTGTCTATTATTTCTGTACCCCAAATTGATCCTTCACCGTGTACATAGCCTAAGATGAACTGTATCCGCTGCCTGTCGTTCCATGATTCTGGAAAAGCGCCTGTGAATGATTTTAGAAATACCATTGGATGTATATTTCGTTTTTCAGGTATAAAAGGCTGAAAAACTCTGTGTTTTAGCACACTCTCGTCTCGCATTAGTTCAACGAGTGTTAGTTGATCGGCATGACTACGTGACGTAGAAGTTTCGCCACGCGTATTATTTACTGTTGGTGAGAATTGTACCTGACACGCGGCATATTGACGATTATCGTGTTCTGGCGGTAGCGAATACTCACTTTGATTGTCACCTTGCAATTCCGTAACTTGTCGTTTCAGTTGATCTATATCATTGCTTAGCTGACGTTTCCATTCCGGAAGATCGTGGCTAAATGCTCGTCTGATTTCACCTAATTCACTGGTTAAAGTGTCACCAGAAGTACCGGGAGCGGTTAAGATTTCTGCTGTAGCAGATTTAACCGTACCCTTTAGTTCAGCGTGTACCTTGCTGATAATGTACTGTTCTTTGGATTGCATCCACTCTTCAAATTCCCTATTAAGTATATTGCTTATACCGGTGTTGACATCTGCGATCTTTTTGTCAATATTAACATCGGATATTTGCTGAGCAAGGTCTTCAACTCGCTCGCCAACGTGGTTGACACCTCCTGTCAATTGGCTTACTCTCTTTGAAACATCACTGTAATGTTTCAAAGAGTCACTCGCAGTTGATTTACACACATCTATTTGGGCCTGCATATCTATGAACTTGCTACCAATATTGGTCTCGGCGGATTCCACCATCGAAAGAACACTATCAATTTTTGCGTGTACGCTTCCGTTTAGCTCGCTTGCGTAAGCAGTGGTAATGGCTTTAATTTTTTCCTCCATGGTGTCATTCGAATTTTTTATTTGTGCTTGGATGTCCTCTATCCTTGATTCTAAACTACTGAACCTGCTGTCACTTTGATTTGCTAACTGACTGATTTGCGTTCCAAGATTGTCACTTTGGTTTGTTAACTGACTGATTTGCGTTCCAAGATTGTCACTTTGGTTTGTTAACTGACTGATTTGCGTTCCAAGATTGTCACTTTGGTTTGTTAACTGACTGATTTGTGTTCCAAGATTGTCACTTTGGTTTGTTAACTGACTGATTTGCGTTCCAAGATTACCCATGTTTGCTTCAAAACTGGTTTTCATATCAGCAAACAATTTTAGTATATCTGACAGCGAGCATTCACGTGACTGCGACGCGGGCTGTCGCGCCGACAGCTCACGTGTCGCTTCGTCCTCTGTTGTTCCCTCACTACGAGATTCAGGTTTGTTTACACCCGCGCGTGGTCTAAGTTGCCTTGGTTGCTCATCAGCCATCGTAAATTTAAAGTAGTTACACTACACGAGCTAGAAAAGATATATTTTTTTTTAAATTATGATTTTCACTTGTCAGGTGCGCCAAGGATTTCGCGTCCTGATTTCTCAGATATTGCTTGCGCGTTATAAAAAAAATTGAAACTCTGACACACGAAAATGCCAATATGGCAACGAGAGAGATAAAGTAAATGAAAAACACTTATAGAGCACTGAAACTGGCACAGATAGCGGCCATTGTGATTCACTAAAATACACAACAATGGAAATTCTTGCTAACTATTTCTAACTATTGTTAGCGAAATGATGAGATAGAGGCGGATCTAATAGCAAAAGGAAACAGAAATTTGGAAATTAAATTGCTTGAGGAAAAGGAAAAAAAAAGCGTAGAGAGTGACTGTCACGAGCCGACTGAATGCTCGGTACGCAAAGCTTCAAACGTAATGAAAAATCGTACTCACATTAGTTGTCTTGCGCGCTGCTATTTTCTGCTGTTGTGGATTCTTACTGCGATTTTCTGCATATGCGTCCTTTTTGTTTAATCACTGGTTTTGGCTTCCAATTTTCTCCAGATGGTAGCATGAAAATAAAAAGGAACAAATTAGTTTTTTAGTTAGGTCCCTGTTCGGGCGCCACATCTAGCGTTAAAAGGTTGTTTTTTGGCTTTTCTCATTTAACCAAATATAACATTGTTGATGATAATTTATGGCAATGTTTGCCGACAAGATAAAGAATGCAACCTTTAACACTAGATTGCGCACTCACGGCAGTTCTCCTTGGCCGTTTTTTTGGTACGACTTGGAAAGAGAGAAAAATTAATGAATGATCTCCGATGCGTCGGTTCTCGATTGTGTTCAGGAGACGTACAGATTGATTGCGCGAAAATAGTTTCTCTAATGACCTCTTAACCCGGATTGCTATCACGCAATCAGACTCTTCAATGAAATTACCTAAGGGACCTATTTGAATAATAAAAATATTGGAAATGAATGCAAAACAGTGAAATTTTGTAAAAAAAAAAAACTGTCAGATCGGAAATTGAACACATTAATGGTCTCCCAAATACAATCGAGACACCCCAATAAAGAGCGAACCTGTAACAAAGTTCATTTAAACATAAACATTATTTGTGGTTAATTTAAAGAAAAGAACAAGCATATATTTTCTGTACAGTGAAGCATCAATATATTCTCAAAGAACAAAGGCGTTAAACTATAAAAATTAACAAATTTACAATGAATACAAAACTTACACTTTTATGTTTTTCTCATACGTGGAACAGTATGCTTTTGTATGTGTGATATTTTGTAAAAATTAAATGTCCTGGCGTGCGCGTAAGTATTTTTTATCGTCACAAGGTTTACAAAAGCGTTTTCTTTCTTGATGATAACGTGGTTTTTCACACTAAATGAGATATAACTTGTAGCGGTGCTACACAACGCGTCTTAACAAGTCTGCGACCAAACATCAGAGGTAATGAAGTACATGTTACCATATCGGCGACCAGAAGTACAACTAACTATAAAGACTCTAGAATTTTCCTAACAAATGATAAATTGTTCTTTCTTCTGTTTCGCAGCTTTTTGCTATCAAGCGCTGCGGCAATGATTTTAAATATCTGCGCCCAGCGAGTCATAGTGTTTAAAAGTACCTTTTAAACGCTGGCCGCGCGTCTTGGTATAGGCGCACGTTATAAACAGATTTCGTCTTTACTCTCGCGTTGTCATGCTTAGTATCATTACAAACTACAGCTCGGTGGCTATCCTTTTCTCATATGCAAAATGTCTGAAATCCAATAATATCACAAGCATTACCATATTCTTTGGCGGCACAGTGAATATTAAATACACATCATGGGCTGATTGATGTCTGTCAGTCGTGCATGTATAGCTATGTTCTGGAATGTTTGCTCTTCAATGAGGGGGGTTCTGCGTTCAAATCCTCGTCAGCAGAAAAATTTTTACCTCTCATCTGCCACATCTTCCTCCTCTGTCAGTATTAACGTGAAAAATACCGAGTTCTGTAAAGAAGTTATCTGCTGCAGTTTTGATTAGATGTTTATTTTCTTAAGAAGAATCACAATGGCGGCGGGCGACATGCCACCTCGGTCGACGTCAGCTAGCGTGAGACGATGTGGTGCCAGGTATGTAGAAGATGCAAGGAGGTGGCATATCTGCGCAGTCGCAACTAGTACCGGGAACTCCAAAAGATGGCATTACTTTCGACGCACCAGTTCGTTCCAAGTTAGTACCAGGGATGTCGAAGAGATGCCGCTACTGGCCTTGCATAGCTTTCTCAGCACGCAGCCGCCACCTCCTCACAACATCTGCAACCCTGGCCGCTTCAAACTCTTGCCTTAGACACGCGATAGCACGCACGATTTTGTTTCCCATTCCAAAGCTGTCAGGTGGGGTCCGTCCGGAAAAAGGAGTCATATTTTCTGTATATTTGGTTGTTGCGTCCGACAGGAATTTTTAAATTTCTTAAAATACCCGTCTTTGTAAACAGTATGAATACTGTAATATACGGTGCTGAATATTTTAACTAATTTTAATTTCAAACGCGTATGGTATAAAATCTATCGCCATAATACCTATGTATCGTTAAGCGTGGTTTGCGCGTCTTTGAGAGGTAAAGGCTACGTAGTTCGCAGACAGATAAAAAAAAATTTCTACTACGACCGAGATTCGATCCGCTGACCTCTCGGCTGTGGGGCACATATTGTACCGCTAGACCAGCAGGGCCGACTGCCAGCATTGGCGCAAGACAAATATATTACATTTTACTTACATGCGGGCGTGGTATTTTTTTATGTTAGTGCTCTACCGCAAAATATATGAAATATTTGGAAGTAAAAAGGTATTTATTTGCGTTTTACAGTACTCTGACGAAGAAATAGTCCACAACATTATGCATAAATAAGAATGTAAACGGATAAACGTTTTTTTTTTTTTTTAATGTAAATTGTTTCAGCACTGAAAATGTCAGGTCTACTTTATGAGAAAAATAATTTTCTATGTTATTTGGCACTCAGAAAGAAAAAATTAAACAAAGGGCAAAGTTAAAAGGCTTACTGGCTTCGAAATATTGTTCTACTTGTTTCTTTAATTTTGCCCTTAGGATCGAATATTTCGGGCGCGCATCCTGGATATAGTTGGTCCTATACTTGGGCTGACAACCTTACAACTTGTCTCCAGGTGAGCTGCTTACAAGATTTTTAAATCACTTTACACACAGTGCACTGGGGTACTCGCACATGATTACTTCAGAGTATTGTATAAAGTAATTTAAGAATCCTGCAAGCGACTCACATTGAGAATGGCTGAGAGGTTGTCAGCCCAAATAGCGGAACGAGAATTAAGAATATCCCGGATGTAATCCTGATAGATGACGGAATACTGTTTGATATGTTTATAAATATTATCTTTTCGAGGAAATAAATGTAGACGCTTTGACTCGTTTGTTTCGGTGCTTAGGAGTGTGGAGAATATACAGTACGACATTTGTCGAAAACTTCCACCATGAAATTTCTCTTAATCATTAACGAATTCTATTATCAATGCTTGTCACTTAATTCTGTTGCTACACACAGGATTTTTCGTAAAAAAGGAAGGTCCCTCTCAATCTCACTTTCGTCTCAAGACGCCAACCTGGACGGTAGACCGCTCTCACACTGCACTGCAGTGACTGCAGTGTATTACAACCGACAGAATGGATTGCGGGTAGACTTATATACCCGAAATTTGGCTGAGTTACTCCTCGACCTGTCTGCAAGCAGTAACAGGCAAATTTTTTTATTTTAGTTTATTTATTTTAGATTATTTTAGTTGTTGCAAAAAGCTTGATAAAAAGCACGACTTGACTAACGTCTTTGTTTCAAACGTCCGCCATTTTATTATTTTTTCAAATTTAAAAAAACGAAACTGTGCCATTACTCCGTGCGCAATACCCTATAGATTAAGAAAATTGTTTCTTTTTTTGTTATTATTACTTCAGGTAAGATTTACAGACTGCAGGAGGTGCCTCATGGACAAACCTCATTTTGAACAGAGCAGCTGTTACTCCTCGGGTGGGGGACTTAATGATCACTTCGGACCTTCGGCTCTGAGCACTATGGGACTTAACATCTATGGTCATCAGTCCCCTAGAACTTAGAACTACTTAAACCTAACTAACCTAAGGACAGCACACAACACCCAGCCATCACGAGGCAGAGAAAATCCCTGACCCCGCCGGGAATCGAACCCGGGAACCCGGGCGTGGGAAGCGAGAACGCTACCGCACGACCACGAGATGCGGGCTTAATGATCACTGTATTTCTTTTTAAAGAGTCAGAAAATGTTGTCCAAGGATCAATGAATACTGCGCAAGAAGATTTACGTTGACTGCTGCATTAATTTTTCCAAAAAAAATTTGTAAAACTGCTTATATTACAGGCTGATTGAGAAGCATTGTTAGCGTTTACAATTTTGTCTATCTGACGTTTGTTGTAGTTTGCGTCCTTTCATACGAAGGCATGCCTGTTTCCATCATTACGGACGTTGCACGTTGAAACATTTTAGAAATCAACACATTACTTAAAACGAAAGGAAGAAAACCAGACCCAGTTTACCACGAAGTAACTGGTGCCATTCTGCGTCACTTTTCAGTGGGTTAATTCCGTCCTCAGACTGTTTTGACGACGATCGAATAGCGAAATTACAACTCAGAGTGTTACACATGGTTTCTAAAATTGATAAACGCAAGAAAGGCAGTAGATTGAAGTGTGGATTACTTTCCCAGCACATCCCATGAACGCCATTCAACACAAAGTAGTCACCACCGTAGCTGTCTCAGAACACTCCGAAAGCTCATCACTTAACTCATCCACTTCGTAAATTAAACGTTTAAGGCTTCTTCTTAAACATCTTTTGTATTTAAGAATTTACTACAGTATTATATTTTAAGACATATATATTTGGTTCTTAAACATCTTTCAAATGCATAATACTATTCAGGGTGTTCGAGACGTTAAAAACTTCTAGGACTTGTAGAGGAGAATGAGTACATAACGTTTAGGTCGGCAACCCATGTCGGGAAACGTACTGTTTTACGACGGTTTCAATTCAGTGTAATATCCACGACAATATGTTCTAGCCACAAGATGTTAAACTGAACTAAATGAACAAACTTCAACAAATATTATCGATACTACTATAAAAGGACTGTATCGTGTAAAAATGACAATAATTATTTCTGTTGAAACACGTATGTAACATAGCAGCGATGGCGAGGCATTGTAGCATCTGTGACCAGAGAGTATGCGCTTGACCGCGCGAGTGTTGCGAGCGGTTCTCAGTCAGTAGTCGTTGCGAGTCTGTCAGTAGTAGTCGTGGCGAGTCTGTAGCTCTGTCTAGTTGAGAGCAGTACTCTGTCAGTAGTCGTCGCGTGCGTACGCTAATTGTCGTCATGCAGAGCGGTCGGTCAGTAGTAGCAGCCCAGTGCGGTTGTGTGATGTAGGCGGTCGGCAACACTGGTCAAGATGGTGAATAAGGTATACTGTTAATTAATATAATCATTAGACAATGTAAAACTTATTTATTGTAATCAATCTCTAACAAGTCCCCCAATAATAATTTTTATTTCAAAAGCATTTTCTCGAAAATTTAATTTTTTATTGAACTAAAGATTTCGTTGCACTTCCCATCTCATTCCACTTCTTTTGAAGAAAAATTTCACTAGAATCACAAAAAAAAAGGACAATATTATTATTTGCAATGCAGTTCCTCCAAGCGGTGCGCAACAACAAGAGCAGATATGTGACGTCCATTTATTGTGAGGTAAGATTTTAATTCTGATTGTTTTACACAGGGCCAAAGACCGATGTTTCGGTTTAATTGAATTTTCTTATCACTGAATAGACTTTAATTTTTTGAAGGATTTATATTTGAGTCAGATTGCGAATTTCAGATTTTTGTTGCCATTGTCAGTTCAGTTCATTGTGGGCAGGTTACGCATAGCGCAATGTCCATTAGCATTTCTTAAATAATATTGTCCATACTTTTTCAAAATTACGGTGGGGAGGTTACACTTGGCGACACCCAGTCCAGGATCGTATTTCGTTGAGAGTCTTTTGAGCAACAGTCAGATATCTGCTCTTATTTGCTTAGATATAATTAAGATTTGGCGCTACGCTTTTATTAATCTTGTGACTTTCTTTCTACAGGTCAACGGCAATTTGTTGCTCTGTTGTATTTGTGTGTTGCTTTTGCATTGTGTTGATTTGTTTTGTGAAAAATTTTGACTATTGCAAAAATGCCGCGAAAGACTGTGAATAGTGTATCGCGAAGTATTTTGAATGAAATTACCGACTTAAACAGCGTGACCGATAGTAATTGTGACACGCAGTGTAATGATGACAATCCTGCGTTCACTAACAATCAGTGCATTACAACCACTAATGATGATTTTTGTCTTAATGATGAACAAACGAACTCAATTGTCTCGTCTGTTAATTTGACGACAATTGATGACGCGGGACGCTCTATTGTAATGAGCGCTGCCCTGCTTAACACAACCGATTTACTAAATTCACGTGACGAGCAGACAAATTTGTCTAATGAAAATGAACAGATCACACAGAGTAGGACAGATTTATTTAATTCCGAAACAATGACTGATAGTATACATTTGACTGACAAACCTTTTTGTAAATTTGAAAATGACCAAATGGTTACAGAAAGTGAAACAATTCCAGATCCACTATTGAACAGCACAGAGAATAGAAATGATAATTTTGTGTCGAATCCAATTATGGCATTTTTGCTACAAATGAGTAAACAACTTAATGAAATTAGTAAAAAACAAGACGACTTTCACAAACAACTTAGCGAAACAATTAATAAAGTTTCAAACTGACAAGCGAAAAACAAGACGACCTTAAAGAACAGAACAAACAAGTTAGTGAGCAGATTACAGCTGTTACCGTGCAATGTCAGGACAGTGAAGAACAATTACGTGAGGATACTAAGGCTTGTGCTAATAACAGTAATGAAGAAGTTGGCACTGTTGCACAAGAATTAAATAGTACACGTGTAAGCACAACAGAATTACATAAAGACGAAGTTAATGCAGTCACTGAACAATGTTCAGCAAACGCAACACAGATACACGAAATTAATGCAGTCACTGAACAATGCCGTAAAAACGCAGTACAGATACGCGACGAGTTTAATTTAGAGCCACTGGAAGTTTCACACACTCTGAATACGGAAATTGTTAATAAAAGTGAACGACACAACAACCAAATTGGCGAAAATATTAAAGTAACAGAATTAAAAACTATTTCAGTCACCAATACGTCACAGAATCCGCCACTTTGCGAGCATTTGTCAGAGTCACGCAGCGTGTATAATGTGAACAATTTACAGAGACTACGCGAATTAAAATCCGAAAAGCTACGCGACTTAAAATCTGAAAAGCTACGCAACTTGAAGTACGAAATGACACAGACGAACAGATTCACACACAAACCCGAACGTGTTCTCAAATTCAGTGATGAGAACATAGATTATGAGCAATTTTTATCCGCAAGAAAATGTAAAGAATTTAATAATGACAGAACACAGGTACACGCTTTGAGCTGTATACGACAATTTGTTTTTATGCTTTCACCGCTATTGCCTGTAATGGAGAAACTAGCTTTGAACCAGAGGCGACAATTTGCTATTGTATTTTCATCAGCAGTACGTATTATGCAGAAACTGGAATTAGCAAGAATACAACAATTTGCTTTTGATTTTTTACCGCTATTGCGTGCAACGCAAAAGCTAAAATTTATTTGCAGTGCGTAATAGACCTCAGGGGATTCATTACGCTTTAATGAATATGTGCCGTAGCGAGCATAGGGCCCCGAGCTGTAGTAGTGCTGTTTCATCTTTAGTTTTCTGCACTGCTGCCTTTTCTTCTACTATCCTTTATATCTATCAAAACTGCTCTTTAACTATTGCTCTATCTAGTATTAAGAAACATTGTAATGAAAACCGGATATGACAAATCTTTTACCGAATGTGACAATTTTCAGTAGGCACTCCCGTAATGACAACTACCGCCGTAATTTTAATAACAGATAAAATCGTAATCATCAGTATGTGTAAAATTATTAGTAACAGGAACCACATTTTGGTAACAATAGACCTTTTTACCACAACAGCATGAAAGTCAGCCGCTTAGCATACCTAACCAACAATGCAGTCTACAAGGACAACCAGGCTTTAATGTTTCGCCGCGTGCACGTATAGTCCCAGCTTCAACAAATAGTAACGCACGGCAGCGAAGAAATAACTACGTACAGACAACACACCATTTCAACTCGTATCGCAATGCGCCGTATAGAAATTACTATCCGGACCAACGTAAAAATAATGAGCACAATTTTCAGCGTACATTTAATAACAGTCGATCCTTTCAGCAGCAAGAACATCAGCAACAACGTATTATCACGAATGAAACAGACAATAGGTGTCATCTATAGCGTAACACGTCAGTAAGAAATAACAGAACAGTTCAAATAGTGGATATGCCACAACATCTTCCCGTAAATAACAGCACGTACGATAGAATTTATCCAGACACAGCACAGGTTTCATATTCCAGTAACGCAAACATTACTTTAGACACGCAGAATATTATTCACGAAAATGTAATTACTTTTGACGATATCAGAGACACTCTCTTGCAGGAAAGACCAGTTATTCAGAAAACCATTTCACATCCTGTTATCGAAATTAAAATTGGTTCATCGAAATTTTCAGCAGTAATCGATTCCGGATCACCTATATCAGTAATTAATGAGGAGACTTTCAACGAGTGCAACAAAGAGAATACGTATCCGACATTACCATTAGGCAAAACAAAAGTGAAAGGAGCAGTACCGAGTAAAGGAGTAGACGTTAAATTACAGACGCATTTATCATTTTGTATTGGAGGTCATACTTTCCACTCTAATTTTTGGATTGTTCCTTTATTGACAACAGACATTATTTTAGGCACGAATTTTCTGGTACAACACGACGCAGTTATCGATTTTCAAAATTCTTATTTAATGTTAAAGGATGAAAATGTGCAATTGGCTTTAGAATTTCAGTACTCATTATCTGCGGAAGAACAAACAATCAACCGCACGGAGGTCATTTCCGCAACACGTGACATAGACTGTAATCCCACATTGTTCACGGATACGTACGTACACAACTATGATACTCCAGACGAAGCTGACTACGACGTAATACAGATGATTTCTGATAAGGTTAAAGAGAGCAGTGCAAATACAGACGACGAACGCACGCAACTACGCGAAATTCTTTTACAGCAAGCTACATGGACACGCAAGTTACGAGCCAGAAACATTTCTCCGATCTATATATCCAAGTACCACGCTTCTTCGAACCCCTGTGAAAGATTAATGAAGGAAATTGGTAAACTGTGTAGAATATACTGCCACAAAAGACATATTGATTGGGATACACACATACTCTCATTCCAAGATGTAATTAATTCCATTCCAAATGAATCCACTATGCTATCTCCGTCTGTTATACTGAAAAACGTTGAACCACCGAACAAAATTAAAGAATTAATAGAATTTCCCAAAAGTCGTCGCCTACGACACCACGAAATAATTAACATTGCGCTGAACAACATCAAAAGTGCCGCAGAGCGCCGGAGAAGACAGCAAAAACAGGTTTGTAGACGCCGAGACTTTCACGTTGGACAGAAAATATTAGTACGTACACATTATTTATCCAGTAAATTAAAAGGTAAGTGCAGTAAATTTGAACTTCTATACGCAGGTCCATATCGGATTCGCAGCATCCCTCACCCCAATGTTGTACATGTCGAAACTTTGAGAACTAGAAAATCGAAAGACAATCACCATATATCAAACATTAAACCGTTTATTGAGTGAAACCACTGTATGATTCAACACACTATGATGCCATTTACTAATGCAATTATTTCACGTGACTAATTACTGATGATTATCGTATTTTTTCTTGGCAAGTGCCCGGCAAGGTAAGGTTAGCAGGTCGCTCTTCTTGTCGTTACACGTCAGACCGTGCATATTTTTCCAGATGAATTTACACATTTACGACTATTTCTGCAATTATATTTATGTGACTACTTATTGATGATTATCGTATTTTTTCTTGGCAAGTGCCCGGCAAGGTAAGGTTAGCAGGTCGCTTTTCTTGTCGTTACACATCAGACCGTGCACATTTTCCATTTTTTTTGTGTATATGACTGTACTCCAGTTTTGTTTGTATGGACTATGAAATAGTTAAGATATAACACACACCAGTCGACTTTGACATTTTTTTTTGCCTTATGACATCTCAACATCGTGACTGTTTCACATTTTTTTTTTTTTTTTGCTACTGCATTGTAATATTCTGTGTACATTTTTGCATCTGAACACTGTCAATGTCTTTGACATATTACGTTTTCTGTCATGTTATGCTGTATGCTTAAGTATGTTACCATAAACCAGTCATTATTTAATGGGTATATGGTTTAAATGCAGGACATTAATCTTTGTTCATCAATTTCAGAAAGGAATGATGATTCTAAGAAATAAATTTAACATAAATGGGAATTTCACCTACGGAATAAACGAAAGGAGATGCAATAACTTTATGAGGAAGAGTAAATGGATCAGGATTAACAAACATTAACAAGAATATACAGTACTCATCATAGAATAGCAGTCTTAACTAATTTTTTCTTTCAGAATACAAGGTGATTGATGCAGGCTGTCAGAGAGAACTACACATCTTAGTTTTAGTGATGAAATATGCTAGAGATAAGGAATAGTTATGTAATGAGTAATGAAGTGATTTTTTGCAGATGATAGTGAATACTGATGAATAATGATGAAGGAAATGGTATTATGAATAATGAAGTTTTTCTTTACAGGTGATGATAATGGTGAAGTTATGATGATATGGATAAGGAAGTTTTTTTTTCTTTACAGATGAGGATAATGTTGAAGTAATGTATTTATGCTACGTAGTTATTTAAGTATTTGTTGCAGTTTGCTTTGACAGCAGGTGTTACATTGCATAGTAGGATGACTGAAAGTTTTGGAAAGGACAGCTATGGAATACATTTTTATACACACTTCACTGCCTGTTAATTCGAAGTTCACTACTTTTCAGCATAGTGTGCGTTTCTTCTTTCAGGTCAATAATCCGTTTTTGTATTTTTTCCAGGAGAAGTTTTTCATGACACTTACTAAACCTGTTAGTTATTATACCTGTTCTAGTACTTGCATTTTTATTTTTTACCCATTTGTGTTTATCACTTCTAAATGTGATCACATGTACTGCCTTGTTACATAATCTTGCTACAGCTGACTCATGACGAATGACGTTACCTATCCTCATTTGCTGCAATAGGTCAAAAGCAAATAGTGTTATGTTTCAGCAATTAATTATCGATCCCAACGCAATGCATTGCTAACAAAAAAAAAAAAAAATAAAATAAAATATAAAATGTATTAACAGTCCCAAATAGTGATACCAGTTTGAGAAAATTCTGAATAATACTGATCAACTCTGAATAGCATGTCACTTGATTAATGACCTCTTAATGAGACTATATTCAAAATGATGCTTTGTCACTAGCTAATAACTGCCACTGTTTATTGTAATGATACTACGTATAATGCCTGTGATTACTAATGATTTGACTGTAATTAACTGATTTTAATAATGACTTTGTAATGATCTGAATACTACTGAAGGAGGAACACTGTTTATTGTAATGATACTACTTATAATGTCTGTGATTATTAATGATTTGACTGTAATTAACTGATTTTTAATAATGACTTCGTAATAATCTGAATAATGCTGAATGATGATTCTATTCAATACTTGCTGGCCACTGAGTGCCAATAATTAATGTCACTTGAAGAATTGTTATTAATTATGCCATTAATTAGCCCTTTTTTTCCCATGTTGAGTTTTCATGTTTTGGTTAATGGCCAATGAGTGCCAATAATTTGTATCACTCAATGTATTTTGTTAATGCTAGGCCAATAATTGACTCTGGCTTCTGATGAACATTATTCTGTCTTACTAAATATACTTTGTAACTGGCCAAGGACCACCACTGTTTATTGTAATACGATCACCCATGATGCCAGCTAGTGATTCTTAATAGATTGGAATGACACATAATTAATTAACTATGGTACTGTTTAATAATGCTTTGTAATTAATTAAGGCTAATAATTCTTACTATATTGAAATGACAAATGATCAATTAATTAACTGTAATTAGACAAATGATTAATTAACGACAAATGATTAATTAACTGTAATTAGACAAATGATTAATATGATTAATTAACTGGAATTAGACAAATGATTAATTAACTGTAATTAGACAAATGATTAATTAACGACAAATGATTAATTAACTGTAATTAGGAAAAGGCTAATGATTATTGGAATGACGAATGATTAATTAACTGTAATTAGGAGAAGGTTAATGATTCTTAATTATACTCTGTATCTGAAAAGAATGCGATTATTTCATAATGCTTTGTAACCAGGAAAAGAAGGCTACTGATTCTATGTACAACAATTAATGAACATTTTTCTGTAATACTACATACTTGGTACAGAAATGTTCAATAACTGGGCTATGAATGCCACAAACTACTAATTAAGTCTGTAATTGTCAATATTATGTGACTTGATGTCCTTCACCTCATAAGCTGACTACCCTGAATTACTGCAATGTCCATTTGTCCTGTTTATCCCAGTGATCATGGAGCACTATCTTTGGTTTTGCACTAATTCTACGTTGGTGTGCCTTGTAAGAGCGTGGTGTTGACACGACATGCTGTCCACCACCGTGAGCGATGAAGACATTATTATGGTCCCACTGTTTGGTGTACGTAATGTACTGCCAAAATGAAAACATGGAACATTACTACGACAGTTCAGTGTCGTGGCTACACTGATAAATTCTGATGGGAAAAGAACTTCAAGTTGTGTCACTTGGTGTTGTACTTCTGTGGAAAGATATGGACTTTCAGAGCAGCTGTGTGCAATCTAAAGTGCTACAACCATGATGCAATCCTTCCCTTTCCTATCCTGATTCTTGTCACATAAAGAAAAAATTTTGGTAACATCATTTATGTTCATAGGTTATACATTTTTTCGATTCCTGAACTCCAATGCGAGTACACTTATGTCACTTGTCAACATAATATTTTTGCCAGTCTGTTCATTTGTTCTGCATATGCTAAAGAATTTTTTCAGTGCCTGTGCACTTTATTATCTGTCAAATAATTTGTATATACTTTTCTGATTTGCTACTATGTTTTGTACTCACATTTTGTCTTTGTCTGATATATTTTGTACTTAGTGCGTGTGCACAACATTTACTTTATGTACTACATCTAATTATTCTTGCCAGTCTGTTTATTTGTTCTGCATATGCTAAAGAATTTTTTCAGTGCCTGTGCACTTTATTATCTGTCAAATAATTTGTATATACATTTTTCTGATTTGCTACTATGTTTTGTACTCACATTTTGTCTTTGTCTGATATATTTTGTACTTAGTGCGTGTGCACAACATTTACTTTATGTACTACATCTAATTATTCTTGCCAGTCTGTTTATTTGTTCTGAATATGCTAAAGAATTTTCAGTGCCTGTGCACTTTGTTATCTGTCAAATAATTTGTATATATTTTTCTGATTTGCTACTATGTTTTGTATTCACATTTTGCCTTTGTCTGATATATTTTGTACTTAGTGCGTGTGCACAACATTTAAATATTCTGTAAGTTGTAGGATTTTGTTAATTAAAGAAAAATTTTGCCGCGCTTGGCAAGTCCAAATGACTCACCATCGCTGCCAAATTTTTGCCCCCCCAGTGGAGGGTTATGAAACACGTATGTTATGAAACACGTATGTAACATAGCAGCGATGGCGAGGCATTGTAGCATCTGTGACCAGAGAGTATGCGCTTGACCGCGCGAGTGTTGCGAGCGGTTCTCAGTCAGTAGTCGTTGCGAGTCTGTCAGTAGTAGTCGTGGCGAGTCTGTCAGTAGTAGTCGTTGCGAGTCTGTAGCTCTGTCTAGTTGAGAGCAGTACTCTGTCAGTAGTCGTCGCGTGCGTACGCTAATTGTCGTCATGCAGAGCGGTCGGTCAGTAGTAGCAGCCCTGTGCGGTTGTGTGATGTAGGCGGTCGGCAACACTGGTCAAGATGGTGAATAAGGTATACTGTTAATTAATATAATCATTAGACAATGTAAAACTTATTTATTGTAATCAATCTCTAACAAGTCCCCCAATAATAATTTTTATTTCAAAAGCATTTTCTCGAAAATTTAATTTTTTATTGAACTAAAGATTTCGTTGCACTTCCCATCTCATTCCACTTCTTTTGAAGAAAAATTTCACTAGAATCACAAAAAAAAAGGACAATATTATTATTTGCAATGCAGTTCCTCCAAGCGGTGCGCAACAACAAGAGCAGATATGTGACGTCCATTTATTGTGAGGTAAGATTTTAATTCTGATTGTTTTACACAGGGCCAAAGACCGATGTTTCGGTTTAATTGAATTTTCTTATCACTGAATAGACTTTAATTTTTTGAAGGATTTATATTTGAGTCAGATTGCGAATTTCAGATTTTTGTTGCCATTGTCAGTTCATTTCATTGTGGGCAGGTTACGCATAGCGCAATGTCCATTAGCATTTCTTAAATAATATTGTCCATACTTTTTCAAAATTACGGTGGGGAGGTTACACTGTAATAATTTAATTTCTGTGCGAATTAAAATTATTATCAGAGAACTACACTCATGGACAACGAAAATTATAATCTTTTTTTGTTATCTGTGATAATTATGGTTCAGTTGTTCTTCCTGTGCTAACGGATGAAGTGTTCGGACGTAAGACGTGTGAGGTCTGTAAAGAGAAAACCTGTAACTATATATAGTTAATTATTATTTGAAAAATAGAGCCGCTATTTTCTAGACGTGGGCTTGTATTTATTTCAATTGTAATCCAATCTAATCAATGTTTTTAAGTGTTAATTTTCAGTCTCGCTATTAGGAGCGCAGCCGTTAGTGCTAGTAACTTACAGCGGAGTTTACTAGTAGCTGGTCTAAAAAATATGACGGTATTTCTCATTCAAAATGATTTTAAATGCTAAAGAATAGAGATAAAAGGCTTAAAGAGTTTTATCTAAATATATTACCTTGATATAATAGGAATGGAAAATAACAATGGATAAATTGATTATCGTATGTCTGCCGCCATCTTAGCAAAAATATCTCCGCGGCAGTTTTGAATCGAGAATTTTAACAAACGTAAGTGTTGTTAGATATAAATGAATGGAAATAAATGGGCACCGGTGGTCCCGAATCTACTTTAAAAGACAAAATTCAACTCAGATTGAATCTTTAAAAATAGTGCTCACAGCACATCAATTTCTTATTTGCTGATGTATGAAGTCTATTTCTGACGATTTACATGAGATATTTTAATAGGAGACATACGTCAGTGTTGTGCGCCGGTAGTATTTTGTGACTAAATGTTCCTTTTGCTAGAGAAAAGTGCTTCTATCTTAAGTAACAGTTGTGTAAAATCTGATAAATTACATGCAATTTAGTGCCACTCACACGACTTTACAGACATTTCTACACAACGTCAAGTGTAGATTTCTTTAGCAGAGTGACAAATATTAGCCGGGATAATCATTTTTGAAATCAAACGAATTGTTACGCAGACAATAGGTAACTGGTTTTGTATTTTTTTTTTTTTTTTTTTGATCTACCTGAAATATCATTTACAAGTAATTAAAGTCGGAAACACTATAAACCGGTTCCGCCACATCAGCTTTTCGACCCGTCCGCTTCTGCTCGAGGAATTGGATTAGGCGTGACGCAATACAGTTATTAGGTAACAATTCAAAAGCAAACACAACGAAACATCCATTTATCACCTAAGCAGATTTGTTTGTATTAACATTTGGAACATATCGTGTTCACATTGCTCCAAAGCAAAACAGTACCTAGCATACTGTACGTACAGAACAGTGGCTCAATTAGGTGACCACCGACGCTGTTACAGACACTGCATCAACGAAGCTTGTTGTGGTACACACTCTCCACTCCAGTTTGTAGTGCAGCAGCCACAACTCGTGCCAGCAGATCTTCCTCTTTCTCTACAGGAGTGTCCTAAATTTAACTTTGCACACGACGTTTAGTGATACCAGGTGGCCATCTGACGTAGTACACGCCATCGTGTCTACCCTACTGCATACCGGGACAAAAACTGTGAGACTTTTCTCTTTCCCTCAGCAGACGTGGGCGCGTCACACTCATGAACTGAAATCCGGACATGTGATCCTATTCCAAATATTGCGTACTCACTGCCCTCTACAAGTCCTAGAAAATTGTTAGGGGAATTTCCGAACACCTTGTACATTAAAGTTCTTTGAGACACGAATAAAAATTACAATAAAATTTAAAATGTTTCGATTTCCCTTTTCCCTAATTGTGGATGCCAACATGTGTGTAGGTTAGATACATTCTCTGAAGGATGCGTTGTGGCTTAGGATTCAGGCCTTTATTCTTATGCCGGCCACAGTGGCCGAGCGGTTCTAGGCGCTTCAGTCTGGAACCGCGTCACCGCTACGGTCGCAGGTTCGAATCCTGCCTCGGGCATGGATGTGTGTGATGTCCTTAGGTTAGTTAGGTTTAAGTAGTTCTAAGTTCTAGGGGACGGATGACCTCAGATGTTAAGTCGCATAGTGGATAGGATTGTTTGGGGGGAAGAGACCAAACAGCGAGATCATCGGTCTCATCGGATTAGATAAGGACGTGGAAGGAAGTCGGCTGTGCCCTTTCAAAGGAACCATCCAGGCATTTGCCTGGAGTGATTTAGGGAATTCACGGAAAACCCAAATCTGGATGGCCGGACGCGGGATTGAACCGTCGTCCTCCCGAATGCGAGTCCAGTGTAGTAACCACTGCGCCACCTCGCTCGGTAAGTCGCATAGTGCTCAGAGCCGTTTGAAATATTTTAACTTTATTCTTACATGCTGAGCGCCAAAGGTTTGCATACTCACCCTGAAATAGCTGAAAAATTTATCAGCAACGTTTCCCTAGTCGTTAAAAACTACAACGAATGTCCCAACATAATATCTTCTCCTGCTGAGCTGACGAAGCCACTGCATCCTGTTTCTCGTTTTCTTCAGGTGTCTACAACATACCACCCACCCAATTAGTTTCTTGCGACCCATTTGCTTTGCTCTGTGTCAAACTTAGGGAATTTGTGTACTAGTGCGGAAGTCTGGCTGGCGTGCTACTGCTCGCCTCCGCGTCGTCTACACGGCAGCCGGACAAGTGAGGGCAACAACGCCAGTGTTACCAAATTAGCTTTTTTAGCGCTAAATGAAACGGGAGATACGATATTGCGTGAAGAGTCTGACAGAGCACTGAACGATCTAAGTCGAAACAAGGTCCCGGGAGTAGACAACATTCCATTAGAACTACTGATACCCTTGCGAGAGCCAGCCCTGCCAAAACTACCATCTGGTGAACAAGATGTATGAGACAGCCGAAATACCCTCTGACTTCAAGAAGAATATAATAATTCCGATCCCAAAGAAAGCAGGTGTTGACAGATGTGAAAATTACCGAACTATCATTTTAATAAGTCACTGCTGCAAAATACTAAAACGAATTCTTTACAGACGAATGGAAAAACTTGTAGAAGCTGACCTCGTGAAAAATCAGTTTGGATTCCGTAGAAATGTTGGAACACGTGAGGCAATACTGACCCTACGACTTATCTTAGAAGATAAAGGAAAGGCAAACCTACATTTCTAGCATTTGTAGACTTAGAGAAAGTTTTTGACAATGTTGACTGGAATGCTCTCTTTCCAATTCTGAAGGTGGCAGGGGTAAAATACAGGAAGCGAAAGGCTATTTACAATTTGTACAGAAACTAGATGGCAGTTTTAAGAGTCGAGGGGGAATGAAAGGGAAGCAGTGGTTGAGAAGGGAGTGAGACAGGGTTGTAGCCTATCCCCGATGTTAATCAATCTGTACATTGAGCAAGCAGAGAAGGAAACAAAAGAAAAATTTGGAGTAGGAATTACAATCCATGGAGAAGAAATAAAAACTTTAAGGTTCGCCGATGACATTGTAATTCTCTCAGAGACAGAAAAGGACATGGAAGAGCAGTTGAACGGAATGGACAGTGTCTTGAAAGAAAGAAATAAGATGAACACCAACAAAAGCAAAACGAGGATAATAGAATGTAATCGAATTAAATCGGGCGATGCTGAGGGACTTAGATCAGGCAATGAGACACTTAAAGTGGTAAAGGAGTTTTGCTATTTGGGGAGCAAAATAGCTGATGCTGGTCGAAGGAGAGAGGATATAAAATGTAAACTGACAATGGCAAGAAAAGCGTTTCTAAAGAAGGGAAATTTGTTAACATCGAGTATAGGTTTAAGTGTCAGGAAGGCGTTTCTGAAAGTATTTGTATGGAATGTAGCCATGTATGGAAGTGAAACATGGACTATAAATAGTTTGGACAAGAAGAGAATAGAAGCTTTCGCAATCTGGTGTTACAGAATAATGCTGAAGATTACATGGTGTGATGTTACAAAATAGAAGTGATGTTGCTATTCAATGGAAAGTTGGAAATTGAGATTTAGCTTCCTGTTTTATCAATCACAATTGGCGTAAGAATCATGGATTGACCATTGTCATAAAATATTGCATTATGAGATGTGAATAGTTTTTACTTGCGGTTTCGCGTGGCTTGAGGCACTCACAACTAGCGTGCTATTGATTAAGAAGTTGCGTTATCGTCTTTCTAATTACTTCATGATCGTAGATACGATCATACCCGGTTGTGAAGTTATTGTTATGACAAAAAAATTTCCTAAGGGACCAGAAAGTTCTTAAGGGCGCAAAAACAACTGTAACATCACACAAAAGAGAAATTCAATATTAAAGCTGATGCAAGAAGACGATATAACAGTTTTCTTTTTATCAATGTAACACGCACATTGGACTGCTGATCTTGGAGTCTGTAATATTAGCAAAATGCATAATTAAAATGAAAAAAATACTGAGGAGATAATAGAAATGAGCACTGCTAAATGATTCAGTATTCCCAGAACAAATATTTATTATAAACTAAAACATATATCGTACCTTAAGCTTAATACAACAATGACGGTAGATTTTTATGTCCATATCATGTCCATTGAGCGCTCTTTTATATAGCCATTGTCCTCTTGAGTCGCTCGTGCTTCGTCACGGTAAGTTACAACAGTTCTTCTTCCTACACTTCACTCAAAACTTAGACGGAACACGTTTTTATTTATTTAGTAAAAATAATTAGATCAGACCGCCACAAATCTGCGTCCGTCTTACTCGAGAAAAACAGTAAAAGTCTTTTTAGCGCTCAAGGCTTCATTTGTTCTCCAGCGAACAAAATAGTGAAGGATCGCATATCTATCCGTATTTTTCTGTTTATATTGCCGCCCAAAGACGACGAATTACATTATCTAGAAAATTCCACCGTCGCCATGCGACGCCTTATTATATATTAATCATTCTTTATAAACAAGTATTTGCCTTCTGGCTGAATTTGCTGTTTTAATTAAGCCAAAAATAGCGAATATCACAATGGGTAGACCACATAACTAATGAGGAGGTATTGAATAGAATTGAGGAGACGAGAAACTTGTAGCACAACTTGACTAGAAGAATGGATCGGTTGGTAGGACATGTTCTGAGGCATCAAGGGATCACCAGTTTAGTATTGGAGGGCAGCGTGGAGGGTAGAAATCGTAGAGGGAGATCAAGATATGAATACACCAAGCAGATTCAGAAGGATTTAGATTGCAGTAGGTACTGGGAGATGAAGAAGCTTGCACACGATAGAGCAGCATGGAGAGCTGCATCAATCCAGTCTCTGGACTGAAGACCACAACAACAACAGCGCTGACTCTGGCTTCTCTTTAATACCGTCTAGCTGGCAAATGGGTGAGGTCCGGAAGTATGGCTATTGTCACAATCATTTCGCTGTTTTCGGGCGCTTTTTTCCTTGGCTGTAGGAAGGTATTAAAATGCATGTCGATTAAAGGAAAATTATTTACATTGAACTAAGATTTCAAAACATCCTGTCATATCCCATGAAAGTTTGTTATTAGATTGAACTAGCATAGCTGACATAAGGAAAGTATCTGAACTTCACAAAAACGAAGGAATCTCTTCTAAACAAAGAAGATTTTGATATATGTAGGATTAATCAGACGTCGTACACTTCACATTTCCAATGAACAGGAGAGGAACAGCCATCTTCTTTTAGTGAAGCAGTTTGCTAAGGTGTCAGTCTCACTACAATGCACAGATGATTTGGATGAAGTAATATAGGTTTCATGGATACAAATTAATGTTTAAATTAACATGCATAGTGAGTGATGCATCTAATCCGTTTTGAACTTCTAAAAATGCATCGCTATTGTTTCGTATTATCAAGGATATGTAATTCAAATTATGTCAATTGTTTGTATTTCTGTAATATCCAAAAGATACCAAATTACGAAAAGAAATAAAAATTCACGCTAGTCTGTTAGGCTACAATAATTGTAAAAATGAAACTGCGCATAATACACCTTAGTTTAATTCAGATTTTTTCTGTCTTCCTCTTGTACACACATTTAGCTAATTTGTTTTGGAGAGTTAGCGACACTGAACAACGCATTGCCCGCATATCGTTGCTGCTGAGCGCAGGGTTGCCATAATTTCTGTCTGACGAACCGGGACATTTCTCTAAGTCTGATCAGAAACGGACGTAATCTGGGAAGCAGAAAGCTGGACACTTCTCTCAAGCGAGCAAATGGTTCCTTTTATTCCAGTAGTCAGGGGATCACTAACCGCTGCAGCAAGCCGCTCTTATTTCGACAGCTTTCGATATGCACAGTTTTTGGATAAGCAGTCACTACAAATGTAGTGTTGGGGAGTCTTCTCCAGCACACGCAACGTGATCTCAACCAGAGCACCAGACACAGCTGCATCACAATTCTTTGACGTACCTACTTTTCCACGGATGCAACACACTTCATGAGGCTCTTTCCTAATTGTAGGTAGTGATTCTAAGAATCGAAGAAAGACGAAAGTAACGAGAAGTTGTAGAAATGAGAACAGCGAGAAACTTAACATCAGGATTGATGGTCACGAAGTAGATGAGGCTAAGGTATTCTGCTACCTGGGCAGCAAAATAACCTATGCGGAATGAAAAAGGAGAACATCAGAAGCAGACCATCACTGGAAAAAAGAGCATTCCTGGCCAAGAGAAGTCTACTAGCATCAAACATAGGCCTTAACATTGTATGGTAGTGAAACATGTACTGTGGGAAAACTGGAACAGAAGAGGATCGAAGCATTTGAGACGTGGTGCTACAGACGAACGTTGAAAATTAGGTGGACTGATAAGTAAGGAATGAGGAGGTTCTGCGCACAATCGGAGAGGAAAGGCTTATGTGGAAAACACTGACAAGGAGAAGGGACAGGATGATAGGACATCTGTTAAGAGACATCAGGGACTGACTTCCATGGGGTGCCAGAAGGAGCCGTAGAGGGCAAAAACTGTAGAGGAAGACAGAGATTGGAATACATCCAGCAAATAATTGAGGACGTAGGTTGCAAGTGCTATTCTGAGATGAAGAGTTTGGCACAGGGAGGGAATCCGTGGCGGGCCACATCAAACCAGTCGGATGACTGATGACTCAAAAAAAAAAAAGGCAGTGATTTCAACGGAGCAGTGAACTGGTCAATAGTGGTTAGTGCAAAAGTATACCAATGTGCTACAGTTTGTTCACTTATAATGGTAGAATTATAACTAGATTTAGTCTCTTAATTTTATGTAAATAAATTGAACTGTTTAAATATATAATCAATACATTAACATTCTCGAGAACAAACTGTTGGTATCTACAGCAATCGAATCCAGTTTTCAGAACTACCAGCCTATGGCCTGGATCAATCGCCCACGATGGAAACCTGACAATGGCAATTTAAAAATCCCTCATACTCTACACTCGTACAGTACGCTGCACTCAGTTTCAAAGAAAAATACTGTCATTTTGAAACCAGCAACCTGTGGCGAGTGATTGACTTGAGATTGAATATTTGTTCATAACACGATCTGTCCTTAAACCATCTTGATATTCACCTGAATTTCCTTCCTGAAACCACCTTGATATTCACCTGAATTACACTGCAGTGTTACTTCTACTCTGTTATTTAGTATAATCTTGAAAATATGTTATATGCGACTGGCTGCTAAGAATTTCCTCCGTTGTTTTTTAAAATCTTGTTTATTATCTTTTTTATATAGTGGATGTATCAAGGCCACGTTCCACTCTCCTGGAAGCTTTTCTGTTTTCCAAGTTTTCTGAAAGATTGATTTTAATTCTTTTTTGTTTCTCGCATAGACTAGTACAAAAGCTCAGTTGTAATAGTCTCCTCCACTAGTTTTACAACGTTTTAATAACTTTTTCATTTTTTTAATAGTTGAGGATAAATCTACTTCTAGATTCTCGCGAGTGTTTCAGTATTCAAGCTTATGGATTGTTTCTGGACAGTTAAGAAGTTGATCAAAATATTGTGCAACGATTTCGAAATTTTCAGTGTTACTCAAGCCAAATTGGTAAACCTCGTTCCACGCCCATACACTGTTACATTTACATTTGAAGTACATCTACATTGTCTCCTCCAAAGATGTACAGGGAAAGGGTCTCTTTAGTAGATCACTTACAGAAAACACTTTCATACTGAATTTTCTCATATCTAGCCTACATAGACTTTTTACTTACAATGGCAGTAATCGTAACTATATCGAATATACTAATGTTACGTATGTAAAGTGAACTGTTGTTTTTAAATTTTGTAATTAATTAGAGGCAAATTGCGAGGAATAAGATACAATGAAAAAATATTGTTATCAGCAGCCGTCGAAACGAGGTCCGCACGCTACCAGTCTGCGGTTTGAACCGCTCATCCGCAGTGACGTCAAGACAACAGCTCTTTAAAAAAGTGATCATACTCTGCTTTCGCAGTACGCTGCACGCAGTTTCAAAGAAAAACAGATTGACCTGTCGCTGTGAGCGACGCAGCAGTTGCAGTGCCGGAAGGGATGACGTCACAACAGAGCAAGCAGAGCAGAAACCGGACAGTTGCGTCGCAGCTCTGACGTGAGAGTTCATCGTAGCGCGGTGACCGTCGTTCCAGCACTCCACACTGGATTCTAGTTATTGCGGAGAGAACGCTGCTGAACATGTTTTCGTCTTTTACATTAGCACACGAGCACGCATTCCGAGAGAAATGACTTAATTTTAGTGCGATTTCTGTCCCGCGTTTGAAGAGTAATGGTATAATTTTAGCGTGATTTCCGGCTCGCATCCGAAGCGAAATCGCGTAATTTTAGTGTGATATTTGTAGTACTCTGTAGCACATTAGGACATCATAAGAAGCCGCCACTGGAACTGGTTGCCGTAATCTTCTAAATTCACGTCGTTACAAATGCTGCAAGCCTCCAATACCCTGGTGGCTCTGGTGTTTCCTCATCTCTTCTGCTTTTCTGTGCCTCCTTTACTGGTTGCTCTGTAAGACACCCACGCACGGTTTTCCCACACTTATTCTTCAGCCAAGTCTGTTGTTTCTAATTCACTGCTTACTTTCTTCTTCATTTTAACTTCACCCAGCTTCTTTTTCACGGAGGTGCACAACTGTACTCTTTTAGTGCATCATTGCCCCAATCTACTATTACATACTAAAGCGATCAATTTCTGTATTTTTAACTGCTATATTTCGAAAACAAATCCATGCGACGATACAATGAATTATTGACGGAAGAGTACATCATTAATGTCTGTAAGCTTACCTGTTTTCTGTCTGCTGAAAGTAAGAATGAACTGGTCTGTTTCATTTATTTTCCTCTCATGCAGCAGACGTAATGTCGTACAATGGAGTAATATTTCTGATACATTCAGTGGTATATGTGAGTACTGTCTGCAAAATGTGTCACGAATACAGTTAGCAGTAAAGAAGTAATAGATTAACACATTGTGGCAGTTTTACTGCACGAACAGCAAAAATGTAGTAAGCAACAAACTTTTTTTCCTTCATTACTTAGCAGTGGTCGTGACCGAGAAAAAAGTCACGTAAAGGTTTGATATTATGTGCTTATTCACCCACACCTCCATCCCTTTGATGGGGGGGGGGGGGGGGGGTGGTTCTCACCACCACAGAAATTCTTTCCAGGCAGACAGTAAATGAAATGTGTACCACGTTTGATTGAAATCGGTCCTGCACTTTAGGAAGACACGTCAAATATTGCTACACCAGCGGAAAAATGCTGCTATCGGAATGTGAATTTTTCCGGTTTGTTTTAAAGACACTGTCTGAGAAGTGGGGTACCAGCTGCCTCATTCTACCTTTCTCAGCACCTTTAAAAAGTTTCCCAAAAATTTTGGCACGCTGACATATTCGTTCGTCTTTAAGCTGAGAGAGAAGAAGAGAGTGGGACGGCAAAGAGAAGGAAAAGTAATAACTACTGGAAGATATTAGACAGTGGTTGTGTTATAGAAAGAATGAAGAAGACAACGGCAGTGTGAGAGAAAGAGAGGGACACAATCGTAGTGCGACATAGTTGACAGTGGCAGGACTTTGCCAGGAAAAGAGTGAGGGAGAGTGTGCCAGTGAGGGAGCAATAAAGAGAAGGAGAAAGTGGAAGTGGATGAGAGCCAGTGATAATGAGAGACAGAGTACATGACCATGACAACGAGAAAGAGAGAGATAGTGAGAGAAGAGACAGCAGCAGTGGGAAGGAAGGAATGAGAGAGAGGCGGTGAGAGAGAGCAACAAGAGGGAGACAGTGACAGGGAGAGGAGACTGCAGTAATGGGGCAGAACGAAGGGAACTGTGGCTGTGGCTGTGACACAGCAGACAGTGGTAAAGAGGCGAAAAAAGAGATCATGACAGGAGTTGGGTTGAATGAGTGACTGAGAAAGGGCAAGTGGGAGCGACTTACAGCGGTAGACTAGTGGGTGTAAGCGAGTTACAGTTAGGGGAGTTTGAGGTGAGTTGCATGTTAAAAAATGTACAAATGTGTTCACACGACAAAATTTCTGGGAAAATTTTTAAAGAGGCTAAGGAAGGTGAACTGAGGTAGCTGCTACCCACTTTTCAGGCAGTCTTTTGAATAGGCGGGAAATTTATAATTTTTTGTGCTCCTGTAGGAGCATTTTTCCGCTCGTTCCTTCCTTTTCCCGGCTGCAGCAGGGCGTGTAAGCAATATGAAAACAAATTTATAGGTCAGTAAAAGTTATATCATCTACTTATGTGAAACTGAGATAACGCAAGACTAATTTTTTACATCAAACAGGATATTATGTCAAAAAAACATTCCTCCTTGCTACGTCACTTCGTAAAGAACGTTTCCGTCTCACGCTGCATTTTACGTTTACAAGTAGGGCAAATTTGAAGCTCTGTGTCGCGGGAACGAGTACATACATCAAAAAAATTTTCAAGTTTAATCGAGAACGGAATCTTAGGAATACATCGTAGAAATTACAATCATATGCTGTGCATGCCAGTCTCTGAATCCTCGACTGGGTTTTGGTCCGCTGTTGTAAGTAAAAATAGTATAGTAAGAAATAAAACACATTTTTTCAGTTTTCCGATGAACAGCCCGTGAACTAATGGTGCCTTCATAAGCCCCATCAAACCCACCGCAGACCACATAAAATGCAGAAAGAACCAACAGATTTGCTCCATTTTCCAAAGGAGGAGGAAGTGTGTAGTATTCAAACTTCGACCCTGAACTGTAGGATAGTGACACTGAGGCGATCATTGTTAGTTGTACAAACGGTCCCTGGCCCAAGGACTGTCCAAAACACTTGACTCTCCCTTTTTATCACCAGTAGAACCCGAGGTGTAAGCACCGGAGAAGTCCCGTTTTTATGGATTGCGTTATGAGACACATTACGTACGCGTGCTTACACATGCATACCGATTAATATACTTCACTGCTCGGTTTCGGGCATGTCGCACGCATTTCAAAGCTAGCGACATTTTGTAGGAAGCATCTCCCATAGACGGAAAAACCTGTAAGTGCTCCATTTTCAAAACATAGGCTTGGATGAAATGTCAAGCCAGGCATTTTCCAGGTGTGTCCAGCCTGCCTATCTTCAGATGCTGGACCATCCACAAAGAGACCAGAAGAAAAAAAATGAGCACGTTGGAGGTAGCAGAATGGCAGGAAAGCATCAAGATTGGTGCATCCAGCTATAATGAGGATTTAAAAAGGCTTTGATACTGCAGCGTTCAGGAATTGAAAGATAAAGTTAATTCAATATCTTTACAGAAGAACTGGGTAAAAACAGTGAAAGAAGACTATATTGTTACTATGTGTATAGATCTGTGTGTGCAGTGCATTACTTAGTGCATGTCGTGACGGATAATGATTTTAAACTGGAGGTCTATTCAAAAGGAATTCCATTAAAAAAATTCAAGTCACTCAATTTGTTCTCCAAGTTATGCCGGAACCAGAAAATTGTGTGAATATAACCGACTGCGATGTGCGTGATTCAGTGTTTGTGAACAAAAATATTACTTGGAAATCTGTGCATGCTTTACTAGAGAACTAGTGTACATTTGAAAATGCACCAGGTGTCCCTAGCAGTTCACACGCAAGAAAACAACCTATTTTTTCAAAGACGTCAGCAGCTATGTTTACTAATGTTCTGGTGATGATGTACACTACTGGCCATTAAAATTGCTACAACAAGAAGAAATGCAGATGATAAACGGGTATTCATTGGACAAATATATTATACTAGAACTGACATGTGATTACATTTTCACGCAATTTGGGTGCATAGATCCTGAGAAATCAGTACCCAGAACAACCACCTCTGGCCGTAATAACGGCCTTGATACGCCTGGGCATTGAGTCAAACAGAGCTCGGATGGCGTGTACAGGTACAGCTGCCCATGCAGCTTCAACACGATACCACAGTTCATCAAGAGTAGTGACTGGCGTATTGTGACTAGCCAGTAGCTCAACCACCATTGACCAGACGTTTTCAATTGGAGAGAGATCTGGAGCATGTGCTGGCCAGGGCAGCAGTCGAACATTTTCTGTATCCAGAAAGGCCCGTACACGACCTGCAACATGCGGTCGTGCATTATCCTGCTGAAATGTAGGGTTTCGCAGGGATCGAATGAAGGTTAGAGCCACATCTGAAATGTAACGTCCACTGTTCAGAGTGCCGTCAATGCGAACAAGAGGTGACCGAGACCTGTAACGAATGGCACCCCATACCATCAAGCCGGGTGATACGCCAATATGGTGATGACGAATACACGCTTCCAATGTGCGTTCACCGCGATGTCGGCAAACACGGATGCGACCATCATGATGCTGTAAACAGAACCTGGATTCATCCGAAAAAATGACGTTTTGCCATTCGTGCACCCAGGTTCATCGTCGAGTACACCGTCGCAGGCGCTCCTGTCTGTGATGCAGCGTCAAGGGTAACCACAGCCACGGTCTCCGAGCTGATAGTCCATGCTGCTGCGAACGTCGTCGAACTGTTCGTGCACATGGTTGTTGTCTTGCAAACGTCCCCATTTGTTGACTCAGCGATCGATACGTGGCTGCACGATCCGTTACAGCCGTGCGGATAAGATGCCTGTCACCTCGACTGCTAGTGATACGAGGCCGTTGGGATCCAGCACGGCGTTCCGTATTACCCTCCTGAACCCACCGATTCTATATTCTGCTAACAGTCATTGGATCTCGACCAACGCGAGCAGCAATGTCGCGATACGATAAACCGCAATCGCGATAGGCTACAATCCGACCTTTATCAAAGTCGGAAACGTGATGGTACGCATTTCTCCTCCTTACACGAGGCATCACAACAACGTTTGACCAGGCAACGCCGGTCAACTGCTGCTTGTGTATGAGAAATCGGTGGGAAACTTTCCTCATTTCAGCACGTTGTAGGTGTCGCCACCGGCGTCAGCCTTGCGTGAATGCTCTGAAAAGCTAACCATTTGCATATCACAGCATCTTCTTCCTGTCGGTTAAATTTCGCGTTTGTAGCACGTCATATTCGTGTTGTAGCAATTTTAATGGACAGTAGCGCATAATTAATCGCAGTTACGCGTTCTTAATCGTTTTTGCCTCATTTCCACATACAGAACTATGTATGTCTTGTCTGTTAATCTCGTTCACGTATCAACTCAAAAATCAGTAATTTTACCAGGCACACAGTTTGTTGTGCTGTTGGCTGCTTTGCTGTCTGGGCCGGGGCCGCTGCCGGTCGTGTCGATGCTTGTTTGTTTCGCTGCGAACCAACCCACTTCCAAAGTCGAGCTGCTGCCGGTACGTCCTGCACGGCCGAGTGAACAACGTGGCCGTCCTCTCGGGGGCTAGTCACGTGGGGCTGTTAAGATCCTGCTCCGTGTCGACTGCCGTTCTACCGAACCCACAGATTCCGTACTCCAACGACAGTGGTGCGGCAGCGACAGCATCGCAGTGTGACTACGCCGCCGTCCTTCCGCTCTGGAATTCCGCAACGTCGGACGATTCCCCTCCTCACACGACGCGCAACGCTAGCTTCTCACAAACAAGCGACGTTCAAAAATGAGGAACCTGACGTACGATATTTCGTTATGTACAGGACGTAGGTTTACTTTTTGCCTTGGCACAGAAATAAATCTTTAGTGTGTTAGAGCACGTGGTACATTTAACACCAACCTGACGTCTGTTGCACGCCGCCTTCGTCATGTCACAATTTTAAACGTTGGCAGTGCTTCTATGCGTGACGTCTAGACGTGCACACTAACTCGTTTATTGTAATCGAAAGGGAGAAATAGCGTTGCAACAACTAATAAACATCAACAAAAGTTCTGGCCGCCGCAGGCAGCGCGGGGACGCCCCGCCGCAGCTGGGCGCTCCGGGAAACCCCGCCGTGTCTCGCTACTTCGGCGGTTTCGCATCGTTTTTACCCAGCGCCACTTCCCTCTCCTCTTCATCACCGCTGCACTTCTCTTCTTTACCTTCGTCTCCTGGAAAGCTGGAATCACAAGTCATACTTTAAGACTCTGCATTTCTGCTTTGCACGTGATCACAATACAAATGATTTACACGCTAACCGTGCTCGCACCATTCCAGTAAACACCAATACTCATCTAGAATAGAGCTAACGAACCAAATATAGCTACGAAACTAGATCAAAACTCTGTAATGGTGTACCGCTGGAAGGAATGTCTATATTGCAATAGCCAGCCTACTTAGCAAAAACTATTTTTCAAAAGTTTCAAAAGTTAAAATGTCAATAACGGATTAGGCTAACAATCTTTGCAATAGCCCGCAGCGGAAGTACGCCGTTACTGCACCCTCCCCAAACCGTCATTTATATTAAAATTTTTTTTAAAAAAAACGAATTTTCGATTTTTAACCATAGTAACTGAACCAAGCGCCCAATTGGGTTCATTTTTGCGCCAAATTAAGAATTTACACACTGCTATGGTCCAAACGATAAAATGATCTACTTTAGTCCAGTTTTACTTTTCAAGAAACAGAAATATGTATTCAGCTACGCTTGAAAAAATTGACCTAATATTTTGCAACTTTTGATCGTATGTTACTCTTTGTAAAAAAATTACGAGTAATGTAGCAACGTACAACAAACGCGAAATGCAATGTAAATAATTTACACAAGACTGGAAAAACAGCAACAAAAATACATTGTTTTTCATGAAATTTGACAAAGCTGTTTTAAGCTCGAATTATTCGCCGAAATGATGTTCACTCACTGACTGAAAATTAATTACAGGAAGACATTACCTGCAAAAACTAGCATTAGAAGTACTTCTATAAAAATGAACAATAACAACGGAAAGGATGTTTTATGTCGTACGTTTATTTACCATTTTTATGTAAACACGTCAGTCAAAGTTTCGTCCTCGTCTTCGATGTAAGTCTGGGAAGTGTATCCCATCTGTGTAGGCACGTCTGGAACCGCGCGACCGCTACGGTCGCAGGTTCGAATCCTGTCTCGGGCATGGATGTGTGCGATGTCCTTAGGTTAGTTAGGTTTAAGTAGTTCTAAGTCCTAGGGGCCTGATGGCCTCAGAAGTTAAGTCCCATAATGCTCAGAGCCATTTTTTTGTGTAGACACGGCTAGCGCAGTGGCCGAACATACTTGCACAACTTAACGCCGATAGTCCTTGTTTCCGCAACATACAGCGTTCGATCGTCTTCAATCGGAATTGCTTCAAATGGCTCTTAGCACTATGGGACTTAACATCTGAGGTCATCAGTCCCCTAGAACTTAGAACTACTTAAACCCAACTAACCTAAGGACATCACACACATCCATACCCGAGGCAGGATTCGAACCTGCGCCGTAGCGGTCGCGCAGTTCCGGACTCAAGCGCCCAGAACTGCTCGGCCACAGCGGCCGGCGATCGGAATTGGCTAAAGGGGGAACGACAGGGTGACGGTCCAAAAAACTCGAATTTTTTTTATTACGGAATTCGAATGTAAATACATTGAAGAATTATTGCCCAAAATATTATGCGCGTACTTCAAAAGGCAACGATTCTGTGAACGTTTGAAGCCGAGCGTGGACAGCTTGCCTCGGCGTTAGAGAACGGGTTCCGCGCTCACACTCCCTTCGTTGCGTCAACCAGATGTTTAGGACCGATTCTTATGGTACAAACGTTTATCAGTGTCTCGAACACGTAGTAGAGTTACACTTTTCTTATGTTGACACCTGGCAGACGCTGTCAGCTGTACAGGGTGATTCAAAAAGAATACCACAACTTTAAAAATGTGTATTTAATGAAAGAAACATAATATAACCTTCTGTTATACATCATTACAAAGAGTATTTAAAAAGGTTTTTTTTTTTTCACTCAAAAACAAGTTCTGAGATGTTCAATATGGCCTCCTCCAGACACACGAGCAATATCAACCCGATACTCCAACTCGTTCCACACTCTCTGTAGCATATCAGGCGTAACAGTTTGGATAGCTGCTGTTATTTCTCGTTTCAAATCATCAATGGTGGCTGGGAGAGGTGGCCGAAACACCACATCCTTAACATACCCCCATAAGAAAAAATCGCAGGGGGTAAGATCAGGGCTTCTTGGAGGCCAGTGATGACGTGCTCTGTTACGGGCTGCCTGGCGGCCGATCCATCGCCTCGGGTAGTTGACGTTCAGGTAATTACGGACAGATAAGTGCCAATGTGGTGGCGCTCCATCCTGCTGAAATATGAATTATTGTGCTTCTTGTTCGAGCTGAGGGAACAGCCAATTCTCTAACATCTCCAGATACTGTAGTCCAGTTACAGTAGCACCTTCGAAGAAAAAGGGACCAAAAACTTTATTGGCTGAAATGGCGAACAAATGTACAACTAAATGAAACTTTATAGCTCCCTTAATTCGCCGACAGATAGTGCTTAGCTCTGCCTTTTGTCGTTGCAGAGGTTTAAATTCCTAAAGTTGTGGTATTCTTTTTGAATCTCCCTGTATATGGCAAGGCCGGCCGCGGTCGCCGTGCGGCTCTAGGCGCTTCAGTCCGGAACGGAGCGACCCCTACGGTCGCAGGTTCGAATCCTGTCTCGGGCATGGATGTGCGTGATGTCCTTAGGTTAGTCAGGTTTAAGTAGTTCTAAGTTCTAGGGGACTGATGACCTCAGATGTTAAGTCCCATAGTCTTTAGAGCCATTTGGACCATTTTTGTATATGGCAAAGCTGTTCGTGTTAACGTCGACTCTGCTGAGAATACGTACAATGCTATTTGCGCCACACTACCTTACAAGAGTTCATCGGATGGTAATCCTCAACATCACTTCCGCGCTGCTGGCGAGCAATCCTTGTCCAGTTAGCAGCGCGCTAAAGCAAACGGTGAACTGGAAAGTTATAAACACAAAACGACATTGCCACAAGTCGTTACCGATGCCATCAGTCCTATTTATACCGATTTGAGTAAACCTCATTTGCTGGATCGTTGCTTGGGCGGTTTTATTCAAAATGTGAACGAAAGTTTCAATAGTCTCATTTGTAGATACGCTCCAAAATTAACATCCAGCCGAACCGAAATTGTCAACATTGCCTCAAATTTGGCCTTATGTCCATTCAGTGTAGTCCACACTGCGTTAGTGAACTTGTCAAATGTCCTTCAAATCAAAATCGGCGATGAAATGCCGTCCACTAGCCAGGGCGGTAGTCATTATGGACCATGGGTGACTGGAATTCGTCAGTAGGAAAAGGGAGAGAAGGAAACATAGTAAGTGAATATGGATTGGGGGGAAGGAATGAAAGAGGAAGCCGCCTTGTAGAATTTTGCACAGAGCATAACTTAATCATAGCTAACACTTGGTTCAAGAATCATAAAAGAAGGTTGTATACCTGGAAGAATCCTGGAGATACTAAAAGGTATCAGATAGATTATATAATGGTAAGACAGAGATTTAGGAACCAGGTTTTAAATTGTAAGACATTTCCTGGGGCAGATGTGGATTCTGACCACAATCTATTGCTTATGAACTGCAGATTGAAACTGAAGAAACTGCAAAAAGGGGGGAATTTAAGGAGATGGGACCTGGATAAACTGAAAGAACCAGATGTTGTAGAGAGTTTCAGGGAGAGCATAAGGGAACAATTGACAGGAATGGGGAAAGGAAATACAATAGAAGAAGAATGGGTAGCTCTGAGGGATGAAGTAGTGAAGGGAGCAGAGGATCAAGTAGGTAAAAAGACAAGGGCTAATAGAAATCCTTGGGTAACAGAAGAAATATTGAATTTAATTGATGAAAGGAGAAAATATAAAAATGCAGTAAATGAAGCAGGCAAAAAGGAATACAAACGTCTCAAAAATGATATCGGCAGGAAGTGCAAAATGGCTAAGCAGGGATGGCTAGAGGACAAATGTAAGGATGTAGAGGCTTATCTCACTAGGGGTAAGATAGATACTGCCTACAGGAAAATTAAAGAGACCTTTGGACAGAATAGAACCACTTGTATGAATATCAAGAGCTCAGATGGCAACCCAGTTCTAAGCAAAGAAGGGAAGGCAGAAAGATGGAAGGAGTATATAGAGGGTTTATACAAGGGCGATGTACTTGAGGACAATATTATGGAAATGGAAGAGGATGTAGATGAAGACGAAATGGGAGATAAGATACTGCGTGAAGAGTTTGACAGAGCACTGAAAGACCTGAGTCAAAACAAGGCCCCGGGAGTAGACAACATTCCATTAGAACTACTGATGGCCTCGGGAGAGCCAGTCATGACAAAACTCTACCATCTGGTGAGCAAGATGTATGAAACAGGCAAAATACCCTCAGACTTCAAGAAGAATATAATAATTCCAATCCCAAAGAAAGCAGGTGTTGACAGATGTGAAAATTACCGAACTATCAGTTTAATAAGTCACAGCTGCAAAATACTAACGCGAATTCTTTACAGACGAATGGAAAAACTGGTAGAAGCGGACCTCGGGGAAGATCAGTTTGGATTCCGTAGAAATGTTGGAACACGTGAGGCAATACTGACCTTACGACTTATCTTAGAAGAAAGATTAAGAAAAGGCAAACCTACATTTCTAGCATTTGTAGACTTAGACAAAGCTTTTGACAATGTTAACTGGAATACTCTCTTTCAAATTCTGAAGGTGTCAGGGGTAAAATACAGGGAGCGAAAGGCTATTTACAATTTGTACAGAAACTAGATGGCAGTTATAAGAGTCGAGGGGCATGAAAGGGAAGCAGTGGTTGCGAAAGGAGTGAGACAGGGTTGTAGCCTCTCCCCGAAGTTATTCAATCTGTATATTGAGCAAGCAGTAAAGGAAACAAAAGAAAAATTCGGAGTAGGTATTAAAATTCATGGAGAAGAAGTAAAAACTTTGAGGTTCGCCGATGACATTGTAATTCTGTCAGAGACAGCAAAGGACTTGGAAGAGCAGTTGAACGGAATGGACAGTGTCTTGAAAGGAGGATATAAGATGAACATCAACAAAAGCAAAACGAGGATAATGGAATGTAGTCAAATTAAGTCGGGTGATGCTGAGGGAATTAGATTAGGAAATGAGACACTTAAAGTAGTAAAGGAGTTTTGCTATTTATGGAGTAAAATAACCGATGATGGTCGAAGTAGAGAGGATATAAAATGTAGACTGGCAATGGCAAGGAAAGCGTTTCTCAAGAAGAGAAATTTGTTAACATCGAGTATAGATTTAAGTGTCAGGAAGTCGTTTCTGAAAGTATTTGTATGGAGTGTAGCCATGTATGGAAGTGAAACATGGACGATAACTAGTTTGGACAAGAAGAGAATAGAAGCTTTCGAAATGTGGTGCTACAGAAGAATGCTGAAGATAAGGTGGGTAGATCACGTAACTAATGAGGAGCTATTGAATAGGATTGGGGAGAAGAGAAGTTTGTGGCACAACTTGACTAGAAGAAGGGATCGGTTGGTAGGACATGTTTTGTGGCATCAAGGGATCACAAATTTAGCATTGGAGGGCAGCGTGGAGGGTAAAAATCGTAGAGGGAGACCAAGAGATGAATACACTAAGCAGATTCAGAAGGATGTAGGTTGCAGGATGTAGGTTGCAGTAGGTACTGGGAGATGAAGAAGCTTGCACAGGATAGAGTAGCATGGAGAGCTGCATCAAACCAGTCTCAGGACTGAAGACCACAACAACAACATCGATGATTTCCCGAAGTTTCAAGTTTTGTTGAAGCTAATTGAATTCTCTTCAGTTCACCGTAGCCGATATTTTTTATGTTAATATTTAGGATTTTTTCAGCAAAGTGAAGGTTCCAAAAATGGCCATTTTTTCAAATATCAATAATTTTGCGAATTTTTTCTTGTTTGCAAATCCCTATGATGAAGTGAAATTACATATGTAAGGCTGAAGGACATATGTTGTTTTCATGTTTCAGATAACCACAACGGGAGTTACAGCGACAACCGTCGATCTACCTCCTTTCAGAGCTGCCTCGGGAAAATCCCAGTTACACAGTGAAGATATTAACATTTTTGAATAAAAAATACTAATATAAACTTCTATGTACGCTTTATTCGTTGCAGTAAACCCCATTTGTCTACCGCATTCCAGTACGCATTCCATTCGCCATGCGAGTACGCTATGTACGTTGGTGTCGCCCTTGACCGCATCCTTTCGTGTAAAAGACATCTTGCAAATACCGCTGCCAAGATAAAAACTCGTAACAACATTATTAACACATTTTGTGAAATGACATGGGGAGCATGTCATCCATTGCCCCGGTCTTGTCAGCAGCCAGTACTGTGCCCTGGTGTGGCTGATCAGCTGCCACACCAACCTGATCGACGTCCAGTTGGACCACACTATGCAGTTAAATTACTGGGACAATCCAGCCAGCACCTATTTCTTGACTTTCTCTGCTGAGGAACACATATGAACAAGGAATCCACAGAAGTGAGGCCTCGCTTAGAGAATACTGCAAGCTACAGGAGAATCTGGAACTACCCCAACGACGAAATAGATTCCGTTTAAGAAACCAAGTAGAACAGCTAGATGCCAGAAATATCGAGGTGAGACACCTGTTTGGTCAGAAGCGCCAACTTATTGAAAATCCTGCAAAGCGTGAGTGGTTCCGAAAGTATAGCTGTTGATACTGCTGACACAGAACTCAACAGGAAGCTGTGGGTCTAAGTGAACAGAGCTCGCACTGGGCTCGGTCGGCGCGTGAGATTCACTTTACAAATGGTGTGCTTCACCATCTCCGGTTTGTGACTGTGGAGCTCTGAACCAGACAGTCAAGCACATTAGGGATGAATACCCCTTGCGTTCCTAACAGGGGAGTTGCAGCGACCTCATGAAAGCTGACGATGCAGCTCTTACGCGGCTTAAAAAACTTAGATATTGACATTTAATTAGTTTTGTCCTTCTGTATTATTGTTATATACATACACTAATGTATATTTTACACTACATGTGAGCCTTACGAACTAAATAAATAAATCTGTGAATTGCATTTTCAACTGCTAAGGGACTTTTGGCTGACCCGTCACATGCATGTCAGCATATTGCAATAGATAGTTGTTAAGTTCAAATAAAAAAGGGGCATTGCATGCACAGTGTTAACAGTGAGTCGAAAACTCGCTCCAGTCCTCTTTTAAGGCAGTGCGACCTACACGTCCTCTACGTTCGCAGGTGACTCGCGCCCCCCTGCTACCCCGTGACTGATGTTCCAGTACGTCTGGAGCCCTGGACAGCCGCCCACCTGGCAGGGACGCCGCGCCGCTCCAGCCACTCCGCCTGCCCCTCCTCCGCGCCGTCGCCACCGACACTGACGTCGAAGCCGCCCTCGTTGGCCGACTCCTCTTGCATCGCTTCGATGTCGCCTGCATCCTCTTCCGAGTTCAGCACCAACTGCAAAACAATAAACACCGGCTTTTAGCAGTATTATCGAAATGACTGCTCCCAGCGTGTCCGCAGCGTCAAAACTGGGCCGAGGTTGATAATGCACACCAGCGCGGAAGCAGTGGCCTCAAATCCTGGTGCAGCAATACGTTCTTATCTTCACAATTTACGAGGAGAACACGTGAGGTGCCGTAACCCGATTTCTCAGAAACTTCACTCAGTGGAAGAGGGGTCAAGATAACCAAACTAGTGTCTCGGTTTATCCGTAGATACTCGACCGTTTCTGAGGAAACGACCGTCATCAAAGTTTCCGACGAATTCCAATGCCTTTTAGCGCGCGATAAGCTCAGCCCAGCTAGTCGTAAAGTGGCTAGCGGCGCAGATTTTCACTTTTGCATCCCGAGTTCGAAACCCGATTACTGCATTTTTATGTTATTTTATTTTATTGTTTATTTCATTTATCTACCCAGTCCTTAAAAGATTACTATGCGAATGTTTTCCAGTGCATACTCAAATAAGATTGTTCTTATTCGTTAAGTGACTGTATGTCTGATTAATGAATTTAAAAAAAGGAGGGGGGGGGGAAGTGAATGGAAAATTTATGTCATATTGTTTTCGGTGAAATTTCTCTATTGTGTCTTGATTCTTAATCAATAGGAAGCGTCACTTTTCGGAAAAGTTGTCCGTTATGCGTGGTTTGCCGCGAAATTATTGGCAACGCGTGAAATCTTCAGCAATGTTAACGACGTTTCTTTCCCACGTCAAATCCATACGAAGAAATGTCTCTGTGGCAAACACCCTTGGCGCAGTGCTCGTGCTGTTGAAACTTCTGTTTCGAATGTTTTCACAAACGGTATCATAAAGGGAATGCACCAAATCTTCCTCGAGAGCAGACATAAGAACAAAATATGGCAACTGATACAAGAACGAAATACAAGAATATAAGAATTTCAAAAATGTCGCATCTCCTGAAAATACCGTACACACATGTATCATACAGGGTGTTCAAAAAAAAGTGTTCAAAAAAAAAGTCAGATACTTTGAGAGGTCATCGAAACAAGAAAAATAAGTCCAATAAAGATGGGTCCGGGAAACGCATACTTTCCGAGATAGACACGTGTTTATGGAGGGGCTGCGCGACGCTTGCGTCGGTGCTCCGCCAAATGTGTAGGCAGGGTATTGTGCTGTCATACTCACGGTTCTCTACCTACCATTAGGTGGCATGCAGTCAGTTGTGCGGTTCGATGCTACGTTAGTTTTCGTCGTGTCTATGGCTCTTATTGTATAGTGCTGTCAGCCCTAGGTATGTATCATAGTGTTTTACCATCTTCCACACGCGGATTTACTTAAGTGTTTACTGTTATTGATGTTTGTACGTACGAATAGTGCAGTACATTTACATTTTCTCTCTTCTACCACTTTTAGAAATGGAAGTCTACTACTCGACCAGTGAAATGGCGGATTTGATATTGTGCTATGGTTTAGCAAATGGAGGTAGCCTGTGAGCCGATGCCCCCTACGCTGAAAAAATGTCCACAGCGCAGAGTGCCCTCTGATCAACTGTTTGGCAGACTTTTCCAGCGTCTGAGAGGTGCCCTCGCACCTCGGTAGACTGACTGTGGGAGGCCCCGCCTGACACGGAGGAGCGCCTCCTACGTTCGATGAGGAAACCCCTGGGACCAGTGTGCGACGATCGGCAGCAGCAGAAGGCGTCTCTCACTCTCGTATCTGGGGGTACGTCAGTAACGATTGCTGTACCCATATCACCCACACCTCGTTCAGGCCCTAAGGCCACAGGATCATCACCGCAGGCGGCGGTTCTGTCAACGGCTGTTGCAGAAGTGTGCCGCAGATCCACTGTTTACATCCAACATTTTATTTACTGATGAGGCAGGTTCACGAGAGATGGTGTTGTGAATTTCCATAACCAGCGTGTACGAGCAGGTGTAAATGCGCAAGCAATTCAGGAAAGACGGCACCAAAACCGATTCTCAATCGAGCGTACTTGGCGACAGATTAATAGGGCCATACTACTACCACAAGGTTTAACTGGGACCCATTATCTGGACTTTCTCATTAATGTATCTCCTACTTAGCTAGAGGCTGTGCCACTGCAGCAACAAATACAAATATTGAAAGATTACCGTCAAACCTCCTTGCCTAAGGATGCCAGATGAAAGTTGATGTCATCAAGCCTGCTCGTTCCCCAGACCTCAGTCCCCTAGACATTTGGTTATGGGGAAACTTGAAGGAATTGGTCTACGCCACGACAGTCAACAATGTGTGGACACTACAGGGTCGCGTCTTCGATGTGTGCCAGCTGGCACAACAACAAGCGGGTATACTTCAAAACGTTCGTCATTCCTTGTGCCGGAGAGCAGAGGAGTGCATTGTTATGAATGGACGCCTCGTTGAACACCTGTAAACACGCGTTTATGGCAGAAAGTATGCATTTCCGCATCCATGTTTACTGGACTTGTTTTTCTTGTTTCGATGAGTACTACCTCCTCTCAAAGTATTCTAGACTTTTCTTTTTGAACGCCCTGTATAATATAATATGAATTAGACTTATTGTCAAACCCAGATGTAATTTTACGATTAATATAACGCCCTTGTATCCCCTAACTTGATACGAAATAATCGTGTAGTAACTTGCTGTGGACATAAACGAAAAAAATAAACAAATTAGACAAAAACAGTAACTGGGTTTCGGAAATTGGGCTGCGCTAAAATGCATCTAAATTACGTCGGAATCTCTGACAGTCGTTTCCTCAGAAACGGCCGAGTATCTACGGATAAGCTGAGAGACGTGTTCGCATATTTTGGGTCTACTGAGATCGGGTTACGGCACTTGTGGTGTTTTCGTTAGAGGCAAGGGAAGGAGAAATGGTTCAAATGGCTCTGAGCACTATGGGACTCAACATCTTAGGTCATAAGTCCCCTAGAACTTAGAACTACTTAAACTAACCTAAGGACATCACACACACCCATACCCGAGGCAGGATTCGAACCTGCGACCGTAGCAGTCCGGTGGTTCCGGACTGCAGCGCCAGAACCGCCAAGGGAAGGAGAGGCAGAAGCGTAAGGTTTCTGGTAACCGACAGAGTCAGTGCACTGAGCGAAAAAGCACCGATAGCAGCTCGGATACGTCTACGTCTGCATTCATAATCTACAAGCCACTCTCCAGTGTATGGCAGAGGGTACTTCTCATTGCACCATAGATTTAGATTTCGTGTACGAAGTGCTGGACCGATGACTGCTTAAATGACTCTGTGCGACGTGTAATTATGCTGAACTTGTCTTTCTGGTCCCTATGGATTTGGTACATAGGGAACTGTGTTACACTCTTAGATTCCTCATTTAATAAGGGTTTCCACAAAAAATGAGCACTGTTTTAAGACGGGAAAAAGAAGTGTTCGTAAACAGTCTCCTTTGCAGTCCTACTTGGCACAGGTGCCACACATTTGAGCAATATTCTATGATGAGTCTCACGAGTGTTTTGTAAGCAATCTCCTTTCTAGATCTATCAAGTTCCCTGTTATCCTGCCAATAAAATGAACTCAGCCGCCCGCTTTACCTGCGACTGAACTTAGGTGACCGTTCTATTTCATAACCGCACAAAGTGTTTTATCAGGTATTTGTATGAGTCGACTGGTTGCTAATGTGATTAAATCATATTGTAATTAGGATACAAAGCTTTTCCGTTGTGTGAAGTGCACAATTTTACGATTCTGAACATCTGAAACAAGTTGCCCTTCGAAATCTAAGACCTGACTGAAAATTTGTGCAGCTTTTTCAGATAGTATTTTATTATACATAGTTTCATTGTAATAAAAAAGACACTTGGTTTGAAATTAATGTTATCTGACAGGTTATTAATATACATCACATCAAGCAAGGATGCCAACGCAGTTCCCTGCGGCAGGCCTCGATTTACTTCTACTTCCGTCAGTGACGGGGAACGCGTGGGAACGAGCACCTCGGAAATGACCAATTGGTCAGCTGTTGGCGTGCTGCAGATGTGAGCATCAGTGGAAAGCGGCTGAAGGAGAGTGAGGCCACAAGTGTACGGCAAGGTGTTCGACGTCCGCCCAAGGTCGCGGGGCGGCTGCAGGCTCGAGGCTCGTCTCCTCTGAAAACTGGGACAGGTGGCGGTTGTGGCAGACCTGGAGACAGAGAGCAGCGCTGGAGCGGCCGCCAGTGTTCTGGAAGGCGCCGTCCAACGCGCGGCAGCAGGTGACCCCTGCCCGCTTCCGACTTCACCCAGCGACATCTGCAGTTACGACTGCTGTATTATCTACATATACATCCATAGTCCCCAAGCCACGTTACGGTACGTGGCGGAGAGTACTAGTCACTTCCTTTCCTGTTCTACTCCCAAACAGATGGTTCAAATGGCTCTGAGCACTTTGGGACTTAACTTCTGAGGTCATCAGTCGCCTAGAACTTAGAACTACTTAAACCTAACTAACCTAAGGACATCACACACATCCATACCCGAGGCAGGATTCGAACCTGCGACCGTAGCGGTCGCGCGGTTCCAGACTGTAGCGCCTAGTACAGCTCGGCCACTCTGCCCGGCTACTCCCAAACAGAGGAGGGGAAAAAGACTATGTATATGCCTTCATACGAGCTCTAATTTCTGTTAACTTTCTTGGTGATCCTTCGCGAAATGTACGTTCGCGGCGGTAGAATCGTTCTGCAGTCAGCTTCGAATGCCGGTTGTCTAAAAGTTTCTCGGTAGTGCTCTTCGAAATGAATGTCTTCGTCAGTCCAGCGATTACCAACTGAGCTCCCGAAGAATATCCGTAACACTTGCATGTCGATCGAACCTGCCGGTAGCAAAGCCAGCAGCCCACCCCTGTATTGCTTCGACGTTTTCTTTTAATCCGACCTGGAACGGATGCCATACCCTCGAACAGTGCTCAACAATGGGTAGCACTAGCTTCCTGTACAGATCTACATCTACATCTACGTCCATACTCCGCAAGCCACCTGATGATGTGTGGCGGAGGGTACCTTGAGTACCTCTATCGGTTCTCCCTTCTATTCCAGTCTCGTATCGTTAGTGGAAAGAAGGATTGTCGGTATGCTTCTGCATGGGGTCTAATCTCTCTGATTTCATCCTCACGGTCTCTTCGCGAGATATACGTAGGAGGGAGCAATACACTGTTTCATTCCTCGGTGAAGGTATGTTCTCGAAACTTCAACAAAAGCCTGTACCGAGCTACTGAGCGTCTCTCCTGCAGAGTCTTCCACTGGAGTTTATCATCTCCGTAACGCTTTCGCGATTACTAAATGATCCTGTAACGAAGCGCGCTGCTCTGCGTTGGATCTTCTCTATCTCTTCTATCAACCCTATCTGGTACGGATCCCACACTGCTGAGCAGTATTCAAGCAGTGGGCGAACAAGCGTACTGTAACCAACTTCCTTTGTTTTCGGATTCCATTTGCTTAGGATTCTTCCAATGAATCTCAGTCTGGCATCTGCTTTACCGACGATCAACTTTATATGATCATTCCATTTTAAATCACTCCTAATGCGTAATCCTAGATAATTTATGGAATTAACTGCTTCCAGTTGCTGACCTGCTATTTTGTAGCTAAATGATACGGGATCTATCTTTCTATGTATTCGCAGCACATTACACTTGTCTACATTGAGATTCAATTGCCATTCCCTGCACCATGCGTCAATTCGCTGCAGATCCTCCTGCACCACACTTCCCTAAAAACCTCCCACTGAACCTAAGTCGACGATTCGCCTTCCCTGCTATAATGCTTACACGCTATGCCACGGGGGACAGTCGTGCAGGCTTCAAAAAAAAAATGTTCAAATGTGTGTGAAATCTTACGGGGCTTAATTGCTAAGGTCATCAGTCCCTAAGCTTACACACTACTTAACCTAAATTATCCTAAGGACAAACACACACACCCATGCCCGAGGGAGGGCTCGAACCTCCGCCGGGACCAGCCGCACAGTCCACGACTGCAGCGCTGCAGACCGCTCGGCTAATCCCGCGCGGCGTGCAAGCTTCCATAGGGCCTGTGGTGTTAATCGAAGTCACAGCGACAGCTGTGCACTGTGCGAGCGTTACTGCGAATCACCTGCATCTCTTCACATCGGATGCCTTCCCTGATGGTGATGGCATCTTCCAGCGGGCCAGCTGTCCGTGTCACGAGGCCAGAATCCTGCCACAGTGGTTTGAGGTGCATCGTAGTGAACTGACGTTGATGCCTCGGCGATCAAAGTCGCCTGACGCCAACCCGCTGGAAGACGTCTGGGATGGTATCGGGCAGCACGTGCTCGGCCACAAGCCACTGGCTCTAACCCTGCGGAAACTGCGGGACCCGAGCGCAGCCGTCTGGAGCCACAGAGCCCGAGAAGCCTACCGAGGGCCTGTCGAATCCATGTGAAGCAGAATCGCTGCTGTATTCCGTCTCGAAGGTGAACCGACATGCTGTTAAGGAGGTGGTCATAACGTTTCGGCTCGTCAGCGTACGCAGAGCTTATGTATCACAATCAAAAATGTAACTGTACCCGTCAGAACAGAAAATATAAAACTCTACTACTGGCGTGGAGACAACGTTACCCGGAACTAACTGAAAAGAAAAACATTTTTGGGATAAACAAATGAAGCTAGCAACCCATACTGAAATTTAACTATATAGCTCAAGTAGAACATGCCAACCTGTTACGCTCGTACAAATTATGTTTGTAAATTTCAAGAGTAGGCCGTAAATGTAAACGATTACTACAACATGTTATTACACCTTTTCAAATGGCTCTGAGCACTATGGGACTCAACTGCTGTGGTCATAAGTCCCCTAGAACTTAGAACTACTTAAACCTAACTAACCTAAGGACATCACACACACCCACACCCGAGGCAGGATTCGAACCCGCGACCGTAGCGGTCGTGCGGTTCCAAACTGTAGCGCCTTTAACCGCTCGGTCACTCCGGCCGGCTACACTTTTCCAAGAAGCTAGTGCGCATATCTAAGAGGATGTCCACTAAGGGGGAAGACAGTGTGACGAAATTTTTTTATTGTGGAATTCGAACGTATATACATTGAAGAATTATTCCCCAAAATATTATGCTCGAACTTCAAAAAGTAACGATTCTGTGGGCTAAGGCAAACGGTGAATTGGAAAGTTATAAACACAAAACACCATTGCCACAAGTCGTTACCGATACCATTACCCCTATTTATAACTACTGTATTTGACTAAACCTGATTTCCTGGAGCGTTGTTTGGGCAGTTTTTTTTTTCAAAACTGGAGATACGCTCCAAAAATAACACCCAGCCGAAGTGAAACTGTCTTCTTCAGACTTCGCCGTATGTCTATTCAATGTAGGCCATACCGCATTAATGCACGTGGCAAATGCCCTCCAAGTCAAAATCGGTGACGAAATGCGCCGATGCTGTGAAGATAAGAGAAGATAGCGGCGATGCGATCAGCGAAGAAAAGAGCTTTGAGGACGAAAATGTGGCCTTATCAGGTCAAAGTAGCACAAAGCGACCATCCATTAGCCGGGGCGATAGTTGTTCTGGACCACGCATCGAGGATATCCTAAAAGTTTCAACCTTAGTTCGTTTTTTATATGATAAATGCTTGTCAAATTTTAAACGCGTTTCTATCAAAACCACGTTTTTCGGCATGGTTGTCGTCATATACGCTACAATTTTTATCCAACTTTAATGATTTTTGCTCTCCCTTGAAGCCAATTTTTTTATGTTGATATTTTTTCGGTCAAAGAAGGGAGGTCCAAAAATGGCCAGTTTTTTCAAATATCTATAATTGTGGGGTATTTTTTCCCAAGTCCTTGCGATGAACTGAAATTACAGCTGTAAGGATCAGGGTGATGTGTTAATTGCATATTTCAGATAACCACAACCGTAGTTATAACAACCGTCGACCTAACGCCTTTCGGAGCTGCTTCGGGTAAATACCAGTTACACAGTGAAAATATCAATATTTTTCAATAAAAAAATAGCAATAAAAACGTCAATGTATGTTTTATTCGTTGCAGCAAACCCCATTTGTCTACTACATTCCAGTATGCAGAAAAAAATCCTGAATTTGAGCAATATTTTTGTCCATCACCTTGTAGTTCCCAATTAATTACCTCAGCTCAAAACGGTGGGATTGGAGAGGTGTCTGGCAGAATCTCACCAAATATCATTTAAAGAGGGGAAGGGGAAAATGAAAATCCCAAGTCAACTTCTTAATTCAGAGACCATACATTAGTATAACGGATAAATTTTTTTCAAAGAAAGTTCCGCACTGGCTGTATGAATGATTTTTATTAAATCTGCGACCGGTTTCGCACCACTTATCGGTGCATCCTCAGGCAGTATACGCTATTTATAACATAGTAACGTTGAACATTGCCCCGTAGCCACTCCCCACCATTCATGTCCAATGTACCGTCATATGGTGAAATCAGTAGTTAAAATTAAAAAAAAAAAATTTTTTTAATTTTTTAAATGATGGGAGCGGCAATGACCGTGCAAGTTGAGAGGAGCCGCGCGGCAGAAGAACACGGCCTGACTGACTGGCCGAAATCCAGAAAGCGCTCGCGCAGACAAAACTCATTCATACAGGCAGTGCGGAATTTTCTTTGAAAAAATGTCGAAGTTTGGCTGTGGTTGCCCGCCCTACAAAATAACGGATGACGTTTTGTATAATTAATCCTGAGCGCAGACATCACTGAAGTGCTCATCTGTCTTTATGGCCTCTTCGAAGTGAGGGTTCACGAGTGGGTACAGAGGGTTCTCCGGCCTGAGACAGGCGCCGCGCGAGATGTCGTCTGGCGACTTCCCTGCTGCGCGGCAAGTCCGCCAGCGAGTCAGTCGTGACACTCAGCAAGACGGTCTCACTGTGTTCCACACAAATTTGTATCAAAACTGTTACAGCGCGACAAGTCGAAACACGTGTGCGAGCAAGAAGTGAACCGTTAGTGGCAGGAAGCTAAGCTGAAGTTCACCAAGAATTATCTTAGTGATCACATAAATCAAGAGACTGAAAAGCCACGTAATCATACGGAACAAAGGAAGGTACAAACAATGTTGTATTTCATCTGCAAAGGCAAGTAAAGGTTCTGCGACATTTATATATACACTCCTGGAAATTGAAATAAGAACACCGTGAATTCATTGTCCCAGGAAGGGGAAACTTTATTGACACATTCCTGGGGTCAGATACATCACATGATCACACTGACAGAACCACAGGCACATAGACACAGGCAACAGAGCATGCACAATGTCGGCACTAGTACAGTGTATATCCACCTTTCGCAGCAATGCAGGCTGCTATTCTCCCATGGGGACGATCGTAGAGATGCTGGATGTAGTCCTGTGGAACGGCTTGCCATGCCATTTCCACCTGGCGCCTCAGTTGGACCAGCGTTCGTGCTGGACGTGCAGACCGCGTGAGACGACGCTTCATCCAGTCCCAAACATGCTCAATGGGGGACAGATCCGGAGATCTTACTGGCCAGGATAGTTGACGTACATCTTCTAGAGCACGTTGGGTGGCACGGCATACATGCGGACGTGCATTGTCCTGTTGGAACGGCAAGTTCCCTTGCCGGTCTAGGAATGGTAGAACGATGGGTTCGATGACGGTTTGGATGTACCGTGCACTATTCAGTGTCCCCTCGACGATCACCAGTGGTGTACGGCCAGTGTAGGAGATCGCTCCCCACAGCATGATACCGGGTGTTGGCCCTGTGTGCCTCGGTCGTATGCAGTCCTGATTGTGGCGCTCACCTGCACGGCGCCAAACACGCATACGACCATCATTGGCACCAAGGCAGAAGCGACTCTCATCACTGAAGACGACACGTCTCCATTCGTCCCTCCATTCACGCCTGTCGCGACACCACTGGAGGCGGGCTGCACGATGTTGGGGCGTGAGCGTAAGACGGCCTAACGGTGTGCGGGACCGTAGCCCAGCTTCATGGAGACGGTTGCGAATGGTCCTCGCCGGTACCCCAGGAGCAACAGTGTCCCTAATTTGCTGGGAAGTGGCGGTGCGGTCCCCTACGGCACTGCGTAGGATCCTACGGTCTTGGCGTGCATCCGTGCGTCGCTGCGGTCCGGTCCCACGTCGACGAGCACGTGCACCTTCCGCCGACCACTGGCGACAACATCGATGTACTGTGGAGACCTCACGCCCCACGTGTTGAGCAATTCGGCGGTACGTCCACCCGGCCTCCCGCATGCCCACTATACGCCCTCGCTCAAAGTCCGTCAACTGCACATACGGTTCACGTCCACGCTGTCGCGGCATGCTACCAGTGTTAAAGACTGCGATGGAGCTCCGTATGCCACGGCAAACTGGCTGACACTGACGGCGGCGGTGCACAAATGCTGCGCAGCTAGCGCCATTCGACGGCCAACACCGCGGTTCCTGGTGTGTCCGCTGTGCCGTGCGTGTGATCATTGCTTGTACAGCCCTCTCGCAGTGTCCGGAGCAAGTATGGTGGGTCTGACACACCGGTGTCAATGTGTTCTTTTTTCCATTTCCAGGAGTGTATATACATTGCCATCTCCTATTTCGTACAGAAAGAGATCCATGATGTCCAAGTCCGCAGAGGGGCGAACATTGACTCAGACCACTACTTAACACGCATTAAAGTGAAATTCACCCCAAAAAAATTCTATCCGAAGAAAACACACATGATGAAATTTGACACACGAACAATCAAAGAAACCAATCTGAAGGAGGAGTGGGAAATGGAACCAGCTGACTCTTGGGAAAAATTTCGAACAAAAATTACAAAGAAGGCAAAAGAACTGATCCCATTGAAAAAGAACACAAAACACCCCTGGTGGGACTCTGGATGTGAAAAAGCGCTGGAAGAAAGAAAGAAAGCCTTTCTGAAGTATAACAGTAAAAAATCCCCAGAAAATCTAGATCACTTCCACAACACCAGAAGACAAGTGGCAAAAACAATCAGACAAGTCAAGAGGAAGTACCTCAAGGAACAGTGTGAGTCTATTGAAGAAAATTTCCGTAACTATAATGTACGAGACTTCTATAAGACCTGTGCTGGGAGAATCAATGGATACGGCTCACGAAATCTATGTTTCAGAAAACCAGATGGAAAACTAGCGCTCACAAATCGGGAAAATTGTGAGGAGCTGGCAAGATACTTTTCCGGACTCCTCAATTGCCCTGAACCTTCTTCAAGATTCCCTCAAGAAACTGCTATCTACACAAATCCAGAATCCCCACTACCTACACTAGAGGAGATCCAAAGACATATTCATAGACTGAAAAACAACAAGGCATCCGGAGAAGATAATATCACTGCAGAACTACTTAAAAATCTTGGACCAAATTCCCTCAAAGAACTCACTCAAATCATCACAGACATTTGGCAGACAGAAAAACTACCAGAAGATTGGAAATGCGCCCTAATTCATCCACTGCATAAAAAGGGAGACATGGCAGATATAAACAACTATCGAGGAATCTCCCTTCTCCAAGTCACTTATAAAATCCTCTCAGCTTGTCTTCTTCAACGAACACAAGAACAACTCGAACACAGTATTGGTGAATACCAAGCTGGCTTTCGCCCTCACCGATCCTGTGCAGAACAAATTTTCAATTTGAAGACAACACTAAAATACAAAGCAGTCAGAAACAGTCCGATCATTTGTTCCTTTGTTGATTTCGCAAAGGCTTATGATTCAATCGATAGGCAATCTCTCTTTATTATCCTTGAGGAGCTAGGACTCGGTCCGAAAACCCTAAACCTTATCAAAGAAACGCTCACAAACACAACTTCTAAGATAAAATTGCTGGGTGAAATATCAGAGCCCTTCCTGATCAAAACCGGCGTCAGACAAGGTGACGGCGTGTCTCCACTCCTCTTCAACCTTGTCTTAGACAAAGTCATCCGAGAATGGGAAAAAGAACTGAAGAATCAAAATTACTGGAAGCCTATACAACTAGGAAGATCTAAAGATGGTATTAAAATTTCATGCTTGGCATATGCAGATGACGTGGCCATTCTAGCAGAAAACGAGACCACAACAATTAAACAGATAGACATTCTCAAAGAATGCGCCGAAAAAGTTGGGCTACAAATTTCCTTCCAAAAAACCAAATTCATCTGCTCAAAATTTGAAACTCAAAAACTGACTACAAAATATGGACAAATTGAGAGAGTTCCATTCTTTAAATACTTAGGCGAGGTCCTAGAACGCACAGGGGGAGAGAAAACTGCACAAAAAGTTCGACTGCAAAAACTGAAAAGAGCATACTGGAAAACCCACAACATCTACAATAAAAAGTGTCTCTCCATTCACTCAAAAATACGACACTACAATACAGTAATCAAGCCCGAAGCACTATATGCCAGCGAAACACTCACACTCCATAGAAAAGGCGACCTGGAAGGCATCCTGAAAGAGGAACGCAAAATTATCAGAAAGATTCTTGGCTCAAAAAGAACGGAAGATGGATACGGGTTACAGTCTCGGAAAACTACAGAAAAATTATCTAACCTCGCCGCAGACATCCGGAAAGGAAGACTAAAATTTTACGGTCATATCCACAGACTCCCAACACCCAGACTCTCCCACAAAATTTTAATATACATTGAAAAATTGAAAACCATACCCTGGATACAAGAAACCAAAACAGATCTAGCAAATGCACAAATAAATTCTTCAGAAGTTATAAACAGAAATGTATACAGGCAAAAAATCAATAGTTGGAAAGTACAACCCGAGAATGAAGTTTGCAAGAGACAGGGGACAAAATGGACAGAGGAAAGAAAGAGAATTCATGGGGAAAGAATGAGAGAAGTTTGGAGAATTAAAAAATTGAATCGGAAAAGCTTTGCGTGATCCGTATGGGTCCAATCGCACATAATAATAATAATAATAATATATATATATATATATATATATATATATATATATATATATATATAATAAAATAAAGTGTTTTTAATCAGATGCTAAAAGAGAATGTTTAATGCACTTAGTAAATACAATCCAACATGGTTTTATTAAAGTGTGTCAATCAATGCTTAAAACAAATTTTAAAAAATTAATTTTAACGTATTTTCACCCGGTGATGGGATAAATCTCACATATGGGGGAAAGGGGGAGGGTGGTTCGGACCACATCTCAGCAAGTGGTGGGAGGGGATACAAATTTTGAAGAAAACCCCTCACGTAATCAATCTCCTCAACCGAATTCAGGACAGTGACATGCTTTTGCAGGACGCCACAGCCGACACTTCCGGCATCCCAAAAAACGAGGCAAAATGAGGCGCGCTAGTGGGACTTGCAGCTGGCTTCGTATTTCACAACAGCAATGTGTAATAACTCGACGAAATGTTAAAATTACCGACAAAATAGAAACTACAGCAGAATTTTTTAGGCAGAGCACAATGTTTTTCTGATTCATAGCAGAGCTTAAAAATTTTTTTCAGAACCAGCGAAAATATGAAAACAAATAACGCTGTAGAGCATGGGGCAACACAGTTCAAAATGTGCATCGGCATATCAGAGCAGGCACTACCATCACGTCATCGGTCGAAGCCGACACATCTAGCAGGCTATCGCAAATTCAGATTAGATGAAAATTGCGATACTAGTGACACCTTCCGATGTCAGACGGCACGTTTTGACCAGTGACGGAGTCAACAAGCGTCAGGCGACGTAAAGAACATGGCGACTAACACATCACATCCGTAGCCATATTTTGAAAAATAAACAAAAGAGTCAGTTTTGGTTACGAAACTTACTTTCTTGGGAGAAGAATACTTCCGTATTCACAGATTATTAAGGGACACATTCATCAGAAAGAATACGAATAGAGTAAAGGTATTACAAAATGAATTCTGCAGTGGTAATGGAAACGAAGGAAACTTATTTTAATCTGAAGGTCCGGAAAGAAGAAATGGCTCTGGGCACTATGGGACTTAACATCTGAGGTCACCAGTCCCATAGAACTTAGAACTACTTAAACCTAACTAACCTAAGGACATCACGCACATCCATGCCCGAGGCAGGATTCGAACCCGCGACCGTAGGGGTGGCGGGGTTCCAGACTGTAGCGCCCAGAAAGAAGAAAACCACAGTGTCAAACTACTGGGACTAAAAATAGACTACAGACTCTCATGGGATGATCATATAAGCTCTCTAACAGGCAAACTTGCACGCGTGATATTCCTGCTGTATAAACTAAGATATTCTGCCAGTAAAAGTTGGTTGATGCTCTGCTACTATGCATTTTTTCAGTCTTCAGTCACAGATACAATATTGGACTCTGTTATGGGGTAATTCAACAGGCACAAACTGTGTATTCAAATGGAAAAAAAAGCAATTAGATGTATTCAGGGATTGATTGGGTCCTAGAGAAACCTGTAAGAAGAACTTCAGCCTATTAAACATAATGACCCTCCCAAGTCTCTATATGTATAACTGCTTAATATACGTAAAAGAAAATATACAACAATTTATACAGAGAGTCAATTTACATTTGCACAGCTCTAGAAACAACTGCATGCTTGATATACTGTACTCTATGTTGGCACAGACACACAACAATCGCAAACACATAAGTCTAAAGTTATATAACAAACTCGCACAATCAGTCAAAACCCTCACCCACTTTAAATTTAAGGAGGTATTAGACACATGGTTAAAAATAGAGCATGCTACTCAATTGAGGAATATCTTGGAAGTAATTTGGAAGGAATGTATAAAGAATGAAATAATGTAACTATCATTAAGTAAATGTGTAAAACTGTATAATTAATTCTTGAATGTAAACTACATAATGATTATTACTGAAATCTTCTGATTAATGAGAAGTTTATGTATTTATGTGTATATGTAAAATGTAAAAATTACTATCTACTAAAAATGAGTAGTAACAACTATACTTACATGAATATGTAAAATGTATTTTGATCATCGAAACCGGTAGGGCATAAGCATACAACTGTCTAGCTGACAGGACAAATATGCTTTTCTCAAAAAGTTTCTACGAGGGTTGGAACTTAAATAGTGGCCACTATTTATTCACAACCTGTACAAAAGAGTTACATGTTTGCACCTGTTACTGTCCTTCAAAGTACTCACCAGCGTTGTGTAGAACCCGTTGCCAGCGATGTGAAAGGCGTAGTATACCTTAGCAGAGCCTGTTCTGTTGATGGTGCGAATGGAGCAGTCTACTGCCTGTCGAATCTCTGGAACAGTTCTGAAGCGACTGCCACGAAGTGGTTCCTTCATCTTTGGAATCAAATCAAAGTCGCAAGGACTTAAGTAAGGGGAGTATGGTGGATGGTGCAGTACTTCCCAGTCCCATCGACCGACCAAAGCAGTCACAGCTTGCGCTGTACGCGCCCGAGCACTGCCGTGCAAAATGATGGGTGGCTTGCGTAGAAAGTGTCGCCGCTTCTTTCGGAAAGCTGCTCGCAGGTGATGCTCCAAAAACGAACAGTAATACGACTTAAGTCCTTGTGACTTCGATTTGATTCCGAAGATGAAGGAACCACTTCGTGGCATTCGCTTCAGAACTGTTCCAGAGATTCGACAGAGCCGGCCGTTGTGGCCGAGCGGTTCTAGGCGCTTCAGTCTGCAACCGCGCAGCCGCTACGGCAGGCTCGAATCCTGACTCGGGCATGGCTGTGTATGATATGCTTAGGTTATTTAGGTTTATGTAGTTCTAAGTTTAGGGGGCTGGTGACCTCAGATGTTAAGTCCCATAATGCTGAGAGCTATTTGAAGATTCGACAGGCAGTAGACCGCTCCATTCGCACCATCAATGGAACATGGTCTGCTAACGGTATACTACGCCTTCCACATCGCTGGCAACGGGTTCTACATAAGGCTGGTGACTATTTTGAAGGACAGAAACAGGTGCAAAAATGGTTCAAATGGCTCTGAACACTATGGGACTTAACATCTGAGGTCATCAGTCCCCTGGAACTTAGAACTACTTAAATCTAACTAACCTAAGGACATCACACACATCCATGCCCGAGGCAGGATTCGAACCTGCGACCGTAGCGGTGGCGCGGTTCTAGACTGAAGCGCCTAGAACCGCTTGGCCACACCGGCCGGCGTAACAGGTGCAAACATGTAACTCTTTCGATTGTGAATAAATAGTTGACACTATTTAAGTTCCAACCTTCGTATTTGGCTCGCAAATTTAAGCATAATTTTAATCCTTTTTTTAACTTTTCTCACTTACATGCTTACCGTCAAGAAAAACGGAATTACAGCGCTATTATGATTGTTGCAGTGTACTGGGAAGAGGTCTCGACCGGCCTCGGACGGCGCTTTATAGTGGTACCACATAAAAAATAGGCGCGTCCGATTATTTCACGCTTACTTCTCCACGTTTTAATGCGATTGATTTTTAAATTTTTAATTAGGAAAGAATTTATAACAATAATATGGTTCATAAAATTATGTAGAGAAACAACTTCGTTATTTGCTTACCTTGGAAGACCTAAAAATGGAATGCATCATCACATCATCCTCTTCCTCCTGTAAAGGGTTAGGAACATAAGAACTGAAAATGGATGGCCGTGAATGTAACTGCGTTTTCTTCATGCTACTGAGCATCAGCAGTTTTTTTTTTTTTTTTTTTTTTTTTTTTTTGCATGAGCTGCTGCTCCTCACACACTGGCTAGCAAGCAAACATCCATTCAATGTGGAAGTAGCGAACCTATTCGTATTTTTCACTTTTATAAGATTCATCATACTAAAAACTCCTTCGCAGTCAGCACTTGAATATGTAATGGATAAACACGATAGTGCGAACTCTGGTGGGGCTAGGAACTCTCTCTGCCGGCCGGAGTGGCCGTGCGGTTCTAGGCGCTACAGTCTGGAGCCGAGCGACCGCTACGGTCGCAGGTTCGAATCCTGCCTCGGGCATGGATGTGTGTGATGTCCCTAGGTTAGTTAGGTTTAATTAGTTCTAAGTTCTAGGCGACTGATGACCTCAGAAGTTAAGTCGCATAGTGCTCAGAGCCATTTGAACCATTTTTGAACTCTCTCTCGCCAAATAAAGTTCTCATGTTGAGTACGATCCCCCAAAATACGTCAACTTCTGAAAAGTTCTTAACATTTTCGTCTATTTTTACGATAGGAAGTTTCTTCCAGTCATCATCGATTTGTTGTATATGCTTATTATCATCTCTACTTTTGACATAACAGGTATAAGACAGGGAGCTTTTCTCTTTCTTTGTTTGAAAGAGTCCTTTTAGGCGTCAAAACTGCAAGCAGTGGCAATAAATCATCATCATTTCAGTTCTGGACATCCCACCTGCATGAAATCCCTACATTTGCGATAAAAGTATTTCACGGAATCCCATTGATTATACAGCGTCTATCAAAAAGAACCATCCGATTTTTAAAAAATTGTAGCTATTGTGTTATTTGAGATATGTGCGTGAACAACGTACTGTTGAAAAGAGCAAACTCTCGAGTTTTACATGGCTCCCGCTAGGCAGCATCAGTGAGCGCCCACTTCAGCTCTAGTAAAAATGGTGTCGGGACAACAGAAAGCGTTTTGTGCGCTACGTTTTGCGCATTGCGGGTCAGTAATAACTGTTGAGCGTGACTTTCGTACTAGGTACGGTGTGGATCCTCCTACAGACGATAGCATGAGCAATTCCGGGAAACAGGTTGTTTGTGTAAAGGCAAATCGCCGGGCCGTCCCCGAGTGTCTGCCACAGACGAACTCATCCGCCATAGTTTCACAAGGAGTCCGCAGAAATCCGTTCGCCGTGCAACTCGACAGCTTAACATGTCCGTCTGGCGTGTGTTGCGTCGACGTTTACACATGAAACCATACAAAATTCAGCTACTGCAAGCTCTTCGTGAAGGTGCCAAACAACAACGTGTGGAGTTCTGTGATGCTGATCTTGGCCAGATGGAGAATGACAGTTTTCTTCCACGCTTAGTGTTTAAGTGACGAGGCAACATTCCAATTAAATGGAAGGGTGAACCCTCATAATATGAGAATATGGGGTACAGAACAACCACATGAAGTTGTACAACACGAGTGGTAATCTGTTTTGTGCAGCTTCACGGGAAACGGTGTATGGTCCATTTTTCTTTACCGAGAACACTGTTACAGGAAGCACATATCTCGATATTCTTGAGAACTTCCTTTTCCCGCAGTTGGAGACTGATTCGAACGACGCCATTTACCCACAGGATGGGGCAGCGCCACACTGGCGTCTGGAAGTGCGAGAATTTTTAAATCAAAGGATTACTGAACGATGGATCGGTCGCACTGGACCAAATGATTCAGCCTTACATTACTGGCCTCCAAGGTCACCTGACCTGACTGTATGTGATTATTATTTGTGGGGGTTTATAAAAGACTGTTTCTGTGCCTCCGTTACCGACAGCAGTGAATGAACTGAGACATCACATAACAGCAGCTGTGGAAGATGTAACTCAAGACATGATCGTTGTAGTGTAGGAACAGCTTGAAGTATACCGTGCATCTCAAGGGGGCCATACTGAACAATTTGAAAAGGTACGAAAAAAATCTTTTTGAGTTTACCGTTCATTGGTTTCTGAATTGATCTTCAATTCCTAAATTCATTTGGCTGTCAGGAAGAAACTTTGCCCTGCTGTTAGGGGTCAGTGTCAGTTTATTGGTTAGAGCATACGCCCCACCCATGTAGCAAAGCAACATTTCCTTGTACCCTTCTACCATCTGTTCATGTAAGTCAATAATAACAACTTTACCACTCTGGAAATACTTGTTTAAATCTGTGAATTTCGGTAAAATGTCGGCCAAAACTAATAAAATATTTTTTTAAAAATTGTCACTGAGTGATCGGTGAGTTTCTTCTGCCGCAGTCAGCCTCTCCTCTAGTTCTTTAAAATCAAAACTTATTGTTCTAAAATTATGACTACAAAGGCCCGCAAAGATAGCCATCTTGTCTGTGATGGATGCAACAATTTATGAATTTTGATATCTAGAATCCTTGAACTTCATGCAGTTGTGTCTCTCTACTTGCACTTGCCTTAAAATGGTTGTGAATGTTCCTAGCTAGGTCATCACAAAGTCAGGAAAGACATTTACAAGCTTCACTGGCACACATGTGAAGCGAGTGACACATACATTTGAGAATAATTAGTCCTTGATGTTTTTCAGGTTACCTAGTAGCAACAGAGTTCCTTGACCGCATCATAGAATTATAACCATCAGATGCAAACCATGTAACATTGTTTGCAGCAACATTGCACTCATAAAATGAAAGTATTGAATTAGAATAAACTGTTTACTTGTTGCACCTTCATTTACCTTATCATATTTTCCCTGCTTAAAAATTTCACAAAGACTGAAAAATTTACTCTCAATTTTATTTGTGTCTTTATCAAAATATCTAACTACGACACACGGCGTCTGTTGACTCATCAGTAAAAACGCTGAATGTTTTATGTCCCAGTTTTTCTGCAAGTTCATTCTTATGGCTCTCTACTATCACATTCTTTACGATGTTGGAACATCTGGTGCAACGCAAATGTATAGCGTCGGCGGGTTTAGAATCAGGAAAGCAACTTTTAACTATGCCCTCCAGTTGATCTACAACAATAAAACGATGATTGTGTTCTGCCACGAATTCTGCCGATTTCTTTTTCAGTAATGTGAGCCTGATTATTTAAAGACGCATCAGTTGTAGCTCATTTCACAAATGTTCTCAAAATTTTATGGCTCTTAGATGGCACCACCTTCACTTTTTTGAGAATATTTTCACTTTTAGGATTTTTTTTAACACATTCCAATCCAGACACTAAAGTTACATTACGGATTCTACATTTAACCCTTTCAGAGTTCGATTCATCAGTAAACATGAAACTTTAAATTCAGGATTAGTTTCCCAGATTTTTTTATATTTTTGTTTTCGCCTCTTACATTTAAACATGCCCGCTGTAGATTACTTTGGAGTACTAGGACCACTATCACTGTCTTCTGTTCCCACTGATAAAATTTTGCACTACTTAAACCTTATAAATCACTCATTATCATAACCTGAGCCAACAAGTTAACTGTAATCGTTTTCTCTTACGCATGAGCATTGCGCAGGATGCAAAGCAGTCGGTACGGTGAATTCCTGACTAATGAAGCTGCTGCGTGATAAGATTGGGGAATCCCCCGGATGGATATTGGGGAATCCTCCAGCTGGGCAGAATGGTATGTAGCCTGATAAAAATCGTATTTGTGAAATAAACTGTAAAAAATTTTAAAAAACATAAAAAATAAAATAATAAAAAAGATGAAATCTGAACAATAGTAAGCGTTTCAAAAGATCGTACAACAGACGCCCGAGCAGAAGGGTGGATCGTGTGTTCGTGCACGACCTTAAATTATCGTCGTATACGTACGATCGAGACCTTAGTTCTACGCAGCCGGTGACAGCAGCGGACAGACGACATGTTTCGAAAGAATATTGTCACAACGTCCAAAATCATAACAAATGGTTCAAATGGCTCTGAGCACTATGGGACTCAACTGCTGTGGTCATAAGTCCCCTAGAACTTAGAACTACTTAAACCTAACTACCTAAGGACATCACACACATTCATGCCCGAGGCAGGATTCGAACCTGCGACCGTAGTGGTCGTGCGGTTCCAGACTGTAGCGCCTTAAACCGCTCGGCCATCCCGGCCGGCAAAATCATAACAGGTATGAAAGAAACAGTCAAATATTTCGTCGATCAAGATTATAAATTTAATTGAACTTGTGCTAACAATAACCTCGTAATTCGCGACACATTCGCAAGAAAACATGACATTCGGGAAAAAAACAGTAAAATGTTTGTGACAAGATTATAAATTCAATTATTGCTCGTTTCGCTAGTAGCAATTGAAGCCACAACTTCGTAATTCGCGACATATTTGGAAAAAACAGTTAAATATATGCGGCAACAAAGATTATTAATGTAATTTTTGCGAATGCAGCTCACATTCCAACATAACATTGGCGTCGAGCTTAAGGCACAGATCAGTCTCTCACCAGAACCTGGTATTTTAGCTTTCACATTCGATGACATAACCAACTCACAAACTTTCACATGTCAACCTAACCGAGACCTTGCGCTATGCTACATAGCAATCTGCCACCACAACTACGTCTTTTGGCTTTCTACATCTTCATCTACATCTACATTGATACTCCGCAAGCCACCCAACGGTGTGTGGCGGAGGGCACTTTACGTGCCACTGTCATTACCTCCCTTTCCTGTTCCAGTCGCGTATGGTTCGCGGGAAGAACGACTGTCTGAAAGCCTCCGTGCGCGCTCTAATCTCTCTAATTTTACATTCGTGATCTCCTCGGGAGGTATAAGTAGGGGGAAGCAATATATTCGATACCTCATCCAGAAACGCACCCTCTCGAAACCTGGCGAGCAAGCTACACCGCGATGCAGAGCGCCTCTCTTGCAGAGTCTGCCACTTGAGTTTATTAAACATCTCCGTAACGCTATCACGGTTACCAAATAACCCGGTGACAAAACGCGCCGCTCTTCTTTGGATCTTCTCTATCTTCTGTGTCAACCCGACCTGGTACGGATCCCACACTGATGAGCAATACTCAAGTATAGGTCGAACGAGTGTTTTGTAAGCCGCCTCCTTTGTTGATGGACTACATTTTCTAAGCACTCTCCCAATGAATCTCAACCTGGTACCCGCCTTACCAACAATTAATTTTACATGATCATTCCACTTCAAATCGTTCCGTACGCACACTCCCAGATATTTTACAGAAGTAACTGCTACCAGTGTTTGTCCCGCTATCATATAATCATACAATAAAGGATCCTTCTTTCTATGTATTCGCAATACATTACATTTGCCTATGTTAAGGGTCAGTTGCCACTCCCTGCACCAAGTGCCTATCCGCTGCAGATCTTCCTGCATTTCGCTACAATTTTCTAATGCAGCAACTTCTCTGTATACTACAGCATCATCCGCGAAAAGCCGCATGGAACTTCCGACACTATCTACTAGGTCATTTATATATATTGTGAAAAGCAATGGTCCCATAACACTCCCCTGTGGCACGCCAGAGGTTACTTTAACGTCTGTAGACGTCTCTCCATTGATAACAACATGCTGTGTTCTGTTTGCTAAAAACTCTTCAATCCAGCCACACAGCTGGTCTGATATTCCGTAGGCTCTTACTTTGTTTATCAGGCGACAGTGCGGAACTGTATCGAACGCCTTCCGGAAGTCAAGAAAAATAGCATCTACTTGGGAGCCTGTATCTAATATTTTCTGGGTCTCATGAACAAATAAGGCCAGTTGGGTCTCAGACGATCGCTGTTTCCGGAATCCATGTTGATTCCTACATAGTAGATTCTGGGTTTCCAGAAATGACATGATACGCGAGCAAAAAACATGTTCTAAAATTCTACAAGAGATCGACGTAAGAGATATAGGTCTATAGTTTTGCGCATCTGCTCGACGACCCTTCTTGAAGACTGGGACTATCTGTGCTCTTTTCCAATCATTTGGAACCCTCCGTTCCTCTAGAGACTTGCGGTACACGGCTGTTAGAAGGGGGGCAAGTTCTTTCGCGTACTCTGTGTAGAATCGAATTGGTATCCCGTCAGGTCCAGTGGACTTTCCTCTATTGAGTGATTCCAGTTGCTTTTCTATTCCTTGGACACTTATTTCGATGTCAGCCATTTTTTCGTTTCTGCGAGGATTTAGAGAAGGAACTGCAGTGCGGTCTTCCTCTGTGAAACAGCTTTGGAAAAAGGTGTTTAGTATTTCAGCTTTACGCGTGTCATCCTCTGTTTCAATGCCATCATCATCCCGTAGTGTCTGGATATGCTGTTTCGAGCCACTTACTGATTTAACGTAAGACCAGAACTTCCTAGGATTTTCTGTCAAGTCGGTACATAGAATTTTACTTTCGAATTCAATGAACGCTTCACGCATAGCCCTCCTTACGCTAACTTTGACATCGTTTAGCTTCTGTTTGTCTGAGAGGCTTTGGCTGCGTTTAAACTTGGAGTGGAGCTCTCTTTGCTTTCGCAGTAGTTTCCTAACTTTGTTGTTGTACCACGGTGGATTTTTCCCGTCCCTCACAGTTTTACTCGGCACGTACCTGTCTAAAACGCATTTTACGATTGCCTTGAACTTTTTCCATAAGTCAAGTCAAAGACAAGTCAATGATAAACTCCCATGTGGCATAAGATAAGAACCCTCACCAGAGATAATAATCTCTGAAACAGGTATAGTACGGTAAGCCAAGATTTCACGAGTCTCAAAGGACTCCAAACCAGCTCTCCCTGCACTGTTACATGCAACAAAAGCAACAGTAATCCAACCATTACCCAAGCTGGAAGAGGTAGTACTTTTCATCAAAGAAAAATTAAATCTCGCGCCACAAAATAAGGTAGGCCCATTTAAAAGAACAAATTGAGCAGTTTTACCTACGCCCCTAACAACATTCTTCCCCTTACCTGTAGATGCAGCAGCACCAAGAGTGCCGTCCACATTTACAAGTGTTTTGTATACGAGCAATCTTCGCCAACTTTACATCCAAACTGCCCCATTCGAACCTAAACACAACATTGTAATTCGTGACGTACTCGGGGAAACAATCAAAAATTCGTGACAATCAAGACCGTAAATTTAATTACAGCTCATTTCACTCGCAGCAATTGAAGCTATGCCATTAGGTCGCAACAAAAAAATACCGTCAAATTTTAATGACAATAACGAAAGAACGGAATTGTTTAAATTTCACCTCTATTTGGTTACCTGAAAGTACCATCGCACTGGTTACGCGAAGCTGACGCGTGACCAGTCTATGACCAGTAGAGAAACACTGCCACTCTGTAAAGTATCGGACAGGGTGGCGGCAGAAATGAGAAAACTGAGTTTGATAAACGTCGTACGGAGTACAAGAAATTATGTGGCGGCATAATGGAATATGCTGTAAAGAACGTCATATGAAATAGAATGTTCCTTAAAATGGAAATTGTGCTCTGAGGAATCTGCGTAACCACAATCTTGGAAACTGGGACTTTTGTAAAATGCAAGACAAAGTTTTCGGAACCAACACTAGGCCACGCTACAGACCAGTCCGTCACCACAACCAGTTTTCCTGTTGTCAGATTCATTGGCATCGCTTACTCACAACCAAACTATAATACTGTAATATGACACAACATCCCCAGAAATCTTGTCACATTCCGAGCCGAGAAACATACAAACAAGAAATGAATACGAAAACTGTAATCAACTTATAATCCATAATAGCCAGATCAATAATTGCCTCTCTCGTGCTACCCATGTCGAAAACAAAAGTTACCAATTCATATATTGCGGCGAAACAAATCATTAGATTCAGCAATTCTCATTGGCTGCTTTATACTACCAACCGACTGGTTACGGCCAAGGGAAAGGAACTGTCAACAACAGCACACAGCATCGATAAGGGGCTCCGGAGAGGGTGGAAAATTTATTCATGTAACAGGCACTTTTTATCAAAACTATTGGGAATAAAAATTTGAAAAAAAAAATTACTTACATTTCTAGCTACTTCAAGCAATGGATTTCTAAAAGTATTGGTCAGTTTTAAGATTATAATTATTTTTGTAAAAAGTTGACATAAGGAAACTATCCACACTTTTCTATGTACGTAAGGCTCTAATTTCTCTGGGATTTAAAAACTAAGAAAATCCTTGTGTTAAAAGAAGCACAATACCCCAGTGAGTATATCCTATAATTTTGAACGAATTCTGGCTAGTAGAAAAAAACAGCATCGGCGGACAACGCAGCTGATGCCGCAAGTAAAATTTAACCGTACACGGTCATGCCCGCAAAGTGTTTTGTTTAAATGGATGAATAAACCAGACATAAGGCAGTAATATGTGTGTGTTATACAATGAGGTGACAGAAGTCACGTCGTAGCGAAATGCACGTAATCACATGGCGATAATATCGCGTACACAAGGTGCACTGGCGGTGCGGTGATTTGTATTGAGCCGATCCACGTGAAAAGGTTTGCGACGTGATTATGCACCCACGACGGGAATTAACAGACTTTGAACGCGGAATGGTACCAGGAGACCTATAAGACGTTCCATTTCGTAGATTTGTCATTGGCTAAAAGACAAGGAGCTCTGGCTGAAATAACCGCAGAAATCAATGTGGGACGTACGATGAAAGTATCTGTTAGGCCAGTGTGGCAAAATTTAGCTTTAACCTTCACGCGCTCGCGCGGGCGGTGAAGTGACCGCCTTTTTGCAATTTCGCGCCATACCTACTCCACAAAGGTAACGAGGCGGCGGGAGGGACATGTATTCTCTAGTTGAACCTTTTTCCGACAGAAGCTGCTCAAAGTTGGCCCAAGTCGCACCTCTCTGCCTCTCAGGACAAGTTCAAATAGGTCCGAACACGTTCGGGGGTCAGTTTACCGCCTTGCGAGCGCTTACGAGACTTTGTTCTACTCGTCTACTTCGGAATGTAAGTATTTCTTTTTGTAATTCCCCTATAATTCCTAAATTTTATAGACTCTTCCAATTCTCTAGTGAATGTGCATGTGCTCCAGAATTTCAACATCAAGAAGAACACAAAGGCGGCCTGCATGTATATTTTTCCGCTTACTTGACTTGGCAGCAATAAATTCGTTACGCATTTTTTATTTCAACACAGGTAATATGAAAGAAAAAACGAGAAGACAATTCTTACATGCGTTATCTTTGGAACTGATGAGCGAAAACCTGAAAGAAAGAGCTAAATTGAAGCATTTACCAAAAGATTTGTTAGTATTTTTGGAAAATTACAGAGAGAGTGACGTAGTTTATCCAGCTGTATCAACCCCTACAAGGAGAGGAATATGTTATTTGTATGGCTCAAAAAAGAATATAAAAGCGAGAATGTGGAAGAAACGTCTCTCTACGACATTCAACCACGACAGTTACGTGCAATAATTGTCAGCCTCAAAACTGAAATGAAATGGATACAGACTGATCAGCATTTTTCATCTGACAGAAATGTTTGTGACGTTTTCAATCAAAAATTCTTTTTTCAAAGCAAAATTAGCTTTTCTTGTGACGAGTTAAGACAGTGAATAATTTAGTCTTAAGTATTACATTATATAGTCCCAAAATATTACAACTAAAAAAAAATGTTCTTATATTTCATTTGGGTATTTGGCTTCCTTTTTGTATTCCATTGTATATTTTTTGTTAAATAAATAATTTTGATTACAAATGTGTTTGCAATATTGTGTGAGATATCCTATGTCGATATTTTGTGGAAATATGACCTTTAAAAGGGGAAAACCTCAAGAGATCGATGAAAACTCTCGGGGGTCTGCCGACCGCCCGCGCGAGCGGTCGCGTGACTATTTCTAGCGCGACCGCATGAAGGTTAACGGGCTACGGCAACAGGCGACCGGCGCGAGTGCCTTTGCTAACAACACGACACCGCCTGCAGCGCCTCTCCTGTGGTCGGCCGCCAGGACAACTGGAAAACGTAGCCTGGTCAGCTGAGTTCCGATTTCAGTCGGTGAGAGCTGATGGTGGGGTTCGAGTGTGGCGCAGACACCACGAAAGCACGGATGCAAGTTGTCAACGAGGCACTGTGCAAGCTGGTGGTGGCTCCATAATGATGTGGGTTGTGTTTACACGGTATGGACTGGGTCCTCTGGTCCAGCTGAACTAGTCATTAACTAGAAATGTTTATGTTCGGCTACTTGGAGACCAACAACGATTATGAATGACAAAGTGCCGTGTCACCAGCCCCAATTGTTCACGATTGGTTTGAAGAACCTTCTGGACAATTTGATCCTCGAGGCCGCCTAGGATGAATACCGTAGAACATTTATGAGACATAATGGAGGAGCCAGTGCGTGCACACTTTCGCAATTATGGTCGGCTGTAAAGGTAGCACTGCTCAGTATTTCTGCAGGGGACTTCCAACGACTTGTCGAGTAGTGCAGCACACGACACGATGTTACAAGCAGCAGGTATTTTCTGTGATTTGTCAAAGGCATTCGATTGTGTGAACCACAACATCCTTTTAAATAATTAGAATTCTATGGTGTCACGGGCAGTGCTGCAAAATGGTTCGAAAGTCATACCTCGCTAACAGGAAACAAAGGGTGTCAGTGCAAGGGACTAGTGAATTAAGTCATCAGTCATCATCAGAGTGGGAAGAAATTACATGTGGTATCCCACAAGGATCCATCTTAGGACCATTGCTTTTTCTTGTGTACATTAATGATCTCTCATCAGTTACACTGCCAGAAGCAGAGTTAGTTTTGTTTGCAGATGGCACAAGTATTGCAATAAATAGTATGTCGAGTGTAGTTCTAGAAAGATCTGCTAATGATATTTTTGTGGATATTAATAAATGGTTTAAAGCCAACTCACTGACATTAAATTTCGAAAAGACTCACTATATGCAGTTCAGAACCTGTAAGAGGTCTCCACTCAGCATATACATAAAGTATGAAGAAGAGCAGATAGAAGGGGTTGAGTCTTAAATTCCTGGGATTACAACTTGATAATAAATTTAGTTGGGAGGAGCACACCACAGAACTGCAGAAAGGACTTAACAAATCTGTATTTGCAATTCGAGTGTTAGCAGACATAGGCGACATAAAAATGAAAAAGCTTGCATACTTTGCCTACTTTCATTCCATAATGTCATATAGTATAATATTTTGGGGTAACTCTTCAAGTCAAACAAAAGTTTTCAGAGTCCAAAAGCGTGTAATAAGTATTATTTGTGGAGTAAATTCACGGACGTCCTGTAGAAACCTCTTCAAAGAACTGGGTATACTAACTACTGCCTCTCAGTATATTTACTCCTTAATGAAATTTGTCCTAAATAATATATCTCTTTTTCCAACAAGCAGCTCAGTTCATACATACAATACCACGAACAAAAATGATCTGCACAAGGACTTAAAAGCGCTTACTTTAGTTCAAAAAGGGGTCCACTACTCAGGAACCCTCATCTTCAATAATTTGCCAGCAAACATAAAAAATTTAGTTACAAATAAAGATCAGTTTAAAAGGAGCCTGAAAGACTTACTAGTGGCCAACTCCTTCTACTCCATTGACGAATTTTTTAATAGAAACAAATGATGTATTATATGTATATATTCATACTATCCTACTCCATTGACGAATTTTTTAATAGAAACGAATGATGTATATATATTCATACTATTAGTATTGTTATTTCAGCTTTTTATATAAAAAATACAAAAGTTGACATGTTCCACATCCACGAGGATCTCCTCAGCACGGATCTATGGAACGAAAAACTAATCTAATCTAATGTAATGTAATCTAGGAGGTACCCCGCGACTGACCTGTGCGCGCTTGACGCGGGTCCTGGCCTCGCCGCCGCCCTCCTCGGCCAGCAGCTGCCAGTCCAGGCCGGCCGCCTGCCGCTTGGCGACGCGCGCCTCCCCCTCCGCCCCCGCCTCCGCCTCCAGCTGCAGCTCGCTGTCCGGCACGCCCCCGCCGGCCAGCAGTCCCAGCACGGCGCGCTCGCTGCGGCCTCCGCCCCCGCGCAGCACGCGGGTCGGCGACCACTCCAGGCTGGGGTCCACCTCTTCGGCCGTAGCGTACATCGCGCACACCGCCACCACCAGACAAACGGCTCCAGTAGCCGACATCGTCCTTTCTTTTCCCGTTCTTTTCTACTCGGTCCGAGTCCAGGGAACGTATACGCCAAAGGATAAGCCGAATCTCTGTATTCAACTGTCACCGTTGCTCTTAGACCACAGATATTCGTGGACCGCTCACTCCCTTTATCTCTGCCGAGTCGAACACAGAGGCAGTGAAAAAGCGGGTCAACTAGCAAAGCACTCTACGGACAAGCTTCCCGATACAGAATATGGACAACTTATTCGAAAAAGGGCATTCGAATCCTGGCAGGAAGAATGGGCCAAATTACAGGACTATGCGCAAATACAACCACGAATTCCGAAGCGACCTTGATTTCAGAACGTTTATTGAGCCCGACTAGCAACAACCGCATTGAGTAATGCTCAATCTTGGGACATTCCGAGAGCATTTATAGCGACTGCATATAAACCACACACCAGCCTGTCATTGTGACGATACTACTCGGGGAGATACAAACCGTATATTATTTCAGTGCAGAAAAGATAATGAGGCAAGGAACAAATTCGTAGCATTCGTCATCAAGAATAAAATCCCGCAACCAATGTCAGTGAAGTCATTGCTATATTATCCCAACATTAAAACCTTAAGGAGATAATCGAACTCATGCGTAATTGACGGATTACGACATAAAGATTGATAGTAAACTATAAGGGGCAGTAAAAGCGAAGGAACACCAAAAGAAGTGGTGGATATTTAGTGAGAAAGAAGTCATTATTATTGCGCAGCAATGACTGAATGGTGTCTGACAGAAAAGAAGATAGGAATATTTGCGAGTACTGCGGCTGTCTAATTTATGCCGCCCATCTTCGTAATGGTGTCTTGGAAAATAGCAGTTCTTATTCCACAACCTTAGTCACGGTGCTTCTTATTGATCCTCAGTTCAAGAAGAATTTGCGGTGCAACATAACAGTAATCATAATAGCCGCTGTGACGTCATTTGGTGCGCAGTTTGAGCTGCATTTTGTAGCGTAGTTTGTTGTCATATTATCGTTGGTTTATTTTTGTCTGTGCTGTGTATCAGAAACCAAATACTGTCTCTTCTGTCTCCGAGGAAATTATATTATTTAATGGAGTTATCAGTCTTTCTTTACGACATCTTCCGTTTTATTTTCTTTTTTTTTTTTTTTAATTCTTAGTGTTTAACTTGACCCCCACCGCAGCTATTGTGCTGTATTTTACGACTTTCATTTCCTTCACCATAAATTGTTCAGATTCTTTTCTTTTTGTAGTAACTGTTTTGATTTACTCATGGTACACACGTTATTACTAATTATTCATCACAGTCTGCGCCTAATATGTATGTCTAATAGAATTTTTTCCAACACGAGCTTCGATTTCTTGAGGTAAACAGTTCTTTTTTGATAACTATTTCGATTTACTACTGCAAGTAAATACATATTCGAAACGGCGCATCGCAGTTTCCACCTCGGCTACCATTTACTTACGATAAATAATTTTTTTAGACCGAACTGTGCGTAGCTATGTCTGTTACATCTATAGAACTACTTGTTACAATACGCACTTCTTTATCTTATCCTCTTATTTATACGTTATTGGTCGTAATAGCCGTAGTTCGATTAATTTTCCCACCAATTTACCACATTCTCGAAATCGGAATCGGAACGTTATAGTTTGCGTGTTGTTTAAGACGTTGTCGCATATTCACTATATAGTCACAGGTCAAAGTCGGGTTTTAGTATCGCAATTCCCTCTTCATCCGATTTTCATATAAACTGAATTTAATTTCAGTCACATGTCGATAACAGCGCAAATTAAATGCACCTTATTCTTCAGTTTGTTACGTAGATTTTTCTTGCGTTTTTCTCCGAATTGGTGGCTTCCACTTATTTTACGTGCTAAATCCAGTGGAAAATGAAAGGCTGGTGGCACAGAATCTGGCTTCAATTTCCTTCCGAACCAGAGACGTCCACGTGAAAACATTCAACCAAAAAATAAAAAACGACGCACCATGAAACATATATGCATATGGGACAGAAATTAGTAGATGTGATCTACATGTACAGACAAAAAATGGTTTCAGTTTCAGAAAAATTGGACGATTTATTCAAGAAAAAGAGCTTCACAAACTGATCACGTCAGTAACGCGTTGGCTCACCTCTGGTCCTTATGCTAGCAGCTTGACATTGATTGACAGAGTAGTTGCATGTGTTGCTGATGGACATTGTGCCAAATCCTGCCCAATTGGCGCGTTACATCGTCAAAATCCCAAGCTGGTTGGAGGGCCGTGCCCACAATTCCCCATACGTCTTCAGTTGAGATGAGATCTGGCGACCTCGCTGGCCGAGATAGGGTTTGGCAAGCATGAAGACAAGCAGTAGAAACTCTCGCCGTGTGCAGCCGGGGATTATCTTACTGAAATGTACGCTCAGCACCGCAGTGGGATGCCAACCTGATTGTCGCCCGACATACGGCCCGACAGTGAGGTCTGATGGTCTGGAGCGCCATTTCGTTTCATAGCAGGACCCCTTTGACTGTCATCCGGGGCATTCTTCTGGCACTGCGGTACGTCGACGATTCTGTGGCCCGTTTTGTTGCTCTTCGTGACATCCCGTCCTGGGCTAACATTTCACCAAGATAATTCCCACCCATACACGGCGAGAGTTTCTACTGCTTGCCTTCGTACTTGCAACATCCGACCTTGGCCAGCAAGGTCACCGGATCTCTCCTCAACTGAGAACGTGAGGAGAATTATGGACAGGGCCCTCCAACTAGCTCTGGAATTTGATGATGTAATGCGCCAGTTGGACAGAATTTGGCACGACACCCCTCAGTAGGACATACAGCAACTCTGTCAATCAGTGTCAAGCCGAATAACTGCTTGCATAAGGGCCAGAGGTGAATCAATGTGTTATTGACTTGCTCAGTTTGTGAAACTCTTTCTCTTTAACAAATCGTGCAATTTTTCTGAAACTTTAATCATTTTTTTGTCTTTACATGTAGATAACAGCTACCAATTTCTGTCCCATACGGATAATTTGTTCGTTATGCGTCCTTTTTTTTTCATGTAACTTTGTGGGACTTAAAATTTTTCCTTATCAAGGCAAAGGCCTCGTCCTTCCATCTGTGGCTAATGGCTCTGAGCACTATGGGACTTAACATCTGTGCTACTTCCATCTGTGTGAAAACAGTTACATAAAAATAATTTGAAAGTTCTTCGTACGAACAGATAAAAAGGAAAGAGTATGAAATTAATATCACATCGTCCCCCTTCTCTCCGTCCATCTCCTGTGTCCCTCCATTCTCTGTATGCCTCTTCTTCCACCCTCTCTTTGACCTTGACCCATATTTACATTGTTATTGCAAACAAAACTATGGCTGGGAACTGAAATTGCTTAAAATGAATGGATAAATTGATAAACTGCTTAAAATGAATGTATAAATTGACTAGGATCATTGTATACAGGGTATGAGATAGTCCTCTCCAGCTGTTGCATAGTTTTAGCCTGCAGACAATAGGATTACCAAGTTTTGGACTGTTCAGATTCTCCAGCTGTATTGTAATCATTAGCTGATAAGCCATAAATACAATTTTCGTGTTCTATGTTGAAACCAACTCTGATGAAGGAAACAAAACAATACATTACTGTATATACAATTTTTGTTTAAAATTATGTACAAGCAGACATAATATACGTGGGAGAAACAGTTTGTCTGACGGTTTAAATGCCCTATTATTGTAGGTCACACTGAGAGTGAGAAAGAAAATGAAATTGCATATTTTCAGAGCATAGCATTTCCTTTCTTGCAGTTAGTTTTGACAGAAAATTTGTATATTATTGTTTAAAAATATACATACCCCACGTATGTCTGAATGTTTGGAAACAATGTTTCCTGTTTATATTACTAGTGAATCTGGCAATGCTTTGCAGTTGCTAAATGTCTATGGAAACTCTCCTTTTCCCCCTATCTCTGTCTATCTCCTCCTCCTCCTCCTCCTCCTCCTCCTCCTCCTCCTCCCCTCTCTCTCTCTTTCACCCACCTCCTCCTGCTCATTTCCTCCTTCCCCCCACCTCCTACTCTGCCCCCTCTTTCTGTCAGTCTCCTCCTTCCCACTCTCTATGTCCATTTTAACCCCCGCCCCATCTCCTCCTTCTATTCCCCCTCTCACTGACATTAAGGGATGTTTATTGTGCCAACAAAAAGGCGGTGGCAATTGAAGTCGTTTAAGCTGAGAGATCAAGTTCACGTAGGAAGAATTGCGGCACTGTTTCCATCAGTGGAAAATTTGCACAGAGGATTCTAGGAATAGAGGAGGGAAGTACATTGACAGTGAGGTAACTAAATATGTAAGTTTTTCAAATAAAATATTTTACAGCAATAGTCCTGTTATTTTATAGCCACATCTCATAAAAATCCGTTTCAACTGAACTGTGCTATACACACTCACAGTACAGGAAACAAAAATAATTTTCATATTGACTTTGCCTCCTCGTCCTCATACCAGAACAGAGTTATGTTCTATCATGATGAGTTACGCATCAGGCTCCCAGACAACAGAAAGCAAGAAACCGGGAATCTCCACCAATTAAAAAATAAAAACTTGCCCCATTATCCACTCTTTCTGCAACATATCTGAAATCTGTTGAGGAACTAATAGCTCTGATAGCTACATTGTTCATTATAGAGCAGCATAACAAGTGGCAATGTACTGCGAGCAGAACTCAGCAAACAGGTGGAGTATTCTCTTCAAAAAATAGAATGGTAATTAGTACAGTAAATATTAAGCCTAACTAGTAGGACATAAATAGCATTCATTTAGCAAAACTGAGGAGGTACCACAGCTTTTTTCAAACTGACAACTTTCTTTTTTATTTACTCAATTAAATTTATCTGCCACAGACTCAAATACCATTAAGTGATACTGTATTGTCAGTGTTGCATACTCATTAAATGTCCACAATTTGCTAGTGTCGTGTTAACATATACCTCAACTCGTTCCACATTCCCAAATGTTATCTTTCATAGCAGTACCTATGAGACACAATGATCTGATCAAATGAACATCACTCTTCCAGCTATTGTCAGTTTTCCAACCTCAGAGCTGCTGCTTCACATTCCTCAATGACCTTGTATAATAACATAGTGAGAAGAAATTATTTGAGGATTACTTTGGACAGAAAGCCTCATTATTTACAGTTTAATACTGATTGTTTTGCACAAATAGTTTTGTGGACATTCCATACTGAATGAGAAGGCTGTTAGTGGCACCTAAGTTAGTGTTGAGTGAGTTACCAATGAGACCGGAACTAAAATTGTGGGTCCCAAAACAAATCAGAAATGCTTAACTTCATTTTCAAATGTGCCTTTACAAAGGAAAACCCAAGGGTATTGGCCCAAATCAATTCTCATACCACTGAAAGGTGAACAAAGTAGATTTAGCATCAGGAAACAGCTAAAACAGTGAAAACTGAACAAAGCTCCAGGTAATGATGGAACTCGCAACAGATTGTATACTGAATTTGCAGCTGAGTTATTCCCTATTTCAGCTATAATCTTCCATAGATCCCTTCAACAACAAACATGTGCATAGTAGCTTCAAGAAAGTACAGATGACGCCCATCTACAAGGAGGATAGCAGAAATGATACATAAAACTGTTGTCCATTATTCTTGACATCACTTTGTTGCAGAATCTTACAAAATGTGCCGAGCTGAAACTAATGAGTTATTTCGAACAGAATGACGTGCTGCATGCCGGTCAGCACAGCTTCTGAAAACATCGATTGTGTTAAACTCTCATTTCTAACACAGCATACTGAAAACCTTGTGCCAATATAGCCAGATGGACTCTGTATTATTAGTTTCTGAAAAGCATTTGACTCAATACCACACCTAAATTTATGACCGACAGTACAACTGTATGGAAATCAAGTGAAATTTGTGATGGAAATGAAACTTTTTTTTGTAGGGAGGGTGCAGCATGTTACCTCAGATGGAGAATCATTGACAGATGTAGAAAGAAGTAGCTTCAGATGTGCCCCAGGGAAGTGTGTCGAGACCCTTGCTGTTCATGTCATATATTTGTCAGTTGTCAGTTGTCAGTTCAGCCGGTGGTAGACTTCACTTTATTGGAAGAATACTGGGAAGTGCAATCAGTCTACAAAGGATATTGCATACAAATTACTAGTGCGACCAGTTCTAGAATATTGCTTGAGTGTGTGGGACCTGTACTGAATAGGATTAACGTGAGATATTGAATGTATACAGAGAAGAGCAGCATGAATGGTTACAGATTTGTTTGGTCTGTGAGAGAACGTCACAGATGCATTGAAGGAACTGAACTGGAAGCCTATTGAAAATATACGTAAATTATCCTGAGAAAATCTATTATCAAAGTTACAAGAACTCACCTTAAATGATGGCTCTAGGAATATACTACAACCCTATATGTATTGCTCCTGTAGCTATCGTGAGGACGAGATTAGATTAATCATTGCATGCACGGAGGCATTTAAACAATCATTCCTCCTGCACTCCAAATGTGTATCAAATGGGAGAAAGCCCTATTAAGTGATAAAATGGGATGTACCCTCTGCCATGCTCTTCACAGTGGTTTGAAAAGTATAGAAAGAGATGTAGATGTAGGATACAGTAAACTGGCAGAAGGTTACTGTTTTTGTTTAGTTTCAGCTTACGCTGGACAATGAGAATAGATGCATAAGCTATGTGCTGTATTGCAGTGATTCATGTATTTCAGGAAATTATAGAAAACTTATTAAAACATAAAAAAATTTTAATGCAAAATACTTTTTTATGCCTAGACCACAATTTTCATTATACAATTACATCATGATGACTAGTTTCAGTTGTTTACTTCAATCATCCTCGGATCATTCAGGCTGTAAAATAGCGGTGCATGTGCACTGTAGGACATCATTAACTGGAATTGTGCATCCATATTGTGGGCCAACAAGATTATGACAGAATGTAGTTAAAAAGTTCTTTGTGAGGGAACCAGGTTTTAAACCATAATCCTGCAAGATGAAGATATAAAGAAAGAAAATTGCCAGTAGCATTAGTAAAACTTTATTTGCAATTTCACAGAAGGTATTATAGTGAGAACAGTATATGCAATGGTACAAGTACTGTCAGCTGTTCCATAGCCTGGCCTACAAAGGAATAACACAACATAGCTTATAAAATAGTCATCTGCATAAAATGTGCACAAGTTGAAGGTTAAAAGCAAAATGTCACAAGTCCAACTTGTCTCACAAGACATTCCAAATGTAACTCATAGACAACATCTTGCGAGATTATGGTTTACGACCTGTCTAAGTGGTAAAGAAGTTGTAAACTACATACTGTCATAACCTTGTTGGCCCAAAGTATGAATATATTTCACTGCATGACTGTAGTTAATCATGTTTTTCAATGCACGTGCACTTGTTTTTTGCTTTTTGAACAATCTGAAGGTGGTTGTAGAAAACAACTGACAATCATCATCTTGCCAAACAGAATACCAAGAATTATAATCTAAGCATAAAAAGTATTTTACATTAATTTTTTTAAATTTTTTAGTAAGTCATATTAAGACCATTGTCTCCTCCCTGTAACAGAAAACTAATAAATATGAGGCAGAATGGCTAACCAGAACTTTCTTCAACAGATAAAATGTTCAGTACTGCTGATAGGCAGACACTGAAGTAAAAGTGAAGACATTACCCTACCTTTAGGAATGTCCTCAGGAAGGGTAGAGGGATACAGTGGGAAGGTTAGAAAGGGAGGCCAGCAAACTCAAGCCCCAGGATGTGACCAGTGCTTACCCTTGCCCTCACTGCAGATGGCTCTGAGCCCATTGCACTCCATTTTCATCCTCCCCACTCTAACCCTCTCTCTCCTCTGAGGAAGAAAGTATTGGTTCCAAAAGCTAGGATACGAGGTGAGTGAGGAAAGTAATGAGACTGGCAACACAATGTGTCAACGCTATGTTATTCTACTTATGTAGTCCGGTGTGTTCATCCCTTCTAGATGCTCAGGCCGAATTTCAGCTCCTTACAGCTATCACGTGATTTTTGAGAGTGTCATCAATGGAGTTGTGTTTTTGTTATGTGTTCCAAAAATGGAACAGCAGAATGTAGAGCTACATCATACTGTCAAGTTTTGCACTAAACTTGGGGAATCCACCAGCGTGGCCTTTGAGAAGTCGAGACGAGGCTTCGGGGAACATTCCTTATCGGGAGCACGGGTGTTTGCCGGCACAAATCATTTTTGAAAGGGTGAGAACATGTTGATGGTGAACCTCTCTCGAGGATGTCTTCAGCTTCAAAAACCTATGAAAAATGTCCAACACGTGTATGCTCCTTTGAGATCAGACCAACGTTTAACAATAAGGATGATGGGTACCTGTTAAACTTAAACACTTTCACCACACATCAAATTTTGACTGAAGACTTGCACATAGGAAAGGTTTGTGCTAAAATGATGCTGCGAAACCTCACAACTGGCAGAAGGACAATCGAAGAAACATACGCATTAATCTTCTAGAGAGGACTGCCAATGACCACAGCTGACGAAACAAGGATTTTTGAGTACAATTCTGAGACAAAGCAGGAAAGTGAGGAGTGGCACACTGAGACGTCTCTTCGAACAGAAAAGCTCGAATGAGCAAACTGAAGATCAAAAAAGTGCTGATTTGCTTTTTTGACAGTAGGGGTATAAAGAATTTGTTCGTCTAGGACAAACTGTCAGCCAAGTGTTTGAAAAAGTTGCCCTCGAGAGGCTCTGGAAAAGGCCAAATGGAGTAAGAAAAGACATTGCAGACAAGTGGATGCTGCATCACTACAATGCCCCACGTCACATGGCCACTTACATCATCGAATTTCTGACCTCAAAAGGTGTTCTTGTTGTTCCACAGCCCTCCTGTTCATCTGATCTGAGGCCTTATGACTTTTTTTCTGAGTTGAAGAATGTCTTAAAAGGATTCATTTTGTGACTCCAGAGAACATTCAGAAGAATGTGACCGAATGTCAAATGCTGTACCAGCTGAACTCTTTCCGCACAGCTACCGATACTGGAACAGTGGCTCCACTGATGTATAGCTGCAGAAGGAGACAATATTGTTGTTTGAAAAAATAAAAACTTTGGTAGATAAAAATACCAGTCTCACTACTTTTCTCACAGACTTTGTAGTGTGCTATCTGTAGACATAACCATTTGCAGTGAGTTCAAAGGCCCCACAACTGCAGAGGTGGCAGCACCGGCACTGTAACACGAGTGCAGTGGCAACAGGCACGAGGTGTCACCAGCACCATCCAGAGCTTAGGAGGGAAGCCGCAGACCGCTGTGATGGAGGTTGTGGCACCTCACGAGGAACCCAGAGGCACCGCTGACCGAGCAGGTCGGATGGACTCGGACGCGTGCCTGGGAAAAAGGGATGGCAGTTATCGCTGAAATGACTGGTTTTCAGTTACGTGGGTTTTTTTGTCTCCAGTTTAATGCACAACTGCTCAACATAGCCAGTTTTTCAAATAACCGATTTTTAGTTTTTTATCACTATTATTTTCTAGCGATAAATGGAGACATCGCACAGAGGTTGAAAAACTCTATCATTCCATCAGACTTTTGCATTATATGTTTCGAGATTTGTAGAATCAGAATATCAGATAAAATAGGTAAATAAAAGAAAATGTAGTCCATCCACCATTCATTGCGTTTCTCTAAAAGTCATGGGGGTTTGAACATTATGAAAAGATCCATCAATATTCTCCAACTGATTCTAATTTTTTAAATCTCTGTTGAAAAATAAATTGTAATCGAGGATCACCCTACTATTTGGGCATACGAACAGCCAGTGGTAAGGGGTGAAAACTCAGATTTGAGAACTCTGTTTTTCGTGTTAAGTTTTCCACTTCTGAGGGATGTAAGCAGATGAAGGGATATTTTGTAGATACAGGCAGTAAATCAGTTATTTCAATTTTCATTATAAATTATGAATAAATTGTTAATTTTTTAAATTTATCACTCTTGCCATAGCTTCCTTTCTCTTTTATAATTTCATAGAAATGGCAGACAAATTATAAGGAAGCACCATCTAGTAGCACGAGTTTGGCGAAACATGTGGGTAGCCACTGTACACTCTCAGTGGCCAGTGGAGAGTGTGTGCTATCTGAGCAGTGGAGCTACAGCTCTTTTTGTTGTAGAGCTGTCTGCCCTGTCTGTTCCTGGAAGGCACAGCTTGGGGTGACACATTGAGCTCAAGTTGCTGTTAATTATCTCCCTGATATGATCGGTAGTGAGCTCGTGCTAGAGATCAGATTTATTTCTGTGTACATACAGCTCCACTTAGTACTTGAGCAACTAATGATTATTGAGTGCATGCTGTCCTGTTATAAAATTATCACTGTTCATCAGTACTGTGTGTTGTTTATTCAGTGCAGTGACATGGTCACAAATGGAACAGTGATCCAAAGAGTGTAGAATAAATTTCTTTTATTTCTGTCTATGATCACAAAATTAGTGAGTCCTTAGACTACCAGTTTCATTCAGCAATGACCGTCTTCAGATCTGCAGTAAAACATGGGGAAAAACACAAATACAGTTAGTCGATTGTCTGCACCTTAAACAACATAAAACGAGTCATGAGAGGGTCTCTGGTGGTTAAATTCCACTGACTATTTCTGGTGGCTGTGTCAGCAATGGGCATCGATTACTTGCTACAGTCTGTTGTTTCATCCATTTGGCTTTTTTCCCTATTTATTTTATCATTTTTGTATTATCCTGTTGGCTCCAAAAGCTTGTTCTTGTGTATGTCATTGTGTCTGTATATGTGTGGATGGATATGTGTGTGTGTGCGAGTGTATACCCATCCCTTTTTCCCCTAAGGTAAGTCTTTCCGCTCCCGGGATTGGAATGACTCCTTACCCTCTCCCTTAAAACCCACATCCTTTCGTCTTTCCCTCTTTCCTGACGAAGCAACCATTGGTTGCAAAAGCTTGAATTTTGTGTGTATGTTTGTGTTTGTTTGTGTGTCTGTCGACCTGCCAGTGCTTTCGTTTGGTAAGTCACATCATCTTTGTTTTTAGATATATTTCATTATATTTTTATCTAAATTCACCACAAGACTTTGTCAGAATTATTGTTGCTTAAGCATATTCTTTTTAAAAATTTAAATTTTACTTCAATCATGTTCATAATTTATTGAATTTTATCTCCGTAATAATTTACACATGTGGTAAGGCCTCTGTAAACTTTACCTGTTGTATTCTTTTCTTTGTACCGTATAATAAAATCATATAATTGACAAATATGTGTACACCTACACTAGTGGCATCTAACGAGCTTACGACACAAACATTTCGTGGCTACAGTACAGCAATTTCTTATGAAGAGTAGCACGTTTAACAACACTGTGGCCTAGTGCATACCACATTTCAAATAGGTGCAATCATACTAAGCACCTTTTGATGGTGCTGCCACTGCTTCATTATACAGGGTGTTTATAAATGAATATTGGGGTTTTAACACTTTATATATTTATTGTATTAAACTTACAGTTATAAATGATATGTAAAAAGAAAGAGCAGCTCAAACAGTTTTACCAAGAACCTTATAAATGTTCAAAGTGAGCACCATTTGTCACACAGCACAAATCAAGTCCATAGCCAGGTTCTTCCCAAACGTTTATAAGTGTGTCTTCAGTGATTGTAGCAACAGCTACTTCAATTCAGTTTCTTCATGTGGGGAGGTCTGTTGGTAGTGGAGGCACATACACGCCATCCTTGATGAAGCCCCAAAGGAAAAAATCGCATGGCGTTAGGTCGGGTGAACATGGAGGCCATGCAAAGCAAGCCTTTTTCATTGGGCCCCTAGTGGCCTAGTTGGGTACAGTGAAGTTCAACCAATCGCGTACTTCGCTACGCCAGTGCTCACATTGAACATTTATAAGGTTCTTGGTAAAACTGTTTGAGTTGCTCTTTCATTTGACACATCATTTATAACTATAAGTTTAATGTAATAAATATTACAAAGTGTTAAAACCCCAATATTCATTTATAATCACCCTGTATTACAACATGTTTTAAAACAGTTATGCCCCATCATATTTAAAGTACATATTTTTCACATGTATGCCAGTAATCTTTCATTACGACATGTTTTATTGTTTTAAGATGCAGACAACACACTAGTTGTATTTGTGTTATTTCCCATGTTTTGCTGCAGATCTGAGGAAAATCATCACTGAATGAACTGGAAATCCAAGGAGGTAAAATTTGTGATCATAGTCAGAAATAAAAGAAATGTAGTCTACATTGTACCTGTTGCCTCGTGATGTGATTGCTTATAATCGAAACAAACTGTGGCATATTTTCTGCTCGAGAGCTTGTGTCTCAATCTGGCTTCCTCTTGCAGTGATTTTGTTTGAAGCCTTGCCTTTTGTGGTTAATGTTGTCGCCATAAATCTGTTCTGAGTGCATAGTCCAAATTATTTTGAGAATTTGTGAAAGTGTTTGGTAATTTTTCACATTTCCAAATTGCTTCGATATTGGTTATGTGTGGTGATATTTGCCGGTAAGTTATAACTGTCATATTGGCAAGAGCAGATTTGTGTGCCATTATTTAGAGCAAGTTTTCATGTAAAATTTTCATCATTATACCAAGATTGTATGTGGTGATCTGGCTTAGATGCAACATTGTATTTTGAGTCTTTTATGCATTTTAAAATATTTGGCTATTATACTTAATTTGGAGGACAGCCTTCTGTAATTTTATTATTCAAGTTGTTTCAACATTTTGTGGGTATAATTGGGGGTTTGTTATCTGCTTTTGAACATTTTTAATGTGCCATTTTTAAAATTGTGGAAATTAATTGTAAAATTGTTTTTGATGTTTCATTAAATGAAAATTTTGAAGAGTATGGAGCACTCACAGCTCAACCCATTCCTGCCACTCCCTCTAACTGTACAGATAATATCTTCACTTTTATTTCTGTGTGTGTTCATAGGCAATACTGTAATTTGCGTCCAACAAGAAACAAGTCAGAGGCTGTCAAATGAAAACCATTGAAGGGACCGTAATTCCATCGCCTACAGAAGAAGATATGATCCCTATAAGAGTGCTAAGGCCCCAAACTGCTCTTTAGAGTGTAGTTCACCAAACTGTGTTGCTCTGAACACTAGTGTTCCACGGGAAGTGAGTAACTGCTTTGCAAAAACTATTAATAATGTGGTGATCTTTTTTATGTTTTGACAATACTAATTCATTTTTAAAATTTTATTGTTATTTCTGTGTTATCAGTTATTATTTAAAATTGACGTAATTGATGAATAAAACAAGTTTCCTCATTTTTTTAAAAAGAATTTATACAGAGAGTCAATTTACATTTGCATTTGCATTTACATTTGCATTTCCAAGGTTCATATCGTGATACACAAAATACAAATATTAACAAATTAAATACAAATATTAACAGAAAACAGTGTCATCTAAGTTTTGGTCAAATGTTTGAGTGGATCAGAAACAAGACTCCCTAGAAACTACACAACAGATTTTGTCCAAATTTTCATGGCTAAATGAGGAGTGAGAAGTGGAAATATCAAGTTGACCAGAATGGCATCTAGTTTAATTGAAACTCGCTCTGCTGACTGAGGTATCCACACACAATCCACACAAGTCACCCTCACAACTTTACTTCTGCCAGTACCTCATCTCCTACCTTCCAAACTTAGCAAAATGTTCTTGTGCATACCTTGTGGGACCAGCACTCATGAAAGGCAAAGGTCCTAGGTTCAAGTCTCGTTCCAGCACAGTTTTATTCTGCCAGGAAGGATCAAATGAGTGCACAAAAGAGTTCATATTTATTCTGTAACCATTCAATTGCTTGAAATTAATGAGAGTAATTAAGAAGAACTTAATTAGTGATCTGAGATTAAAGTTTTGTCCATATTTGCATAGCCAAATGAAGAGCGGGAAATGGATAAATAGCATTTTAAATTGAACAGCGTGATGTCTAGTTTTGGAGAAAAGAGAAAACATGGCAATTACAAAACCTAATTACTGCTTTGAAGGAAATTTTAAATACTTCACAAACTGTTGGCAGAGCTATGTTAATTTTTTTGGAAAAAAGGGTTGAACATTTTATGAAATGATTTGTCTAAAAGCAAGAAATAAAACAGATGAGAAACATTTGGTACATTTTTGAATGACGCCTAAAACAACATACAACAAGTTCACCTGTACACTATTTTGAGCATCATTGAAAAGCGTGTTAGATGTTTCCCCAATTTATTTTATTTTCTATTTTTAGGCATATCATTTCACAAAAACACATTATAGAACAAATGTGTAAATTGTGGGTTCCTTTTATCACCTGATATCAAACTCATAAATTATATGAAAACATATGTTCATGTTGTGGAAGTAAAACAAATCAATGTTGTATAAAAACATGAGAGTTGTAACTAAATTTTGAACTCATAATTAAATTATTTAGGTAAGACAAATGCCAACAGTCTTGCTGCAGTGATAACACCAGGTCCTGTCAGCTCACCAAATTTAACCACTGTCGGTCTTGGCTAGCACTTGTATAGGTGACTGCCCAAGCTGCCAAGTTGGCAAGTGGGGCGCACTCAGCGGTTGTGAGGCAAACTGATTGAGAAGTAGTGGCTTCGGTCACAAAAAGTGACAATGACTAGGAGAGAGGTGTGCTGACCACATGCCCCTCCATCCAGTGACGCCTATAGGCTGAGGATGACATGGCGATCGGTCAGTACTGTTAGCCTTCCGAGTCCTGTTCTGATGAAGTTTTAATATAAGACAGACATAGATCTACGCTCTTCATGTTCTCACGGTGTACTGCTTGACCTAAAAAATTGCAAGCATCTTATTGTTACCAAACTTCGTGTGCTGCTATTAGTTTAGCTGTAAACTTACTGTGGGCCGCAGGGGTACATCTTTCTTATGGACCTAAGGAAGCCCGTATAATCCTTGTGGAACAGTGCTTTGCATTTTTAAACTACTCACAGCTTCTTTATGTAAGGAGGACAATGACAGAAATGCCACTGTTTTAATATCACATGATGTCTACAGTTGCAGTACTTACAATTCACTGGATGTGTCTACACATCGCAGTGTCAATAATGATCCTACAAACTCATTGGTTCACGAGACAGCCCAGGTCCTGAAACGGCTATAATGTTTTGCACATTAGAAGTTTTGTTGAATAAGATGACTGAACATGCTTGAGTAGAGTAAATTTCTTAACAATTGTACTTGCATCACAGAAGAAAGGACACAATTTGAGTACCTATTTCAAAGAAGGAGATGCAAGAAAGCGCTCACAGTAAGTATTGCAGTGGCACTATGGATAATTTTCTGCGATATTGTCAACAATATAAGGAAACGCCGAGTGGAAGCACTTCATAATTTTTAGCACTTAGAACTAGACTTCAGTAAAATCAAAAAAGTTAATATTTTCAGAGAAACTCTCAGAAAAATTATTCTGTCGAGAGGATTTGTTTGCTGAAAATCTTTCCAAATGACAATTTCATGTACTACATCTCATGTGAAATTTAAAATTTTCCCTGCAAATTAAATATTTGAAGACTTTTGGGATTGCAGTCAATTGCAGTCACAAAATCTCTTCAAACTGCATCTGATGTAAGCCTTTTTTTTCTTTTTTGAAAAAGCAAAACATCCAATATTTGAATGAAAATGTCACCAACATTAATTTTTACATACACACGTAGTGGTAGGTGTTTCATTCAGTGGAGGTTGCCAATATTCTCTTAAAAAAAATACTGAAGTATCATTCAAATATGACTAAAAATATTTAAAAAAAGCATTTGGATTCATCTTATGCCAGCAATATTAATCTGAAGTATAGTGATCTTCACAAATGCTCCATACCACAAGCAACACAATAATCCACCCATTATTTATTTAAAAACTTGCCTTGACAGTCACTGTATACAGCATGAGCTGGATTCAAGAGAATCTCTGTTACTTACGGAGCATCAGCTTCATACTATATGCCATACAAAATAAGGTGCAAGAAAATTTGTTATTCCTGTCTGCTACCATAATAATATAACTGAGGAAACAGTAGGTTTCTTCAAAGCAGCCATTTTCCTTCTACTTATGAGATTACATTTGGCACAAATAGTAATAGTATGGTGCGAATACAATTGTACAGATTAAGTTTATATGATTTGCTAGCATTTTATAAATGTATACCTCAACTCACTCCACTTCCCTAAAGGTTCCCTTTCTCGGTTAGAGCTGCGGAATGCAAAGACTGAATGCTCAAATTGAAGTGTTGAATTCATTATGTCTGTGATGGGCCATGCATTAAAGGTGCATCCTAAAAGAAGCAAGAAAATCAGAAAATGCTGTTCCCAATATTCTGCTAAAATACTCATTCACAGTCTGATTTATCATTTCTTGGCTGCTCTCAGGTATGTGAATAAGTAAAAATTGTTGTGGACCAACATAAAAGTGCTTTTCTTTTTGTGATATCTGTCATATTCTGTAAAGTAGTTGTGGAGATTTCAATGAATGTAATGGAAAATGGTGGTACATAAATTCTGGAAGGAAGAAATGAAATGTCATGGTGAATGAATTTGAATAGTAAGTGCAGAGATAAAGAAAAAATAAAAGAATTAAAAAACCACTACTCATTCATACTATTTTACACACACTAATGGCCCAAAACATGGACACCTGCTTACTAGTGTCTTGGTCCACTTTTGGAGGACAATACAGCAGTAATTCTGCTTGACACTGGTCCGATATGTCCTGGGTACATTTCCAGAGGTATGTGGAACCAGGTTTCCACACAACAGTGAAACTATTTCCATAAATTAAAGACCAGTGTAAACCTTAGGTGAAAATTCGGGAGAAAATAACTGTTTTTATTTTATATCACACTAGCCTGGAAAAAAATACCTATTTATCCCCATAGTGGTTGTAAATCTGATCTGTTTATATTACTATTAGTCACAGGTGCATGAAATCCATAGTCATTAATTTTTTTCAATGACATATCTTCATTACTCGGAGGAAATCTTTCTGTCTTGTTCTCCATCATCAGACAGTGAATAAATGTTTAATAGTGGCAAGATATTATTTAATAGTCACTGACTCAGTCAGAAATGCTAGAGAATACTGCTGTAAACAATGTTGCACTCTTACTTTGTCGTACTGAAAGCAGCAACCCTGAACAGTGAGCTCTCCTACACTAAACCCCAGCGAAACATTATTTCTATTCAGTTACACGTTTCTTTGCAGTTAGCACAACTGTCAAACTCAAATCTTGATAAGAATGACTTAAACAATGACTAAACATACTAAGTGCCTGATACAAAGATTCAAGTTGGTATATCAACGTTGTAGATAAATATGATGAATGTACGTGGGGCATACAATGTGTAATGCAGCGAACTTTTTTTCTCAGACAATTTCAGCTGAAAAATGCAGACTTTTTTGTAGGACATCATCGAATATTACTGTTTCAGCCCCTATAGTTTAATGAAGTTGCATTAGGTGGCAGCACTATGTGTATCCTTTGAAACGGTGTCTGTAATGGAGGTGCATTCCAAGCAGAGAGCTGTCATTGGGTGTCTTTTACTAGAAAACCGGAGCAATCATAGGCACTTGTGGAATGTCTACGGAGACCTGGCAGTGAACAAAAGCACGGTGAGTCATTGAACGAGGCACCTGTCGTCATCGCAACGAGGCTACACAAACCTGTCCCGTCTCCTGCATACTGATCGGCTGCACACAGCTGTGACTCCTGTAGCATTGGAATCTGCAGACACTCTCGTTTGATGTGATTAATGGATGACAATCAAACAGCTCACTGTTCAACTGGACGTCTCTGTTGGTAGCACTGACACACTCACCCACCAGGTGGGGTACTCAAAGGTGTGTGCCCCCTGGGTTCCTTGCCACTTAACAGGAGACCGTAAAGAAGAACGAAGGGTCTTCTGCGCAGAACTCCTTGCACATTAAGAGGCTGGTCGTGACAATTAATGTCGATTATCGTCACATGTAATGAAACACGGGTTCGTCACTTCCAAATGGAAACAATTAGGCAATGCACAGAGAGGCAGCACACCACCTCTCCTCAAAAAAAAAAAAATGTTCAAAGCTGCAGCCTTAGCTGGTAAAGTCATGCTGACAGTCTTTTTGGATTCTGGAGAGGTTATTCTGTTTGATGTCCTCCCTCATGTGCAATGATCAACTCTAGAGTGTATTGTGCTAGCTTCAGGAAATGAAAGAAACAACTTCACCCTGTTCAGTGCCACAAAAATGTAGACTAACTTCTCCTTCTCCGACACAATGCGAGGCCTCACCTAAGTCTGTGCAGTTGAGAGGAGCTCACAAAACTTATTGGACTGTTCTTCCTCATCCACTGTACAGACCAGATCTCAGGCCTTCTGACTTCCATCTGTTTTGCCCAATGAAAGATGCAATCCACGGGAAGCAGTACGCGGATGATGGGGAAGTTACTGACGCAGCAAGACGTTGGCTTTGACATTGACCAGTAGGATGGTACCGTGCCAGCAAATAGGGTCTCCCAGTAAGGTGGCATAAGGCATTGCACTGAACAAAGATTATGTTGCAGAACAGTTTTTGTAGCCAAAAGAGTGGAGAACAATATAGTGCACTGGAATCCTGAATAAACCAACCAGCTCTAAGAAAAAAATGTGTTGTATTAATTACTTCTTGAACACTGTTGTTCTTGATGAGTGTGTGTGTGTGTGTGTGTGTGTGTGAGGGGGGGGGGGAGAGAGAGAGAGAGAGAGAGAGAGAGAGAGAGAGAGAGAGAGAGAGAGAGAGAGAGAGAGAGAGAGGCGGGGGGGGGGGGGGGGGGGTGGAATGGGGTGCATGGGGAGGGGGGGTGAGAAAGGTATATCAGACACTGTGGGTTGACTTGGAATTTAACCCATGGCATTGCACAAATTCTTGTGATCAGGGAGTTTACATCATCACCTATGCTTCCCCTGTTCACCAAACATTCGTAATGAAATTTGTTCCCACAAACAGAATATGAACCAGCTATCTCTGAATCAAGCACCACACATTGGCATGCACTCTGAACCCCAGCTACAGTGACTGGTGGTAGTGATATTGCAATACACTGGCCACAATGAAAAGTGCTATACTATGAGGCACCAATCCAATATGTATCCCACTTTGTGGAGATGCTGCTCACATAACAGGTATTGAGTGATTACATTTTCATTCCCTTCAGAACTAATGTCTGCCATCTACAGCTATATATACATCTACATATGAACTCCACAAGCCACTGTATGTTGTGTGGCAGAGGGGTACCCTGTACCACTACTCATCATTTACTTCCCTGTTCCACTCGCAAGTAAAGTGACAGAAAAACAACTGTGTATGTGCCTCTGTAAGTGCCCTAATCTCTCTAATCTTATACTCACAGTCCTTCCACGAAATGTACATTGGCAGCAATAAATCATTCTGCAGTCAGCCTCAGATGCCAGTTCTCAAAATTTTCTCAATAATGCTCCTCAAAAGGAACTTCATTTTCCCTCCAATGGTTCTTGTTTGAGTTCCCACTTATGTAGTGAATTGCTTTGATTTCCTCATTAAATCTGACTCAGTGCAGATTCCAAACACTCGAACAGCACTCAGCAATGAACTGAAACTAGAAACCAATACAATCTGCATCTAGGGAGGAAAAATAAAGTTAAAACTCAGCAGAGCTTGTTGTACAATGCCATTAAATTATATAATAAATTACCACAAAATATAAGAGATATTGACACAATTGGACAGTTCAAAACAAAACTAAAAAAAAATTTATTAAATAAAAGTTATTACGCAGTAACGGACTATCTGAATTAAAACATGTAGTGCAGACACAGTACAATACTTGTTTTCTCACTGCATCAAACAAGTCACATTGGCCACGTTGCTTTAAATGACAGCAGTTACCCATCCACACATCCTGCCTCGCTCCGGTGTACACCCAGTGCAGCATCAAGACTCCATGAGCTGTACCACAGCTTCTGCTGTTAGTTTTTAGTGTCATTCCTCCTCTCCGTACTGACTGTGCCGTGTGCTCCCTGACCGGTTCGACTGCCCATACCTCTGTTTCTCACCTCTGCCCGGCACAGTTCTGGTATGCCAGCACCCAGAGGCTGGCTGCCACTGCCAGATGGCACTGCATTGGGTTTCTGATAGCCGATAGGCTGTGTGGTGAATTTGAAATGTGTGGGCAACTGGCACACAGTACGGGTGACAAAGCAATTGAAACCGTAACAATTTAAATGGAAATCACTTGCAGGAAATAGAAACGAGATGATGTGGGAGTTTTATGCAGCTGGCTGCTGTTGCAAATGTCAGCAACTACTCACAGATAAGCAACGCCAGACAGCTGGCTTAATGGGGCAGCACAGTCAGATAACACAATTCCAGTAACATTAGTACGTAGATTTTTCCTGCGGCTTAAAAAATGTGACACTCGGGATGACCTGTGGGACATTCAGAAATTCCCGTTACAAACTTCTACGACTTGTAGAGGGAGTCAGTACATAATATTCTGAGTAGTAACCAATGTACATTGTGCTGTTTCCATGCTACAGCTGTTTGAAAACGTGTTTTCTAGGTACATGCACAACAGGAAAGTCACAGTTGGGGGTGGTTACATTGGATTGGCTGTTGTCATTTGACGTCTATCCTATAACTCTGACGTGGTTCGAATGTCATTCACATGTCTGTGAATGTTAGAGCAACACGGTCGAGTACACATTTGCAGTATATACCGACTCGATCCTTCTGAATGGCTCACGGTAATGGAAGAGATGCTCGTCACCTTTATCAAAATGTCCAACTCCATCGCATACCCTTTTCGCCACAATTATGTGACAGCTTCGAGAAAAGGTACCTCCACCATCTGCAGGCATGACCGTGATGTTCTCAGGAGATGCCACACACGTGAATTGGAATAGGTCGTACTGTATGATGTAGAACAGAACCCAGCAATGAATACATGAGCAACTTATTTGGCTATTAATGAGTGAAATTGTAAAACAAGTGATGTATTGGGTCACTCTTGATCAATTACTTGTATAAGTGGTCGCGTTACTAACGTGTTCAAATAGTTGTAGCATAGAAACGGACATGGGTTCCAATTCAAAATATTGTCTACTCTTTTCCCTCTAGAAGTCCTAGAAATGTCAATGGGAATTTCCGAACACCCAGTAGAAATTAATGCTCAGGATGTGGTGCAAGACTAGTGACTGGTGACTGCAAGGAATTGCCGAGAAGGAGAATGTGTACACCTGTCCTAGGAGGATGTTGTTATCAGTTCTAAGGCAGAGAATAGAGTGGCTTTGTTGTAGGAAGTAGGATATAGTTGTTTGCTCCAGGAGGGGAAAAATGAGACAGGAGATGGAAGGAGAGAGATTTGTGTGTGGGTGGGTGATGTTGTTTTTTTTGTGTGTGTGTGTGTGTGTGTGTGTGTGTGTGTGTGTGTGTGTGAAAGACTCATATTACGCAACTTCAAACAACCATTTAATACCAGGGGAAGACATAAATAGTCATACACTGAATGAAACACAGTGTATAAAATTCCTTGTGGTCCAGAACAAGTTAAAATGGGGCCAAGATGCAGACAAACTATTCCAGAAACTCAATTAAGCATGTTACACCTATAGAAACATCTTGCTGACTTATTTTGTATCTTTCTTCTACCCATTGTCTTACAAAATTATCCTCTGGGACAGGTAAAGTGTTTGTTTATCAGTAGCATGCACTAAGAATATTGTGTAAAGTAGAAAACTGTGCATCTCACAGGAATCTTTTTAAGTATCTTGAAATTCTTACACTGGTTCCTAATACATATACTGCTTAATGGTTTTTGCTGCTAACAATGAAGGTCAGGTTTCAGCTAAACTGTGACATACACAGTCACAATACAAGACAAAAAAATATTTTTTGTGTAGACTTTGCCTCCTTGGCCAGGGCTCAAAATGGACTTATGTATGTGGTGGTAAGATATGCAACAAGCTGTTATCTACCATAAAACAAGAAATTGTAAATTCTTACCAGTTCAAAACAAAATTAAAAACATATCTCATTAACCACTCTTCCTACAAATCATGTGAGTATCTAGGTTCAGGAAATGAAACATTATTAGCTACATGACAAGTAGAAGTAACGACTTTTGTTATAAAGCTACGGTACAGTTGTAATTAAACTAATGGCATTCAGAGTGCTGCATTGTGGGCTGCATACATCACAGGACGCTGAAGCACCATAGGTACGTCATGGAGAATGCTGAAAAAATAAAAGTTCCACTTTCTGCCACCAGGTGAAAATATAGCACTTTAAGCAGTCATAATGTGAAATATTTCCTGTTCTGAGGTCAGTACACTGTTTGTCGCTCAGTGACGTGTAGATTGGTTTTGTGAACTGCCTGTAGGTGTAAAGGGTTAAGAAGATTGAAGTTCATCGTGTGAAACACATTGGCTGTTGAGAAGAAAGACCTTGCCCTGCCAGTAAAGTTATTTTATGAAATGGCAGTAATAGCAGCACTATATTGTGGTAATGCTGCTGACAGAAACAGCTGCAAAGAGGCCAATGTCAATAAATGCACTAAAGAATATGACTGAGAAATTTGAAGAAACAGTTTAATTAGGTGCAGAGAGAGGGAGGCGGCCCATTCGCGTGGTAGTTGTTGATGAAGTTACAGTAGCTGTAGCTGACTGTGCAGCACATGCCTCAGATTCTGCGGCCAGCGCTCAAGCTGTGTCACAGCCATTGTCTCTCCCCTGGTCCGCAGTTCAGAAGATTTTACAGTGCACTGTACACTCGTATCCCTAGAAGATTCAGAATGTGCACCACATGAAGCCCCAAAATAGGCTACAACTCTGTATCTTTGCCCTTCATTTTTTGGCACCCATGTAAGTGGATGATGTGTTGCCAGGGGATAGTTTTGGTTGGATGAGGCACATTTTCTCTGCATAGTGCTGTGAATGGCCAGAAATGTTGCACATGGGATTCTATTCCACCACATGTTGTGCTGGAAAATCCACTGCTCTCAATTTACGTGACTGTGTGGTGTGGTTTCACAAGCCCCTTCATTCTAGGTCCGTTTTCGTTTGAGGAGATGACAAATTCATCAGCCTGTTAGGCATACGTTATAATGTCCTCCTTGTGTGATGTATGATTGCGGCTTTGCCAGAATGCAACAGAGCCCATACCACTGTTTCCACACAAGATGGGGTGACACTTCACATGTCACTTCCCAGATGAAAGATCGAGAAATCTACGGTAATGACCGTATCCTCTGTAAACAATTTCGAGATGTGTGGCCTTCCAGATCCCCTGATCTAAATCAGTGTGAGATGTGATTGTGGGGATATCTGAAAGATCGTGTTTATCAGGCATGTATTCGGACTCTTCTCAATTTGGAAGATAGTGTACAATGACATATCACTCTAATTGTGGACTGGATATGCTGATAATATATTTGTTCGTTCCTCCCCTTTTTCTGCACTCTCACTGCATTCTGATGGCTTACAGTGCCTTATTGTCACATGATGGTAGAAAGTGGAACTATTATTTTTTCAGCACACTCTGCAAGTGAAAACAATTATAGAACACTTCTACGACATTTCAGCACCCTGCAGTGTATATGGCCCACACTGCAGCACCTGGATCATTGTCAGTTTAATTATAACCACGCAGTATATGACAAGTAATAATGTACTGCAAGCAGAACTCAACATTTACAGATGTAAGAATATACACTGAAGCACTAAAGAAACTGGTGTAGGCATTTGTATTCAAATACAGAAATATGTAAACAGGCAAAATAGGCCGCTGTGGTCAGCAACACATGTATAATGTCTGGCACAGCTGTTAAATTGGTTACTGCTGCTACAATTGCAAGTTATCAAGATTTAAGTGAGTTAGAACATGGTGTTTTAGTTGGCGCACAAACAATGAGACACAGCTCTCTGGGGTAGCGAAGAATTGAGAATTTTCCAGTATGACCATTTCACGAGTGTACCATGAATAACAGGAATATAGCTGTGGCTGGAAAAAGATCCTGCAAGAACGGGACCAAAGATGACTAAAGAGAATCATTTAATGTGACAGAAGTGAAACCGTTTGGCAAATTGCTACAGATTTCAATGCTGGGCCATCAACAAGTGTCAGCGTGCAAACCATTCAATGAAATATCATTCATATGGGCTTTCGGAGCTGAAGGCTCACTCGTGTACCCTTGGTGACGACACAAAGCTTTACACCTTGCCTGGGCCCATCAACACTGACATTGGACTGTTGATGACTGGAAACATGTTGCATGGTTGGACAAATCTCGTTTCAAATTTTATCAAGTGGATGGGTGTGTACGCATATGGAGAGAATCTCACGAATCCATGGACCATTCATGTCAGCAGGGGACTGTTCAAGCTGTTGGAGAACCTTGTAATGATGCAGTGTGTGCAGACTGAGTGATATGGGACCACTGATATGTCTAGAATGAGATTTCATTCTGGAAACATCCCCCAAGCTGTAGCTAAGTAAGCTATGTCTCTGCAATATCCTTTCTTTCAGGAGTGCTAGTTCTGCCAAGGTTCACAGGAGTTTCTGTAAAGTTTGGAAGGTAGGAGACAAGGTACTGGCAGAAATAAAGCTGTGAGGATGGGGCATGAGTCATGCTTGGGTAGCTCAGTTGGTAGAGCACTTGCCCGTGAAAGGCATAGGTCCCGAGTTCGAGTCTTGGTCCGGCACACAGATTTAATCTGTCAGGAAGTTTCATATCAGTGCACACTCCGCTGCAGAGTGAAAATCTCATTCTGGTACCTTCCAATTTCTTTAAGCTATTCATTCAAATCAATTTTTTTTTCAATTATTCAAGCAACAAATATTAATCAGTTTCCATTATGTGCCCACTCACATATGCGACAATTGAATGTGATGTTCAGAAGAGATCTCCACCCTCTCGCACTCTTACAGATTTATGGACAGCCCTGCAGGATTCATGGTGTCAGTTCCCTCCAGCACTACTTCAGATGTTAGTCGAGTCCATACCGTGTCATGTCGCGGCACTTCTGCATGCCCACTGGGGCTCTACATGATTTTAGGCATACCAGGTTTTTTGGTTCTTCAGTGTATTTTCTTTGAAAAACAACATAGTAATCAAGTAAATATTAGGCTACTAATAGCAGATAAATAGCAGTCGATAAACAGAGGTGAGAAGCCAACAGATCTTTTTGAGGTATCATCTTTCTTACTAATTTACTCAATTAAATTCAGATGGCATAGGCGTTAACAGCATTAAGCAGTATAGTGATGGTTTATTATTAATATAGTACAGAGATGAAGTTTCTTTGGTGTGTGTCTCATAATTGTGTATACCTTGGCTCGTTCCAATTCCCTAATAGTTGTCCTTCTTGATGGGCACTATGGAACGTAAAAAATGAATGTGACCCACATAAAAGTAATGTACTTGACCATGTCAGCTGTACTAAACAAATGTGATTGTGTGGGAAACATTGAGGCATTCTGCCACAGGGTGGGATGTGCTGATGGGGAACTCAAGAGCAGAGTGGAAATGGATGTGCTACCATATGTCTCTAGTGATGTGGTGGCATAAATTTGATTACATTTTGCTAAGTGGACATGGAATCCAGTTGTGTTATAGGAAAAAAAGTTTATTTAGAAGTTCTATTTTTATTCTCATTTCCTTTAGTGCAGTTAGTCTGTCCTTTTGATTCCTTCAAATATTTGTTTGTTTTATTGCAACTGAGCTTGTGCAGTCATGATCTCCTTGCTTTTCTGCAATCCTATAAACATGCTACAGATGCTCAAGAATGAAGCAGTCAGGGAGCGTGAGGTAGCCCTAGTCTACGTCTATGCAGCAAAGGTACTTCTGACTGTAGCACATACCAGAGTTTCGTACTGCTCCATTCACATATGAAATGCAGAAAAATAACTGCTTAAATGCCCCTGTAATTAAGCTAATCTCGTCTCCGCAGTCCCTATGGGAGCGATACATGGGAGCACCTATGTATCCCCCGTTTAAATTTCTCTCTCAGAACTTTCGCAAGTAGTCACTGCCTGCCAGCTGTGTTATCCGGCATTTCTGTGATACTCTCCAGTGAATCAAAAACATCTGTGACAAGTTGTGCTGCTCTTTGACTGAGCTCATTTGATTGTTCCATTATGTCTTTGTACAAATTGCTACACCTCCATATTTTTATGAGTTGGCTGAGAGCAATTATGATTCATTCACATTGTAATCATAGGATATTATGTTGCTGCATTTTGTGAGGAGCACAATTTTATCTTTCTGAATATCTGAAACACAAACCAATTTGTGGCACAGAACTTACATCTCGATCCATGGGGTGTGCCATATAAAATCGTTTGTCAAAAGACAAAATCCCCAACAATGTTACTCACACAAGCAGATGGCAGTCACTTTCATTTGGTTGGGTTTATCAGTAAGCAAAATTGGCACATTTGGAGGCCTCAGAATCTGCATTTCATGATCAATAACTCCCTTCATTCTCATTGGGTGGCTCTATGGTGTGCAATGTCCATTCGTGGAATAATCGGTACAATATTCTTTGATGGCAGGGTGACTACAGAATGGTACGTGAAGGTTTTGGAAGATTATTTCATCCCCATGATCCACAGTGACCCTGATTTCAACAAGATGTGGTACGTGCAAGATGGAGCTCGATTCCATTGAAGCAGGAGAGTGTTTGGTATCCTGAAGAAGCTCTTTGGGGACCACATTCTGGCTCTGCAGTACCCAGAGGCCACTATTATGGGCCTCAATTGGCCATTGCACTCGCCTCCTTTCTGTGGGGGTATATTAAAGACAAGGTGTACAGCAATAACCCCAAAACCATTGCTGAGCTAAAAACAGCCATTCAGGAGGTCATCCACAGTATTGACGTTACAAAACTTCAGCGGGCCATGCGGAATTTCACTATTCATCTGTACCAAATTGTCGCCGTGGATGGCAGGCATATAGACTGTGTCATAACCTAAATCCGAATATCTGTAGTGAAGTTTACATGTTGAATAAAGTGTATGCACACTGTAGTTTGTAACCAATTTATGTTTATTTATATAGTTCAATAATTGTCACCCTGGAAATGGCAAAAAGCAAATGTGATAATCTTGAATAGGGGGAAGGATGAGGATCACCTAGCTCCAAAGTCCTACAGACCAATTTGACTTCTCAATACGTTAGGGAAGGTTCAGAAGAGGCTGCTATGCAGAGAAAATATTTCTTGATGGAATAAATTTTCAGCCGTATAGTTTCGGAATTGGGAAGCCAATGTACGATACTGTAAATGAGGTGATAAGACTTGTGAAAAATGATCCGCATAAACATGTTGTGGCTAGAAAAGCTACAGAATAACGAAGAGATTGTAGGAGTAGTAGCATATGCTTATGACCTGATGATCCTTGTGAAGGGAAGTTCCAGATGCGACCTGTAAGATGGATGTAAAATAGTCCTTCAACAATTACATCAGAGATGCCAAGAAGGAAAAATGTCTATTGCACCTGAAAAAATCATGTACATGCTGTTAAAAGGGAATCCTCGAAGAGACCCGATCATGAAATTAAGCGAAAGGTCCATAAAGAGAAAGTCTGTCACCAGACACTTAGGTGCTTCTCAAAAGAATGACAAAATTGTGGTGCACATACTGAAGAAATATGTAAGAGAGGCAGGAACATTATGAACAAAATTATTAGTCTCACCATTTATAATTATAAGATGTCATTGCAAACAATAAGGAGATATCATAACGCTATCTTAACTGTGACCATGGCACACTGTGCAAGTTTTGGGCCCACAGACTTTTGCTCGTAACACCAGTGCAGATAATTAATAGGGTGCAATGTGGAATACTCTTCAGTTGATGGTAGCTTTTGGCACTGTGTCAGTTGAGATGTTGTAAGTAATACTCAGAATGTGTTCAAACGATCTCCAGATACAGAAAAAAGCGATGATGTATTGGCTGAAGAAAGGACAATATCATAAAGTGCTGAATTTAATAGGAATACAAACCCCAAGGAATGCACCAAATTCAAAATTAAATCCTCCACCTACGGTAGAAACAACGAGGCACAAATATTGTTTTCTGCCAAATTTAAAACAGATTAGGACTCAAGCACCTGATTCCCTGAAGACGCTCGACACACTTCTTGACTGGCCACCGGTCCTACGCTGCCTACTGACATCATGTCTCACCACCCGAGGAACCAGAACTGGGGTGATGTGGGCTGGCGCGCGGCTGCACTCGTTGCCAGCAATATGATCTCCATTCAGAACAAGTGAATCCTTCCCTGCAGCCAAGGAGTCGACAAACAGTGGAAGAGACAGATACAACCACAGCGCCCTCCAAGTGTCCAAGGAACCAGCAGGATGTGCCTATGGACCTGGGAGTGCATTGTGGAATGCAGCCGACAAGAACTGAAGTTATCATAACAGTAGTAGACATAGATCTGGTAGTAGATGTAGTTTTTATTGACAGTAGAATTAGCTTTTTAATTATAATAACAATAATAATAATAATTATTATTATTATTATTGTTAATGGGAGAAACAGTTATGGTGACGGGAGGTAGTATTGTGTAGGATAAAATTAAGTATGAATGAATATTGTGTAATTTCTGTAAGAATCGATACAGCCCGGGTTTAAATTGTAGATAACAGACTACAATGGAATGGAATAAATATTTAAAACATGTTGCTGTGGGTTTACCAATTTTAAATCTTATCAAGATCTGAGACGATATTTGCATAATTTTTTCTTTCAGGCAGAACTTCAATATGAGTAACATCAGCTGCAAAAGTCTGAGGTTACTGTTTCATAAATTGTATTCAGCACCCCATACAATATCAGTTTCATTAATATGTCGACTACCACGAGGCCACTGGTGGACACCGCAAGGTCTCACTCCTGATGCCATGTACCTGTAGTTGACCACAAGTTCCGCTATGTTTAGTACTGTATATCTTCAGATGATACATTTCTAATACGATCACAGTCACGTGCAGCTTGTCGATATAGTGTATATACCGAATGCAATCTCCGGTGGGAGCCCTTGTCGCAGTAAGGGCTTCTTACAGTTTTACTTACTGTACATTTCTTGCACTATTGTGCATTAATTCATATTTCTCAATTGAGCTCATGCCACTGTACATGAAATGAGGCACAATATGTCGTTCAACGTTCTCTAGGAGCTGACATATATTACCGCAGTCTCACGGTCTGACATCAAGAAATACAGAATCTACATACATCCGTATTTAAATTGGATGATGGTGGGACATCATCTGGTATAATTTTTATTAAAAATGAAACTCCTCCAGCTGTACTTAAGACTTCACATTTATTTGGCTACTAGTTTTGACATTGTGACAATGCCATCTTCAGGCCCGTACACTTTGATGATATCAATTGTGTGTGGCTTCTAGTACTCAGCCACACACAATTGATATCATCAAAGTGTACGGGCCTGAAGATGGTGTTGACACAACGTCGAAACTAGTAGCCAAATAAATATGAAATCTTAAGTACAGCTGGAGGAGTTTCAGTTTTAATAAAAAGAAATACAGAAGTCCACTGCATGACAGTTATGCAATAAAAAGATAACAGAAAGGGAAAAGTGCAAAATAGATGCCATGAGTGTTACTTGCAGATTTTTGGAAAGTATGAAACTTTGAAATGAGTCAAGAAAGTAATCACACTTTGCTATTCATAGACATATACGTTGCTACATACCTGCCTCCTCTGTTCTACTTGCCTCCTCAGTAAACTGTATACCCGATTGTTCCCCCTTTCTTTTCATTTATAGTTTACCTGTCAATTACAACTAACCTTTCTTTCTAATTCTCACTGAGCTATAACTAATCTGCAGCAGTCAGCGTCCTTATGGCATGCTGAGTTCATATATTACAGTCAGATGCCACAAGTATACAGGTATCCCAGATTTTTTCTTTTTTCAAAATAATTACCTACATGGGACATCTGTTAAATAACTAAGGAGTAAAATAACTTTAGTTTATGAGATTTCCTACCCATCATTGTGTGGGCATGTAATTTTTTAAATTGTGCATTATTTGAGCATAAAATTTGGAAGGGAAAGTGTGACTCAAATTTAAAACATATTGAAGGAGACCTGGAAAAATACCTAAAAAGTAAATCTACTATAGTGCAGGAGATTTCTTGAGCAACAACCATGTAAAAATACTTGCAGACTAAAGAAGTGACACCATACGTATTATAGGTGTTTTTTAAGATACCTATGTAAAATAGTATGTTTCTAAAAGTATGTAGTATAAACTTAGATTACTTTTATTAGTCTGTGTACCATGTTAGAGTTGACAAATCAACTATGTATGAGGTATGTTATGTGATCATCATCATCATCATTAGTGTTCTGCCAAAAGGCAGGTTTTCACATGGTAGTTCTCCAGGCTGTCCGGTCTTCTGCCATCCTCCTCAGGTCCACACAATTTCCTCTTCCCTTTATATCATCTATCATCTTGTATCTCGTTCTTCCTCTCAGGCTTCTCCCACAAACCAGTCCTTCCAAAACGTCTGTTAGCAAACACTCCCTTCTCAATGAATGTCCCAACCAGTTCTTTTTCCTTTCTCTTATAACCTTCAGCAGACATCTTCTCTCACTAACACTTTCCAATACTCTTTCATTACTCACTCTTTCCATCCAGCTTATCCTCTACATTCTCCTCCACATCCACATCTCAAACACCTCTAACCTTTTTTCACCCTCTCGTCTCAGCGTCCATGTTTTTGCCCCATATAGTGCCACACTCCAGACAAAACATTTGCCAAGTCTTTTCCTTAGATCTTTATCTAATTTGCCACATAACAGTCTCCTCTTTCTGTTGAATGCCTCCTTCGCTATGGCAGTTTGAGTTTTCATCTCCTGCTGACATCTCAAGTCTTCAGTTTTTATGCTTCCAAGATATTTAAATGCACTTACTTGGCTAATGGTAGCTTGTCCTATTTTAATACTGGACAGTCTGCGTCTTGTACTGCTGACCATATTCTTTGTTTTTGCTGTGTTTATTTGCATCCCATATTCCACACAAGCTTCATTCAGATATTTCAGCATGTTATTCACTGCCCGCTCACTTTCTGCCACTAATACCATGCCATCAGCAAATCTTATACATTCTATTCTCTTTCCACCAATACATATTCCTCTTTTCCCATCTAAGCCTTTCGCAATATGCGTTAAATAACAGTGGGGAAAGGCAACAACTTTGTCCAACACCTCATCCAATGCTGCTTCCTTCTGACATTTCATTTCCAATTTTACTAAATCTATAAAAACAGGAAAGATTTCTCTACTTTTTTCCATATATCTTTCCCCTATAGTTCTTAACAGGGCAATACCATCTCTTACTCCTTTTCCTCTTCTACATTCGAACTGCTCCTCTTGAATCCCTCTATCCATCTTGCCATATAGCCTTCTATTCAACACTCTCAGCAACACTTTAGCTGCATGAGAAATTAGACTGATGGTCCTATGCTCTTCACATTTTTTTAGTGTTACTCTTTTTCTCTGTTGATATCATAACTGTTTGCAAGGAAGTCCCCAAGCCATTCCCCTTTGTCATATATCTCATTAGAGAGGTAGACTATTCCTTTTCTTGCCTTGTTTCCTGACTCTTCAACAGTTCTGCTGGCAAATCATCAATTCCACATGCCTTCCTATTTTTAATCTCCTTCAGTGCCTTTTCTACTTCTGCTTCCAAGGCAACCCTTTCCATCTTCCAGCACATATTGCTCCTCTTCAACCTTAATTTTGCTTTGTATTTCATCCCCCTTATACTGACATTCAATATATTCTTGCCATCTGTGCAAAACCTCCTGTGATTCTTCTGCTAGAGTACCATCTGCTCTTTCTATTTCCATATTATTCTTCTTTCTTTTACGTTCAAAAACTATCTCACTAGGCAATCTATACGTAATTTCATACTCTCTTTCTTTCTCCATTTTCTCTATTTCATCGCATTTCTGTTTCATCCATTTTTCGCTTGCTTCTTCAGTTTCTCTTCTTAATTCATTATTCAGTTTCCTGTACCTCTTTTTGCCTTCTTCAGTTTCTACATTTTTCCACTTTCTCCACTCTCCCATCTTTTTCAATATGTTTTCTGTTAGTCATTCATTCCTGGTAATTTGGTATACTCTCATTCCCAGTACTTCTTTCACAGAGTCCTTGCCTCATTTTTATCCATGCGTCATTAACACTTTCATCAGCACTATCTCTTTCCCATTTTTCCATAAATCGGTTTTCCAAATCTGATGCCTTTCCTACCTCTTTGAGTCTTTCTATGTTTAGTCTTTCTTTTGCTTTACCTCTCCAGACTTTTTTCAACTTCACTTGTATGTCACCCCCTATTAGGTTGTGGCCCAAATTTATATCTGCTCATGGATAAGCTTTGGCATTCTTCAAACAGTTCTTCAACCTTTTTTGTGTCAGGATGTAGTCCAACTGATATCTTTCTGTATTCAAATCTGATATCCATGACTAACGTCTCCTTTTTAGTGTTAAAATAATGTGTTACCCACTGCTAATGAATTTTCTTTACAGAAACTAATTAGTCGTTCACCTCTCTCATTTCTTATTCCTAATCCAAATTTTTTCCTACTGTATCTTCACCTCTTCCTTCACCCACCACTGCATTCCAGTCTCCCATTTTCTTTTTCAAGAATTTCTTTTTCAATGAGTTCTTGTATTTTCTCATAATATTCTTCCACTTCCTCATGTCTATGCTGGCTGGTTGGCACCTATATCTGTATCAACACCAAATCTTTTGAACTACCCTTCAGTTGTATCATCACCTGTCTTCCATCAATATATTGTTCCTTCATTATCTTATTTTTCAACTTTTGCCCTATCAATATTCCTACTCCGTTTTCACCACTATTGATTTCCCGCGAGTAAAAGAGCTTATAATCTCCACTTTCTATCTCCCCATCTCATTTCACACAAACCAACGGGCATCTAATCTGTTCCTTTTAATCTCCTGTTTTGCATTCTCTAGCTTTCCTGCTTGCAGTAGTGTACTCACATTCCATGTTTAAATCCTTACCTTTCCTTCCTTCATTGTCCCTTTCTTCCCTTCAAATATGCCTGCTCTCAGTGTGTTCCCTTCACAGAGATCCAAATAAAGTGTCATGTGACTAGGGCCTCCCGTTGGGCAGACCGTTCGCCTGGTGCGAGTCTTTTGATTTGATGCCACTTCGGCGACTTGTGTGTCGATGGGGATCAAATGATGATGATTAGGACAACACAACACCCAGTCCATGAGCGGAGAAAATCTCCGACCCAGCTGGGAATCGAACCCTGGCCCTTAGGATTGACATTCTGTCATGCTGCCCACTCAGCTACTGGGGGCGGACAGAGATCCGAATGAGGGGAAGTTTTAACTTGTGAACCTTTCACATGGACAGACAAACCATGTACTGCTTGGTAATGTAATGTGGTAGTTTCCTGTTACTTTCCACATAGCCAGTAGCTTGCCCAGCCTAAAATTAAAGGTCACATTCTAAGGATTCTTTCTGCATTTGATTTATTATTCCCATCCATTCCCAATTAATGAAGGTGGAGGTGTTACTTTTCATTCAACGCTCATACTTACCATGTGACTATTGTGAATTTTCAATCCTCAGAAATAGTTTATCACATAATTTTTAGGAGTATCTATCTTTTTAACTTTGTTTTCAACTGGTTGAGTTTACTGATTTATTGATGCAAGTTAAATAGGAACTTACTGAATACCTCCCCATGTAGTATGTAAATACACTCAGAAGCCTGTTGTTGTTGTGGTCTTCAGTCCACAGACTGGTTTGATGCAGCTCTCCATGCTACTCTATCCTGTGCAAGCTTCTTCTTCTCCCAGTACCTACTGCAACCTACATCCTTCTGAATCTGTTTAGTGTATTCATCTCTTGGTCTCCCATTAAGATTTTTACCCTCTGCACTGCCCTCCAATACTAAATTAGTGATCCCTTAATGCCTCAGAATATGTCCTACCAACCGATCCCTCCTTCTAGTCAAGTTGTGCCACAAGCTCCTCTTCTCCCCAATTCTATTCAATAGTTATGTGATCTACCAATCTAATTTTCTGCATTCTTCTGTAGCACCACATTTCAAAAGCTTCTATTCTCTTCTTGTTCAAACTATTTATCGTCCACGTTACACTCCATACAAATACTTTCAGAAACGACTTCCTGACACTTAAATCTATACTCGATGTTAACAAATTCTTCTTCTTCAGAAACACTTTCCTTGCCATTGGCAGTCTACATTTTATATCCTCTCTACTTCGAGCATCAGCAGTTATTTTGCTCCCCAAATAACAAAACCCTTTGCTACTTTAAGCGTCTCATTTCCTTATCTAATTTCCTCGGCATCACCCAATTTAATTATTACATTCCATTATCATCATTTTGTTTTTATTGGTGTTAATCTTATATCCTCTTTTCAAGAACTTGTAATTCTATCAGAGACAGCAAAGGACCTGGAAGAGCAGCTGAATGGAATGGACAATGTCATCGGTGAACCTCAAAGTTTTTATTTCTTCTCCATGGATTTTAAGTCCTACTCCAAATTTTTCTTATCTTTCCTTTACTGCTTGCTCAATATACAGATTGCATAACATCGGGGACAGGCTACAACCCTGTCTCACTCCCTTCCCAACCACTGCTTCCCTTTCATGCCCCTCGATTCTTAAAACTGCCATCTGGTTTCTGTACAAATTGTAAATAGCCGTTCGCTGCCTGTATTTTACCCCTGCCACCTTCAGAATTTGAAAGAGAGTATTCCAGTCAACATTGTCAAAAGCTTTCTATAAATCTACAAATGCTAGAAATGTAGGTTTGCCTTTTCTTAATCTATTTTCTAAGATAAGTCGTAGGGTCAGTATTGCCTCATGTGTTCCAACATTTCTGTGGAATCCAAACTGATCTTCCCAGAGGTCGGCTTCTACCAATTTTTCCATTCGTCTGTAAAGAATTCGTGTTAGTATTTTGCAGCCCGTGGCTTCTTGAACTGATAGTTCGGTAATTTTCACATCTGTCAACACCTGCTTTCTTTGGGTTTGGAATTATTATATTCTTCTTGAAGTCTGAGGGTATTTTGCCTGTCTCATACATCTTGCTCACCAGGTGGTAGTTTTGTCAGGACTGACTCTCCCAAGGCTATCAGTAGTTCTAATGGAATGTTGTCTATGCCCAGGGCCTTGTTTCGACTTAGGTCTTCCAGTGCTCTGTCAAACTCTTCACGCAGTATCATATCTCCCATTTCATCTTTATCTACATCCTCTTCCATTTCCATAATATTGTCCTCAAGAACCTCGCCTTTGCATAGATCCTCTATATACTCCTTCCACCTTTCTGCTTTCCCTTCTTTGCTTAGAGCTGGGTTTCCATCTGAGCTCTTGACATTCATGCAAGTGGTTCTCTTTTCTCCAAAGATTAGATAAGATTAGATTAATACTAGTTCCATGGATCATGAATACGATATTTCGTAATGATGTGGAACGAGTCAAATTTCCAATACATGACATAATTAGGTTAATTTAACAACATACTTAAGTTAATATAACAACTTTATTTTTTTGTGGTTTTTTTTATTTTTATTTTATTTTATTTTTTATTTTTTTATTATTTTTTTTTCTTAATTTCTATCTAAAAATTCCTCTATGGAGTAGAAGGAGTTGTCATTCAGAAATTCTTTTAATTTCTTCTTAAATACTTGTTGGTTATCTGTCAGACTTTTGATACTATTTGGTAAGTGACCAAAGACTTTAGTGCCAGTATAATTCACCCCTTTCTGTGCCAAAGTTAGATTTAATCTTGAATAGTGAAGATCGTCCTTTCTCCTAGTATTGTAGTTATGCACACTGCTATTACTTTTGAATTGGGTTTGGTTGTTAATAACAAATTTCATAAGAGAGTATATATACTGAGAAGCTACTGTGAATATCCCTAGATCCTTAAATAAATGTCTGCAGGATGATCTTGGGTGGACTCCAGCTATTATTCTGATTACACGCTTCTGTGCAGTGAATACTTTATTCCTCAGTGATGAATTACCCCAAAATATGATGCCATATGAAAGCTATGAGTGAAAATAGGCGTAGTAAGCTAATTTACTAAGATGTTTATCACCAAAATTTGCAATGACCCTTATTGCATAAGTAGCTGAACTCAAACGTTTCAGCAGATCATCAATGTGTTTCTTCCAATTTAATCTCTCATCAATGGACATACCTAAAAATTTGGAATATTCTACCTTAGCTATATGCTTCTGATTAAGGTCTATATTTATTAATGGCGTCATATCATTCACTGTACGGAACTGTATGTAAGGTCTCTTTAATTTCCTGTAGGCAATATCTATCTTATCCCTAGTGATATGCACCTCTACATCCTTACATTTGTCCTCTAGCCATCCCTGTTTAACCATTTTGCACTTCCTGTTGATCTCATTTTGGACAAAATTTATTTTTATCTTGTACAGTGATTGTGTAGCCTTTGGATGTTGATGGATGTAGCTGTAGCAGACTAGCAAAGAAGCACTGACTAACACTGTTTCCTAGCAGATCACTCACAAGCGGATCGTCTGTCCCAGGCGTCAGACTTTGTTACTTGCAGCAGGTGTTTCATCACCTAGTAAGGAACTGATTTACAATAATTGCAATTGGGAAGCTACAGACAATGAAAGTTGGGGTAATCTGGAGAATCATATATTCAGAAATTAACACACAAATGAGAAGTAGATCTGTCACAAGTTTCCATAAATTATCACTCTCAGAATCTAGCTGTTGGTGAGCAAGGGAGATGCTATAGGGCAAATTGAAAGTACACAAATTCACACAACAAAACTATCTTCAGAATAAAGACCAGTCCCCAGAGACAGCACAGAAATTATCACTCTAATGGAAAAAAAAACTAACCTCCGGGTCAGGCTTACGATAACAGTAGCCAAGGTAGTTTACTACGCTGCATGTCGATTTGTAGCACCAGTACCTCGTGGTGCAGACATAGTAGTAGTACAGTTGCAACCACTGTAATTGTGTTGTGGTTAGTAACTCTAAACATCACGAGTGTTTCGCAGATGACTAACCTAGGCTGTTCTCAAAGTAACGGGGAGCACTAGTCACGGTAACTGCCGTACACTGCACCTCGCAATTTTGAAACCTCTAGAAACTGCAACAGAATGGGCTGGAGAGCTGCTCCCTAAATTGTTTAAACACTCAGTCAATGAGCTATGGTGAACCTCCACAGTACACAAAAAGGCCCTTGTAGCCAGTCTAAGAGGGGTGAGAAGTGGAATCATTTCTGCTGTCCAGATCAACTAGGATGGCAGAGTTCCAGCCCTTGTGTTGGGTGATCTGAACTGGCGCGAATTCTCAGAATGCAGGAGAACTGTGTGTGCCTTCAATGATGATTTGAAATAATGGCCAGGAAACCAAGCTAGATTTTGCCATCTTGGGCGTTTTCTGTTTTAATTAAATGGGGAATGTTAAATTTGTCCTGCTCCCTTGAGGTGATGGTCCTCTATATATTGTCTACAGACATGGGAAAATTAATTTACTAGTGTCACTACAGTAATTTGCCAATGGCCATGCCACACTGGTAACATCAGTTCCCATCAGATCACCAAAGTTAGTTGCAGTCGGGCTCGGTTAGCACTCAGACGGCTCACCATCTGGGACTGCCGAGCATTGTTGGCAATCGGGGTGCACTCAGCCATTGAGGGGCCAGTTGAGGAGCTACCTGACTGAGAAGTAGTGGCTCTGGTCACAAAAACTGACAATCGCTGGGAGAGCAGTGTGCTGACCTTGTGCCCTCCACATCTGCATCTAATGACACTTAATGGTGGAGGATGACAAGGTGGTCGGTCAGTACCGTTGGTCCTTCTGAGGCCTGTTTGGATGGAGACTTTTTCAATTCAGCAATTTAGTTTGATGAATTGTTATTTATTACTCTTGTTCTTTTGTGGTGAGGACCATTCTGGACAGATGCTGTCGTCTTGCCACGTGCCTTTTGCATTGACAGGGTCACTGTGCTACAACTGTGCAAACTGTAATCCGGTTTACATGTAAATGCACTGGGAAGCGAGGGTAAAGATTCAAGATACTTGAAGAGACCTCTGCAAAACATGCGATTATCTACTTAAACAATAATCTTATTGCTCGCTTCTGCCACATGAACACTTTATTTACTTTGAGGGCATGTCACAGGAGATAATTCCATATGGTACCTGGGAGCAAAAATTGTGCAGAACCGGCCCATACTGTTGTGTTCAGCCTTAAACAGAAACTTCACTCAGCTGAACAAAGTACGTGCCCGAAAGTAAAAAAAGTGCTAAGGTGCGAGAGCACGGTGCGGCAGAGAACGTTGATACGATAGTTGGTGCAACTGCTGAATGAAGTGGTTGGTATTACTCTCTTTCTCAGATATTAAACACACCTGTAGAGTAACGAAGTTGTCTTATATTTACACAAAAGAATAAAGAAAATAACTGATTGACAGAAATGGACACACATATACACTAAAATGAGGGCTAATCCATAATGCTTTGCGCCTCATTCTATTGCACAAACAGAATTCAAACTGTTGAACACAACAGACAGTACTAGTCACTTTATTCACAAAGCATAGTGGCTCGACACAATTATATAATATTGTAGTTTCACCAAGCAGAGTATAAGTTCAAAACTACTTGCACAAGTGACAACAAGAAGAGAGATTTTTTTTCGTGACAATATTATGAAACGGATAGATTTCTACTCGCCACATTGCAGAGAAGTCGAGTAGCAGCTAGGCACAACAGAAAGAATATCAAACAAGTAAGCTTTCAGCCAAAAGGTCTTCTTCCAAATTAAACATACACAATATTATGAGAAGCAAGTTGCTACTCACCATATAACAGAGATGCTAAGTCGCAGATAGGCACAACAAAAAGATTTTCACACTTATAGCTTTTGGCCAATGGCCTTTGTCAACAATAGACGCACATATGCACGCAAACGCAACTTACACACATGACTGCAGTCTCAGGCAACTGAAACCACACTGAGACTACAGTCGTGTGCGACTTGCGTTTGCGTGAGTGTGTGTGTGCATACACGAGCGCATGTTGTTGAGAAAAGCCATTGGCTGAAAGCTTTAATCTTTTTGTTGTGCCTATCTGTGACTCAGCACCTCCGCTATATGGTGAGTAGCAACTTTCCTAGGAAAAAATAAGACTGCTAAGTTGCCGACAGGTGCATCTGAAAGATACTTACACAAAGCTTTTGGCCACAGTCTTCATCAGCAAAAGTGAACTTAAGGTCCTGGAATATTTGGCAGAATGTGTCCCTTCTACAATGCAATTTCCTGTTTAATGCATCCTGACTAAATCGGAAATGAGTTGTTTCTCACCTTACAAAGTACCGGGTGATCAAGAAGTCCGTATAAATTTGAAAACTTAATAAACCACGGAATAATGTAGATAGAGGGGTAAAAATTGACACACATGCTTGGAATGATATGCGGTTTTATTAGAACAAAAAAAAGTTCATAAAATGTCTGACAGATGGCGCTGGACAGCAAAATGTCAGTGACTGCGCATGACAATCGTGTTACAGAAACACATCATTCCCAGCCTGGCTGATAAACACATGCTGGAACGTACGATGTTTATGCAGGATGGCGCTCCACCCCATATTGCTAGAGGTGTGAAAGGTCTCTTGCGCGCGTCGTATGGTGATGATTGTGCGCTCAGCCGCCACTTTCGTTATGCTTGGCCTCCCACGTCCCCAGACCTCAGTCCGTGCGATTATTGGCTTTGGGGTTACCTGAAGTCGCAAGTGTATCATGATCGACCGACATCTCTAGGGATGCTGAAAGGCAACATCCGACACCAATGCCTCACGATAATTCCAGACATGCTTTACAGTGCTGTTCACATTATTCCTCGACTACAGTATTGTTGAGGAATGATGGTGGACATATTGAGCATTTCCTGTAAAGAACATCATCTTTGCTTTGTCTTACTTTGTTATGCTAATGATTGATATTCTGATCAGATGAAGTGCCATCTGTCGGACATTTTTTGAACGTTTGTATTTTTTTTTGTTCTAATAAAACCCCATGTCATTCCAAGCATGTGTGTCAATTTGTACCTCTCTATCTACATTATTCCGTAATTTATTCAGTTTTCAAATTTATACTGACTTTTTGATCACCCGGTATTACTGTGCGCAGTGTGCAGTCAGGTCCACTTAAATGTGAGGTCTGCAATGTAGTCCAGATGTTCTAATTTCCATTCCTGCACTCCTTTTCCCCTCATAAATTCAAGAATAACATCCGAAAATCATTCCACATGTGCTCTTCAACTTAACATATTCCATATTCTTTATTCATTTCATGCAATGGTTGCAACTGACAGTAGAATAATGCTTGTGACTTCAGAAATTTACTATTTGTACCAATAGTTTCTTCACGTACAAATTTCTACAAGAACTGTCCTACAACATTTGAACAGCATATTTTGAATACAATGAGGATATATCCAAAGTGAATCTAGATGGAAAGCAGTGTCAAACGGAAACATTCTAAAATACATAATCATACAGATTCAATGCCAAAATTACTTTGAAAGGCTGCCTTTACATTTTTACAAAAAATTATACTTCTCATAACACTTGCCTTCAAAATGTATGCACTTTTGCATGTGTTTGAACCAATTCTGGAAACATTTTCTCCACTGGGATGTCAGAACCTCCAACAGATTTATTGAGGTATGAAAACCAAGTGTCTCACAACAATACCCACTTATGAAACATTTTTGGTTTTCTCAATGGGTCAAATTACAGAGCAAACCAAATTCTTGTCCCATGGTTCTACATGTTGGGATTCTGTTAACAAATCAACTGCCACACATACAGTGATAGTAGATTCCTAAAAGCAGTAGCACCACCAGTGCAGATGTGGACACAACCTCTGTCAACACAATGTATGCCAACCAGTCAAAAGCCATCTATGGGATGTAGCTACCATATCAGCTGTGACAATCAATTTTTCCTGGTGAAGACCAAATATTTCATTAAATGCAGTATTTAAACTGCAAGAAAACCAGGAATATTTTATAACAGCTTCTCGAAGAGATTAAAATATCTGTCCACAAATTTTTTTGTTTGACATAAGGAAATAAAAAGAAATCCATACATGATAAATCAGCAAAATATGCACAAGGAGACAATTTGATGTTTTCCTGTGTCAAACAGTCCTTTGACGCACCATATGACAGCTGGCAATGTGACGAAGAATGTTGTTGTTGTTGTGGTCTTCAGTCCTGAGACTGGTTTGATGCAGCTCTCCATGCTACTCTATCCTGTGCAAGCTTTTTCATCTCCCAGTACCTACTGCAACCTACATCCTTCTGAATCTGTTTAGTGTATTCATCTCTTGGTCTACCCCTACGATTTTTACCCTCTACGCTGCCCTCCAATACTAAATTGGTGATCCCTTGATGCCTCAGAACATGTCCTACCAACCGATCCCTTCTTCTGGTCAAGTTGTGCCACAAACTTCTCTTCTCCCCAATCCTATTCAATACTTCCTCATTAGTTATGTGATCTACCCATCTAATCTTCAGCATTCTTCTGTAGCACCACATTTCGAAAGCTTCTATTCTCTTCTTGTCCAAACTATTTATCGTCCATGTTTCACTTCCATACATGGCTACACTCCATACGAATACTTTCAGAAATGACTTCCTGACACTTAAATCAATACTGGATGTTAACAAATTTCTCTTCTTCAGAAACGCTTTCCTTGCCATTGCCAGCCTACATTTTATATCCTCTCTACTTCGACCATCATCAGTTATTTTGCTCCCAAAATAGCAAAACTCCTTTACTACTTTAAGTGCCTCATTTCCTAATCTAATTCCCTCAGCATCACCCGACTTAATTAGACTACATTCCATTATCCTTGTTTTGCTTTTGTTGATGTTCATCTTATATCCTCCTTTCAAGACACTGTCCATTCCATTCAACTGCTCTTCCAAGTCCTTTGCTGTCTCTGACAGAATTACAATGTCATCGGCGAACCTCAAAGTTTTTATTTCTTCTCCATGAATTTTAATACCTACTCCGAATTTTTCTTTTGTTTCCTTTACTGCTTGCTCAATATACAGATTGAACAACATCGGGGACAGGCTACAACCCTGTCTTACTCCCTTCCCAACCACTGCTTCCCTTTCATGTCCCTCGACTCTTATAACTGCCATCTGGTTTCTGTACAAATTGTAAATAGCCTTTCGCTCCCTGTATTTTACCCCTGCCACCTTTAGAATTTGAAAGAGAGTATTCCAGTCAACATTGTCAAAAGCTTTCTCTAAGTCTACAAATGCTAGAAACGTAGGTTTGCCTTTCCTTAATCTTTCTTCTAAGATAAGTCGTAAGGTCAGTATTGCCTCACGTGTTCCAGTGTTTCTACGGAATCCAAACTGATCTTCCCCGAGGTTGGCTTCTACTAGTTTTTCCATTCGTCTGTAAAGAATTCGTGTTAGTATTTTGCAGCTGTGACTTATTAAGCTGATAGTTCGGTAATTTTCACATCTGTCAACACCTGCTTTCTTCGGGATTGGAATTATTATATTCTTCTTGAAGTCTAAGGGTATTTCACCTGTTTCATACACCTTGCTCACCAGATGGTAGAGTTTTGTCAGGACTGGCTCTCCCAAGGCCGTCAGTAGTTCCAATGGAATATTGTCTACGCCGGGGGCCTTGTTTCGACTCAGGTCTTTCAGTGCTCTGTCAAACTCTTCACGCAGTATCGTATCTCCCATTTCATCTTCATCTACATCCTCTTCCATTTCCATAATATTGTCCTCAAGTACATCGCCCTTGTATAGACCCTCTATATACTCCTTCCACCTTTCTGCTTTCCCTTCTTTGCTTAGAACTGGGTTTTCATCTGAGCTCTTAATATTCATACAAGTCGTTCTCTTATCTCCAAAGGTCTCTTTAATTTTCCTGTAGGCAGTATCTATCTTACCCCTAGTGAGATAGGCCTCTACATCCTTACATTTGTCCTCTAGCCATCCCTCCTTAGCCATTTTGCACTTCCTGTCGATCTCATTTTTGAGACGTTTGTATTCCTTTTTGCCTGTTTCACTTACTGCATTTTTATATTTTCTCCTTTCATCAATTAAATTCAATATTTCTTCTGTTACCCAAGGATTTCTACTAGCCCTCGTCTTTTTACCTACTTGATCCTCTGCTGCCTTCACTACTTCATCCCTCAAAGCTACCCATTCTTCTTCTACTGTATTTATTTCCCCCATTCCTGTCAATTGCTCCCTTATGCTCTCCCTGAATCTCTGTACAACCTCTGGTTCTTTTAGTTTATCCAGGTCCCATCTCCTTAAATTTCCACCTTTTTGCAGTTTCTTCAGTTTTAATCTACAGGTCATAACCAATAGATTGTGGTCAGAGTCCACATCTGCCCCTGGAAATGTCTTACAATTTAAAACCTGGTTCCTAAATCTCTGTCTTACCATTATATAATCTATCTGATACCTTTTAGTATCTCCAGGGTTCTTCCATGTATACAATCTTCTTTCATGATTCTTAAACCAAGTGTTAGTTATGATTATGTTGTGCTCTGTGCAAAATTCTACCAGGCGGCTTCCTCTTTCATTTCTGTCCCCCAATCCATATTCACCTACTATGTTTCCTTCTCTCCCTTTTCCTACACTCGAATTCCAGTCACCCATGACTATTAAATTTTCGTCTCCCTTCACAATCGGAATAATTTCTTTTATTTCATCATACATTTCTTCAATTTCTTCGTCATCTACAGAGCTAGTTGGCATATAAACTTGAACTACTGTAGTAGGTGTGGGCTTCGTATCTATCTTGGCCACAATAATGCGTTCACTATGCTGTTTGTAGTAGCTTACCCGCATTCCTATTTTCCTATTCATTATTAAACCTACTCCTGCATTACCCCTATTTGATTTTGTGTTTATAACCCTGTAGTCACCTGACCAGAAGTCTTGTTCCTCCTGCCACCGAACTTCACTAATTCCCACTATATCTAACTTCAACCTATCCATTTCCCTTTTTAAATTTTCTAACCTACCTGCCCGATTAAGGGATCTGACATTCCACGCTCCGATCCGTAGAACGCCAGTTTTCTTTCTCCTGATAATGACGAAGGGTGCAGGGACGAAGAATAGTGAGGCATTTTCGGTTCTCTTCCTGATTTCATTTGTGACTTGTGATAAACAAATTGTGTTATATTCAGTGTAAGTAAAGAAATCAGCAATTATTTGCTTGGAAGTACTTCGTGAACAAACCACTTATTTTTTTGGGGGTCACCTAATTGCCCCTCAACAGGTGATTGCTGCCTAGTTTCCAGTTTGTGCTAAGAATATATTAAAGTTGGTTGTCCCATTACAATGTTCCTTATGAATTTTTCATTTCCTTGGATGAAGTTTTTGAGCATTTCCTTGCATCACTTGAGAAGCCTGTTTTTGGGCTACCAAATTGTGTAGATTCAATTGGGAATTTATCTTATTTTCCTGAATGTTTGTGCGAAATATACATTACGGTAACCAAAAAATCAAAACAACATTGCTGTGGGCAGAGCTTTTGTAGTACGCCTTTCTGCCAGTTCAGTGCCACCTATGTTGTCAATCTGGCTTGTTCTGTTCATCTGCAGTGGTTGCTTTTGCTAGTGTCGTTTTGTTTTTATGATGGCAAGTTTAAGTGATCGACATGCAGCTGTGAAATTTTGTTTTCTACTCAGTAAAAATGCTGGTGAAACTTAATGTTGAAAACAGCTTACCAAGATGATGCTATGGGAAAAACTTCAGTGTACGAGTGGTTTACTTGATTTAAAAAGGCCACATGTCGACTGATGACAGACCTCGTTCTGGACATTTCAGCAACTTCCCAAATCGACGAAAATATTGAAAAAAGTTCACGAGCTTGTAATCACAGACAGTCAACAGGAATTAATGTGTTATCTTGGGGCTCCACGTTCATAAAAAAAGATCCGATTTGTGGCAGACAGGTGACTGGTTCTTCCAACCACAACAAAGGACTTACACACACAGCCATCTTTGTTAAGACAAAACTGTCTAAAAACAGCATGGTTCCACTGCCCAATACACCTTACTTACCTGATCTATGTGTGACTTTCTTATTTCCACATATGAAAATGACATAAAATGATACCGATTTGACAATACTGAAGAAGTTCGAGGGGGGGGGGGGCTGTCAGCCATTCCTAAAGATAGCTACAAAAAATGTTTCAAACAGTGGAAGCACAGGTGGGACAAATGTATTAACTTTAATTCACAGTGTTTTGAAGGGGATGAGATTGTTTTGCAAACAATTTGAAAATATATAGCTCTTAGACAATAATTCCATTTTCTTTGGCAATCTTCGTACTGCAGTGCTCAATATACTAAGTCACGTGCCAAACGTCTTCAGTCACGATGTATGCAGCATCAGTAGTTTTTAACCCTAGAACGGACGGGCGAAAAAAAAGTAACAGAAACAGATGGGCTGGGCTGGGCTGGGCCTGACAGATCCACCGTTTTATTTATGTTCCAGAATAAGTAAGACTTAAATTTTCAACATCAGTGCTACTCTGCTTCTTTAACTGTTTATTACTATTTAAAATTTACCATACATTTCTTTTAAAATAACGTTACATTTCTCCAAAAATCTGAAAGTAAAATTATTCAGTATTTAAAAACATTCTTGAACATTTAAAACAGTTTTATTTTATTTTTGACAGTTCACGTCCTCACAAGTTACGAAATTAGGATTGTCAAGCACGCTATTACAAAATATTATAGATTTTAGTGCATAGCATAATCTAATGTTAAAAAATGGTTTCTCTAGTTACGTTATACATATTACTGATCTGTATTTTCTGCACAATCTTCACCTAACTTTACAGAATGGGAGAGACACGGCCACTTTCCACAACTTTTACAAAAGTATTTTGTTTTATTGTCTTTGCATTTATAACAATGACCTCGTTTTCCTTCTGGAACAACTTCCTTGTCAATGGGAATCCCAGATAAGACGTGCTGCCAACTCTCAAATGTTGCTTGGGAGATGATTCTGGTTAGCTCTCTGTGCCGTGTGTGGTTTTAAGTGTTCCAAATCGAGTTGCTTGAGAAATATCCTCCTTGAAATATCCAGTCCTGTGTTTGCTTTGTATACCACAAATGCATTTATACCAGCAATGTTCAAAATGGCATAAAACATGCACAATGGCCAGTGTCTTATTTGCCTTCCAACGTTATATTCTGAACACATGGCATCAACCACGTCCACTCCACTTTTTGTTGAATTGCAGAATGTAATAATTTATGGGTACTTCATATTACTGGTTTCATCATCAATTTTATTGTTTGTATGCATTGAAGACAGCAAAATTACACATTTACTTTTCTTTGGCACATATGACACGAATGTGAAATTGTTGCAAAATGCAAATATGGGCAAATGTATTTCTCTTTCCTTGTGACGTAAGAATTCCAATGTAGTTTCTCTTTTATTTTTGCGCAGTTTCCCAACGAGTGTAAGGTTACAGTCTGAGCAGCTTTCTTGCGAGAGTGCAGCTTGTGAACCAGTTGTCAAGGGTAATATTCCTTCCTGTTCCCTTTACAGGCTCCACAAGTCTGAGCACAACGTCGTCAGCTGCATTACTCACATGGAAGAAACCAGGAGGTTGTTGCCCTACATACACTTCCAAGTTTTTTACATAGTACATTTTTGCATCTGCCAAGATAACTACTTTGATCCCATACTTTCTGGTTTTTGAAGGAATGTACATTCTGAAAGAATGACATCCCCGAAAAGATAGTAACATCTCATCCACTGTAAGGTATTCACTTTTTGTGTAATGCCATGTGCAGTTTTTTTGTGAATCCTTCGATAACACTTTTTTTTTTAATGTTCCTCTCTTGTGTGAATGTTATCTAACCTAAGACTTCTCAGAAGAAAACGAAATCTTCGCAGTGACATACTTTGAGGGAAGATTTCATTTTGCCTCCGTGAAGAACGCCAGAAATGTACAAAAGACCCAAAAATGCTTGGAACTCCTTTTTCAAGTTGGTACATACATTCTAGTAGGGAACCTTTTCCTGCCATTTAGTTCGCCCATCTCTCAACAAACAGTAAGGTGATTATTCACTGGAAGAGAGACCAGAACCGACCACACTAGTTGATACAGAATCTCGAGATGTATTAGTGGGTGTACTCACATTTCTCGCAGGAATAACGGTGTTATCTTTGCTGTCCAGCTGTTCGTCGCTCATTTCGTTTTGTGTGTAGTGATCACTTTCAGGAATAAAATCAGGATCTACATCTAAATCATCATTATCACTTTCCAGTAAAAGTTTTTCAATTTCTTAATCACTTAGAGGATGCCGGCAGGCCATTTTTGAGCAGTTTTATCGCTCGCAGTCAGTATAACAAGAAGTGTGCATAAGTAGAAAAAGCTAACGTAAACGGACGGGCTGGGTCTCTCAGACCCACAACACACTTCCTTCCACGTCAACAATCAACTGGCAAACAAAGAAAAATGATGACACAATCAGTGTCCTCTAGGAACATTAACTGAAAGCTACAATGAATGGCTGACTGACAAGTAGTGTACTCTTGTGGATATTTTTAAAACTAAATCCACTTGGGTCTGAGAGACCCTGACTGTCCGATCTAGGGTTAATGACAACTGATTTTGGTCGACCTCAAAGTCTGCCGCTACTAGGAAAATGACATGACAAAATTCTGCCAACTGATTGCAAACAGTCTTTGCTGCAGCTGATTGATTACTGAGAAAAAAATTCCTGTCCTCTTCAGTGTTACTGTATCATCTATGGATATACGAACATGCAAGCAAGTATATTCGTCTTGCATATGAAGATGAAAGATTTGTTTTTATTACAAAAGTTCACGGGGGAAAAAAAATAATAAAAAAATGAAATTGGCAGTCAGCTGTAATAATTATTTCCAGAACAAAGATTGTACATATTAGGAATTCTTTTAACTGTTACAACGTAGTACTGTTATTTCATAGCAAAATTAGCTCTCTCAGTTGCTAAGGAGACATTTCATTACATTATTTCTGTACAGCGACTTCAGAAAGTAAGTTACACATGCTGCTCCATTATAAGGCAATTGCGCAACAAGAGTAGTGCATTTTCAGAAGCAAGTACATATACGAGATTTCCTGCAGACAGTTCTGCTGCACATTCACCACGAAATTCTCATAGTGTATGGACAAAATGCAATGTCACACCCAGCATTAATGAAATGGTGCAAACAATTTAACCAAGTCCACACAGATGTGAGTGATGTTGATTAGGAGGTCTGTATGTTGCACTACATGATTTACATTACCCAGCAAATTGAAAGAACATCTGGGGGTGGGGGGAAAGAGATTCTCCAATGATAATGATACTGTATATGTGGCTTTTCAAACGTCTCCATTCTATTGTTAAGGAAATGGACAACTGGTAGAGCATTCTGAACATTGTTTACAGTCTATATGTGTGTCTGCATCACTTTGAAGGGTACAGCAGTATTCAATAACAGTTACTCACGCTGCCGTAATAATGTGTATTATACCGTATATATTCTAATAATCCGCACGTTTTTTCCCGAATTTTAGAACGAAAAACTGGGGTGTGCAGATTATTTGAAATATTGTTGGTACTGCTCCGCCTCCAACAATACATCCCATTATATTATTGCACTGTTGTGGCCTCAGTCTGTAACGCATTAGTAGCACGTTAGGAGTGAAGTATTAACATCTTCAAACTTGATAATTATGACTACAAGTTCTCCTTATTGCCCGTACACTGCTGAAGAAAAAGTGAAAATTATTGAAGAAGCCGAGAATATTGGAAACCGTACAGCAGGTAAGAAAGTACAACGTGACCGAGAGTTTTATTCGCGACTCACGAAAAAATAAAACGCAGCTTCAAGAAACTAATAGTACCGGTAATCGCCGGGCATTTCGCGACCAAAAAGCGAAGCATCCGGACCTCAAGAAAAGGCTCTGCGATTATGTAGATGAGAAGCGACAATACGGATGCGTGGTGACAAGTGAAATGTGCCAACAAAGCAGGCATTACCAGTTTCAAAGCTAACCCGGGCTGGCTATCAAGATTTTCCAAACGAAATGGTTTAGGATTGCAGAGGAAAACAACTATCGCTCAGCGGCTTCCAGGCGATTACGAGAAAAAAAATAGTGAATTTTCATCGTTGTGAGATAAATCAGCGCTGTAAAGTCCTATATATTATCGCAAATTGGTAATGCGGATCAAACGCCAGTCTATTTTGAGATGCCGCTCGACAACACAGTGAACAGGAAAGGAGAATCCAGCATCATGATACGAACTGGTGGCAGTAAGAAACAAAGATGTACAGTGATGTTGAGTGTAACTGGCGAGGGACAAAAGCTACCACCTTACATGATATTTAAAAGGAAAACTATTCCGAAAATATCAGTAAAAGGCATACCGGTATTAGTGAGAGCGAATCCGAAAGGGTGGAAGGACAATGAACTTATTATTGACTGGGTGACACGTTTGGCAACGTCGTCCTGATGCATTACTGAATTTACAAAACATGTTGGTCCAGGACAGCTTCTGCGTACATACAACTAAGGAAGTGCGAGACAAATTACAAAAAGGGAAAACTGACTTTGTCATTACACCTGGAGGCCTAACATCCATCCTAAAACCACTAGAGGTGTGTATAAATCGGCCATTCAAAGCTGCACTTAAACAGCGATATACGCAATGGACGGCTGATGAAAACTACAAGTTCACACCTAGTGGAAAAATCAAACGGCCAGATTTGCCCCAGATTTGTGAATGGGTGAAAAGTGCATGGGACTCCATTCCACAACCACTGGTGGAAAAATCCTTCAAGAAATGGGGAATCACAAATTCACTGCATGGAACAGAGGATGACACACTATGGGAAGATGGTGAAGACGACAATGATTCTCCCGCTAGTGATAACGATGAGTGTGATGAATAGGGTGGTAAGAGAGGAAACGTACTGGTATTGACTAAAATATTTTATTGCACATACTGTATTAACAAATTCTTACACAAGATAATTCACATTTCTTTTTTGCTATTGTAGGTACGCGTAGAGTCCCGGCTGGTGGTGATAATGTTCCCTGGCCGCCCGCCCGTCTAATGGGCCAGCCGGCCAGCTGCACGCCGCTGGCCGCCCGCCCACTGGCTGGCCAGCTGCATGCCGCTGAATCGGTCGCGTTTTAACGATTTATCAACCTGTACAGCAGCACTGCTTCAAACCAGTAGTTATTATACATACTTTCGAACACATCATAATGTTGGAAAAATTTTTTTTGTAAATAAAACAAATTAAAGCAAAAGATACATTTTTTTTCCTTTTCCTCAAAATTGGGGTGCGCGGATTATTCGAGTATGTACAGTAATACACAGGCAGTCTCTTACCACAGTTTTACAGTTACCATTTGAAGTGACTTTCAGCAAAAAGTGCCTGGAATCTCAAGAGTTAACGGCCATTTTTTCTGCTCAGAATTGTCAATAAATGTAATCAGCCAGCAACTTGTTTCTAGCATTGAAGAAACATAGATCTGCTGAATTATTGTGTGCAAGTCATTTAAATAGACAAGAAGATTAACAATAAGAAATTGTTGTCAAACAGCAAGTTACTTACCTGAGGTGTAACAGGTCACATTCTCAATATGTCAGAATGAGGTTATCTGTTTTAATTAGCAGAAATCTAAAGGAGGGCAAAAGTTGTCCATCATCAAGAATTTAGTCCAGTCTAAGTTGGTAGATACATCCAGTTTTCAGTGTGTGTGATAACTGACTATTGACTGGGAGGAGGGAATATACTTTTGTTTGATAAGTTCCGTGTGTGCGTGTGCAACCCGGTGTTTTACACCTTATTGAATAATCCCATGTATATCTAATCACCGTGTGTCTTCACTGATCTTACCTATTAACACAACTCTTACCATATCCCCTGATTGTAAAATTGGTAAAAAAATTAGTCTCAACTGCACAATCTTTGATTAAAAAATGTGACCAGTTTTGGCCTCTAGTAAGGGTCTATCTTCATACAATACACCACACAGCTGACGACGATGCTTTAAGCAGTTTTGTGACTGAGGTCAGCACAGCTGATCCAAGCATCATCATCCAGATGGTGCATTGTCTGAAGATGGCCTCCTCCTAGAGGCCAAAACTCATCTCGTTTATAATAAACGACTGTGCAATTGAGACACACTATTAATTTTACTTAGCCTACAGATAGTTTCCTAATAATGTTATCTCAAATTTTGTCTGAATGGAGCAGAGTAATTGTGTATTTATGAAATACAGACTGACTTTTCCAACAATACCTGGGAAACTGTAACTATACTGTGCTGCACAGATACTATCCATAGTTCTAGTTTTAACACTTTGCTGGTCACTTGTACATAAGAAATCTGGAATTTTTTTAGTTTAATGAGAGCTTGAAGTTATAATGCAATTGCAAATACAATAAGACTTCTTAATACAGCTGTAGGTGTCACCTCTACTATATTATAGCTCACTAGCTACAAAGCTAGCCTCCCCATTTTACACAATGTTAAAGTAGTAGACTTGCTGTTCTCTATCCGAGTTATCTTTGGCAATTTTTGAAATCTAAGAAATTTGTAGTATTACAAATATCTTAAGTAAGCCTTTCTTCAGTTTTGAATGGAAGCCTTTATTTTATGTTAATAGACGACTTAAACACAGACTCCTGGAGCCACCTGAGGAAACTGACTAGTAATCCAGTATTTTGACAATTACAGCAAACAAGTAAGAATTAAGAATGTACGGCATTTTTCTGCAGTATTTACAATTTTATAATCCAACACATTCTCCGTTAAATCTGTGTGCTGGAGGATCTAGTGACACGGCCATGAGCAATTAAAACTACCTCACAAGCTGCCATAAATTGGCTATCTACTTCTGTTTGACTGATCATTATATTGAATTTCCAATTATAAAGAGGAAGTTCTACTGAATTCTTAACAGACTTTACTCTGAAACCATTGCTTAACTTTAAAAACTGCATGTATTCAGTGTCAGTTTATCTACTTTTCTATTTCAAAGTACTTTTCCCCGTTTGGACTGTACAGGTACATCAGAAATGGACTTCAACACGACACTCACAACGTGCCAGCATACATGGGAATGTCAATGTAGGTGATATGAAATCTGCATTTCAACAGCAATTTCATAACATTACCTGTTGAATTCTCAATCTGTATTATCTGCCAAGTGAGATGCTTGTCATTTTATTTATCAAGGAACCTTAAATCTGGAGATAGCAAGTCTATATTAGCACTAATCCTTGAGGTAAATCGAGTAAGATGTTACAAAGATTGTTCTGATGCAACAAACCGCATTTCACAGCACCCCAACTGAATGAAAATTAGTTACACTGGGCCAAATGATTGGTACAGTAGTTATTTATTTTGTTTAGAGGATGCTTTCTTTAGTGAAGAATAATAAAAATTGATTGGAAGGTTTATTATTTCCTCACATACAATGTTTTCAGAACAATAATGTAGATGATTAAAAATTAAACACTGTTTTTCGTAATAAGAAGTTACAGTGTAATTGTGATAGTAAATAAAAACTCTTAGGTAGAGGGGAAAACTTTACGATAACTTTTTTAAACATACAGCATCAGACAGTGACTAATGGACTCAGCTTAATCACAACTAACTAATCCCATGCAAAGAGATCTTGCTGCGTACACACACACACACACACACACACACACACACACACACACACACACACACCACAGCAGGAAGATCTCTCACATTCCAAATGTGAATGATAGGTGACATCAAAAATTAAATCATAATACAATTTTCCTATCCACAACACCACGGCAAAATTTTCAATTGCTGGAAACAGCTGGCAAAGCTGACTGCCTGTCTAAAGTGGCATGGCACTCTAGAAGAAACACATTTGGAAAATAGATAACTGACTTCATGTGCAAAGAAAAAATTATTGGATTACATAAGCAATATATATACTTTTTATTTCAGTCCCAATATCACGTAGTAATAAGTATACCCGAAAGAGCCACCAAATGTCAACAGCGTAACAATGTAAGTCTAGTAGCTTCCATTCTGCGAGCCCTCAGAAAGCTGTTAGCATGCCAAAGAGCAGAAAATAATGTTGTCTATATAGAATAGAAAACTGGTTGACATCGTGGTGTCTCTAAGGGCAACACACAATCACACGCACAATGCAAACAATAACTGAAGAGAATTTCCACAAATTTCTACAATTTTACTCCATGCTTCTTAAGTAAATCAAGACCAAAAAGCAATTTGAAACAACAAGGTCACACACAACATCCCCTATTTAACAAAAACTTGCATTCTGAAAGTAGTATCATGACAGTCCCCTTATTTATTTACAGTTACTTGAAATGGTGGTCAGTTACATCTAACTTTGTAATCAGAAATTTACCGACTTCTACAAACACTAAAATTAAAAAAACAGTACAGATTTGCAAGACTGCCAAAGCGACAAACAAAAACAAACAACCAACAGATTATACCCTAAGTAATATGAGCATATTGTTATTCATTACTGACATTTCAAAATAAATTTATGGAATCACCTACACGTCCCTGCAGAACAGAATACTAACTGTGAAAAACTTTTTAATTTTATGAGCACCGCATTTCAATTACAAGATTCTTAACCACTCACTGGGACAAATTCATCATGCATTGTGAAACAACAAAAGAGTTCATTCCATTGGAGTCCCTGACTAAACGCATTAACCTTCTACACTATTTTCGTATTCTGTAGCCCTGAGAAAGCAGCTCAGTGCAACAAAATATGAAAGAATGATTGTGTCCAAGTAAGCACGACAAATTTCTTTCGCGGACACTTGTCATGCATAGGAAATAACTCACACGCATATCTTTGATGATGTGCATCCCATCTTAACTTATCCATTATTGTCACTACATATGAAAAACACGAAACTGGTATATAGAATGTATATTATATATAAAAGTGCACACGGGCTCCAGTCACCCCACCAGCAGCCTCCGTTCAGCAGTCTCGTCCCTGTATACGACTTTCTTCACCAATCTGAGAAAACTGTTGCAGAACGTTCACTTTGTTCACTGTCACAATGGCACAATTGCTTTTCGTAATAATCAAATGCAATCTGCATTTTTAATGAATAATAAAAATTCGTGGATTTTGAGACAGCTGCCATTTACACGATTTCCAAGATTTTGTGAATGTATAAGCTGACTTTCTGCCTTTCCCTGTAATTCTGTGTCAGAGTTGTGTATTGATCCCTAGTTACGAAATAGCTGTCCTGACTTCTAAACTAGGCACAGTGCAGGGTGGTGGTGGGGACGGGATCGTGTGGTGGCTCAAATTTTCTGAATCTTCTCGCCGACGACGACGGGATTGTTGCGACGGATCTCCTGGGCGCCCATCTCGCGGTAGTCGAACGTGCACTCGTGTTTGTCACTGTATCGGTGGACCGCACAGAAGAGGCCACCACAGCGACATTCGAAGCCTGCAACAAATTAACATTTTAAGATTCTTGGCAATATCTGCTGCGAATGCAGAGGCAAAATTCTTTGTAAGTTAAAGTAGCATGTGACCAAAGTCAAAATATTGCATATTACTGGAACTGCCACAACACTTAATTTAAACCTCTTGTTATAATGCTTCAATGGTACAGATAATACCTCAATGAAACTGTAGTTTTCAGAGTCCTTTCCATGCATCCCTTGTGGAAATCTTGAAATGAAAGCACATCTCTCTCGAGATTGTATAGAATGTTTTTTTCTTTTGCCACTGGCTGTCTGTATCATCAGCTTTGTACAATCCTCAAGTCTGAAACCTAAATCAGCAAACCTTTTCCCTCTTGAGTTATGAGGCTTACTATGTGAATTATTTGGACACATCTTTAGAACTAACAACATTTCTAGCTTTCAACTCTGAAGGCTTCAAATAGAGTGCAGCACAACGAACAGAAATGAAACAAGTACCTTGTCTGAAAAAGGAACAAATTTGCCTAAATATCCATATCGAATGAACTGTTAATAACCTTGTCAGAACTTGAGCACTATGTTTGTATAAAAACTTATCTTCAAAATGCAGTGGCCCATAAAACTAACTACATATATACAAAAACCGGAAATCTTTTTGCTGGATCAGTTTTGTTTCAAACTTCAAATTCCCACTAAGGTTACATCCACAGCAGCGAAATACGAGGGGTGTTATTTTTCTAAGAGAACAGAATATAAAGCAGTGGAATTTTATCAATGTAAATATTGCTTTGGTGTGTGTGCTATGAATGATACCAGTGTTTACGAGAGCTGTAAGCTTTTCGATAGAGGCCATGAAGACATTCAACAAGACAAGTGACTGATGCCCTGATAAGGTGCTCATAGTAACTGGCTCATGCCATGAAATTCTTTTGGATATTTTGCCTATGAAATAAGAGAGGATATGTTTCAGTACTGTTGGACTTTGAACAAAAATAGCTGTGAACGCAAGCTGATCACGAGTCACTATACAAAGTCGAAAAGGACAAATAGTGAAACATGTTCTAACAGGAGGCGAAACCTGGGTATATCGGGTTTGACTCCCTATGGAATGGATGTGCTCAGCAACTAAATTTGAGAAAATATACAGCAGTCAGTCACAAATAATTTGTTTATTGCAGATATAGATTTCAACCACTGCGTGGTTATCATCAGTGCAGTAAGATGCAAGTTCAATTGTCATTAATGTATATGCAAGCAACTGACTGTCATGGCAAAAATTCAGAGCTTTTGCATCACAATAATGCACTTTATCATAATTTTTTGCTTGTTAGTGAATTATTGGCTGGAACGAATACTGTAATGATGTCATAGCCTCCATATTTGCCAGACATTATGCCATGTGACTATTTTCAGTTCCTAAAATTAAGGAGAAATCTTAAAGGGTGGCCATTTTACAAGTATGGACGAGAAAAATGCATCACAGAGCTAAAAAATTTCCGAAGATAGCACCTGAAAAGGTGTTTCAAGCATTGGACAAAGTGCTGGTGTAAGCATATAGCACTAATGAGAACTATTTTGAAGAGAACAACATTGATGTAGACAAATAAATGAAATGCTTTTAAATATTATGTATTATTTGTGGATCACAGCTCACACATGGCATTTCACAGAGTTACAAAGAAACTATTGAATTATTTGCTTCTTCAGGGTCTTGCACATTTTTTTTTTTTTTTTAAATGTGAAATGACAACATACTTTCCCTCATAGCTGTAAAACTTATCAATCCTTCAAATGGTCAAGTTTTTATATGACAGCATAAAAATTGCCGGCACTTTATGCAACCAAACAAAGGAGTACACTGCATATTTTCGTATTAGGAAAGTATAAATACGAATTCCACCAAATACACAAATTCAGCTCAGTAGTTTCCCAAGCACTGAAATCCCGATCACAATGTGCTTTTGTCAGCCAGTTATAGCTTATGCCAAGTCATTTCGTTAGCTAAGGACTGCAGACATTCAGAGCATATCACGTAATATATTCAGCCAGTATAAACATGCCTCTTCCGGAACGCATTCACACAAATGGAGAAAGTTAATGGTTTGAATTAGAGAGAGAGAGAGAGAGAGAGAGAGAGAGAGAGAGAGAGAGAGAGAGAGAGAGTATCTTAAGATATATATAGCACAAATGTGCTACAAAAATTTTAAGTCAGGCATAAATAGACGGTCATCAAAATGTTATGTTTTGAATCTGAGTAAAATGCTCCATGACTTACGAAATTCATCGTGCATTCTCCCAGTTAACAATTTATCTTGTGTATCACACACACACACACACACAAACTTTTTCTAGTTGCTTTGATGCATACAGTTGCCATGTTACACTCATTGAAAGCAGTTTGCTGTTATGAAGTATTGTATAGTCTTTATCCTAAACACTTTTACACATTTTACTGTCAGCAATCACTTGTGTGGGCACTGTGCTTTATTAAATGGCAAATTTTCTTTGCAACTGAAGTTTTATTTTGGTGTTATTCCCTCCTGTATGTTTTACTGCAGCACTATTATTCTGCAGTAGTGGGATAAAATAAAATTCTTTGTTAGAGCATCAGTTCTTACCAGTCAAAATTACAAAAATTTAACTGTAAACCAAAGCAATGAAAATTTCCTTTGTTTCTAAAAATAATATCCCAGGCTTTTCTTTAGTTTCCTGGTTGTCCTGGGATGTAGACCTCCTGTTCTTATCTATTCTAAATATTCAAATATTTGAATCTTATGTGCTTACACTTGACACTTGTCACAAAAGTACGATTATCTAAGAACATGTACATAACAGTGAATACACAAATATCTTGCAACATAGCTACAACACTATGTAACATTACCACAAACATCAAGGTGACAGTTGCCCCTGCCTGACACTGATGTTTTGTTTGTTGGAGAGGAGAGAAGAACACTAACACTCAAATATTTTATATGCTTCTGCACATTATGCATATTTTGCTTGCATCATACCATAAAAACTGTATGTGGAAAGAAGTAAATACAAAATTTAACTGCTCACATAGTTCAGAAATTAAAGGTGCACATGTTTAAAGAACCCACCCACATCAAACTTCATGGAAGTTCAGGTGACTGAAGAAACATCTGATCTACCACATTTTGCAGCTTGCTCCCAGCCCACGACTGAGCATAGAAAGTATACAAATATGTAAGAACAGTGTTTAATCAAAGGAGTAGAATGAACAGGCAAATTAATAAGAAGGAAGGGTAGTGTGACCTCACCTGTAAGGCCAACCTTCTTGCGGCAGGTTGCACAGCGGTTTTTCTTCTTCTTAGCCTCCTTCTCAGAGTCTTTGCCATCGTAGCTCTCGTCTGCATCCCCACTGCTGACAGAATTATCAGCACTGCTGCTGCAGCCTCCCGCTGCTCCCTCTGCATCCTTCTGGAACAAAATGGAGCATAACGGGCATAAGAACAACAAATGTAATTGTAGATAATATAACATAATTGGGTAGATAAAAGGATCTACTCACCAAGCAGCAGCAGTAGATACATCCAGAAAGGTTTAACTTAAGCTTTCGGAGCCAGTAGCTCCTCCTCCTGGCAGAAGAGTTGAAAGGGAAGGAAGAGAAGTGAAGGAAAAGAACTGGAGATGTTTAGGGAAAGGGGTACAATTTTGAAAAGTCGCCCAGAACCCCAGGTCAGGGTGGGTGACAGTCTTTCTTCTTTCCTTCTCATGCCAACCACTAAGTCTCCCATGAACTGGAGGTTCTGGATTACTTTTCCAAACTGTACCCCTTTTCCTCCACCCCTCTTTCTTACACTTCAACTCCTCTGCCAGGAGCAGCTGCTACGGGCTCAGAAAGCTTGTAAAAGTTAAACCTTTTTTGTGTGTATTCTCCTGCTGCTGCAGCTTCTTGATGAACAGATTTTTTATCTATCCATTTACAGGAAATTGAATGTTATAAAACCTGTATGAAGCCATTCAAACATATATGGAATGGATATTTTCCTTTACATCATCGTATTTTGCCTTAATAGTTTTCACTTACATTTATGGGGAAATTTAGAAAAAACTGAACAATGTATCTTCTGTTAGGGAGACCACAACAAAAACATGAGCTGAGCTACTGAATACAAGCTTGCTATATGAAGCTTTCACCAGTGGTGATTTTAGGTAGTAAGAAACATTTACACGTAAGACAGATGCTTCAGAACTATGCCACACACTTCACGATCTTCTCACATCGCCACATTAGTGACACACTACACTCACGTCTTTGGCTGAGGCCCCCCCAATTACTGGGGTGGCTGCTGTGTGGTCCGATGAGGTAGCTGGTGTGGAAGGCGGCGCGATTACAGGAATAGTGGGCTGGGCAGTGTCCAGGCTCGTTGCCGGTGGTGACGAAGTAGGAGGTGGCTGCTGTTTCTTCTTCAATGCCTCCTGGAAAATAAACGCTCTACTATTGGTCCACTTCCCAGAGGAAGTACAGGTTGTACATCTGAAATGAAGGAACAGCTGATTATGTACATTTTGACAATTAAGACATATGAGCTCTGCTGAAGGCTTGCCACGTGTTTCACCTATCCTCATCAGTGGTTACTCATACATTACAAAATACAAAAGAGAAATAGTTTAACTGGGAAATGAAAATGCTTGAAGATCAGGAATGAGATACTTTAAACTTGTTAGATTATCCTACATAGTCATCTCTGAACTTGCCATCTCCATACCCTCCGAAACCCAATTCACCCATCTCCGCCACTGTCCATTTAACTGAAAACTCATCAGCTGAATCTGTCATTTGATGCAAGTGGACTGTACCAGTGTATAAACGAGAAGAGCACACAAGATCCCGAGTATAACTAAGGACCTGTGGCATTGTCATTACATACCAACTGCTGTGCACAACTTATTTACTAATACATTGAAATATCATTTAGCAGCGAATATACCTTCCTCCTTCAGCCCATTTTTTGTACCCTTACAGCCTATACATGAACAAGCACAGATTACATCACAAAAATGCATCATTTCTGTATCTGTACCATTCTGTACCAGAGCAGTATTTCTTTTGTAGTTTTATTGTTTCCTCGAGGTATTCCCCGTGCGATATGCAACGGTTAGGGTTTGTCAGCAGACATACCTACATCGCAGAAGGAGCGGGATAGGGCAACGAACACTGCACGGACTGCCACAGGGGTCTACTGTGTGTTCAACAAGATCACCGTCGCAACCTGAAGGCAAACTATATAATGATAGTTGAAAATCTTGTAAAGTCAGAGTTAGTGTTACGATTATCATCTGTTCAAGACAGATCTATGTAACAGAATTGCTACAAGTTTCAATTAATCTCAATGTAATTAGTTAACCTGTGTCAAATCTCTGTTTTTCCACCCAGGCACCCTTCCAGTACATATGTACATGTATATATATGTACATGTATGTACATGTACATGTACATGTACATATATGTATATATGTATATCCCCCCCCCCCCCCCCCCCCATGAACCATGGACCTTGCCGTTGGTGGGGAGGCTTGCATGCCTCAGCGATACAGATAGCCGTACCGTAGGTGCAACCACAACGGAGGGGTATCTGTTGAGAGGCCAGACAAACGTGTGGTTCCTGAAGAGGGGCAGCAGCCTTTTCAGTAGTTGCAAGGGCAACAGTCTGGATGAGTGACTGATCTGGCCTTGTAACAATAACCAAAACGGCCTTGCTGTGCTGGTACTGCGAACGGCTGAAAGCAAGGGGAAACTACAGCCGTAATTTTTCCCGAGGGCATGCAGCTTTACTGTATGATTACATGATGATGGCGTCCTCTTGGGTAAAATATTCCGGAGGTAAAATAGTCCCCCATTCGGATCTCCGGGCGGGGACTACACAAGAGGATGTCGTTATCAGGAGAAAGAAAACTGGCGTTCTACGGATCGGAGCGTGGAATGTCAGATCCCTTAATCGGGCAGGTAGGTTAGAAAATTTAAAAAGGGGAATGGATAGGTTGAAGTTAGATATAGTGGGAATTAGTGAAGTTCGGTGGCAGGAGGAACAAGACTTCTGGTCAGGTGACTACAGGGTTATAAACACAAAATCAAATAGGGGTAATGCAGGAGTAGGTTTAATAATGAATAGGAAAATAGGAATGCGGGTAAGCTACTACAAACAGCATAGTGAACGCATTATTGTGGCCAAGATAGATACGAAGCCCACACCTACTACAGTAGTACAAGTTTATATGCCAACCAGCTCTGCAGATGACGAAGAAATTGAAGAAATGTATGATGAAATAAAAGAAATTATTCAGATTGTGAAGGGAGACGAAAATTTAATAGTCATGGGTGACTGGAATTCGAGTGTAGGAAAAGGGAGAGAAGGAAACAGTAGGTGAATATGGATTGGGGGACAGAAATGAAAGAGGAAGCCGCCTGGTAGAATTTTGCACAGAGCACAACATAATCATAACTAACACTTGGTTTAAGAATCATGAAAGAAGGTTGTATACATGGAAGAACCCTGGAGATACTAAAAGGTATCAGATAGATTATATAATGGTAAGACAGATTTAGGAACCAGGTTTTAAATTGTAAGACATTTCCAGGGCAGATGTGGACTCTGACCACAATCTATTGGTTATGACCTGTAGATTAAAACTGAAGAAACTGCAAAAAGGTGGGAATTTAAGGAGATGGGACCTGGATAAACTAAAAGAACCAGAGGTTGTACAGAGATTCAGGGAGAGCATAAGGGAGCAATTGACAGGAATGGGGGAAATAAATACAGTAGAAGAAGAGTGGGTAGCTTTGAGGGATGAAGTAGTGAAGGCAGCAGAGGATCAAGTAGGTAAAAAGACGAGGGCTAGCAGAAATCCTTGGGTAACAGAAGAAATATTGAATTTAATTGATGAAAGGAGAAAATATAGAAATGCAGTAAGTGAAACAGGCAAAAAGGAATACAAACGTCTCAAAAATGAGATCGACAGGAAGTGCAAAATGGCTAAGCAGGGATGGCTAGAGGACAAATGTAAGGATGTAGAGGCCTATCTCACTAGGGGTAAGATAGATACCGCCTACAGGAAAATTAAAGAGACGTTTCGAGATAAGAGATCGACTTGTATGAATATCGAGAGCTCAGATGGAAACCCAGTTCTAAGCAAAGAAGGGAAAGCAGAAAGGTGGAAGGAGTATATAGAGGGTCTATACAAGGGCAATGTACTTGAGGACAATATTATGAAAATGGAAGAGGATGTAGATGCAGATGAAATGGGAGATATGATACTGCGTGAAGAGTTTGACAGAGCACTGAAAGACCTGAGTCGAAACAAGGCCCCCGGAGTAGACAATATTCCATTGGAACTACTGACGGCCGTGGGAGAGCCAGTCTTGACAAAACTCTACCATCTGGTGAGCAAGATGTATGAAACAGGCGAAATACCCTCAGACTTCAAGAAGAATATAATAATTCCAATCCCAAAGAAAGCAGGTGTTGACAGATGTGAAAATTACCGAACTATCAGTTTAATAAGTCACAGCTGCAAAATACTAACACGAATTCTTTACAGACGAACGGAAAAACTAGTAGAAGCCAACCTCGGGGAAGATCAGTTTGGATTCCGTAGAAACACTGGAACACGTGAAGCAATACTGACCTTACGACTTATCTTAGAAGAAAGATTAAGGAAAGGCAAACCTACGTTTCTAGCATTTGTAGACTTAGAGAAAGCTTTTGACAATGTTGACTGGAATACTGTCTTTCAAATTCTAAAGGTGGCAGGGGTAAAATACAGGGAGCGAAAGGCTATTTACAATTTGTACAGAAACCAGATGGCAGTTATAAGGGTCGAGGGGCATGAAAGGGAAGCAGTGGTTGGGAAGGGAGTAAGACAGGGTTGTAGCCTCTCCCCGATGTTGTTCAATGTGTATATTGAGCAAGCAGTAAAGGAAACAAAAGAAAAATTCGGAGTAGGTATTAAAATTCATGGAGAAGAAATAAAAACTTTGAGGTTCGCCGATGACATTGTAATTCTGTCAGAGACAGCAAAGGACTTGGAAGAGCAGTTGAATGGAATGGACAGTGTCTTGAAAGGAGGATATAAGATGAACATCAACAAAAGCAAAACAAGGATAATGGAATGTAGTCTAATTAAGTCGGGTGATGCTGAGGGAATTAGATTAGGAAATGAGGCACCTAAAGTAGTAAAGGAGTTTTGCTATTTGGGGAGCAAAATAACCGATGATGGTCGAAGTAGAGAGGATATAAAATGTAGGCTGGCAATGGCAAGGAAAGCGTTTCTGAAGAAGAGAAATTTGTTAACATCCAGTATTGATTTAAGTGTCAGGAAGTCATTTCTGAAAGTATTCGTATGGAGTGTAGCCATGTATGGAAGTGAAACATGGACGATAAATAGTTTGGAGAAGAAGAGAATAGAAGCTTTCGAAATGTGGTGCTACAGAAGAATGCTGAAGATTAGATGGGTAGATCACATAACTAATGAGGAAGTATTGAATAGGATTGGGGAGAAGAGAAGTTTGTGGCACAACTTGACCAGAAGAAGGGATCGGTTGGTAGGACATGTTCTGAGGCATCAAGGGATCACCAATTTAGTATTGGAGGGCAGCGTGGAGGGTAAAAATCGTAGAGGGAGACCAAGAGATGAATACACTAAGCAGATTCAGAAGGATGTAGGTTGCAGTAGGTACTGGGAGATGAAAAAGCTTGCACAGGATAGAGTAGCATGGAGAGCTGCATCAAACCAGTCTCAGGACTGAAGACCACAACAACAACAACATCATATGGCAGAATTATTTACAAAGTTACAATTAAATAATTGTCAATAATTGACTGTTTTTTCTGTTTATATATAGAAGTCAGCATGTGATTGGGGTTGACAGTATATGCACAACTGACCCCTGCAAACATTTCTAGTCTTGTTTACTGTAGTTTCACCGTATGTTTCCAATAATGGCAGAGAGAGAGAGAGAGAGAGAGAGAGAGAGAGAGAGAGAGAAGCGCGCACATATGAACCACAATTGAGACAAACTAACAGAGGTTGTTCACGGATACCTTCAGAGTATTTTAATGTAAGGAAGGAAGGAATGGACTCCAGCAGCTCTTTGCAGAGTAATAATGTAATCACGATTTATTCCGTCTTATCACAGTCACCATGATTTCTGTGAAAGTATATGCCTGTGTATGCTATCACCAGAACATAGGGCACCAAACAGCATAATGCAACAATCTTTAGACACATGACAGCACTTACATGGGTGGCTGCTATCAGGAAAGCTCAGTAGTGTTGTCTTACTGCTCTTCCACTGTATCAGTGAACCTATAAAAAATGCATATAGGCCAGCTCTTCGTCAATAAAGATGTCTGCAGTACTGTTGAGTATCACCATTAATGCTCAACTTTAAAACAAAACCTTTGAGAGAATTGAGCCGTACTGAAGCAAGTTCAGGAATGAGATACGGAGGGCAATTCTATTGTCAACGGGAAGTACCATGAGCAAATTGAAATGACACACAATTTAACTTATAGAGGCAAGAAACTTTGTTTAGGGCTTTACAGGATTTAACACATATTACATAAAATAAGAATCATGTTAAATTTTATTACACAAAAAGGAGCAGCTTAGCACCATTTATTAACACTCCACCAAAAGAAAAAATCTGACTAACGGACTTATAATGAAAATGAAAAATTTATGCACTCCAGACAAAGGAAACGCAGGAAGACAATCATGATACTTTTCAAATTTTAAGAATGCAGTCAGATACGCAATTACTGCAAGATATAATCAAAACTAGTGTTAGTCTTAAATACCATACAAGCAACTGCATCTAGGGTCAACATCACATTCACAATAAGTAAAAATAACAAAACTGTTTAGTCCACACAGCACTTTCACTTCCTGTACCTTGTAGCAAAGCGAACAGAGACCGTCAGTAGCTGGTGATCCATAGAAACCACATCCAGAACGGCAAAGTGCCTGCATGGGATTTGACTCTCTCTCCATTTCTGGCAAGTTTATGTCCAAGTAATGCGTGTGTTCGTTAGTGTGTGTTGCTAATGGCTCAGGCTGCTGCTTGGGACTGCCTTCCTTGCACTGCGCTGCTTTGATTGTGTCGATGTTTCCGCCTAGAACTGGGACTCTGTCACCTGAAAATTAAAGAACTAAGTTTACACCTACATCTCTTGCACTTTACAGAAACAACAGGTTATGAACATAATATATCTGGGCTAGTTTTCAGAGAGGTGTGTGGGGGTAAATACAACCATGAATTGTATGATACAAAGAGCAGATATAGAAAAACTGAAATAAATTACCTCTTTGGATTAATGTGTGGCTATTGAGAAGGCAGTCCACTAGTAGTCACAAAAAAGCATCAGAAGTGTACAAATACAAACAATTGATTAACAGTAAGTAATCCACACTTTCTTTGCATCCATCTGTTTATGAAAGTGGGCACGTTTTATCTTAAACTTAGGGTAAACAAATTTGGTCAAATAATTATATGAAACATATGTATACATTCATATTTCCGTAATGTTCATACGTGATTGGAAATGTGCATGCAATTGATCTTTGCTCTTAAATACACCTCAAAAAATTTTTATTTGCCTGCTCTATACCCTCACAGATAACTAAGTCATGCCTGGGATATTCACATTTTAAAGCAAATTATTTATTCTGGTCTGCAAAAATATTGTCTTCAACATGTGTTTTACTTTTCCATCACCAAAGCCACTTTTTAATGCAATAAACTGTGCTCTACCTACTTTCTGGTTCTGCAAAATCATCAGTTCGATCATTTCTACCTTGTCACAACATACAACCCTTATAAACAAATGTATTACACAATATAAATGCCCAATTACTGATTTCTAGGCAGTCTAGGAAATTTATTTCTTCAAATTACTTTACTGCCAATGAAACATGAAGTAAATTTTTGGTTGTCTATGAAAGTTATACTCCTCCTATCAGGTAATCTCCTTTTTCGTTGCTCAACTAGTGTGCAAGTACAATGAGTAATAATCTTTAAACCGTCTTACTGTGTGTGGAAACAGAATACTATTCAGCTCCTCTGACCTCTTGTCCATATAATTTAATGAAACTGGATTAAAGCACGACATCTGAGCACGGGAAAACATATTGAGAGACGAAGTGTGGGAATAATGCCTGTCAATCACACAATTAAGGAAGTGTTACCAAAACTCAAACCACATTCCTCAGACTACTGCAAAAAACTTGGCATGTGCAAGCAGGGCTCATGTTGTTCTATTGGATGTTACTTTGGCGACTTTTGTGTCCCTAAACTACCTCAGTCATCCAACCCAGGAGAGGCGACTGACCTACAGTTCAATGTGGAACCCGAACCACGTGTTGCTTCTGGCAACTCTTTACATTGTCGACAGGTGCAGGTTAGGTTCAAATGAACACTGAGAAGTCAGTGGTCCGACCAAGCTTCGACCCCGTGACTTCTCGGTTTCCGGGCAAGTGCTTTATGGCTACACCACCATAACAGACATGTCTGTAAATACGTCATTAATAGGTTCTGAAGAACAAGTTTGTAAGTATCAAAATACCTGACATATGGCTGCATCTTTTGATTGCAATTATTTACAAGCTTAGGTTATATATACCATCAAGGGACGATAGAACGGAGTCTGTAACACACAAGAGATGGACAACAGATTGGGGTATGAAACCCTAAAAAGAGAGAAATTACGATATTCAGTGACTAACACTTGTTGTCAAAATTGGAAAGTAATGGCTTTCCCACTTGGCATTCAAGAACTCTGTGTTGCATTAAAAATCACACACTTTCTTCAGTTTTGAAAATCCAAACAATTCAGGTATTTGAACACTTTCCACAGGAAGTGCGCTGAAAAATCAAACTGGCATGTAATAATTTTCTTCTGGTGGACCGACACACCACAATATACACACAAAAAAGACAAGTGAAATTACACCAACAGTATCAAAACAAGCATTGTAAAGGTCCTGATGACACTGTTCACTGATGAAATTACATTTACAAAATGTTAGTCATTCACATGATATACTTTCACAAAAATATTTTCTTTGCAGCATGCGGTGAGAGTTACTCACTGCTCAGAGACAAACTGTCGAACATTTGTAACAACTAACATTTTGCAAGTAGTGCAGAATCACCTTGGATCAAAGTGTGTGTAGGTCACTTGACTGAAGACATAACATACCTATGGCTTAGATTTGCTACATATATTTGTGGAATAAGCAAATGGGGGCAGGCCAAGAACAAGATTGTACACTGTCATGCTGGTGAACATGAAGAAATACAGCAGTGTCTAGAAGGTGTCTCCTAAGGCTCAATCTGTTTCAGTAACAATTTGTTGAGGTCATGTTTGGAGCACTTTATATGTGTCACAGTATACAAGAAACAGATGAAATGTTCTTCCTGGTCCTAATGAATGTAAGTCACAACCTCCTCCTCTCACATCTGGAAATGTTCTCAAAAGTAGTGATAGTTGGCATGAAGTGCTCAAGACTGTGTGTTTTACCACAAAGTTTTCTACATACTTCAATGGTTGATGTAATATGAGATTTTCAGATTTATTTGAAGACCACTAAATTATTGTATACAATTTCATTTCACACTATAACAGCTTTATTAAGGAATTTATTATTGTTTGTGTGTGAGAATGAATTTCTCCCTAATACAAAGGTTGCATGGATAATAATTCAAAAGCTATTTTAATTTCCGTATCTGGCGATTTTCAAATTTCCCAGGTTTGACATAGAAAGTCAAAAAATTTGAACACTTTACACCAGTTAACAACAAAATTATGGCCTATTTTTATGACTTTTGATGTTGCCTTCTTGCTAAGGTGATCCACAGTGAATTGTGGTATGTCTGCACGGATAACAAATGTTATCCATATCTGCAGATCTACAAATACCTCATCTGCACAATCAAGTCTTATTGACATCCCATATATTAAGATTTTGTTCACTTTCATCAGTTCGTCACACCAGAGCTCCGATAGGATTCTGACTGTCCCGAATTTCCACTGCCCCAGTCCTCTCAACTTATTTTATTTTTACTGAGAACACAGAAGCCGATCGTGACCACACAGTTTGCAATTCTCGACAGTCCAGAAATTACAGTTACTCGAAAAACGATTCTGTGAAGTTTTCTGTGGAACATATCCCTAACATATATCAAAGAGGGACGTCTAGATATTTGCCGATTTGTTACTGCACAGTATTTTGTACGTGAAACACAAATAGGAATCTGAACATGGAACGAAGTCTCCAAATGACAGTCACATATTTTGCACAAACTTTCAATAATTGGTTAAGTGACAGCAGAACAGTGGTGGCTCAAGACATAAGGCTGCTGCCGGTATGACGGAAACAGGATGTACGTATAATTGTGTGGAAGGATGTCAGTCTAGTCCTTGCAGGAAACTGCCATTACAGCCAACCGGGCGAAAGTAGTGATTTAAACCAATTATTATTAGCAATCGTACATAACACAAATTTTAAAAAATGGTAGTATCGACACTACCTGCCAACTTAACCACAAAGTTATTACCACAAAAGTTATCTGCCGATTATCTACGGCGGGGACATTTATGCAGAAAGTAATTATTACTGTGGATATCCGCATCGGGTTCTAGCGATCTAGTTAACATTGTAACAAAGGAGTAAATCCACTTTCGCTCGTCGTCGGTTTTTTGCTCGCTTCCGGGCTGAGCTTCCCGCAGGGCCGTCGTCGTACCTTGGTGAGCTTCGCTGGCCGGACCTCGCGGTGAGATTCCCATCCGTCGCGTGGCAGGCAACGGCGGCAGCCCCGAGCGCACTGGCTGCGGCCGCTCGCAGCGTCCGTCCCGTCTGTCTCGCGCCGCAAGGCCGCCCATCGGAAGCGCCTTGAGGCCGCCTGCGGCTGCCCCAGCTTCCGGGCAGGCGCGGCGGCGCGCATGCGTACTGCGTACCAGCCGGGCGCAGTTGCGTTAGCACTGGCGGCCGCGCTATTTCCAATACCCGTGCCCTTCACTCGTGGCATTCGAGGCGCCATACGAAGAAACTGTCCCTAGATCGTAACGTTGCCCGTTTTTATAGACCCGATATCTTGCAAATCTGCTGATGGAGACGGAAAGAACAGCGTGTCTACTTCGAGCGGGATTCTAGATATTATTCTAAGCAATGCCGTTCCTGGAGGGAAACTTTTCTCAAAGAATCAAAACGTATTTAGAGAAAATAATTCGTGTCAAACAGGTTGCTTTATTCACACACGGCACTTCACTTCACAAACAATGGATGCAGGTGAACTGGCAGATTCTGTTTTCCTACATTTTGGAAAGGCGATCGACACTAATAAGATAAGACCGTTAGTGAATATCTGGACGTGGCTGGAAGAATATTTGGCTAACAGTACCCAGCACGTTATTAATAACGGCCAATGTTCTACAGGATCGGTAGTCACCAGCACTATTAAGATTGTTCGCTGATGATGCTGTTGTGGAGAAGGAAAGTATCGTCGTTGAACGATCGTGAGGAATTTCAGAACGAGTTTGACTGAATGTCTATCCTGTGACATGTATGGCAGCTCTGTGGATAATTGCAAGGTAATACCTACAACGAAGAGGAAGAATCCGCTAGTATCCGGTGACGAACGATGAACATCTTGAGCACGCATTTAGCGGCTATATCAAGAAGTGGTATTTAATAATGCCATCTCGTAAAATCAGTATTAGGGAACGGGAATAGAAGATTGGATCTGTGAAGAAAATCTGATACAAGACGCTAGCGCAACAAATTCTAGAAGTGTTTAAGCACTTTGGAAACTATCAACTCAGCATGACAACATACTTCGAGCGAATTGGCGGAAGCTCTGTCCGGATCGGTAGAGCTGTAAAGGTCCTCGTAAAAGATCAAACATTTTGTCAAACTTCACTATGCTTGCCAAATGTCTGTCTGCGTATGGTGCTGTTTGGTGTTTGTCAAGCGCGGATCGCGTTTCACGGAAAGTTTGAAAAGACGGTGGACGTCGTTTCGATGTTTGGCCGTATATGCATGGTGGAAAACTACTTTATTACAATTTATGGTGAGTTTCTGTGACTATGGGATGTACGGCCAGGAATAAAAACAAAGCAGCGGTGTCAACTAACAAAGCTAACGTTATCACAACCACCCCAGCCTTATATACCACACAAGAGTAGGTTATGAACAATATATTTACGCTTGACAGACAAGCCGGAGTGCAATGACATTAAAGAAATTTGTGCGCTCGGTTCTTCTCCCCATAATTATTCCTATTGTATGCTCCCGCATTGTGGTATTTTAATGAAATGTCAGAAGAAACTACATTTTCGCATACCTGCGTCTTCTTCAATGTGAAGGCGAAATAACTAAAGTTATTAAACGTTTCACTGTCCATCCGCAGTACGTTGATTTAAACATTATGGTCCGAGTTTAACACCTCCATTAGGAAGTTTTCATGTGCATATTTCTCATTTTAAACAATTCCTTGGCCAAGCGTCTTGTTTGCTGCTGCTTCTTGTTCTTCACAGCCCCAGAGTTAATATTAGAAATGCTTTATCTGCATATGTATTTTGGTAGTACTGGGAATGAACGAAAAGCATATGCTTCAAAAATAAAGTTAAACTGACAAGCTTCCTTGGTATGTGTACAGCTTGACTTATCCGTAGCGAATTTGACAGGCAAGTTTGCTGTTTTACTAGGGCCTTAACCTTTTTTTTTTACGCCATTCCAAGAGTTGATGCAATAATCAGCTCCTGACTGTAATATTTCCTTTAGCAGATTTTCAAGGGTACCACTGTCTTGCCTGGCCTTTTCTTCCTCTTCAACCAGGGCCAAAGTCAATGCTAGGACTGCTTTGTCTGCATTTGTGCCATTCTCACTACTATCTAAATCCTTACGAACACCAATAGCGTCTGCTTCAAAGTGAGGTTAAACTGACAAACTTTCTTTGTATGTGATCGGGGCTTGTTTAACAAATTTGCGGCTGGACAATAGCGCGTTTGACAAACAAGTTTGCACGTTTACAGGCACCTTAAGATGATATCCGAGTTGCAGTTGACTGGACGCAGCAGCTTCGCGCGCCTACTGCAACCAATCATGCGATTTTGTAATCGTCTCTGACAACGTTTCGTCTATAGACTACTCTCGTTTTCGCCTGCAGCCGTTTGCGCTTCAACGTTAGCAACAGTGTTGCTAGCTGTCAGGGAGCTTATGGCGACTCAACAGTACATGGGCGAACCTGAAAGTCTTCCCGCCATGTGGACTAACGCGATTTAAATATCACCAGAATGGCGCACTACTGTCAACAGTGGGAGGACACCCCAGTGTTCGCCGCTTAAAATGTACAGCTATCTCGTATATAACAGACGTGCAACGAGTTCGCTAAATGGTGTGTTATTTCACTTTCCCAGTTAGAATACATTAAGCGTACACGGATCCGTCTTCAAAGAAGCTAGGCTTATTCCGAAGAAAACGAAAAAAAAAAAAAACAAAATGAACCCGAGTTTGTTGTCATCTACAAAACAGCAAAGAACTTCAGTAAGTATAATTGGAGAAGAATTTGCGTATGTTCTTTCGCAACATGCCCGTATCAGTCACCCTTCTAGCCAGTGTTTTCCAATCGCGTACAAATATAAGACAATGCGCTAAACGATTAATTATTTGTTGTTGCGACCTTCCCTCCCAGGATAGGTTTGGTGCAGCTCCCCTCGCTAGTCTATCCTGCGCAACTCTCTCCGTGTATGCGAAACTATTACAACCTAAATCCATTTGAACCTCCCAACGCCAAGATCTGACATTTTCCGATGTGAATTTACGTTTACTAAAATTACTTCGTGTTACAACATTTAGTTTTTGAGATTACCGTTGTTGATAATGTTAATATAAACGTGCTTTTGTTGTCAGTACTTACTGAAGCCTTCACTGAGTATTTAGCACCTCAGAGGTCACTAAACTGGCAACCCAAGAAGCCAAGTTCAATATTTCAGACTTCACTTGCGCAGTAACAGCTCAGTTAGAACGGGGGCATTTGTCGCTGACAACAACCGAAGCTTGATAAAAACGTAAACGGGGAACTCCAATCCTATGGCTGTGACCATAGCGGGGTGTCTAGCTACACTAGAATCCTTTCAAAAGTGTGTGTGTGTGTGTGTGTGAGGGGAGCATACCCGAAAATGAGTTCAAGTATTGTACACGTTAAAGGGGAAGCATTTAGAGGAAAATGATTTTACAATACGAAACTGACTTCCCAAGTTGATACCAGAATTGTTTGACTTAATACTAAAATTTTTTGCTCACACCTTAAAAACTTGGCAGGAGTGAAATGTTTCGTAAAGTTCACGGGCGCTGCCAGAGCGGGGTTTACGCCACGCGTTCCTTCCGCTTTAAGTTCGGAAAGGAATCGACTGCACACACACGCGCGGCGCGACCTGCAGAGCCGGAGTTGCGCGCGCACCTCCAGGGAGAGTGGGGACTGGGAAGCGGCGGAGGGGTGCCAGGGTGGCCGCTGCCTCAGCCGCTCCGCCTCATTCGCCGTCAGGCACAACGCATAGCTACGGACTGAGGCCAGTTTACGTCCCTACATCGATCGCAAGGCCGAACGCTGACCAATGGGTTCTGATCGCAGACGGTTGTGACTTTTCCAAGTACTTACCCCCCGCTTTTAAACGCATTTACATATTGCTAACGAACCCTCGTACAACAATCTGTGCCATGGTTTCTTTTGAGTGGTTGCTTCTGCATCATTCTCGAAGATAGGTCCGATCCTAAAAGTGCTAGAGCCTAAGGGACTCTGAAAAATACAACTGACCAGTGTATTGTTTGCAATACATGCACTAGAGGGCGGGGAGGGGGGTTGGAGGCGAGGAGTCATTTCCTTCTACGAGAAGCAAGGCGAAAAAGATTGATGTGTAACAATGGTGGTGGGATCTAGTTTTACTGTTACTGAAATTTCAAAACAGCCAAACGTGTATTCACTGAACGCAGAACTACTAGTGGGCAAGTAGTGTAGCATAGAAATGAATAAAAAAATTTGTTTCGCTGCTTATCTGGAGTGTGGTCCTAAATGGCTATGAAAGCGCTTGGAAGCTATGGAAATGTTGCTTTGCAGAACGCTAACGATGATCAGCTGAGCAGAAAGATAAGCAATGCAAATTTCCTTGATTAGCGACGAGAGTAACCTCACAGAAATTATCCAAATTAGGAAAACAAAACTGACAGACATGTTTTTAACAAGAACTCTGGAAGAAAAAAAAATTGGGACAGAAAACGAAGGCGAGGCCAAGAAATAAAACAGACAGCGACCAAGCGATCTACTGCAAGTAAATTGCTAAGATAGCTAGAAACGAAGAGGGCAGTACTAAATAAAGATCAACTGTGGAAGCGACAGTGCGTTCCCTTTAAAAACATTTAATAATTTCTAAGACGCATATGTTATTCCTGACCAACTACTCTTTCGTCAATGACTTCGATTATACAGACAGTAATCACCAGTTAGCCGCTGACACGGCTGTTGCGTTCGGACTGATGTTTCGCTGACGGTGGAGTTACGGACTCTTCGAAAGTCGCCGTATGTCCACACTCGCGGTTGGTAACACCAAGCGAGGCCACGGACTGTGTTTGCTTCCTCGGCCTCTTGCTAATGCCGCAGGGGACGAAGGACGCCTGGGCGTAGCTAGCTGAGTCCTTGCGAGGCGCTTAACTGGATACTTAGAACGTTCACAGCAGTTCCGCGCCATACTGGGAACGAGTGCTGCCTGCCCTGAAGGGCACTGCCGTTTGCTGCAGCACTCTGCGCAGGGAATACTGGAAACTCCCCACTTGACTGCGTATCTCGAAAATTGCCTCCAACACTGCCTCCTCACACGTTCGTTAAAATTATATTGCCTGTGCGCAAAGAAGCGTTTTAGACATTCGCGTACAACAACATTACTTCAACTTTCAGAAGGAACGACATCAAATGAGAAGTATTTGAAACTAATTCAGACCACGACATTACCGAACAAAATATTGCGGGATCAGAGGGCCATTATACATGCTTCCCCTATAAAAAAAAGCGACGTAAAGCGAAATATACTCTGAGAACTTTTGTACTGGAAAATGCAGGAAAAACGACAAAAGTGAAGAAGTGCGTCTAAGTATTTCACAAACCTCCGTACGTGGCGCACACGTCTTCCAGCAATGTTTAATCCTAGTTTTCATGACGATATGTACTTCAGTTCGCCATACAAACCACAATTTTTATTTCCGTTGGCATGCTATTTAGTACAACACACACGATACACACGATTATGGATATAGCTGAGCTATGTAACACTCCATAACACTATCTTCTCATATGGAGAATCTGCAAAGTATTCCAGCCGCGAATAACCACACTTCACGTATGTTTTATTAAATATAGTTCTACGTCGGACTGGCCACAAAAAATTAGACTACTTACTACTTGCCACTTGGTCTGCATGCCACCACGCGCCAATTTTAAGCGCTGAGATAGTCTACTTTATTACATGCTATTTGACAAATCACCATAAAGCAGAAGAGCGTTTCTTTCTATGCTGAGTTTATTGGAAAGAAAAAAAGGGTTTGAAATGAACTCTTGCCAACAGTCGCGACAAATGCCATGAATTTTTGTGTCGCTAGGTGACCCGAAACTGAAGACTATCTTGCAACTGGGTTGCACCAACAAGTAAACGTCAGCGGCCCCAGGTCTCTCCGCGTGTGTTTTGCTTACGGGCGCTCAACAGCGAGATTAACAGCGCCCTCACACACATTAAAAGAAACGAATGTGGATAAAATCACTAAAATGTGATCATACACGCTAAGACAACTGGAAAGATTACAAGATGCTTTACAAGAGACAAACACAAGTAAAACGACAAAGGGAGGCACAAAAATGTAAGTGGTTCACCACTCACGTAAAATGTAGGTGAGCCAGTCACAGTTAGCACATTAAAACCATCTCCCTCGAATCTTTGGAGAAAAAAAAAACCTTTGACAATCCAAAAAAACTTTAAAACTCTAACCAAATCGGTTTGAACGTTGCCTAAAATAGACTGCAGATCCGTCGGCGAATCAGCCGCAGCCCACTGATCGGAAAATAAAACACAGTCCAATGAACCGTGGCGCACAGTGATCTGCACACCACAAGCGCCACACGTCGAAAGGAGGAAAGGAGGGGCTGGGGGGGGGGGGGGGGGTGTCCTCTCGCCGGAGCAAGAAGCCAAGCGTTATAGGGCTATGACCTATGCGAAGACGAGCGAGAACAACTCGTCCCGTCTACGTGGCTGGAAGCAAGTACACCACGGCCGCACCACAATAGATTTTGAGAATTCTGCCTTCACACTGTGAAACGCCGACTATCAACGTACGCGCATACATGTGGTGAATAGAGTAAGTAAGGGTTCGAAAGAGAGTAATGGCGCTTTAGACTTTGGAAAACATGTCCATACATCATTCACTGCACAGTAGTTTGATGTATACAAATGTAGATGCAAAGCACTCAATATCTACATGTAGTTTCAATTAACTCTAGTCTACAAGAGGTGAAGAATGAGCTCTTGGGGTAGGCCGCACAGAGTTGTCACTATTTGTGCGAACTTAACTTCACTAGTTAGCTATGCTGTAGCCCCTCCCCGCATCCTCTTCTTCGCGCGTCCATCACAGACAAAATCCGTCGCTAACTCCGTCACCTGTCAGAAGACTGGTTTGATGCAATGGGCCACGACCTCTTCTCCTGTCGCAAATTATTCTTATCCCCGACGTTTCTATATTCGATGGAAATATACCGATCTCAGCTTCCCCTACAGTTTTTGCCTTTTACGGCTCCCTTTCATTCCACGCAATTAATTCCCTGGTGTCCGTTATGTACCACTTCAAAGGCTTCTATTTTCTGGTTTTCCCAAAGTCTTATTTTCATACAATGCTGTGCTTCATATGTACATTACGTGAAATTTCTTCCTGCGATTACGGTTTATCTTCGATACTAGCAGAATCCTCTTAGTGAAGAATTCCATCTTCGCGTTTGCTAGTCTGCTTCTAGTATGATCCTTGCGTTACTTCGGTTCTAAGAAAGAACTGCTTCGTTACTTCTACTACGTGAACCCGAATTTCGATGCCAAGTTTATTTCTATTTACGGTCCAGCTGCTGCTTATTCCTTTCATCTGTTTTTCTGTATCAGACTGTTCAGCTCGGTAAGCGTCACAGTGACTGCCCCTGCAAGGCGAGGCGAAGCGGAGCGGGTTGAGGCTGGCCGCGGCGGGCGTCGAACCCGCGCCGCCCGGCGCCGCCCCAGCCAGAGCGTTGACCCCGGGGGCGGCCCGTGCCCAGTCAGCCGGCGGACGGCTTCGCTTCCACGTAGCGGCGGCGTTTCGCAATTCCACCCGTCGTGTCCGGCGGAAAAAAGGGCGAGACGTTGCATTCCGCGAACGTCCTCCTGTTGCCACATTCCGGAACGCTTCCCTCTACGTAGTTAGGCACAATCGACGGCCAAATTCACGGAGAAATTCGTTCCTGCAAGCGGTTTTACCAGAGTGTGTAAAAAAGTACGAAGGAATGCGGAATGCACTCCCGCAGCGTTGTGCTTTTTATTATGAACGTTCGTGAGCTCCCCTATGAAGGAATCAATGTCGAATTAAATGGTAAAAACCGCAGTCTCCTTCAATAAGACATTTACGTCTTTAAGTTTCATGACTGCAAAACCGTAATAACATAGACGACTCAGTGGACTGTCTTGACAAAATCCAAAGAGACATTGTCATTCAAGCAAAACGTAGCAGATGTTTCATTTCGTCATACGGGTGACAATTTGATTTCTTGTTGTTTAATTATTTGTTAGGTTCAATTCTGAAATTTAGTGCACAGGATTTTATTTAGATGGGAAATTTTTAATTTTACAGTGGTATTTACACAAAGCAACAATAGGAAGCTTCAAAGCTGGCGCATTCCTATACAGTGACCGTTTTACTGTAAACTCCACACTTTAATACTCATAGGTGTTCACAAATCATTTGACTGCAGAACTCTACTAACTTTATATGTACGACTTATCTAAATATCTAAACTTCCAGGGAGACTTCGAATCCAACTATATTACTGGTTAAGACAACAGATATTTGTGCCCGTACAGTGTTTGAATGGAATTAGGTCATAAATACAATTTATTCAGTTGCATACAAATAACCTAAAAATTAATACAGCAAATTCTTCTGTTCACGTTTTTCGGAGAGGCAACTGCAGCACGTGGAAGCCTCTCCAAAATATAACTTACTAATCAAACCGAGCTTATCAGTTCTAGCTTTATGGGACGCAAATCTGCCATTAGAAACAAACCACAGAACCTTGGTATTGGGGCGCACCGTTCTGAAAGAAGTCGAGGACGATAACTTTCATGACCTCGCCCACCAGCGGCGGCAGGAAAGGTCGTCCACACTCTGAACAGGCACAGAGCCTACCTACCGCATCGCTATTTCCTACGTTCTGCTGCTACACTCGGCAACCATCGTCGTTCTGAAGGGCTACAGTGGTGCTTCGGCGCCGTCTTTGGGAAGTCCGGTTCCGGTTGTCTTGAGATCACTACACCGATTGCTAACAAATTTTCTTCAATTAATGTCTGGAGACCAGCACTTTTATCTCATTAGTAACCAGCACTCAGCTATGTGTTCTGCTCTGTCTTGCTATAATTTATGAGCATGATTTCTCACTTAAATTTGCTCCAAGGCTTTTAGTTAGAAATAGTAAATCACCGATTCTTTACAGAACCTGTCTTCTCATGTACAAAACGCCTTCAAACATCTGATTCCTTTACAAATGAGTTCACGTGGTAAATACAGGGTGACAGAATAACAGGAATGTTTGAAATGAGTAGTGGCAGCCATGGACAGGTGGCATACTACTACGGGTGTGTGGCAGTTAGGGAGGAAACAGTCCGTAATCATGGTTCAGTGGAACGGGAAACAGTGTGCGTTAGCTATAAAAATATTTTATAAAAACAATGAGTTTGGTAGTGGCGCAATGGGAGTTTCGAGGTTTTTATAATTTAGGACGTCATGATGCCGTTCCGTCGAAACACGCGATAAAATGTTGGATTAATACCTGGAAGAGGCTGGGTCTGCCCTTAATAAAAAAACCAACAGGACGACCAAGGCGTGTGCGTTCTCCAGCGAACACTGATGATGTACGCGAGCAAGTCTTAACGGAGCCCATGGCGTTCAATTCGTAAGCAAGCAGCTGTAGGAATGTCCCGGGAGGATGTTCACGGGATTCTTGAACTTTATTTAAAATTTCTTCCGTACAAACTGCACATGATGCAACAATTGAAGGACTGCGATTACCGGTTACGATTCGGATTCAGTCAACAAGTGATAAAGACTATGAATTTCTAAACAAGTTGTGTATGTCAGATAAGGAACATTTTCATCTCACAGGTTATGTCAATACACAGAACTACCGTTTCTGGGCAAACAAATCCTAATGACGTTCACGAGTGTCCTTTACACGCTAGTAAAGTGTTATGGTGTGGTGTTTCACAGCATGGGATTATCGGACAGGGAAACACAACAACTGTCAATGCCGATCGTTACGTGGGGATGTTACGAACATTCGTTACACCTGCACTGAACAACTTTCCAAACGTTCAAGAAGTCTGGTTCCAACAGGACGGAGCGACATCACACACTGCACGGCAATCAGTGGCATATGTGCGGGAATTGTTTGGCAACCGTGTGATCTCACGATTCGGTAACATTCCCTGGCCCCCTAGATCGCCAGATTTATCAGTTTGTGATTTTTTTCTTGTGGAGCTACCTCAAGGGCAGAGAGTACACTATTTGACCAAGAACCCTGAATGAGTTGAAACAGAAGTCGGGATGCAATTCACAGTATCCCAACTGAGACGTTGCAGCGGTCAATGAGGAATCTCAACAGTAGATTTCACGAATGTATTCGTACAGGAAAACGCCATCTAAAGGACGTAATTTTTAAAATATGATAAATGCCATCAATGTTTCGTAAATGGCAAAGTTGTAAGATTTCAATTACTATGAACGTAATTTCTTTTCTTCATCACTTTCAGTTTTATTGGATTGTGGAAATATTCCCGTTTTCGTGTGTGACCCTGTATTTGCCTAATAAGCATGTAAGCGAGTAAAAGTTTTCGATAGATTTGGAATTATGCTTAAAGTCTGTTGCTAATCTTAAGTGCACGCCATTTTAAGTAAAAGCTAGCTTTTCGCGCATCTACACGTTTTTGACGTCATTTCTGCTGTACTGTTAAATAATGATATAATTTTGCAGGCGTGTGTGTGTGTGTGTGTGTGTGTGTGTGTGTGTGGGTGTGTGGGTGTGTGGGTGTGTGGGTGTGTGGGTGTGTGGGTGTGTGGGTGTGTGTGTGTGTGGGTGTTTGTGTGTTTGTGTGTTTGTGGGTGTGTGGGTGTGTGGGTGTGTGGGTGTGTGGGTGTGTGTGTGTGTGTGTGTGTGTGTGTGGGTGTGTGGGTGTGTGGGTGTGTGGGTGTGTGGGTGTGTGGGTGTGTGGGTGTGTGGGTGTGTGGGTGTGTGGGTGTGTGGGTGTGTGGGTGTGTGTGGGCGCGCGCGCGCGCGTTGCGGGAGGAGGAGAGATTGGTGTTTAACGTACCGTCGACAACGAGGTCATTAGAGACGGAACACAAGCTCGAAGTAAGGAAGGAAATCGGCCGTGCCCTTTCGAAGGAACCATCCCGGCATTTGCCTGAAGCGATTTAAGGAAGTCACGGAAAACTTAAATCAGGATGGTCGGGCGCGGGTTTGAACCGTCGTCCTTCCGAATGCGAGTCCAATGTGCTAACCACTGCCCCACCTCGCTCGGTTGCGAGAGAGTGAGTTGTAAAGAATTAATAAAACTTCATGCATGATGAAGTTTTACCGCATGAACAGAAAATGTAGTAAGCGATAAACTACTTTCATTATTTTGTGAAACAGGGGATTGCGAGAAAATGTTTGAAAATGTGTGTAAGTGTATGGGAAGTCGTTAAGTGCTCATTCTCAAATACTAAATGAAGTCCATGTATTTGGGCGCCGTCAGTTACGCTGCATCGAGACAAACACAGTTTGTAACACTAATACTTAAGAGTGCTGAAGGTTTTAGAATCACATTTCTTAATGATTGGATTATTACAGGATTTTTTTAATTTGGCCAACTACACGAACTATTCCCGATGGCCGAGCGATTTCCAACGAAATTTTTCCTTAAAAGTTACAAAGCCACTAAAAAATATTATTCACCTTCCACATTGAAGATGTGAAAGTATGTCCGCTAAAACGACCTGATAACGACAGGTAACAGTTTTACCGGCTACTGTATTTCTTGGTATCATGCACGGTTATCTCAAGTTTCCTCAGTAGTTTTCTTAGAATTTGTTTGGGTTGTCATTTCAAGAAATGATGTTACTACTCTAAGCCGCTTAATACTTCCAATTATGAATGTGACGCAAGAGGAAACATGAGCAGCACGTTTTTATCTACTGCATACGAACATTATAGTCGCCTATATCAGTACTTTTCACTTGAAGGTAACAAAAATGGTTCAAATGGCTCTGAGCACAATGGGACTTAACATCTGAGGTCATCAGTCACCTAGAACTGAGAACTACTTAAACCTAACTAACCTAAGGACATCACAAACATCCATGCCCGAGGCAGGATTCGAACCTGCGACCGTAGTGGTCGCGCGGTTCCAGACTGTAGCGCCTAGAACCGCTCGTCCACCCCGGTCGGCCTTGAAGGTAACAGTCCCATCACCAAAACAAGAAGCACGCTATTATTATAACTGTCTTGCCGCAATCCACTGCAAAATATTACAGTAGGCGAAACCGGGCCGATTTGTAATAGCAGTCTCCTCCTCCTCCTTATCATCATCATCATCATCATCATCATCATCATCATCATCATCTAAACCAAATGTTTCGGATCTTGCACATACATTTTAAATCTTACGTAAGCGTAGTGCGCCTTCGATCACTTATTTTAAGAATTTTACGTCAGCGGTTCGGCAACTTAAGTCTCGTCAACATCTAGACTTTTCCCCGTCGCAAGCAGAGACAATACAAAACTTACTGAAATGTGCGCTTAAATTCTGTCAGTATTTTTTATAGTTTACGAATATCAGCGGGTACTATGGTCGGGGCACCAAAACCCCCAGAGGGGCGAGCGGTTCGCTTAAGAGTGAAGTGACCTGTGCGCCAAGTAGCAAAGTCGTTACCATAAACGTGAGATGTCGCAGCTATAAGCTGCCGAGACTCAACAAGGCGCAGACTTAGTATCTCCCCTGGACACATCTATTACACTGCATTCTTGGTAGGTCAACTTTTAGTACCTAAATCCATGAGCTATGGAGAAAGCCTAACTCTTCACTGTTCAGCACCAGCGGTGTGAATATTCAATTCCTAAACTGCGATCACCAAAAACGTTTTTCGCCATTATTATAATAGTTTGCCTTAATAGCATCACTGCATCTTCGGCAACCGTCCGAGACAATACTGGAAAGCAATGGCTGAGTGACAGTGGGAAAAACAATAGCCTGAAAAACAAATTCATCCGTTTACCCATTTTCGTTGAGTTATTCAGGGAAGTATATACCTTGAAAGACAGCGGTAGTGGCACTCGCACCAGGCTCCAGTAGGATGGAAGTTGCGCACGGTCATAATGATGCACACAGCGAAGTATCGCACGTAGATTATTATTTCCGATACGTCTTGCTGCGCAAATGAAACGAGTTAATGCTGCCGTGAAGAAACTCGATTTAGACATTAGCAAAGTGTGGATGTGAGGTATATAACTGCATTCTGCGGTAGATGGTTAACTCTCTACAGAAAAATTTGTTGGGTTTTTGAACTGTTTTAGCTTCTCTTTTAAACTGAAGTCTTATTTGCACGATGTTCTTAACCGATCATTTCTCATTATGAAACCTGCCAAACATTTGGGAGGCGTAAAACTTTGTGGTACGTACAATTCTGTACAATCATGCATCAATGGTATGGACGGCAAGACTTGTATTCTCATTTAGCAAAAATAAAATGGTGACTACCTTGCGCATTCCAGATATCTATGAATTTCACGCCTAATACGCTGTCTACAGCGGTGCCATTGCTGTAAGTCGGCGTACGCAACGCGGTGGGAACGGTTTGCAACACACAATCCCGTTATCGGCTAAGCCCGCGTTGAGACAGCGGCGTGTCCAACTTTCGCTCTTCGCAATGCTCCGGTAGAGCGCAGCGCGACGGCAGGTCGAAAAGAAAAGTCCCTGCTATTACCTACGTCTGTCGCTAGTATGGCCCAGGGTCGACAAAAACGAGACAACGGACAGATTCGAGACTTCCTTAGCGCTCGATGGCAACCTCAAGTACTATGACTCACTGCTGGGAAGTACCCGACCTACAGGACAAAATTTTCTCGAATTTGCAACGCTGGAACAAAGTACGTCTTAAATTCTCATGCGGACGCGTGTCTTTCTACAGCGATGACATCAGGAGAGCACTGCGCGCTTTCTGTGGCAAACAACTGGAGCAGTTTCCCACCGCGCCGTCTCGAGATTATTACGGTTGTAGCATTTCAAAACACAACCTTAACATTTCCGACAAAGGTGATACAATCTGCGACTAAATTTCAGCGAAAATTGCTGGTAGCCCCAGGGCAAGTGGTTTTCCCCTCAAATTGCATGGTATTACCCAAAATAGAAACAATCTACACCGCACAACACTACACGGCATACAATTCTGGCGTCTTAGTGTGGACCAAACGCGCTACCAGTACGATAATAGTGGACCAATCGAAATTTAATTGGTTGGCTGGTCGATTTGAGGGAGGTGACCAACAGTGAGGTCATCAGTCCCATCAGATTAGAGAACGATGTGGAAGTCGGCCGCGCACTTTCAAAAGAATCATCCCGGCATTTGCCTGAAGCAGTTTAGGAAAGTCACGGAAAACCTAAATCATCCAAGCCCTCCGGAAAGGGAAACCGACGACGGAAGTGGAATGGAATTTTACAAATAGCCATCGGCGTACAATGTTTTCCTCTACTTCATAGGCAACTCGCTGAAAGAAAATTGCGTTTAACTTCTAAGGCATTCACCCGTCGACAGCAATGCACTTTACTGGGAAAAAATACATCGAGTTTTAACAAAGGGCTGAGTATCCTGAGATTACCCGGTAACAATCTGTGCTATATTCCAAATCGTCGTGCACCCATTATTGGGTAAATACGTCGTCCAAAAGTAATACTCCGATACTGAGATCTAAAAACTGTTTGTCCTGAGGCTCAATTATATTCAGTTAGTTGTCCCATTGCTTTAGTGTAAAATGGCAGAATGCATTTGTTCATGTTCCTCGTTTCAGGCACGGGGCGACGCTCTTCCGATTCTTCGCGGAAATTCATTGCCGTACTGTTAGTACAATGATATGCTGACTTATTTTGCTACGTTTCTGCCGTATCCACGCACATTGCAAAGTTTTATTCCCTTATTTCTACAGCTTTCATCCGAAGAAAAGTGTCAACCGACTGAATGGAGTTTTTGAGTGCGTTCTTCTACAACGAGGTATATAGGTGTTACGACCAATGTGTCGCAGTTGCGAGAGGCCGCGTAAAACGACTGTTGATACCTCTCCGCGTGAGCAATGTATCTGACTACTTTCAGGTTCGGAAGTAATATATTGGATGACACTTAAGTTTAACAGCAAACCATACAGTTAAGCAAAACGTCTCTTAAAGTGTGCGCGCCATTGTGGTTCGATGAGCATCTCGGTGAAGCTTTCGCGCTTACGAAACGAGCAAGTGGCAAAACGCACTGCTCTTCTTCAGATCTTTATTCCGTCTCTCAATCTAACCTTGCAAGAATCTCTAACAACATTCAAGCATCGGTCGAACGAGGATGTCTCATGTCATCTCCGCAGGTGAACTGGACATCCCAAGGCTCTTCCAATCAATTTCAAATTCTTACCTGAGATTATTTTAATGTTGTCGTTACGGTTTTGATCATTTCATTCGCATACCTCCACATGTTTACTGCATTTGATTGCTTCTAGTGACTGGCAATCGTGTAACCCTGTATTATAGGGTCTTTCCATTTACTTATAAGCACCTGAGTTACCATTTTTTTACGTTTAACTGCTAATCCCAGCGCCAACCGCGCAGCGTCTAACTCTTCCGGCATTTCGCATAAATTTTCTGACGTCACTACGTCATTGCACGCAGCATTAGCCGTGGATGGGCACCATGGAGCTTCTGACGTCAACCACTAGCTCATTGTGTTCACAGGGTGCCTCGCTTGAGGTGTAACACCTTTTAACTTCGCGAACCGTTCGAAGTGTTTAAAAAAGCTTTACGTCAAATCACAAAATTCGAAGGGCACGTAATTCTGTTGCGTGGTAACGCTCGCAACTCTCGTATCAACCGGGATACAGAAGCAAGTACGTTACTTTAAATGGTTTATTGATGAGTTTCTTAACTCACTCTGAATGGCAGGACATGACGTAACTTCAGGTGTGTGTAATGGAAGCTTGCGCTGAGAGCGTATGCGCAGGTAGCGTTGAGTATCTGCAGCGAGCAGACGTTTGCCTCGACCAACAAGAGCTACATCTCGCGGGCATCTTGTCAAGTATTGCCGAATAGGGAATTTTACACTCTGTACGTGAAGTGGAAAATATTTTTATGTAACAAGTTGGGTTCCGTGAGTGCACAGCGAGGTGGGTAGTACGTCCTCTCGCACTATACACTCAAAACTTCAATGTACCAACGCAGGAACAGAGGCCTGCTAGTGAACTGCGTACAAACGCACTTTCTAACGTCGCTCTAACGCTGGTGGAAAAAAAAGAGTACATTCAGAAAACCCAAGCTAATGCTGGCGTTGAAAATTTTCGCAAAAAACATTCCAGAAAAGTGCTAAAAGTGAAAGGCAAGACTGTCGGTATGTAATTGTGGTTTAGACAGTGCCAAGTGAAGCTCTCGTGCACGTGTCAGTCATATGCAGCAAGATAACGGGCTAAGTTACTTAGGCAAAACGTAACTCATATTGGCTCTAAATGATAACAGCTAAATTAATTTGCAGGATAATTTTGTACTAGTTTCAGTCACTGTCTTCTAAACTAACTCGCCGATACAGGAACAATACAGACAACGAAAAATGATTAACCTGTAACGTTACTGGCCTAATACGACGTGGGCAACGGACTGTCTTAGCTAGGACTAAGTAAAAGCGCCGAATGAAAACGTTCAACAGAAAAGGTGTGGCCAACCCTATTCCCTGATTGGTCGTCGCTATGGTACCTGCCCTTTAAACGACTAGCTGTTTATCAGTTATTGCGATCCAGGTTCAGTTGGATTAACTTAAGAGCCTGTTTTACTGGTCGACATTTTCCCTTCCCACTATTCGTGGTGGATGCACGTCCCATCGCGAGTGGGAAGTCCATGCCAGTCATCAATTAATTGTGCGGATTAAAAATATGCTAATTTTGTGTTTTTATATATTTTCTCAGCCACGTAAATGGATGTTTTGAAATGTTTGGTTGGTACTATTGTTTCACTTCTCAGCAGTGAGGAGAATTTACCACACAATCTTTGTCAAATGTATCCACTATGAACTCTACGAGTCGACGGGATGAGGTGCTAATACAGAAGAACGTATTTATAGTTATCGCAGTTTCGTTACCTGCCTTTTCTGAATTCCAATACTGTCGTTAGGCTTTCATCAGTTTCATTCACGTACCTCCATATGAAAATACTTCACATTAAATTCAAAACCAAGATGTTAAACAGAATAAGTTTAACTTCATATGGTGGACAGAGGTTTCTAGCTGTACATATCCTCGATACTTGCACGTAGCGCAGTCGAAAACAGATGCTATCAGACTGATCTTTACTGAATTGGGACGAGCATTTCCTTCCGTCGACCCCTTTAATTCTGCTACAGTCATTAATAAACGAAGAAGAGCAGTCAAAGATTTAATAATTATCTCGGAAAAAAGTTGTGCTCCACACTGAAATCGTCGCGACACAATAGCGTAGGTGGGCAAAAGAAATTGACCCAGTCCATAGATTAACTGCAGTATCGTGCTGTAACTATGGAAACACTGCAGTTGTATTACGCCAATCCTAGTGACTTCTTTTAGTGTTCTTGACTGGCCTGAAAATGAGTCATTGTGCTATACTCCACTTTGTCAAGAGTCTTGGGACATTTTGTTGGGGATTCTAGTGGCGGGCTACGTACTGTGCCATAATGCAGGTAAATACTTGCCACCAAAAATTTAATTACTTCAATGCTGTTTATTCCTTCAGAACGTCACTCAAGTGACAAACTGCACAGCAGATAACAACGCCCGCAATTCTGATGCCGATGTAGAAACGAAGTCACTAGCGGGACGCGAGTCTCAGTGCAGGGATGATACGCCAGAGGCAGAGGGCCGCGTCCCCACGCTCGGCTAGGCACGTGGGTTCCACGTACCACTTTCGTGCGCGCGCGCGCTGCTCCGACGGGCGACTTTCACGCCCTCCGCTGAACAAAGCCACCGCCCAAGGACGGCTCGCAGCCCGGCAGACAGCTGATTTCACAACACGGCCGCCTCTGTCGCTAGGCGGCTCTGCAGGCACGTGCGCAGTCCCGCTTCACAGCTGACCCTATTCCTATTACGCTGACCACAGAGCAACTGCTGGGCGCCAGCTTATTACGCTAACACTATCTGGTACTTCTAGGCCCTTACCGAGCAGGATGAACTGGAAGCGTCTCACAAGGAATGGTCCTGACTTTTTGAAACCGCCTATACGGTACTTTAGATTAAAGTTCCAAGTATCACACCCTGCAATCATTACTCAGGCAGGTCCTCACTTGCGAATAATCGGCGAAAAAAGTTTTTAAATTTCGCATAATTCTCTACAGCTTTAAAAACTAAACGTTATACGGGGACCTGTTGCGTGGCGTTTGGTTAAAGTTCAATAATCCTGCGCAAGGAATTGTGAGTTCCAATATCGCCAGGTATAATTTTTAAATCCTCGTCGAAGCGACTGACCATTATTTTTATTCAATTAACTGATTTAAATAAAAAAATTTTACATCCACTCCTTCACACTTTATTCACCGTACTAACTTTTCAGTAGCTCTCATTTTTCTTCTGTAATTCTTTTTCCTACTGGAATCTGTGCATGTGGTTTCCATTATTTCCGTTTATCAACAATGGTTTAATTTCTTCCGCTTCATCGTCCTATATTTTACTCTATGTTGTTTCATTGTTTCATGTTGTATTTTGTAGATAGTGCTGTAAGAACTTATTTTAAATGTTTGTGTTATGATTACCATCCAAGAAAACTTATGTCTTGAAACGAAAATTATATTTTTGACGCTCCACACATGTAAATATATTACTTCAATGTTTGTTCCTTAATCGATATTTTAAATATAAATTCACATGCACATGGGCTCCAACTTGTAGAAGAATGATTGTGAGACGAAACGAGAGCAACTGAAAACGTTAATATGGTGATTAAAATCACATGACAAAGGAATAGAAACAAAAAAACGTTTAATCACTCTACCTGAATACAACTACAAAATATATTTAACCGCTTTAACTGAATAAAAAATGTCATTTCGATGTTGTTGTGGTCTTCAGTCCAGAGACTGGTTTGATGCAGCTCTCCATGCTACTCTATCCTCTGCAAGCTTCATCATCTCCCAATACTTAGTGCAGCAACATCCTTCTGAATCTGTTTAGTGTATTCATCTCTTGGTCTCCCTCTACGATTTATGCCCTCCACGCTGCCCTCCAATACTAAATTGGTGGCTAAATTGGTGGTCCCTTATTGCCTCAGAATATGCCCTACCAACCGATCCCTTCTTCTAGTCAATTTAAAACCTGGTTCCTAAATGTCTGAAACCTTCCATTATTTCCAGGCTTCTTCCATGTATACAAACCTTTTATGATTCTTGAACCAAGTGTTAGCTATGATTAAGTTATGCTCTGTGCAAAATTCTATCAGGCGGCTTCCTCTTTCATCCCCTACCCCCGTTCCATATTCACCTACTACGTTTCCTTTCCTTCCTACTAATGAGTTCCAGTCACCTATGACTTAAATTTTCGTCTCCCTTCACTACCTAAATAATTTCTTTTATCTCATAATACACTTCATCAATCTCTTCGCCATCCGCGCAGCTAGTTGGCATATTAACTTTTACTACTGTGGTAGGCGTGGGCTGCTTATGTATCTTTGCCACAATAATGGGTTCACTATGTTGTTTGTAGCAGCTTACCCGAATTCCTATTTTTTTATTCATTATTAATCCTACTCCTGCATTACCCCTATTTAATTTTGTATTAATAACCCTGTATTCACCTGACAACAAGTCTTGTTCCCCCTGCCACCGAACTTCACTAATTCCCACTATAACTTTAACCTATCCATTTCCCTTTTTAAATTTTCTAACCTGCCTGCCCGATTAAGGGATCTGACATTCCACGCTCCGACCTGTAGAACGCCAGTTTTCTTTGTCCTGATAACACGGTCCTCCTGAGTATTCCCCACCCGGAGATTCGAATGGGGGACTATTTTACATCCGGAATATTTTACCCAAGAGGACGCCATCATTTAACCATACAGTCATTTCGATAAAATAAATTTTTCATATCTGACACGATTCGAACGCATAACCTTTTGCATACAAAGTTTGTGCAAGGTTGACCGTAACACCAGATTAATTTACTGTACATAGCCTACCGTTGCCGCCTTCTGGCGCTTTAGTTGATGCACCAGCGCAATTATAGGGGGACCAACCACGATGAGCTAAGTGACAATTCTAGGAGCGTCTAAATTAGTACCTCAACTCCGGTTGGTAATTTCGACCTTACCAACATCTAGTACAATATAAAGGTTAACTTCTTACATTCACTATAATAATATTTATCATCATTGTTCAGTGTGTGTTAGTGGCCGGGTACAACTCCCAATTCAACGACACTTCGGTGACTTGCTTGTTTCCAATCTATCCGTTACCAAAGAAGGCAAAGGGACTACAGTTTATCGTGGAACCCGAACCACGCGTACTTTCTTGACAAATCTTCACATAACTTACGAGTGAGTGCTGTTAACGATCAAACCAGTATCCGTGATCCGAGTGCGAAGCGATCCATAAACCGTCGTTTCCAGGCACGCGCTTTACCGCTAAACCTACATTCACTGATGGTGCAGCAACCGCGTAGAGTGATTCTTTGACTATGCTGTGCGACTCACGCGATCCACTGAACAGTGCTTACCGTCGCACTAATGAAAATCTAGACGAAGAGCAAGACAACATTGTACCACTGGTATCTACGCTCTCAAAATTCCGAACGATTGCTTTACTAGTCGGCCAAATAGCTGCTCTTTTCTTCTTTACTCCTACAGAAAAGGGAACAAGGACGATAAAATTAACAATTACAAATTCTGGTAACCGCTGTTAAGGCATCAGCAGTAAAATGTTCGAGTGATTGCTTGCTTCACCATGTACGCGAATTGTTCTTAGGCATCTTTCACCTACGCCAAGGCTACACATACTTCCCGGTTACAACTTTTCCAACTGTCTGCATCTCTAATTCTCTTGTCATTTTTTATGCCCCAATGTTGTAAATTACGAGAGCGAGAATTCTGCACTAACTTTACTCAAAATTTACAGGTTTACTAACTATTTGAGTTACTATTTCTGGTTATGTTCACATGGCAGAACAGGCACCAAACATTCCCCGATTCATTGTCATCGGTCAAACAGAAGAAATTTAATATTTTCTTTCAGACGGGAATATCAGCTTTCGGCTTTCTGCCCAACAAGTCTTCTGGTTTTGCATGTGTACGTCTGACAATGAATTCTAGGTGAATTCATTGTCTAATTACTTTCCGAAACAAATGGTACACCTCATCAGTTCGACAAGAAACTGATGAGCAGAAGGAAGGAAATAAACTAGTCGTCGCAAAGAGCCTGTGAATGTATACTTAGAAAGCGAGACCTCTACCAACACCAAAATTGACTATTTTAAACTACATTCACACAGTGATATATGTTGCATATGAAAAGTGGCAACTATGTCATCGAGCCGCAGCTATCAGGATAGAAACCTACTTACGGCAAAGCACCCATTATTTAAATACTAATTCTCAGAAACATGTGCCGCTGACTTGACATTCTGACGAATTTGTGCGCGCTACAAATTTGAGGATTTTCTTGTCACCTCTAAAGGTAAGATACCATCCGTGGAAGCCTTGGCACAAACTACTATTTTAGACCTTAAAGAATCACTTGAGAGCGTTATCGGGAAGAAAGCCTGCGGACACATTGGCGAGTCGCAAGACCCCGCTGACGTCAGAGGCGCCTGCCGGCTCACCCAAGTCGTCACGGCTACGTCACCACCGTAAGGCGACGTCATCTAACGGCGGCGCGGCACACTTTCCCGCAGCTGCTGGGCTAGCCGCTGGCTCAGTTTCAGCGCGTCCTCCCTCAACCTGTCAGGCGGTACACATGACTGGACTTGCCGAGAACGGAGAGATTTGCAGCATTTGCTTTGGAATGACAGTCGACTGTCCACGTTCCATTATTCGGGGCCAGAACCAGGGCCAAATCCGAACATGAAAGAACGGGTTTCGATCATTTTTACCACCGAGAAAGTACAAACCAAACAATTCAGTTGGAGGTACGCTAAGTCCCATCTCCCTATGCTTCCGCTAAAATACATTAATTGATCGTATATACTTTCTGAAGTGACCACCTTTTTCGCACTGTTGTTGATTTTGAGTGAGCGAATCGGCTACATCTCATTACTAGCAGTTTTTGCCAGAATATGACGAGGCTGATCGTGGATTATGGTAATTTTTTCAGTAGATAAATTATGTGAAAGTCATTCGTAGCTATCTGCTAATCATGGAGTTTTACGGCGGAAAATTTAAACACTGAAAATGAATGAATATCAATGCTATTTGTAAGGTATAGGCTCTATATTGAACGTCAAAGAAAGGCAGTGGTATTAATAGTAGTATCAATGGAAATGGAAATGTTGTGTGGCTAGGGCCTCCCGTCGGGTAGACCGTTCGCCTGGTGCAGGTCTTTCGATTTGACGCCACTTCGGCGATCTGCGCGTCGATGGGGATGAAATGATGATTAGGACAACAAAACACACAGTCCCTGAGCGGAGAAAATTTCCGACCCAGCCGGGAATCGTACCCGGGCCCTTAGGATTGACAGTCTGTCACGCTGACCACTCAGCTACCAGGGCGGACTGTAGTATCAATGACGTGCCGCAGTACAAAATACAAAAACCACATTCTATAAAATACATTTGAATATCGTAAGCTGAGAAAACCCTATTTCCGCAGTAACTTCTTTATTTGTGACTAACTCCATACGAAACATTACGTTTCTGTACAATGGTTACCTGTGAGCTGTCGGTACAAACTGGACTGGTGGTATCATCTTGCCAGTCCAACAACATCCCACTTTCATTCTTTAATAAACATACGTATCTAATAGCTAGGGAACAGAGCTTTTATTAATTTCTGATAACTGATACTCCCAAATTCACTACAATGCCATGTTTCTACTATTTCCCTGTAAATAAATAGACCTTTTAATATTTTAACTAACTGTGCCACACAAAGACATTCTGTAAGTACTGCCCGGAACAGTGTGAAGTTTTGAGAACGTATGGACTTGTAACACCGCTATATACAGCGCAAGTTTTTAATTTCCATCGGTCCCATCCTCTAACTCTGCACATTTAGTTCCATAATTTTAACACCCTTTCCGCTAAATTACCAACACTAGCCATAGCAGATATTTCTTGACCAAAAAACTAACAAATGTATCTAGATACTTGAGCCTAACACGGAAATTTTTCAATTGTAAAAAAGTAAAAGTAAACAATTGCGGGCATCCTGGAGTAGATATAAAAGCACAACCTGAGATCCATGCTCGAACAATATTATTTCTTATAGTGCCGGTATATTCCGAACGAAGATTATATTCCTCTAGTAGTTAGTTACATCTATCGTTTGCTGTAGTTATGGAATCAGAATATAAATTCAGTCGAGGTATATCAAGTTACGTATTATTTCAGGAGGTTACACACATTTGTTAGAGAATGGAATAAGAATTGGAATTTTCGAATTACATCGACGCACCAGTTGGTCTGTTACCACCTTAACGTCGTACCGGTCACTTTCTATGCTCCGTGCTCCGTCCAAGTGTGTCTAGCTTCTTCCGTTACGCTCTCACGTACAACATCATGTTACGTCAATTCCTTGGCTGTCTTGTCGGCCGAGCACGCATATTGTGTGGTGGATTCCAAGGCTTCCCATCTTTGCTCTGTTTCACTTTTCCGCACGACGGCTGAGTTCTTCGAATGGGCTGCCGCTACCAGATAATCATATGACGTCCTCTGCACGTCCGAGCGCGCAACCGCCTCTGTGTGACTCATCGCTTACAGTGAAGGAACTCTTTGCCTGGGACTGAACAGGATTTCCATGGCAGCGCAACTGTATTACGTATCTCACTGCCGTTCATGCCTGACAACCACAAAACATGTGCTTTTTGTTTCTGAAAACAGTAAAGTCAGTATCTAGCCCGAGGATACTCCACCTAGTTCAACAACCGAAAATGAAACACCTGGCAATTTATGCTTTAATCTGAAACCGCCCAAAACTCGTTATTTCAGAACAATACAATCATTTCAGACATCATTTATGACTAAGCGCAACCACGCCAGAACTAGAATTCTTGTCTCCGAACTTTACGCATCCATGACGCTTCGCAAATTTTCTTTTTGGGTCATCAGTCTAACTGGTTTGATGCAGCCCTCCACGAATGCCTCTCCTATGTCAGTCTCTTCATCTCAGAGTAGCACTCAACCTAATATATACAAAAAAATCTAACAAACTGTTCTTGGGCACCAGTGCCGGTAGGTGCAGATTCTAGATGAGGCTACTAGTGCTTCTGACACGTGCTGCCATCTTATAGCGACGTTTTTAATTTTTCTCATTCGCCTACAAATGTAGGTATTAAGAGCTGCATCAAACCAGTCTCAGGACTGAAGACCACCACCACAACAACAACAACAACAAGGGGTAATTAGCAAATTTTAGGATGTGGAGCACGGCAGGCACGAAGCCGCCTCCTTTGAGCTTGTTCCACTAAACTATGTGAACGGCTTCGTTCGACGCCTATTGCGTATAAGTGATTTTATGGGGCGAGAAGAAAAGTCTTAGTTTGGGATTTTTAAATCACTCTTTTCCTTTATTTAACCTTAGAGATGTAATTTTTATCTTCTCTAAATGTAAAGACAAATGCTGATTAAATGGTGAATTAGCACAATTCTAACTATTCTTAAACAATGCATAGATATTTTATCGACTGCAATAACCACATTCATTTCCTCAGTGCTAAAACCTGTCGTCTTCAGTCACTGACTGATGACAAAACAGACTAGTTGTGCGCATAGAAACGAAGTTTTCCAAGCCTCTGGCGTAAATAATATAATCTTACCTCGTAACAGTGTCCTCTTCTAGTCATCCATTCACTCAACATCCGGGAGGAAATCTTACTTGTCCGTTATTGGAAGTATTACGAATAAACTGAACCTTACTTCGCAGTGCTGACGAAATATGAAAGCTGATTTGGTGACTTTTCGTATAAAACAGCTGACGCTCAGACAACCTATCTTTCGGGCTACAGAAATCTAATTCACATGTGTCATTTAAACGTCCCAGCGATTTTCTATTTACGAAATTCGAGCTTCGTCTTTCTTTCCTTACGTCGCATGTGAGTTGACTGATCCTGATAGGGGGCACCGACAGCGAACAACCTTTCGCAGGTCAGAACTAGCTCAACACACACCATGGTTCGCCAAACCACGTCGGAAAATGATCCTCGGTAGCTTGATCCAATTGGTTATTCTCTAAATTAATACAAGCGGCATGACACATTCTCTAATTCCGTACGTAGTGATGCAAGAAGCTTCATTGGATGCCAAACTTCGAAGTTTACCGATGGGCTACGTGTACGTTGGTGCCTCAACCTGGACTTCCTATCCCGAGTTAAGTGCGCCACGAGTGGGTACAATAACCATTTTGCGGTTGACGTTCAAGATAGGAAGTTACGACACCGAAAGAGCTAAGTCATTTTCCGTTAATGACCATCTCTCGGAAATTGATTTCTGCAGTTTCGCATGTATAAGCTTCAGGATACAGCTTTCTTTTTGCAATTTTATCGATTTAGAACAAGCACTAAGCATGAAGTCCATCTTTTCTAACAAGTAGTATAAAAAGTCTGAAATTCACGTATAGTCTTGATCTATATACTGGGTTCAAGAAAGTGAAAATCTATTCTTAGTTTTCACTACGCATGGTGTTTTGGTTTTTACTTGAAAATGCGAACTTTCACGTCCGGAAGAGTTTCTTGCTTTGTTCAGCGGAAGTGGCAACACAGTGGGAGCCGACAAGGCCTTTATCAGCTGCCAGCTGTTTACTGTCACATCCACGTGATCGTAGGTGGCGGGCAGGAGCAGCGGCGCAGTCGCCCGCCCGCCCGCAGCGGCACACAAAGAAGCCTCCCAGGCGGCCTCCGGGCCCGTGACGTCAGCCGGCGCAGATAATGACGGGCGGCTCTTGGCAGCGCCGCTCGCTAGCGAGCGAACAAGCAAGCAAGCAGGCGGCGGCGGCCAAAAATACGCCTGCAGCCAACCAACATACCTGCCTGCCTGCCTACCCGCCTGTCTTGCGAAAGGCGATCTTTTGTAGTGGTTACTGTATGCACAACCATCGTTCCTTGGCGATTCTGTTGTTGCGCACTAGAGCCGAGGTCGAAGATTTGATCGATGCCTAACGTGTCTTCTCCTCAGAGGCTAGTCGATTTCCGAGCTGCAGCTCAGCTAGCCGAACTAACGACATCTTAACGGCCCCTTTCAGATTACGATTTCATTAGTTAAGGAATAAAAACCCACCATATAGCACGATCTGATGTTAACAAAATCACTAAGGACGTGAATACCCACTGCGGAAGCCTACATTGTATAACACATTGTATGACCACACTATCAACGATACTGATAATTCTTACACCAATAACGCCAAATAATGGAAATAGCTGCAGGCGCTTTGTTTTCTTTTCCCTAAACGCTGTGCCTCAAGACATCTTCGCATTGTTTTTTCACAGGTAACACCAGTTTTCTACGGATATACCAAAGATTTCGTGCAAATAACCCACTACAATGAAGTGAAGTGATTTCCACGCACCATACAGCTTACTCACAGTAAATCTTACTCTTGGATGGGAAAAAACCACGAACGTAAATACACGTTATATGGTGTCCGCAACGCTTTAATCATATTAATGAAGTTCTGGTATATGTAAATTTCACGAGTTACAATCTCTGGACAGTTTACATTGGTAAGTACGACGTTTCTCAGTACACAACGCCATACTCCAAATAGAAATAAAGTATGCACATAAATTTGAGTCTTATTTATTAATTCGCTTCAGTCCTTCGAAAGCTCTTAGCCCTTCGAAAGCTCTTATGAACATAGACCAACCGGTTCAACTCTGAAATCCTGTGTTCCCTAAATACTGTTGGATATTCTAGAAACAGTGAGAATTGAGTACGCGAAACCCACCGCTCATGTAACGCCGTGATTGGGTACAAATAAGCCACATAACCATGAGAGTGTCTTTCACTACTATACTTCACACAATAACCCGAAGTATCTAAAGCGCGTGCTAGTCTTCCAAAGATGCGAAGTACAACCATCCCACAATTCAATACCGAACGCGAGGTGCTGCAAACACCGACCGTGTCTTGAGTAATTCAGGGTGGATATGTGGAGGACCGGGCATAATTCAAACAATGATGGTTTTATGGTGAACTGTCCACATACATACAGTAGTAATTTCCTCAATTATTACTTTTTCGCCTGTGCTCCTTAGTATAACAAGTCCTTTACTTCCAATGTGGAGGAGTTCAAGGTGATTCCGCTATTACAGATTAGCGTATCCGGTATATCTCTCACCTCTAGACTCACAAGCAGATGTCAAAGAATATATTTAGTTAGTTACCCCACACAAGGCAAAATAAAGACGAAAATTTCATTTCAAAAAGCAACTGCAAGACCCCTACGCATACGCAGCGGCAGTAGACTGATGAAACGGCTAGTCCCCACCTCTGCACGCGGCCGACGCAGAGACAAAGAGCTGAGCACGCCTAATTCCTGGGCCGTGACTGCGCAACCGCAGCGTCGGCGTGTTTTTGAGTGAGGCCGTCGGGCTCGCCATTTTATCTCCTCGCCTTATCGCTCCAACAGTCCGCCCAGCAGAAATAAAGGTCTCTTGCCAGCAGTCACCATCTTAACGACGAAGTTTCGAGGAAAAGTGTTGGTTTTAACGAGTTTCAGGTGGTACTGGCACGCTTAAATTGGTTACGACTGCACTTAAAAAGAGTTCTTGCGTTAACATTAAGCCTTTAGTCGGGCTTTATTTTGAAATTAGTCACCCACCTGACTAGTATTCACCTGGAGGCACAACTGTACTGACAATTTTCTTGTTTTTCAGGTTGAACGTGATTAGGAGATGGAATGAACTTCGAAATATCTAATAAAACTATGCACAGCTTACTTTGAATATAAATGTGTTTCCTACATGCTCTGATTTAAACAATGCAAACATGACTAACTGGGTAAGGTGACGTGCGGAATTTGTAAAATGACGTATGACCCTGTGATACTAATCACCTGATACGGTATCTTTATCACCTGCTGTTGACATATTACTACGGTCGTCGGGAAAAATGAAGAAACTGGAAGTTTAATAAATACAGAGGCATGACGTCACTGCGAACCATGTTTCATACTTAAAACCTGAAACTACGAAAACTTACAGTGTGCAGATAATTCCTACACTGTTCAGAAGTTCACATACAGGTGTGACGACATTAGAGCAATTGCGAAACCTACCAGAACTGCGCATCAGAATATTTATAAACGCGAACTAATTTGTATAAATTAGTCACAGGTAACGAGATCTACTCCATGGACAAGACGGTATTTAGGGTTAGGGGTACGTGTTCTAGAGATGGGCAAACTAGTTCATCCTTGGGAACTAGTTCACTAGTTATCACTCATTTTTGGGGACCGTTCATTTTCACTCGTTCACAGTTCATTTGTGCTTGGTATATGGTTCTTACAAAAAATTGCAAATTAGTAGCATATGTGACTAAAGACGGAAGACGCCAAGAGGGGCACTTGCCTCCCCCCCCTGGAGTACAGAGTTCTTATTCATAACCGAATTCTCTCACAATTTTCATGCGTCTACAAAACCTCTCGTTTAGCGAACTGTAGAGTTATGTGGCTGATCGCAGTGAAATAAAATAAGGTGGTGCACGAAAAACCGGCCCCGAGTACAGACTGTTCGCCAATTAAGCGCGATTTGTTGACAGTTACGAGCAGAATAGATAAACATGTAATAATTAGGCAGTAAAGAAATAAATAAGGTAATGCAAACAACAACTTCGATAAAACAGATGACGATTGGTGGATTACAATAAGTAGTCTAGTACTCTGGGCCGATTTTTCGTGCGCCGCCCTGTACCACTGAAATATTGTAGAAGTTATCATATTCTCCTTACAAAATGTGACACCAGACAATAGACTGTGGAGCGCTAGCTTCATTCTGTTGTAAGTGTAAGACGGAAAATGGCCACTCGTGTGTGTGCCGTGCCGGCTTCCTTTGCATGTGGACTAACATTAAGTCTTGCCTTTTTACAAGTACTGAATTTCTTCTACTGATTATCGAAATAGTGAAGTAAGCTGATATGCCCTTTAGTTACCTGAAAAGATGTATTATATACCACGTAATTTTTATATAATTTACGTAATAATAAAATACATTTTAAATACCGGTCATGGACGCCGAATATAATATGAAACAGACCAGAAGCTCAGACTTCGAAAAAGGTTTGAATCTTGAATGGGCGTGCGCAGCGAACGAAACGAACAACTCGATACTGAACTGAGTAGTCGGCAGTGGAATTGCGACGAGTGGCCAAGCGAAGGAGGACGAGTCCGGCGGAGCGAAACAGACGGGAGCGCGGCCGAGGCTGGAACGAGACCGGCCGTTTCCCGTTCCCGGGAATTGTAAGTAGAAAGTCGCGACCGAAGTGAACTATGAAAGACCGCTCCTTACATTTCGCTCCTCACTCGTTCCGTTCCTCTTGATGAACCGTTTCCTTTGGACCTGTTAGTTCGCGAACGACCCATCTCCAACGTGTTCTACTCAAAAACGAGCACCAGCTAGACAACTTCAACCGCCAGCGAAGAAGCCATCTCTACAGTTCGCCAGGTTCAAATATCCATTGTGCGGCCGGCAGGTAGGTACTATCTCAAGCGTCCATTGTTCGCATCTACGAGTTTCCACAGCAGTGTTCGGAATACGTTGACAAAAAATGTCATGGTTCTGATGCTTCGCACCCTCATGTGAAAATATGGCTAACGATTTCTGAAACGTCGTTGAGTATCTGAAGACGAGAAAACCCTGTACGATAGTTAGAACAGGAAATTAGGGTTCAATCTTTAGTCGGTCATGGCATCAAAGACTGGGACTGTTTGGATAAGAATGGGGAGAAATACTGGTCCTTTCCAAAGGAACAATCACTGGATACACCATAGCATGAGGAAACCAAAGGAAATCGAAATCTAGATGTTCTGATTCAGCATTATAAGCAAGCCTAAAAGAACAGTTTCAGCGACGGAGGTCAACTTCAGTTGACGGTGCTGTCTGAATATGGCGGCTTAAGTCTACGCCGAAACCGGTCGTTTTAATAAAATACCCATCTCAACCAAGACTGCTTTTGCACTGATTTCAAATAGATTACAAGATCGCTGTTTTCCCAAAAATGGTGCCAAAAATTTTGAAAGCCTATAAGAGATTTAAAAACGTAGTTTTTCTTGCTCTACTTGTCACGCATTGATATAAACTTTTTATGCAGTATTTGTGTCGCAGTAATTCTTTAATTTTGGGTTATATCTTACATTAAAAAGATTCTAATGAGTGTAATGTCAAATATGCATAATGGCTGGTTAAATTAATAAATAAAAATAGAATGTTATTTAGCGTTTAGCCTGTCGTCTGTGCTATGCGACAATCCGAATTCTCAGTTCATCAAAATTTTTACATTTCTAAATCGCATTGAACAATTACGAGCATATCATGAGTTATTGCAGATTTTTGCACTTCTTGAAGACAGGAAAATAATAAGGTCCGGATTTAATATCTCGTCTACGTTAGGTCATTGGAGACTAAACACTAAGCTCGAATTAGGGAAGGAACCATCCCGACAACAGCCGTTATTTTCGGAAATCGTGGGAAACCTAAACCTGGATGTCTCTCGCAATCCTCCACCGATACAAAAATACTTGTATATATGACAGTCAAACTGTGTATAACCCAGTTATGATGGGAAAAGTCGATAACGCAGAACAATGTACAGCCGATGAAACTAAAAATTACTCTCCGCTTGCAACAGTGCATGCGCACGCACCCGACCTTCCACACTTCGATAACGATTACTCAGACTTTGATAAACTGAGTTCACACATACGTCTTACCACTGAACATTCACCAGTGAACATTAGTCCACTGGAGAAATGCAAACAATACATCATGTACAATGCATCCACTTCACGGATATGTCGTAAGCTGTGAACAGCAAGCTGACCCTCTATGTAAAAAATATAGCGAAGAATATAAACATTTATATAAGTGTACAAATGCAATATGGAAACGCAGTGTCTCAAGAAGGGATCATGGTTTCCGGTTCATTAATACACCGCCTTCGGTGAGCGCCAAGCGGCAGCAACATATATAAACACGGCTCTCGGTGGTGCAGTCTAGATCATTGTGGCGAGTGCCAAGAACGCCATCCAAAATACGACGGCCGCTGCGTGGAGGCCAAGAAGCTGTGCGAAGTACGCAGCGCCTGATCCTAAGTTTAGACGCCCACCCCCAGCGGTTCGCGAGGCAAGAAAAATGGGGGCCTTGAAAAACTGTCAGTTGCTAGTCGTAACTCCTAGTCGACGACAAAAAGTCGTCCGAGATCATTATCGGCTCGACGAGGCCATGCCACGATTTTTATTCCAGATTACCACACAAGCATGCGATTGTCTGCCTAGCGCCTTAAATCCATTTCGAACAACAAAGAACTTGCAACCGAATGATAATTAGTTTTATTTATCGATACCAGTAGCACACATTTCAGCACTACGAAAGGAGGCGCAGCCAGGAAAACGGAAAAATATCCATAGTCAGTTTTTTAATTTCTATTACACTTTGTGCGCAGAAAACCTGACGTCTTACTGCACTGTCACATCACACTTCCTACAACCTTAGCGCTCGCTTCCTCACTCGCGTAGACTGTATTGTCTGCGCTATTTTAGTTTTCTTTAACCGAATTTTTTAAGTTGTTCACAAATTGCAAAATCTACTGAACTTTCCACGTTAATTAAGGCCATAGAAGCACTTTTTTCAAAAGTACTTCTTACCAAAAAGCGATTCTGGTAACTGGAATATACGGTCTTCGTTAATCATGCCTTTTGAGTACTTGGGGCGATATTGCCACAGAATTTTTCATCCCCTCGCATATTTCTTCGGAAGTCAAATACCAATTTCCATACATTTAGTTATAAACTGCTTTACAAGTACTTTACTAATTATTTACTTTTAGAAACTTTCATTGTTTTATCAACTTAGTGCAATGGTGTCCAAACCTTTTAGCTTACCCGGGCCACTTTCAAAGAGGGCGAGTACATTTGGGCCGCATATAATATACTTAACACAAGGCGCCAGGAAAAAAAGCCGTACAAGAGACAGACCTACGAGAAAACAGCATAATATGACAGGAGTTCCAAATGTAACATTCAGTTTATCGAATATTTCATAACGGAATTTTTTTACCGATCTTGTGATAGATGTTCACTTCTTGGGCCGCTGTGACACTTATTTTGGCCGCATGCGGCCCTTCAGTTGGTCACTCCTGCCATAGAGGTTAACTGCTGAAGCACGTACTTTTTTGTTTCTGACCCGAGAAACCAAATGCCAATTTTCGTACTTCTGGCATCAAAACTGCATTGATAGCAATATAATTAAAAAGCCTTTCATCGCCTACTTAACCCCCACAGGAGTGGAAGTGCGAAAAATCCTTTCTTAAATAATGCGTACAATGTAAGATCAACACCCCTCCAAATTTGCGATGGGTGATGAGGAATCAGGTCATTTCGATTAATGCAGAGAGGAAACCAACTATAATAACGTTAAAATAAAACCCGATCAATATAGGTGAAGGTTTCTCGAGTTAAAACTATGTGGCTTTTATTTGTAAAATGAAGTAGTCACTAGGCAGTGTCCCTCTGTAATTATTGTAGCCAGAGATTCACTACTCAACGATTGTACAAAAAATGTAAATGTCACATGATACCTTCATTTGTATATATACACATCTTGCAACAGTCACTCAAATCTTAAGTGGCGAAGGGCGCACATTTCGGGTGGAAAGGAGGAAGCTGTAATATGTAACGAGAAACATCTTAAATTGGAAAACGGAACGTATCCACACGTTACTGCTTACAGTGTGGTTGACAAAATACTGCTTATGCGAGATGACGGTTGCTTTCCCAGCATCTGCTATCGCAAAGTTCTCCGGTCAGTTGACCGCCAATCTAAGCACTTCACAACATATAAGCTACAGAAACTGCGGCATCTAATTTGTTGATTAAGACAACGGCATCGTCACATTTGTACTTGTTTTTGTTGCCATTGCATTTGGCAGGAACGCGGGTTCGGTTTGCTGCAACAGCTTTCCTCTCTATCTTCTGCAAGCCTCTTATCTCTGCACAAATACTGCATGCTACATCCATCAGATTGCTTGCTAGAGTCAAACAATGATCTTCCTCTACTGCCACTAATCATTTCATTACACAAATTTACCAAAATACTGCACGGTTACGAACAGGAACACCGCACCGGCTGTAATTATTCAACACCCGGCTTCAAATAACGAAAAGTTATCGACACTGTTATGTATTGAAGATGAGAAACGACAGCTAGGAGACGACATCTGGAACGTGTGCATGAAAGTGGCCACAGAAAGCATGGACTACGCATCGCGACAGCTCTTTAAGAACTGAAACGTTCGTACACGTGGTGGCCCAGTGCGACTCCGCCGTGGCTTACTGGAGCCCTTGGCGGCACTAACGAGGAAAACTGCGCAGCCGAGTCACTAGAGCAGAGATGAAAGTGAATCCCCGGGCCCAGACAGAGCTCAGTTGCCGTGCAACACGGCGGACGGCGGGGTTCCGCCACACCGCTGCCCTCAACGGAAAAGCCGCCAGGTGCGTGCACCGCCAAACGGCCGCACCACAGATAAAAGATCGCCTGCCGACGGTGCCAAACTTCTCTTCCACCGCATTTCACCTCACACCCAAGCACTTTGAAATACGCTCTTCAATGCAACTTTCAAGAGACTGAACAACGTAGGTTACCATGCCTGTCATCTGCCCAGTGCACGCAATTTTCAAAATGAACAGTAACAACAGGGTCAAAAACCTTTTTCAACCCATATGTTTGCTACAAAAAGTATACAATTCTTTGTATTCGATGGGATGACCACCTTATTCGTGGCGCAACGGAATGGAAAGGATCTCACAATACCATAGTACGTCTGTTCCTACCGTGGTGTACGTTTACGCCTACTACGATAAATATTTAGATACGTATAGCACCACGTCTTCCCCAGAAATAATTACAGGGTTGCCAAATCTGTGGTTAACCTATGATATGAACATTACAGTGATCTACGAAAGCTGAGTAATTGAGATTTGTTAACAAAACGAGGACTTGAATCCTATTTTATCACACGCCTAATCTTAAAACTGGAACGAAATGTACATACAAGGATAACGTCTACATTCGCAGCTTTGTTACCAAGAACAACAGCGAACTTCACAGATGGAATTACGAAGTTTATCATAGTCAGCAACGATACGGAACGTTTCGCTCCATTTCATTTTCGAATGGATCCTCTAAACACGCGACAGACAAACGTACGTGTGTGTGTGTGTGTGTGTGTGTGTGTGTGTGTGTGTGTGTGTGTGTAGCACTATCTTTTGGCCACTAGCGGTAATCAATGAGAACCCCTGACCTTTGAGATGTCTCTACAAACGAGTCATGATGAATCAAACATGTAGTCTGCTTTACAACGGTTTGAAAACATGAGATACTTACCTAATAGCTAAAGGAATATTCACATGCTGATACACTGAAGACATCGGCCAACTAACTGCGCTCCTACAAGATGGGATTAGGCCTAACTGTACTTACGGGCACACAGGGCGTCACTATCATCACTAGGCGAATAATACTATCAACTGAGAGACACCATTCAAGTGTTAAGAACTTTGTTCGACCACTGGTGGCGATCACATCAGGCGGCTACATGGATACTGATACATTCCGTCTGTTTATTATTCGAAAAGAATGAAGAATGTAAATATGTATTGAAGAAGACGAAAATCTCTGTACTGCAATTGTGGTACGCTTACTGGAACAACCTGCAAAAGGAATGTTGCTCTACATGTAATCTGAGAACGTGATACGTGAAAACCGGTCATTTCTTACGGAAAATAAACCATTATTCTTGCTAAGACCATGTGCAAGGACACTGCTACTTGCTTTTCATGTACTTTTTAATTTACCGGACCGTTACCCAGAACATGCTCATTACCAGCGACCTTACATTTTACTTTTAAGCCTTCACAGAATTTTTTTCAGATGTCTTATTAATTTTATATGGTTTCCAGCGCATTCTCAGTAAAAGTGGGAATGCTCTACAAACCATACGAACAAAATTAATAGAACATCTGCAAAAGCTTCTAAGAAGACTTAAACACAGGATTTAAGACCGCTGATGAGCATGAGCTAGATACTGTTCCAGTAAATTAAATATAAAAATAAAGCAGACTGGTTTTTATACAGATTAAAAGTGTTTATCAACTATATGAAGGCTGTAAGAGATCTTGTATATCATCCGGAACAGGACCGTTGCCTGTTTGCGCCCAGTATCCTCAGACTGTCTACGAGTTTCATTTTCTGTACTTTCGATTGTGTTGACGTAGATTACTATTGAGATTAAAGTTTTCTGGATTGACATGTCGCTTGAAAATACTCAAGAGTCCGAATGCCTGTCTCGTATCAACGTGTTATTCTCAACTGACATAAAATTAATACTTTTGCTGTTAGAAAATAATGAACGAGCTATATCTGCCTCGAAAAGAACATTTCGAGTACTGTACCGTGTCTTCAGTTATTGAAATAGCCAGGCAAGTTTTACAAAATACCCATGCATTACGAAAATTGCAGTTTCAATGATACACCACACAACACGTTCACAGCATTGGTTTTTATGTTACAGTGGTGTCTTCGTTGTGTAAAGGTTTTGCCAATGGCATTAAGAGCACACAATGGTTAACTTACATGGTTAATGTCAATGTTACTATTAGATAATGAATGGATAAAATTTTGGAGTAAGCAAGTATCATTTAATTAACTTTATTCCACAAAGAGTGGTCAGTGGAGCGAGAGAGGACACACGATTTCTGGCAACATTCTTATAGGATCGGTGTAGCTTTTAATAATAAAAAAACTATATTGCAGTGTCTTTTACAGCACTTGCACGAAGCATAATCCAAAATTCGATTTAGAATAAATTAAAAATTTCGTAGTAGTTGAAATATTGGATTTTAAATTGGTATTTAGGGCATAGTAAATAACATCCCACATGCCACACAGAAACTTTGAAACTATTCTTTTCAGAACGTGCTGTATGCTTAAACATTGGAAAGTGGTAATCGCCGGATAAATATAAAAGTCACTTCTAGTTTTACTTGAGCCAGAATTGAATCTAAAGTGAGTATCGGATTTGTAATAGAGCTCAAACAACACCTAGGCATCCCCTAGAAATCTGTTCCGCTTAATTTGTCTGAAGTACAGACATGTCAGTTAACCTTCAGCGACTGTCATTCAGTGTACAGACAAAGACAAACACAAAGTCTGGAATAAGATACTCTGAACACCTGAAGCATTGTCAGGTGCAAAAACATACGCATTACATTTGCAAACCGATTCATGAAACACCAGCCAACTGGCATAAAAACGCCAATGTAACAATTTGTTGACAGCTAATGTTCCACCAACCATAACCCAAAAATATCCACTACAGTAACTTTGATCATAAGATACACCATCCTCGTCAGTCCAACAAATTTTTCGCGGTTATAATGTACTCCTAAAATTCCCGATAAAGATTTTGCCTACTTGTGGTTTACGATAAACCTGCGATTCCAGTCCACAGATTCCGAGCTATATTCCGATTATGATATTTTTCATCCTCAGGATGCCGCGAACTATTCCCTTGACTAAACTTATCAGTTTCCCATAGTCCATGTTTCGTTCGCGTCGGCCAGGGCTGAAAAAAAAAGATTTGAATTTTTACTATTTTCATCCGAAATCTGTAAGTTTGGGGGCTATGAGGTCCCCTACACTGATCATGCACGTAGTGGCGTACTGATTTGAAAAGATCGGCCGTCTTCGGGCGACGTCGGTCGTCGGCGGAATCCACCTATCAGTTCCTCTGTGACCACAGCCTAACTTTAATCACCGAAGAGCATCGCCGATATCCCTTGTATGTTACACGTTGACGAAATGTTTACAGCAGTTCCGGGATTAAAATGCTCTAAATTGGCAATGACTATTCTGAAGAGAGGAATTAGCGCGACTATTAGTTGCTGCTCTCATTCCCAGTACGGAACCACCTGCACTTACATAACTGTTAGGACTTGGCTGTCGCGCAGTCACTTAACGGCGCAGATATACTCCGTTTACTAAGTTAATGACTGTATGAAGACTCATTATCTTGTTAAAAACTGCAGGCGTTAAGATTGGGCAAATGGAACCCACAGCCAGCGGGCACCACTGGGTTCCATCATCACACAGCAGAGAGGGGAGGGGGGAGGGGGTGGAGGAGGTGGAGGGGTGGGAGGGGACTGGCTGTAGTGCGCAGGCGCGCGCGCCAGCAGACAGCAGGTGCTGGACTGCTGGCTGCGCGAGCCGGCAACCGTGCGCACTTAACAGCTGACGGCCTATTCGCAGGTCGCGCGGCAACGCCGCACTTGATACGCTGTGTGAGCCGACCAGACTTCGCCACGGGCCTGCCTACTGCCAGTCGCTCCGCGGGTTGGGAACGGCCCTCAATCGCAATATAGTATGGGGCACGACAACGTCGAGGATTACGGACCGTGTGCCTTCAGTGATCTGCGCAGTCGACAGTTTTATGAATTCGAACAACAGCATAGCAACTGTTTTGCCTACGTTAAGAGCAAGTGGTAGTAAACGGCCAGCAATTGTACAGCATTCATTAAACATAGGAATTTGTCAGCAGAATTCGCGACCGTGACTAGTGAAGTAATGCTAAAGTCCACCTGTCAAATCAGGCAAACGACGACTACTTGAACGCGATGTGCGATGCCTAAGTATGTTCGCTTTGCAAATCGAAAACATTATGATCAAAGATAAAAATATTCGTTTTTCACAAACTATGATAGCCTCCATTTCTGTTCACATACCGATACGTGCTTGTTACACGGTCAATATGAACATACCGAAGATGAGTTTGTTTCCAAAATCAACTGTAATATACGAACTGGACAAAGAATAGTTTCTCACAGGCACATTTTAACGTTTCACAGACATTAGCTCAGCCTCACGAAGACAAAGGAACCAGAGGAGGAACCACGACATGCTCATTACGTTCACTAGGGAATCGACAAAGCTAAACTGAAGAACTAGCACCTGAAGTATTCTTCCTTTAAGTCTCACCCACAGTACTGGAGACACTCCATAGTCATTATTATCCGTCGACACCACACTTAAAATTATCAGTGTTTAAGCATAATTATGTTATCAAAAGCAACAATTTAACAGTTTGGTGATTTCAATTTCCTACTAATAATCATCACATTAAGTGACATACAAGCTAGCGAAATCAGACTTCCCTCAGTTCCACAGCGTGTTATGTGCTGTGGCGATGGGGGTAAGGGGCTGTCTTCTGAAGTAAACGAATGTAGCGGCAAAGTAATTCACAATATGACTAATTCTGTCTAACTTCTCAGGATCTTTATGCTCACAGAGCAATAGCACTTTCTGAATGGTGAATTCCTCCAGCGAAAGATCAAATATTCTCAGCTTATTTTGCTGACCGACAGCTCTGCTAACGTTAAAAAACAAAATTAAAAACTTATTTAGGCGGAAACCGATGAACGACATTATCAAATAAGGAAATTTGACTTGCAATATAACTACGGTAGCTAATATTTAATTTGCTTGTTGTGATGGAACTTTTATTAAATAAGGGAGCGTTACAGCAAACCAAGACCGAAAATTCGTAACACGTGTGCAGTACAAATGGAGCCGCTATAAGAAGATCCTAACATTCTCACATCACTTGCGCTAAATAAGCACGTTTTTAGAAAGCTCAGATAAAAATTCTTTGAATAAATGGGGCAGTAAAGGTGATTCTCAAACATATTTTGCAATGGCTTCCTTATATTTTCTGCCTAAAAGTAGTAATGTGTGCCTTAACGAGTTGGTGCAACTTTCAACTGGACGTCACATCGAACCTACCCCGGCGATCCTACAGGGGTAAGGGGACTTCGGATTCCGACGCTGAACTGGAACCACGTGCCGTTTCCGGCGAATTTTCACATCGTTGAGGTGATTGCTACGTTAAAGACAGCCTGAAAAAAATCCGTGGACCGGCCGGTATTCGATCTCACGACCTTTCGGTTTCCAGGAAAGCGCTAGACCACCAGTCCCGACATATAATAGAAATATATTATTATAGTTAAAATATGTCAACCACCTAATACGTAAGCTGCATTATGTTTTACGTCCAACTTCCACAACCAGCATGACGACGAGTAAATACGAGAATGTGATGCAAATAAAGCACCGCCTCTGGACACCAAGTTGCTAACGTTATTCCTTTCGGTATATCCAGTACGTGCTCTTCGCGTAGAACAAAAGCGACCTTGAGCAAACCTGCTCCTGGACGCGTGTATATGCGTAGGTAGACGCTACAACCGATCTCGCTTCCAATCAGAGGCACGAACAGCAGTTGCAGTAGAGGTACAGGTACTAAATAAATAACTTTTCTGAGGAACAAATCTACGTCTTTTCATTTTTTAAGTAAAAGCCGAAAAAGTAGCTACTTTGTGCAGAGATACTTACATAGCTTAATGCTATTTTAGTGGAATCGCGGTTCCGCTCAATTCGTCACATTTTACTGTCACTGAACCTCGCACTGGAAGTATTCTCTGAAACGGCCAGTTTCCAGTGCAGCTACACGTCTCTTACCACTGCCGTATGCGTTGTCTGACTTGTGAAGATACGACGAAAAATCGACTTTTATCAAGTTGTGTATGGTGTAGGGGGAAATATCGTTTAAAGTTGTGCGATACTTTCTCTTACTTCTGCTAGGATTTGGATGTAAACTACTTACATTCCTTGCAGCTGATTATATGTTCGATTCGCTACAACAGTTCATAACAAAGCAAGTTTATTAAATTGATTTATCAGTCTCTCGGCCTACGTTACGATCAGTCCTACCTCAACCTCTTGTGACATTACCGACATCTTTGCAGCAAAATTCTAACAACCAGGAAAATTTAATGCAAGATTTGTAAGAGTTTTCGGCCCAATCATATTTGCCATGATACACCACTTTTTTGTTTGTAGAGTTCAGTCCGTACGGAATTTAACATCTTTTGGCAATTATGGAATATTGAATCCAGCAACCTCTTCACGACCACGATTTACATGATATCACGTGTTAAAATGCAACAGTATTTCAAACGATACTTATACACGTACTGGTTTCTGGTGAGACCCACTATTACAGAAATAACTGAACTTTCGAAAGTCCGTGTCAGTCAAACGTCATTGACCTGGTGCATAACTTTAATTTGCTTAGAAATATTTCAGCTATGAACGAATAATTCACGAATAGCTGACTTCGCTCTAACATCTGATCATGCAAATTCAAAGTATACTCTCCACACACACCTTTTACTGCAACTAGGGCGTCAAAGTTCAGTGCGCCATCCTCGTTCAAACGGCCCTCTGCTGAGATAAGCCATTGGACTCTCGACGCTCGTCTGCGTGTTGATTTACGATATGTGACTTTTCAATATTATCGCCGCTTTTTCAAGTGAAAAGAGCATAACTGGAGTATCAAGAGGTACAGTCAATACTGTAATTTTCCTACGTCAGAATATTCCCTTAGTGTGTTTGGAGGAAACACGGAAGGTCACCTTGGTCTGAGGAAAACTGAAAGCAAGCTTACTTCTAACGTCCGATAACAGTAAACATGTTTACGACCCGCCTGGCCTAGGGTAAATTGCTGTTATCCGCAATACCCAACGACGACTGGAGGGCGATACAGATTACAATTACCAAAATTCAAATAATTTTTTTGATTATGTTCAGGTAATTATGGACAATCAAAAGCATCTTTAGTTTATAGATCAGCTAGTGCATGCGCGTGAGCTTGTAGCTTTAAGATGTCCCACGAACAGATGTTTATATTAAGACTTGTGACAGTTTGGTAATTTGGGTACCGTATACTGTGTCTGTGCTGAGCAAATCTGAACAAAGATGTCGTCAATCGTTTCGGCCTCGAAGGCCTGTCACAAACGGTTTTCTTAGGAAATCTGAAGATGAGGAAACATGGAATTCTCAGACACCAGCATTCTGACGAACTGCCAAAAGCAGTGAAATCTGACAACGAGGTCACGGAAGAAATTCTGATTTTGACAGTTTTCGAAAAGTTTTAGTCGGCATGAACCTTTCCAATTTTCTCTGGGAAGTGGTAATATTTGCGAAACACTTAACTGGAAAAAAACCATGTATGTGCCGCATTGTGGAGCACGAAATAGGAGATGTTTGATGTCAAGTCTATAAACAAGCATTCTGATAAACGTAAAAGAGGCTTATATACTCTCGCAAATATTGCGGAGTTCACAACATTGTCAGTACTAACGGAAGGCAGTGTACGATTACGAGTCTGTACTTATTCACTGAATGTACGAGTAAGGAATTTTCCTCGCCAATTCGAACAGCAATTGAAGACATTAAGAAAAACATTGGGCTTTGTTATGGAGTATGTCATCCTGGATAGAGCGTTATCGATAGATGAAGTCAAGCGTGCCCCAGGTAAGCGCGTTGTGGCCTTACTCGGCATGTTTTATATTCATGGGCCACCAGGCAACATGGCAACCTCAGAATCTTCACAGACGATGCAGTTTTCTACAGCGAAATACTGCCTGGAAAATAGCTGCATAAGTATTTAAGCGAATCTTGATACGATTTCAAAGTACTGCGACTACTAGCAGCTTGCAATGTGTGTTCAGGAACATAAAATTACGTATTTCATCAAATGAAAACTAATGTTCTACAACAGTATCAATGAGTCACCAAATGAAAACTAATGTTCTACAACAGTATCAATGAGTCACAACAACTCAAATGCCTGGAAGTAAAAATTTGCAAGGATATGAAATGGAATGACAACATATACTCAGCTGTAGATAGAATAGGTCGCAGACCATTTCGTTCGCAGGATACTAAGAAAATTTAGTCCGTATTCGAACGTCGCTGCTTAGTCAATTCTAATGCAACCCATCCTAGAATACAACAGAAGGGTGCAGCACTCATACCGAATGAACTGCACAGACGCAAATTACCGGACAAAAGCCCAGTGCAAGTTTCGAGGACGTATGCTGTGAGAAAATCTACGACTATACTTTAACGCCAAACACTCCAGTAGTGATCGCGAAGACAAGATAGTCTAATTATCGCACAAAAACATTAAAGTAGACGTTCTTCCGGCCCTCTATAGACGAATGGGAATGGAGGAAACACTGATTATGAAAAAGCTAAGAACCCTCTCCGATTTACTTCACAGTGGTTTCCGGAGTATTCAATTGTGAACACTGACCTGCTGCTCAGTGAATGAAATATCTGCACAGTACTTATACACGTAGTCATATGCACGGGAAGTGAAGTGCACATCTTCACAAAAATTTTAAAAACAACGTTCACATGTAAACAAAATATGACATCCTGACTCTTTGGAGTTTACGATGCTGCAATAGAATAGTAGGATGATAGAGACGAACTTGAGACATTACCAGAAAATCAATTCCTTATCTTGTGAAAATATCGTTAAATATTTCGAACTGTTCTACTAGCATTCTCCCAATAGCTAATAGCCACGTCCAAAACGGTGCTGCTGTGAAACTTCACTTTAGTCAAGGTGGATATAGTGCTACCAAAAAGAACCAGGAAGAACGCTGGCGACCCACTATCCACCCTCCTACTTCCACGTGACTCCAATATGCCGTCGTGCGACATCCCAAGCCCAGCGACCGCGCCGTCACAGCTGTTCGCGGAGCCGGCCGGTGGAAATGCCAAAAGCGACGAACTGGCGGCGGGTTTACTGGCGCGCACAAAGGCCTGGACCGCCGCCAGCGCCAGCGCGCCGCGGTCAGTCCCACGGCTGAGGGTTCACCGCTGCGTCTGACCGCAGGTGGTCGTCAGGAAGCGGGCACTCTTACAAGAGCTCCCCACATTCGATACAGGCATGCTAGCCGAGTGTTTCGACCCAATCGATACTCTCTTCTACTGCATTTTTTTTTTCAGAAAACGACGTATTTAGATTTAACTTAATTCAAGCAGGAACCTATTCTTCGCGTGTGCAAGTGTTCCTAACGTTCTCTTGCGGGCAGTCCACCTCATTCCTGTACTCTATATAAATTCTGTGACTGTCTAGGCCGACGTTCTATGAATTTATCAAGTAGTTTACATTTTATCACGTAATCACGGCGTTGTCATACGCTAACACATTGTGCGTGACTAGTGTGTGAAAATAAGCAGCGAAATGGATAACTTGCGTCAGGTGCAATATTATTGCCTTGTGTCAATCTCCAAGTCCCTTTAATTTCACTACTTTTATCCTTGTTTCATCCCCCGCAGCACCCATCGTTTGAATGCGCCAATGAAAATATGTGTGTGTGTGTGTGTGTGTGTGTGTGTGTGTGTGTGTGTGTGTGTGTGTGTGATTTCCTTTCTCCCCCCCACACACACCCCGAAAAATGCTTGCAGGAAGGTACCTTTTAACCCGACTAGTATCTTCCTTGCTCATTCCACTCGGAAATGGAAAGAGGAAAAAACTGTCTAGTCCGCGCAAACTAAGCTGATATTTTGCGCGGTGCTTCATGGTAGCGACCATAAATTTGGTATACCCGTACCTTTATTGTCGACCAAGTGAGCCACCGCGACAGGGTCAGTTTGCGTCGGAAGTACACGTTTTTCCTTCAATTGGAGTATTTTGGGCAAAAGCACAATTAAATCGGTAAGTTATGTTACCAGTTTCGACAAGAAGTCACCAAACTGATTACTGAACTGCCGTTTAACACAATTTTTGACACCCGTTCATCCATGTGAACCCCCTGCCCATTTTAGTGGTTGCGGCTACTACTACTACTACTACGTCCTCTTCCCCTTTTCTTTTCACTTCTCTCGATTTTCTTTTTACACATGACAAAACTATGGCTCAGCTGAAATATCCTGTTATTTTTTAGTCTCCATTGTGGCAAGGTTAGCTTGTGTAGGAGGGGACTGGGGCAGTGTGGGGTGGGGGGGATGGCGGGGAGTCAGATCGTAGCAGCGTGTACCCTGTAACTGCTTGCACTGCATACGTGCACATATGCTGGCGTAATGCTCTAATTTCGAAAGTAGTCCTATTCACTCACGACTGCAAGAAACAGCGACAATGTGAGCAGGAACCTATCCGAACAGCCCACACGCGGTTAGGGCCTCACTTTAACGTTTGTCCTACAGAGGAGTGTGTATCATATCAGAATTTACCCGAGTATAGGATTAAGAGTTTTCAGGCGATGCTGATCATTGGGTAACTGACACCATCATCTGCACTGCAATGTGTCAACGCAGGGGCCAGTTGCAAACATTTTATCGACGACTTGCATGGCGCTAGCCTCGCTGACGAATCGTCTCGTTGGATCATTACATTCCCTTCGAGGGGGCTGAGAACTCGAAATGGCTACGCAGACGAGCAGCGCACCACTTTCTTCGCAGCGCTTGTGTTACACTTTCTCGGTGACAAGCCAACATCGCCTCACGCAGTCTAACAATTTCGCCGTGTGTACCCATGAAGGAGAACACCGGCAGTTAGCAGCGACGATGTATCCAAATGTGCCATTCCATCATAAGGGACCTCTTTAGTTGCAGCATTATAGCCATATAAGGAATGACTCCACCTGGCTGCTAAGTAGTTTTATTTGCTCTGAATATACTAAAGTGAAACAGTGCTCACGTTATACAAAAAGTATGTGAAAGGAGTCACCATTAAATATATTCAGGAACCAGGTTGCGTCGACATGAGCTACAATAGTCTTGGACCTTTACAGTAATTTATCACTTCTGACGGAATTTCAACGTAAATGCGTATTTTTCTCAACTTAAATTATTCCTCTGCAGAAACCCAGATGCTAATTTTCTTGAAATTTACATGATCCAAACATTCCTATTTTGTTTTTTAAAACATTCAAAAGCATCCCTCCTAAACGTTTGTGTCTCGCAGATTTGGCGAATTAACTTACAAACACTCCAAGGTAAGAACAAATTTGCGAAACTTAAATTTCTAACAGAGAAGCAAATTAAAATTTACACGCTTTTTTTATAATACAGACATTTTGCGAGATAGGGAGGCGGCTTAATGAACAACAAGTTAATAATCGTGTGATCTAATAGAAGAAAGTTTCTCTTAAAAGCGTTTTGTGGGAAGTTGTATGTTCATAATTTGAGGTATGTAACTCACTTTTTGCACTTGCAAACTTATTTATGTGGGTAGCGCCAATAAATCCCAGACTGCTGAACAACATAAATTCGCTTCCTTGACCGATTTCAGCCACAGCAACGTGACGAACGACTTGTTTCCATCAGACTGTTCTTTGTAGGGATATTGAAACTCCAACGTTTGCGCAGAGCAACGTGCGTAAAGAATCTCCCTGCTTTGAATGTAGTGACCCATCGCTCCCAGTTAACGCCACATTTTTCTGATGATCAGGCTGCCTCTTACGACAACGGAGTTACTCCACGCGAGGCTAATGTCGCAGCAGCTGATAGGTCAGCTAACGCCGACCACTCGAACTATGATCCTTAGACCAAAGAACAGTAAAAAAGAAATGGAGACATTGGTTCCCCACATTCAAAGTAGTTCAAAACAAGGACTAGGACAAGTTGCTCGCATCTGTCTTTTGGGATAAAGATGGAGTCTTACTTACCGACTACTTACAATGCAGTAACACCATTACTACGAAGTAATAACGATGAACTTACTGATAAAATGAAACGTTTCGTCTCCAAAGATCGTGGAGAAGGGGGGTGGGGAGGGGGGGGGGAGGGAGAGGGGGAGAATTTTTTCTGTAAGGCAGTACCCTCCTCACAAGCCGGTCATAACGACGCGAAAATTGGCAGATCTTCACTTTCAAATCCTCAAATATGCACTCTATTCTCCCTTCTGACCGTGAGGAGGGCTGTTATCTATTCCCAAACCTCAAGAAATATCAAGGGTAGACGATTTCTGAATCTTGAGAAAGCCAGAAAGGCTGCTGATGAGTGGTTTACAGCACAATCGAAACCTTTTCATGTGGGTTAAAGAAGCTATAACAAAGAGCCATTAATGCGTTGAGCTCACGGAGAACATGTCGAGTTAAAGTTAAGTCGCATAACAGAATTTTTTCTGTATAAGGCTCCTCATAGCATCTTCAGAAAGAAGTCTCCGCAGTGTGTTTAAAAATGGTATGAAATACCCGACGGTATTGGAGGGCAATTAACCCGCGAGAAGCGACTGTCAACGCGGCGCGAGACCAATCGGAGCCAATCGCTAGGGGCATGGATGACTGTGGCAGCGGCGGTGCCGACGGACGCCCCGGGCATTACGTGGCAGGCGGGATCAATACGGACGGCCGCGGGCAGCCGGACCCAGCGAGGGGCACGAGCACGTGTCCGCGTCTTCCCTGCTCCACATCTCCAACTCGACCTACTGTCGGCACACGGCGGCTGCCGCCCAAAGACATCGATAGCCCCCCAAAAGACGGCCACTAGACGCTAACAAAGTTTGGCTTAAGGTTGCCTCACACGTAACTGCATGCTTGACAAGCACGCACAAATTCCTCGTGCCTCCACATAGCTCTTGCATGCTTGTGCAACCATCATTTTGTTTACCAGAGAATGTCACTGACGACGATGCGCTGCTCTTAGCGGATATTTTGCTTCTCACAAAAAAAAAGGCTGAAACGTGATATGGAGTGAAGAGTGGTCAAATGAAAACCATATTCCCATAGTAACTGAATATGGACTCATGAATGACATAACTATTGCAAGATGTATGAAGAAACATTTGAATTCCCTGATTATAGTTACATCTTTGATTTTAAAAGCAGGAGAGTCACGAGAGAGGCTACAGCAACAAAACTGCTTTCTCATGACAGACCTCAAATACACATCTGTAGTTTCTGTAGCTTTTTTAAAAGAATATTATCATTGTGCCTCTGGCTTCTGCAAGATCTAATGCTTTGTAACTCGCAAGAGCAACGCTGTATGCAGTGCCCCTATTTTATCATAGCATTCCTTACTTTTTACATGAACGGAATTTCATAAGCATGGATGCCTTTCATAGATATGAATAAACTGCAATTCATGATCAATATTTGAGATCAGACATGGTGGCTACAGTATTCACACTACAGAGATTGCCTCAGAACTGATAAATGTTTGCACATGCCTGCCTATTCTTGGCACACAAGGGCAAGCACGAACATGGCTGGAGACTTGGATAAATGTGCATATAATCTATAAATTAAATAAAGCATAAAGCTGCTTGAAAGTCCCGATGTTCGCACACATTTCTCTTATGCCCAAGTATGTTTGTACTTGCATGGTTGTAGAATTTTGTGTGTGTGTGTGTGTGTGTGTGTGTGTGTGTGTGTGTGTGTATATCCAGTTTTATTTAGCTTACCCCTGAGTCAAAGCATGCTTCTTTCTACCAGCATTCACTTGGGTTTTGATAATGTGGACCTAAGAAGACAGCCAGCTTTGCCGTTGATGAACGAAAAATTGTTATGTGGTGGTGTTAAGCTTTTAATGGAAGTAAAAACATTTTTGAATCAATTGCAAAATAAAGTTGAGACTCCCTGGCACTCCCAAAAGCTTGCATTAAAAAGTATGACCATTATGATTGAAACTAAGTCTACAAGAAAGACCGATACCAGTACTGCGACTTCTCATGAGCTTTAGGGGTTATGAACTTTTCAAGGTTGTGGTAAGAGCTTTCATCGTGCATGCTTGTCCAGCTTGCACCTTGAAGTGCAGTCTCCAATGATTATGCAGACTAAAATATCCCTGTAAAAAATTTTGTTATCTTGGAACTAACAGCCTATTTTCGTGTTCTACACAGCCACACCTACCATTTCATTTGCACATAAACAATTTCTTTCTTGTAGTACAAAAAGAGATATTTGAATACCCAAACATTCGAATTTGGTCAGATTATTAAAATTTCAAATGTGCACGCACAATACCTCGCAGAAGTATAAAATGGCACGATATATTAAGATTAACAAAGCATGGAAAAATACAGAATGCGACAAAAACCAATAACGAGTCATTCAATGCCAAGTGGTGTAGATGTTCCCGCATGACCATTAGATATTTCAATGAAATTTGTACTGACAATCCCATGTTCCCCACAAACACTGGTAGTTTCACAGTCATTAATTCAATACTTTCAGGAATTTAGTCATTTATTTGACACCACAGCACAGCTATCAACAGTGCATCCATGTGTTTTAGGTAACTTTCAAGGCAATATCTTCGGCTATATTTTCTTGAAAGAAACAAACCAAGGCTACCTTGTACAACTTTTTGTGCACTTCTAAGTGAAATAAAAATTTTCTTGGCAATTTGCATATGGATAAACTGAAGCAAAGTTATCCAAAAAAGACAGGCACTTGAAAAACATTAAGTTTAGCTTTTTTTATCTCCAGAAGTAACTGTGGAATAAACCTGAAAGTTTGCACACATCAAATTACCAATACAAGGCCTTCAAATATACAATTTAATTCTCCTAGTACTTTCAAATAAGCCACAATTTCAGGGTAAAATTGATTTTGCTACAGAACCAAAAATGGCTATTTTTGGCCACTTATAAAAAAGTCTCCTGTAAACTACTCTGAACCACTTTCATTAGAGAACATAATCTAATCCATCTAAAAACTATTTGGTGTTGCAATATGAGCAAATAAGGCCCTAAAAGACAACGATAAGGTGGAAGTGCATTGAAAATGGGTTCATAATCCACTGGTACTCAAATCTGATAACTTTTGTTATGTTGTACACTCTTTAGTACTCTCAGGGAACGACAGCATCTAAAGCATTGATGACTAAGAAGTCAGGAAGACCAAGAAAGTAAAAAGATCGAAAAGGGGTGTCATTTGTCATGACTCATTGTGACCTATTTCAGTGTTTCTCTGTTGTTACTGAATCAAACTAGTTATAAACTTCACAATATAACTATGCATTACTGGGACGATGGAGACCACGGTAATAAAATTATTCTACAACAGCTGCAGCACACAAAAACAGCGTCAGTTTTGCACCACTGTCATACTGTGTAAATTTCGGTGAAGTCGACAGCAATCTGACATTTTTGCAATACATTCACATTGCACAGAATTATTTGTTTGTATTTTTATTGTGTAATTCTACTGATGTGCCAGTTCAATTCTGGTTTAAGGTATAGCATATCTTCTGTTAGCATAGTTTGTGTTTATGTAGGAAATTAATGTACATATGAAAACTTTTATAAATGTGATGGTATGATCAATGGTGGCTTAATCACCACTGGTTCCTTTTAAAATGCAAAAACCACTATCCTGTCACCATATGGGCCACCCTCAACAGCTGTGCAACAGCAGGAACATGCTTTCTTCACCACAGGTTCCCAAACCTGATAAGGGTTTCTTTAAACAGGATCCCAGCTGATAGATTTCTGTAAGTACCAGAGGCCAAAGCTAGAAGGGGTCTTTTTATGACCCTAATATGTTTATGTCAAGCTATTGGAAATTTTTAAAGGTTTCATTAATTTGCTGTTGTATGTCATGAAGCAAATTCTACTGCTGGCCAGATGTTACTGATGGGAATACTTGGGAAGAGATTTTGGTAACACAGAACACAAAAAAACACTTAAAATGTGATTACCTCAAATCATTAGAGGCACAAAAAGTAAACTACTCTTTGTATTGGATTCCTTATTCCATTTCATTTTTTATAAAAATAATTCTGTAGAGCTGGATACTGTAGCGATATAAAAAACTTTCAGTTTTTCTGATTAGAGCCCATTTTCTAGTCATCAGAACTTCTAATATCTTCCATATAGAGTACTCAACCATTGTAGAACATAACAAAAGTTGTCAGATTTAACTTTAATGCAAGCAGAATATGGACTAATTTTCAATGCTTGCACTTCAAAATCAAAAATAATTTTTAGGTGGTTTAGAACACAGTCTTTCTAAAGAAAATGGTTTAAGAGTTTGCAGAAGACCCTTAAAAGTAGACCAAAAAACACTTGGCATTTTTTGAAAAATAATAAACTTTGCCCTCAATTTGTAATGTATTGCAAAGCAGTAGGGGAATGAAATTTTACATTCTAAAACCCTGTACTGGAAAGTTTTGGATGCTCCCAGAATCCCTACTGGACATACAAAAAGTTGAACTTCACATTTTTTCAAGCACCTATTTTTAGCTGACTTTGCTTCAGATTATCCATATGCAAATCATTTATGAGAGCGCAAAACGTTGAACGAGATGAACTAGTTTTGTTTCTAACAAGAAATATTGTTGGAGATAGTATGTCAAATTTGCAGTGTTGACAGCTATGCTACAGGGTCAAACAAATGGCAATCTATGTAAGTATTAAATTGGCGAAAATAAAATCTTATCAATGTTTACTGGGGACACATGCAAATGTTAACACAAAATTTCGGCACAATCTGAATGTCACACGGGAACTTTTTTTAAAATCATACCCCTTGGAAAGGAATGGCCCTAAGGGCAAGGATTTAAGACTGCTTCCTTTACTGAAAAATTAAGTTAAATTGCATAATCACATCCCCATACTTGGTACGTCCTTTACAGCTTACAAGCATCATAGCATGAAAACGACGACAAATCTAATGACCTACTACAGCTGACAAGATACAGAACACTCATCGGGAGCCACCCAAAGCAGTTGCTGTGAATACATTCTGGTCATTATGTACCACTACCAAAAAAGTTCGTTAAACTCCATGAATGTGTCAAACATATTTAGGTATGCACACTGAACTAATTATATCAAGCAACTATAATAAATCTGTAACTTCCTTATATCTCATACCAACTGGAATAAAGCACTCAAATGTAACGGCCTGACTCACATGGACTAAAGTTTCTTTATATGTTCTAACAACAGCAATTGGTCCAAAACAAATTCTACGTCATGACATTTGATCCAACATGTTTTCGAAAACAAACCATTTCACAAGAGCTACTATTGAATGGATACTGTCTAGTGTATCGAAATTGAGTCACAAGAGACTGGCCTCTGCCTTTACAAGAGCAAAACATCGCATTAAATAAGCAGGAGCACAAGTGTTTCAGACTTTCCCACCATCTAAAACAATGAGTGACAATCGTGGTTCACTCAGCCAGCAGATTTTTTCACTGAACATCTACAGGTCTCGGGGGTGGGGAGGGGGGCACCAAGATTTGATGTCCTCATACTATGAATAATGCACAAACAATATAGCAAACTGCAGTGTTTCAACACTGGTGTGCACATGGTAAGTACGAGATCTGTGCTGACTGCAGCTTTAAGAATACGAATTCCTCAACCTACATTGTTTACGACATTTGAGCATAGCGGAATATATCAATATCCATCAGTTTTTTCAGAACATTTGTAACAGACAAAAACATGTTAGGTGTGATGTACAGAAAGTTCAATTTATCATTTCCCTCTCCCAATTCCAGCACATTTTAACACCCAAGCATAATAAGAACACAAATGTAAAATATACAGATTCAGGATGAAAGAATCTGAATGATAATGCCTAGTCACATATCCAAATTTAAAAATAAAGATGGATATCTGCAAACTCATTTCACTAACATTCTTTGACTTACTTGTTATTTAAAATACAAGCACTGATGAAAGGCTAGCAAATGGGGTTCATGCAGTGTTTAGTTACACATATCAAATTACTTTACAGGAATTTAAGTTGTGGGAGAATACATGAATGTTTGTCAAAGTCTTATTAGTAACTGTCAGACGACAGAGCATTTCAAGATCGTTTGAATGGAATGAATAGTATTTTGGGTTGGTTTGTCTTGGGGGAGGAAACCAGAAAGCGGTGTCACTGGTCTCATCAGATTAGGGAAGGACAGGGAAGTCAGTCAGTCGGGCCCTTTCAAAGGAACCATCCCGGCATTTGCCTGGAGCAATTTAGGGAAATCATGGAAAACCTACATCAGGATGGCCAGATGCAGGATTGAACCACCGTTCTCCCGAATGCAAGTCCAGTGTGCTAGTCACTGCACCACCTCACTTGGTGACAGTATCTTGAACAGGAGGTTATAAGAGTGGCAAAAGTGAAACAAGAGAAATGATTGTAGGCAAAGGGTCTATGCTGTTAAGTTTTGCTACTTACGCAACAAAATAATGGACTACATAACTACAATAGTTTTAAATGTAGTCACAAATGTATTTCTTTAGTAGAAAAATGTTTCATTAAATATAAATTCAGGTATATAGAAAACTTTCCTGAAAGTGCATGGTGTACTGCCTTATACAGAAGCAACATGATAATGACAGTAAGATGGCTATACTTGGAAATTAAATTGCACAGGAAACAGCTACACCCAACTCCCACTTCATAACACACCACCCGTGATCACAGAATGTCAGCACTTTCTCAAGACCACTGATGGCAAGTGTCAGATATATATTATCCGAAAGAGTCATACCAAAGAAAAACCTCATGTTTAATAACTCAGAAGATTAACTTCCTAAAACCTCAATACAAATAGTAGCATAATTGGGTAAAGTTTCTGTAATGCTACCAACGAAATAGTTTTGAAGGTGTTTTCACCAATGATGTGAAATGTTCTCAGACATGGCATTCCTTTGCTTAGATTTTTTTCCTACATTATCACATCCTAACTTTACAGGCTACTTATGAGTATCATAAATGACATTATCCTCAACTTCAACAATATTTGTATTTGGTAACTACGGGACGACCCTCTAATTAGAAGTACTGAAGGTTATGAATGAGTGAGAATTCAAACGAGCCAAAGCAATGCGTTGCACGAGTTCCTTTAAGAGGGAAATATTTTCCTACGACGCACGGCCTCTTTTAATCACACTAGAAATCTGACCATGTACAACAGAAGACGCGCAACCTCTTTCCCACTAAGCCACGCACAACCAGGTTTACGTGCACGCCATAGTCTGATAATTCCATAGCAGAATAAAACGGAAGCTTGAAAAACAAATTGTGCTACATGTCTGCACTAGCACGCACCCAACACGTCGCTGCAAACTGAGCGATAAACTTATCTATGGTACCACCGCAACTGACATGCGTCAGAGAAAAGCAAGCACGGCCAGTACAAAGTGCAGTCATTTCTACTTATCGTTCGCTCCGCTTTCCAGTGAAATACATTAACAATTTAAGGCAAATATATCAATGTATACTGAGAAAAAGTGACTAGCAACCTATATCCTACTCATTCTTTTTTGTCCCGTTTTTACTGGCTCCTTCTAGGCAAATCGTGAAAAAGCCTCTAACAATTACAAGGGCGGATTGTCGAGTACGTCATTAACGAGTACATTGTGACCGGACACTTTCACTTTCATAGGAATGCTATATTTGACAAATTCCTCTCTGCTCGTATATAGGAGCGACTATTGACTCTGTCCTCGTCACGGGACTTTCCGCGGCCAACTCAATGCTGACTGATGACATGCCAGAGCCCACAAGGCTTTCACACAAGCTGTGCGTGACTTCACGCATGCGCACACGATCCGAGCCGTACAACTTACGGAACATCGTAACGACTCCTGTGTCACATTTACCACCACGCGCATTTGTAAGTTTACTAGTTGAAGCCGACGGTGTAAGTTGTTTCAAACAATACCCCTACACCTTTATGGATAATTTAGTACTGTATCTCGACCACCATTCCTCAAAAAATCTAATGAGAACGATTTCTGAAGTTCAAGGTATTAATAGCAAGGCAGGTGGTAATTTGTCTCCAGCTTACGTTATTTGGCCTACCTCATGATAATGTCGGTTCTCTGTTGACTGACAGTCCGTCAATTAACAATAACGTCACTTCCAGTACAGCTCTTCGGGGCGGGGCAACCTGTGTATAGTTATGCCAAAATGTGTTTCAGTACAAGACGGGTTTAACGTCTAATTGGTGTTGCTTAACTTCCTTAAGCCCCCCAAACCGGAGAATAATTGCGCTGTTATTTCCGGTTACACCACGAAGTCTTGATTAGTTTATCAAGAATAACTGTCCTTTGCCAGGACTAATGTAGCAGGTTACATCGTCGATCTGAATGATCGTCTGTAAGGAAGAAACAGCCGTGCTTAGCCTGACGTCAGCAAAACCACACACCACACCACAGTTGGTTGCTTGTTCCGTTGACCAATCGACGGTACGGTAGCCGTTATGATGTGGAACGTGTCAAGTGCACAAGAAATGCAAATATAAAACGATTTTTTTAGTACAGTGTTAAAGATTAATATTTCTATTATTTATCCCATTCCTTTAAATGGCACAACATGCATATAATATATTTATTCCTAATCAAGAATTCATCTATGGTATAGGAGTTGCCAAGGAGATATGATTTCAACAAAAACCGTTGGTCCCGCCAGAAAGGGCTGACGTCACAAGCAGGCCACATTGCAATGATGAATCGTGGTGTAGCAGTTATGTTGGAGCGAATGTAACCATACGGCAGAAGAGCAGTTGGCCGGGCGGGTAAACCATGCATGACATGTTCGTCCCTCTTAGGAGGCATTAATCAGTAGAATATCTGTATGCATTTCAACCTATCACTCATTCCCTAAAATTTGAGCTTACAAGGGAATACATTTAAGGCGAACATTACTGCCCCTCGTTTATTGCTAGAAGAGTTCGCTATAAGATGGCGAAGTGAATAACAGGACAAAGAGCCAATATCCACGAAATCTGCTGCTGATGTCTTTCAAAGAATAAAGGCCAAACGCATATGGCACAACAATTATTCAGTTGTGACTAGGCGGTTCAAAAGTAATATACCTTGCAAGAATAAAAATCTGCTACAAAGATTTACAGAATTTAAAAACCTCGTATTTTTCAATAATAGCTTCAAATTCAAGATTGTCTCCCAGAGTAACTGCACTCCACAAAACCCACTGCAGAATAAAGTTTTGTGACAGTCAACGGTACTCTGGAGAATTATGAATTTGAGGCAGATAGCCAACTGAAAGAACATGAGTTGAGTTTCTCTGTAGATTATAAAATGGCCTTTGTCCCACGGGCCATATTTTGAGGATAGATGGGGATAATATTTAAAGGACGATCTTACATGATTAAATCGAAGGCAGAAGACCTGGAGGAAGGGCAGTAAATAGATGGCTGGATCAAGCGAAGATCATTACCAGCCTGCATCTTCACATTAGCCTATACGAGTGTTGAGAACATTCATTCACGTAAATGGTGACGACTAGTCGGGGATTCAGTTTCTTGCGAAATGACTGAAGAAACGAGGTCACAAGATACAGCAACGAGTAAACAGACTCATGATAACTGGTAAATTACAGAAGCAAAATCATAGGCCCAGTTCGAAAGACAACTATACAAAATAAAAATATTCTATTGAAACTAGGCTAAGTTAAAATAGTGGCCGATTATATCATTAAAATTTACAAAATACCTGACAAACTGGGGCATATCAACTGCCTTTCAACGGGAACTATGAAGTAACCAACACATTGTAGTAATAATAATAATAATAATAATAGGCTAATAATACCATCGCTGAAGACGGACATCGCATCTTAGGGTAATAGGTATATTTACTACCTAACCGTATTTGCAATAACCTGCTCAAGGAAATTACAATGCGCAAATATTAATTCATTTTATCAATCACTTGATTGCAGAACCAAAGTACCGGCCAAACATAGTATGAAAGTGTCCGAAATTTATCGCTTGCAGAGCGACGTTACACTTAACGGTTTTTGTAGCTAACATCGGAAACTTCAAACCACTTGGAACTGAACTTTCCATCTGTGATAACCTACAACATAACCCGTATAGCTAGCTGCTAGAATTGTAGGCCACCCAAAATTTTCGAATTCCATCTGGTTAACCTTAGTCTTTCAGCAGTACGGGCTGAAATTTCGCAATATTCAAATGCCCTAAACTGCAATTTCCTCCAATAGCAAGACCAATGCTTCTGCAGGAGCCAATGTTGCTGGGAAAATTGCCAACTGTCCCCAGGAGTCGTCAGCTGACATCCATAAAAAGATGCTGCCAAAGGGAAAGAAAATGCTCGTTACTCTCAGCAATTTTATCGCTCAGATGGTACCAAACTGATCAAAACCACATCGGGTGAATCCCACCAGCACCAAAGAATATTTCTACCTATCGGACTTGGCATAGAACAAACTAAAGGCTCTTTAGGCACTGACGTGCGGAATACTAATAGTGCATGTAAATCTTGTTACATGAGCAGTATAGCCATGACATCTAACACCAATTTTGACTGACACCCAAATTTTCATCGCACCACTTACAGCAAGACCAGATACAAGTGACAGACACTCATTAACTCGCTTCTCTGAGCCAGATGAAACAGAATAACTGCCCAAATACATCCAGAACTAGTTCAGGAATCTTCACTAGCGTTTTGTACACTGAATATTAAAAGTTTATTTTTGTTAAATTCAAAACCAGATGTTGATTATACGGTTCTGTAGGGTCATGATAGTACGGACATACATTTTCAAACAAATTCCTCTTATGGCCGTAAAATGCCACAAATCACAAGCAATGTCTAATGTTAGACTAAATTCAAACATGTAACAGCCAGGGTGCAGAGGTATGCTATCCTAGTTATTTCACGCACGTACGGAGGAAAACCTTGTCTAAGCAGCCACGAATCAGAAAATACAAGCATTTTGGCGAGTGTACAACGTCGCCGCCCCAGCCAATCAACATATGAACCATTCACTAATAAACTTCTCACCATTAGCGGTTAATGCTAAATTATCCTTTCCTGAATTGGCATCCTACAAGAACCAGTATCTGTGCAGCGTGTTCGTGGTTAAGAAATGAGCTACATAAAATATTGAACGTAGTCGCGATAACTATCAGTCATTTCCTACGCAATACATATGAATTTCCTCTACCTAGGAATGCTGACTGCGCACACTTTGTCTATAAACAAAACTATACAGAGCTCTTGATACAATGATGCTTGTGCCACAGCTCTCATCCTTTAGAATACCCGCCCGAACACAAATAGCTCCGGGGTGAAAAGTATTGCTCCCTTTCAATGAAGATATAACCTACAGCATAAAACCATTTGAAGAATCTCAACTCTTAGTCTTTTCGGCTACCACAGCTTCTTTAAAATCCTACCTCCTCTCTTAACAAGCGAAATGCCATTGCTTTGATTCAGCAATCCGCCATCTTGAACAGGAGGCACCAAGGACAATGCGTCACATACGTATTTACGAATGAAAGAGAGAACAGTTCATAAATAACAAACAAAATACAATTATTTCTGACAAATACGCACTTGCATAGAAAACACGAAGCAAATCACAGCACTTGTTCAGGTATTGCGTAACTCACCAGACGCGTAAAGTTCAAAACGGACGTCTACCAGATTGCGAGAATACTCGTCCTCTACAACTGTCACACGTAGACTGAATATTTTAAAATTCTGCTACGCCCAAGCTATTTGTCAGCTGACAACAGTTTCACGACAAGCACTATCCAGCAGCGACAGGCACATTTCACAGCGCACAGCACTCCACCGCCATATAGCAACAGCTGCTGTTCGTCGACTGCTGGTAGCGCAGAGCCTATCGCCTGCCCCCACCACGTACCAACCTTGCGGAGACAGCCGAAAGATAACGAAAGCACACGAGTACTGAGGGATGCCGTAGTCACCTAATGAGGGCCAACAAATTTTGCTTATATGTCAAAACTACCGCAACATAACGGCTGCAGAATGCTTATTGCTTCCCAACGTATGTTCTGTGATATGCATAATCCCTACAAGTTCACTCACTCGTATGGTTTATGGATGCGCTTGATCTGCTAATAAAATGTGAACCATAATATTTAAGAAACTACTAGATAATGTTCGCACGCATCAACATTGTAAATAAAATGGTGTGATACTTATTCGATGCTGTATTCCATTCACCTCCTAATTTCGGTCATGTAGGCTACGAACAGCTAACAATAAGTGAAATTACACGAGTGTCTCCGCCTCCCGCTCTATGAAAACTGTCTGCTTTGATTGCATCTGATCTTTGCACAACAAAACAAACGCTAACGATACTTCTAGGGCACCACAAAACAAATGACTATCGTCAGCAGCTTCGTTTCAGTTTCTACTTAAAAGTAATGTCTTCTGCACTTTCGCTGTATTACAAATCTTAGCGAGGCACATTTATTTTTTCGTCTGTCACTATTATGAATGAACATAATTAAGATAAGTAGAAATTCTCCATGTTCCTTTATTAACGTAATTGTGATGCATTACTTCACAATTCAACTTCTGTGTTTGTAGTCATTTCGCCACAAAATGTCTTGGATAAGTATATTTTCGTGTACAGACACGTAAACACAAAATACTGACAACACAATCTCGAAAACGAAATCACATAATATTAACACTCGAGACTTTTTACCTTTCTGCAACAGCATAGTTCTCACTATCCAGCCTGCAATCCCTCATGACGGGATAAAAGGTTCCTCCAGCTCAATCGTGGGAGAAGGGCGGAAAAAACTAATTATTAAATATTACTAAATATTTTATTTCAAGTCTAAGGTCAGATAGGGCTTCAAAATGTTCTGTCTTTCCTCTATTGACATTTAGTCTCAAATTCATTTCCTCCAAACACATCTCCACTAGATGTATTAACTTTTGTGGAAACAAACTCTTTCAAGACATTAGTGACTGTGCCCCTATGCTCCTGCAAGGTTTTTTTTTCCAAAAATATTTGAATACAAGCATAAGGTTCTCAACCTTTCTCATTACCTGTGTGAGTATAAAAAGCTGATCTATAGTTGATCTGTTCTTTCACAAATCACACTTATAGTCAGTCCTCTGTAAGTCCTTTTGCATCTAAGACCACTAGACACTGAGATAGAAGTTTGAAGCTTACATCGAGGAATGCAATCCCTCTAATTAATTATCACGTACCAGGCAGTTCTTTTTCAGTCTGAGACAGATTACAGCTGTTTTCCAGTCATCCCAATCTCTAATATTCCCAAACATTCATTAGTAATTTCATAATTATTTCAAGCAGTATGAGTTCCCTAGTCTTTATCAGGTGCCCCAAAATTTGATCTTCTCGGAAAGCCTCATTGTTTTTTAGGTTTGTGTTTATTTGTTGTATTTCTTATTTGCAGGAGATCTCTACTTTGCTGTTTATGGTATCTGGTACATCACATGAAAAGAGACTCAATGGGGTCACTGCCATTTAGTTATTCTGCAAAGTACTCTGCCCATTGTCATGCTACTTCAGTACCATTTGTGAGGATCTTCCCCTGTGTGTCTTTAACAATTGTTTCTCTTTCCCTTTTATTTCTGTATTACTTTCTAATACATGTCTTGTCCTATGATGGATACAGTCCTCTGCAGCTTCTTGTATTAGCTCCTTGTAATATTTCTGTTTGTCCTGGCTTAGGATAGTTACCATTTCCTTACTAATTCTAATATATTGTCCTTTAACCCTTGATCCCTCATATTTCCTAACCACTTCTTCCTAGCAAACCTTCCCTCTTCACCTTCTTTTTCTTCTTTTTTTCCTAGCACACACTATTGAACAACACAATGTCTGACCTCTTGTTTGCTTAGAACTTTGGAGCCTGCCCTGTTTGTTGTTTCCTTATCACTGTCTCCTATCTTTATGTCACATTATGTTTCTTGCTAGTGTTAACTGGTATTTTCTTTTAATTCTATCTCTTTAAATCTATTTATATCACAATATGTAGCCTATATAGGTATTCTACACACCATCTTAAATTTAATGTCCCTCTTACTTGTAACCAGGAAGTGATCAGTGCCATAGTCCACTCTTCTACAGATTTGCTTATCTTTGATGCTGTTTGCACACCGCTTCTGGATACACATGTGGTCTATCTGGTTTTTAGTATGCCCTTCTGGTTTCATCCATGTCCCTTTATGTACATTTTTATGTTGAAACCATGTACTCATGATGCAGCTACTATTGCCAAAGGTGAAGCTGATCAAGTGGGTGCAACTGTCACTGCTCGCTTGATGCAGATTGCATTACCAATCACTGGTTTATACTTGTTGTCTTGAGCTACTATGGTTTTAAAATCAGCGAATATTATTTTAACATCGTGGTTTGGCAATAAGATACATATAGTCCAGTTCAGTGTAAAATTCTTGCTAATCCTCACAAGGTGCATGTGCATTAATTAAGGACATTCACTTTTACAGAGAGTTGTAATGAAGGAGATTTTGTTAATGGATTTAAATTCTTTCAGTTCTTTCAGTTCTTTTATTACTGAGTCATGTACATAAAAACCAGTGTCTAACTCATGGTGCTCACCACAGTCCCTTTACAAGGTATTCCCACTGCTTATCTTGATTAAGTCTTAGCCCTTCTATCTGGTCTCCCAGAGAACAACTTCTAGCTCGTATTTCTCTAATGCCTTGATGATGCACAGTTCCTGACGTGTAGGCTCCTTACTTTCCAGATTCCAAAGGAGAAGTCCACTTTCTGTTACCATGTCAAATTCCAGCTGAGGCAGTCCAGATTCCAAGAGTTCGCTTGCAAATCCTGATCCACACAATTTTTGTGTGAGTGGGAAGGTAACCCTTCACAAAACCCTCAACCTGGAAGACCAGTGACAATACGTTTCAACAGCCAGTCTAGAGGAGCTGCCTTCTCACTGGCTTTTGACCTGTCTCTGACCATGTTACTTTTGGTTCACCCGAGTATTTTATTTTCTTAGTACCTATTATACCTAGAGAGCATTCCTTGACCCACCTGCTGAGCAGGCATCTGATGGGAGACTAACAACAGCACAGGGATTATCTCCAAAACTTTTCAATTTCATTTTACAAAAGATAAGACAGACAACACCAAGAATTAAACTCAGCTGGAATAAAATTGAATAACAATGCAACAAATCTGCTTTTGTATGCAGATGATTTTATTCTAATAAATGGCCGCAAAGAGGCCCTGCAGCTCATGACAAGCTGGTCAAGAAATATTGCAGGAAAGGCTGGGTTGTACAAATTAACGAGGAGAAAACTGAGTACATAGGACAAGAACGAGGTGTCCAATGATGGTACCCCATTAACAGTTGATGAAGTCTCTTCTAAATAGGCATTTTTAAATACTGAGGAAGATTTTTTGGTAAGCAGAACAGAGTGGAAATTGAGATTAAGGTAACAATTGCAATAGCATACCTGACAACTCCGAGAATAGCCTGTCAGCAACCGCATGGCAAATATAGAGGGACAGTACAGGGACCCCTTTCTTGGAAAACTTTAAAAATTAGAAGCCAATTTAGGCCTTTAAATGCTATATTCCACTTTCTGACCCTAAATACAGAAGACTTACCTATGCCTACTTTTACAGCACACTTTTTTATTGTGTTTTTTTTTTTCAGTTACATTTTTTCATTCCAATCGACACAATAAGCAAATCCATGACTATTGGTATCTGGAACATTTACAGAAGCTTATTATTTTGTTCACTTTCCCTCTGGATACGATTTGCACTGTTTTATTTAGCATCATCATCTGACTGGCCTTTTTTTTTTATGGAAACCTAATACTTGCCAAAGGAACAAAAGAATGTCTAATTCCTTGCATTTTTGACAAAACAACTAAAAAAATTCTTAGCAGCAAACACTAGTGTTTTGGTGGTGAATTCTAAAAAATGCAAATAGAACCACTGAACACAGAATGCCACAAAATTATGGAAAATTTCATCAGTCTATAATAATTTACTCCCGGCACAATTTTAAAAAATTGAAGGAGGTGGCCATTACTGTAATAGCATCAGCTTTGTCTGTATTAAGTATGGATAATCACGTGAACTACACATTTTGTGATGTCACCCACTTAGAAAAACTCCCAACAGCTTACAAATGAATGCCTTGGACCTTGTGATTTCACTTGGTTCAAAAGCAGTTTTATTCCTATCCTTTAAGCCAACACAGAGGGAATGAATAACGTATCTAGTAAGCCCTAGTGATAAATCATTCGAAGACAGGTTTACTACATCCTCAGGAAGGAAATAATAAAAATCTAAAAAACATTTTAGTAGCCTATGATTAGTGAAATGTAAACAGCACCTTTTCAATTTTTTTAATATCACATTGTAAAATGTCTAATTCTGCAATTTTTTTAGTAACTTCTTAATTATGGTGATAAATCTGAAACAATTAGACAATCCGCAATAGTTGGTAGCCATGCAGCGGCAAACAAGAGCATGTTTTGGCTTGTGGGACATGCTGTGCAGTAGAGCAGTTTCAAGAAACTTTAAAATCAAGCTATACCAGAGTGTAATTCTGTTGCTGGCTTTATATGGGTCTGGAACATTTAGATACGGTAAACATATGAACAAAAATTGCTAGTCTTAGAGATAAAAATATTAAGGAAAATCTTTGGTCCCAAGAGAAACAATCAGTCACAAGGCTATTAAAAAAAAAAAAAAAAAAAAAAAAAAAAAAAAAAAAAAAATCAGGTACTAGCAGACCTATACTTAAAAGGTGGTATTGGTTGCAAGATGAAGGAAAGAAGACTGACGTGGGAAGCACACCTAATTAGCATGGGAAAGACTACTGCAAGCAGCAGTTTCAGGATGTGTGGCAGACATAGGGCCGAGAAAGGCCAGAGGAGTATGGAATGATGATATCAGCTTGGATACAGAGACGATGGGGAAAAGAAGAATGGACTACAGGTGAAAAGAACAGAAATGATTGGTTGAGGAGTTATGGGATTGCATACAGTCTCCCAGGCCAAAACAACAATTACAAAGAAGAAATATTTTATTTCTATTTGCTTATATCTGGAAGCACTAGTTTCAATTACTGATGATTGGAAAAATAATTTTCTGCAACAAGATTTTCCCAAGGAACAGCAATTAAGTAACATGTCTATTTTTCACTATAATAGTTGGGATATTCCGATGTGCTAATGAAAAAGGGAGTTTCATTTAACAAGTTTCTCCTTCAGCCTCAGTTGTGAATCAGGGGTTCGCCTCTGGAGGTGTGGTGACTATTCTTCTGTTCTGCTCCCCACTCCCTCAATCCCCGCCCCCCAACCCCACCATCAGTGATATAACTTGTCATCACACCTACTTTAAATTAAAACATATATCTGTAATTTTAATAACAACAATAAGATATGTAATATGTCTTAATGCAATAATTTGTTTGCATCAGTGCCATCACTTTGGCACAACTTCTGAGAAATTCGGAGAAATACAACATTTAAAAAAAAGCATTTGCCCAAAATGCATGTGTCTCGCAATTTATTTGTGAGATATTTTAATAGCAGCCATCTTTGATAAAATAATATAACCCATATAGAAAGAATTATTTTACTTAGCACTACAACTGTCAACCCAAGTCTGTGACAATGGCTCTGCGTGTAAATGAAAGAGAGGGCTGGAGGAATGCTGATTATGGAAGTTGTTTCTGGCTATGTTCTACTGTAATCACAAGAATAATATCTTTTGTTATGTGTTATATGACAGTCAGTCTGTCTCCCTGTTAAGACCTGTCTTTCTCGGGAATTACAATAGTAAGTGCGAAATTACACAAAAAATTTAAATGTAAAACTTAAAACTCAATCATTCTTGAAAGTCTTGGAATTTTCAAGACCATTATTTTGCTAGTACCAATACTGGCAACAGACAAAAAACCATCAAGATTCTCGATTCCCAGGATGGATGAACTATGTGCTCCGAGGCAACAAAGTCATGGGATACCTCCTAATACTGTGTTGGACCACCTATTGCCCAGTGTAGTACAGCATCTCAACATGTCATGGATTCAACAAGTCATTGAAAGTCGCCTTCAGAAATACTGAGCCACACTCCCTCTCCCACAGCCCATAATTGTGAAAGAGTTGCCAGTGCAGGATTTTGTGAATGAACTGACCTCGCAATGATGTCTCAAACGTTTGATGGGATTCATGTTGGGCGATCTGGGTGGCCAAATCATTCACTCGAATTGGTCAGAATGTTCTTCAAAGCAATTGCAAACAACTGCAAATAGTGATATGGCACGCTATTATCCATAAAAACTCCATGGTTGTTTGGCAACATGAAGTCCATCAATGGCTGCAAATGATTTCCAAGGAGTCAACCATAACCATTTCCAATCAATGACTGATTCAGTTGGACCAGATAACTCAGTCCATTCCATGCAAAGACAGCCTACACCATTATGGAGCCACCACAAGCCTGCGTAGTGCCTTGTTGACAACTTAAGTCTTTGGCTTCGTATGGTCTGTGCCACAGCTCTTCCCAACTATAAATAGGACTCATATGACCAGATGACAACACCACACTTTTCCAGTCATCTACAATGCAACCAATATTGTAATGAGCGCAGGAGAGGCACTGAAGGCGATCTCATACTGTTAGCAAAGGCACTCGCATTAGTCATCTGCTACCACAACCCATTAATGTCGAATTTTGACCCACTGTCCTAATGGATAAATTCGTCTTACATTCTACATTGATTTCTGCAGTTATTTCATGCAGTGCTGCTTGTCTGTTAGCACTGACAACTCTACGCAAGTGCCACTGCTCTCTGTGATTAAGTGAAGGCTATTGGCCACTGCTTTGTCCGTGATGAGGGGGTAATGCCTGTATCTTGTATCCTTGGCACACACTTGACACTGTGGATCACAGGATACTGAATTCCGTAATGATTTCTGAAACAGAATTACCCATTGTGTCTAGCTCCAACTACCATTCCGTGTTCAAAGTCTGTTAATTTCCACTGTGCAGCCATAATCATGTCAAACTTTTACACATGAATCACCAGAATACAAATTCCAGCTCCGTCAATACACTGGCCTTTTATACCTGGTGTATGCGATACTACAACTATCTGTGTATGTACAAATCAAACTTCCTGGCAGATTAAAACTGTGTGCCAGACTAAGACTCTTAACTCGGGACCTTTGCCTTTTGGCGGCAATTGCTCTACAATCTGAGCTGCCCAAGCACTACTCAAACCCATCCTCAAAGCTTTAATTCCACTAGTACCTTGTTTCCTACATTCCAAACTTCATGCAATCTCTCCTACAGATCTTGCAGAACTAGCACTCCTTCCAAGAAAGTACATTGTGAAGACATAATGAGTCACGGCCTGGGGAATTTCCAGAATTAAATTTTCACTCTGCAGTGGAGTGTTCACTGATATGAAACTTCCTGGCATAACACTATTCCATGACTTGGCACCTCAGTATATATACATAACTAGCTTAGTGCCCGCTGCTTTGTTCACAATCACTGTAAGGCCTGCATAGATTTTTCTTTTGTTTTACTTTAATCAAATTTGTATATTGTTCACAAACAGCAATGTCTTCTAAGCTTTTCATGCTAATTAAGGCCTTGGTCTTTTTTTAATGTACTTCTGATCAAAAAGCAATTGTGGTAGTTGGAGAACATCATTTTTGTTAATCATGCCTTTTGCATTCTTCTAGTGATATTTCCATAAAATATTTCTTTAATTCTAACTGACACTGAAGATTTAGCTCTAATTTTTTTTAAATGTAAGAAAATATTTTCGTAAAAACTTTCATTCCCTGCTTTACCTTCTTAGGAGTTGAATTTCCAAACACAGCAAAACACATATTTCTTTACTTGTAACCAATATGCCAAACACCAATTTTAAAATTTACCTTTAAAAATGCTTTCACAATGAAACAATTACAAAAAGGAAAGTTGCCACTCATGATATAGTGGAGATGCTGAGTCACAGATAGGCACAACAAAAAGACTCACAATTAAAGCTTTCAGCCAGAAAACCCTTCATCAACACGACACGCACACACACAAAAACACACACTGGTAGTGTGGTTTCAGTTGCCTGAGACTGTGTGTGTGTGTGTGTGTGTGTGTGTGTGTGTGTGTGTGTGTGTGTGTGTTGTTGACAAAGGCTGAAAACTTTAATTGTGAGTGTGTTTTTTTGTTGTGCCTATCTGCGACTTAGCATCTCCGCTATATTGTGAGTGGCAACTTTCTTTTTCATAACTGTTACGTTCCATCCTGGATTTTCCATTGTTTGACTTTCACAAAGAAATATTTTCATAAAATGCTTCACCCCATAATACACTTCCACAGGAGTTGAATTTCCGGAAACAATGAAAAACACATTTTTTAAATTTCTAACTGAGAATCCAGATTCAAAATTTCATAAATTTAGCTTTAAAAACACTTTCATAATTAAATATTTTCATAAAACATCTCATCCCCTTTTTCACCCCCTAAGGACTTGAGTTTCCAAAAATACATTTTCTTTTTTTTTATTATTTGTAACCGAGAAGTCAAATATTAATGTTCATAAACCTAGCTTTAAAAATACTTTAGTAGTTCTTTAATATCGACATATTTTCAAAAACCTTTCACCCACTATTCAACACCCATAGTGGCTAAGTTTCCAATGCTAAAATACACATTTCTTCATTTTTGACAAAGAAACGAAATACGAATTTCCATAGGTCTAGCTTCAAAAAACCCTTCATACATTATTTCACCTCCATAGGGATGGAATATCGAACAATCCCTTTTTAAATGATGCCTACAGAATAAGATCAATACCCCTTCAAATTTCAAGTTTCTATCCTTAGCAGTTTGGGCCGGGCAATGAGGAGTCAGTGAATCAGTCAGTTGGGACATTGCCTTTTGTACATAAGAGTCCTACTGGCACTTGGCCATTTTTTTCCATATCACCTCAACATAGCTTGCTAGGATGTGAAGAGGGGCGGGGAAGTAATGTTCCACCATCACCACCAATTCAATACTTGTGGAGAAAGTCATTTGTTTGACCTCAAAATGCAACTGTCAATAGTGAACCCCCGAATTTTTGGCAGCTTTTGAGACATAATATTTCTGATAATATTTTCTTAAAACATAAAATACTGGGTCATCTTATACAACTTTTTGCATTCTCTTAAATGGGATGTTAAAAAGAGTCATAAGCAATTTTCATACAGATAAGCTTGAAAAAAAAAAAAAAAAAAAAAAAAAAAAAAAAAAAAAAAAAAAAAAAAAAAAAAAAGAGAGAAGTTTGGCTTTTTATGTCTTCTGAAGTAAGTGTGAGATAAACCTGAAACTTTGTACGTGATAATTTACTATCACAATGTCTTAGAATATAAAAATGTCATTCTCCTACTGCCTTCCAATAGTTTACACATTGAGGGCACATTTTGCAATTATGATACAAAATGCAAAAAAAGGTATTTTCAGCCCGCTCTTACAAACAAGTATTTTCCGCAAACTCTTTTAAACGATTTTCTTTAGAAAGACTATGTTCTGAATCACCTAAAAAACTAGATTTAATTTTGCAATGCGAGCAGGCCCTGAAAAAAGATAATGAAGAAGTAAAGGCGCAGTGAAAATATGCTCATAAAGTGCTGGTACTCTAATTAAATCTGACATTTTATTATGTATTACAGTTGTTTAATACTCACTTGGGAATATAATATCAAAAATTCTGGTAAATAGGAAGATAGTACAAGTCAGAAGAACCCACAAAATCAAAACAAAGGAGGACGTCATTTCCTGCAACTCATGACAATATATTTCAACAGTTTTCCTATTGCAACAATTACACTTAAAACTAGTTATCAACTTGAAAATTTAGCTGTGCATTAGCAAGACAATAGAGATGACAGCAGTACAACTGTTGCACAACAGCTGGAACACACATTTTACAAACTGCCTTTTTACACCACTGTCACATGTGTAAATTTTTGTGATGTTCGTAACAGTCTGCCTGAGATTTCTGGAAGTGAATTGAAGTTAATGAGAATTCTGAATGTGTCTTTTTATTTTTATTGCTACTGATGTGCTTGTTTACTTCTGGCCAAAACTATATCTTATTTTAGATTTGCATAGTTCGCTGGTTATGTGGAACATACAGGTACTCCTCAAAAATTGTGTAAATGTGTTCCTATGGTCCATGTTGGCTTCACTAATGCTGATCTCCTTTAAAGTGAGGGAACAAGCATCCCCGTCATCATGGGGGCCATACCAGAAGCTGTGCAACAGCAGCTATGGGTGAGTTTCTTTACCACGGGATCTCAAGTATGATAAGAGTTTGTTTTCATAGGGTATCAAGCTAGACAAGTTTTCTTTTAAGATCTGAAGTTTACAGTTACTTCAAGCTACTTGAATTTTTTTTACAAGTTTCATTAGTTTGCGAAAACTATACTGCACTGCCAGCCACTGCTGTCACTGATGGAGCTGGAATAACTGCAATAATGTGCTGTTCTGGACTCTAGCACTTGCCACTCAATGATGACCAACAAAATGAAGTTTCTGGGCTATGTTGGTGCATAGAACAATAAAGTGTCCAGTTCTTTCTGAGTTGCTCTATTTCATCAGTTGGGAAAAAAAATTGATATTCTCTAGTTTCTGATAGAGTGAGCCCATATTTAAATCTCTGTTCTTGATACTATTTTCGTCAATTTCTTCTTTGGTGATGAAAGCAAATTTAATCTCATTAACGCTTTCAGTGCAAAAGCGAAACGAATCTATAGGTACAATAATCTGCCTATTAATAGGCCTTTGCAAGACTGCTTGCTGATCACTTTGTTATTCCTCCTGACTTGGAGAGAAACACAATTCCATTCTGCTGTCAGTTCAAAGCTTCTTTTATGATAGCACCGGTCAAGAAAATTTTTTTAAAGTTTTGTACTGGGTGCTGGAGCCATCAGTGAAAGAATGGGTGTGGGAAATCTGGGCTAACTGTGTTTTCACATGGGTTGATACTTGTCTGTTTCGTCGTGGAAACCTTGCGCTGCATCCTGAATGATAAATGAACAATTTTTGGCAGAATTCACTAGGATGATAAATTCATCGTCCTTTACATCAAATTTACGGGCTTAAAGATGGAAGATCTGATATTTAGCACTGTAATGATGGCATGGCAGATTCCAAATTTTTGTTCCTTCTTCAATAAATTCATACACTGCCATTTACTTTGTGTCCAGAGTGTCCTGACTGCATAATGCTAACTGCCATGCAGGCTCAAGTGATTACCTCGAGACACAAAAAAAAGAGAAGACTATACTTATTACTGGATACATTACGCACTTCCATTATTTATAAGAAAAGAGTTTAATGAGCTCAATGTTTTAGACATGTTTTAAATAGCAAAAGACTCCTTTCTCGCAGTTTTTAAGTTTCCCGATTCAAACTCACTTCCTATTCATTACGACTGCCAATTTTACTTTCCCCAAACATTACTAAACAACTGTAAAACATACCTAAATCTTATCATTTTTTAGCCCCTTATATGCTCACACTGCAGAAGTAAATCTAGTTTTTAGGTGGTTTAGAATATGGTCTTTATATTGGAAACTGTTTAAAAGAGTTTACAGGAAGTATTTTTTTGTAAATTTGGGCTGAAAAATGCTTATTTTTGGTGCTTTTACACAAAATGTGATCTTTAATTTGTACACCCCTGGAAACCAGTAAAATAATGAAACATGGTATTCTGAGACACTGTGAAGGTAAATTATCACAAACAAAGTTCCAAGTTTATCATGCACTTACTTCCAGAGATATACAAAGCTAAACTTCACATTTTTTTCCATGCGATAAATTTTTCAGCCGACTTCACTTGAAATCATCTATACAAAAATTGCTCATGAAATCTTTTTTTTTAGTATTCCATGTAAGAAAGCACAAAAAGTTGTACAAGATGACATAGTTTTGTTTCTTTTAAGAAAGTACTGCCAAAGAGATTATGTCCCAAATTGACTGAAAAACTCACGGGTGTACTATTGAAACCTGCACTATGGGGTCAAAGAAATGGCTATATCTATGAGAATATTAAACTAGTCAAAATAAAACTTTAGCAAAGTTTGCAGAACACATGCAAATGTTTACACACATTTTATTCAAAATCCATTATGGATAAGTAGAAACTTTTTAAGAAATCAGACCACTTGGCATGGAATGGCCCAGAATGTTTGTAGTTCAAACCACAAAAGACAATGTGATATCTTACAAGACAAGTCATCAACTGTCAATTTCCCAATGATAAGATTTATAGTGTCCAATGACACAACTAAACGTGCCACTTCAATGAGAGAATATTCTTGCTATTTCTCAAAGCGTGTAAGTAGCCTGTCAGTATGACATTTTAGAACAATTTTAGAATGAAGAACTAAAGAAAAGAAGAAAAGTCTGCACAAAGTTTATGGCTAAGACCATAGCATGTTATTGCAAATGGTTCTCTTTGCAATGATGTAATCTTACCTTCAGCCACAATTTGAAGTTTTCCACTCCACAGCTGAAAGAAAACAAAGGGGCGAGGCAAAAAGAGTGATGTTAACCTACCATTTAAAAATGGAATCCAAGCCATGCAAGAGCACAGCATTTTTCTCATACAGAGTTCACCACGAATTATAGCAGTATTAAGCGTTAGGAAAAAATCTTGCAATGCAGCATACATGACACTTGAAAGTTGCTTCCCCCAGCTCCCCTCCATCCCCAGCCCCCATCACCAAAGAGCAAAACGAGCCACATTTCATTTTCATGAATTGTACAGCTCCCTTCCTAATCACTGTTAAAAGACAAAAAGCAATAACCCCAAATATCTAAAAGATAATTGAGTGACTGAATTTATTGAGCAATTTATATGCCCCAAATCACAAGACTTTGCACAGCAACTGGTTAGTTGTCTTATTCCCAATGTCATGAACTAATGCACTCAAGTCTTCCAATTCAATAAAACAATATAACTTTTTACCTTTTCTGTAAAAGTTTCTCATTTTCCTATTAACTAGGAAACTCACTTAGTATACAGTTCAGCACAATTCTTCACACAGGAACATACTTTGCAGATTATTTAAGCACTGTGCCTCAAAATATTTTAGTGGCTGTTAACACAGCTGAAGCGCTTCCCAGTGTAAAATGGCATTCCATTGCCCCCTGCCCTTCGAACCTTCAGTTATTTCATGATGCTGAATTACTCTGCTTAACTACTAAACAGTTAACTTTTAAGTTAGCTGTCTGTACTTATATAGTACCTGTCCAACTACTGTTTAAAAACCTTTATCCCATATGATGAGCACAATAGTGCTAATTGTACTTACCAATGAGAGGATGGAGGTAGCTTCAAATTCTGATAATCAGTGCCTAGTCTACAGTATGTTTCACACATACTTCACTGGGAAATGCAACCTGTCAGCAGCATCTGTAAGTAAAAAAAATTAGAGCTTCCATTCCAGGACAAAAACAAAATACAGCTAATATGAATGGAAAAATTCACTAATCTTGAACAATACACAGGACTCACTGTACTTTCAAATTTGCATTTATTACAGTACATTTTGTCTAAAATCTTGATCATAATGCCATTGCAGTTTGCTTTACTAACTGATGTACTGTTAAAATCAAACAATTTTGCAATCTTAATAGAAGGGGTGCACTAAGTTTCAATTTAAGAAGGATTAATTTGATGATTATTTCTGCCATTTTTTTCAAATGCATAAAAAAGGGGGAGGACACATCAGATGTCAATATATCTTCATACACGTACACACCATCAACAAGTATGTACGTGATTGGCCATTCTACCTGTCAAAGAGAATTGCAATTCCAAAGTGCATTAGTGATGTTACCAATAAAGTAGTGCGGACAGTGTCAGACGTCGAGCGATCGCTGTTTAGGATGCCGTATTCGTGTGAGACAGCATAATCAGCATCTGACAGAGTTTGGAAGGGGCCTCAATTTGGCCAGCTCGTTTAATCGTGCAATATCCAGATCTGTAGGGTATTTTGACTGATACTTGCCACCCAATATCGGACTGCTTTGGAACGTGAGGCCAAGTGTGCTCGTCAAGGTTTAGGTCTGCTCCATCAGACCTCCATAGGGGAGGATCGCCATATTGTGCACAAGACATTTCGACACATTCTCATCTGCAGCTGCCATATGAGAACAAATAATGTACGCTCTGCTCAAGATACTGTGTTATCCTGCACCACAGGTTGGAGACGTAGCAGCAGCTGACTAGGGAATTACCATTCCACACGTAAGTTACCTTTAACACAACACAGATGACTGCATTAGGACTAACAATGTGGCTGGAAAGTACGGACTGCTGATGGCATCACATTGTTTTTGACAACGAATTGTGGTTCTACACTATCAATGAAGTGGTGGCAGCCTGAGGAGAGGTCCCAGTCTTCCAATGTTTAGAGAGGCACAGCAGTTACTCCTGGTCTCGCAGTGTGGGGCGCCATTGTGTATTACTTCAAGTCACAGCTTGCAGTGATCGAGGGAACTCTAGACAGCATCATGACAAGACAACATGCATCCCCATGTGTTACCTCTCATGTGGCACCAGTTTTTCAACAGCACAATGATTTTCCACACACGACACACGTGTCTACGAACTGTATGCTCAATGTTGGGGTACTCCCATGGACAGCAAGATACCAGGATCTGTCCCTGATACAACACGTGTGAGGGCAGCTTGCATGTCCGTTCTGTCCCAGTGCCAGTATGTCAAGTACAGTTACAAGTTGTGGGCCATCACCTCAGGACATGGCTTTGTGGCAACCCTCACCATCAAAACAATGCACGCACCCAGATCAGAGGGGTTCAATGCCATAGTGATAAGTGGGCTCATACTGTTTGTAAATTAGACTCTATATTGGAGGAACACCATCACATAACGGTTTCAACTTCTGAAGTTTCAGTTCATTTTCTCCTCCCCTTCTTGGTGCTTCGCACTCACTCTCTTTCTTTCCCTTTTTTCTTTTTCTGCAGGTAATAGTTTCAAATGTATCACTAGAAAATGTTGCTTATGATATAAATTGTTTTATCTTCTTGTACTTGGTTGTTCTAGTCTTTGAATTTAACCAAACACATAAATTGCAGCAATGCAAAAGATGCTCTTGTGGGTTAGCACTTTCTTCAACTGACGCATTTAATTATTTCTGAGAAATACAAGCTTTCTTTCGTGTTGGAAAGAAGGAGATTGACAGAGTTATCTTTTATAATTGTTTACTTATTGACACACAAGAAAGGCAAGACGGCCATCGATCTCTTCAGTGCAGATGTACACGAGGCTCGAACTCATATGGGAAGTAGCAAAATACTGCGAGTAAAGAGGATAACAGGCAAGGAGTGCTATATTATTAGTGTGTGGATAAGCTGAGAATTTGGCTCTGATGGAAGGTGTGCTAGGATAGTCTGTGCAGGTGCAATGACCACTGTGTACCGATGGCTTAATTGTCAAAACAGCTGCCTAGTAAGCAGGAGACCCAGGTTAAAATCTCGGGCTGGCACAAATTTTCAACTTTCCCTACTGATTTCAATCAATTCCTTTGAGTCAAAATTTATGGTTTTATTCACCTTCAGATGTAACAGGAAATCCATCAGAGCACTCAGGAAAGCACAATGCTACTTTTTGCTGCTACTTATTCGTTATACTACTACAAGTGTCACCAAGCTCTTCAATGACGTATCGATGTGAAAAAATGCAACGGAGCACTATGGTTTGAGGTCTATCATTAAGCAGATAGCTTCCCCTGTTATTGGCTGGGCGAGTAGTCAGTTCACAAGTCGGAGGAAGATAACGTATAGGTTCCTTACCTAGTACACCACTATGGTGTTCAAACTAACTTTTGGATCAATTGTACAGCATACCAGAAAATGTTTTTTGGGCATAATTGCTTTCATTTTTCATACAAGCTAATATGACTATTTTATTATCTTTATATGCCCTTCCGTTTTCCTCAAGAAACTATGTAAACAATACAGCTGCTACTTTTTCTGTAAGATTTTTCATGCTCTACATACACAAACCAGAATTTTACGAATATTAAAAATGTAATTTTATCAGTTACTTGAAGGTTGGTCTGAAAACAGCAGCATTCTACTGCACATAGGTGTTACAGCCCTGCCTTCCTCCAACTCTGGAACTGACTCGTCCAGCCAGTTACTGGAAATCTAAAATTTAACGTGGACCATGAACCACAGTGCTGCTATTCATTTTTCACATCAACAGATCATTGCCCAAGATGATACAAAATATTTAAAAAAAACTGGGTGCAGCCCTATATACCTAGGGTCTTGCACTTACCCACCAAGTCAGATACTACATTAAAATGGTCCGGTAACGTCATTCTCAGGGCACATATGACAAATTGCCCTGCCAAGTTCAATATGATAAAGAAACATTTTGTTGCTACCAAATCCAATTTAGATGAAAGTTTTCCAAGTGTATCGGCAATTCTACTTACAAAAACTAAATTATTATGTCCATTTAGTAAGGGAGGTAACACAAAAAAGTCTTAATTACATGGCATAAAAATTCACTTAGCTCAGATAATCTTTTACACATTGTAGGGAAGCAAACCATTTTTATTTGTGATATTCCAAATAGGATTATTAGCAATGACCAATTAATAACTAATGTTCATGTATTGGTTGAAGCCATGGCTCGTAATCATCAAGTTTGGAAGTCCTCACTGTTCTTCAATCTTGCACTGGCTCTCTAGTGCAAACATGCCAGTTTCACTCTAGTATTGTGTAACAAGTGCAAGTGTTGACAGCTGGTAAAATTTAGATTGAGAAATGTTCCATACCTCCTCTTACAGCCACTGCCAGCCAACACAATCCACTCCTCTCCACTCACTTCCCTTCCCAGAAAACTTCCACTGGAAAATTTCATTGAATCTGACATCCTCCCTACCCTCCACTGATCTTACAAAAAGGTATTTCTTCTGATAGCATATATTGAGTATATTCTATAAAAATGCCACATTCATAGCAAAGTCTTGGTAACCAGTCAACTTATCCTCAACTATTATCAGTTGCTCTTTTATATATTAAATATACAGACTTTCAGGAAACATTTCTCACACACAAAGAAAGAAAATATGTTATATGGACATGTGTCCAGAAACTCTTACTTTCCATGTTAGAGCTCATTTTATTACTTCTCTTCAAATCACATTAATCATAGAATGGAAACACACAGCAACAGAACGTACCAGCATGACTTCAAACACTTTGTTACAGGAAATGTTCAAAATGGCCTCCGTTAGCGAGGATACATGCAACCACCCTCCGTCGCATGGAATCCCTGATGCGCTGATGCAGCCCTGGAGAATGGCGTATTGTATCACAGCCGTCCACAATAAGAGCACGAAGAGTCTCTACATTTGGTACCGGGGTTGCGTAGACAAGAGCTTTCAAATGTCCCCATAAATGAAAGTCAACAGGGTTGAGGCCAGGAGAGCGTGGAGGCCATGGAATTGGTCCGCCTCTACCAATCCATCGGTCACCGAATCTGTTGTTCAGAAGCGTACGAACACTTCGACTGAAATGTGCAGGAGCTCCATCGTGCATGAACCACATGTTGTGTCGTACTTGTAAAGGCACATGTTCTAGCAGCACAGGTAGAGTATCCCGTATGAAATCATGATAATGTACTCCATTGAGCGTAGGTGGAAGAACATACTGACGAAACTAAAATGAGCTCTAACATGGAAATTAAGCATTTCCAGACACATGTCCACATCTTTTCTTTATTTGTGTGTGAGGAATGTCTCCTGAAAGTTTGGCCGTACCTTTTTGTAACATCCTGTATATGTGTGTGTCATAGATACAAGTGTTACTATACACAGGCCCACAAGCCGAGTGACCAAACATCTACATTACTGAAAGTGCTACTTCTGTCAATCAGAAAAATGTATATTTTGCTTTGTATGTATTTGATGATGTACTGTACACTTTTTATCTCAATCAAGTTTTGTAATACTCTAAACTAATGTTTCTAGAGCTCTAACTTAACTATCTTAGTACACGATCTTAGTGTACAATTGTCTTACCGTGTGTAGTTTTCCTCACCAAAGGCATTTTCTTCAGCTTATAACATTAAAAACAATTTAATGAATATTTGTAGAATCTTTTTTATCTCCATTATACTAACAAACCAACTACACTTTTCTTTCCTCCTGTCTGCCTTTTTGTGATTGTGACTTTGTAAAATAGTACATGTTTTGCACTGCGCTACGGATGGAATTCAGCTTTACTTGAAATGAACTGCTTGTTTTGAGTATGGTCACTAAAAATACGTGTTATACACGAGCATGAACAGCACTCACATTGTGGAAAGTACACTGCAAGATGTGCAATCACATTTCTGTTTGCAATATAATGATGCAGTTTGTCTTGCAGATGTTTCCTACAATTTTATTTAGTAGAATAATAAATGGAAGCACAAGATGGTAATATCAGATCATATTAATATGGCAGGGAAACTATACAAATCATGCAGTAATGTCTCAGTGATACGCTGTCCAGGGAAGGACAGTCACTATAATGTACAAACTGACAATTTTATATTGACAGCTACGAAAAAAAATGTTGGACTGGGTCACATGCCCAAAATTTCATTTATTAATTATGCATCTGGAAGTGCCGAAAATTTACATCAGTTGCTTGTTTGGATAAGAGCTCACTGTGTGCATTGTCTGAACAAGTTCTGTGCACTTCAGGTATCTTATAAAGGTGCTGCAACAGTACTACTATGAAAATCGACAGCTTTGCTGCATGAGGCTGGGTGGAAGGAAAGTGTCTGCTTACTAGAAAACTTTTGCTTCACTGTACAAAATATGTATCACCTATGTTACAAGATAGTAAGAGATCTTCACATTTCTTGCCAATAGCTTGACTGTTTAACTTTTCTCAAAAAGTGAGTGCACTCAAGCTCAACAGCTAAAGTTTATATACAATTTACTACATCATCACAAGCTAAAATTAATTTCTGGTAGTCATGTTAATGGAAAAGATTGTACATTTCTAAAGAATTGTGCAGATATTCTACATTCTGATCATAGAAGAGAAAATGCTGGACCCGTAAAACTTTTAAAATTGACAACTGTCCTAAGAAACAATTTCAAAGAAAACTGTTTAACTCCTCATTCCTGCCACTGGACAATTTCCTTTTCTGCTTTTATTCTCTTACCTTGCACTACCAACAAGTTACACGTTCAAATAGATATGTGGAACAATCCTAGTTTTTCAGTTTTGTTTACATAAAAAATGGCACACATCAAAGTAAATACTGCATGCCAATGGCAGTCTGTATGGGCCAAATTTCGAACTGAGCTAAATTGCTACAAACCAAACTCAGTGGAACCAATAGGCCTAAAGGCGTGCACTAGCCAGGGATTTTCTTTTCAGGGATGACCTGGAACTGGGTGCGCTCAGGCTCGTGATGTCAACTGAGGAGCTACTCGAAGAATGAGGAAAAGCAATGTGGTGACCACTTGCCTCTCTGTGCTGCATCGAAATGCCATATGGCAGAGGATGACACAGTGGCCAGTTGACACTGAGTGGTTGTCAAAGGCCAGGAAACAGAACTGGTATATAACAGCTCATACCAAATAGCATATCTCAATAATACAGCTCAATAACACAAATATCATAATACAAAATTAAAAATAGGAACCCCACAAAGAAAAATGGAAAACAACAAACCCAGCCTTTGTAAATTAGGAGACGCATGCATTACTATCACCTTTACAATTGATTTTACCTTTTGCATTAATATTTATTAGAAAATCAGAAATAATCGTGCCTCTCCACAGACAACAATGATATATATGTGACAAGTTAAAAGACGCTATTCACATAGTTATGCACAATTTTACGGCCTACAATTTGGCTGTGAATTCTCACAGTACTCTCCTTGATCAGTTCAGATTTTTCTAGTTTTTGTTTCCAGTGATATTTTTATGGTTCTCACTCACTGGCATTGTAAATTTGCCACAGTAGTGCACAAAATACTTTGAACAAACTGATAGTGTCACTAATCATAGCAAATTTTCCGTAGACGTGTGTACACTTGTATAATGTGGTTGCTATGTGATGAAAACTTCCTTGAATCTTTAAAATCACACCATGAAATACTAGAATAATTAAAATCACACCATGAAAAACTCTTGGTAGAATTCATACAAGAGCATTCAGATAATCCAAGAGCACGTGAGTACCTCCTATTAGAAACTGATTAATTGTACTTCATAGTTGTAACATACAATCAATGGCAACTCAATCCTGATTAGCCACTGGTATTTGGAACTGTGAATGCGACTTATGAAAGAATTCAAGATTCACTTAATTGCTACATATCAGCTTCATAGGCTTTTTAACCATATGCAGGCTGTGGCTGTGTGTGTGTGTGTGTGTGTGTGTGTGTGTGTGTGTGTGTGTGTGTGTGTGAGAGAGAGAGAGAGAGAGAGAGAGAGAGAGAGAGGGGGGGGGGGGTTTATGACTGAACACACTGCTTGTACAGGGATGCTCACAACAACAAACATCAATCTGCACTCATTGTATGTTGTCAGGATGATATTTGATTAAGCGTTTTATTAGTGTAGAATTTGGACTCCTGAGGTGAAGGACCAAGTGCTTACCAAAGACAGGCATGGTCGTAATACTAGAGTACTGAGTAATTTGCAACATGTTAAGATTTCATGTTTTAACATTTAATTTACTTAGTCTTCATTGGTGACAGTGAAGTTAGTCCTCCCCTGTGAGGTACCTTTTACAAGACAAAATAAGTAATTTACAATCCACTTCACAATTTTTTACTTTCCTGGTAATACACCACAAAGGAATCTTATTTTGCAATCTGCAATAGCAGAAGTACTTCTACTGCAGTATATTCAGAATTTACACTTGGGATCTTAAGCGAAATTCCAGTTTTGCAACTATCAAAACATGCTACTTATGTCAGTCACTACCGAGGACTAACTTAACAGTTTTGCTACCAGCACTGCTGCTGAAACTTTGAAAAAATATCACTCAGAATCCCAGGTATGCTGAGGAAGATGATGACATCAGAAGCTCCTGATAAATCAACAGGATTTTGGGGGTAGGGGTTAGCATCTCACAATAAAAACTTTTCTTTCTCACAATAACTTTTCTTTCCTCTCAGAAGATATATATTAGCCATAAGTAGTAGTTTAACTGCAGTTTTTAGACATCAATAATTTATACGGAATAATATAATTCACACACTTTCAAATATTATGTATTTTAAAATTTGTGGTTTATTAAGTTTAATAAAATACAATAAAAAAAGATGCTACTAAAGACTCAGAATTCCACAAGATTTTATGAAATTTCCTGAGATTTCCCTGATTTTTCCAGGTAAAATTTAATTCCCTGAGAGTATCCAAGTTTTCCAGATAAACCACCACTGTGGTTACCGCCCACCCAAACGTAATAGGTGAACAGAAATTACAATATGTTTAAATATATTCAGCTTATGTTCCAAGCCAGTAGGGGAAACTTGCCAGAGTCTATACATTCTACTTTCAATGTAACTATTTAAATTTTTACACAAAAGAAACAGAACTGCCACATTTCTTTCGTACATGTTTGAAACAAACTGATCAATTATTTGGTGTGATTCAGAATAATGGTATTCCATTCAAACTTGGAAAAACTTTTACTGATTGATGTCTGACAATTCCAGATAGAGTGAAGATTTCTCTGCCTGCCTAAGTCACCACTACACTTGAGTAGCCGGTGATGTAGGCTGCAGCATAAAATTATTTCTTTTGTAGTAGCACACTTTGTTGTGTTGTGATGAAATAATGTATAAACAACATTACAACATATATTCATAGAAACACATAAATCTTAACCTGCCATTGTATTCTGCTATAGACTTTTATAAACTCGCTAAGCTTCACCGAGTGCTTACCAATTTGAGGTAACAGAATATGATGAGTGGTACATGGAGAGTACCAAAGGACATGAATGTACAAACATGGTAAGTCCTACTAGTGAAAGTTCATACAGTTACATGCTTTTAACCATCAATAACTGACGTACTAGACTGTGTGAGATGTTTCATTGCAGAATCAGTGTTGTTTCCGTGATAGTGATTTATAACACCACGGCAAAAAGTTATTATCTAAGGACACACAACTTATTTACTAATTTATGTATCTTAGTAGATACCTAGGAAATAATATAGATATATCCATCAATATTCAAAATGACAATTTGTTTCCAATAATATTGGTGAAAAGGTGACCAAGTTTTGTTTTTGCCGCATGTTACCAGCTTCAGTACGCTGTTAGCTTTTAATAAAATCCAGTTACACATCTGTAGAGTAAGCCAAGTGTCACAAAATAACTCATGAAGTCACCAATCAATTAACTAAAGAACAAATATGAAAACTGTTCTAGCGGAAATAAAATATAACTCCACACTGTTGTAAGTAATAGTCTTTCTTCCCATAATTGGGCTGTTACAGCATTTTATTACATTATAACGCATATTTTAATCTCCAGACTGCCAAATTAGGATTACAAACAAATTAAATTATCTTCACCTCGCTAACTTATTTAATGCAAAATTATCAAGTTACACTTTTTTCATTTCTTGTATTTTTCCTTTTAAAATAAAAATAAAAAAACATGATATTTGTATGAACAAGTTCCATTTAATGTTATTGGTGAAAAACACACAATGAAAACAGTGTTAAGAATGAATTTGTCGCACATTATTAGGTGAAAAATATTATTTAAGGAGAATAATGCATTAGTAGCTTTATTAGATGTATACAAGGAGTTGAAGACTGACTATTAATATCTAGGGCATAAAATGATACATCAAGAGTCATGTTCCCACGTGGTTTAGCAGTGCAGCCTCAAAATACTTTGAACTTCTACCTGAGGCTTACTGTTACAAAACTGTTTAGCCTATATAAGCTTAGTCTAAGGGGGTAGTTTTCCATAGGTAAAAATAACTGTAAAGTTGACAAAAATCTATGCATTTTACGATGTTAGCAATGAACAGCAAACCAACAGGTGTCGAAGAAGATGGGAATAAATTAAAAGGAGTAACATAACTTACCTGAACTCTGTAATTTAGTCATCTTAATGGAGAAGGTAACGACATACTTTATTATACAAAATGAGAAACTGTAAAAATTGCTCACAAAATCACTCTTCTCACATTCACCCTAATCTGTACATTCAGTTGGACATATTACGCAAGATAATTGTTCATAATACACTTCTGAATTGTCAAGCTTGCAGACCTTAATGAAGAAAGTTTATCACAAATTAAGAAAAATTTTGTTCAGGAGCTATCAGAAATATCTTATTCGCAGGAACAAATTAAGTGAGTAAAACTTACTGACAAAACAAAGATTTTTTTTCACAGATGTTTTAATCCCTGTAACAAAATAGAGAACAAAGCTCTCTAATGATTTCCTCTTGTCCTTTCACAATAGAATGGTTCAAAGAAGACAAGTTATGTATAAAAAATTATACAAGAAAAGCATATCTTCTGCCACATACCATTTTCCTATGATGCGTGACTATGGTGACCCATCCTACATTAACATTCATCTCCCCTCTGCTCCCCCCCCCCCCCCATTTCCAGTAGTCCATTGTTTCCTCATGTAGTCTTTACCTTTCCTCTGTTCATGTTGTTACAAGTTTATTTTTCCTGCAATGAAAGCCTTCTAAATTTAGTATTTGTTCTTAATAAGGTTCTTTGTTTTATTTCAGATTTCAAAAAGTGTTTCCTATCTTTTCCTCTGCCTCAAATCCCTCTGTACTTTGTATTGCACCTAATATTTATCTAACAAGCCATTTCAAGTATCTCTATTCTGTCCAGAACATTACCAGCTATGGGACAAATCCTCCTCCTCCTCCCCCTCTCTCTCCCCCCTCCCTCTCTCTCCCTCCCCCTCCCCCCCCCTCTCTCTCTCTCTCTCTCTCTCTCTCTCTCTCTCTCCCCCCCCTCTCTCTCTCTCCCCCCCCCTCTCTCTCTCTCTCTCTCTCTCTCTCTCTCTCTCTCTCTCTCTCTCTCTCTCTCTCTCACACACACACACACACACACACACACACACACACACACACACATGAGTCGTTTCCTCTCTTTGTAAATTCCAACGACAATTTTCCATTACAAACTTTTTTAAACCAATGTTTCTACACACAATCTTCCTTTATTCACACACTGAGGGGCTGCAGAATATGGCAAATTGCAAGATTCCATCATTTATTAGTGCTCAACAAGAAAAATAACTGAAAATGGCCATAAATAAATATTAACCATCACGATTCATCAGTGGAAGTATCCCAGACTTCTTACAAACTATAAAAAGGGAGGAAAATAAGGAGGACAGCATAAGCTCTGGCAGGACAAGGCTGGGGAAGGAAATCAACGAACATCTTTATTTACCTTAACAGATTTATGAGAACTGCAGAAATCTCAATCAGGAATGCAAGTCAAAAATTTGGACGTCACTCTTCCAAAATGCGCATCTGATCTGACTTGCAAATGTTATTAGAGTACTGTGCCAGTGAACTACAAAAATGTTAGGCAAAATACCACATGAAAGAGTACCTGAAAGCCTCACTGTGCAAGTAAATCAGCAATACATATACAGGCAGTCTACAGCTGAGGACATACCTAATTATAAACAATCATCATTAGCATTACGAGGTAAAGTTGCAGCACAGAAAACTAATCAGCAAGTTAAACCACACTAGCAAATGACTGCTGATCATGAGTTCTGATCTTTTTCACACTACTATCACAAATGAAGGGTCTCATTCATAATAGTTTGTTATATTTATAATTCCAATTATGCTGCTAACCCATCTTTTTTCCTATTTAAACTTTTGTTGATCAAACACCATGTGACTCCTTTTGAAACTGCAGTAATCGAGATACTACACTTTCCTGTTTTCCATGTATGAATGCAGATAACTGAACAAATATGCAGTTCTTTACTGTTGATCTTTGCGCACATTTTCCATGAACGGTGAATAATTCATCTCAACATTCTGGAGACATTAAGAATTTGCTTGCATAAATTAATAACTACTGAGATAAGAGTAGTATACTAAACTTAACATTTTCCTGAGAGTTAATGGCAATCAGAATGAATTTCATGAATGGTAATAGGTGTATTTACGTAACAAGAAATGATTACTGACATTGGTCTTCTTTCATCCTACACAAACTCTTCCACCGAGCAGCAACATTCCTATATCAGAGTATCATGTAGCTTCTTTTCCAGTAGACCTAGCCTCACGATTAAAACGTCCTGTTGATTTTCATTCCCACATATTGGAAAGAGCGAGCATATGATTTTAATATAACAAAGAGCACAACTATCTTTATTTCTTGTGCTACATGAATGATCAAAATGATTTTCCTTTAATAATTCCAATTTGTTGTGTAACAACGTTTCCACTGTCCAGACGAGATGGAAGTATATATTTTCTAAACCTGCATCCATTGTAGAGGCATCAATTTTATTGGGGTCAATGGAAGAATCTCATTCCACCCATCTGCTTTGACCCATGATGTAATAGTGGTGTGGTGTGCGACGTTTTTGAGTTGGTTGTGTTTATAGATGTCGAGCTGTTGTATCTGATGGTGTCCTCTGGTGGTGGATGTGCCGAGTTTAACGTGTGGTATTGGGTTCATTTCAGTTTTTGGCTGTCATCATGCTAATGTGGTTTTGAGTTCAGGTAGTTGGTATGGCAACATGGGTTGTAGAAGTGCTTTCAATGAGTCATTTAGGGTTTTTTCCCTGCTTGCGTGTTTTGCATTTTTGTTAGATATGGTTAGTTTGGTGTTTGTTGCGCAGAAAGTAGTCTAATTTTTTTATAGATTACACAGGCCAATGATGGAAAAACTTTTTTGCTGGAAATACCTTATTATTACGTTTTATAGGGTGCGAAATCCAAATATGATACTTAAAAAACTATCGCCCACCATTTTTTCACGTTTTACAGTAAAATTTATTAAATTAATCGATTTTTAAAGACTTTAACAGCTTTTATACAGTTGAAATAATTTAAAAAGGAGGTATAATGAATGTAGATGATATTGAGAATCATTCAGATGATTGCTACTTTTGCAGTGTTGATATTACTGGTCGTAATTTGAAAAACAAGGTTATAAGCTACCCTAACCTTCCATCAGCCATCCGACCAGTAGGGCATGGTTTAGATTTGCAAGTTCCTGAACCACCAGATGATTTAAATTCTATTCCAACAGAAGTATTTTCTGACATACAATCTGATTTAGGTGAACCAGATGATGCTGAATTCCATTGTAATACAGAAAGTCTAAAGCCCAAATTGTTTACTCAGACCGAGCTTAGCGATTTGGTTAGGAATCTGGGCTTAACGAAAGAAAAGGCTGAATTACTTGGCTCTAGATTAAAAGAAAAGAACTTATTGGCTGTTGGAACCAGCATATACGTTTACAGAAAGAGAGAGCAGCAATTTTTGAAGTTTTTTCAACAAGAAGGTGATTTAGTGTACTGCTCAGACATTCCCAGTCTGATGCACGAGTTTGGTATTGAATACAAAAAGGAAGACTGGAGGCTGTTTATTGATTCATCCAAAACTAGTTTAAAGGCTGTTTTATTACACAATGGTAACATGTATGCATCTATACCTGTCGGACATTCTGCACATATGAAAGAAGGCTATGAAACCTAGAAATAGTGCTAAATAAAATGCGCTATTCTGCTCATGGTTGGATGATACATGGTGATCTAAAAGTAATATGCATACTCCTTTGTCAACAAGGCGGCTTTACCAAATTTCCATGTTTCTTGTGTGAAGGGCTAGGGATTAACACTGGTGCAGAAAGAACTGGCCTGTGAGGGAGTCTTTAAAACCTGATGTGAAGAACATTCTACGCAAAAACCTTGTAGACCCATAAAACATACTCCTACCACTTCTACATATAAAGTTAGGTCTAACGAAACAGTTTGTAAAGGCTTTGTCTCATGATGGACCATGTTTGGAAATACGGAAGCGTCCGATCCTGCCCGTATCCTTTGATCCATGACGTCATAAATATGGTGGAAACGATCATAAACCACGATTCCAATATGGCGCATATAAAGTCGGTACGTACACATTATGAGAACGAAAATACATCGAAAAACAAACACACATACTTTCCACAAAAAGCCTAATGACACTAATGGGACAAGCGCGGGAAACGGGGTGTTTTTGGGTGGGGGCAAACTAAATATAAACAAATTTAGACACCCACCCCCATACAAACCACACAAAACGACGAAAAAAACACCACAAATACCACTAAACACAATATCATCTGGAATCGGACACTTCCCTTGACCTATATAGCTCAACAGCAGCTCCCGATCCCATAAGTTAGGATCAAACACTTCCCTTGGCCTATATAGCTCAAAAACCATCTCTCAATCCTGCGCACTGTTAATTTTATCCGTCATATCCATTCGTGAACATAAACAACAACAGATTAATTTTACTAAAATTACCACACGATGTACAGCGAACAACACTAAATTAACCTTCACACAAAATCGTTAACTCACTGAAATGAATTACACTACAAACACAGCCGACACTCTAACAATTCTGGATAATGAGCAAATGCAAACTGAACCCATAACAACACCACAAACAAAAACCCTGAACATACCACCAGAGAGCACAACAAACCACAACACGACGACATCTACAAACACGCCACACTCACAAACCTAACTCCGCGCTGTCATGACATCACACACGACAACACCCTTACGTCACGGGTCAAAGCAAACACGTGGGATCGGACGCTTCTGTCGACCTCCATATTTATATATATCTGCCAAAAGTTTCCACACCTTTCAGAAGCCAAACTAAAAGAAGGCGTCTTTGTCAGACCTGACATTAGAGTGATGGAGAAACACTACCATGGCCGCTGGAACACCAACATGATGGGGGACTACTGTTGGTCACTTTAGAGAGCAGTTCAACGAACGACTCATCGTAGAAAAAGCTACAAATGAAGCTTCAATGAAAAAAGAGAAGGAAAAACCAAACCAATTCCAACTGACAAGTTAAACCTCTATTAACACATATCATTGTTTTAAGTAGCTTACTGTAAATACAAACCATGCTTATGTTGTATCAAAGTGTTTCATTAATTTCCCCTTTTACTGTATAGCATAGGACTTTTATGCTATATAATAAAAAGCAAATTGCTCGAAAACTATGGGTGTTACAATAAACCTAAGGCTAGATTTGGATTCAACTCATAAAAATCTATAAAGATCAGCTATCAAAGTAAACATTTTTGAAGAAATTTTGCCATTGGCCTGTATTATTTGTTAGGTATGGATACGACAGTGAAGTTTACGAGTGTACCATGATGTTCCGTGCTAGGTGACAATATGACATCTGGCACACAGTTTCTGCAGATGTTCAGTCTTATTGCTGAATATGATAGGTGTCCCGTTTGTAACAACGTGAGGTTGACTAGAGTTTCAGTGGCTCGGACCGGAGAGGTTTATGTTTTTGGGGGGTGGTGGTGAGTAGGGGAGGGGGAGGGGGGGGGAGGGCAGGGGCAAACTAGATAGTACTGCTGGAGGCTTTTGTTGGTAAGTAATTTTTGTTTTGGTTTTATTCTATAGCAATTGTGATGTTTTGTTTGTTGTATATTACTGGTACATCAGTTTGTTTTAACTGATGGAGTGAATATGGGGTATTTTGGTTCGAGTTGTTGTTTTGGTCCCACTTTTCGGAGTTGTAGGTGTTGGTGTTTGGTACTGGTAGCTGCGGTTGAGCTACATTGGTTAAGGGAAATGTTCAATTCCTGTGGTTTTGTTGGGGTAGCAGAATGCTGTAATTTTAATTGTTTTTGATATTATTTGTTTTGGGAAGGTGAGGGTTGTTTGGTTGTATATTTAACTTGTCCCAGCCCTAAATTTTCTGCAGTTGTCCCCTTAGTTCATTTAATTTTTGGAGTGAGATGTTATTGTGCCATTTTTATTTTTATTCGCATTTGTTGGCGTGTGTATCCAGCAACATCATTGTCATCATTTTGTATACACTGGAAGTAGCCATTTTTATGTCATGGGTCAAAGCAGAGAGTTGAATGACACTTCTGCAATACCAATTATCACAGCTTCCTGTATTGACCTATATTACAACTGTCATTTCCTCAGGAAGTTTGGCACTTTGAACTTCCTCAATACTTGTCAGATAGTCCATTAAGTATCACGAATTTCACTGCTTCATCAGTGTATTCACCAGCAACACACCAAGGCCACAGTGGACATTTATCTTTCACCCAGTCTGGAATTTTGAGCAAATTCAGAACTTTGCCTCAACTTACAGTGTTGTTTTGAAGTGGATACAGTCATCTCTTTCTCGCACTCTGCTCAATGTATCAAACTAAATCATCCTGACCAAACCAAGTAACTGTCACTCACATGCATTCAACCGACAACTTTGATACACCCTAAACGCTTATAACAGTTCACATTGGCCTTACTAGTAATTTGTATTAAATGCCCAGCTCTACGACTATAAAACCTGTAGTGAATGCAAAAATTGTATATTTGATGTCATTCACATAACATGAGTGTTACTTTGGTTTGCTGTACCATCTACATCAAACTATAAACATTTTCACTTGCACAGTGAAAACATTCCTAACAATGTCACAGCTGAACTACGTAAAAAGAATAAAAGGTGTTCACCATTTATACATTCAGTATAGAGAAGTCACCCAACAGGCAGTACAAACTGCATTATTTAGCTTGGCCTAAATGAAAGTGAAGTGGACCTAGCTTATTTTCTGTGCCTCACCCCACACCTGCCACTCTTTGCATTTTTCATAGTTCATGTATGATATATGCACCAAAGTATTCTTATCTGCCTGTTACATGAATGTTTTTGAATTTACCTTGGAATTTTAACTTTGAAAATAAGAAATGCGTAAAATTGGTGAGAAGGTATACACTGGGCTACATACAGATCAATGTTTCCACCCTTTATTTCTGTATGCACAATGGAAAACACATCTAAGATTTTACTTTAGGTCAGCATTCCCAATAGTTCACATGTTAAATTTATAGGAGACCTCAGTTGCGCTGTTCTGTCACAACTTACTCTCTCAAAAAAAAAAAAACTGTAGACCTTTCTTCTACAGCAATTGCATTAAAGTCCTGTGACAATAATATCAAGATGTAGACCTATAAATGAATTTTAACGATACCCCTTAATGAAGTGGAGATGTGTATTCAAATTATACAATTGCCCAAGGGAAGTAACTAGATGCTAGAAACTCTCAGAGCTGAATAAAGCATTTATGGTCCACAACAAAATATTTTAAATACTATTAACAATTTGCTGTAAATTTATAAGCATTATCATTCTTAAAACTAACCTTTCTTTTCGCAATGGCAAGAAGCTCAAAACTGGTAAAAACAAGTCAAAAATAATTATGTTAGTTCATAACTGTTTAGCTACATAACAATATTTCCTAAATATATTTACTTTCAGAACTATGACAAAGTGCTGCCGTTAGTTCAAAAACGTACTCTCCCTGAATCTCTTCGCCCCCCCCCCTTATTTTTTTTACGGAGCCCATACTACCTCTGAATTTTAACACAAACTAATCTCCTCACAAGTAAAAATATGACACTTAGCAACACTTATAATTTATTGTAAATACACATCCCTATATAGAGTATCACTTAATACTACACGAGGCAAACCGGACACCACTTTTAAGTTACTTGGCATTGCTAACCACTAGGCACTATCAATCACGACAAAATCACGAGAACACTGTGAGAGAGATTTAAAGATTAATTAAATTTCTTTACCATACGGTATATATGTACGGAATGACTCTGGCTACTCTTCTAATAAAAATATCAAACGCGCATAAAATTTTACTATCCCACTTTATGCAATTCCATAAGCAGTTAATGATTACAGGATATCAGTTACACCAATCACTAAAACCGTGCAGCATACACGTTCGAATCTCTCGAAGAGACTAAATCGCGTGTATAACTCTCCCATCTGAGGCATTTAATTTTGATTCGGCAGAAAATGGCGACTCACAGTGTTGGCCATTCGTGCATGCGCTTTACTAACCGCGATTAGCACTAACAAAAGGCAGAAAACCAATATTTCTTTGCACAGTTTCAAGACATTACTCTTTAGGAATGAACTTACTTTAATTACGGACAAGACATTGGCATATTCCACTACTATTACTGCTGACAGTGCATTTCCACGAAAACACACAGTATGGTCACGTGAATGGAAGGCAGCTTCCCATTGGTCACCATCTACAGCTGTTTCTGAGTGCCCTGACAAATAAGTGTAGTATTGACGAAGTTATGCAGGTACGTAATGGAAGTGTGTACATTGAGTTTCATAATATCAAAACTTCCAAAATTTAGGGAACAGAATTTAAAAAATTCAACTATCAAAACAATTTACTCTATTATATTTATGGAACGCAGATTAATATTGTGCATATTACCACAGTCCTCAACTCTGATGGTATTACACAGCTATTGCACCACTCGCTCGACAAGGCAAATACTTGTACATCGGAAGATGTAGAAAATTTATCAGCAGCAGTAACGTACCTACATAAACGATCAGTTACACAATTAATTTCTTCTAATTAGAACAAATTTCAGTCAAATGTTGCTCCGTTAGGTATCTCTTACGTAATTGGAAAATGAACAGCACAGTCCATAGCATCAGAAAAAAAATATCTAGCTGCTGACATACAGTGCAAATACTGTCGTATTTCGGTATATTTTTTATTATTTCAATAAAATTTACGAGTATAGGCGAAGTATATTAAAATATTATATTATTTATTGAACATCCAACATCATCATAACACAATTGCGTTACCAAACATATTTAAGATAACATGTGTGACTTCAACGGAAAAAACAAAAGAATGCCAAATATACTCCTGAATTCAAGTGTTGCAAACCAAACAGACTACAGATGTTAAATTCTATAGAGACTTTAAAGAAACTTCTCTTTACAAATATGGATGTAACCAGTTAAAAAATATAGAATGATAAAAGTTCATTCGAGCAAGCAGGGTTTCATAAAAATAATAGTGTTTGACTAAAATCGATATAACAACTTGCCAGAAAAGCCCCTGCCTTACACGCCGTAGCATTAACTTCGAAAGAGTGGCACAAGTTCATGTCACTCTAGGCTCATTGCCATGACCAGAATTGGGATATGCCTTACTGTTTGCAAAATATTTGAATGTAATTGTTCTCATTCGCTGAAATTTCATTATATTTCACCGAGTTATGTTCCATGTCTCATAAGGCGAAACAGGTCTGGGGAACATTAAGGCCACCTGTGAGTAAAGTCACTGTGGACCAAAAAACAGATAAACTTACAACATACTGGGACACTGCCATATCATTGCAAAATTTGTAGTATAAATAATGTAAAGATGCTGATTACGTGGTTTCCAAGAAACAAACCTTTTTTTACATACTGAAGTAATAAGTAGCATCCCACAACAAGAGAAAAATCTGAAGGGTAATATACAACAAAACGGCGAAAACCTACCCTGGTAATTGGCAACGTCACATTGGTCCAATGTTTCTCCTTCTGACTGGCAATTTTATACACATGTAAAATTGTCACTGTCTCTTCTTAATGTACCGTACTGCTTTTATGTCTGTTTCATATCAACCTTAATTAACGCTACTGAGGCTAAAGACCTTAATCATGCCTAAACTAACACAAAAATTAATGCTAGTTTTCTATGTGTACCTCAAAGTGCACACTACAGCCAGTCCCACAAGAATGACACTATCTGCCTTCTTATACCACTATAGGCTAAGTTTTAAATATGGTGTAATAACAGGAACAGCACCATTCTTCCTAATAACTAAGGCTGACACTGGACTAACTATATGAATTACTTACCATTATAATTTTTAGACAGAATAATGTTAAAATCTCCTGATCAGAACAGCAACAAAGGAAACTAAAAATATTTGTACAGATGCATTGTACAGTATATGCCAGTGTCACATATGTATATTCTCAAATCACTCCTCAGTTTGCCATTTTAGGACATATGATCATCTGTTATGAGAACACCGAATGCTAGCTAGAGTCTCACAAGACTCGGATTTGTCAGTTGCTGCACACTTTGTATACAGCAGATTTGCTACCCTGTCTACATATTTAACTTTCACCGTACTGGTATTCAGACAGAGTCGTTATATAAAAAACCCAGCATGAGTGTCCAGCTTAGACTTTAGATCATCTAAAATTACCTGGTGTTGTGGCAACAAACTGCAGGCTGTAATTCAGTTTAATGAGGAGCCAATCTGTTGTTATGGCGAAGTGCCAAGATCACAAGAACTTTCTGCCAAAGAGGCATCTTAGGTGAAGCTGTGCAGAGGGAAAGCACAGCCGATTCCTTGACTACCATTCTTGACAAATGCTTAACTGGATGCCAGTATATCAATACACTAAGGACCAATACTATGAACTGGGTGCACTGGCTCTGCTGTTGCTAAATTCGATATTTACACTCTCACAGGACCATGAGTTTTTAATGTTCATTGGCAGTAGATTGCCGTAATTTCTTTTTCTTTGTAGATCTTTGCATTCTCCCATGGGGACAGTTTGTCAGCTGCCACTATGACACCTTGCAGTCTACATGATTTGTAAAACTTACAGCAATATTTAAGATCAAGATAAAGTAAAAGATTAAAATGTATGCACTTTGTTGCTCTTTGAGTACCTGGTGGTGGCAATTGTTAACAGGTGATCAAGTGGGTATGTGAGTATGTGGAAAGCTCATGTTGACACATCAACAACTGTACTGGCACTGGTCAGGGGTGTGAGACTATGAATCATGATGACTAATCACGGCATGTGGTGGGCGTAGTTGGAACTGGTCAGTGGTGCTGTGACACATGGAAATCATGCATCACATAATCTTGACATTAATGCTACCAAGTTTGTATTCATACAGTAATTAACATTTTAAATAGGAAAGTTTAATTATAAACACATGGTACACTTAGTAATTTGAGTCGAAAGTTAGTCCCAGCAGTTTCAGTGGGCAGTAAGCTGGAAGGAATGTTTGTGTATACTGAAATGGAAGTCAAGGAAACAGAACATGCAGATGATTCATGCAGTGATTAATATCTGTGTTATGGCAAAACTAATTCACATGAACCATAGCTTCCACCAAGAGGAGACATTGTTAAAGTATTGTTAAAGGGATTTCTGGGAGGACTTAAGGTTTACCTGGAGGACAAGAAAACAGTGTCACAGGTTTAACGAAGCAGATGAACTGGGGAAGTTGGCATTTGCACGTCTTACATTTACAGAAGTCATAGTACTAGAGAAGGGATGTATCCTCAGAGCATTGTTGCAGGTAGATATATGACACAAGGTCAGGTATGACTGACAGTAAAAAAAAAGTGAAAAATAAAAAACGAGGCACTCAGGCAGATATATTTCACTGGAACAGCGTAGCATAGTTCAGACAAAAGCATTAATATCGAGGAGAGATATGGGAGATGGGGTACATTGATAAGATAGTAAAGAGAGAGGGTACGGAAATGTGTGCGCCAGCCTGCACCCAGCTGGGTTAGCTTATGATGGTGAAATATGATGAGAGAGTCAAACCAAAGATATAACGAACATAGGCTACAATAACCATTTCCAGGTGCCATGAGCTTTTCATAAAAAGCCTTGCAGGATAATATTTCTGTAAGTGATTGGGCAAGTTTCTTTTTCAGGTCAAGAGGTAAGAGCTTTTTGCATTTTTCTGGGACATAGAGAGATACTGATTCTTTCTTGCAAATTGCAGTTATATACTCATTTCAATTTAGATTTTTTCCATTACTACTTTTAGATTATTTTCTCTAGTTGAGAAGTTGATGTTTGTTCCATCTAGCGTTAAAGATGGTAGGAATTCCCAATAATTCAGGCTAATGAGCCCAGAATGATCATCCAGTGCGGCATTGCAGTAGCTTCATTGATTTCTGTACTTACATACAAGGTATGTGCAAGTACTTACACTGTCTCATCTGGTATTCTGAATACTTACGATTTCATTAAATAATTTGGACTCGACCCGCTATTCAGTTCTGCTCCACCCTGCTAATCGTTCTTCTTCACCTGGCAGTATTCATGCAACTGTAAAAGAGTCTGTTCTCCAACTAATCTCACGAAATCATCAAATACTTGTATGTCAATTCAACTTATACAGAGTGACAAAGAATAACGGGAGAGTTTGAAATGAGTAGTGGCAGCCATGTGCAGGTGGCAGCACTGCAGGTTTGTGACAGTTGGCTAGTAAACAGTCCACCATTTCAGTACGGTAATCATGGATCAGTGGAAAAGACAACATTGTGTGGTAGCCATAAAAATGTTTTATAAAAACAATTATAGTTTTATTAGCGGCGCAGAGGGAGTTTCGAGGTTTCTATAATTTATGATGTTATCATGCCGTTTCGTCGAAACAAGCAATAAACTTTCGTTACGCCTTCATTGAACAACTACCCAAACGTTCAAGAAGTCTGATAACAAAAATAAACAATGGCGATGATTTTCTAAACGGGTTGTGGATGTCAGATGAGGCACATTTTCATCTCACAGGTTATGTGAATAAACAGAGCTACCATTACTGGACAAATCCAATTCCTAATGACGTTCATGAGCGCCCTTTACACAATAGTAAAGTGTCAGTATGGTGTGGTGTTTCACCACATGGGATTATCGGACCGTATTTTTTCGCAAATCAACAAGGAAACACAATAACTGTCAACGCCGATCGTTACGTAAGGATGTTACGAACTTTCGTTACACCTGCATTGAACAACTTTCCAAACGTTCAAGAAGTCTGGTTCCAACAGGACGGAGTAGCATCGCACACAGCACGGCAATCAATGGCATATGTGCGAGATTGTTTGGCAACAGTGTGATCTCACGATTCAGTGACATTGCCAGATTTATCCATTTGGGATTTTGTTTTGTGCGGCTACCTCTAGAGCAAAGTCTGCACGACTCGACCAAGAACCCTGGATGAGTTACAACAGAGAATTCCGGATGCAATTCACAGTATCCCAAAAGAGATGTTGCAGCGGTCAATGAGGATCTCAACAGCAGACTTCACGAATGTATTCATACAGGAGGACGCCATCTAAAGGAGGTAATTTTTTAAAAATGATAAATGCCGTCAATGTTTCATAAAGGGCAAAGTTGTAAAGTTTCAATTAATATGAATGCATATCATACTATGAATATGAATGCAATTTCTTTCCTTCATCACTTATTGTTTTATTGGCTTTTGGAACTGTTCCCATTTTCTGTGCCACCCTGTATATCCTTCAACACTGTAAACAACATTTCACATAAACATCTTGCAGAACACTGGATTAATGTTACAATTGCCAGAGCAGACAATGTTCTCTGTGTGACAGACCTTCACCCAGGGTCCAAATCAACAGCATTTGAAACATCTGCAAGGAGCAGAAGCCAATCACACCTTGTCATCTGCAGCGCTATTCTATGGGTTGAGCTCATCTTTGGCATGGCACCAGCATGGAGTAAGCAACCCAATATCACACCTGGTGGCGATGTTTCAACAACCATACCACTCCCCACATACATGGCAGCTGTGGGTTACTTCATCTCTGCACAAAATTTCCCACATTTCCCACATAGTTCACTGCCCAGTCTCTTTGCCTAACTGACACGTTAAGAAGACTACCAACATATTTCGTGGGCTAAGTTAAACCTTGAGTGTAATATGCTGTTTCCTACAAAATAGCCTATGACACTACTCCAGTACCACTTGGGTTTCGGATGGGTTGAGCTTCAACCTCATGTCCTGCAACCATTTTGATAGCGCACACAGGTCAGTATTAGAGTTCTCAGTAGTTGTCTTCAGGTTTATTGGCTTTGCACTAAGGTACAACTGGATATCATCAACGTACATTTGGTACTTTCAGTAGGTCAAAACTGATGACATGTCATTTACATAGAATGATAAGCGTATAGGATCTTATAACAAAACCCTGGATAATACCTGATACTATAGGCCTCCATGACGCATTGCTGCCGAGACATCAGGTATGAGTGAAACAAATGCACTGCACTTGGCGAGAAATTTAGACCATATGTTTGGCAAGTAAAATGTCGAAGTGAACAGTGTCAGTTGTTTTGCTGAAGTCTAAAAAACACATGATGGCCACCTCTTGTGCATCAAAGGCAAGTTTCAGGTCATCTGGTACTTTTATTAAGGCCAGTGTTGTGCTGTGATGTTTATGGAAACCTGACTGGTATTTTTCTAGTGGATTGTTTGCGGTTAAGTTGTTTGTTAGCTGGTTATGGACTATATATTCTAAGGCCTTGGTCAGAGCAGGAACAATACAAATAGGATGGAAATCAGGGGGTGCTGTGCCAATGTCGTTTTTTGGTAGTGGCTTATATAGTCCCTGTCTCCAGGTCTCAGGAAAACACTCGTGGTTGAGGACTGGTTGAAGATGTCTATTATAGTAAGCAGTAGTGGCTCAATAGTAAGCTTTACCACATGGATTGTGATGCTGTCATGTCCACTAGATACTGATCTGATATTCATGATGGATCTGATATGCATGATAGCTTCTTTAACGGTACTGTAAGTAACGTGCTTTAAATAGAATTTTTTGTTGCTCTAGTCATGTACCCCCACGAAGTAATCAATGAGTCTCTTTCGTTTGTTGTTCAGTCATGATTGTAGGCCACGTGAAGTACCAGTTCAGTTCTTTGGATGAGACAGCTGAATCAGATGCAGCTTTTACTTTGCCTATACAAAGACCAATCATGTTTTCCCATAGGACAGCTGGTCTGATTCTGTTGTCATTTAATGTATGGGCATGCCTGGCTTTTCCATTTTGCACAACTTGGCTGACTCTGTTCCGATTCCTCTTTTAAGCAATATGATTTTTATGCCCAACTTGCAGCGACTCTGAGATTCATGAGCTGTTTTAGTTCTTCAGTTAGCCAAAGTGCTGGTTTCCATCTTACTTTCCTGGTCTTTGGGGGAGCATTTTTGTCATATAGTTGAATAAATTTGTTAGTTGATCCATGAAGTTTTTCGTTTATGTCCAAGAATGGAATAGATGACACATCCGCACAGTTTCTTGTGCTCAATTGCAAGTTTAGATAAATTAATGTGTTTGAAGCCTGTGTATATAGTCCATTGTGATTTTCTCCTAGGACGTTCTAGTGAGTATGTCATGAAAATTATGTCATGGGCAGACACACTGGTTCAGATGTCTGAGAATTACAAATTACTCTATTTGCAGATTTCGTTGCAAATATGTCTCTGACGGTGTAACTACTGTTTGTATACTGATTAGGTGCAAGCTGAAGTAGGGACACATATGAAGCAGAAAGCACTGACTTAAATTTCACAATGGGAGGACTACTGGTATTACATAGAGACTTGAAACAGCAGCTTTGAAGCAGGCAAACCCACCTACTTTAGGACGTTTCAGAGATTAACTCAGCCAGCCACCAGAAATGCATTAGCTCTAGAGGAGTTTAACGATATTGTCGAGTGACTTCTATGAGAAATATAAAAAAGTGTGGAAGTAACATATCCACAAACTGGGTATGAGGGTGCACCAGACATATCCACCTGCTGGTGGGGCTAAGATTCTTCTTCCAGCAACCTTATATTAGATTTTTTGTTAGTTCAACAGCAACAAACATTATCAAAAAAGGATCACTAGTACCCAACATCCAAATTAACTATACGAACAGCGTATCCAGCTATGCCTTCACAGAAGAACAGTGAAGTGTAATCCCTGTGAAGATAATCTAGAATTAACTGTAGTAGCTTAGATAAGATTGTCTTCATTGCTCACAAGAATGACCATAGTGATCACATAACAAGTTCCTCTTGATTCATTGAGCACAGTTGGTTGATTGTTTTGGGGGAAGAGACCAAACTGCGAGGTCATCAGTCTCATCGGATTAGGGAAGGACGGGGAAGGAAGTCAGCCGTGCCTTTTCAAAGGAACCATCCCAGCATTTGCCTGGAGCGATTTAGGGAAATCACGGAAAACCTAAATCAGGATGGCCGGACGCGGGATTGAACCGTCGTCCTCCCGAATGTGAATCCAGTGTGCTAACCACTGCGCCACCTCGCTCGGTTGGGCACAGTGAAATATGTCACACTGATATCAAGAAAAATGTTTATAATTATGCGTTTTAACTTTATTTTTGACTGTTTTTCGTAAGTTGGACTTTCAGATTTTCAATTCTTTGATGAGGTGTGATTACTCGATATTGATATTACATCGTGTTTGTGTTGCAACTTCGAATTTGGAAAGTTTTAGTGTTTATTTCCATGTCAGTGAGTGAAACTCATGGTAAACTTTGAGAATGATAAACATTTCAAACTTTTGCTATGCACAAACATTTATGTACATCAAATAATGGGTAGAGTAATATCCATCATAAAATGTTTAAAATAAAAAATTCTAGTGATTATAATAGAATATCAACATAGTTAATTAAAGAGTTTAATAACATGTTAAGTGCCTGTGTAACCAGTCATTTATCAGTGAAATGTTTTCTGAATGGTTGAAATATGCTGAAGTTAAGCCTTCCTTTAAGAAAGGAGATAAAGAAATATCCACACAGCATTCTCAAAAATTTTATAAAAGATTATATGCAGCCAACTTCTTAACCATTTGACAGAAAATAATATATTGTATAAAGTTGCAGTTTGGATTCGTAAAGGACTCTTGTATTGAGAATGCTACCTATACATACAGTGGAAATGTACTCAATTGAGCCAGCCGTGTGGCCGAGCGGTTCTAGGCGCTACAGTCTGGAACTGCGCGACCACGATGGTCGCAGGTTCGAATCCTGTATCGGGCATGGATGTGTGTGGTGTCCTTAGGTTAGTTAGGTTTAAGTAGTTCTAAGTTCTAGGGAGCTGATGACCTCGGAAGTTAAGTCCCATAGTGCTCAGAGCCATTTGAACCATTTTTTTGCTTAATTGATTAGACAATTACATGCTGCTGATATTTCTGTGTGCTCTCAAAGGTATTTGACTATGTAAATCACAATATCCAATTAAGTTTACTAGAATATTAGACTGTGACAGGGAATATGGCAGAATGGTTCAAATCCTATACCTCTGACATGTGTAATCAGGATAGAGACATGTATTGAGCTCTCAGGCAAAATCCAATTGGGAACTAATTACATGTGGACTCCCATAAGGTTCCATATTAACGCCCTTACTTTCTCCTGTATGTATTAATGACCTTTCATCAACTACATTACCAGATGCAAAATCTGTTTTGTTTGCAGTTGATACAAAAATTGCAATAAAAAGCAAAACAACTGTAGTCTTAGAAAGACTGGTGAATGAAAATTTCATAGCCATTAATAGATGGTTCCTAACCAATTCTTTGTGACTAGGCATAAAAACACGACATGTTATTCAGAGCTTGTAAGAGATTTCACACAGTAGAAGCCTAAAATATGACGACAAACAGATAGAAGGTGTGGACAGTGTCAAATTTCTGAGATTACAGCTTGTTAATAAATTCAACTGGGAGGAACATACAACAGAACTGCTGAAGTGCCTAAACAAATCTTTATTTGTAATGTGCATATTCTCAGACATAGTGGACATAAAAACGGGAAAGCTGGCATATTATGCTTACATTCATTCCATGTCATATGATATGGTTTTTAGGGACCTAGGGATATTAACTACCGCTTCCCAATGTATTTATTTCGTAATGAAATTTATCATTAAAGATGCACCTCTTTTTCAAATCAACAGCTCAGTTCATTGAATCAGTATTAGAAATGAAAATAGTTTTCACAGGTATTTAACATTACTTGCTTTGGTCCAGAAAGTGTCCGTTATTCAGCAACACACATTTTCGGTATCTCGCCAGCAGCCATAAAGAGTTTAACTAGCAATAAAGTTCAGTTCATGGCGGAGCAAAAGCAATTATTGGTAGCCACCGCCTTGTACTCCGTAATTTCTTAGTAGAACCAATTGATGTGCACATGCTACTAATAATATCAAATAATGTGATTATCAGTAAAATCTGCATTCTGTACAAATCTAGTGCAGTAGTTGTAAATAAGTATCGTAAAATTATTTTTCAATTTATTATTTAGTACCTTTTAAATGTAAATATCTTTAAATTTTTTATGCATTCTACATTCATGGCAATAATTTCATGTGTATTTATGGAAGATACGTTAGCACATTTGTTTTTCATTTTAAATATTTACTGCATTCTTGTTTTTTTCACATGTTCTCCATTATGGGGAATCTCCTCACTATGGATCAACTGGAATGAAAAGTTCATCTAATCTAATCTGAGATGGTTTCTTTGAAGTTATGAGGCAATATAAAGTGTACTATAAGATATTAGAGAAGATGATACAAAAATCGAAAAGTATGCATTTAAAAAAGGAAACCGATAAGTCTAATAACAAAATGAAAACTGCGTGGAAATATGTAAAAAAATGAAACAGGGAATAGTTCAACTGCTATCGAAATGATTAGTTTAAGATGTGGGAGCAATATAGTGGACGTTCCTGAATGCCAACTAATATGTCCAGCAGGGCAGTTGGGTTCTGTAAGTAAACTAATTCTTACATTACATTCTAAGCAAAAAACAGATGAGATACATGTTCAGACAACGAAAGTGAAGGCAATAGAAAAAATAATTTCGTCTTTAAAAAGCAAAATTTCTGCTGAAATTGACAAAATTTTCATTAAATTATTCAAGTACTGCTGCGAACAAGTAAGTAAAGTTCTCTACCATATTTTTAATATGTCACTTGAGTAACGAGTAGGTCCCAACAGAATAAAAGGTGCATTTAAAGATCAATTCACAAAATGGGAGAAAACAGATACTTCAAACTATCGACCTATTTTATTACTTTCAGTTTTCTATAGGATACTGGAAATATGTATGGGCAGCAGAAAGGCTGGACATCTTAGTAAAACAATGCTACATCCTTAGCAATAACCAGTGTGGTTTTCAGAAGCGCATATCAAAAGAGGATGCAATACAAACATTTGTTGACAATGTTTTGGAATCCACAAATGACAAGATGGTGGCAGATGGAATATTTTGCGACCTTTCAAAAGATTTGTCAGTGATAGTTACCACAATCTCTTGAATAAAGCTGAAACTTCAAGAATGAATACTATAGTAGGCAATGTCTTTGATCTTATCTGTGTGGAAGATAGCAGGAAGAAATGCATTATCGACATGTACCTTCATACTGGAGCTGCAATGGAGTGCCAGAGTGCTCAATATTCGGTACATTGCTATTTCTAATATTTATTAATGCTTTGCCACTATGTACAGAACATGGAAAGCCAACATGTTTGGTTGTGACACCACTGCATCAGTAAGTAATTCCATGGAGAATATATTAAGTGAGGAAGTAAATAAGACTTTTGCAGGTGTGGTAAACTGTTTTAAAAGAAATGGTCGTTCATTCAATCTAGACAGGAGAAATCATGTTCATTTCTTATCAAGTATTAGCTTACACACGAAATTAATCTGAAAATGTGTGAGCATGAGATTTTAAAGGTCGAATCCTCTAAGATTTTGGGTCTGCATAATGGCATCAAACTGAAGTGGCATTACCCTTGCAAAATGTTAAGCAAAGTAACGTTTTCTTAAGAATCATATCTGACAGTAATGGCATAAGCATGATAAAAAAGCATACTTTGGCTATTTTCATCAACGAATGGCTTATATTATAATATTCTGGAGAAATCAACCACTAGCAAAAAAAAGTGTTCTATGCACCAAAGCGAGTTGAAGAACTATGTATGGAGATTGTCCTTGGCAGTCACGGAGAAATCTGTGTAGAAATCGTCAGATGTTTACTAAAACTGCTCAACCTAACTGTTCCCTGTTGTGTATTGTTACTAAAAATATTAATGTTCACTCAATATTCTTTATGATCTAAAAAAAGAGTATGCTGCAGAAGGGGGTTTTATATAACTACACCAAGATTTTTGTTGCCCTCCCATCGCAAATTAAAGATCTCTTTGAGAACATCTAAGAAACTCGAAAAAATAAATAAAAAATTAACAAAAATACATGGTGAGTTTCGATTGCCATCCTTAAAAACCAGAGTTTCTGTTTTGTCTCTAATTACCACATCATTGTTGGAAAATAACACCATATTACATACATACTCTGCAAACCACTGTGAAGTGCATGGCAGAGGGTACTTAGCACAATACCACATGTTAGACTTTGTTCACTCACCAATAACATATGGATCAGAAATAATGATGGCTTAAATGGCTTTGTGTGTGCTGCAGCTAGTCTGATTTTCTGTTCATGGTTTCTGTGGCAGCAACTGGTAGACGCCTGAAGAATAACTCCAGATTATTTGCTTAATACTGATTCTTGAAATTTTATACGTTGACTTTTATGGAATTGTCGGCATCTGCATTCAAGAGTCCACCAATTCATTCTTTGAACATTTTCATAATGCTCTACCTATAGTCATCAAACCATTCATGCCATCCTACTTTGTACATGTTCATATTTGCAGTATTCCACTAATGGGCGAAATCTGCCATTTACCTTACCTATGACTGATCGTATGTGATTATTTCAGCTCATATTCCTACAGATTGTATTTGGATTAGCTATTCTAATTGTCTGCAGCATGTAGTCTAATGGCTACCATTGCTGCCCCTGGATCTTGGGATCCCCAGTTCAATTCCCAGCTGGGTTCGGGATTTTTCTCCATCTAGGAATGGGGTGTTTCTGTTGTCCTCGTCATCTCATCATTCGGGTAGTGGTGAGACAGGCAACGGAAAGATTGGAAACTGTGTGGGTGCTGGTGACCACGATGTTGAGCGCCCAACAAATCAACATCATCATCATCTGATTTTAATTATGAATTTTTGATGTTTAAGCCATGGGACAGCACAGTATGGCACAGTTAAAAGTAGCCCCCCTCCTCTTTGAATGTGAATGCAATATTTCCACTCCTGAAATAGAGTAAAAAGACAATTGACAATTTTAGGCAATAGTCGATTGTCAGGATTCTTCAGCCAGCTTTTCAGTTTATTTCATCATTGAAGTTAGACAGTTCTCTTTGCAGTCTGCAAAATGACTTTCTTGGTAGAAGAAAGAGTTGAAATTCTGGAAGCATTTGTGAAAACAGGTCGGATTAAGGAAATTCACGAAGTCTATGGAGGCGAAATATCTGGATAGAGGATTACTAGCAAAGAGATCAATACAGAATCTGTATGTAAACTGGCACACATATGGATCTGTGCAAAATGTAAAACTAGAAAGAATTCCTTCATTTGCACTACAGAAGTTATTGCACATTTTTGTCGAAGAATTAATCCAAACCCAAAGATGCCTATTTGTAAATCGGCTCAAAAGGCACATGTAAGTAGGAGGAGTTGAAGCAGATATAGAAAAGCCTTAATGTGAAGTCATATTCTGTGATGATTGGGCAGTAAATATGGGAGGATGATATTCAGAAACATGTAGATTACCGCACATGGCTTTTGAAAAAGTAAATAATTATGTTACCATATTTAACCAAAATATTGTTGGATTAAAGAAAAAAGTAGATTCTCACAAAAGTAAAGTAAAAAATAATGTTGCCAATTTTCACCAAAATATTCCGGGATTGAAGAATAAAGTAAATGAGCTCCTGGTTTGTGTAGATGACATTGAATCTGATAATGTAATAGATATACTATGCCTATCTGAGCATCACAATGTGTCTGATATGGAAAAGGTAAATATCAGTGGTTATAAACTAGCTGCACATATGAGTAGAGAGAATAAGGTAGGAGGAGGAGTTGCCATATATGTCAAAACTTATCACAGTGTAGAAAGCTTAGATACAAAAAAGTTTTGTCTAGAGCAACATATAGAAGCATGTGCCTGTCAACGTAAACTGAAGGAGGGCTCTCTTATAATTGTAACAGTATATAGGTCCCCTTCAGGAAACTTTCATTTATTCCTGGAAAACTTGGATGCCTTGTTGTGCTATCTGTCAGATAGGCAGATAGGGAAAGCAAGTTATTATTTGTGGGGACTTCAATGTTGGTTCACTGGAAGAGTGTAATAGGAAGAATAACCTGGAAGTCTTGCTTGGTTCTTTCAATTTGACATCTGTCATTAATTTTCCTACTTGGTTAGTAAAGGACAGCAGCACATTGATAGATAACACTTTTATAGACCAAGATAGGTTTAAAAACATAAATTCTTGTCCTCTTGAGAATGGGCTTTCTGATCATGATGCTTAGCTAGTTACGGTATATGACGTAACTCCATTCAGTAATTCAAAACTACCCTGCAAAGTTGTGCTGGGCTTTCTGATCATGATGCTTAGCTAGTTACGGTATATGACGTAACTCCATTCAGTAATTCAAAACTACCCTGCAAAGTTGTGCATTCAGTTAATGACTCAACAATTAGAAATTTCAGAGAAAGTCTTCAGCAGTTAGACTGGGATGAGGTGTACATGGAACCCGATGCTAATTTAATATATATAACTAATTTCATGATACACTTGTAAGAGAATTTCCCCAAGTAGTTAAATCTAATTATAAGGAACCATGCAAAAATCCTTGGCTTACTAAAGGAATAAAAATATCTTCTAACCACAAAAGGGAACTGTATCTAACAACAAGAAAGAGTAATGACACAGAAACAGCCAAATATAATAAAAACTATTGTGCTACATTGAGAAAGGTTAGTAAAAAGTCCTCAAGCATGTGCGTCATGTCGGAGATTAATACCTCTGATAACAAAATCAAAACAATCTGGAATATTATTACAAGGGAGGTAGGACAATCAAGAGTACAGGACGATGGCATCGCCATCAAAGCGAATGGAAACTTGATAAACAATAAGCCGAAAGTCTAAAACATTTTGAATAATCATTATTTAAATGTTGTAGAGATAATAGGATATAATGTTCATTAGAAGAAGCAAGGCTGTTAATGAAAGAGGCCTTACCTACACCATTTGATACGATTGAAATTCCACCCACCTCTCCTTCTGATATTAGGAAGATAATAAACTCTCTCAAGAATAAAAGCTCACATGGAATTGATGCCATTTCCAGCAGGATAATAAAAGCTTGTTCCCAAGAAATACGTGGGATTCTTTGCCACATATGTAGTAGCTCATTGAAGCAGGGTATTTTTCCAAATAGACTGAAGTATGCCATTGTTAAACCACTGCATAAAAAAGGGGATACGTCTGATGTCAACAACTACCACCCAATCTCTCTTCTGACTTCCATATCCTAAATTCTTGAAAAAGTAATGTATTGTACAGTAGCTTCACACCTTTGCAAAAATAAAGTTTTAGCAAAATGTCAGTTTGGTTTCCAGAAGGATTTTTCAACGGAAAATGCTATATATACTTTCACTAATGAAATATTAAATGATTGGGATTTTTTGTGATCTATCAATGGCTTTTGATTGCGTAAATCATGGAATACTCCTAGATATGCTCAAGTACTGCAGTATGAATGGGACAGTGCTCAAATGGTTTAAATCATACCTAACTGGAAGAGTGCAGAAAGTTGAAATAAACAGTTCACATAATATGCAAAAAACTGGTGATTTCTCAACTTATGCTTTTAGGGTCATTGCAAATTTTGGCGATATACATCTGAGTAAATTAGCTTACCACTCCTGTTTTCATTCTCTGCTTTCGTATGGCATCATATTCTGGGGTAACTCATCATTGAGTAAAAGAGTGTTCATTGCACAAAAGCGTATAATCAGAATAATTGCTGGAGCTCATCCAAGATCATCCTGCAGACACTTATTTAAAGAGCTAGAAATCTTCACGGTAGCTGCACAATATATACATTCACTTATGAAATTTGTTATTAACAATCCAAACGAATTCAAAAGTAATAGCAGTGTACATGGCTACAACACTAGGAGAAAGGATGATCTTCACTACTCAAGGTTAAATCTAACTTTAGCTCAGAAAGGGGTAAATTATGCTGCCACAAAAGTCTTTGGTCACTTACCTAATAGCATCAAAAGTCTGACAGATAGCCATATAGCATTTAAAAGGAAATTAAAAGAATTTCTTAATGTCAACTCCTTCTACTCATTAGATGAATTTTTGGATATAGTAAGTGGGTAATTTCCCAACCCTAGAAAAAAATTAAAAATATTGAGTGTCATGTAATATTTTGTCTAATGTAATATCTTGTATAGACACCTTTTATTAACCTGACACGTTCCACATCATTAAGAAGTGTCGTATTCATGATCTCTGGAACAAGTACTAACCTAATCTAATCTTCATCCTGTGGTGCAATGGCCAAATAGAAATATTCATGACTGAGAAAATTTTCTAATGCGTGAAGATTTTAAACTCATCTGCTCTTCTACCTATGTGAAAGATAATTATTTAGTACAGCTTAAGCAAAGCAACTTGCCTCTGCCAAGAGATGCATTCTCATTCTCAGCACTGGGTCCACACCTTTATACTGGAAGGACGACCATCAATTCTCTCAGCTTTTAAGCATATGAGAAAATTATCGAATTTTATTGAGTCAATTCCTGAACGCTTTCACATTCCACCCCGCATAAATGGGGGAGAAAGTTCCCATTTTCTAAGCTATCCAATTCAGATATTAAATATCTTAAGAAGAATTCCTCCTTTTAATCACCCTACAAATACTTGAGCATTAGTTATGTTTATATTTCTGTTTCGTTAATAAATTATTAATCCACACAAAATATCCACACCATTCCTGACTTGCTTTTGGAAACTACTAGTCTATGAATTATATCAGATAATTATGTACTTGTTGTAATAAGCTTCACTATTCCTTATTACTGTTGTCCATATTTTTCTTTCAAAGTCACAAATCCACAGGGATTTTGTGCCCTCAGTTCCAATAATGTCATACTATTGATATGTAATCATTTATCACTATCTTGTCTTTACAACTGAAACTTGGTTTATATCATATACAGATATGTTCTAGTCTAAGGGACTTATCACTTCTGAACTACCACAGTCTTCCACGTATTACAATAAAAAGTTATTCCTGACTTTATACTGACAATACCATAACCTCACTTATTAAAACAAAATTTTCTTTTTAGCTTTCATTGACAATAAAGTATTTATATAATCCACTCTCTTACGCTATTACACAAAATTTTACTCCATATTTTAATGTAAGGGTTAGTATGATTTCCTATTTACGAAAATGTTAACTTATTTCTGATCCAATGTGCTATTAAAAAGTATCTCAACCAGAAGTTAGTTGGACACAGCTTCAACCTGCAAAGACCTGAGAAAACAATTTTTAAATGCACCAGAAAAAAGAAGAGTTCAGACAATGCAATATTTGAAGATGGATTGATGAAGAACAGAATGGTACCCCAAAAGAAGATGTAAGTCCCCAAAGATAGATATACATCCCAGCCTTCATTCCAGGACACCCTCTATGAAGAGCTGCACTGATGGGCCATAGGAAATGTTCAACAGTCCTACAGTCCTACAGAGTAATAACTGCTGGCCTTCCTCTTCAGAGTCCCAAAAATTGGTTATAACATCTTACGGAAGAAAGCCTGTCGAGAGTGATGCAATGCACTTGGCTATGTCCATTCACAATAAGAACCAGACTGTTAAGTGGATGGACTAATTAGCCATACATGCAGCCCAATCTTAAATTATTTAAGTTTGGGAAGGCATTCACAAAATACCAAACAGTGCAAATCCCTACATATAAAACCTATACAATACTCATATCACCACCTTGTTGAAAATTGTAGAAACTCTTATCAGTTGTCGCTTAATAGATCAAATTTATGAAATCCCACTAAAAATATAAGTGAGATATACACCAGTAACACTAATTTCCAAATATGTTAGGGAATTGATGGAATCATCAATTTAGACCATGTTTCTCATAGTGAAAGATTCTATGCCAATACTAGCATTAATATTTCAGTTGGAGTCTCCTATATGAAGTACAACACATAGAACTCAAAACATGGTTATTACAATTACCAACGTGAGCAAGAACAGAACTATGCCCCTGGACAGAGTGTGCAGCTATTTAGACAATAATTGAGTAGTACGAAATGCTGGTATTTATAGAAACACAGAATATCTCGGAATATGCAGATATATCAGACATTTTGAGAACCTTCCAGAAATGATAAACACTAAGTAAAAAAATTCCTTGTGGACGGTTTGAACTGGAAATCTACTCTGTTCCTGCAAGCACACCACATTGATTGCAGCACTGCTCCCACTTCTGGAGAAACACCGCCCTGTTGTTTCAGAATCATGTAAAATCAAGATGACATGTTTTAGGAATGGTTATCCTTTAGTCTGATATCCTGTTACCTCTGCAGGAACCAATTTCGTACTGAATGGGACCTCTTCTCAAATTATCGATCATTTACATATACTTGTTCTGCTTATTTGCATGTATAATTCTTGCTGGTGGATTTTCTTGCGGATATTATTTGTAAATGATATATGGTTTATATTTTCCCTGCTAAATGTTCTTCAAACTTCTTTGCAGTGAACTGAGATCCATCATCAGGCAGTAACTATAACTATATTCTTACATTAATGACCCTTCAGTTCATCTATTGCAATATTTGCCTTGGTCCTTTTTAAAGAATAGAGTTTCAGCAATTTTTAAAAATATTTTACTACCACATAAATATATGCTATTCCTCCCAGACCACATGGCAGATGCTCATAAAAGACACTGCCACAGGATCCTGAAGACCTTCTGGTACTACTGGATGGGAAATAGTGTGTATAGATGAAGTACCTGCTTTATCTTTCAGACATTTGCAACAGCTTCTCAGTATTTTCTCTACTATTCTAACAGTACATCCTGCAAGCATTTGAACATACCTAGTTGTGGCCCGTACTAAATTACTGTTTGTCCCTATTACTCTTTTTATGATATTTGCACTCTGTTCACTGTAATATTCTGACTTGATGTAACTATGTGTAAATGCTCAACTTTATTTTCTAACTTTTTTCACCAAGCCTTGATGATCATATGAATCTACTTCACTTTCTTTTCTAGTGTTATCGTTCTCCAGTTTAATTGAGAAACCTAATCAATTGTTCATCATCTATGTTAGAATGTCTTCTGTCCCTTTGAGAAATTTTTTTGTGTATTTTAGAAAATCTCTTCTCAGTTTATTTATTATGGAATAGAAGTGTGAAAATGTTGTAATAAAATTTCGTATAGGGGAATTAGAGATACAGCCGCAGATTGGACTGAAATGCAGTTTTTGATGAGCCTGCGCCACAGAGGAGTGGAGGGCACAAGCTTTCACACATTCATGCCAAGACCCTCTTATGTGTCACATGTGTATTCTGGTTAGAGTCTCCTTGTGAGCAAATTGATGCAGCAGAGCAGTTAGAATGCAGCACTCTAGAGTCCAGCATCGCTGCAACATCGTCTCACCTCAGCAAATCTGTTTTATGTTACTTCTTGTCCATGACTTTGCTTCTTACATTTTTCACTTACCTACTGATGCTGTCATCACAAATAATTCAGCACCATGTATAAATTTATTTAGCATAGATCATTGCATTCGTTGCCAATTCAGTCATTATCCTTCTAGAGCTACTCTGCCCATTCCTTTTCCTATGATCTGCCATAACTGTTTTGGATTATAGTATTCACATTCATTTCATCCAAGTATATTATTTGTCTGATAGCTTGTTGTTGCATATTATCCAAAATCTCAGATCAATAAATTTATAATGTTTCAGAATCCTTGTCTCATTCAAGTAGTCAATAGCTGCCATCAATAATCATTGAATTATTAATGTTTATCAGGCACACATCTAGGATTCATATGTTAGGGGCATTCTTCCTTCCATTGCCTTACATGCATATCATTACCATACATCTGTACCATAGTGGGATGATTTGCATTTCGAGAGGGGATACTCAATGTATAGCAAAGGCACATTTGGTAGAGTATAGCCAACCCATAGACCTCTTGCATCATCTTCTCCTCCCATTCTCTGTGTAGACCTACTCCTCCCTCTGAAGTCTACCTCATCCTCTCATCACTATTCGTCTATGTCGTCCTCCCTACTCTCTCAATCTCTTCAACTCCTCCTCCCTCTCTCTCTATCCATTTCCTCTTACCCTTCTCTCTTACCATATCAATTTCCCCCTCTCTCCGACCATATCCTCCTCCCCCTCTTTCCACCTGCTCACCACCACTCTCCAATTTTCACCTGCCTCACACATCTTCCCCTGCTCGCTCTTGCTCTCTCCATCTGCTCCTCTGTCCATCTCAACCCGTTCTCAGCCGTGCTTAGCAGCATATGTAGCCCCTGCAATTTAGTTCCATAAAGCTGGCCAATGTTTCTCCGACAACACATGTGTTGCACATGCCAAGCTACACATCAGGGGCCTCAAATTCATTTATTTGCCTGTGACATACAGGCTGCCATGCAAAGTAGGTTGATAAAGCATGCCAATGCTACTCCAACACAAAATTCCTGTAAACCGTTTTTTGGCCCTGATTGTAGGCTGCACTGCGATGTAGGTTGATTTAACGCCTCTACGTATATATAATGGTCGCAGGAGCCTCCAGTTCTTTTTAGGTTACGCATTTTCTCAATCTTAAACATTGTACTTTAGCACTTCCATCTGATTTATTCGAAGTCTCACAGATTCAGTATTCTTCACTGTGGTCGCCATCTAAAAGATATTTCAGAGCATCAGAGACGAACTAAAATGTCGAGTATTTGCATTCAATATGTCACTTGTCCCTAACGAATTTTCAAAAGTAACTATTGTGTAATACCCATCAAAGTATCTAATTCCGCAATTTTCCTCTATTTCCCTGATTGTCGAAGTAAAACACACATGATAGTGATTAAGTGTTTTCTCGTTCTTCCGAGTTTCATTGAATAAAATTTTTCTATTTCTGAGTATCACTGAACTTTTATTATAGACATGTGTGTGCAAACATCCTGTTTGAGCAACAGTAAGCTCACACTGCTTAATAGCTTTACCTTACTTCTGATCTTTTTCTTTGTTAGGATTGCTGTCTGGCATTCCATGGAAGTACATAGAAATGCTGCAGCCTGATGTCCTCCTTGGTACAGCTGTACTCCGCACACCACTGGTAGCTCCAGACAGTACCTGCTGTGACATGGGATTTTTGCTCTCCAACTCCATTGCTGCACAACGCCCAAGGAACATGTCAAACAAATAATAGATACGCAAAGCAAATACCTGAACATACACTGTGTAACGAAAAGAAAAGTGAACCACTTAGAAGACGCTCTCAGCTGTCAGTATAACCTCATACAATACATGTCATTGGTGAGTGTGCAAATGATTAGTTCTGCAAGTTTCTGTTACTATTAGAATGGCCGTCAGAGTAGATTAGTACTCTTTAGGTTTAGTTTTATCAGGCCTATTAAGGTACGTAAGGAATGTGAACAGAGCCATATTTTGAAAGATCACTGTGGAGAAGCCACATACTCATGTGAGTAAGTGTTACCAGCGTGTGACAGAGTTTGAAAGTAGCCTTATGTGGGTCTCAATTTGGTCTACTGGTCGAATCGTGTTACATCCATATCATTGGGGCAATTGTATGTGACAGTGGCCTGGTCTTGAACTGCAGGAGAAAATGGCAGTCATGTTCATTGTCAAGGTTCTTGTCGAACATGTCTGATCACGATAAGGGAGGATCATTGTATTGTGTGCCAAGCACATCATGAGACTGACACATTGACACCTAGTATACAAGCATAAACAACGGACTCCTTGCATCGTTCTGGTCATCACGCAGTGCTGGCTGGAGACTAGCTGCAGTCGTACTAGACTAGGAAATTACCATCCCATGTGTAGGCTGCTGCTAACACGATACAAATGACTGTGATACTGTGACAAGGATGCATGGACAGTGAATGATGTCACATTGTGTTGAATGATGAATTGCAGTTCTCTGCCCATCATCAGCGAGTGTGCCAGAGACCCCATGCTTTCTCTGTGCTGGAAAGGCACAGCATTGTTACTCAATGTGCCACAGTGCCGTTGGGTACGACTTCACATCAAGGATTGTAGTGATTGAGGGACCTTTGATAGCGCAAATGGCTCTGAGCACTATGTGACTTCTGAGGTCATCAGTCCCCTAGAACTTAGAACTACTTAAACCTAACTAAGCTAAGGACGACACACACATCCATTCCTGAGCAGGATTCGAACCTGCGACTGTTGCGATCGCGCGGTTCCAGACTGAAGCGCCTAGAACCGCTTGGCCACTCCTGCCGTCTTGATAGCACAATGGTATGCCTTGGACACCCTGCATCCTCATGTGTTTCCTCTCATGTGACGGTATCGTGATGCCAGAAAACTCTGCAGATCGATAATCGCATGTTTGAAGAAGCAGATGAGTTTAAATATCTGCAGATAGATGAGAAGCAAGAAATAGAGGCGAGAATCAAAGTTGCATCCAGAGCATGATACTGACTCAACAAATATTTGTCATCTAAAATTTTTTCAAGAGGAACAAAAGTAAGAATATGTAAAACCATGATCAGATCAGTATTACTATATATATGGGGCGGAAATATGGGTAAGATAAATATACGAAGAGAAAGATAAAAGTTTTTGAAAATAAAATTCTGCGACAGATATTTGGACCATTCTATGAGGGAGGAGAATGGCGAAGAAGGAAGCTCGGGGTACTCAGGGAGCTATACAATGAACCAGATGTAGTTGCAGAAGCCTAGACAAGAAGACTAAGATGGGCCGGCCACATGTATCGAAGAGAGCAGGGATCTTTACTCAGAGAAGTCTCAGAAAATAAACCGGAAAGACGAAGACCTCTAGGCAGACTGAAACTGAAATGGAGAGACCAGGTTGCCAGGGATCTTCAGGTACTGGGAGCAAGGAAAGGTGCTAGACAGTGGGAGAGGCTACTTCATGAGGCCAAAACCGACTGTGGTTTTTGGGGCCAGAAGAGTTAGTATGTAAAGCCATACAAAAATAAATTAAAGACTTCTAATATTCGCAAAAGACAGACGCAGAAAATGTGCCAGGAAATATTAAACAAGAACTGAAACCGAAATTTAGTGAATGATAAACTAACCACACTATCTGCTACTTCATAAGTTTCATTCCACAATACCGAACTGAAAACAAACAGCCTTTTCGCTCATATTTGTACGAAACGAATCCTACATTCCTGAATAGATATTTATATATTCCTGTCTTTTGATGGAAGCTTAAGACAGAAAACTAGGAAACTGCAAACGTTTAAGACAGAGTTTATTACTCCGCAGGAACTGTGAAGTATATAACATCTTACACTACTGGCCATTTAAAATCCTACACCACGTAGATGACGTGCTACAGACCCGAAATTTATCTGACAGGAAGAAGATGCTGTTATATACAAATAATTAGTTTTTCAGTAGATTCACACAATGTTGGCGCTGGTGGCGACACCTACAACGTGCTGACATGAGGAACGTTTCCAACCGATTTCTCATACACAAACAGCAGTTGACCGGCTTTCCCTGGTGAAACGTCGTTGTGATGCCTCGCGTAAGGAGGAGAAATACGCAGCATCACGTTACCGACTTTGATAAAGGTCGGATTGTAGCTTATCTCGATTGCGGTTTATCGTATCGCGACGTTGCTACTCGCGTTGGTCGAGATCCAATGACTGTTAGCAGAATATGGAATCGGTGGGTTCAGGAGGGTAATACGGAACGCCGTGCTCGATCCCAACGGCCTCGTATCACTAACAGTCGAGATGACAGGCATCTTACCCACATGGCTATAACAGATCGCGCAGCCACGTCTCGATCCCTAAGTCAACAGATGGGGACGTTTGCAAGACAACAACCATCTGCACGAACTGTTCGACGACGTTTGCAGCAGCATGGACTATCAGCTCGGAGACCATTGCTGCGGTTACCCTTGACGCTGTATCACAGACAGGAGCGCCTGCGATGGTGTACTCAATGACGAACCTGGGTGCACGAATGGCCAAACGTCATTTTTTCGGATGAATCCAGGTTCTGTTTACAGTCTCATGATGGTCGCATCCGTGTTTGGCGACATCGCCGTGAACGCACATTGGATGCGTGTACTCGTCATCGCTATACTGGCATATCACCAGGCGTGATGGTTTGGGGTGCCATTGGTTACACGTCTCGGTCACCTCTTGTTCGCATTGACGGCACTTTGAACAGTGGACGTTATATTTCAGATGTGTTACGATCCGTGACTCTACCCCTCGATCCCTGCAAAATCCTACATTTCAGCAGGATAATGCACGACCGCATGTTGTAGGTCCTGTACCGGCCTTTCTGGATACAGGAAATGTTCGACCGCTGCCCAGGCCAGCATATTCTCCAGATCTCTCACCAATTGAAAGCGTCTGGTCAATCGTGTCCGAGCAACTGGCTCGTCACAATACGCCAGTCACCACTCTTGATGAACTGTGGTATCGTGTTGAAGGTGCATGTGCAGCTGTACGTGTACACGCCATCCAACCTCTGTTTGACTCAATGCCCAATTGTATCAAGGCCGTTATTATGGCCAGAGGTGGTTGTTCTGGGTACTGATTTCTCGGGATCTGTGCACCCAAATTGCGTGAAAATGTAATCATATGTCAGTTCTAGTATAATATATTTGTCCAATGAATACCCATTTATCATCTGCATTTCTTCTTGGTGTAGCAATTTTAATGGCCAGTAGTGTATTTTGTTCTTCAGTTTCATTTTGCAGTCTTTCATTCAAATCATATAATAGTATTCCTTTCGCAGTCTTCAATTTGGGAACAGATTCCACACTTCTCCACTATGTCATGGTGGAGGCTTCATGAGCATATGGCTGTGTATTGGCGGAAATGAGCTTACAGGTTATGAGATCAACAAAGATCAATAACATCAGCTGTCAAAACTTTCTTTTCACGAAACCTTGATGGTAGTGTGATGTGATGGCCAGTGGTGATGCCATTATTTGAAATGCATTACACAGTGATTTGAAGGGACGTGTCTTGATGTGATGGTCAATGTGAACTGTCCTTTACTATCCATGATACGAAATGTAGGAGTATAGTAACAAAACTGAGGAACTAGCAACAATGAAGGTTATTAATGACCAGGGCAAACTTCGTGCCAAACGTTCTTGATCAGTTTTGTGTGGTAAAATAGTGAGAAGTAAAACACCACATCGATTTGCTATCGAAAATTTATACACAGATACACGTCAAAAAATATTTAAAAGGCGTAAATAGAGCCTGTTTTATCTTATGTAACTAATAACATCACAAAAGACTGTGTTCTTCTCCTTTATTGGAGCTGACTTGTTCACTTACACTTTTATTTAATGAAAACTGCTTCAGCAACTTATGTTCTTATTTATATACAGTGTGGCCATCAGCTCTGTTTTGTTACTGTAAACCGTAAATAATTCTTCATTTCCAGATATCTGACCCTGCTTGTGGAGGAACACTGAATAGAACAAGTATCGAAGTCGCTGTGGAACATTTGCAATATGTCACGGTAACAAAGTACAGTAATAAAAATAAGGGTTAAGAAGACATAAGAACAAAAAATCCGCTCCTATGATATCAGTGGGCGCGGCAGTGTTATCAGACGATGCAGCCGTCAAAACTTGCTTTCTGAGAAACCTTCTCGTCATGTGATGTGGCATGACGATCCATAAACAGCCTCTGTGAATGCAGCTATTTGAATTGCACTGTGGAATGTTTTGATAGCCAGTGTGGATTGGCCGAAATATAGTTCTGCGTCGGGAAAAGTCTGCTGCGTTGTCATTTGCCATGACTCTGGCTTGTGACAAGTCACCTGTGATATGAAAGAACATTTAAGTTCGGCAATGAGACAGGATTGTAAGAGTAACTTTAGGCTGACTAAGTTTGAACATTTACGTATGGGATTAAATCTCAAAAGATCACACTATGGACTTAAAATGACACCAGACACAGCAGCGTCAAGGTTTCCAGGGAAGAAAGTTTTGACATTGACTGTGGTGAGGGGACGATACAGTTGTCTGCTAACATAGGGATTTAGACTATTCGCTGCGCTCACTAAAACTATGGTAGTAGATTTTGTGAACTTGCGTTTTCTTAATCTTTATGGTACTGTTATTATTATTAGTATAATTGTTACTTTTTTATTTATTGTTGATTTGGCCTACTAAGAACCACAGGAAATAGCGCAGATCTTCTTTCTTTCCTCCTTTCTTTCTTTCCATTAGTTCTTCTTTCTTTCCCTATATTTTTCTCTTCTTTGTTCTGACCATATAGCTTATTTATTCGTTCTTGGACGATTCAGTAGAACAGTACCAGACATGTCATATACAACACAGAAGTCTTAAATACATATATAAAATATAAACAGAGTAGGATAGGATTAGGTTAGGATAAGGCAGGAAGTTGTTTACTTTAGGAAAGTTGTTTACTGTAGTTTGGTCACATCTGATTCAAGTTCCATGAGGACTTAGGTATCTTTCCTGTAAGTGTGCGTCCACAAAAGAGATCAAATAGACTGATAGGAGACGTCAACCCCATTTTGGTTGTACATTATGTGAGTGCTTCCAGTGTCCAAACCTGATTCTAGACTAAGACACAAAGATTATAGGCGATTAATGAAAACTTCATGCCTTTAAAAATAGGCTAAAACAGTAGTTCATTATTGGGAACTGGACTTGCATAGTTTTTAATCGTTTTTAAGAAATGAGCTAATTCAATCATATAAAAGGAACTCCTTTAATTCTCGCATTTTAAAGAAGATTCTGTAGTTAATATTTTTCTAGTTCTGTAGATGAGCGTTACCTCAATATGTTAGGCGAAAACATTCGCTCGGAAGTACTGAGAGTGGTTGTACAGTATTTTGGTCGTTTGACTTCATTCAAAGGAAGCTGGTTTAGGTCTCCCATCCTGCAATCTTGTTTCAAATTTCAGTCACTTCTGAAGAATGCCCGAACATTTTCTCAGTATTAAGTCTGTCGCCAGTTCCTACACTCTCTAATGCTGGAATTATTCCTTCTCAAAAAATTTAGGTATCTATAAGTCATCAAACTCTATAAATTTCCATTATTCATCTTTACTCCATGTGTTTTAAAGAGTCCATCTGAAAGAACCAAAAGTCTGGGAAGACATGAATCGGGTGACCAGATTATATTGTTTAAAAAGGAGGACAAACGGCTTCAAAAAGGAGTACAAAGGAAGAAAAAAGAGGACACATCGAACGGGTCAACTGCAGATGAGGATACCACCTGTCAGCTTTGGAGAAGTCACGTGACTGCCGGGAATTACCGGTAAAACTAGTAGTTAATTGTTCCGAAGGTCAGGTGGTGGTTAACTGAGGAATATAAAAAAATTAGAAACATTGACTGTGGTGACAGTGTGGCGTCAATTGTTTTGTTATGTCAACAACACGGAATTGTTTACAAAGCATAAAATGTAAGACCATTCACCTCCTTTCATTCGACGCACCGCTACCAACATCTACAATTCAAGCAGCAACTGATGACATGTAAACTGCACTTTAACCTTCCGAATACAAATAAATTGAATGACTACGATACAATGAAATAAAACCATGACAGTTAATCTGTCGAGTTGTTTCTTACCTTTATTGGCCACTGAGACGTACGTTCCAGCTCCATATATCTCACATTACGCTTCAAATTCATTTCACCTTTTCTTAAAGCCGGACATTTGCAGGAAAGGACATAAGAGAATGTACACTTTCGTTTAGGCATAGCCAAATATTTTATGTAACTCACTTGGTTAAAAATTACACTCACAAATCACACGTGCACTACAGGAAGCCAAGCCAATACAAAGCGAAGATACGAAATGAAAATTTCAAATAATCGATATTTGCATTCGCTTATAGGTAGATCAACGATAACATCGTCGATCCTGGTGCCACCTACTAACACCGCCTTCGTGCGTGTTTATCACGAAGGCTATGCCAATAGTTAAAGTATTTAAGAAAAGAGCAATAGAACGGGACGAATTGTAAATTTAACTGTATTACGCCAACTTTGCGAAGAATCCGGACACTGCAAAAATCCTCCTGGACCCCGGACAAAGACCTAAAAAGGAGGATATGTCCTGATTAATCGGACGTCTGGTCATCCTATACATGAAGGTGGAGACGATGACAGGAATTTCTTGGGTTCATATTACATTTTACCTCAAACAGTCTGCTCAGCACAGTCCTCCACTTGTGTGATACAGTGCAATTAGTTATTTGGCTCTGGCAGCACCAGAATTCATTATCGTTTTATATGTAAAGTTTATTCTGAAATAACTAACGTCCACAAATGATCCAATTATCTATAGTAAGGAAAACTGTGTGTACATTTCAATAGAGGTTAATGTGTTCATTCAGAACACAGAAAAAGTCCTTGAGAGAATTGTCCAACAGTGTTAAATCCATAATTAAGGCTACAGAATAACAGCAATCCAAATTGCAACGATTTTTGTATTTCACATGGCGAATGTCCAAGTTTTATTCATTAGTTCCACTGTAGCAGTCCCAAGCAGAGAGTCGTCCTTTGATGCTGCAAACTATTTTTTGCTCTTTTTTCACAGTGATAAACTGCAGTGTTCATCTTTGGTACAATAGTGTATGTGCCACAAATTTAGTTAAGCGAAAAATTCGTGTATTTCGCATGTTTATTCACACGTATGAGCTTATGGGCTGGCTATCCTTTTTGTGTGATTGATTGTGTCCCAGATAGGTCTGATACGAAATTTTAGAGTCTAATATTTTACTGTTCATATCATTTTCGCATGGTCTATTAATTTTAACAAGGCTTCTGTGTATCACAGTGTATTGTGTAGTTTTGAACATTTGCAAAACTGTTGAGTGGGTACAGAACTTGCCTGAATTAAATTTAGGATTTTTTGCATAGGCATTAGAGGTGTGAAACTTTGTAAATGCACTCTCAACAGCTGCAAATGATCAAACGTGTGTGCAACTAATTTTACTACCCTTATAACAACAATTCAATTGGTTGAAAGAATGGGTATTCCATAAAGCTTTCTACCCTCATGAATGTTGTTTCCTCATCATTTACCTCTAATCCAGCTTCTTTTGCTTTTTGAAAGCGCCTTTTTTCTAGTATTTTAAGGTAATTCGAATTTTTTGCGATTATTGCTATATCATCTGCAAAGCACAATACATTTATTTTTGTTCCTATTTTAATTTCCTGTTCTGCTTCACTTGCTGCGTCCAGGGATTCGTGTATTACGGTGTTGTACAAGAGGGGTGATATTCCATCTCCCTGCCTGACTGCTGTTTTTATGTTATGCGCCCTGGAATATTCTCCATTCATTTTCGCTACCCCTTTCGAGCCTTGCAGTGTCACCTTCACAAGATTTATAATCTTCTTCGGTATTCCGAATCTCTGCATTTTCCCACACAACTCATCTCTGGATATACTGTCATAGGCTTTCTTAAAATCAACAAATAATATTGCCTTTTTTTTTGTTACACCCCCTATATTTGAATATGGCCTCTTTTAGTGTGAATATCTGGACGGTAGTTGAACGATTCTTCATAAATCCTGCTTGTTTCTCAATTATTATCTCTTTTAAATATAGTTCTAATTTTTTCTGGAGCATCTTGGAGAACAATGTATGGGCAGTGCTAATTAATGTGATGACTCTGTCGTTCCTGCATTTTTATATGTCGTCCTTTTTATGAATTGGTATTATTATTGCTTCTATCCACTCATCTGGCATTCTTTCTTCATTCCAGATATTATTTGTTTTGCATTTTTTATTTCTTCCTGCTTAAACAATTCATCTGTTATGCCATCTCTCCCTGGAGCTTTGTTTTTTTTTAGTATTTTGACTGAGCCTATTGTCTCTTTCATTTTAGGCAGTTGTACAAAGGGAGCTACATTCTGATAATCATGCTGTTGCTTCATTTGTGTAGTTCTGTCTTAAACATTTAGAAGCTCCTCAAAATGTTCCCTCCAAATTTACATACTTTTGGATCTTTTCAAAACTGTATTGCCACTTTTATCTTTAATGCCATACAACTGTGGTATATGTCATTTTCTGAAAAATTTGACTGATCTGTAAAAATTTCTTGTATTCCCTGTACTTTTATCATCCTCTGCTCTTCTGGTTAAACTACCCACATGTTCTCTCTTTTTATTTCTGCGAAGATTTTTAGTTCCTGTATTAGCATTTTCATATGCTGCTTTACATCTGTTGGAATCCTCTTGGAGGTGCTTTCTTTGACTTTTTGCTCGTATTTTCCTGGAAACTGTGGATTATTCTTCCTTATTTTTCTTTCTGCATACTTCCAATACTGCTTCTTCCACATCTTTTTTTTATCATTGCATCTACCTTACTTTCCATAATTTTATTGTATCTCATATTTGACTAGCTTGGACGTGAATAATTGTGATCTCCAATAGAACTCTGCCAGTTCATTTTCACATTTTTTCCCAACGACAGCGATACAGAGTGCTTCTGAATGTTACTTGCATCTCTTAACCCTTAACTCATGAGGTGTGCTCTCTCAGACTGCGCCAGAATTTTCCAAGTCGCTCTCGTAGGTCAATTATGGCGGAACGTTTTTATACGCCACCTACCCTCATTTAATCACCAACCCTACAAATATATGTGATGATAGCTGCAGCTGCAGCTGAGGATTTCAATTAATTATCATTTATTCTAGACAAGCTGCACGGTCATCAATGGTACCTGTTCTTTCGAGAACAGTTACTATCTTCATATATATAGTTAAAGGCTACCCAGCCATTGACCTTCGTCTGTGCGAATGCGCACAGGTTTTCCTGAGCTCTTCCGGGAATCGTCACCCTAGTGTGCGCGGGTAATGAGTGGATGGGCAAATATCTATTAGGTACATTACATATGTAGATCGTGGACAGTTAGGAATGTGAGTATCATGGGATGCATGCAAGGGATAAGTCCTTGCATTTGCGCTATTCATCTGTGTCCTCGGTGGCTCAGATGGGTAAAGCATCTGACATGTAAGCAGGAGATCCCGGGTTCGAGTCCTGGTTGTGGCACACATTTTCAGCTGTCCCCATAGAGGTATATCAACAACAACTGTCGGCAGCTGAGGGTTTCAATTAATTATTTATTCTAGAGAAGCTGCACGATCATCAATGGTATCTGTTCTTTCGAGAATAGTTACTATCTTCATATATATAGTTAAAGGCTACCCAGCCATTGACCTTCGTCTGTGGCAGTGCGCACAGGTTGTCTGAACTCTTACACGAATCGTCACCTTAGTGTGTGCGAGTTCTGAGTGGATGGGCAAATATCAATTAGGTACATTACGTATGTAGATTGTGGACAGTTGGGAATGTGGATCTCATGGGAAGCGTGCAAGTGATAAGACCCTGCAGTCTCGCTATTCATATGTGTCCTCAGTGGCTTAGATAGATAGAGCATCTGCCATGTAACCAGGAGATCCCGGGTTTGAGTCTTGGTTGGGGCACACATTTTCAGATGTCCCCATCGAGGTATATGAACAATAGCTATCGCCAGCTGTGGGTTTCATTTAATTATCATTTATTTTAACCCTACAAATGTCAGTTGCATTATCGCCTTATTTGATTGTTGTTGACATGTGTTACTCATATGTGATGAGGTCTCGTAGACCACGCCTCTTGAACTACACACCTGTTTTCGTCAGTTCAGTACAAAATGTGTCAGCATGAATGTGACAATTTTTCACACTATAAGTTCGATGAAATTTTTAGTCAGTGGATGGAGAATGATGTGAGGATGTAGAACTAGAAGTAGACGAAGAAGACAACGATTTTCCAATAGCCAGTGATCACAATTCTGCTATTAAACAAGAGGACCATTCAGAGGAAGAACTTCAGGATAATGGTGATGAGGATCTTTCTGTTCCTCCGACAAAATACTAAGTTAAAATTAAATATGTACTGAGTGGTGGTAAAGAAAGACGTAGATCTCAGTACTGAATATTAATTTCGCAGCCTTTCTTTTACTGGCTATCGAGATGAGCTTTTATATGCAAGTTTAAACCCCAGAAATTAGTTTTATGCGAAAATTTTCTTTGTACAGAGATAGCATAATTTTTCAGAATGTGAAGTTCCAGTTCTCTAACAGTTCGTTTTGTGTTCTATTGAAAAAGCTTCACAAAAGTATGTGATTTTTGCTTGGTGCAAACATGAAATACTGTTGGCTATATTTAATGCAAGAAAATCAACAAGGAGTATTTAAACAACACTTACATAGTTGTAACGATAAATATTATGTAACATAAATTAAATTGTCAAATGATTTACAGCTTAAATCTTGGGTTAAAGATAGGGGTCTCAGAGACCACACCTCGTAGTATACGTTGCAGAAAAGTCAACTCGTGGGTTCAGTTTTCTCAGATCATCATTTACTAAGTCCAAACACAGCATTGTCCTACAAATGACGGCTTCAGTATGGGAAAGCTGCATTAACACTAGTGAGCAGTCTAGTTATGTTTGGTAAGTATATGGCAAACATCTTCCACACTTCATTTTCTCATACATTTCAATGTTGTTACGTTATTCTAAGTCATTGTTATTCATTATTTTTGTTATTTCTTATAAATTTTTCCATTTCGTTATTTATATTGTTAAAATTAAATACTTTATAGTGAGTGATGAAAGATACTTGAATCAGCAGTCTGAACAATTAGGAGGTACACAAGCTCTGTTAGGAAAGAGACATTATGGAACACAACTGAATTAAAGAATATTTGAGGTCTGATTATAAACACTTTAAACCTTCATCCTTTTGTATTGTAATTAGGATGTGCCAGAAATGTTTTTCAATCGCACTTCTAAACTACTTCACCTCTATCACATTTATAAAGCGGTTTTTTCTGTGTATTTTGCGATGAAATGGACTGCAATATTGCTGAACTTGAAGTTAAAAACGTATTGTGGACAGAATCAGATTGATTAGTAAGTGGAATTTATTTGTATGTCGTCAGGCATACGTAATGCTTACTAAAGAGATGGACTGAAACCTCCAGTGGAAAAATGCTAATTTTGTGAATTAAACATCAACTGATTTAATATAGCCATATGTATAAATATGTTAAGCAGCTTCTTGATTTGTAGTTTCACTAGCTAACCACAGTAGAAATAAGGTACCTGAACTATAAAATGCCAAATCCAAGATGTAAACAAAACCTGTAAATCTTGAAGGGGAAGGTATTGGGGGAGAAATGACTACAGCAAAAATTTGCACTCATCTGGCGACTAAACTTAACCGTAAACAGATGAATTTTTCAGAGTGTCTGATGGGAGCTCTTAGCACTGCGTCCCTTTTAGTAATTTATGGTGTAATTTGAGGTAACAAATGAAAAAATTGAGTTTTCGAGATTCTAAAATATTTATAAAATGCGGATTCCTCTTCCTTGAGCTCCTTGTAGAGTATGTAAAATTAGCCTACTGTGACATAATTTTTTGAAACCCCACTCGTTTTTATATTGTTTTCGTCCTCTAGTATACAAATTCTCTGTGCAAGTTACGGGTGCCTGAGGTCAGCGGGAAAAATGGGAACGCATATACTGATGCAGACTTTTTTAAAAAATTATATTTACTGCATATTTTCTTCAGAATACATCCAATACAATTAAGATGAGTACTTCTCAGTTGAGTATGAATTTCTCAACACTTTTTCATTGGGCAACACAATCTTATAGAAATCACTGCAACGTTCATCATAACTGAAGTAAGTGTATAATCAATTTTTATTAGATTAGGTGAAGATATGTTTCGCTCGTCCCTCATAATGGAAAAAAACACTCTCTTTGTGTGCATTTGTAGGAAATTTACTCAAAACAAATTTAAATAAACCAAAAGACTGCACATGTTTGATATGCCAGTCAGTTCTATGATGTAGATCCATCTCTGTGATATTCTCATCGTAGCTGCCTTTGCATTCAAATGGTCAATCCCTTCCCCAGAAAAACAAATCACTACCATAGTGATCTCTGAACACATACTATCTGAACTAAGGAAATTAACAACACAAAATGATTTGGCTAATCCCTAAATATTTAGAAACACAGGTTTTTTTAAAAGTAGTATACAATTCTTTAAGGATATATGGTACTTTTCTGGCTCAATATTATGTAAAAAACAGCAGCTATTTCTTTGAGGCACAGTTTGTAATGTGTATATTTTACAGATTTTTTGTTGATATCAGGTAATGCAGCACACTTTCTAAACAAATTAGAAGTATTTTGAATATTTTTGAACCTGCTTAGATATATTAAAAAAACTACAAAGAAATTGGTGCAATTTTTTTTCAAAGTGCTTCTTTAAATTGAGGTAGCACTTAATCCAATGTTATACATTTGAAGGAGACGTAATTTTTACCAGATACGAATGACATGATGGCTGAGGTACTTGTAGTTTATGCAGATTAACGCAGCTAAATCACAGGTAATAACTACTTAAGGAACAAAATAAACTTATGCTTTATTCGCACAACACATATTAATACATTATATTATGTTGCTCCATCAACAAACACGGAACATGTATTTTCCATGGGGTCTAATGCACTCTGCACATCATATCTTGTGCACCACTATGCACGCTGTAAAATGTTTGTTCACATATCCCCAACACTCCCCCTTGAACAAATATTTTTCAGATACTCAGCACTATACATCCCAGGTTAAACCATAATGTTTCACCAGCTTCTGAAATTTGTCCTTACTGAGAGGCTTGGTTAGGAGGTCAGATAACATTTTTTCCGTGCATAGATAACTGAGGATTATATTCCCCTGTTCCACATGATGTCTTCTAAAGTGATACCTTAAGTCAATATGTTTGGATCTTACACTAGTGACATTATTAACAGTTCTTTGTCTCTTACAAGACCATGATATCAATCCTCTCATTAGTCTAAAACGACTTCCAGTGATGGAGTTTCTATCTCATTTCCCCAGTCTGCATTACTGTATCCTTTTGAATTTACATTGCCAGTTTTAGAATATTTTAACCTATAATCATCAGTGCCATTTAAATGTCTGAATATTCTTTTGACTGCCATCCAGTACTTTTCTCTCGGATCACTGCAGTAGACTTCCTACAGCTTCCAAACAGGGTACACTTTCCTTACATTTCTTGTCATCATCAGTTATTAGCAGTTTTGCATATTCTCCATAGGAGTAGAAATAGGTTTACAATTTTCCATATTGAACTCGTCTAAGATCTTCCTTGTGTACAGAGATTGATCAATCCATAATCATTCTCTGTTGGCACTTCTTAGAATCTTCGTGCCTAAGTATTGATTAATTTCCCCTAAATCATGCATATTAAATTCTAACCGTAACTGTTCTTTAAAAGTCCATCTGTCTTTCACTATTGGTTAAAATAAAAAAAAGTCATCTACACATATGGCTATGATTGCAATTTCTTCATTGCTCTGTTTATGATATATGATGGGATCTGCCTTTGACTGTAACATGCCTCGTTTTCTCAAACTTTTATGCAAACATTTATTCCAGCAATGGCAACTTTCTTTTAATCCATATATGCCTTTCTTCAAACGCCAAATTCTCCTGTTCCCTTGATAAGGTCGCTTAATTTCTTCAGGAGCAGTCACATATATTTTCTCTTCCAGTCTTCCATTCAGATAGGCTGTTTTCACATCCATTTGATGAATTAATAAGTCTTCCTTTACTGCCAGAGCTAAAAGTTATCTTAATGATGAATGCCTCAGCACTGGTGAGAAAGTTTCCTTGTAATCTATTCCTTCTTTCTGGGAATATCCTTTAACTACCAATCTGGCTTTGAATTTTGGTACTGCATTCTCAGGAATTTTAATACTAAACACCCAACTTGCTCATAGTGGCTTTTTATTTTCAGGCATGTCATCCCATTCATATGTATCATTATCCACAAAAGATTGCAACTGATTTTCAATAGCCTTTTTCCAATCGTGAGCATTTGAACTTGCTACAGCTTCATCAACTGTGATTGGTTCATTGTTGATTGTTTGGGCAGCGTGCATTTCTTAATCTGGATATTCTTTCGGTTTTTCCATACATGAAGACCGCTTTAAACTGACTTCCTCAATTTGATTCTCTGGTAGCACATTAGCCTACTCTTTATTCTCATCTTCCTCTGTTTCAGTTTCCATCTCTGTTTCAGCACTATTACACATTATGCTTCGTTGCATTACTGTATCATTTGGACTACTTTCCTTTATTTTAGGTCTATAATCCTCCAAAACACTACATCTCTACTACTTATTATCTTCTTATTCACTGGATTATAAACTCTGTAGCCTTTTGAGTCCTCACACTGTTGTTGTTGTTGTGTTGTTGTGGTCTTCAGTCCTGAGACTGGTTTGATGCAGCTCTCCATGCTACTCTATCCTGTGCAAGCCTCTTCATCTCCCTGTACCTACTGCAGCATACATCGTTCTGAATCTGCTTAGTGTATTCGTCTCTTGGTCTCCCCCTACGATTTTTACCCTCCACACTGCCCTCCAATACTAAACTGGTGATCCCTTGATGCCTCAGAACATGTCCTACCAACCGATCCCTTCTTCTAGTCAAGCTGTGCCACAAACTTCTCTTCTCCCCAATCCTATTCAACACTTCCTCAATAGTTATGTGATCTACCCATCTAATCTTCAGGATTCTTCTGTAGCACCACATTTCGAAAGATTCTATTCTCTTCTTATCCAAAATATTTATCGTCCATGTTTCACTTCCATACATGGCCACACTCCATACAAATACTTTCAGAAACGACTTCCTGACATTTAAATCTATACTCGATGTTAACAAATTTCTCTTCTTCAGAAATACTTTCCTTGCCATTGCCAGTCTACATTTTATATCCTCTCTACTTCGACCATCATCAGTTATTTTGCTCCCCAAATACACTCCTGGAAATTGAAATAAGAACACCGTGAATTCATTGTCCCAGGAAGGGGAAACTTTATTGACACATTCCTGGGGTCAGATGCATCACATGATCACACTGACAGAACCACAGGCACATAGACACAGGCAACAGAGCATGCACAATGTCGGCACTAGTACAGTGTATATCCACCTTTCGCAGCAATGCAGGCTGCTATTCTCCCATGGAGACGATCGTAGAGATGCTGGATGTAGTCCTGTGGAACGGCTTGCCATGCCATTTCCGCCTGGCGCCACAGTTGGACCAGCCTTCGTGCTGGACGTGCAGACCGCGTGAGACTACGCTTCATCCAGTCCCAAACATGCTCAATGGGGGACAGATCCGGAGATCTTGCTGGCCAGGGTAGTTGACTTACACCTTCTAGAGCACGTTGGGTGGCACGGGATACATGCGGACGTGCATTGTCCTGTTGGAACGGCAAGTTCCCTTGCCGGTCTAGGAATGGTAGAACGATGGGTTCGATGACGGTTTGGAAGTACCGTGCACTATTCAGTGTCCCCTCGACGATCACCAGTGGTGTACGGCCAGTGTAGGAGATCGCTCCCCACACCATGATGCCGGGTGTTGGCCCTGTGTGCCTCGGTCGTATGCAGTCCTGATTGTGGCGCTCACCTGCACGGCGCCAAACACGCATACGACCATCATTGGCACCAAGGCAGAAGCGACTCTCATCGCTGAAGACGACTCGTCTCCATTCGTCCCTCCATTCACGCCTGTCGCGACACCACTGGAGGCGGGCTGCACGATGTTGGGGCGTGAGCGGAAGACGGCCTAACGGTGTGCGGGACCGTAGCCCAGCTTCATGGAGACGGTTGCGAATGGTCCTCGCCGATACCCCAGGAGCAACAGTGTCCCTAATTTGCTGGGAAGTGGCGGTGCGGTCCCCTACGGCACTGCGTAGGATCCTACGGTCATGGCGTGCATCCGTGCGTCGCTGCGGTCCGGTCCCGGGTCGACGGGCACGTGCACCGTCCGCCGACCACTGGCGACAACATCGATGTACTGTGGAGACCTCACGCCCCACGTGTTGAGCAATTCGGCGGTACGTCCACCCGGCCTCCCGCATGCCCACTATACGCCCTCGCTCAAAGTCCGTCAACTGCACATACGGTTCACGTCCACGCTGTCGCGGCATGCTACCAGTGTTAAAGACTGCGATGGAGCTCCGTATGCCACGGCAAACTGGCTGACACTGACGGCGGCGGTGCACAAATGCTGCGCAGCTAGCGCCATTCGACGGCCAACTCCGCGGTTCCTGGTGTGTCTGCTGTGCCGTGCGTGTGATCATTGCTTGTACAGCCCTCTCGCAGTGTCCGGAGCAAGTATGGTGGGTCTGACACACCGGTGTCAATGTGTTCTTTTTTCCATTTCCAGGAGTGTAGCAAAACTCCTTTACTACTTTAAGTGTATCATTTCCTAATCTAATTCCCTCAGCATCACCCGACTTAATTCGACTACATTTCATTATACTCGTTTTGCTTTTGTTGATGTTCATCTTATATCCTCCTTTCAAGACACTATCCATTCCGTTCAACCGCTCTTCCAAGTACTTTGCTGTCTCTGACAGAATTACAATGTCATCAGCGAACCGCAAAGTTTTTATTTCTTCTCCATGGATTTTAATACCTACTCCGAATTTTTCTTTTGTTTCCTTCACTGCTTGCTCAATATACAGATTGAATAACGTCGGGGAGAGGCTACAACCCTGTCTCACTCCCTTCCCAACCACTGCTTCCCTTTCATGTCCCTCGACTCTTATAACTGCAATCTGGTTCCTGTACAAATTGTAAATAGCTTTTCGCTCCCTGTATTTTACCCCTGCCACCTTCAGAATTTGAAAGAGAGTATTCCAGTCAACATTGTCAAAAGCTTTCTCTAAGTCTACAAATGCTAGAAACGTAGGTTTGCCTTTCCTTAATCTAGCTTCTAAGACAAGTCTTAGGGTCAGTATTGCCTCACATGTTGCAACATTTCTACGGAATCCAAACTGATCTTCCCCGAGGTCGGCTTCTACTAGTTTTTCCATTCGTCTGTAAAGAATTCGCGTTAGTATTTTGCAGCCGTGACTTATTAAACTGATAGTTCGGTGATTTTCACATCTGTCAACACCTGCTTTCTTTGGGATTGAAATTATTATGATCTTCTTGAAGTCTGAGGGTATTTCGCCTGTCTCATACATCTTGCTCACCAGATGGTAGAGTTTTGTCAGGACTAGCTCTCCGAAGGCTGTCAGTAGTTCTAATGGAATGTTGCCTACTCCTGGGGCTTTGTCCTCACAGTAGCCAACAAAAATATTTTTTTGAGATTTTGCTTCCCACTTTCCTTTAATGACTTTGGAATCTGAATCATGGCTTCGCATCCAAAGACTTTTAAGTGCTTTAGGACCGGTTTCTTCCCAGTCGATACTTCATAAGGTGTCTTGTGCCTCACAGCTTTGGTAGGTGATCTGGTAATTAAATACACTGCTGATGACACAGTCTCTGCCCAAAAACACTTCGGTAGCTCAGAATTCCTTAACATATTTCTAACCTTTTCTACAATGGTTCTGTTGGCTCGTTCTGCAACTCCATTGTGAGAAGGACTGTAGCGAATGGTAGTCTGATGCCTAATACCCATTCCATTAAACTGTTCCTTAAACTGTCTGTTTACGTATTATGATCCATTGTCTGATCTAATAATTTTAATTTTCATTCCTGTGTGTCTTTCGACCATTTTGCGGTAAATAACAAATACGTCATTCACTTGAACCTTGCTACTTATAAAAAAACATGCATGTATCTAGAAAAATCATCTATGAATATCAGGAAATGGAAGTTACCTGCTAAGGTTTCATTCTCCATAGGTCCACAGAGATCTGAATGTATGAGTTGCAAGACCTCGGTAGATCTGCTCTGACTCAATTTAAATGGCAATCTAGCCTGCTTCCCTTGCAAACAAACCTCACATTAAACATTATTCATTCCATAATTATCCATCCCAATTGCCATATTCTTCAGTAAAGTCATATTTTTCCTATTCAAATGTCCAAGTCTCCTATGCCACAAGAAACCTTTTGCAGCATAAACAGACTCATTTCCTGTTTCAGTAGTATTTTGAATTGCTTTCACTTTGTAAATACCTCTTACATTACTTGCAGTAGCTACAATATCACCACAAGAGTCTATCAATTTGGCTCCCTCTATGTCAAAGATAACTTTATTACCCTTCTTTACTATTTCACTTGCTGACAACAAATTAGTTACAATATTCTTTACATAATGTACATCATGAGCAGTACCAATTTCCTTTTCCCCATTCACAAGCAAATTAAGATCCACTTTTCGTGCGAGTTCACACCTTAACTTAGATCCGTCAACTGTAGAAATTCCAATGTCAATCCTTGACTGAACATCACACAAACCTGACGGAGCTTTGGTAATGTGCACAAATTCTCCTGAATCTAGGAACCATTCTGCATAATCGTCACTCGCTTCATTAAAATAGTAAAAAACAGAAAATGACTTACCTTTATCAGTAGCCTTTCTCTCAGGACTACTAGAATTAACATGCTTCTTTTCTTTTATACTTAACTTTTCGTTACACTTTGAAGCAATATGTCCAATTTTCTGGCATCTGAAACATATTATTGGCTTCTTCTTCTTGTACTTAGTGTATAAAGCCGACGCTGTTTCTTTTTCTGAAGCATTATAATCTGGTTCATTCCTCACATCCTATAGAATCTTTACTTTAACGCTATCTGCTGTAATGGATAGTCCCGAACTTTCCAAACCCATAATCATTGGCGAATATTTCTCTGGTAGTCCAGTTAACAATAAAGCTCCAATCTATTCATCCGTATTTTCAAAACCAATATTCCTCAGACTATTGGAGACTGAAATTATTTTATTCAGATATTCATCCACGCTTTTACACTTATTCAATATTGTGGTTATCAGCTCATGAAGTAATCCTACTTTTCTGGTTAAACCACCATCTTCAAATGAGTTTTTCAGTTTGTCCCATACCTCTTTTGCTGACATAGCCTTTTCTTTGTGAACATAATTCACTGGGTCAATCAAAAGGATTAGTTTTGATTTCGCCTTCCGATCCTTAGTAGCGAAAATTGATTCCGTAGGTACTAATTTACTGTTTACGACGTCCCGTAAGTAAAATGGTTCAAATGGCTCTGAGTACTATGGGACTTAACATCTGAGGTCATCAGACCCCTAGAACTTAGAACTACTTAAACCTAACTAAGGACATCACACACATCCATGCCTGAGACAGGATTCGAACCTGCGACCTTAGCGGTCGCGTGGTTTCAGACTGAAGCAGCTAGAACCGCTCGGCCACACCTGCTGGCGACATAAGTCATCCAAGTGCAAATACGCCTCAATGGCAAATTTTCAAGTCACGTAGTTTTCGCGCCCTACAAGCCGCTCTATTTGTGGTATCTGTGTTGTACTCATTTTTCAGTTACTTTCTTCTTCGTATAGTGTTCACAATCCAAGTGTATACAACTTCCGCGCACCTTTTGTGTTAACACACGTCACCTTAAAGCTTATTATTTCGCTTTACCTGGCCCCATAACCTGTTGTAGTTTATGCAGATTACCGCAGCTAATTGACAGGTAACAACTATTTAAGGAACAAAATAAGCTTATGCTTTATTTGCTCAACACATATTAATACATTTGACTACCAAATTATATTACGTTGCCCCATCAGCAAACACGGAACATGCATATTCCATAGAGTCTAATGCACTCTGCACATCTTATCTTGTGTGCCACTATGCACGCTGCAAAATGTTTGGTCACATATCCCCAACAGTACTAGACCCACTTAATTCCACCTATTATGTATATTACAATGATAGAAAATAGCACATCCTACATTTTAATTTTTATAATTTTTTCCTAATGAAAATGTTATTTTTTCTGTAATTTAGTTAACTCTGCAATAAAGCTTAGGTCTACTGTATAAGTATGGACTATTGCAAGTTACAGTAAAAAATTAGAGCAATGCTTTATAAACTTTAGGAAATAATTGTACCTGAATTCTGAAAAATACAACTTGAGAAAGTTCTGAGTGAAGATATGAATCCAATTAAACTGTGCTTCAGAACATTCCTGAAACATAGTCTCCATCCTGCAGCATTTCTGCATCTTCTAGCTTCCTCTTGGCATTCCTTTTAGTGCTTCTTGCTTCTTTGGTAACTTGAAGAGCGAATCTTTCAGCTTAATGCCCCCATTGTCTGTCACAGGCAAACAATTGATCTTCCTTATTAGAGCCACATTTTATGCCTACATTTCTCAGGACTTACAACCTTTCTATCAATCCATCATTGAAATATATCACTGCATCTAGTACAACAACTTTTAATATATTTAGTCCTAAAAAAACATTCTTGGGTAATGTTTCCCACATGCAATGGTTGAAATTTTCATTTTTATTCTTAGTGCGCCCTTGAAGACGTTTACTAAGCAAAACAGGGTCACTCAGGTCTCTAAAAATTGGTTTTATTTCATTCATAACAGGCTCATTAAGAGAATGTTTATGATGCTATGGCCACTTTCTTTTGCTTTTTAGTAACCAAGCCAAGAATCTGCCCATTTATGGCAAAGTCCATGAACAGGGTGATCATCTGTGGACAACTTATGAAAGTAGGTGACCCATATAGCTTTTCTCATTGCTGTAATTTGATTCAGAGGTGCAGTTCGTCTAATGGCCAGGATGTTTCAGTTTCTGTCAATCTGCCTCTGTCAGACAGAGATTTTTCCATCAGATAGCAACTATCCTTTCGTTTCTCTTCGCAGCTTGCTCATTCTAGCGCTCATCCTCTTTTGCACATGTCCACAACACTCGAATTTTGTTACCAAGGTATCACCATAAACATTGAACTTATTAAATTTATTGAAAGCTTTAGAGTCCCCATCGCCTAGGTACTTCGTATACCTAACGTTACAAATGGGCACCGACCTCTGAAATATTTTTAGAGCTCCATCACACTCCATACCTCCACTGCAACCATCATACTTCTTAGAAAACTGATGTTCAATATGTCCTTCAGTGTTACCATGGCAGGTGTGGCAGTATTTAGATAAGCACTCAACATCAACAACTTTTCCACTCTCCACAAAGGTAGCATTAGACACAACCATCAAGGCACCTAAAAGTATTTTTATGTACTTCCTGAACCTACTGGGAGTAGCAGGAAGGTCCATCAAACCACAAAACGTTTGAGTAACCTTTTTTCCTTTTCCTATTGCACGCATCGCATACACTAACTTCAAATTCACATCATATGAACTATGCACAATGTTCGAAGTCATTTTTGAGGTAGATTTATTGCAGAATCCACATTGGACAACTAATTTTGTCGCTAAACCCCTTCCTTCTACTTTGTTGTTCAGTTATTTCTAAACAGCCTACACAATCACATTGTTTACATTTCGCCACTTCCTTTATCAAATAAGAAAAGATGCCCAAATCCACTACAAACAGCGCCTTTCTTAACATAGAAATTTGAATCACCAGGAGGTGTGATAAGTGGGTTTTTCTTCCCTGAAGAACTGATACATAGGTTACTTTCAGCAGTGTGGCTTGCTTTGTTTGTGAACTGGTTACCAAGGAATTTACTTTTATTGAATTGCTTGATGTGTGGCATAGTTCGTCTTTATTGCACACTAAAGCATATGTACTTCCACAAATATATGGGCAATAAACATTCAGTAACACGTGAACAAACTGATTCAGCAAAACAAAAGTAAATACTAGCAAAGATAATCATATACAGACACCAGAGACCTGCACTGTTACCAACATATATAATGTATCAAACGTATAATCGCTGGAAACAGAAAGTTCACAGTTCTTTTCGAAATAATACTTTTTTCTGTAACAGAAATACAGGGGGTGTGGCAGTATACATGACTTTCACTTTAAAAATTGTAATTTTTTTTGAAACCTATAATTTATGTATCAATGTAATCAGGAAAGATTATAGGAATTAATAAAGTCATAACAAAATCGATTTTTCCACCATTTATAGGAATCCTGTATCCTTAAGGACAAAATATTACTATCATCAAAATCAAACAATTTATTTAAATATTTCAGACACAGTTTATATGTATGTCAGCATTCTTCCAGTTGTGTATTTATAGTCTATATGTACATTACCATTTGGTTTCACTATACCACAATTTTCACAACTTTCCTTTTTAAGTGAACATAGGGAAAGTTGTTCTTCCAATAGTTTGCATTTATATTGTTTACAGTAAAACTTGAAACATGGGACAGATTCAGCTTTTCAAGATCTGCTCATACACTGCAGATACATATTCGCCTGAGTCCTCATAGAAATCTAGAATTCTGTGGGATACATATGCTTGCTCATCGAAATACCTAACAGAAAGAGGAACACTTTTGTTGGAAGTATCAAACACCACAGCAAAAATTTTTTATGCTTTAAGTTTTGAATTAAATTATTGATGCTGTTAGGGTTCAAAACACCAGTAATTGATGACTGACATTTTTTTTTACCACATGTGATTTTATTTGCAATTATCGGATCTGGGAATAATTGAGGCGATATTTTCACACTGCACTCAGTGCTGGTGTAGTTAAAATGATGTTTAAATATTTGAAACCCGAATTTAAGAGCAAATGCAGTTATCTGAAACGAAAAGATCACTATTAATAGTAACTTTTTATAATTTCCTAAACGCATCTTTCATTATCTTGAAAATTAGAAATGTTGAAATTAGTGTGCACTTACTAAATATCTTGTCTGCTTCAGCAGAGTCCATCTTGTACAGATTGTTCGTCAGTGTGGTTTGTACTGATGTTGAGGGTCTGCATTTATCGGTAACAATGTTAAAATGATGCCTAACATCAGTTACAGTGCTATGTGAAATGTAAAATCCCTCTCCATCTTTTCCAAAGCATGTAGTACACCTTGCTTTATATGCATTTGCTGGAATTCGTCGCAATACTGGAAATTCTTTTTCCCAAACTGAATGATACACTATCAGGCTTCTGTTCCGGTGTGTACTGGTTTGAATATCTAATTTGCTTTCGTGGGATTTGTCACACTCCCACCCATTTTGAACACACTATTTCCTCGAATAAATCAGCTCCCAAATGTAAAATATACGAAATATTACGATAAAGCATTGAACCTGCTTCCAAAATGAATGAAGCCATATGCCTTCTTGCATGCAATGAAAGCACAGAATGTTGTTCTGCTCCTGTCGATGCATACTACCATCATATGCGCTTTTGCACGGTGCCTGTAACAAAATGGGAAAATTCTCTATTTTTCCAGCTAAAACCATCCGAATGGTAACCACTCTGCAGGCTGCATGCCATTTTCGTCTGATAAATGTCACATTCGTAAAAATATGGACTCCAGTATCAATGCATATAAGCTACCGCATTGCGTACATGCACTTTGTGCAAAAAAAAGTTGAGAATCATCTTATGAAGACCCCAATTCCCATAAAAGTCATGTGAGTTGAGATCACGAAACTTGAACTGGCGTGATGTGAATTGGCCTTCCTCACAACTCACAGTCACAGCTTGGATTTGATGTGATGTTACATGACGTGACAGACTGTGTGAATAAACCCCATAGCAGAGCTGTGGGGTAATGTTACGTAACAAGAACACATAATCGGTAAGAATCTGCATGTAGAAAGAGTAAAAAAAAAAACTTAAAAACATGTGAGTCATTATAGAATGAAGCTGTATAATGCTGTGACAATCTGCATCAAGGAAATGGAAGATGTGGGAAAATTTAAGTTAGGATTAAAAAATTAACAATTAAATAAATGTTTGATTAACACAGAAGAATATTTAAAATACCTACATCACTAACATGTACTGTATTTTCTTCATTGTCATTTGAATCTTGCTTTTCTAAGTGTAGATTTTATATTTTGTTTGTATACTCTTTTTGCTCTTAATGATGGGATAAAAATGATATGATAAATGAGTTTTTCAAAGTGTCTTTCATGTATTTGAATTCATTACTTACTTGCTCAGAAAGCATATGTAAGTTAAATGCATTAGTTTATTGTGCCAATTTCCTTAACACTATGTAAAGTGTTAAGTTTATGTTTGTTATATTAATTTGTAGACTTGTGCTGTACATATGCTGTACAATATTATGACAACTCCTACATCATTTATGTGATGGAAAGGCTGATGATAAACTAAAGGAAAGATGGCCAGTGTGAAATGGCCTTTAAGGGAAATATGAATCCTGATTGCTTTTGAATTTAGTTGTTGTAAGATGTGCGACACCTGTTAAAAATATTTCCTGTAAAGGCAGCAATATTGAAATATAGCGTCAGAGAGTGAAGACAGAATAAACTGTATCGATGTAACAGATTAGTACAAAATTGTGAATTGCTTATACAAATGAGAATCATCTTATGAAGACCCCAATTCCCATAAAAGTCATGTGAGTTGAGATCACGAAACTTGAACTGGCGTGATGTGAATTGGCCTTCCTCACAACTCACAGTCACAGCTTGGATTTGATGTGATGTTACATGACGTGACAGACTGTGTGAATAAACCCCATAGCAGAGCTGTGGGGTAATGTTACGTAACAAGAACACACAATCGGTAAGAATCTGCATGTAGAAAGAGTAAAAAAAAAAACTTAAAAACATGTGAGTCATTATAGAATGAAGCTGTATAATGCTGTGACAATCTGCATCAAGGAAATGGAAGATGTGGGAAAATTTAAGTTAGGATTAAAAAATTAACTATTAAATAAATGTTTGATTAACACAGAAGAATATTTAAAATACTTACATCACTGCACTCTTAATGGTTGACAGTACGAGCGGTTCCTGAGATGTACCTTACCTGGACTGATGATAGACCTACCCATTCATTTGCATCAAATAATGTGTTATCAGCATGATGGATCCCTTGCACAACAATTCCCACATTGATTGATTAGCTGCGGCAGTCCCAATAAGGGATTTCCAGCACGGTCATCAGGCCTCACCATCGTGGATCTATTCTCTTGGTACTTGTGAAAGATGTGGTGTATCAGCAGGTCCCAACAACAATGGCCAACATGAAAGGACGTATTACCGCTGTATAGGCTGCAATAACCCCATAAATACTGACAGCCATGAGTGGATCAGTGATGGAGCATGCGCATTGGTGCTGCCAAGCAAATGATGATCTCTTCGAACATATGCTGTAGCATTTCAGCTGTGAGATATGTGGTTGCACATTTTGTGTATTACAATGAAGATGTATGTTTGTTTTGTTGTTGTTACTAATGTACATTTATGTATGTGTTGCACCATCTGCAACAGTTTAATTGTGTCCCAGTCACTAAAGATATTCAATGGTATGCTCCTGTACATGGCATGTACCATTGTGTAATTGATGTACAACTACATACAAATAGCATGTATCCCTCTGTGCGACCCTTTGACAGCCATTAATTTTGTTTAATCTGGCCAGTAGTTATCGGTATTTCATTGCCATTATGTCGAGTGTAGTTCAGTCAAACAGTTCAATAAAGCACATATGAGAAAATAATATCCTTGTTTTCATTGTGAGTGACTGGGCATCCATATGTTTCCCAGGTCATGTACTAACAGTGTACGTAACAATATGTAGGTACAGAGTTTGAAGCATAGTAATAGGTCAATCACATCGCGATTACGAGCGACGTGTGGGTCACGTTTGCAACTCGATATCTGCAACAGTGGCGCGTTTCGTTCATTTCACACGTCAACTTCACGTTCCAGTCTCTCCGAATGTAATCGACGTTTTGCGATGCAACCAACGCCATTACTATTGTGATTTCTGATGTTATTGATTGAATAGAACAACATGGGGTGTCCATTACAAAAAAAGAGAGAAACAGAAGTTTGAATTGAAACCAATATTTGCACAGAGTTTAGCATGTCTTATAGTATTTACTTTCGAGAGCCTCTGCCGTACATTCATACCCGTGAAAGCCGATTGTCAATATCTGTTGTGGTTCCAGGGATATTGACAGTGACAAATTTAAATTACAATGAAATCCAGACCTAAATACCAACGGGGACAGTTGAAAATGTATGCCCCGACCGGGACTCGAACCCGGGATCTCCTGAGACTTCCTTTATATGAGAATATGACACGTCCTGTCTTGCAATATAAATTTCTGCACTGTGCACAAAGCTCCGCTGTCGTGTTTCAGAATTTTCGAAACTTATTAAAATTACATTCGTCGTTATTGAATAGGAAGATATCAGTGATTTGTTCTTGTGGGTATGTGTTAAACACACAACTGTATGTGTTAGGGGGGAAAACAACTTGGTTTTCATGTGAATTTGTCCATTCTGTGTCTCCTGCCGTCTGTTTGACGTATTTGACTGCTGCACTGTGTTGTCATATTGAAGTCTCCGTCTTAATGGTATGCTTCATACGGAGCCATACTTCGCTGAAAGTTTCTTCTTGAAACTTATATTGGCTGCATTTTTGTTTTAAATGCGCAACTGCAAGGTTAAGTAACATTTAATGATTCAGATATAATAAATATGTATCAGGTTATCAGGAAATTTAAGAAGGAATAATTAAATTGGGATACTTTTGGTTCATTATTGGATATCCTAGTCCACTACATATTTACAAATTCTGGGAAAAATTAGTTTTAAATTCGTGCTGCATTTAGTAATCCAATGTTTAGATGGATATGTCAAGGCCTGGAAGCTTGTCGGACTTGCTTTGTAGTATGAGATCGCATATTCGATTACAATTTTAAATAAAATCTTTGCTCGTTTGTATAGTAGGGGGGTTCTGGGTTTTGAAAGATAAATGTAGGCAGGAACTATGTTATTATTTGTGTTTGTTGTCTTTGTGAGTGTTTTGAACGTTGTTGAGTGCTGTTGATAAATGTGATAGTTGAAATACGATTTGGTTGATTTTGAAAAGTTCAGAAATCGGACTGTCAGTTGCAGTCATCAGTGGATAGAAAGCGCTTAATTGCATTATTAAAGGTATGTATCCAATCTTCGTAGTGGCGTTTTGTAAGACATGGCATTGTATAGTTGTGCGTTTGAATGCAAACTTTCGAAGGTATAGAGAGAAAAAAATTGATTGCCTTGGGCTTGTCATACAAATAAATTGCCTTGGTTATTTCCCAAGGCCGTCACTTCAGGAACACTAAGAAAATTTCTATTTGATGGCTTTTTTTCTTTGTGTTGGAGTATCAATGCGAAATTGAATTATAGGACTATTTAAATAGATACCACTTGCGATTGCGTCCGTAGTTCGTGTAATCCGCGTCCCCTATTACTTTCCCTAC